>NC_141695.1:1639902223-1642302223 GCF_964263255.1 Lissotriton vulgaris
TGGAACTGCAAGTATGCGGAAGGACTTGCAGACTAAGAATCCGGTCGACTTTGGAAGGGAAGAGTTAAGGATATTGAGTGAGGCTCATCACAGCACCCTCTGGTTCACCACTGCCACCCTCTGGTTCACCACTGCCACCCTCTGGTTCATCACTGCCACCCTCTGGTTCACCCCTGCCACCCTCTGGTTCATCACTGGCACCCTCTGGTTCATCACTGCCACCATCTGGTTCACCACTGCCACCCTCTGGTTCACCACTGCCACCCTCTGGTTCATCACAGCACCCTCTGGTTCACCACTGTCACCCTCTAGTTCACCACTGTCACCCTCTGGTTCATCACTGCCACCCTCTGGTTAATCACTGCCACCCTCTGGTTTACCACTGCCACACTCTGGTTCACCACTGCCACCCTCAGGTTCACAACGGCCACCCTCTGTTTCATCACAGCACCCTCTGGTTCACCACTACCACCCTCTGGTTCACCACTGCCACCCTCTGGTTCATCACAGCACCCTCTGGTTCACCACTGTCACCCTCTGGTTCACCACTGTCACCCTCTGGTTCACCACTGTCACCCTCTGGTTCATCACTCCCACCCTCTGGTTCCTCACTGCCACCCTCTGGTTCACCACTGCCACTCTCTGGTTCACCACTGCCACCCTCTTGTTCACCCCTGCCACCCTCTGGTTCATCACTGCCACCCTCTGGTTCACCACGGCCTCCCTCTGGTTCACCACAGCCACCCTCTCGTTCATCACAGCACCCTCTGGTTCACCACTACCACCCTCTGGTTCACCCCTGCCACCATCTGGTTCATCACTGCCACCCTCTTGTTCATCACCGCCACCCTCTGGTTCACCACTGCCACCCTCTGGTTCACCACTGCCACCCTCTGGCTCACCACGGCCACCCTCTGGTTCACCACGGCCACCCTCTGGTTCATCACAGCACCCTCTGGTTCACTACTACGACCCTCTGGTTCACCCCTGCCACCATCTGGTTCATCACTGCCACCCTCTGGTTCATCACTGCCACCCTCTGGTTCACCACTGCCACCCTCTGGTTCACCACTGCCACCCTCTGGTTCATCACTGCCACCCTCTGGTTCATAACTGCCACCCTCTGGTTCATCACAGCACCCTCTGGTTCACCACTGCCACCCTCTTGTTCACCACTGCCACCCTCTGGTTCACCACTGCCACCCTCTGGTTCATCGCTGCCACCCTCTGGTTCACCACTGCCACCCTCTGGTTAATCACTGTCACCCTCTGGTTCATCACTGCCACCCTCTAGTTCAGGGGTACTCATAGTACGGCCCGCGGGCCAGTGGCGGCCCGGCAAGCCTTCCCTGGCGGCCCGCGGACCTTTCAGACATTGTACCCGAGTTTCTTTTTTTTTTAAAGGCTGCCTGCAACCAGAGCTCGACTCAGAGACTCTGCTGCCTGTGGGGGCCGGGCGATTTCCGCCGTAGTCAGAGTGGGGCTGCAGGAGCGCTGTGAGGTGAAAAGAGCCTCATTAACATGCTAATGGTCTTTTGAAGACCTGTGAAATGCTTGGGTGAGGCTGTGTGCGCGCGCCTGGAAGCTGTCAGGGGGGGGGGGGGGGGGAGGGAGACAAACAGGCAGGGTCACGAGAAGGAGGCAGTCAGAGAAAAGGTGGAGTATGGGGTGATAGCAGGTGCGGGAGGGGGGTCCCGAGTTTACACCCGCCTCACTTCAGAGCCTAGAGACCACGTGGCTAGCTTCGTGAAGCTGTAGAAGTCCTCAGCCTTCCAGATGCCCCCAGTTGGTCCCTGTTAAAGTTCGTTCGCTTTATTTAATGGTGAACTATGTGTGCGCCTCTATTTCCTTAGAATATGTTCATATCTCAGATGGGTTTCAGTAATGTTGCACGAATCTTGCATAACCGCACTGCAAGCCCGGTCACCTCAAGGTGTCTGTGTGAGTTCAGGGTGTGGGTGACTGTTCATGACTGGGCATGATTGAGAACTGCAGCTGAGGCTGAAGGCAGTTCGACTTTCTGACAGAGACTCGCATAACGGTGTTCTAACTAAATGCTCATCCAATCCTTGGCCTCTCTGCTGGGCGCCCAGAACGATGGCCACATGTGGGCCAATTGTAATGGCGATTCTATGGGAAAGTGTATGGTGGTGTGCAGCTGTCAAAATAGGGACAGTGCCAATGGAAAAGAAAATGTGGGGCGTGTGAGAGGCGATGTTGAGGAGGAGGAGTTATAAGGAAGGATGTGTAGGAGAGAGTGAAAGACAGTGGTGCAGATAGCGTGAAATATGTGGATGGAGAGACTTCAAAAAGATGAGTGGAGCACAGGTTGTACGTGAATGACAGAGAGAGGGGGCCTGCAGCAGGAAGTGATGTGACAGGAAGAAAGTGAGTTACTCCTTCATGTGACATAGAACAAAAATCTGTGCTAACAAGCATTGGTACAGGTAATGGATCGGGCATGTTTTTGGTGTTTGTGTTACCTGAAGTATGATGGTTTTATAAGCCCTACCAGACATCACACATAAAGGTGCCTTGAATACTTGTCAAGTGGCATGCAGAGTTTAGGTCCCGTTTAGGCCCAACCCATAATTTTTCCAAGATTTCCTAGTTACACCTAAATACCCCTTTTGGAGACACCACCACCTTTTCCATCCACTAAAGCACTGACATCGGGTCCCCAGAGAGCAGCTTTTGTGTTTTTGGGGGAGAGGTGAGGGTGAGAGAAGGAACGCATCTTCCGCATCTTTCAACAAGTTTAAAAACAAGCTATTAGCCTTGCGCCACTGCCAGTGATTGCTTGTGTTTTAAGGATTAAACACAGACAAAACCATATGAAAAATGAATTCCATTACGAGGGGGAGGGAGAGCGAGGGAGGGAGGGAGAGCGAGGGGGAGGGAGAGCGAGGGGGAGGGAGAGCGAGGGGGGAGGGAGAGCGAGGGGGGAGGGAGAGCGAGGGAGGGAGGGAGAGCGAGGGAGGGAAGGAGAGCGAGGGAGGGAGGGAAAGGAAGGCAGACAGAGGGAGGGAGACAGAGGGAGGAAAGGGGAGGGAGAGGGAGACGGAGGGAGGGAGAGCGAGAGGGAGGGAAAGAGAGGGAGAGGGAAAGGGAGGCAGGGAAAGGGAGGGAGAGCGAGGGAGAGGGAGGGAGGGAGACAGAGGGACGGAGACAGGGGGAGAGAGGGAGGGAGGTAGACAGAGGGAGGGCGGGAGGGAGTCAGAGTGAGTGAGACAGGAAGAGAGGGAGTGAGAGAGTAAGAGTGAGTGAGGCAGAGGGAGAGATGGAGAGATGGAGACAGAGGGAGAGATGGAGAGATGGAGGCAGAGGGAGTGAGAGGGAGTGATAGAGTCAGAGGGAGACAGAGAGTCAGAGGGAGACAGAGTCAGAGGGAGACAGAGAGTCAGAGGGAGACAGAGAGTCAGAGGGAGAGGGAGAGGGAGAGAGAGAGGGAGGGAGAGAGGGAGGGAAGGAGAGAGAGAGAGAGAGAGAGGGGGGGAGTGAGAGGGAGAGGGGGAGAGGGAGAGAGATGTGTGTCTATGCTGGGTCTGGTGGCTCAGTAGACGAAGGCGTTCGCTGCAGGGACCTATGATCAACCTCATGGTCACAGTTTTTTTTGTTGCTCTAGCCCCGTCCCTTCCCCACTGACCCCGCCCCCACCGGTGCGGCCCTCGGACACAAACCACACTGTAAATTTGGCCCCCGAGAGAAAGTTTGTGAGTACCCATGCTCTAGTTCATCACTGCAACCCTCTGGTTCATCACACCACCCTCTGATTCACCACTGCTACCCTCTGGTTCACCACCGCCACCCTCTGGTTCATCACAGCACCCTCTGGTTCACAACTTCACCTTCTGGTTCATCACAGCACCCTCTGGTTCACCACTGCCTCCCTCTGGTTTACCACTGCCACCTTCTGGTTCACCACAGCACCCTCTGGTTCACAACTGCACCTTCTGGTTCATCACAGCACCCTCTGGTTCACCACTGTAGATTATGGGGAGAAAGCACACCTGCCCAGCCTCAACCGGGGGCTGTTTAATGTGTTACTGAATTTAAGCTTCAAGTCCGGCACCTGCTTCCTTATCTGTAAGTGCTTCCTGTTGTGGTTTAATTTTTGTGACAGCCTGGAGCATTGTGCCATACTTGTAACTATTCTCTGACCCTGCTTCGAGGGTCAGAGCAGGGTCAGAGAATAGTTGGAAGTAGACAGGAAGCACTTACAAGGTTACAGCAGGTGCCCAAGTTGAAGTTAAATTCTTTGTAAGCATTTTGTAAATGGTTACAAAGAAATTAGCTTCAACTTGGGCACCTGCTGTAACCTATAAGTGCTTCATGTACTTCAGTTTTTGACAATCCGTCCTGCACGCGCTTTCGTGGATTTTTCTGCAATTTCGCGAGATTCGCGGACCGCGAAATTGCAGAAAATCCACAAATTCTGCGAACGGAACGGATTTTACGCCCATGCTTACTGATAACTCCATTAGGTCCATTGCAATTTTCGGCTGGTAGCATATGGAGAGCAGTCAATGGATCTGGTATGTCGAGTGATTGACCACCATCTGGTATAGTGCATGGGCAGGAATAAACAGCTTGTGGCGACCAGTACGTTCCATGGGTGCGATATCTGTATAATGAAATAGAACAGGGGACAAATCAAATTTAAGGTTATTAAAAAACTTGGAGAGCGTGCTAAAATACAACATTGGCCAATCGATTACATGTGCAGTGCATGGGGAGAAAGTAGCATGTGGCGCACTACTTTCAAAAATTAAAGGCGCCAGGATTAAGTGATTTGCCCAGAAACATCGCCTGCTAAGGCAAGATATTTGAGGTATAAGAGCTGGAAACCGTGCTAAAATACACCATTGCCGAAAACATTACTTTTGCAATGCATGGGGCATGTGACGCACTTCTTACATGAGAAAAACTACATCGCAATAAGTTGAACAGCACGTAGCACACTGCTGTGGGAATGGCCACGTGGCGCCTGGGAAATTAAAGAAATGTGGCAGGATTAAGAGATTTGCACAGAAAAAAGGATAGCAAATCAAGTTTAACGTTATTAAAGAACATGGAGAGTGTGCTAAAATACAACTTTGACCAATCGATTACATGTGCAGTGCATGGGGAGGAAGTAGCACGTGACGCAGTACTTAAAAAAGTTAAAGACTGCAGGATTAAGTGATTTGCCCAGAAACATCGCCTACTAAGGCAAGATATTTGAGGTATAAGAGCTGGAAACCGTGCTAAAATACACCATTGCTGAAAAGATTACTTTTGCAATGCATGGGGCACGTGACGCACTAATTACACGAGAAAAACTACATTGCATTAACTTGAACAGCACGTAGCACACTGGTGCGGGAACGGCCACATGGCGCCTGGCAAATTAAAGAAACGTGGCAGGATTAAGTGATTTGCACAGAACAAAGCATAGCAAATCAAGTTTAACGTTATTAAAAAAAATGGAGGGCATGCTAAAATACAACATTGACCAATCGATTACATGTGCAGTGCATGGGGAGGAAGCAGCACGTGGTGCACTACTTTCAGAAATTAAAGGTGGCAGGATTAAGTGATTTGCCCAGAAACATTGCCTACCAAGGCAAGATATTGGAGGTATAAGAGCTGGAAATCATGCTAAAATACACTATTGCCGAAAATATTACTTTTGCAATCCATGGGGCACGTGATGCACTACTTACACGAGAAAAACTACATTGCATTAACTTGAGCAGCACATAGCACACTGGTGCGGGAACGGCCACGTGGCGCTTGCCAAATTAAAGAAACGGAGCAGGATTAAGTGATTTGCCCAGAAACAAAAGTTACAAAGTTAACTTTAGCGGTATAAAAAAGCAGGAAAGCGTGCTTAAAAC
Organism: Lissotriton vulgaris; assembly: GCF_964263255.1. NCBI lineage: Eukaryota > Metazoa > Chordata > Amphibia > Caudata > Salamandridae > Lissotriton > Lissotriton vulgaris. Next base: position 1,639,908,103 of record NC_141695.1, read on the forward strand.
AACATTGTCAAATCGAACAAAAATGTGCATTTACGCCGTATGTAAAAATCGTTTCAGATTAATTTAATTACTCTAAAAAAAAATGCTCACCTACGAAGACGTGGATACGAACACTATCAATGGCTGTGACTGCGGAATAGGAAAAGTTCAAGAAGGTTGGCAGGTTATAAATGCTTTGCAGAAGGATGATTGGTTGAGCATGATGTCACTGGGTGTGAGAGCTGTGATTGGGCATGTTGTAATTGAGCATGCGCAAATAAAATGAAATACTTTTGGGGTACATAGCCAGACGGTGGGACGTATTGTGCGCATGCGTAACATTAACACGCATGCACTACCACAAACATGCATGCTCAAAGTGAAGGCAACTCCTAGGGGGTACATACACAGATGGAGTTCGGACAGGGTTGGATTGGGATTAAAAATCGGACAGGGCACGATAAGAAAAAGTGGCCCACATTTGCATATTGCCTTTGAAAAAAACACTGCTTCAGCGAAGTTTTATAAAAAAAAAAGGGGGTTTAAGAAAAATGCATGGATTAGCTTGCACTGCTGAAGCACACCTGTATACACGTGAGGCCGCTAAGGCCACTCAGGCACCCACTAGGCCACTGGCGGCATCCGAATAACGCAGAAACAGCCAAATCGTCCAGAGGCTGCTCAAAAAAGCAGCCCACAACTGGAACTGGACATTACCATTCCGACTCTGAGTTCGGATGTCGATAGAAAACCGGTTCCCGCAGGAGGCGGAGAGCTAGCGGGACAGTGGGGGAATTGAAGACCCTCCTACGGTCCCCAACGGTGACGGCCAAAATAAATAAAAGAAAAAGGCCATCCCCGGTGAATTGGGTCCCCGGGGTCTTGAAGTGGCTTCAGGAAGGGGGCTATGCAGCCCTCCTCCATAAAATAATAATATATAATTAGCCATGCCCCTGGGGCTGGGGATCCCGGTGTCCGGAATTGGCCACGGGAGGTGGGCCACGTGGCCCCCTTCCCATAAAAAAATTGAATACGGATACTCCCCTTATTGTCACCATACCATAAGCGCACCCTTTCGATCACGCGCTGAAGGCTAATTGGCTGTCTAGTGGTTGTCAACATTCGAAACTAGAACTGTTAGCAGCCATTTTATGCCTCAGTACAAGGGAGGCTGAAGAAGCGTGTAAAATATGTGTTTCAAAAGTGAAAAGGGGGAGAGTAGACACACCCTGATCCTCAAGATATTATGAAAAAAAAGACGTGGGCTTCCGCGCGTCTTTGGTAATTTGCATTCTTTCATCTGTTTAGAGGAGATGCAGCAGTGGTGGATACAGGACGCACCATTGAGTAAGAAAAGGAAACGATAACACTATTTACCTGCTAAGTGAATTTACTTTCATAGGCTAAAATTGACTGGTTTCACTTGCAAATGTGGAGTTTTGGAACTTTAAAATATTCACCTAAAATCATCCGAACAACAAATTCCCATTTACTCTCATGTTATGAGGAGAGAAACCAGTGCTACATCTTTTAGCCCAGCACTGACCCTGAAAAGTAGTTCTAAATATACTTACAAGTAACTTGTATTTTCTTCCATAGGAATCCCCTTCCTATAAAAAAAAAAATTATATATTTAGATTTGCAGATCAGGCTCTAGGGGATGGTGTCCAAGGCCCAAAAAAAGTAAAAGGAAGGGAGGCCTAACAATGTAATGTAAATTTAAAAATAAAATATCTAAAAATAAATAGTTAAAAAAAAAATTTGTAAATCAGAATAAAAAAATAAATATAAAAATAAATATATTTTAAAATGGTCATTTACAAAACCTTTGAAATTCACTGAAAAAACTATAGGTTTCAGACATGTTATAGTTAGGAATTATCATTTAGAAAACCTTTGTTATTCACTGAAAAAAAACATAGGTTTCAGACATGTTATATTTAGGAATTGGCATTTAAAAAACCTCAGAAATCCACTGAAAAAACCACAGGTTTCAGGGGTGTTATAGTTATTTGGACATTTCACTCGTACAAAACCATTGAAATCCCCCCGTTATAGTTAGTTGTACTAACTATAACTCATGCGCCCGCAATCCACTGCTGATGATGTCACATATTACATCATTCATGACATGGTCAGTGACATCACTGATGACATCACTGATGACAACTCAAATGACATCACTGATGACATCACTGTTTATATATGTTATATATGTTATTATCCTTCTGGGACCACCTGAGCAGCCATCTTGTTTGAGAAGTGAGGCACAAGAGAGCACAAAACAAGAGTGGAAAACGCAAAAAGGGGGCAAGGTTGAGACCCCCTGACCCCCTAGCCCTTCTCAGGGGTGTAAAAAAAATATATATATTTTTTTAAATCGCGGGGTACGCGCACGGTACGCGTACCCTATGCGTACGGTGCGCGTACCCCACGATTTTGTTTTGGGGTGTTTTTTTTTTTGCCCTTGGGGGTCCTTTTGGGACCCCCTGAGAAGGGCTAGAGGGTTGGGTTGCTCCTATATAGTTAGTACAACTAACTATATAGGAGCAATTTCAACGGTTTTTTAAATGCTAATTCCTAACTATATAAGGCCTGAAACCTATGGTTTTTTAAGTGAATATATTTATACATATATATATCTATATATTACCTACTGGCGGTCGCCAGTAGGTAGTTATAGTTAGGATTTTTTTCAATGTTAAATATCAAAATTCTATTTGGAATAACTTTGGCACCGGTTGACGAATCTGCCTGAAAATTTCCTGAAAATGGCCTCGTCGAGCTCCGGTTCTTCCTTGAAAGTTTGGGGGGGATACGTCAAGCGGGGGCCGAGATAAAAGGGGGGTCCCAAAACGCGTTTTCCCCATGTTAATTTCCATAGGGCGGTCGATTTCACTTTTAGCCCGAACGGCTGAATGGATTTCCATCAAACTTGGCAAAATTGTAGGGACTGGTAGCCCGATGTGCCTTTGCTATGTCTCAAGATATGTGCTCCAGTGGATTTTGAGTAATTTAGGTTCAAAAAAATATATATATCTATAGGCGCTCTCCGGTGCGCGCACCGGAGAGCGCTCCAGGCGCGCCACGCGACTTGCGCGCAGAAAGCTGATTGGCTCTCAGTTGTCTGTAAACATTCTAAACAGTCCGGAGCGGCCGCCATCTTGTGTTTCGGTAGGATCGAGACACGAGAGGTGGGCAAAACAAAGAGGGAAATGACCATAAGGGGGCAGGGTAGACCCCCCCTTGACCCCCTAGGTTTGATGTGGGGGCTATAAAAGGGCCCCGCGGGGCATTTAAAATATTTTTTTTTTTTCGTTTTGCGCGGGGGCAGCGCCCGGTACGCGCACCGGGGAGCGGCCCGGGGAGCGTACTATGAGGAAAAAAGATGACAGAGTTTTTAAAAAATGAAGTTTTTATTTAGAAATTGGAGGTAGTTCTAAAAAGAACTTTTTTTTCTTCTTTTTGTTGTTTTATATTTTTTTTGTGTTTTTTGAACTTTTTGAACTTTTTTTGGCTTTTCAAAACAGTTTTATATTTTTTTTGTATTTTTTTAGGGGGAGAAACAAAAAAAGGGAATTTAAACTGGCTCAACTGGAGCAAAAAAATAAAAAAAACCAAAAATTACTTCTTTTTGGGGCACTTGTGATTATCACCTGCAAGGACGATGAGCTTAACGCTTTTTTCACCATAGGCGATAAGCTTGCCACATGCAGAACAAGTGATTTTAAAATCAGCAAATCTTGGCTGAATGCAAGGCATCATCTCGGATGTTTCTGGTCCCGATGAAGTGGGTTGGTTTGTTTGGGAGGTGGTCCTTGACGACTGGGGGAGGTTACTGGCCAGTTCCCTGAACTCAGCACGAGAGTAGTTGTTTGGGTGCTTTCTGGTCATATGACGAATCATGGTATAGTTACCAAATGAATATTTTTTGTTTGGGTTGCCCCGTGAAAGTTCATCATTGCAGATTAGGCAAGTTACCTTGGGCGCATTCACTTTTTTCTTGCCCTCTGGGATTGAAAAAAACGCCCATACAATGTGTGGCTTGGGTTTGTATGGAGTATTTTCTTCAGGCAGCCATCTTCTCCTCCCCTCCTCCTCTTCCTCTTCCTCCTCCTCCTGTTCTTGACCACCAATATAATCTTGAGGTGGTCCTCTTGGTGGTTGTGGTGGTGGTGGTGGGGCAGATGCACCAGCTGCTGCTGCTATTGAAGCCATTATTAATATCAAAAAGGTACAGAGATGTACAAACAGGTCTTCCTCAGTCAAAGGACAAAGTCAGAATAAGATAAAAAGGTGGGGTCTTTCATCATTTAGAAAAAAAACTGTCCTGAACCAATGAGAAGTGTTATTTTCAGGTCACAAGACCAGGGGCTTCATCATTATGAAACTAAAACTGTTATGAACCAATGAAAAGTGTTATTTTCAGGTCACATGACCCGACGCGCTTACGCTACGCGCCGCGGGGCGCGCCCGGGGGTGCTTCGGGTCGCGTAGCGTGAGCGCGTCGGATGTTTACGTTGCGCGATCGTATTCGCTCGAGTACTTCCGGGTGCGCTTACGCCGTGCGTATCACGCGGACGCGGCTACGCGATACGTCATGATCATGTTTTCGTTCGCGATATTGGCGCTTACGGGACGCTCCTCGGAGCGCGCCCGGGGGCGCTTTATAAAAGTACGCTTTTCGGGGCGCTCCCCGGGAAGCGCACCGGGAGCGCTCCAAAGCAAAAAAAAAAAAATTAAAAAAATGGGAAAAATTGTAGGGACTGGTAGCCCTATTCTTAAGTGGTTTTTACGAAAATTAACTTTGATAAAATATATATTGTGCTACATTGGGCTATATATATATGCCAAAATGCCAAAATGTCACCCAAATGTAGTCCAATGTAGCCCAATGTAGCCCAAAGATGGCCACCAGAGACCAAAAAATGTAAATGTAGCCCAAATTTCAACTAGATGTAGCCCAACTGTAGCCCAATGACAGAATGTACCAGAGTGTTCTAAAGAACAACTAGAGTGCTAACAGTCTTATTTATAAAGTGAGACTTATAGTTAGGAATTAGCATTAAAAAAACCTATGAAATTCACTGAAAAAACCATAGGTTTCACACCAGTTATAGTTAGGAATTAGCATTTAAAAAACCTATGAAATTCACTGAAAAAACCATAGGTTTCACACCGGTTATAGTTAGGAATTAGCATTTAAAAAACCTATTAAATTCACTGAAAAAACCATAGGTTTCACACCAGTTATAGTTAGCTGGAAATTTTACTGATATAAAACCATTGAAATTCCCACGTTATAGTTAGTTGGACTCACTATAACTTGCGCGTGCAATGCACTGCTGATGACATCACATATTACATCACTCATGACATGGTCAGTGACATCACTCATGACATCACTGATGACACCATCCTTGTAACACAGTGACAGACCTCCTTTCACTGTAAAGTAACCTTTGAAACACATATTCAAAAATAGAAACTAACATTAACAAAAAAGTGGATATACCCATACCAGTTACAACAACCAATTCAGTAATTTCACCATCTATATACAAATTCACACATTCACCAACAGTTTTATGTATTCCCTCATACATATACTCACTCATCATATGTAGTGATACCCCTATTCATTCTGTTACACACTGACAGTCATCAAAAACTTACTCATACATATACTCACACATGCAAATAAACTAATAAACATCCATTTATTTGCATATACAACTATACACACATTAGCACATTACTTCTAAGGAAACTTACACATACTTACTCTCTTAAACAATCACTTATAGAAACACATACTTATTTAAACATGAACTCCTTCAAACTCTCACATATACTTACTTATATACATCAATTCTCATATATACAAGATTAAAACATATGTAGTTACTCATAAAGACACTAGTGAGAGAGGCATTCACTCTCTAACACACACATATACACACTCATCCACCCATACAATCCTACACAAATGCTGTCTTCAAAACACATACAAACAGTGAGTCAGTCATTGATGCATCTATGTGCTAAGTAACAGTCCCACCAAACCATACAGACACTCATACTGATACTAAAAAACATCTAATAACCCATATACACACACATGTAGCTACTCACCAACCCATGCAGCCACTTATACACAAAGTAAAACACTGATACATATATTTAAATATTTAAACATTACTCGCAAATATATGTATTCACTAAGATACACTTAATAAGCCAGTTAACCAATCAATTTTTTTTTTAAAAACATCCATCTAGACACTTATTTAAACATTTATTCTTCCATCGATCTTAACATATACATATATAAAATATATTTATTTTTCAGAAAGACACACATTCACTGGACGATGTCATCAGTGATGTCATTTGAGATGTCATCAGTGATGTCATGAGTGATGTCACTGACCATGTCATGAGTGATGTAATATGTGATGTCATCAGCAGTGCATTGCACGCGCAAGTTATAGTGAGTCCAACTAACTATAACGTGGGAATTTCAATGGTTTTATATCAGTAAAATTTCCAGGTAACTATAACTGGTGTGAAACCTATGGTTTTTTCAGTGAATATATATATATATATATATATATATATATATATATATATATATATATATAGATTCACTGAAAAAAATAAAGTTTAAAGTGATGTTATAGTTAGAAAATGTTAGTCCTAATTTCACATTTTAAACCCAAAAGAAACTGAAATTCACTGTTTATAGTTTACTGTGTGATTATAACTTGTGCCACCACCATGCCCTTATTACCTCAAATATCACATCACTCCTAACATGTTCAATGAATTGTTGAACATCAGTGATGAGATGTCAAATGACATCATTGATGATGTAACTAAGGATATCACTGCTGAAATCATGTAAAGTTCTGCTGTTCAAATACCTCTATAAACCAGTAACATCTCATTACCATACATAACTATGGCACTTTAACCTTTGAATTTTTTTCAGTGAATTTCTGTTTTCTTTTAGCGTAAAGTAAAATCTTTTTACCATGCCCAACCCCTCACAGGTGGCCAATTCCCATGAGTGCCCAAACAAACAAATGCTGTGCATGGTCAATAGCTATGTGTGTAATGGGGTTGGCCACCGGGCCTACTGTTAACTCCGCATGGGCAACCAAACCCACTCCGCAGGCAGACAGCCCCTAAAGGTCCCTACCACACTTTAGCCTTTTTACCTTATTGTTTATACCACCAGACTCCTGCATAAGTATCCAGGGGCTGAGATGACTCCAGTGAGAGTTAAGTGGGGCTATGATGACCACAAATGTTTATTTTTCTTTTTTGTCTACAGTGAATCACTCTGGGACCACCCCATGAGGGCTTGGGAGTCAGGGTACCCCTAACCTGCCCCCTTTACATCTACTTTCTTTATATTTCCTGACTAGAGAACCAAGTCCATGAGTTCCTTAATGGCAGCCACAACATTTCATCACATGTTGTAGCCAGCCCATAACACCTCTTATCCTTATGGGACCAGTCTCAGTCCTGTGGGTTCAGCCAATTGAAATTATTCTTTGCCGTTCTTTCCCCAGGAGTCCTGTGGCACACTATATTGCTATTTTTCATTAGCTTCTATAAAACAGCTAAAACTATTTACTCCAAATCACAAAAGCATAATTTTGTTCTGCTGTTTTTTTCTGTATCACTGTCTAATTTTCCCTATGGAAATTACATGTGAAAAAGTGTAACCCCCTCATTTTCTCAGCCCCCGCCTGATGGATCACCCCAGAACTTTCAAGGAAGGAGCTGAGGTGGGTGAACTTTGTTTTGGGAACGGTTTGTGAACATTGGTCAAAGGGCAACAAAGTTATTAGCAAATCAAAGAATGCATTTCCTATGGATAGTTAGACCTAACTATAACTACACAGTGGTGACTGCCACTGCGTAACATGTGTGTGTGTATATGTCTGTCCATATTCATTATTGTTAAAATAGCTATATAAATAGTACATATTTATTACATTAATTATAATTAAGTAATAAGCATGAACTAGTTTACATATTTTCTGAACAGTATTCATTTACTATAATAATCATAATTAAATATGTATCTGTTACTTTTATATATTTTTAACATTCATGTATATTTAATTATATTTTTAACTATTTTAAATAACGGAATTTAATTTAATGTTATTTCCTATGGGATTTTATTTTAAGTCCCTACCTCCGTTATTTTTCAGAGAGAGTGTTGATGTACCACTATTTGGCCATTTTGTAGTGCTACACTTACTAGAAAAGTTTAAGTTACAACAAAAGTGCAATTTGTGAATACCAAAAAGTAGTAAACTTACCTATAAGTGTATATTTATGCAGAAGTGCAGTTTGTGAATTAGATCCAATATTTATAAAGAGCATCGGTTCACTGAGGACATATTTATGTATATGTTTTAAGTTAAAGGGACAAATAAATTGTCCGTGCATATAACACTATAGAAAATTACGTTAGCCACTCTAATCATATATATGTTAACAATATTTACAGCTAAAATAACTGTAAACTAGCAGTTCGGTGCTCATGGTATTCACATAGGGAAAATATAAAAGCAACAAAGTAGTGTGTGTGTGTGTGTGTGTATATGCATATAACAAAATACTTACTCTATGATGATGAAAAGGTTGCCACTGGAATTATCGTCACAAGCCATTGATACATCACTGTACGAATGGCAGTTTGGAAGGGACACCCACAATACGCCCCTTCCATATAGTGGTTTGTAATCCATTCCTAAGCCCATTTACCTATTCAAAACAATGTTCCCAATTTAAGTATTACAAAAATGCCTTTTGATATTCTCAAACTCTGTTATTTAGTTAACCAAAGGGTTTGCAACTTTTGTGATGTTTTGTACATCAGGCGCTAAGATCTTCCTTTCATCTTAACCTTTCTCCTTTACTGCTGTACACTAGCAAAAGTTTGATACAATAAAGATGCCAACAAGGCGATTTTTTCAAAAATTGAATCACAGGTGATTGATCGCATAAACTTTTGTGCTTCTGATCAACTAAATTGAATTAATATCTGCAATTATTTGTAATTTGTCCCATAAATTTGGACATAGTAATCAAAATACTCAAGAAGAAGAACTTCTATGCTGGGTCTGCAAAAACGGACCTGTAACAAAAATGGCCCCCAGGGGCCCAAAACCGGCCCCCACCCTTGCGGCACACCAGGGATTGCCCAGTGCCCGCAACGGCCCTGTCCATGGTGCTTCTCAGTTGTGTGGGTTTTGTGTGTTTTTTTTTTGTGTGCAGCTTTTATGGTGATTTTTACCCCCTGACGTGGGAATAGCAAGTCTGCTGCTGCTTATCGCTGATATTTTATCGCTGTTGGGCCCATCGCCACTTTTTTCACGTTCGGGTTTCCTTTTTTATCGGCGTCCCGGTAATTTTAACATAGACATTTGCTGTGTTATCGGGAAACTTTTGCCTGTTGCCGGCGTGATGAGAATACGCTGTTAACACGCCGTTAGTTTCCTGCGATAGACGGTGTTATGGAAAATTGCATTAACCTAGGTTGGCAATAATTATCTCCCGTTCTTGAGAATATACCCTATGTATCAGCTGTATTAGAGTGGTAATTCAGGGTGCAACCTACAATCATAGTCATTAGCTGATATTGAGACCAAGATATCTACTAGGAATTTGCATATGCTATATATGTATAAACATCAGTGGCTCACTAATAACTTATTTAATTGTACATTTTAAACGTAAGAGACAAATCAATTGTCCATACAGTTAACACTTTACAACACCAAGCTAGCCAGACCAAAATATGTAATAACAATAATTAGGGCTCTGAGAAATGCAAACAAAGTGACTGATGCCCATGGTGATCACATAGTGGAAACATAAAAAGCAATAAGCTAGTGTGTATATAACAACTTAAGTCAGAAATAGTAATCTTAGGTTCAGAAAATGTTAATACACAAGATGATCACCTATTAACGAAAAGAAGAAGAGTGGACCTACTCTCAATGTTGAAAGCACTGACGTTTCGACCTTATTGAACAATTTAAAGGTCTCCACTAGAACAATAATTTTGGCACTTAACAGAGTCTAGTAATGGAAAAGTAATGACAGACATTAGTAAATAAGGAAAGGAAAATGGTATTGGCTAGCATTAAAAAAACTGAAAATAAGCGTACTGTGCCTTCTGTGAAGGTTACTTGATAGCTGCATGTATACGTAGATGGGGATAAAGGTGAACCCCTGAATTGATGGCCAATCAGAAATGAGGGCCACGATTTTTAGAACTTGATTTCTGCCAGTCGGAAGGATAATGACAATTTTCCGAGGGAATGCTGACACCAAAAACACTTTCACTTTAGGCATCTCTAAGAGTTCTTCTTTTTAAAATGACTTCTCCATCTATATCCCATGATGACTTTAAATAGTTACATTTTAGTAGTCACTTTTGACACTCTCTTCAACCTTTCTACGCTTTTTAAATTTCATGTTTTTCAAAATTTCCGGTTTTGCGCTTTGCCTTTCCTTGTCCGTTCCACTGTCCTAACAGGACAACCACAAAGTTGTTTACTCAAGAACACTGGAATTATCTAGCGGTAAAATAACAAATTATGTGACAGGTTTGACTGAATTATGCAGTAAGGAGAGGCAAAATATATGGCAACTATACAGCAAGACTTTCCATTAAAACAGCTTTGAAGAAAATGTACTACATTTTATATTCATTATGCACGCACCTCACCAGGAGATATTCAAGGGTTTAAAAAGAGATACAACAGGTATGTGACTCTCCTAACATTTTATTGCTCTACTGAAATATCTGCTGCTTCGAAAATAGCGTGTGATGGGAACATGAATTTTTATTAGTGAAATAAAAAGGCATCATAACAGGGAAGAAAACATTTTATTCACTCAGATTTACCTTTAAGTATGTTTATTTTTTGATTCCTTGTTAAATATTTACGTTTCCTGCCTTTAGGTGCCAACTCGATACAGCTGACAGTGTTGTGAACAGTGGGAAGGAAAATGTACTACTCCAACTCCTGTCTTAAAATATTTGGCAAAAGTGCAGCTTTCCCCAAAATGCCCGGGAAGCGTATTTAGGGGCAGATTTATGTTGCCAGGTACATCTCTGCAAATCGGCAGAGATGCGCCAGGAAAGATACGGCACGCAAGTTTATCCTTGCACCACCCATGATGCGCCGCATTTACACTGCAGCGCACCATGGCGCAGGAATAAACAGATGCGTGTCGCATCTAGGGGTGAAGTTGGCGCAGTGCTGAAGTTGTGTTGCGTGCGGCACGCAACTCCAGCACTATTCCAACTTGCCCTATCTCTAGCGTGGTGCGTCAAGCCTTACGCCTGCTTCAAGCAGGCGCAGGGTTTTGACGCATCAGCATTGGGAAAGTGACTCAGTAAAATCTTGTAGATTTCACTGAGTCACTTTTCGGGGGCGTTCCTACGACAGAACGCCCCCCCCCTGTGTGGAAACGCCCACTTGAAACCTGACGCAGGTTTGATGTGGCGCAGGGCCTTACATCGTGACGCATCTCCATAGATGCGTCACGATGTAAGTATGTCGCAACGTGGTGCAGGGTTTACACCGCCGCTGCGTCACAGAAGTGACGGCGCAAAAGTGCCGCAAGTCCGACATAAATCTGCCCCTTACTGTTTTAACTCCGGTGTTGAAATATTTTGGAAAATGGTTGAAACAAAATTGTAATTTTACAATGCCAGGAAGACCTATTTTGAGAACGTCACTTGGCAAAAACATTAGGAATACTATTACAGATTAATATCCTCCACCCATTTGAGCAGACAGAGGTGGTTACACTACCAGGGCAACTTCATTACCTATTTAACTGGTTAATTACAACAATCAACAGAAAAAGGTAACCACTGTGCAGAAAACATTCAACAACTAAGGAACTTAACCTATAAACACATTGTTTTTGTCAAAATCTTCAAGTTATGGAGCTGTTGATAGATTATGCAGTGAGTGTGCTAAATTCACATTTGTGCGGAAAACATTATGGCTGCCCATCATATTTTTCCAGAGGCCATATGTATACTGAGGTGCGTGGCCAGTTCTTCTTGGACTGTTGTTTATGCATCTACCTACATACACACACTACTTACATGTATCAAAAATATCAATTTATACACCCTTTGACTGCTGTGTCATATGACACAGATAAGAGTAAACTGTTACGAATTTGACCCTGACCACCATTCATTTGAGTCTGAGCATCTTTTGAATTTCAGCTTTTTAAAATAACTTTTCCGTCAATGCTCCACGAAAAGATTATTTCAGACTTAAAGAGGCTAACCACTCACAATATGCTCTATACACCATCCAGATGTCATCAGTCAATGAGACATTCCAGATCCTTTAATGTTAATGATAATTAATGATGAAATACTGCATTAAAAGCCACACGTTTTTGCTTTTCACTTGATGGCTCCTTCAAAGAACCACTAGACAGCTGTATCGTCTGTGACACAGACTCAATTAAACTGGCCATTGAACCACAAAAATGAGAAGGAATACATGTTACCGACATGTCAGAGTAAAGGAGATTACTAATAGAACAATTTATCTATATTTGGGATAAAACTGCATTATGTGTTAATGACAGGGTTGGATGGTTACTTAGGGCTTTGCGGCCCTCCCTACCCAATTTCCTGCTTCATAAAATACTCATTTTCTAATTACTAATATAGTTCCAAAATAGTAATTAGAAAATGAGTAAAGCCTGGCTGGGTGTCACTTTTTGACCCTCACTGGAGTGAGGGTGAAGCAACCAGAGACTTTTGCACTGGCACAGACACTAGAGTGCATGTACCATCAATCGAAATGTGTTGGCTAGGCCGGGGCTTACCTCGACCCAGCCCTGGCCTGCTACTCTTCAGGGCCTCCATGCCACACCTCTAGATGACACACAACAAACATCTCTTTTTATCAATCAATCAATCTACATTTGTAAAGTGACCACTGTCACCCCCTAGGGGTGTCTGGGTCTGTGTCTCCGTCGAAGATCCAGGTCTTGAGTCTCATTCTGAAGTCAGCCAGTGAGGGGGCTTTGCAGCCGCGGCCCGTACAGGTAAAATTGGTAGGGCCAGGTGGTGGGGTTTCGACGGACGATGACGAGGGAAATTTAATTATTTATTTAATTGTCCCTCGTCGTCGTCCTCCGAAATCCCCACCAACTCAGCCGTACCACCCCACTGCTCTTAACCGCACGGGCCGCGACGGGCTGTGCGGAGCTGGAGGAGGGAGGTTGTTCTAGGTCTTACCAGTGATATTGGAGAAGGAGGGTCACCACTACGGCTGCGACGGATGCAGGAGATGTATGTGAGGACCAGTGAAGAGGAGAACTGTTGTCTAGCGGGATGGTGGAAGTTCAGTCAATGGTTGAGGTAGGCAGGTCCTAGGTTGTGGAGGGCTTTGTAGACGTGTATGAGGATGTTGAACTGGCGTCTCTTCTGGATGGGGAGCCAGTGGAGGTCTCTCTGGTCGGGGGTGATGTGAGTTTGTTTGGGGAGATCCAGGATGAATATAAAGTAGCCCCAATCTCGTTTGCCTTCAGCCCTATACTGCTCCGGAGCTACCTGACAATTAATGAGAGCTGCTGGAGACCGCCTATGTAGGGGGTGGGCCAGTCTATGACCATGTGATCTGGTACCATCAGTATCATGAGGGCTGAAGACTTTGGGACGTTGGGTCACATGTAGTAAACAGATACACTGCACATGCTTTAGTTGTGCATGCACAGTGTATCTGTTTAAACCTGCTTTCACTACAAGGCAGTGTGAAGGAGTTAGCGTAACACAGTGTGAGTGAGAACCAATGAGTGTTAGTGAATGCCGGTGAGCATGAGTGAGTGAGAGAGTGCCCGTGAGTGTGTTACTCTTGTGAGTCTGTTGTATGAGAACCTCAACTCACCCCTTCCCCCCACCTCTTGCACTCCTGAATCTTTCTGGACGAAAATGGGCTCATTGCGGACAAGTAATTCGCCCCACAACTATCAAAGATCTCCGGTCGCCATGGGCTAATGAATTATTGTGATACAAATTAACAACGTGCAAGTGACACGAACCTCTACTTTCTTTTCATATTGACAGCCGTGCAATGCATTGGCACAGCAAAGCTTAGCCTGACTAAAATTATTTAGAATTTTTACACATTGATATTAGCAAATGTATTTCTAATGTTTTCGTCCTCTGTAATTCACAAAAAGTAATTTATACCAATAAACGAAAAAAGCTGAAAGCTACGAGTGTAAAGGAATTCTTGTATTTGTAGGACTCTCAGGACATTTCTTTGGAAACGCGTTGATCTCAAAGGGTAGCATACCCTTTCACATGATTAATCTCCGTACCAAACATGGCGTGGATGTTGTGCAAATACCACGTTGAGGAAACGTATGATTTTATTGCTTGCCGAAATTGGAATAATTAGAATCATATTGAAATGCAAATGAAGACAAGCTCCACATCAGCCTGTTATTTTAATTTCTCCCGTAAAAATGGCGAGATAGATCTGCAAGACAAGATAATATTAATAAAATGCAAATGTGCCTTCTGTGGGCCGTGTTTGCATTTTTCCGAGATGTCCTTTCCACATACTGCCAATGCCCTGGCCACGCCATTATCTGGCGAGCTATCACAAATTTAAGAGTAAATTCAAGGAACTAAGGGGCATATTACCAACAGTTAGCGATATTTATCCCTAACTGAGCTTAGCGTTAGTTTTTTTAACGCTGCGCTTCGCCCAATATTATCGCTGAGATAACGTCCTATTACCAACGTTTATCTCAAAAGCGATAAAATTGCAGGCGTTAGCGTGAATGTCGCTGGAAAACCAGCGGTGTTCACGCATTAGCGTGCAAATGCTGTTAGCCATGATGTTATCCACCTCCCATTGGATAACATGGCTAAGAACTGGTATTTGCAGGCGTTAGCGTTTGGCGATATTCGTGCTTAGCGCAAATATTTCCATTGCTTCGCCTTTCTTGGTAATAGGCGATTGCGATGTTAGCGACTGCTGTCAGTCGCTAACGGGTTGGGTACGCCCACTCTGCATGTCATTAGCGATAAATATCGCTGACATGCAAAGCGGGCCCCAAACCGCTCGCTATCGCCTACAAGCTGTCGCTAACTGGTGTTAGCAACAACTTGGTAATAGGGCGATGGAATTATCGTCGCTTAGCACCCGAAAACGGCCGCTAAAGCGGCGATAATTCAATATCGTCACCCTTGGTAATACGCCCCTCAGGTAGATGATGTAACTCATGTACACTATTATTCGTGGGTATTGTTGAGGTAGTTCCTGACTGGTACGAGAGGATGCAGAGCAATTTCATGTTTGCAGTATTACAAACCAAACCTCGTAGTACCGTCTATAAATAAATCCCTCCACTTATGAAGTCTATGCAATGGTGAATTCGGCAGAATCATACACAATAGGTTTTGTCCTAAATGTGTGCCCACATATTTGGTGGAAGGTAGACCATAAAGATATATGCTTTGAGGATCACTTGACGAGTCAACCTTTCTAGATATGTTGCGGGGAAAGTTATATATTTGGCAAAACTAATATGTGATTGAGGCTATATATATTTGATATTTAGCAGATTTATCCCATTCACACCAGATTGGTTCTAGTGTGCCCCATAGCCTCTCTCACACATTCCTGTTATCCTATATGTAAAGTGACTGAGGGAACCCATGGCCATACAGAAAATCTCAGTACAACAGTATACTCATGAAACACATACTCAAGCCTGAAAAAACAAATGTGCTAGAACCAGCAAGAAACGTGTAATTCTCCATTATCTTAAGCTGCAATTTATTTAGGGCTGCCTATTTCCCTAAAATAGGCAACAGCTATCACTTCAGGCAACCAGCAATCAATGACAGCTGTCAACTACACCTTATTTTCCTTCCAGTAACTAAAAACTTCTGGCAGCTTCCCTATCCCATGAGAACCCTCTAGTATATAACTCTGTGGTTATCAGATACTATTCTATGCCACAGCAGTAGTAGCCTTCGAAAGAGGTACCCTAACAATATAGAAAGGTGTCAAGTCCAAGAAATGTATCCATGTCACACTAATTGCTGTAGAAATTGTTGAAAGAATAGTATCCACCCATACATGAATAAGATAGGTTTAGTGCACACCAATCACCAATCATCAGCTTCCAGCTGTTGCAACTGTCCTCTTAAGAGTCGGCTGCGGTGAACATTTTAAGGGTGAGGCCACGGAAAGAGGGGAAAGTAGAGAATGAACACACCAGCATATGTCACAGAAAGAAAAAGAAGGATGAGTAAAAGCGCTCAAAAGGTCTATATCATGTAAAGAAAATACATAGCATAACTCTCATAAGGGTAACCATAGTAATATAGAATATAATACCCCTTTTTGTGCACAGGAACAGTCCAGGGGCTTTCAAAATGGAACCCAAAGTCCTCCATCACTCTGCTTCGCTTGTAAGTACATATTCTACAATGGCCACATACACAAACATGCACCACATACACTTGGATGGGATAGAGTGACAGGGTATAAATCTGACTGCGCATTGGCAAGACATTCTCAGCCAGTACAAAATAACAAATAGATCTTTAAATAAGACCTTCTCTTTTGTTGGTGCAACTCCTCTTGTACAGTGTACATACCCTGTACCAAGGTTAGAATACACCAGGCTATCTTTAAAAACCCTGCCCTAAGCTTTGGCACACAGCAGGTTCGGTCTCTATATGTTTAAACAGCTGTCTGCCCCAGATATGGAGCACTATTGTATAATGTTGTTTCTTATCACAATATATATCTTCCTATTGTTTACTATCTGAGAAAGTCTTCTCCCTGAATCAAAAACAGTTTTTGACCTACTTCCGCTTGATTCCTCTCTTTTCTTTTACAAGAGTGGCCTGCTTCTTACCTTCCATCCTCTGCATGCCTTCAATTTCTGAGGATAGCCTACGTTCAGTCTCATGCCTGCCTTATTCGATATATTAATTTTGCAAATGACTAATACAGCATTTCATAGCTCACAATCTCTCTTCTTTAAAACACTATCCCTGTAAGCCAACCTTGACTAATTTCCACCAGCCTATCTATCTATCTCACCACCTATTCACCTGAAACTACATAGCTCCACTAATATTCACACCTAAATGGTATTCATATTATCTACAACTAAGTAACTGTGGTAAATGCAGTCAATTATTTATCATTCTTGAGAGCACATGACTAATCACCATGACCACTAGATTACCCACTAACCTCGGGTCCCGGAGTAGAGTGCTATTTGCCGTAAAGTGGTTTCATACCTCGGCAGGGTAGTAAGTGCTATTTAAATACAATTACAATAACACACATGTACTGCATTTCTTTCAAAGTGAGAATATTTTTTCATATTCCCATGCATTACCTTAAGGCTCTGTACCATAATTCCTAGCCCCACTGCTGAACACATCTTGATTTTTATCTAGTTGGAACCACAGATTCAATATACAGCAACACATCATAAAAATGCTCATATTACGATAGGTTTGACTTTGAATTAATGCACTTAAACCTGCACAGATAAAACACATTACAGATACAAAGGTGTCTACAGAAAAAAATTAAATACGTACACATACATGGATGCACTACATAAATACACAAACACAGAAGTCATGTTTACAAGTCAAAAGAAAACCCACCATAGCACACCTGTGCTCACCTTATTGATAGCACTTACGAGACTCATGCAGACAGCATGAATACAAAGGTCCTCTCTTACTATCTATTGATGCACAGAAGTGCACCAAGCCTTCCTGCTACACTGCTGTGCATCAAAAAGAAAGGGTAGCAATGCTCTGTATCTATAAAATGTGGCACATTTCTGTGCTTCTCCCATGCGCCGGTGCACAAACAAAGGCTGTGCACCAACGCAGACACCCTTGCGCAATGGTGCAAGGGTGCCTGCGTTGCAGGGATAATTGTTGTTTTGCAGGAAGGGACACCTTCCTGCACACAAAAAATCATGAATGGTATTTTTTTTACTCCTATCTGTGCTGAGTGGTGCAGAGTGAAGTTGCATAGTGTAGAGTGGCATAGAGTAGAGTGGCACAGAGTAGAGTGGCATAGAATAGAGGAGTGTAGAGTGGGGTGCTGTTGAGAGGTGTAAAGTGACATTTTGTGGAGTGGAGTGGTATAAACTGAAGTGGAGTGACGTGGAGTGGAGTGACGTGGAGTGGAGTGCCATAAAGTAGCGTAGAATAGAGTGGCGTATAGTAGAGTGGGATAAAAAAGATTGGCATAGAGTAGAGTGGTATGAATTGGGGTGGAGTGGAGTAGAATAGGGTGGTGTGGAGCAGAGCAGCATGGAGTACAGTGGAGTGGTCTAGAGTGGCATATAGTAGAGTGAGGTAGAGTGGAGTGGCATAGAGTGGAATGGATGTGAGTGCTGTAGAGTAGAGTGGAGTTGGAAAATATAAGAGAGGGACCCCTTGGAGCTATCAAGGGAAATAAGGTACTTATAACCAAAACAGAAAAGAAATGTTTCCCTTAATCCTAATGTTCTAAGCGTAGTAATCACCAATATAGGAGAACAAAGTATTATAATTTTTCTTTGTTCTGAATTTTATTCAAAAAATAAAAAAAATTGTTCACAGTCCATTATACAAAATAGAAAATTAAATGAGAACATACAAATAATACACGATAAAATCAATCCTATTCTGAATATTATAACAACATGTATCACATATACTTTACAAGGAAATGATAGGACAGTTTGTAATTATGGCCAGCATAATTGAGACAGACAAATGTAAGACCCCACTTTTGTCAATTACAGTTGCACATTCAAAATAGACTCAAAGACATCCAGTTAATACATTGGCCAAATCAATATTCTGCCTGTTTGTGTCAGTCCTTGAATTGTGCTTTGTTAATAGCTTCAACGTGTTTCGATGGCTCCAGTGTTTTCACACCATCTCTATCAAGACACAATAGTTTTCTGTCTCAGTAGTTATATTAGTTGCTTTTTTTCGCCCCTAAATGCAACAAATATTTATAATCAATAATCTGGAATATATACGTTTTCTTTTTAAAAAACAGCTTCACATCGTTACAGCATCCACTATACCTCACTGTTCAAAACCATTTCTCAATGTCTAAGTTATCTTAGGAACATGATAAATTCTCTTTCTACTAGGATAAGAGGCAATCCCCCACACTCCCCATCATCCCTTCCCAGTGTTCCAATTTACCCTTTGCCTGGGGTGGGATATATCCTCTCATAGATTCACATTTCTTGCTGTATATATAATTCTGGACTCCTAATACGATCCATTTCTCTCTTATGTGCCTAATGCTATCCTTTCAACAGAGAGGGACAATCTTATAATGAGCCTCTTCATATATTGGAGCTCTACAGATGTATTCTTGTAATTATAAACCAACATTTCAGTTTCAGTCAATAACTTCAGAATTTTATCCCCTGATTAGTCCAATTACATTATCTCACCACGTTGTTATATCTCTTTCAGGGCGTCTTCTTAATGTGGATTATTTAATAACTCTGCACTCCTATCAGCAACTCAATCGGTAAGGCTGCTTTGTGGCTATTTTCTGTGCGCAAGGGCTAGAGAGAAGGTATAGCTTCCCTTTACTAAGTATGCCCCCCCTTCTTTTTTAAAATAAAACTTTGGACTCTATTGTCCTTTCCGGTCTACTCTGCTTTACCTTATTCTCTTGTATATATGTCCTATATTGGTGATTAGTACACTTAGATCATTAGGATTAGAGTGGAGTGGCATTGTGTGGAGTAAAGTCGCATGGAGTGGAGTAGAGTGGTGTACAGTGAAGTGGAGTAGAGTGGCATAGATTGGAGTAGAGTGGAGTAGAGTGGAATGGAGTGGTGCTAGAGTAGAGTGGGGTAGAGTGTAGTATAGTGGCGTAGAGAAGAATGGTGTTGAGTGTAGTTGCATAGAGATGAGTGGCATAGAGGAGAGGGACAAAGAGTAGAGTGGCATAGAGTTGAATGGCATAAAGTAGAGTGGCATAGAGTAGAGTGGCATAGAGTGACGTAGAAATTAGAATGATGTAGAGTGGCTTGGAGGAGAGTGGCATAGAGTTAAGTGACATAGAATAGAGTGGCATAGAGTGCTGTAGAGTGACATTGTGTAGAGTGGAGTGGTGTAAAGTGGAGTAGTGTGGCATAGAATAAAGCAGTGCAGAGTAAAGTGGAGTAGTGTAGAATAGAGTGCCATACAGGAGAGTGGTGTGTAGTGGAGCGGCATGGAGTGGCATACAGTGTAATGGAGTTGTGTAGAGTGGAGCAGCATTTACTAGAGTGGTGGGGAGTGCCGTAAAGTGGACTGGTGTACAGAAGCATACAGTGGCATAGAGTAGAGGGGCATAAAGTGGAGTGGAGTTGAGGGGATCGGAGTGGCACGGAGTAGAGCGGTAAAGAGAGGAGTGTTATAGAGGCACACAGAGTAGAGTGCCGTAGAGTGATGTGGCATAGAGTATCGTAGAGTGGCATTGTGTGGAGTGGAGTGGCGTAGAATAGTGCAGCCTAGAGTAGAGTGGAGTAGCGTGGAGTAGAGTGGCATGACGTATCATGGTGTAGAGTAGAGTGGGGTCTAGTAGAGTGGCATAGTTAGGCGTAGAGTAGAGTGGAGTGGTGTAGAGTGGTGTAAAATGGAGTGGAGTGGCATAAAGTGAATTTGCATAGAGTGGTTTAGAGTAGTACAGTTGTGAGTGTAAGTAAATAAAGGATCAATAGACATGGCAGATTGTGTGAAAGCAACAAAAATATGAAGCTGTATGCCTGTATTACAAGTAGGAAAGCAGATTGCACATACATGAAATGCTTTTAAATAAGAAAAACAGAAAAATGAGGACGAACATATATACTTGGTCCTTGTTCCAGGGAAGAGCTAAAACAAGATAGGAAGGGAAGCCTATAGGAGCTAAGCAATTGAAAGATTGCAAATGGCAGTGACAATGAAAACAAATAATGGAATGCTTTTGGAGGGTTGTAAGCCCATTGATTTGTGAACAATGTGTCTCACAGTACAGCGCATGTGCTGAGTAGGCAGACCTAAAAATGGCATTTCTAAAGCTTTCCTCCTCTTTGATTAAGAAAAACATAGTTTGTACTAATAGAAATAAACTCCTTAAGCAGAGAGGAAAGGTATCTTTCTTTTTTTAGGACATTTATGTGGGAAGGTATAGTTGCTGACAAATCATGTTGATCATAAAGTGTAGCCTACTCTTTGACGTGATTAATCTCTGCACCAAACATTGGAGTGGATGTTGTGCAAATATCACATTGAGGAAAAGTATGATTTTAATTACTTGTCAATATTGGAATAATTAGAATCATTATTGAAATGCAAATGAAGACAAGCTCCACATCAGCCAGGTAATTTCATTTTTCCTTTAGCATTCAGGAGATAGATCAACAAGGCAAGATAATATTAATGAAATGCAAATTTGTGTTCTGTGAGGCGTGTTTACATTTGAGAAATATCCTTTCCAGAGACTGCTAATATTCCTGCCACAACATTATCTGGAGATCTCTCACAAATTTATGAGCACATTTAAGCAATTAGGCAGATGATGTAACAAATTATACCATAATTTGTGGGAATTATTGGGGTGGATCCTAATGTGGTATGTGACAATGCAGGAACTCTGAATGCAAATTAAATTAATTTTAGGAGCAATTTTATGTATACGTAATGGGGTATTCAACAGCATCGTATACAATAGGTTTTGTCCTATGCAGGTTCCCACATATTTGGTGGAAGGCTGGCCGTGATGTTTTAAAGAAATATTAGCATTTAGGATCATTTGAAGAGTCAATCTTTCAGGCGTGGTGTTAGAAAACTAATATGTGATAAATTCTATGTATATGTGACATGCTACAGCTTTAGCCATTGACACCATATTGGTTTCAGTGAGCCACACGGCACAGCCACTCCTTCTACACATACCCTCTAACCTATATATATAAAGTAATTGAGTGGAGCGATGGCTATGCACAAAATTTCAGTACAACAGAATGCTCATGAACACAACAGTCTTGTGCCCAAGAATTGCAACACTCTCCATTTCCTTTAGCCGTATTAGGTCTGCCTATTTCCCTAGAATTAAGCAAACACAAGGAGATGATGGACAGAGTGCTGAAACTTAATCAATACTCACACCCAGTCACAGATCTGGGTTGAATCCATCATCATTCTTTAACTCACTTTGCCACCCCAGTTCAGACACAACTATATGCAAATCAGTCTTGACCCTGTGCCTCATGGGAACAGTCCAGCCCGAACTGCCAAGCCATGTCTTCCCTCACCAGAAACAAGCCTCCTGGGACCTGTTTCGGGCTAACAGCCCTCATCAGTCAGGCTATCTTGAATCCAGTGGCAAAGTAAGCAAAAGACCCTCATCTGGGCATACCTTGCCAAGTTAGGGCGAACAAAGCAAACACAAGGATTTGTGGCAGAGCTAGCTAATAATTGAGGCAAGCAGTGATAAATGACAGCTGTCGATTACCACCTCTTTCTCCTTCCAGCAGATGAAAACTTCTGACATTCTCCCTCTCCACTGAGAATCATCCAGTATATCACCCTGAGAATGACTGTCTGTGATTATCAGATACTAACATATCCATGGCAACAGTGGCCCTCGTTAAAGGTGCCCAAAAAAATAGAGACTGGTGTCAGATTCGAACTGTTGCAGCTGTCCTGTCAGGAGTTGCTAAGGGGTGAACATTCTAAGGGTAAGACTAAGGAAAAACGGGAAATAAGAGAAGGAATACATGACAGAAGGAAAGGAAGGATGGATAAAGGGGCTAATAGTTCTATATAATATAAAAGAAATTTCATAACTGTTATAAGGGTAACCTTAGTGATAAAGAATATACAATATGACATATCTCCATTCCTAACAATGAAAAGAAAGGGTAATTAACTACAAGAAATTAACAGAGGAAACAGATAATAACCCATGAGGAAGCCTTGCCATGCCACAAAGGTTAACTTAGGGTTAGATGTAAGAAGCCTATTTGAGGTCACAAACGGCCCAATTTGTAGAATCGAGATGTTTGTGACTGCAAAAAAGCCATTTTCAAAATTGCAAACCCCAAATTGTGATTTGGTAACCTGTTACCGAATTGCAATTGGGGTTTGAGAACCGGTATTTTTAGGGTGCCTCTTCCAAATACTGATTACCATTGGTATGTACAAATGTTTTGCAACCGAAATGCGGTTGCAAAACATTCACACTTTACCACCAACTCAAAGGAACCCCTTCCATTTCAGAATGGTTGAAAAAAATATTTTTTAGAGCAGGTAGTAGTCCATGTGACCACTGTCTACTCTTAAAAAAGGAAACTTAAATGTTTAATTTTTTTTCTTAAATACATCTTAAAAGCAATCACAGACATGGTGGCCCACTGACCCCAGCAGGCCACATCCCTGTGAGGGCAGTGAGTCATAGTGGGTCACAAATTGTGACCTACCTCATTAATATTTATCCGGAAGGTCTACTTGTGAGACCCAAAACGAATTTCTAAATGAAACTCAGTGATTTCATACATTAGGAATAGCAATTTCCTAATAGCGATTCACAAAAAATCGCAATTAGAAAATTTCTATTACTAATCTTAGAACATCTAGGGGCGCATGCATCAACCTAAGGAACTGCGATTCCTTAATAGCAATTTTTAAGGAATTACTATTAAGGTCTGGCAATTCCCTATGCATGAAGGAATCGCTAAATAAATTGTGATTCCTACACATTCCCTATTAGCGAAACACAAATTGCGATTCACTAATAGGGAATGCATTCCTATTCATTCCTATGGGCCTAGAGTCCCATGGGAATTAATGGGAAACCACTAAAAAGGTCATCGCAAATTGCGCATTGCATGCACCCCCAAAATGGCATGAGTGCAGGGTGCTAGGGGGCCACAAGGCCACCCTGATGCACCCCAAAAATGGCATGAGTGCATATGTGACGCACACACGTGCCCTTAGGGCACGTGTGTGCGCCACATGGCACTTTGAAAAATGCAATTTTGAAAATGTTTCTGAGGGATTGCAAATTACCTTCAACTTGAAGTTGATGGTAATTTGCGATTCCTTAATGCAAAGTTGTATTCTCAGAATGCTTCTTGCATTGCATTTAGGGAGTCGCAAATTGAGATTCCCTAACTTCATTCGCAAACTAGGTAATCACAAAAAAATTGATTACCTATTTTGCGAATGGCTTAGGGCTTGATGCATACCAACAGGCTTATTAGCGGTCGTTAATGGGCCGATTCTGCGAAGTGACCCGTTTGCGACCGCTATTTAGCTTGATGCATGTACCCCCTAGACCTTACTTAGTCTTTTGTGTATGTTTACAATTTTTGGGGTATTCACATACTACGATTTGAATTTTACTAGTAGTAATTTTACAACAGTGGAGAGTTCGCAGTCAGGGCGGTAAACAGCACATAAAAAGATAGGACAGGCTTATCTTTTTATGAGTGGAGTTTCCACAGTTGTAAAATTACTATTAGTAAAATTAAACTCTCAGTTTGTGAATGCTAAAAAATAGTAAACTTATACAAAAGTCTAAGCTTACTTTTTGAATCAGGCCCACTGTTTCTGTTTTTTCTACGGAATGTACTTGAATATCCTGTTTGCATTCCATTTATGACTATTAACTCAGGTAACTACATTTTGTCCTACTACCCTGACCTTGTAAGTGACAGGTGGTTCTCATCCAACACCCAAGAATCCTGCTTCATTTGGAGATTTCTGGCACCATGCTTGTCATCATATGTTCGTTTATAGTTTGATTGATGGGTCTTAATCCTTTTCATCACATGCGGGGCCACGTTTCCATATCAGAAAGAGACCACGTTGGTGATAGGGAGATCGTTCCGCGATATTAAGGTTGATGAAGAACCTAAAGCCTGTTGAATAATTGGGGCAAGAAGTATTTTCAGACCCAGAAGAATAAAAACACGGGGATGTGCTAGGCTCAGTCGCTATCCAGTCGCAATTTGCAAGTAGACCATATTCAAGGTCTCTTGGCAGGTACCTATCAGTTTTTATTTTATAAACACAACGCATCCTAACGAAGGTCTCTTAAAACTTGAGTCCATCACACATTGGTATTTACCCTTGGTGATGATTTTTATGAAATTTCTGAAAGTCTATCTACATAGAATCCAGTCCACGTATATTGAAAGTGACAACCGATGTTAGACCGTACCTTGTGATTAAGAGAGAAAACTGTCCTGAAGAAGGTGAACATCTGTGTGAAATCACCGAAGCGCAGCGTCTACCTTTGTTTTCCTGAATTATGTACTGTATATATGATTGCTAATGAAATGTTTTAATGTGCGATTTGTTTTTAAAACTTTGTGTAATAAATTGTCTATAATTATTTTTACAAACTACACTCTTTTTGTATTTCTTGGAATTTTCTGTTGTTTGAGTGACCCTTCAAATGTATAATATTACACATGTATAATGTAGTTTTAAGTACTTGACAGATTTTTCTGTTTCTTGCTTGTCCATAACTGACGTACACTAGATATAATCTACTAGGGACGCTCTTTTTGTTTGCCAACGGGCCACATGTATTAACATTAGAATTAGTGATTACCTAATTTTTTTTCTGTGAATTGCAATAAGGAAATCGCTATCCCTAATGTATAAACTCAAAGAGTTTAATTTAGCGATTCATAGGGGTCACAAATCGACCTGCCTGACGAATATTAATTAGGAAGGTTTCTATTTACGACCCATTAGGAATCGCATAAAATCACAGGGATGGTGTTCTGCTGGGGGTCAGCAGACTCCCATGTTCATGATTGCTTTTAAATGAAGCAATCATAAATTTTTTTGCAGCCCATTTTCCGTAAAGCGAAAAGGGTTGCATTTAAAAAAAAATGAAAAGTTTCTTATTTTAGGAGCAGGCAGTGGTCTGTGAGACCACTACCTACTCTGAAAAACGTTTTTGCTACCATTCTTAAAGTGGTAGGCATCCCTTGGGTACCCCTTCCATTTGCGAATGGGTTACCGGTGGTAAAATGCGAATGGCTTGCGACTGCATTTCGGTCGCAAAAAATTCATACATACTGCTGCGATGCACTATGAGGAAGGGAAATCCTAAACACGCCCTTTCCTAATACTGAATCGCAAACCCATTTTGCGATTCAGAAAAACATTACTGATTGACAAAATAGATGTTGGTACATTGGAAAAGCCTTTTTTACATTCTCAAATGGGTCGCAGCAAATGCAAAATAGCTTCATACTAGGGGTGGGCGGCCAGCTACGCTCCGTCTGCGGAGTGTGCGTAGTGCCGCCTACTCTGCATTTTGCGGAGCTTGCGGAGCCAGGCGGCACTCCGCAGACGGAGCGTAGCTGGCCGCCACCCGCCTCCCTCCCGCCCTCCCTAAATACTTTAAAATACAATAATCAAATAATTTAAAAAGCACTTACCTTGCCGCCGCTGCCCGCCGCGTCCCCGGGGCTCACTTACTTCCGTCTTCCGTCTTCCGTACTAATGCGCATGCGCGGGCGGCCGCGCATGCGCATTTTCACGAGAAAATGCGCATGCGCGGCCGCCCGCGCATGCGCATTAGTACGGAAGACGGAAGATCGCGAGCCCCGGGGACGCGGCGGGCAGCGGCGGCAAGGTAAGTGCTTTTAAATTATTTGATTATTGTATTTTAAAGTATTTAGGGAGGGCGGGAGGGAGGCGGGTGGCGGGGCTGGCGGCCAGTGGTGTTTGCGGAGTGGGGCTACGCGGAGTGCGGAGGTGGGCGTAGTTTCTCGCCCACTTCGCGTAGCTCCGCGAAGCCCCACTCCGCGAACTCCGCCCAGGGTTACTTCATACATGTGGCCCCTTGCCTATTAATATCGGTGGAATCCCCCAACGAATACACATAAACCGGCCATCTAGTTGCCAGTTCCTCTACTTTTTAGTGGCAAACATGGAGATATTCCGGTTATGCTATTGTGTGTAGTGTGGTAAGACTAAGCTGTGTGCTGTAATGCTCTCTTTCCAAACATATCCATCATACTTTTTCTTGGCATACGCTCCTTTAACATACTGTTAATTTTCTCAGTCCAGGCATTCGCTTTAGGAGCAGTATAATACAGTTTTATAATAGCATATAGATAATTCTTTTAAGAAATTTCTCATAAGATCTGAGATGACTGCACCCTATTGTCAATCAAATTTACTCTTTTATAGTGCCAGATTGATTATTTTCCATCCGAGTTGATTATAAGTTTACTTCCTCAATAGATTATTCTCTAGTTTATTTTGGGTTTATCTCTAATTGCCGAACATCAAGTCATGCTCACTAGTAGACCTCTACACCCAGAGTCCGACTGGAAATAGTTATCTTACAAACATCCTCAATCTCAACATTTTACAACATGCACTTTACCACGCTCCTCCATCATACTCTTCTCCACACACATGTTGAAAAGAAAAACATTACAGACAATCTGTCCCTCAATAGGTTTTCTACAAATCCCATATAGAACTCAGATAGCTCTAAGAAAGTCCTGAGTTCATGTTTGTTTATCGGGTGTGGTGCCTTCACAATAATGTTTTAAGATATTCAGCTTGGTTTTGACACCATCATTAGAAATTGTGTGCCCCTAGTAATTTGTTGACCCGACACCAATATACACTAATCTTCCTTCATGGTGAGCCCTACTTCTTTCACCCTTCTTTGCAAAACCAACCTGATAGTTCAGCCAAGGGTACATTCAGATGAACCATAAATAGGAAATCATGCTGGAAGAAAGGGGCATTGAACATTCTTCCCAAGACATGATGTATGATGTGCAATTTAAAATTATGCTGTTAATTAGTCAACAACCCATGTTTGTCTGTAAACACCTCAGGGAACTCACTGCATACTCTTGATCTCAAAAAGAGACTTCCCCCTCATTTGGATCTAAAGTAACCCCCAGCTCTTTTTGAAGCTTCCAACCAAACAAAAGCTTGAATTATCTGCTGGATGCAGATCCTCTGGCAGCACCAGCACCTTGTTACTGAAGCCACAGAAAATCCAAAAAAAGACATCTTGAAACAGAGCATCCTCATATATTGCTCTGAGTATTTGCAATTCCCGACCACCCTACCACCCGAAAGAAAACGGATTCCCTCAACTGCATTTTTCAAAAAAGAAGTTAAATTACTTCTTATGAACACATTCTTGCCATAGGTCATCCAATGTGACTCATGATATACACCCATGACTATTACTAGGCTGTTGGACCTTGCCCATTATCCAGTTGATCTATCCTAGAAGTATTCCCTTCCTCAATTTGAGAACACAGTTTGAACCTTTCCTGATCATGTTATTGTGCACTTTCTTGTGTTCACATTCCCGATCACCTTGACCTTTGATCTACTCCCATGATTACTACTAGTCTGTCAGGCCATGTCCAGTGTCCCGTTGAGTTGTCCTAGAGAGATTATCTTCCTCATTTTGTGAACCAACACAGTTTTTTTACCACTAACAATTATGTTGTTGGTTACGTTCTTGTTTTTCTTTTTGTTTCGACCATCTGTAAAGCGCTCTGATACCCTCACAGGTCAAGTTAGCGCTATATAAAACTTTATAAATAAATAAATAAAGTAACAGATTCAATAGTTTTTTGCCATGTAAACTTTGCCAGTGGTGGGTCTCTCTGTAAAGAACATTCTCATTTAACAATTCCTTCTAGGGAGAGAGGATCACTGTTTGTAATCTATGGGTTGATATCAGGGCATTTCAGCCTATAGTTATCTTCCCCCAAACAACTGAGTAAAGGTTTGACTGTCTAACAAGGTGAAGGAAGAGCAAGAATTGGCAAATAAAGCAACACTCTTCTTGATTAATATAACATCACAAGTCAGTCTTATTTTGTTGCTGTTCTTAAGTACTTGAAAAGCAAGTGCCTTTTATCTGCTTGTAATGGTACAATAAAATTCATGTGCTTGTTTGTTCTGTACATGCCTTTGCAAAGTACTCTCTTTTGCAATATTTACAGCAAATTGCATTCCTGGCTTTGCAGTCTGTGGTGTTAGCCAGATGACTGTTGCTGTAGCACCAAAAATATTTGCATCTATCTTTAAATTCACAGGTTATGATGGTTATTTTTTCTCTATTACTATGTGGATACCTATATTTCCCTTACACGGTCTGCTGTACATTTCACTCACTTAGCAATGTCTAGTGCTCTCTTCAAATCCAGAGTTTTGTCTAAAATTTTCTCTTGAAAACTTGGGTTGATCATACATCAAACTAACTGATCCCAGATCAGAGTCAGAAAGAGGCTCATAGTCACATGTTTCATAAATAGAACTATAGCCACATATGTAGACACTTTTTCATGTTGTCCTTTCTAGTAAAATATTTATTTTTCAACAAATTGTTTCTTCAGCTTCCTGAATGTAGTGAGCATCTGTCCATTAATCTCCACATGTCATTTCGCCTTGAAACAAATTATAAATATTTCTTCCTTCAGTTCCCAAGTTGCAAACTCTGTTCCCCAGCTATGGCTATAGGAAATGACTCAAATATTTGAACCCAATGTTTACAATGAATGGCACGTACTCCTGCCTCTTGTAAGAAGGGAGGTGGTTGTGACATTCCAGCTGCAGGCATTAAGTACAAAGAGAAATGAGATATTGGGGCGAACGTCAAGATAAATAATACAAAATTCCCTCAGGGTGCCAGAGTGAAGGAAAAAAAAAGAGACGGGGATTATAAAGCGGCAACCACTGTGGTGTAGAATGACCTAAAGAAGTTGTTGGGTGAAGTAAATACCAGCTATAGAATGATGAGAAACAGTCCAATATGGTGGCTCTTGTTCTATGACTGCAGCAAGCCTGTACCAGTGGCAAAAGAAGTGCACCTCAGGCATCTGAACTGCATTGCTTTGACTTGAGCATAATGGGGGCAGAGGAGGAACGATTCACAAGGATGGACGAGTAGGAGCTGGCAAACAGAAAAATGACAAAAAAGAACCTCTCCTTAACATTCAATTATCAAACATTCAATTAATATTCAAGTGATGCATCCATCATCAAAGATACATTGTCCCACTACAATATTGATTATTCATCTTTTTATTTATCAAAAAATTATTTTAATTTTATTTTTTATATAGATATATTCATTTACTTTCAGTATTATTCATTACAGAGGTGGCAAACAGACCTCAAGAAAGGATTGATAACCCAGTCATGCCCAATCCGGCAGAAGCACCATCAAGCTTACAAGAGGCTTCCAAGGCTGTTGTGGCACCAAATATAGAAGAAACACTGGTGAGGATGAAGGAGGGCCTAATCTAATAGAAGCGCCATAACATGTAAACTGAATACAGAGGTGAAAACCTAAGAGTTAGGGTGGTTATATGTGTGTACACAGTGAGGTGAAAACTGGGGGCGGTGGGGAGGAAACAGATGACAGAAGCTCAATCAACAGTGAGCGGATCAGAGAAAGGGCGCTCTCTTGACAGGAATCTTCACAATGCTCCATGAAAACTCATTGTGGCTACGAAAAACGTGTGATTGGCTGACAAAGGGTATCAGGGAGGATTCCAGGTTGGAGAAGTTGACAGTGGTGGCAAAGGAATCGGAGTAACCACATGACTGGGATTTAAAGGTCAACACATGACTGGGAATTGAAGGGGTGTTTGCCAACACTTGGGACTCAGCAGTGCACCCCAAAAGAAAAATGGATCTCTTGAGCATTAGTATAGTTTTCAAGCTTGGGAAACAGTGGTGGTGATTGAAAAGCTGTCCCTGCAAGGAGACTTGTCTTCAGTGTCGAAAAACTAATATAAAACACTCATGTAAAGAAGGAGGTAAGTTGATTCCACATCCATCACCGTAAGTCAACCTGCAGCTGTTGCAGGAATACTGTCAGGAGGTGCCACAGGGATGAACATTCTAAGGATGAGACTATCTAGAGAGGGGTAAGAAGAAGAGGAACAAACCAACATATGTGACAGTAAGAAAAAGAAGGAAGGATGTGTAAAAGAGCCTTATAGTTCTGTAGTTAAAATACATAAGGTAACTCTCATGAGGCTGACCTTAGTAATAAAGAATATAACACAAATGTATGGCATTTCTTTCAAAGTGAAAATATTTTTCATTTTCATATGCACTCTACTAAAGGCTCTACACCAGTAATTCATAGCAGAATTGCTCATCACATCCTGGTTCTTATCTAGCTTGAACGTGTGCAACAACTTATGATCAAGATGTTCACACTACAATAGGGTTGTCTTGGTTTTATTGCATGCAAACATGCACAGATAAAGAACATTACAGATACAAAGAGGCCCGCAGATAAAATTTAACCAGATGTACATACATTGAGGCATTACATCAAGACACAAACATAGAAAACATATTTGCAGGTCTACAATCACATCACAGCACATACATAACACCTGTGCTCACCTCGCTGACAACACTTACAGAACACATGCAGACGACCAAAAATACAAAATGCTTAGGCGCACAAGTATACAGATTGAGTTACCTATGTGGCCACTAGTGAAGATGAATGGCGTCAATAAGGGGGACAGGGTGATCGACCCTGTGGATATTTTTGATAAGATCCGCCGGGGATACTCTTCTGAAGAACTCTCAGGTGTACCTGTGTGATATAACCTGCTGGTTTTTTTATGTAAATCAACTTGAGGTGATTCAACCTAACGTGATCTGTCAATCAGTGAGAGGCACAATCATAGTGGAGCTCTGGGGTGGGGGGGGTATGTGAAGGATGCCTGGGAGATACCATTAGCTGTCAGTATGAAAGACCTTAATGTTGTGTTAGGTGGACCTGGATGATGTCTGTGTTAGTGCAAATGGGGTGTCTATGTGAGAGGTTCTGTCATGTTATGTTATGTTATGTTAAATGAACACAGCTACTCGTGAGTGTCCCGGCGTGAGACCAGCGGGGTGCGGCAGTTGACTTCAAATTAAAAGGTGTGTTTTCAGGTTTTGTTTTATGCAACTGGATAATGGATGGTACGCATGGCCAGCGGAAGAGCATTCCAAGCAGTTGTTGCTTTAACTGAAAAGGTACTACCCCCATCCTCTGCCGCTTAAAACGTGGAATTTGGGCAAAGAATAGAGATGCGGAGCGAAAAGAGCACGGAGGAGCATAAAAGAAATCCCGCCTCTGCAGATAAAGAGGACCACATCCATGGAGCACGCGATCTTGAGGCATTTCCTTTCTATGGGCAATTTCTGTGTGAGGAGACTCGCGTTGTATATATGGTGGCATGCGTTTCTCTTAAAAGGGTATTGCATTTGTCTGTAAGGAGAAGGAGGCTAAGGTGGTAGTGGTGGGCAACAAGAGCTAGACTGGGTCAAAGGCACAAGTCTTTGGGCGTACTAGGTAACATCTGTTATGTTGGACTAATGTGCTATAAGAGAGATCCATGTAGGCTCAAGAATATTTATTTGAATGTAGAATGACATGCAATGTCAAAAACCGCACCCCTGGAGATGCTGGACTACAATTAGAGGGAGCTTGAATGGAAGACAGACTTTGCTAGGCATGTTTCCATCAGGCCAATGCGTCTGCATTTTAGCAGGACTTAGGTTGACATTCTGTTTCAGACACTTCCTGATATGTTTATGTAAATTTCTAATTCAACAACTAAAGTGGCATTTTTGCAGTGATTGCAATTTCGAATAGTGCAATAATTACAACACCTCTGCTTTTTTTCTCCTGACACATTTCTCCAGCGAAACGCCGGCATTATGTATCAGGCACTTTAAAAGTGTAGTCCCTCTGGTTTTAAGGGAATTAAGGTATTCACTAACGTAATCACTGATGTCTCATAAACAGACAGGGAGAGGATGTTGAAGAAGGCCTGAGTCGTTGCTTGAAAGAAGTGCAAGAAAAAATACGATGGCTCAAATTTTGCAGCAATGCTATTGTTGCTGATAGTACTGTCCAATAATACGCCGAGGGGACATTGTGACATCCAGAAGTATGAACTTACAGGCACATGCATCAATATTGCATTTTGGTATTCCTTAATTGCGAAAGGACACCCTGTTTCACCCCTGAAATCAATCTGTACACATATGTTGTGCACACACATGCCCCTTAGGGCATGTGTGTGCACAACATGAAACTTTGAAAAATGCACAAAAGTGCATTTTTCAAAGTTTACCCAAATTACCATGAGGTTCAACCTCATGGTAATTTGCTCCCCCTAATTGCGAAATCGCAATTTTTAAAATTTCATGCATTGTCTTTAAGGAATCGCAAAATACGATTCCTTAAATGCAATCACAATTTGAGAATTCACAAATATTTCCGAATTCTCAATTTGCGAGGGCCTTCACCCTTCATGCATTCCAAAAGCAGATTTTGCGATCGATTTTTGCGATTCGCACCATTTGCGATCGCAAAATCTTTTGATGCATGTACCTGTTAGTCCTTAAACTTTTCAAGCTTTGAAGAAAAGTTGCTTGGAGGTTTCTGCGTTTTCTAATTTCTTAACCTGGACATTGCCCCCCCTATACCTGACCAGTGAACACAATAAATAACTTTGCTTTGAAAGGACCATCCTCAAGAGAACTGGCAGGAAGGAAATGGTGTTTTGACCTGAGGATCTCTCACTATCCTTCTATTTCTGACTCTCCCTGTTCCTGCCTAGAACAATGTAAACCCTTCACAGCAGCTTCCAAATTTTTGGGAGCACTTCAGACATCACCTGAATGATGACATGCTCCAAATCACATACTCTTTGACCCCACATGAATGTCCACGCTTGATCGCTTGTTGTTGTGTGACAGAACCATGCATGGCTAAACCACTTGTGACTTAAAAATGCAGTCAGAACAACAAGTGCGTCTTAACCACGCATTCCTTTTCTTTACAAAGACTTGCCTTAAGGAAAGAGACTTTGGAACAGTATTATTTACCACTCCAACTCCAGTCTGCACAACAGTAGGGAAGGAATTTGACTTTAAGCCACTTTACCTAAGGCTTGTTGTTGTTACGACATGCGTGGTACAGGAATGCGTGGTTAAGGTGCATTCATTGTTCCGACCGCGTTGCAAAGCAACATGTTGTTTGGCCATTGTTGCTATTGTTGTTTCCCTTTGCTTGCCTCAACTATGGTGCCTCCTACAGCCTCCTATTTGATGCTGTTGTAAGATTGGAAGTAAATTGCATTTAATTTTCAGACCTCTGATTTCATGTATTACCACTATCTAAATAACAAAGGGTAGCAAGGAGAGCACCCAGCATATGAAAGGACAAGTTTTGGAAACGGGTTGGTCTCCTCACTATCCCAATTACTACATTTACAAGAAAGAAAATAGTGGCTTTCAACCAGCTACTGAGACAAAGATAATTCCACTGTCCAAGGATATAATACTCTGATCCCCTTGAGAAAATGTTGGACATAGAGGCAGCATAGATTTGTAGATCTCAGAGGGGCGTATTACCAAGGGGGGTGATAGGCAATTATCGCCAATTTAGCGGCCGTTTTCGGCCGCTAAGTGGCGATAATTCTATCGCCCTAATAGCAAGCTGTCACTAACTGATGTTAGCGACAGCTTTTAGGCGATAGCGATCGGTTTGGGGCCCGCTTTGCATGTCAGTCAATCAATCAATCAATCAAGATATTTGTATAGCGCGCTACTCACCTGGAGGGTCTCAAGGCGCTTGGGGGAGGGGGTTCCGCTACTGCTCCAACAGCCAGGTCTTGAGTTGCTTCCTGAAGGAGAGGTGGTCTTGGGTCAGATGGAGGTGGCTGGGGAGGGAGTTCCAAATCTTGGCTGCCAGGTAGGAGAAGGATCTTCTTCCCATGGTGGCTTTTCGGATGTGAGGAACGGCGGCGAGGGCGTGGCTGGTCGATCGTAGCTGGTGGGTGGGAGTGTAGAAGGTCAGGCGGTTGTTGAGGTACCTGGGGCCCAGGCCGTGGAGGGCCTTGTGTGCTTGGGTGAGGAGTCGGAACGCAATTCTCTTGCTGACGGGGAGCCAGTGCAGGTCTCTCAGGTGTCCGGAGATGTGGCTGTGTTGGGGGATGTCCAGGATGAGCCGTGCGGAGGCGTTCTGGATGTGTTGGAGTCTTTTCTGTAGTTTGGCTGTGGTTCCGGTGTAGAGAGTGTTTCCATAGTCCAGTCGGCTGGTGACGAGTGCCTGGGTGACCGTCTTCCTGGTTTCGGTAGGGATCCATCAGAAGATCTTTCGGAGCATGCGTAGGATGTTGAAACATGATGATGAGACGGCGTTGACTTGTCTGGTCATCGAGAGGGAGGAGTCCAGGATGAAGCCCAGGTTCCGTGCGTGGTCCGTTGGTTTGGGTGCGCTGCTCAGGGCAGGGGGCCACCAGGAGTCGTCCCAGGCAGAGGGTGATGATCCAAGGATGAGGACCTCCGTCTTGTCTGAGTTCAGTTTCAGGCGGCTGTTCATCATCCACGCGGCTACGTCTTTCATCCCTTCGTGTAGGTTGGTTCTGGCGGTGGCTGGGTCGTTGGTGAGGGAGAGGATCAGCTGGGTGTCGTCGGTGTAGGAGATGATGTTGAGGTTGTGTTGGCATGTGATGGCTGCGAGGGGGCTCATGTAGATGTTGAAGAGGGTGGGGCTAAGTGATGATCCTTGTGGTATGCCGCAGATGACTTCGGTGGCCTCGGATCTGAACGGGGGGAGACGGACTCTCTGGGTTCTTCCGGCGAGGAATGAGGTGATCCACTCTAGTGCCTTCTCTTGGATTCCGATGTTGCTGAGGCGCTGCACTAGGGTGCGGTGGCAGACAGTATCGAACGCTGCGGAGAGGTCCAGGAGGATGAGGGCCGTTGTTTCCCTAATGTCGAGCAGGGCTCGGATGTTGTCAGTGGCTGCTATGAGGGCGGTCTCGGCGCTGTGGTTGGCTCGGAAGCCGGACTGCGAGTGGTCGAGGGATCCGTTCGTCTCGAGGAAGGCGGCAAGCTGTCTGTTGACGGTCTTCTCAATGACTTTGGCAGGAAAAGGGAGGAGGGAGATGGGGCGGTAGTTCTTGAGGTCGGTGGGGTCTGCAGATGGTTTCTTCAGGAGGGCGCTCAGTTCGGCATGCTTCCAGCTCTCCGGGAAGGTGGTGGTGTTGAAGGAGCAGTTGATGATGTCTCAGAGTTGGGGTGCGATGACGGAGTCGGCCTTGTTGAAGATGTGGTGGGGGCACTGGTCGGTAGGTGATCCGGAGTGGATGGTGTTCATCGTGTGGATGATGTCTTTGGTGCTGACCGGGGTCCAGGCATGGAGGGTGGTGGTGGGGGGCGTTGGTTCGGTGGTTGGGTGCGTGGTCTGTGCACGGAAGCTGTTGTGTATGTCGCCGATCTTGCTGTGGAAGAACAAGGCAAGGGAGTCACAGAGGTCTTGTGAGGGAGTGATGTTGTTGTTTCCGGCGCTGGGGTTGGAGAGCTCTTTGACAATGCTGAAGAGTTCCTTGCTGTTGTGTGCGTTGTTGTCTAGTCGTTCCTTGAATGCTGTCTTCTTGATGGTGTGGATCAGCTGGTGGTGTTTGCGGGAGGCGTGCTTGAGGGCAGTCATGTTGTCTGTAGTCGGGTCTTTGCGCCAGGCTTTCTCGAGGGTACAGCAGTTCTTCTTAGAGTTCTTGAGATCGTCGTTGAACCAGTAGGCTTTCTTGCTGCCGGGCCTGCTGGGATGGTTTTTCAGAGGTCAACAGCGCAGTTGGTGATCCACTGTTTGAGGTTGTTGGCTGCTTGGTTGGGGTCCGTTGAGCTGGCGGGAGGGTTCTGGCTCAGTGATGTGGTGAGCTGGTCGGTGGTGATCTTGTTCCAGCTTCTGCGGGGAACCTGTTGCAGGTGGTGGCGAGTCGTGGTCCTTCTGAAGCTGAAGTGGACGCAGCTGTGGTCTGTCCAGTGGAGTCCGGTGGAGTGGCTGAAGGAGATGTACTTGCTGGAGGAGAAGACTGGGTCAAGCGTGTGTTCAGCGTAGTGGGTGGGGGTGTTCACCCCTTGCTTGAGTCCGAGGTTGGCAAGGTTGTCCAGCAGGGTGGTGGTGTTGCTGTCGTTGTTGTTCTCCAGGTGGATGTTGAGGTCCACCTGGATGGATGGATGTTGAGGTCCACCTGGGGCGATGTTTAACGCTAATGACATGCATAGTGGGCATACCAGTCGCTAACGTCGCTATCGCCTATTAGCAAGGCAGGCGTAGCGTTGGAAAAATTCACGCTAAGCGCGGATATCTCCAAATACTAACACCTGCCCAGACCAGTTCGTAGCCATGTTATCCAATGGGAGGTGGATAACATGGGTAAGAGCATTTCGTAGCTAATGTGTGAATATCGCTGTATTCTCAGCGATATTCACGCATTTCGCCTCTATCGCTGGATATTTTAGCACAATGGAGAAAAACGTTGCTAATAGCATGTATTCACCGCTAACATATCCAGCGATAGGCAGCGTTAAAAAAATCGTCGCTAAGCCTATTTACCTATGAATATCCCTACTTGTTGCTAATATGCCCCAGAGTGTGTAATGTAGTATAAGCAAAAATATTTTCTCTGAGGTAAAAGGGTTGAGGTGACGAACATCACTGTACAAAGAAGTTTGAAACTCATGCAGAAGTTAATGTGGATCGACTGCAAGAAGCCAATTTTTGGGGAATGCTGTTGAATTAATAGACCATTTTTAAAGGCAGGTGTGTGGAAACATTCTGAGCTTGTTGAAGGTGAGCTTTGCAATACACTGACGGTAAACATCCCTTTAAACGAAGCCGCAGTCACCCTGTGCCTTTACAGCACCGGTAATAGAACGAACGCCTTGTAACCCCCCAAAGTCTGGCATTCAAGTCATTACAATGACTTCCTTTAGGGGGACACATTGATGGAGTGCTGTTGGAATATAAATCCAAGACCATCCCTACTGTTGCGCCGAATGGAGTTGAAATTGTAAATGATACTATTCCAAAGTCCAGCGTCAAACACCCCCCCCCCCCCCCCCAAGGCGCCCAAGGCGCTTCAGTATAACAACTTGCATGCTAAAGGAACGTGTTGTAATGACACATTTGTTCTAATGCCGGCATTGTGAAGGCATGCGTAATTCCGTCATACATCCATTAAAACTGATTTTTCCTCCCAAATGACCAATAATAAAGGAATACTTTACTGGTGAAGATAACCAAAAAAACAACAAGATGGTGGTGTTCATGGAGTTTTTCTGTTTAGTTTACTAGCCAATGAAGTCCTAGCAATAATACAGTAAATTCTCCTATACAGTCTTACCAGGCCTCCTGCAGTACTTTTTTCTCCAGTGATGACTTTCAATGTAAAGGACATGTATATATCTATTTGTCTTTCAATGATGATGCTGCAAGGCACCAATGAATGTCAAAATCAAAATAGGACTACTGACCAACTAACTTTTACAAACTGCGTAAAATGAAAACGTGTTATTTGCCTGGTCTGCAAAGCAGCAACAAAGGGCGGCCAGTTTCCCCCCACAGATTCTATGAACTCAATCTTACCTTGGCAGGACAATATGACTTAATTCATTGGCGTTTTGGGTTGCCAAGTATTCTGAAAAAGGGAATGTGTGTTGTTTCATGCACACTATTAAAAATAAAGTAACTAAGAAAAGTAATCCGAGACTCACGTCTTGCCATAAATTTGTATTTTTCACACTAGTCTACAAATATCCATATAATTGAGTTCACTCACTACTCCTAAAATGCAAAAAAATGATATTCGTATTTTTGAATTACACCTTAACAGGTTTCTTAGCATTATTGTTCCTTATCAGAATTCCACCTTCACCCGCCCGAATTACAGATCTATCATGAATTGGTGAAATTGACCTGTCAATCAAAGGACAGAAAGACAACAGTGTCCTAATCCCAGAACATGAGATTAGAATTTAATGTTCTCTTTTCCAGTTAGATAGTGCCATAGAAAATGTGTTCAGGATCAGCAATGAAATTACACATGACAAAATGATATTGTTTTTTGTGCCGGCTAAAACTTGGCAGTTCTTTTGTTATTATGTAATCAATAATATGACTTATATTCAAACATTCGATTCCTATATGATTGATAGAATAACTGTTCAAATTTATATGCCATTGTCCCAGCTCACAATTTTAGTAATTGCTTTGAAGCAGAGTATTATCAACAGAGTTACCTTTTTTTGTCACAGGTTTAAATTGCGTTTTATAAATGATGGAGCAATATGCCAATAATAGAACTTTAAAATTAGAATGGTGCTCTGGGCAAGGCAGCAACATTGATTTTCCATTTATTGTGTTATATTGAAAAATCATGTTTTGTCCTGGGAAGGGTTTTCTTTCCTCAAAAGTAATTTTTCATCACTAAACAACATTGGCAAACTTTACACCCCATTAGACTGTAAGAAATGATTGAAGTGAACGTGTGTCCTAGTGAGAAACCAAGTGATGGGGCTTACATCAAAGAGGTAGTTAGCAACTATGAACTCAGCCGTCATATTGCGGCGCCTATTGTAAAATGCATGGATCCATGGAATAAATATTGGACCAGATATACAAACCCACTTCAGTACATACATTAGAAGTAAAAAAATACACTAGTTACAATTGATACATAGCAGGCATAAATGCATTTACCACAGTATAGCACAATTGCATATATAGCATAAAATGACTCCCAATAAACTCCAAGCAAGGGGTGAGTAGTAGACAGAGCAAGATGTGGTCTGCATTGAGAGTTTGAAAAACATATAAGCTTAGAAGCTTGGTGGCATTTCACAAACCTCTGTCTGACCCTTCCCACCCTGGAAATGGGCAGAGATTTGGTACAGGAAGGGGCTGCAGTGAATGTCTTTCTGGGATGGGAACAGAAAAAGAATGCTCAAAACTTCATAGGCATGCAGGGGAAGGGATTTCTTCAACTTGAAAATATTTTTCCTTTGTGTGGATATTTGTCTGTGTGTGTGTGTGAACTAATATTGAGTGTGGTATTGGCTTCATGGACGTGCAACATGTGTTATTGGGGGGCATGAGGTCTGCCAAAGGGGTACGGTAAGTTGCTAGTTCTTCCAAGGACCCCAAAGTATGTCAATAAAGCAGAGGCCACATTTTGCAGATCAGGGCAATTGGAGTACACCTACTTCTATTAGCTGAGGGAGGTGGTCAGTACTTTGGGGTAGATTTGGGGTAGATTCAACAAGGCTCTTATAAATGTGTTTTCAGCTAAGGAAAGGCTTTTCACAGTTTCCTGACCCCAAAGCTCCGTGCCATATAAGGCTGACCTTAGCCTGAACATTTTAAACCTCCATGCTGGGAAGTGTGGTCTTTTTTTTGTCTTTTGAGTCATCGTCAGGATTCGTAATTGAATCTTCCTGTAGCTTAGGAGATCTCTTATCTATATGTAAATGCCATGATAGTTTGCTGGAAAGCTTGCACCCTAAATATTCAAAGTCCTGCACTTGTTCCAATACATTGTTCTGAGTCCATATCCTGAGCCTCCTGGAACAATAGGGGTTAAAAGACATGAACTTAGTCTTTTGGATGTTTAATTCCAACCCTTCTTTGCAAAACTGTAAGAACCTGTTCACAAGTCTTTGCAGATCTGAAGGGGTCTTTAAAATAAGCAGAGTATTGTTTGCAAACAGCAGAGTTGAGGCTTTTGTTCCAACCATTTTGGGTGCGTCATTGTCCGGGACGTCCAAAACTGTTACTAAGCTGCGGATGTCCAATGAGAAAAGAGTGTGGACTCATGCTTATAATTGTACTCTCTGCAGTCCTCCAAGAGCCATATATCTCAGATATCCCCACACTTAAGGTAGGGTTCAATTTAATTACAGAAATCTGGTTCTCACCACACCTGGTCCCACATGCTGGTTCGGAACAGTATGGATCGCTCTTACTAAGCAAGGCTGGAGAAGTCTCTGCAGTGTTCCATCATCATCATCATTGTGCTTAGTGCTCATGTTATCCAATTTGACATCCTCTCCTATCTCTTCCCTCTCGCAGCAACTCTGAACATCAAACTGTACCTTATCTACTGACCGCCAATATCCAAGCTCCATCATCTTTGGCAACATGTTCAATCAGCTCAGATTATTCTCCATCCCCTAAACCAAAACCATCCTCTGTGGTAATGTCCCATGAGATGCTGCAATGGAACTATAAAATCACCCTTCAAGACTGTGTAGTGAGCAGCTGGTAAAACCCAACATGCTATGCTCCTTACACAACAAAGGATTGTTCTAGTCTTTCTGTACCCCAACATGACCAACCTAACATGGCATATCTAAACAAAAAGTAGCCTTGTCACTTCTGAAGAAAACATCTGCTCAACAATTGGAAGATTAATTTCCAACCAAAACCACTTACAAGGCCAACTCAATTAACAATTCTGCTAACAGAAGAAAGGCTTTCTTCAAAAAAAATTTGTGAGATGCTGTTCAATTTTCAAAAAATTGAATTGTCATAAGCAAATTATCTATGCGCAAGAACATCAAAGTCAAGAACACATCATCAACTTTGACTCTCCCAATATTGTCATCTCAGTTCCTTCCCAAAATGAACCAATATGGACCAATTTGCCATCTCCTCTTCTGCTGAAAAAAACACTCTGCTCCTATCTCAGAAACTGCATCATACTGGGACAACATTGTTCTAGAATCGTGTTGGACTTGGTCCTCTCTGCAGGGTCACCCACAAACCTTTTTGACTTCACCCCTCCTCTTTTCTAAATTTCGTTTTTGTTGGAATAAGAATTCTGAGCACCTTATCACTGCTAACCAATGCTAAGGTGCTTGTGCTCTCTCCTTCCAACGTGGTAAATGTGGCCTACACCAAATGATCAGATTTAATTAACTTATAAGCCCCTAGTAGAGTTGTACCACATGTACCCAGGGTCTGTAAATGAAATGCTACTAGTTGGCTGCAGCACTCATTTTGCCACCCACTTAAGAAGCCCTTTAGAACATGTCTCAGGCCTGCCATTACAGCCTGTGTGTAGTTTTAATTTGCCATTTAAACTTGACAAGATAAACATTTTGCCAGGCCTAAACCTTCCTATGTAATACATATAAGGGACATCTAGGGCAATCCCTAAACGGAACATTGGGCAGGGTGCTGAGCATTTAGAAAGTTAGAGGTGTCTGTTAAAGCTCTGCATTTCCTGGTAGGGAGAAACTCACTAATATGTTTTTCACTACTGCAAGGCCAACCATTTCCATAGGATAACACTGGGTTACCTTATTACTTTTATTAAGTGGTAACTTTTGATTAGAAGGAGGTTGGAATTTTATGTTTACACTCAAATGAATTGTAATTTAAAATCCTCTTTAATGGTGAAGTATGATTTTAAGTTACAATACTGAAAATGCATTGTACAGGGTAGACATTTTATTGTCTGAACCATTTCATGTTACAACCTGAATCCTGGATCACATGACTAGATGTGGTTGGCATTTGGCCTTTGCGTGTTCTTCCCAGACAGTGTCACAAGGGGGACTGAGTGTTGGTAGGATGAGCCACCCTGACAAGATGGGTGGGGGCAGAGTTGTCACCTACCACACTTGCATTTCAGTAGGGGCTGCCTCCTGCATTGACAAAGGATTCCACTCTAGCCTTTTGCAGCTCGAGACATCCTGGGACCAGGGCAGGGAGGGAGGAAACTACAGAACTACTCCTGGGGGAGATTCCAGATGTTTCTTCTACTTCAAAGCTGGCATCAGGCATAAAAATAGGATCCTCAGACCCACTGTTCAGTACACTCCTGGACATGTGTATACTACATGAAAGTGACTATCCTGCTACCTGATTCCTGCCCTGCTGGCTGAGAAGGAAGAATGGACCAGCTCCTTTCATTCTAGGCTACCTGAAGTGACTCTAAAGTTTAGCTGACTTACCTTCTGTTCAGAGATATTGGGACATAACAAGGTCCAGAGGTCTTCCTGCAACTGCTCAGCTGACCTGCTGCAACTGGACC
The DNA here is from genome assembly GCF_964263255.1 of Lissotriton vulgaris. Lineage (NCBI taxonomy): Eukaryota > Metazoa > Chordata > Amphibia > Caudata > Salamandridae > Lissotriton > Lissotriton vulgaris. Next base: position 1,639,951,081 of record NC_141695.1, read on the forward strand.
TGGCTGGGCCTTGCTGGTCTCTGATGGTCCCTGCTGTAGTGAGTTCCCTATATCCAAGAAGTGCCTTCCTGGGTCCTGGACCCTTGGCACAATGAAGGTGGTACCCTGAAAGATAGGGGGCCTCATTTATGAGGTTTTGCTATAGGGCAGTGACACAGGCCTTCCTGCGGTGCTGCCCTACGACAAAAGAAAAGGGTAGGAATGTGCCATATCTATCAGATACGGTGTATTCCTGTCCTTTTCCCCTGCCCCGGCGCACAATGGGATGCCGTGACCCAATGCAAGCACCTTTGCACCATGGAGCAAGGGTGCCTGCGTTGCAGGGATGATTATTTTTGTGCAGAAAGGAAACAATCAGGCACAAAAACAATCACAGGAGGCTTTTTCCTCTTTTTATGTGTGCTGCAGAATGCAGCACACGTAGAAAAAGGAAAGACAAGGAGAAATAAAAATATTTCTCATCGTTGTACCCTCCTTAAGTCCTAAGTGTCGGGCCCCTTTCTATCCGATGATGGTCACATTCTGCCTTGCCACCTGTATGATACATCCCCTCCTCAAATTGCCTATCTTGTCTTTTGTCCGCTGCTGAACTTTTTCAGTTAGAAATTGATAAGCATTTTAAATGTAGGACTAGGATCTCTCACAGATCTCTACAGCAAACACATTTATGTACTGGTGCCTCTTCTCCATATTGGAATGTGAGAATGGCTGGATCACTGTAGCAGGCACCCTAACTGACTGAGATATTTTACCATTGGATGCACTTTACCAGCAGGTTTGGTAGCTATATATCTCGGTGGAATCATGGTATTACTTAGGCAAACTATGGGCAGCTTGAACGTTAGACGTTTGAACCCCTTGGTTACCATCTCCATTTTGCTTATATTTAAGGTCTTTAAAAGGAGCACTAGTGAGCTGTAAAGTGCAAATGTATGTGAATTTGTGTACCTCTGTTCATGAATGTGCATCTATGTGTGTTCACACTTGGGGCCCAATTTATATGTTAGCAGAGAGGGAACTCCATCGTAATTGTGATGGAGTTCTCTCTCAGCCAACAGAATAATTTGACGATGGTGGAAACATCTCTGTCTTCTCTGTGGTCAAGCTCCTTTGAGGGCTGTCAGCGATTTGGCTATGTGGCCTCCCACCTCATTTAGATGGGTGGACATACAGCCATTTTTCAATAACTGTCACTGCTAGGATAAATCTGACCTTAGGGGGCATTGAAAAGTGCTCAACGTCCGCTTGTTATTTATTTATTTATTTATTTATATAGCGCCTCAATCGACCCCCGAAGGGGTATCTCTGCGCTAGGTGGGAAAGGGCCTTTCCCCCTAATCTAGCCTTCCTGACTCAGTGAACCTCAAGAAGATGTTTGCAGCTCGAATTGAGAGACCTGGAAGGTAGGTAGGGAGTAAATTTACCAGAGAGATAGGTGGGACCAAGATTAGATAATGCCTTATGGATGGTGCAGCAAACTTTGAAATTTACTCGTTGGCGTATTGGAAGCCAATGAAGCTGCAACAGAAGAGGGCGGAAAGCAGTCCTGAGGGGGTGGGAGCGTAAGGACCAATCGCACCATCGTGTTCTGTACTACCAGCAGTCTGCTGAGCGAGGTCTCATTAATGGAGATCAGCAGACCATTGCAGTAGTCTAGACGGCTTAATATAAGTGCCTGAGTCAGAGTCTTCCGAGTTGAATCGGGTAGCAAAGGAAAGACTCAGCCGAGTAGGCCCAAAGTGTGGAAACAGGAGCCAGCTGTAAGGGCTTGATCCAAATGGATGCCTAAGCTCTTAACAATAGATTTAGGGGCAGGAGGAGCACCCAGATCGGCCGGCCACCATTCAGGGGTCCATAATAAGGGAGCCTCTCCGAAGAGCAGAATCTCCGTTTTCCCAACATTACACTGGAGGAGATTACTCTTTATCCAGTGTGAAATAGCTCTCATACCTGATGAGAAGTCGACTGCACATATGGAGTAAATTTGTCTAAAGGAAAAAGCAGCTGTGTGTCGTCGGTGTAGGATATGGGGGTGAACCCATATGTCCTCAGGAAATTGGCCAAGGGGGCAATATAGATATTAAACAAAGTTGGGCTCAAGTATGAGCCCTGAGGTACTTCTTTGGACAATTCCATGGGTGCCGAATGATGCTGGCCCAGGTTGACGGTCTGAGAGCAAGCAGATAAAAAGCTCACCATCCACTGAAAAGCAGAGTTTCTTAATCCAATCTCCTGAGCAATATCTGATGTGAGACCGTGTCGAACGCAGCAAATAGGTCCAACAGCACCAGTATAGTAGAGAAAACTCCCATGGCAAGGGGGCCACTGTTTTGTTTATTTTCAAACAAGAAAATTCCGCTTTGGGATTTTACTTTTGAAAAGGAAATAAACAATATAAACTTACCAGAGTGCTCTGTCATGTTGACGGAGCTGTCCGGCAAAGGTAAAATGCATTGGCCAGAACCTCCATGACGGCAGTTCCTGTCAATGCTTGAAATGTGTGCTGGGAAGCGGACATTGTAAAAGTTTGCAGGCAGCACCTCCATCAGGGCAATAGAGTATAATTATTCTCAGTTTTCCTGGCAGAGGTCGGGACCCTTGGTTATTAGGTGTGAAAAGTGTCCAGCAATCATATCTGCCACTTTAGGACCTTAATACCTTTGTATTAAACTGCCTGAAGGAAGAGCGCTTGAGAGATTACTACACTACTTGGATCTAGTGCAAAATTATTTGCCATCTGCTGCTGTTTAATTTGGAGCATGAAATTATGGAGATTGAAAGAAATGGAGAGGAGATTAACATGAGAGAGAGAGGGTGTATAATACCGGCAGAGAGAACTGGACCTCAATATTTTCCCACAGGCATCAGTTTTGTGAAGAATCCATAAAAATCAAGACACTGTAGCAGACAGTGCTTAATTTGTAAAAATAAATGTCATAGGGCCCTCCTCAGGAGGGCACTGCAGCTTGCAGCACTTGTTGCCCTGACCAGCGCTGCTGGTGAGATTACAAACACACCTGCCAACATTACACTCCTATAAGTGTGGCACTTCAGACTATTCCAGGTCCACAGAGCTATGAGAGTGGATCGGTTGGCAGGTACTATTAATTTTTAATGTATACTGAACAAACAACTGTTGTTGTTCTCATCTTTAAACAAAGCATACAGTGCCATCATGTGGCAGACTGTCATAGGTGCTGGTGTTGGCAATTAAGTCCCGGTGCCGAGCACCAGAAACCACAGGCTCAAATTAAGCACTGGTACCAGAGAATAAAATGTAGTCTGATATCAGCCTACTATTATTCTATGCTGTTGAAACAGTAACTGGACTTTTGTATATAATTGTAACATTGCGCTTTAAAAGTATTATACTAAAGAATAAGCGCACCCCCAAGTTCCTGTTTAAGAGGTGGTTGCCTACAAGGTGGCGACACTTCACACAGTCATAATAGAAAGAGTCGGAGAACAATTGGTTTTAAAATGTTGAACCAGAGTTATTGCATCTTGGCCTACCAGTACCAATGAATATTACCTACACCATATGCCAATTGCCCATTTCATTCTTTTTCACTCAAATAATTAGTGAGTACTTGGCCACATTACTTCTTTCACTCTCTTGGTCTCATTATAAGCTAACATTGGGAGATCATAGTTACAGGTTTCAAACCAGTATTAAATGCTACTCCAAATAAAAGATAATATGTATATATGGCAGACACTAAAGACCACAAAGAGAACTGATTCGTAATAAGTGTTATTAAACACATATAGACATTTGATCAACTCTGACCATTTCCACAGGCGATCATGTAGTGTTTTACCAGTGGCTTGCTTGCCCACCAGGGAGATGCAGACATTCACCTCCTGTGCTCTTGCTGAGACCACCCCGTGAGTTTAAAATCGGCACCTTCACAGCAGAAACCTTTGTGACAGAAGTGCTTCTATTTATCTTTTTCTATTTATCTTTTTGAAACCAAACCCATAAAAGGGTGGTTTGTTCTGAGAGGCAAAAGGAAATTGATCCTGACCCACAAGAAGATTTGTGCCAGTCTGTCAGGGACATTTTACTACTTTTCAGCCTGGGACACCATTCCTCAGGGACTTTTTCTCTTTAATGGAGCTATGGCAGAGGAGAATCGCCCCACTTCTGAAAAGCAGCATACAGAAGAAAAATAAAATGACAATAAAACTATTTTATTGCCATTTTATTTTTCACTTCCAGTTCGGAATCTAGGGCAGGACAGGGCCATGTGGCAGCGTCACCAGCAGTGGGAAAAGGAGTAGTAGGCACTGGAAGTGTGCATGTCAGTTTGGCTTTCCATTTTAGGATGGCCAAACCGACATGCGCACTTTGATATCTCCAGGCTATATCTTTAAGATATCTGCAGTGCTTAGGGGTGCTGGCTTCCAGTCCCTGCTGGAGTGCGAAACCTGCCCACTCTTCCCAATCCCAGTGCTTCGCTCATGCTGGGAGTAATAACATGAGTGAAGCGTTGGGATTGCGCAGGGAGTCTGGGAGCCTGTGCTCATGGGTATTACAGTGCCAGGATCAGCAAGGCACAGCGGGGGAGTAAAAGATTGCAGTGGCCAGTAGCAAAAGGTAAGTTTATATATATGTATATATATATATATATATATATATATATATATATATATATATATATATATATATATATGTACTCCCCCCACGTCGGATTGGCAGCAGCCGCCACTCCACTGTCTCTGACAATTTATGGTGGAGCACCTGCACCACCAACATCAAAATATTCCCTCACTAGCCACTTAACTGAAGAGACTGAGATGACTCACTCTGCTGTTTATCTCATTCTACCTGCATACAGTGGAAAAATCAGACCACCAAATCAATGCAAAAAGAATTCTCAGAATTACACAATGGTTGTCACCAACATGATCTCCTTAAAGCATATTCTGAGAATAGTCACATTAAATGATCATAGAATTGTCCATACAAAAAAAAGATTTTGCGAGTGTCTTCTAAAGATGCAAAGAGATGAGTTGCAAAGCCCAGACTTTATTCAAATCCTCTTTTTCAACTAGAGGCTGACCACACCATTGATAACTAAGCTCACACAAACACTTTTTTATGTGCCTGGTGATCATAATTCACCAACATTCATAAGGCTGCAGTCAGAATAGTAGTTCAAATGTTGAAGCAGCCATTTTAGGGTATTTCCTATTAATAGGTTGTCACTGTGGTTACAGCGTGCCCTATATGGGTCAGGGGTGATCAGAGCTGCTGCCTCCTGTTCTCCTTGCTGAGCCCCTGAACTTCTCTCTCCTATCATTGATCTTGTAGAACCTCTAAGTATTTAGGTTGGAATCCACCTTAGTTGAATTCTGTGGTCATCCGCCATGGGCCAAGCCAGTTCAGCAGCTCACCCTGTGGCCTGAGAAGGTCAACACTTAAACAAAAACAATGGCCAATGATGAAATCTGCACACTTGATACAAAAAGATGAGCTGCATGCCCAGTCACAACATCTTATGCCTTGTAAACTGCAAAGACAAGTGCAGGGCGAAGGCACCGTGCTCTCCATGCCACTGGAATCAAGCTATCCAGGCTGAAGAGGGATGAAACCCCAAAACCGGTCCTAGGATGCTTGTTTCCAGTCCAGGGAGGGCCTGGCCTGGCAGTTCAGGCTGGACTGTTCCCATTGGGCGCAGGGTCAAGACTGATTTGCAAATGGCTGGGTCCAAACTGGAATGGCATGGTGAGCAAAAAAACGATGGATTTAGGCCCAGATCTCTGTACTGGGGTGAATGTATGACATTGTTCTGCATTCTGGCCATCGTCCTTCTAGCATCAAGGAATAAGCATTGGAGTTTTGACTTTGGTACTCTACAAATTTCAAAGCCTAAAGAGGAAGTACCTATCCATTCACTCATCTTGTTGTAGTACCTGGTTCCGGTGCTTTCAAGAAAAGCAGCACTACTTCACACAAGTAGTGTTATACAGGCCGTGGATGATGGAAAAATGCTGTGAAATAGTCACCATGCCTTTACCACGCATTGTATATATATATATATACACATCTGTGCTTTGAAAGAAAATAAATCTTTGCTGTGGCTGGAGTTGCGGCTCATTCGTTTTTCTTGAAAAACGTTGTTGAAATTAGAAGCTGCTTGGTTCTACCGCATGAGCCACGCACCACTATGCAGCACCACAAGGGAAAAAAGGAACCATCTTGTTGGATATATATATATATATAAACAATGTATTGTGCGGGGAGACCCCCCTTACCCCTGAACTTAACCTCAAATGCGTGGTAAATGCATGTAATAAAAGCGTGTGCGTTCTAAAAAACATGTGTGGTAAAAAATGTGTGGTAAGAACCACGTTGTAAACACTGTTTCTCATGGAGAACTGACCTGACAATCACTAATGTGATCATTGGCACAATCGGCCTGATTTACAAAAGGCTTCCGCACTTGTGGCGGACGCCCCGCAGTTGTTGGGGAGTCTCCGCTTTTGGGGATGAATCTCTGCAATGAGAATTCCATGACTGCAGGGCGTCCTCCACAAGTGCGGAAACCCATTGTGAATCAGGTCCAATACATTTCTGCATGTATGTATGGTGCAGTGGCATGAAACCATCCCTTTGTTGTACACATCAAAGTCAGGACCTTGGTTTGCCTGTGCGAAGATCAGTTGTCATTAGTGAAAAAAGGGGTAGTGGTGCATCAAGAATGCCATTACACCTAATGCAAGGAAAGGAAACGGGTCCAGATGTTGGGTACTATAACGGAACAGTTACTGGGGTAAGTGGAACCTTCATACCCCTAGGCCTGGGGCGACAGCACCTGCTTCAACTTTCTCAGCTGCACCACTTACAGCGGGTGGAAGTGCCTGTGTAGGAAGGACGATTCATTGCTCATTATGGCAGCAATAAATGCATAGGTAGACCACTGTGCAGCTCTTAGCTCAGACAGAACTGTGCTGATATCAGCCCTTGGATCGAGTAGCATGGTTCTGGTCAGGAATTGTGACATGGGGGTTCTACTAGAATTGTATTTGAGTCTCTGCAGTTGAAAATAGATATATTCTGCTTGATTGAATGAGATGTGTTCCTTAAAGTTATAGCAAATCTTAGCAGTGAGATAGTATATAGTGTTTGTAGTTGCTACTTGAGATAGAGGTACATTGACAGAGCTACGTTTACTATCTGTATTTGAAAGATATTATGCACTATTGCCACTTAGATGGAGGTGCATTGGTATAGATTTGACCAAGTATCAGCATTTCAGTGTTATAGGAAATCGATGCATTTGCGGAATTGTGTGTGGATCTTGGGAGTGGCAGGTGCTGCCTTTTAGTTTGAACAAAGGTGGATCTGTAGAGCTTGATTTGGATCTCAAGAGGGGTTCAAAGAGTGTGTTGCTGGTCAGTGAGGGTTGATTCATTCAAATCTTAGCAGTCGGATAGTATGAGGTGTTGCTGAATAAGGCAGAGATGTACTAGCAGAGCTCTGTAGAAATCCTCTTCTGGAAAGCATGTAAGAGATTTGCTGTGCTGAATGAGATACATTGACATGAATATGTGAGGATCTCTGCACTGGTATTGCAAGTGGATGATGGCGATGCTGGACAAGTCACAAAGAGGTACATTGGTAGCACTTCAGAGTTTCCTACAGCTTGCACTTGTAACAGAGCTATACAACGAGCAGGTTCGTGTGTAGGTGCTCTAGACTATTTTATTACTAGTGCAGTTTGGACTTTACACATTTTCATCTTCTTTTAACTTATGATCTCTTACACATTTCTGAATTGTGAAGATCCTCTAGTCCTAGTGAGAGACTCTCATCAGTATTTATGGGTCAAAATGTAATATGGGCCTTCTCATTGTAACAATGAAAGAGATGAGACCAGTGAGGATGTCCAGTTGCAAAATAACCCTTGCTGTACAACAGTGTTGAGAAGTAGTATGATACAGCAAACAGTGTGTGAGGAAGAAACAGGGATTCAAACAAAAAGCATGAGAGAAAGATGAGTAAAGAAACCATTTTAGAGACATGCAAAACAGCAAGGCCATCATTTAGACATTGTTGAGGCATTTGTTGTAATATCACGATTAAGGCATTATCACAACCAGTAATTATGATAATACATCAAATTTATATTTAAGTAGAGTCTAAGATGTTTTTTCCACATTTAGAGGCGGGGAAGTCAGCAGCCACATCTTTCCTCTGCAGAGAAGTAGTGTTGTTGCATTTATAGATGGTGCAACACAATTTTTTCTTAAATAGAAAATGGTGTTAAATGCCTGGAAAAACACTAGTCACAAACCAGCCCTGCCAGTTCTAAATGAGGCTACAGTGGTTATTGGCTCTGTAAGAAGTTCCCAGCTCTCTGTTGGGTTTTGTCGCACACTTAGGCAGCTCACTTGGTACAGCTGCTATATTTAATCACCATGAACAAAAGCTCTGCTGTCCTAGACCTGAGTTTATAAAGTCTGAGTTGCTTTAGGGATTGCTCACCTGTCTGAGTCCTGACCAGTAAATTTACTCTGTTATCAAAGAGTTTATTGTCTGTCTCTCCTGAGGGATAGCTCTATATGTAAGGCAAATACTTTAACAAGCTTTTTTCACATATGTTTAAGTTTGGGGCCTTTTATTGTTCCCACCCACCTACCACAAAATATGAAGCCTAAATCTATTGCAATGAATTATACAAAAAAGTGATTGATGGAGTGCATGCATAAATCGCAGTCACTGTTAATCACTCAGGTTGCATCCCAGTCCATTGTTACTTTGCACTCCTTGCCACCTCAGTTTGGAGCCAGTCATATTCAAATTAGTCATGACTTAGCTGCATATGAATAGTCCAGCCCAAATTGCCTGACCAGGTTCTCCCTGAACCAGAGCACAAGGGACTTGTCAGTCAGTTGTAGCTTGGTTCCATTGACACCGTGAACAGAGGATCCAAGTCAGGGTATACCCGTCTCACTTTGGGTGCTACAAGGAAGTTAGCAAAAAAGTGATGGATGGAATACTTGTGCCCCAAACATAAATGTTACAATATAATGGGGTGACTCATAAAGGTCCAAGGACCTGGGTAACGTTTGGTATAGAAAACAATGGTCCGAGATTACTTAAGTTTACTCTATAGTTCTGAGCAGCGTTCAATAAGTAAAAATATACCAGGTACATATAGAATTCACATTGTATCATTAATGCACCACCAATTCCTTCACAATTCAAGCATGTATATCCTCAAATGGCACAAAGGCACAAAGTAAAGCTCAAATGGTGTCTGTTTTATTTCTCAATTATTTTTATATTTATTACAGATCACCATATTCAATCATAGGGGTGGGCGGAATTTGCGTAATTGCGTTAAAGAATCTCTGTGAAAGGGTAAAAAAGTCTCAGCGAACACGCAGAAATTCCGCGAACACGCGGAATTGCTTGTTCGCAATGCTTTTTTCCTGTTCGCAATTGCTGTTTGCGTGCTCGGGAGGCAATATCTTGCAAACACGCATTTTGAGAGAGCGAACAAGCAAAAAAATTCGCGAAAGCGCGGAACGCAGAATTTTGGGCAAGTTTGCGTTCTCCGCGGAACGTGAAATTACCCAAATTCCGCAAATTCAGCGAGCGGAACGGAATTTACCGCCCATGCCTAGTTTTCAATAGAGAAAGGTTGCCCCAGAGAGAGTGTGAAAAAGGGGAGAGTGCTCGTGAAGTAGGACAGATATAAAGGAGAGGAATCTAAAAGATAGACCAAAGATCACTTTCACATTCAAATATTCTTTGGAAACTGGTTGTGGTTCACAGGGCCACAAGTTTTACAAGTCGCCTGTCCTACTTCACAAGCACTCTCCCCTTTTTCACACTCCCTTTGGAGCAACCTTTCTCTATTGAAAACATTGAATATGGTCATTTGATGATATACATGCTTGAATTGTGAAGGAATTGGTGGTACATTAATGATACAATGTGAATTTTCTAAGTACCTGGTATATTTTTACTTATTGAATGCTGCTCAGAACTAAAGTGTCAACTTAAGTAGTCTAGGACCATTTTTTTCTATACCAAACATAAATGAGCATAAAGGGTCCAATGCCTTGACACTTACTTTGGAGATCATTTGTTGCCAAAATATACCACCTTCCACCTGCTTAAAACACAGCATTGTGCTACTGCTAATGGTAGGCCCCACTTTACTTTGCAGCAGAGGGTCCAACGAGGTAAGAGAATGTCAGGATCAGGCCCATGGAGAAACCAGGAGAGAAGAACATTTAAGTTGGACTACAACAGAACCTTGGCTAGAAAACACTTGCAATACTGCATGAGGAGAATGGAGGACTGGTTTTTGGTGCTTTGGCACACAAAGAAAGTGACACCAGTTCAAGGACTTCTGGGTTGGAGTAGGCAGAGGCAGAGATGCACATGTGTTGCTTCTGGGTGTGTCTAAGAAGGCACAGAACGATTGAATAGGTGCCCAGCAATTTCCATTAGTTGCAATGTTTATTTCTCCATTACTCAGTTTTGGGGTTTGTACCTTGTTGTTTCCTTCTCACTAACTAAAGATTTGAAAGCAGAGTGTATGCTGAACTTGTGCTGCTGCGTTTGGTGAACGAGTTCCTTTGAGGTCTCAGGCATATCCAGGTAGCTTCAGAAGCCCTTAACTGTCTAATCATGGAAGGGGGTGGTAAGTGCCACACTCCCTATTTGTTGGGAATGGTCTTCTTGATAATCAGTTCTATGAAGGTGGATATCCTGTTGGTGACACTTAGGGATTTTCCAGCTATTCTGCTACTTCCACTTTCTCTGGTCTAACAGGGAGAGTCAGGGATAAAAGGACTGCCCCATGCTCACCTGGCTTGGCACACCATGGCTCATGCCCTAGGAGTAGTCTAATGTTTTTCTCTAGCCTCATACTTCACACCCTTCTGACTGCTGAGCATTGACATCACAGCCTTGGAAAAGGCCACAGCAGGCTTTGGTTTTAGAGCCTGGGGTAAGGGGGGAATATCCACACACACACACTCTCACTCTTGGGCATTTTGTATTTCAGTAAGGTCACTGTGACTGAGGAGACACGCTAACCAATAGGGGTGAGTCACCTTCACCAAATCAACTTATTTTCACAGGTTGCCCACCCTATAATCCTTGTTTAACAAGCTGTAACAACAACTTGTTACTTTTTTTTGCTTTAGCCTGATGCATTTTCAGCACACAAAACACAGTCTGCCGCATGTGTATGACAACAAAGAGGACACAACATACAGGGGCCACCCTTGAAATGGAGTGTGGGTGCCCCAGCATTGCAGAGAATCCGGGGAGCTTTTTAAAATCAAAGAGGAACCCAGGAGACTCCAAGACACCTCTCCTGTGATGCCTGTGCTTACGCCTCATTCTGAAATGGGTCTCTGTCCTTTCCAGCTCATCTTGGTCAGGCCTGGTTCTAAAGCGCATTGACCCTCCCAAGGCCATTTCAGAAGCCGAAGAGTGTCCATTCATGTTTATAACACAATTTATTGCATTTATACAGAAAAGCATGGCTGCATCGGCCAAAAAGTACACATAGATTTAGGAAATCAGTATACCCATATACAAGAAACCTTCTCAGTTGAACCTGCACATCCCCCAAACACCAAGCAGAAATGCAAATGTCCAACATCAATCATGTGTAGCATTCCCCTGTTCACCAGCCCTATACCCCAGAATTTATGCCTTAAGTAATAAGTTTACTATGCTAATGAGTGCCCCCTTGAATCGCCCATTTTTGTCAGATTTGAGATGCTTCTTAGGACATTTCCTGGCCTTATACACTGCAACTTATAGCTCCATACAGTGGTCCAAACCCTTCTTCCACACTGAAAGAGACGGTTGAGATTCCCACTTCCACAGCCTAGCTTTATCCCTTTGTGTTAGTGTTCTACCAAGAAATAGGAGCAACCGCTTATATCAGTTCCCCCCATGCCATCTGTAATATGAAAGAGAAGACGTTTTTAGTCCAGGGATATGTCCAGGAGAGGACCTCCTCCAGGCAGGATGTCATACCATGCCAGAACCTGTCAGCATCATGCAGCTTCACAAAGTTTGAAGGAATGTACACTCCTACGCCTGCACAAAAGGCATTTTGGGGCCAATCACTTCCATGCCCCACAAATGATGCCTTGTATAATAGGCTCTCTGAAGATATTTGAGCAGTATCAGTTGGAGGCAAGCCGATTTTGCAGCCTCTAAAGGTGCCCCAATGCCTATGTTAAGTTGTTGTTCTCTAGTGCACCAATGTCTGCCTCGCATGTCTCTCTGCAGGTGAGTTATATGTTTGAGCTAAACATGACTACTGTCTGGTAGACTTTTGCTATTTTGAGAGGTCTGAAGTCTCCCATGAGGAGCTTACCTTCCAATGGGCTAAATTCTGGAAGGTCTGTGAGGTCCTTAAGATAGGAAGTGAGAGCATGGTGGAACTGCAGGTATCAGTGATGTTGGCTGCAATGAAGTTAGTAATCATTTGCAGCTCATTAAATGATTTCAGCACTGCACCCCGCATTACTTCCTCCAGAGTGAAGATCCCAATCATAACTTCCAAAAGCCCTCCAGTTGAGCCACCTGCTTTAGCATGCCAACCTACATCAATGGCATCCACTCTGTCAGCTTCCCCCAGCAGCAAATTCTCAGCAAGATCTCCTCCACACATCAAATACCACCTGCATCGCTGGTGGAAAAGATGGCACCCCTTGGCATACAGGTAGTCCACTATGGGGGTGTCATCCATCGCCCACCTCCCAATTGCATATACTAGGTCACTTTGATGACCCTGCACCAGTTCTTTAGAATCAAGAGGTGGGACGCAGAGTAGTATGAGTATATGTCAGCTGCGGCGATGCCCTCACAATATGTGGATTGAAAACAGGATCTGAAGACAATGCATGCAGCCCCTGCTTCTGCCACCACAGGAATCCCCCTGAGAGCGGCGTCCACCTGTTGGAATCATGACTGAGAAATAGTGAAAGGATAGTTTGGTAACTGATATAACAAACAAGTAGGGAGTGCATCTTAAAGATTGCTGACTTGCCCGTCAGCGACAACGGCAGGAGCGACCTGACCCTCACCTCCTCTTTAACATGTGCCAAAGCAGCCCCTAAGTTACAAGACCATGGCAACATCACATCTAGAGAGACATACACCCCCAAATATTTGAACGCCCGTCGACTAAAGACAGTCCCCACTCTTTCATCCCGGCATAGCCATTTATAAGGAATATAATAGATTTCACAGTGTTTATATAGAAACAGGAGGTCTATCCGAAAATACACATAATCTGTATAATTCGAGGCCAGAGGTTTCCAGGCTGGTAAGGAAAAACAGGACGTCCTAAAACAAATGCTGGTACTACTTTTGAGCAAGTCCCAGCTCTCGCCACGCCACATACCTATTAGTCAGATGGCCACAGTCTTCCAGTGTCCACATTTGCAATTCGAGGTGTGCGAGGCCCTGTGCCTGACGTCGGCGGCCCACGTTAGAAAGACTGAAATCTGTTCTGTGCAGCATCACTTAAAGGCCTCCCACAAACACCGCTACTGAGGACACTGTGTCAACACTGAGGGTCAGGTAATCTTCTACGGACGATATGTAAGCGATAATCAAAGTTCTGCAGATGCCACAGTGAGAGATGCCAGTGGAAGGTAGACTTTCCAGGCCACACGTGAAGCCTAAGGGTTATCAGGGAATGATCAAACAGTCCCCTAGCTAGTATTTCGACATCTGATGAGTGCATGCACTAGGGAGTAGAGGCAGTCAACAAGGGAAAAAGAGCCGTGGACTGTGGAGATGTACGTGAAACCTTTTCTGGAGGGGTATCGCACTACACTAGGCCTAAAACAGAGGCCATGGAAGAAAGCTTGGATTTGCTCACCTTTATGGTGCTGCCCTAAAAGTGCCCCAGATCCACATGGGGATCCTTTATTCCATTCTATTCCTCCCAAGCAGGCTCAGGCCCCCCAGCAGATATCCCCACAATCATACAACAAGATCTACAAAGGTCTGCCCCAGAGGGGAGGGGCATACATACACCCAAGAGTGAGGGCCTTGCCATATATGGTGCGAGTTACTACCGTATATCTACCATGCCAGTTAGTCCATGTCTTAAGTGACGTAAAGGGGACACTGCAGTGGATCAGTATGGCTGTATCCCTGGACCCCCATGTGAACCCGGAATGGACTACCTGGTTGTAGCCACATCTGGCAAGGCAGGAAACCTTAGCACCAAGGAGATGCGTCTCTTGCATCAACCCCTATCCTTTCAGCTTATTTGAGGACTGACCCTTGTTTGATCTTATCAAGAACGCCCTAAATATTCCACAATATTACACGGAGGCCTTCTACGGGAACCTCACACCTCGTAATACTCATCAGGGGCAGGGTGTGTGTGTCCTACGTGCCAAATGTGGGCTCAGGAAGGGATGCACAATGGATCAGTGCATTTTAACCATATAAAATACAATATCCCCAAACCATTCCCCCATACTTTAGCAAAGAAGAAGCACCTATTGCAGGAGGTGTCGACATGGAGCCCCAACAGGGGCACTGCATGTCCATTCGCAATGGATACCCAAAGCGGATGTATGACATTACAACACATGCTTTTACCACGCATGCCTTTACAACGCGGTTTTTACATCGCAAACCATTAGAACGCATAGCTCTTTGGGGTGCTGGATAGTGAAACGTTTAATTTACTATTCCAACACCAGTCCCTGTGGACACTAGGGAAGGTGTTGGATAGTAAATTAAACTTATTCCCTATTCTAGAGCGCCCTCAGCGCAATGCGTTGTAATGGTTTGCGTTGTAAATACTGCGTTGTAAAGGCACTGCGTGGTAAAAGTTGCGTTGTAAAGGTTGTTCACCCCCAAAGCCCACTAATAAGAACTACTAACAATTTTTAACACGTATCTCTATGATTGCGGTCTTGCATACTGTGTCCCATACTGCTACCCATGCAAATATTACCAGACACCTCAAGGGTACTGGAGTCTCTGCACAGTCCTACAGGTCAGAAGTGAGCAAGAGCCCACAGGCCCAGCTAGGCCCAAATCTACTGCCCTAACTTGTGCCAGAATCTGCCAGGAAGTTTGGGACCTGTTGCGCAGCTTCGCCAGATTATTTTTTGAGTGGTCTCTCTTATCCCCCGGTGATGAATCAGAGTCTATGCATGGTGGGGTGTGAGGCTTCAGTGTCACCGTCTTGTCTGCCCACTGACATACCTCCACCGATGAGTCAAAGAGCAAACTCAGTGAATTATACACTACTCTTAGGCATGCAAGATATAGGCATTGCTTTGCTGCTGTAAAAATTGATGCTGCTGTTGTACCATTTTCATGTAATAGGCAAGTATCATGATGCATTGGGACCAGTACACAATCTCAACCTGGAGCCTGGCACGTTTAAGTATTGCATCTTCGTCCATATAAATAAGGATCCTGGCAATTAGTGGCTGAGGCTTCCCCCCAGTGGTGGGTTTCTAATCAGCACCCTGTGGGTCCGCTCCACCATGAATCACAAGGAGAGTCGAATCCACCTATAGGATCAATTGTGTTAGGAATGCATCCAAGGACGGCCGCTCACACCCCTCCAGAAAACTGACAATGCGCAAGTTGTTACAGAAAGCGCAGCTCTCTGCATCCTCCACCCACTCCAACAGCACCTTTGTAACCACTGTAAGAGTGCTCACCTTCTGCTGCAGGGATGCCACTGAATCGTCAACTCCAGACATCCTTGTCTCCACCTCTGTGATTTAGCCTACCGCCTTCCTGAGGTCTTAATGGAGTAAAGTTACATCGGAGCCCAAAGCTCTAGTCCTGGCCTGGAGCATATCACAGGACTGCATGATGACCGCCAAGAGCATTGCATTATTGGGGGTGTCTACAGCCGGCCTGCTTGCCCCAGAAGGAGGGCTGCACCTCCTAGCTGAGCATAATTCCCCATGGCGCTTTGCTTGACAGCGGGGGGCGCCTTATTCCTTGTCATGATGAGTGGAGATCCCAGAGGCAAACCCAATGCCTCTTGCATGACTCCAACCGTACATCTGACCAGCTTGGCCCCTATAGGCAAGCACGAAGGCCGGCAAGAGCAGTCATTAGCCAAGGACCCCGCTGCGGGTTACCTGCACAGAGAGTGTCCCAACACAAACCACACCAGGACCTGGCCTCTTCCACAACAGTCTCAACCACTCTCAGCAAGTCTCCCTAAAGGAATCCCAGACCAGTTGATCCGATGTCTGGGCCAAGTGCTGGGGTGCAGGCTAGCACCCCTGGGAAGAAAATCCTCCACAATTTTGCTACAGTGGTGTGCACACAGCAGGCCGGCGGGTCCTTCCCTGCAAGAAGCACGGAGGCCAGCTCCTCTCAGCTCCGCCTCAAATATCCGGGTATGTGTCACTTCATAGCCCCACCACAGCCCTAATGACTCATCCCCTTGTGCCCACCAACCCCCATCCGGATCGAAAGAGGGGGTCCCTGCTGCGAAGGGGATGGCAAATTTCACACAGGCAGCTCGTAGGCAAGGTGGCTCCACACCCAAATCACTTTGTATGCCTTCATAGCCCCACCACAGCCCCAATGGCTCATCCCCTTGTGCCCACCAACCCCCATTGGGCTCGAAAGAGGGGGTCCCTGCTGCGAAGGGGACGGTAAATTTCACACAGGCAGCTCATAGGCAAGGTGGCTCCACATACAAATCACTTTGTACACCAGAGAGAACAGGGCCCGCAAGCTGTCGGTCTCTGTCCAGAGGCAAATCCACACCCCAGCAAGGCCCACAACTTTTAACTGCCAGCTGAAGGGAGGCCGCGGCACAGAGTCTCCCACTCAAACCCTCACACTCAAGGAGCAACTCTCCGGCTCTGCTCAACAGGGCCCTCCGATGTCCTAGGCCACAGGAAACCCCGACTGATGCACTGCCGGCCCCACAGCGCTGGAGAGGAGAAGGGTGCATCCACACCAGCCAGCACCTGTCAATCAGGGCCCGCAGGGAATGTTCCAGCCCACCCGGCATGGCCAGACTCAGCCCCTCCAAGCCTAGGCCTGAGGCACACTCACCACTATAACAGCCGTTTTGTTAGCTCCATTTAGACTTTTAATGTTTCCGAGCGCCCAGAAAAGCACCCTTGCTCATTGCTATCGGGCGGCATCAAAGATCCCGCCTTGCACTCCCGGCGTGCCTCGGGTGCACGCACAACAACTAGAGCGCATCATCACAACCACGGCCTCAATTGCACCTCCAACCTGGCCGAGTATCCTCCTGCCGCAGAAGTCCCAAGACCTGGCACCGCTCCTCCCAGAGTTCAAACACAGCAGGCGGGGAAGAAGAACATGAGCACATCATCACGTATCTCCCCCTCTTAGACATTACCCAAAACATATGTGAGAACAACAAAAGTCTGCGAGGATGGACCGTACGTTTCCACTTATAGTCATAGAATATAAATGTTAAACAGTCTTACTTGACCTACATGTCATAGTCCTCGAATTTCTTTGGTACCCTGATCAGCCTGCCCAACCTGGTACGTGCTTGCCTCGGGCTGTCTTCTGCTCGTGGCTCATCAACCGGTGGACCTGTTCCTACCTTCACCTTTTTTCGCTGTTGCCTCTCCATTCCTTCGGTGCCCGGGCTGCGTGGCAAGCGTTGTTTGTTTGCTTCCGCTACCTCACATCCCTCCGGAGTGTACAGCTCTTCGTTGTTACATTCGGGACTGGTGGTTCCTGGCCCAGTCCTCTCCAACTCTTGCGCCGTTCTTGTTCATGCTTCCCTCAGGGGTGGATTAACTCCCCTCTTCTGGGTATTCCCATTTCATGACTCTGTTGCATCTTGCCATCCTATCTTGCGACCATACCTTTCCATCGCTGAGTAAGGCCGACCTGGTGTAAGGCTCCACTACTTGCAGAGGTGGGCTAAATTTGCTGTCTACCTTCTTCTTCACCACAGCCTGTTTCACTCTCACCCACTCGCCCTTCTCTAAGGTCTCTTCCTTGACATTACGAAGCGTTGTCGTAGTATTCCATGTATAGGACTTGTTCCTTGTCCATATTGCGATGCACAACTGCTGGAGACCATTTGCTTTGCACTATCAGTTGTTTCCATGCTAGATTGTCCTTCGTGAAGGGGTCTCGCCCTCTGAGTATTTTTAATGGGCTATATCCGGTGTTGGCTGGGGTGATGCGGTATGCCCATAGCATCCTTTGTAGTTCCTTCTCCCAGTCTTGTCCCGCACTTATTGCTGCTTGCACCGAGCCCATGATTACTCTGTTGAATCTCTCCGCTAGTCAGTTTCCTGCGAGGTGGTACACAGGAGTGTGTTTGACCTCTATTCCGTTGCGCTCCATAAACGCATTCCATTTTGCTGATACGAAATGCTGCCCATTGTCACAGGTAATTACTTTTGGGATCCCTTCCCTCAGGAATGTGGAGGTGAGGAAGGCAAGTACTGCTTCTGTGTCAGCCACCTCACGTATGTCCAATTCTGGCCACTTGGTATACCTGTCCACCAAGACAATCACGTATTTGGAAACACCATTAGTGTCCAGTATGGGGCCCAAAATGTCTATGGAAAACATTTCCCAAGGACTGGTCGGGCAGGTGAACCTTCCTAGCGGCGGGCGTAGTAGGACTTGTGCTTTGTCTGCCCAGCTGCAACTCTTGCACATCCTGACATGTCTTTCTACCTGATTGTCCAGGGCTGGCCACCAGTACGCGTGCTTCGCCCTGGCCTTTGTCTTCATTATTCCGAGATGCCCTTCATGTAGGATGGCCAGGAGATGATCCTCCAAGTGTTGTGGGGGTACTACCTTGTCCCCTCTGAGTAGAAATACTGGATTGTCCCCGATGGATAATTCTTCCCTGACTTCCCAGAACTTCCTCAACTGGCTGTCTAGGTGCTTCTTATCTGGCCATCCTTGAGTCACTTAGGTCTTCACTGTCTTTAGATTTTCAATTTTGGTGTATCCTTCTTCCCACTCTTGAATACTGATCACCCCTTCATGGTCTTGCTTGAGTGCTACCATGTAGTCCTTCCACGCTAAGGTTTCCTGATCTTCCGCAGGCTCCATTGCTGCCGCACTGCTCAAGAAATCAGCCACTTTGTTTTTCGTTCCTGGTATATACTCCACTTCGTAGACATAATCGAGTAGTCTCAGGGTCGTCTTGTCTATGCGAGGGGTCACGTGTGCCTGTCCGCTAGAGGTCAGGACTCTCACCAGAGGTTTGTGGTCCGTGCGGAGTAGGACACTCGAACCCCACAAGAACTGCCTGAATCGTTCCATGGCTCAGACTGCAGCCAACATCTCTTTTTCTATCACGCTAAATTTCTCCTCATTGGATGCTAAGGACCTTGAGGCAAAGCTGACCGTGGTGACTTCTCCGTCCTGGGATCTCTGCATTAACACTGCTCCCAGTCCCTTGTTGCTTGCATCAGTGGTCAGTATGGACTGGGCGGCCTGGTCAAATCCTTTGAGGGGTGGTGGCAGCACTGATATCCTGTTTTAGATGATCGAATTCAGTTTGCTCCTCCTTTGCCCATTTGAAGGTGCTCTTTTATTTCAGGAGTTGTCTCAAATGATGAGTTTTGGTCACAAAGTTAGGGACGAATTTGCTGTAAAATTCTGCCATGCCTAAGAATGAGCGGACATCCTCCTTCTTCTTCGGTGTAGGCATTTCCTTGATGGCTGCTACGTTGGCTCGTTTCGGATCTATCCCTTTTTCACTGATCCGACTCCGAATTTGCATTTCTCCCATTCCGCTGTGAGTCCGTTGTGTGCGCGTTTGGTCAAAACGGTATGTAGTTTGGCATCATGGTCCCTTTTTGACTTGCCCATGACTGGAATGTTATCCTGGAAGTATTGCACACCCTCCACTTTTTGGAACAGCTTGTGCATGAGTTTTTGGAATACCGCGGCAGCGGATGCCAACCCGAACGGCATCCTGAGGAATTTGTAACAGCCAAAAGGTGTGATGAAGGACGTTAAGTGATTGCATGAGGGATGCAGGGCGATTTGGTGGTACGCCGATGTAAGGTCCACCGTGGAGAACCACTTTACTCCCTTAGTTTTGGCTAGCATTTCGTTTATCCGGGGAAGGGGGAATTTGTCTACCAGGATGTTCTTGTTGAGTTCCCTCAAATCCACACACAAACGTACTTTCCTGTTGGGTTTCTGTGCGACCACCAACGGTGCGAGCCATTCAGCACTTTAGATGGCTTCTATGACTCCGTTTCTTTCCAGGCGTTGGAGTTCTTCCTGCACGGCTTCCCTGCTCCTGAAGGGAATGTTGCGAACCTTGTGGCTCATTGGT
The DNA here is from genome assembly GCF_964263255.1 of Lissotriton vulgaris. Taxonomy (NCBI): domain Eukaryota; kingdom Metazoa; phylum Chordata; class Amphibia; order Caudata; family Salamandridae; genus Lissotriton; species Lissotriton vulgaris. Next base: position 1,639,971,393 of record NC_141695.1, read on the forward strand.
TGCGCTCCCACCTTAAGACATATTTTGTGCGTGAATTTCGTTGTCCGCCCGATCGTCCCTTTGAAAACCTCAGGGTATTCTTTCTTCCATGCGTCCTCTTCATACACCTGTACCATGTACGTTATAAACACTTGGTTGATTCCTCCCGGGTTGAGCTGGATTCCTAGGGCTCCTTGATCCATCCATCCTAAGACCGAGGGTCCTTTCTCTGTGATGTACAGTTTTCCTTCTGCTGTTCTTCCCTTGAACTCGAACTTGAGGGGACGGAAACCCACCATGGGTATGGGTTCACCGGTGTATGTGACTGGGTGTATGTCGGTTGAGAGTAATTCCGTGCCTACTGTGGGTTCAAAGTCTCTCTCCCATACGGTTCGCTGGATTATGGTATATGGGGAGCCTGAATCAGACTATGTTGGTCTGCACTCCTCCTATTTCCATTTGTAACACTGGTTTCCTGGATCTCTTGCAATTTATTCCAAGAACTTGGTCGTCTATGCACAAGTCTCCGTCCTCTTCATCTTCTCCTTTTGGTGTCTCTTCGTATCCATCCAACTCTTGGGTGATGTATTTCACTTCCGTCCTCCAGAGCTTGCGCCGGCACACCTTTCCGTAGTGCCCCATTATTCGACAGAAAGAGAAGAGCATTTTGCCCTGCACGCCGGGCATCCTTTGTCGTTGCACCTGTAGCAGTTGTTCCTGCTCTCATTGTGGTTTTTGGGTTCTTTTGGGTCTCTGGGGGTATTTCTTCTGATATCTTGTGTTTGGAGGGGTTGGCTGCTGGGTCACTTTATGTTTGATCTTGTCTGTTACTTTGCACACTGGGGTTTTGTTGAAGCTCTCTCTTTTGGCGGCTTCGGCACACCTTTTCGACAGTTCCGCCTTCTTCACGGTGCCACGACTTCTTTGAAGGGGGCTTCTCCGTTTACCCACAACTTCTGTTGGATTGCGGTATTGGCGGTGTGCATTATGATCTGGTCTCTGATGAGTTTATCGTGCAGTGTGCCGAGCTTGCATGTCACAGCTAACATCTGCAGCGCCGCTGTATATTCATCTATCGATTCTCCACTGCCTTGTTTCCTTTGGAAGAAGTTGCATCTGTCTATTGTAAGCATGGGCGGAAAATCCGTTCCGCTCGCGGATTTTGCGGATTTTCGACAAATTCGTAATCCGCGAGATTAGCGAATTTCCCGCAAAATCCGCGAGCGGAGCGGATTGGGTCAAAAGTTGAAGCTGACTTTTGTAACTATTTTAGAATGTCGCTGGCAAGCTGCCAGCAAGCTGCCAGAGCCATTCTAAAATAGTTATAAAAGTCAGCTTCAACAGGAAGCACTAATAGATAAAGTAAAGCAGGTGCTCGAGTTGAAGCTCAAATTCAGTTACACAATCATTAATCACCCCAAACTTGGGGTGATTAATGATTGTGTAACTTAATTTGACCTTCAACTCATGCACCTGCTTTACTTTATCTATTAGTGCTTCCTGTTGAAGCTGACTTTGTAGCTATTTTAGAATGGCGCTGGCAGCTTGCCGGCGCCATTCTAAGTGGGGCTGAGGGCAGAAGGGCACAGAAACGAGTGGGGCAGAGGGCAGAAGGGGACAAAAACGAGTGGGGCAGAGGGCAGAAGAGCACAAAAACGAGTGGGACAGAGGGCAGAAACGAGTGGGGCAGAGGGCTGAAGACCACAAAAACGAGTTGGGCAGAGGGCGGAAGAGCACAAAAACGAGTTGGGCAGAGGGCAGAAAGGCACAAAAACGAGTGGTACAGAGGGCAGAAGGGCATAAAAAACGAGAGGGTGGCAGTGATGAACCAGAGGGCGCATCACGGTCTCGCCCCTAAAAAAACCCGCGAACACGCAAAGCGCCCCGCGAACATGCCAAAACGCCCCGCGAACACGCAAAGCGCCCCATGAACACGCAAAAATAAAAAAATCCGCAAATTCGCTCAAATTTGCGAATTTTGCGGATCGCGAATTCGCAAATCCGCAAATTCACGAATCGCAAATTCACAAAATTCGCCCATGCTTAGTCTATTGCTATGCACACCAGAGGGCAGTAGTGGGAGTCCAAGTCCGCGAGTGCGTGCTGGAACTCGTCTGTGTCATTCGGGGGCCTGGTCTTCTTTACTAAGTTGTTGTACACTCTGATGCCTTCCGGACCAAGGTTGTGCAGCACTATTTTCTTCCACCTCGAACTGGAGAATTCCCCATCTCCCTTTTCTTTTAGGGCGGACAAGTAGTTAAGGAAGTACTGCTTCCAGTCTTCCCACGGCATTACGGGCTCTCCTCTCTTGGGTAAAAACGGGACTAGGCTAGTGAGAGACGACGATTGTCCACACATTTTCCCTCCTTCACGCTGGACTGGGGCTTGCTGTGTGGCGACTCCTGGTGGACTCCCTGGGGCCTGCCTCTCTGCCGACTCGCTCGCCAGTGTATCTGCAGGGCTCCCTCCCCTGTCGCGGACAGCGCCTTGGAGTTCCAGTGCTGGGGCCTGTTCTGGGTGTGGGTTGCCCACCTGGGTCCTCCCTGGTGAGCTCACAGGTCTTCGGGTGCCTGGCAGCAATCTGTGTACTCACTGCATGGGGGGGGCTTCTGCACCATCTGTATGCTTGCACCGAGTGGATCTCTAGGGGCATGACCGCTCCTTGATGACTTGTGCCCAGGACTTGGCTGGTCATCACGCCTCATTCCCTTGTCTGCTTGCCTCAGGATCCCCACCGTGGCATCTCTGGTGTGCTCTATTGGTGGGCAATGCCCCTATACCCTTTAGTAGATTGTGCACCCTTCTAGGAAAGCTACTTCTGCCATGATGCTTTCGGGCCGTTGGGAAATGCCCCCTGCCTTGTGGTGCCGTCATTTCCTCTGCCGCGCTTGAGTCCTTTTTTAGTCTTTCTGCGCCATGGTGGGTTCTGGGTGCGCCGCTCTGAAGACGATGGCGGCGTCCCGCAGCCTCGTCGCCAGTTTATAACAGTCCATTTTGTGTAAATGATACACGGACACGTCAGCTGCGTTTAAACTTTTAATGTTCCAGAGCGCCGGGAAAAGCACCCCTGCTCGTTGCTATCGGGCGGCATCAAAGATCCCACCTTGCGCTCCCGGCGTGCCTCGGGCGCATGCACAACAACTAGAGCGCATCATCACAACCACGGCCTCAGTTGCACCTCCAACCTGGACAAGTATCCTCCTGCCGCAGAAGTCCCAAGACCGGGCACCCGCTCCTCCCAGAGTTCAAACACAGCAGGCGGGGAAGAAGAAGATGCAGGGTGTCTCCAGCACGGCTCCTCCATCAGGCAAAGAGCTGCTGTCTCAGCGCTGGAGGCTGTCTGCCCTCTGCTCCTCCACCGCTGCGTCACAACCTCCGGTCCCACGCTGTCCAGCCAGCATGGCCAAGGGCGAGCCCTGAGCGCCTCAGAGAGCCACAGCCAAACTCATTCACTGAAGATCGGCTCCCCGCTGCTCTGCCAATGACCGAGGTGCTTGTAGTGAAGAAATGAATGCACTGCAGGGCAGAATGGCGGCAGATACAGTTGCAACCACCAGGAGCTCTAGCACAGAGGGACCGCCACGTCCGCAGGTCAGGCCACGCCCCCATGTTTATGTTTTAATGTTTCACCTATGCCTACAGTGTTTCCTCTGTGCCTACCATCTCATTCACCTGAGAGCTGAGAATAAATCGTATTTTGCTGCAAGAAATCCAATGCTTTTTTAAAATGTTCACAAGGATGGGCACCTCCATGTCATTGAGGGGCAGATTTTCCTGCCAAGGTTTTAATTGAAAGGGTTGCCTCTTTTTTTGTGAAAAAAAACGACAGCAATTTCTTCCCTTAAAGAGATTCTGTAAGGCCCCTAAGCTGCTGCCTGCATATAATGTATAACATTCTCTGCTTTTTTTCAATTTGGAAATTCTATCCTGTTTTGTTTAAAGATCACTAAAGAATAGGGTATACAACTGTGAATCAATTTTGAAGTGATCTATTCATGTGTGTGCTGTTTTAAATTTGCCATTAAATAGAAGAAATTCTGCCTGTTTTAATTTTTTTATTTGCTTTCCCAGCCTAGACATGAAATTGCCAGCTCTTAATTTGAGCCAGTGGTTGCCTGTGGGGGCCACCGGCACTCATTTTTGGAGACCTTCACAACTATTTCGACATCAGAAAGCAAGAGAGGGACAACACACAAAACAGAAAGATGGAGGAAGATAAAGATGTAAGAAAAGTCACAAAGTAGAGTGTAGGAACCTGCAATATAAACTGGCATCTAGTGTTTGGTAGTGGATTGAAGAGGCACAAGGTGGATCTTGGACAGCACAGCCTAGGTATTCAGTGCACCAACATTCAATTGCACCAGCTGCAGGTTTCTGAGCAGAGTTCTGGGCACCAGCATTCTTTCATTTACAGGTTAAGCACTGGAAAATACATACTGGGCTGGAAAAATACTGGCAAGGTGGCAACGTACCTATTGATCGGCAATGTTGAAAAGTATCTCTGAAAGGTTTATAGGACTGGGTCAGAGACAATCACATGACAGGGAATACTTAATCATATTGTTGCCTGGCATGTGACTTCATCTGTTTCAGCCTTTGCCTAGTAGATAGGCTGTAAACTGTTATAAAACCTCCCTATCTATGTGCATTTTCAAATTATTCTCCTGTGAGCCTTATTTTAAATCCCTACCAATCACCGATTACTGCTATTGCCTCAAGAGCTTTAAATGCATCATACCTTTTTGTAAGCAATTTTTCGAGAGAAACAAAAAATCTAATGTAAAATGGTGTTTGATTCCTATTGTTTTAAACTGTGTTGCTGGCTCATTATGCACTAAAATGCACCATTCACCGTTTTCACCCAACATTTCTTATAGAAACCCATCTCCCTCTTAACTATGTCATCTTGTGTTTTTATCAATGTTACTCGCCCACAATATTTTGGTAAGTGCATTTGTTAGGCTCCCTAATACCACAAAAGGTGAGAATTTGTTCAGTTTGATACATGGATTTATGATTTGTCTCCCCACATGGTTTGAATCCCGGCCTCAGCGATAGACTCAGCTTGTGATTCTTGGAAATTCACTTAATCACTCTTTACTTGAGTGTGCATAAAATGTATTTGTGTAATGACCTACTGATGTACATCATCATTGTAAGAAATGGGATCATTATTTGGGGTGGGCAACTGCCAACTCTGTGGAATAATCACAATTTTTGTCAGAGTGAACCCTCAAAGTCACTAAACTAACAAGAGCTTGACCCTCTTGTAGCTTTGGCTCAGAGCAGATAGGCTTAGCTTAGGGCAAAGTGTAAAGGATTAATGCAGTACTAAACCAGTGATAAAATCAATAGAGGAAGCAATAAAAATCCCCAAACCGAATTAGAAAATAGAATACATTTTAATAAATCCGGGCACTTCAGTGGAAAGGGCTCTTGCAGTTTGTTGTGTTACTGTAGCCACACAGGAAGTCACCTAACTGAATCTTAGAGTTCACTTCTTTGTCCTGAGTGCAAGAGGGAGCAGGTCTGGTACTTGAGGGCTACTCTCAGGTCAAAGACAGCTGTTCTAGTCATCTTCTGTTCTTCTACAGGTCCAGAAGAAGTTCTGAAGTGGGTGCCTGGTGGTGCCACATTTGTGCCCAGCACTAGCTAGTGAGTAGGGATGACTCCCTAACCAATTGGGTAAATGTTCCCCGGGGTATCCAAACCCACCTTTGCAGCAGTTTCTGTTTCCCTTACTACCAACACATTTATTTGAACCGAGGTTCTACTTTGCCCACTGTGCAGCTGCCAGATAGCTTGAAACATATATGAAATTCCAAAGTTATCAAATGTATTCGACAAGATCCTCTGATCTCCAACAGATGTTGTGCCAAAGGCCATGAAGCAAGCATACATCAGCTCCCAAGCATTAAACTATTTGCGACCATAGGCAGTGCTACAACTCTGGCTGATGTACCATCAAGGAATTCTTTTTTAAGATTTTGGTGTGCAAACCAAGTTTATAGTTCATGTAATAACTTCAATATCAAATAGTGCCATTAATCTGTAGTTTTATGGGTCTGTGCATGAGCTGTCTTACATAGCGGGTGCAACAATACCCCCTTTCGATGTGTTTGGTAAACCTTTGTTGAGTTTTGCCTACCTCCCCCTTGCCTATTCATGGCCCACCCAGGTGTTTTCAAAGCCCTCCCAGGTTGAGAGTGCTGGAGCCTGGCCTGGTTTTGGTCATCCCTCCTGGCTAGTGGAAGGATAGGCCCAGCCCTCTCTTATCCTGACTCAGCCACTGCCACTAGAGGGGAATGAGTCCCTGAGACTAAGCATGGGCGAATTTTGCGAATTTGCGGATTTGCGAATTTGCGATTTGCAAAATTCGTGAATTTGTGCGAATTTGCAGATTTTTCTTTTTTGTTGTGTTCGCGGGCTGATTTGCGTGTTCGCGGGGCGCTTTGCGTGTTCGCGGGGCGCTTTGCGTGTTCGCGGGTTGTTTTTTTGCGAGACCGCTCGTTGTTGTACCCTTCTGCCCTCTGCCCCACTCGTTTTTGTGCCATTCTGCCCTCTGCCCCACTCGTTTTTGTGCCCTTCTGCCCTCTACCCCACTTGTTTTTGTGCCATTCTGCCCTCTGCCCCACTCGTTTTTGTGCCCTTCTGCCCTCTGCCACACTCATTGTTGTGCCCTTCTGCCCTCTGCCCCTCTCCTGTCTTATTTTAGAATGGCGCCGGCAAGCTGCCAGCGCCATTCTAAAAAAGTAACTAAGTTAGCTTCATCAGGAAGCACTAATAGATAAAATAAAGCAGGTGCTCGAATTCAGTAAAACTCGAGCACCTGCTTCAATTAGTGCTTCCTGTTGAAGCTAACTTAGTAACTATTTTAGAATGGCGCTGGCAGCTTGCGGGCACCATTCTAAAATAGTTACAAGCTTGAAGCTTGAACTTTTGCCCCCCGGATCCGTTCCACTCGCGGATTCGCGGATTTTCGGCAAATTCGCGGGAGTTAGCGGATTGCGAATTTGCCGAAAATCCGCAAAATCCGCGAGCGGAACGGATTTTGAGCCCATGCTTACCTGAGACCTTAGACAATTGTTGCAGCTTTTGAGCTTTTAAAAAAAAAGTATTTCTTGACAGTGGGCTAAACACTTAGGTTGCGGGGGGAGGGGGGTACTCTCTGAAATGTAACACATCATGGGGGGTGCTGAAGCCTCCATTACATAACTTCATTCTGCCCCTATGCAATGAGGACTATGCAGCAGTTTGAAATGTTCTCCTGGTTCAATAGGACCCTATGTAGCTCCCAAAAGAATAATTTTATAAAGGCTATTTGCTTTTTCCTATATCTATTTCCGTGACCACTAAGATGCTAACAGAAGAACAATACATTGTTCACATCTGACATCAATTTTATCACAGTAGAATATAGATTTCTTAGTACGTGCCTTGCCTCTTGGCATGTGCTATCATTCTAAGGGGAGCTTCTCTAGAAACAGAGAACCCCTTTATTCCTGGAATTAATTAATAGTATGAGCCGGTCTCATAGTAATTATCTTTGCACAAATACAAGGGAGGCTGCCGATTACATCCCTTCCCAATTACTGTAGTTTCCTTTGTGTCAATTACCAGAACTTTAATTAAATTCTGAATGCAGTCTGTGGGGCATTGGTTAGTTTAGGAACATCTGTCAAGTCAAAATTCTATGGTGGGTACAGATGTTACTCCAGTCCTTTTAAAAAGGATATCGGAAACGTTGTTTCTGCTATGACCTTGGCTGATTCAGTAACAAGTCTGCCTTGTCTTAGGCTTTTAAATGCAGCACAAAAAAGAGTGCCGCGATTCTCCCTTTCTGTTTTTTGGATTATGTTGAAACCGTGTTATGACATTAATCAAAGCTGTAATTTCATGTTGCCTTTATTGATACGGTAAGCTCTTACACTTTCTGAACAAATCTTGACCTTTCTGGTGTCTTTATTTGGTAGAGTATTTAACAACAAGGGGTGGTGGTCTGCTTAATTCAGACACTCTGTTCATCACCACCCCCTTTTCTGAATCGTTTTTGGCCACTCTAGGTGTATCAGGGTATACTCAGACATGAGTCCCTTGCTCACTGCACCATCAGGATTCAAGCAAGCCGGGCCGACGACGGCTGAAATGCCAGAAACCGGTCCCCGGAAGCTTGTCTCCTTTCTGGTGAAGAATTGGCTTGGTAGTTTAGTCTGCCCTGTTCCCATGATGCACTGGGCCAGGGACAGACTGATTTGCATATAGCCAGGTTCTGAGCTGGGATGGTGCAGTGAGCTAAATAACAGTGATGGATCAAGCCCTGATCTTTGGACTGGGTAAGAGTGGTCTGCTTAATTCAGACACTCTGTTCATCACCACCCCCTTTACTGAATCGTTTATTTGGTAGAGGGCACTTGTGTTAGGTGCTTGTGACTTTGACCCTCATTAGAAGTTTCGAGAGACTCGCTGTGCGGTAATACACCTGGAAATCTCAATACCTCATGGTTTGTTCATTTCCGGGTGCAGTATTATTGAGTGATTATGACTTGTTCATTATGAAGGTAGGGGCTATTGCTTGCTGGCTGTTTTCAATGGGCATAAACAGATATATAACAGTAGGCTAGATTTCATTTTGCGAAGGGCAGGACTGAGCTTTTCAGGGCTGTTTATGCCGTTGCCACCCATGACTGAATAGCAACACCACCTCATTGTGAACTTGAAAATATTGATGATAAACAGATGAGGGTGACTACATTTGCTATTAATAACAATCCAACAGTCCAAAAGACACGCCTTGAAAAAGTCCCATTGGGGGCAAAACATGTGTCGACTGATGATTATGTACCTAGTTGGAAGGATGTAAATACAATAAAGACGAAGAAAATATAGCACATGGCCTTTGACTTATGGCCTAACTTTTCTGGCTATTTGTCCTCAGACAGTGTTATTTAAGTTATTGGAGTGTTCCAGCAGAATGTTTTATATATACTCATTTTGGCCTTCGGCGCAGCTTTGTGAGAATCGTGGGGTTGTAAATCTCAAATTTCCCAACAAAAAAAAAAGCAGTGGGCTGCAGAATGAATGGGACAGATGACCAAGGTTTAAGATGGGCTGTTTCAATGAGGTGTAGGATCAGTACTGATTTGCATTAGGTGGCCCTCTGTCTGGAGTGCCACAGTGGGTGAAAATCAAAGGGTTGGAATGCTACACCGAGGGATTAACACTGGCTAGACTATTTGCAAACCTGGTACTGCCAATGTTTATGAATTACAAATTGTAGTATGTTTGAACCCATTTAAGAAGTACTTTTATGGGTGCAGATTTACTACTTTTGTGATTAACCAGTTAATATATATATATTTAAATTTCCGCTCAGAAAACTTTATAAGTTAAAGTCTCTTAATGAAATTAGACCATTGAGAAACCAAAACAGATATAGCAAACTCAAACTGGACCCTCCAGACCCAGCTACCAAACCAAGAATGCATATGGGTAGTTGACACTGAGTTGAACTGCGACTGCTATGTGCTACATGCTACATGCAGCACAACAATGAGCAAGCAAGTGTGTGGGCAGAGAAATAGCTAATGATACGATCCACTCCATCCCAGCCGTCCCCACTGTTCCTGCCTTTTTCCCTGCCTTCCTGCCTCTCTCACTCAGCAGCTTGGCAGCTTGGTGGCTTCGCAGGGGGGTCTGTGTGGTGGCTACAATAGCTGCAAGTTTATTAATGGCATCTGGCTGGAACAAGGAAACGTGGTGTGCTCCTGGTAGCTGTTTCTTACCTTCGCCTGAAAATGGTCAGGGTCATGGGCGGAGCCACAGTTAAGTGGAGCAGCCAGCCATGTTACCGATCTGCGAAGCAGGGTAGAGGCTAAGTAGGCACTGATTGCCCTTGCCCACACCGTACTGTGGATACATTAATTATAGAAGAGGCAAGAAGATTGTGGCCACGCCGGGAGCAAACGAGGAGAGCTGGGCAAGCTGCCTTTTGTTCCAAAGGGTTCCTGGCTGTTTGGCCGAAGTGTTGATCAGTAAGTTGGACAGGCGAGTGAGAAAAGCTGTGTGTGCTGTAGTCTCTAAGAGCTCACTTTTCTTTACATACAGTCCTCCTTTGAGGGAAAGCATGCAGGTAAGCCTCACATGCGCAACATCTATAACTGTAGGTCTCTGGAAGTGACCTGGGTGCACGTGCAGCACGACCCTAGGACTTGTATTTAACTCTCTGAACATACAGCTGGGCTCTTTGTCTTCTGAGCGGTATTGCTTCCCGCCCCAGTCTCTGCATTGAAGCTATCTTGGAAATGGAGGCTTCCGATGTACCAAGGTAAAGGAGGAGGGAGCTAAGGCCAGTAGCAGCTCACACAGGGGCAAAGAGGGAGGAGAAGGGAGTGTGATACAGTGCTGGGGCTGGTTGACTGGCGGCCCGTGCAGCTTACGGTTTATCCTCCAGTGTGGAACAGCTATTTACCACTGCACTCCCAGAATTTGACACCCTCACCCAGTCTGCTTCAAATCGAAAGCCATCCTAAAGAAGCAGGTTAAGCCATGACTGTCAAGAAACGTCACTCCATGAAACTGGTCTATTCGTGAGCCTGTAAAAATCTAAAGACAAGCATTTGATAAACAAGTTCCTACAAGTAAATGCCCTGAAAGGCATTAATGAAATTTCTACCTTCTTTACCAAAAGGGAATTTAGATCCAACAAGTTGGCTTTAGTGGAGTCAAATTCAGAGACAAATCTAGAATCACTGACAGAAGCCGAACCTTCCCTCACACTCTGTAAGACCTCAACACCCGATAATTTGGTAGAGCGTATGGTCCGGGTGATCTCATCTACTAGAGATAAGGTTTCTTTTAATAACATTTTTACTTCCCCTGACTTACACGTTGCTCAAATCCAAAATCAATCCCAGAGAGGGATTCCTGTTTTTTCATCACTCTCCTCGCCAGAAGAAAACATAGTAGACACTCCCCTGGTTCCCCACCCAGGTTGCAGATCTTCAGTAGTACCCCTAGCAAGAATTGCCTAACCAACCTAAGAGTGTCCGGTACTGTAAAATCGTGCCTAAGCACACACTCTTCCTGTAACCTATCGGGGAATTATTTAAGGGTTTGTAATGCGCTAGAATCGACTCCCTAAGGAGTATCTCTGCGCAGTAGACCGCTGGGGAACCCGTCCTGGCTTTCCCCGTGAGATGGTCCCTACTGGGTATCTCCAAGGTGAAACCAGGCATCCCTGGCGTATGTGGGGGGCCGTTGTGGAGATGAGGCAAGCTAATGCCCAGAGTTGCCGAGTGTGATTCCTGGTTAGAGTAGGCTCCGAGGTGAGAATTATCGAGTCTGCTGACCTATGTACAGTAGTCGGGATCCTTACATTAGAAAGAATATTGTCTTCGATCTCAGCTTTGATGGAGAAATCAGTGAATAACTCTGATCATATCTTAGACTCACTTCAGTCCCTAACTAAAATTCTGATTCTGGATACGAGAATTCTATTGGAAAAGGCCAAGTCCCCCCTGGCCTCGTCTCAGTAGTTTAAGAGTGAGTTTTGGTCAGAGGCTCTCTATCCAAGTTCCTCTTTAAGTATGCCCTGTGGGGTGGATACTGCACCTGAATTCTGTTCTAAGGACTCAGGCACACTGTCCTGTCCACCACAATGTAGGACAAGAATAAAGGAGAGCTTGAGCTCTGCAGACACCAATCAGATCTACTCCTTGGAAAATCTTTTTGAGCCAAACCAGTCTCACATTTCTTTTCCTGTAAGTGAGAGTAAAGTAAATATGCTCTTTCCCATATTTCAAAGTAAATAGGCTATAGCATTCCCATGATCCATAGAGAAGGAAAGCAAGCAGAATAAGGAAAACAACAAGCTAAATATTGTGGGGCGGAAGCATTGCAGAATCAGTAAAAAGCGTTCAAGGAAATCAGTTTTGACTTAAATTCTGCCCCTTCTCTAAGAGTGGAAAATGCGGACACCATTTAAAGTGAGGAAAGGGCAGGACTACCCCTCTCCCAATTGAACCCAGATGCATCTTCAGAATTACCACTAAATCCACTAGAAGACGACACCTTGTACCAACAGTCTCACCCCTCCCATTGGTGGCCCACTCTTGCTCCCTGAACCCCAGCAAAGTGGGGGATGAAGTTGGTTATAATTCTGATGTGATGTGGCTGGTCGGCGACGGTATCTCTTGTAAACCCAGAATATGACTTTGATTGTGAAATTTATTGCCATTTTGACCAGCAAACATATAGGAATAGGTTAATTATATTGGGGTGTTCTGCTGATGTAACAGAGCTACACATGGTTCAAAGTAGTGATCTTTCATTGGTCCAAATCCCCAGTCTTGGGGTAAAATGCGGGGCTTGAGTAACTTTTAACTCCAAAGTGGTATCTAACCTTGTACTACTAAATAGCTACTAAATAGCTACAAGCTGCGCTGTCGCAGTGTTGACGTATGTCCTCTGCAGGAGGAGAAGGTTAGTAAAATGTCCTTGCATAACACCCTGGGTGACGGCAACTATCTCCCAGATTCTCCTCTTCCAGAGAGCTCACCAAGTGAGAAGGAAAATAACTTGCAGATCTGTCACTTGACATGGAATACAAGACCATAGTCAATTTGTTAGATAGAAATGTATACTTTATTTTCTTAATCTTCATTTAGTGGTGACATGATGTCTCTAATTAAAGGCCTTGATCATCTTCTTTCCTGCCGGCACCATCAACAAAAAGGAAAGGCCAGGTAAGTCGCTGTTATATTTTATATTGTTATTTTTTTGGTGATTTAGTTTGGTCTTTTCTTCTTATAAGGTGTTGTTAATGAAGTGACTAGAAATAGGCAAGTGAAGAGTGCTCAAACACAGTCTAATTGATAAAGGTTTCTTTTATTAAATGAGAAAGAAAGAATTCCAGGAGACACCATTCCCAAAATAAGGAAAACCCAACATGTAAAACAAGTAAAAGGGGACAGGTAACTCATCAGACTCTTGAGATTTTGTCTGATTTTAATCCTTGCCATTTTATAAAGGTCCTTGTAACAAGACCCTTTTTTTCCACCGCCTCCCTCCTAGCATTTACCCTTCTGATTCTCAACTCTGCTTAGGAGCCGGCCACACACCTCAGGGAGCGTGGCGGGTAGTGAAAGTCTGACGGCAAACAGAATTTGACACTGGTTCCTCACTCACCCTCCCTATTCCCTCTGTGTGGCAAGGACTTTTGACTTCACCCTGGGGTGGCTCTCCCGCTCTTTCGCTCTGGTATTCAGGGGGCTCTTCTCAGATCTCGGTCTTTTCTGGCAGGGTCCAACTCCACCATTCTTCTTCGTCTGGTTTTTCTTTCAGACTTCAAGGCTATGCCTCCCGCCTCTCAATGACGAGCAAGTCCAATGAGATTTTTGTCCCACTCCAGGTTGCCTGACGTCTTTGGATTCGATTGGCCCTGTAACATAAGAAGGGCGTAGTCAGCTCTGGGGAGACAAAGTAGAGAGTCCTCATCCCCAGGTTGGTGACAGGATCTAATTGGGCAAAGAGGGTACGAGAATATTCTACTGCTGGGTGCGGCTAAAAGAAGCAGTCTCTTGTAAAGATGCCAAAAGATAATGGGAAATTATTTCTAATTGCTGTAGCACTAAAGTCCCTCCCAGTTCCAATAAATGAAGCATCATCAAGAGCATAGAGGAACTTTATTCAGACACGCCAGTTCTGTGTGGTTTCATACTCCCTTCATTGAGCCTTCTTCTTCTCACCCAGTATTTTGTTCCCCCTCTATGAAAGAGATTCAGGGTATCATTATGGTAATGAGATCCTTAGGGGCAATGGCCCGGATGAAGTGCCCATTACTGTTATCAGAAAGGAGCCCTCACTGTGGACCTCTTATCTTACTCCCCTTTTTTGCCCACTGCTATCAGTATGCCGTTACCCCCCCACCACAATTCATCTGGAAGCATTTTAATTCCACTACATAAAATGTGCCTAAGACATCTCCCTGGCAATTATCACCACATAGAATTTCTGGACGCAGTAGGGAAAATATTTGCCAGGAGCATCTTGGAACATCTCACTAAGTGGGTCGAAGAGGAAAGAATGCTCCCTATTGAATAAGCGGGTTTTAGAAAGATACTCTGTACACTTGATAACATGTTAATGCTAAAACTCAAAGTGGAAATGTATACTTCAATATGAGGGTTCAATGTATATGTGGCATTGATAGATTTTTTTTACAGCTTTCAACCGGGTAGACTGTCCAACAAAAGGAGAAAATCTAAAGAAGCTAGGTATGCCAGATATTCTGCTTTCACTAATAATTACTCACCACTCCTCTACATGTTGTCAGCTGCAGCTAGGCAGGGATCAAGGACTATCCTTAATAAGTTCAACTAACAATGGTCTGAAACAGGGTTGACTCCATACTTGTGCTATTGTATATTTCAGACCTCCCCAATTACCAAGCCATTAACAAGGGAGATGCTCCTAAGATAGGTGGGCGTCCTTTCCCTTGCTTGATGTATGTGGTTGATATTGCCATCTTGGACCTAACTCCCATGTGCTTGAGTAGCAGGCTAGATTCTTTACAGCAGCTTGCCACCCCTCATTACTTGAAGGTCAGTGTTTCAAACAGCAAAGTTTTAATCCTAAAATGTAGAAAGGCCCAGAAGACCCCTAACTATGACTGGGGGTTAGGTAGAGAAAATCTGAAGGTCATAAACTCATATCCTTATCTAGGAAAAATTGTCGCGGGTAATACACTGGAAAAGCACATATTGAACATTGCTCCTCTAATGCCTCTTTGCATGCCAATGGGTTACTAACATTCTATAACATGATGGAGCAGAGACATTTTACTCGTCTGCTATAGATTTTTAGAGTGAAAATTCCTCCAAGTCTACTGTATTCCATCAAATTAATTAATGTGACAAAGTGGGATTTTCTAGAGAAAATGGAAGGGCAAATTTTAAGTAAACTCTGTCATTGTAATTTGTCTGTTTCAACACCTGCATTAAGGTTGGAATTTGGTTTTATAAGCTCCTATGTGCAAGGACTGGCCAGTGTGATCCGGTGGAGCATTCAGCTTAAGAATAGTAAAAAGGATTCTATGAGGGGCTTTATCAATCTTGACATTTTTGGCTCATGGCAGGGGAAATATGCATTCTTCTGGGACATTGACCTGGCGCAAAACTATTAAAAGCATGTGTACTGGAGGTAGTGATTTCCTCCTGTTGCGCCAAGGTAGCTCAGCAGTCCCTGACTTGGAAATTGGACCATGGTCTTTGCTGTTCCTGGATGCTATTTTGAATGAACTCTGTTCAAAATGGGGTTTCTGGTTGGCTAGGTTATGCACCTATGCCAGGAAGAAGGCACCACTCTAGCCAGTACAAGTAAGTTAAACACCAAAGAAAACCTATGCTTATTATCTGGTAGCTTGGTGCAGAGCAGTCGGGCTTGTCATCAGAGGCAATGTGTAAAGCACTTGCGCAACACACTTGTACAATAACTCAATTAATGCACCACCAAAGAGATTCCACACTGGATTGTATCAAATATATTGTACATAACATAGAGCAAAATTACATGAATCATAAATACTATGCATACTATGCAAGTCATTACTCATCATTAACCTGACAATAAAAGAATCAAAATGACATACATTATAGCATCAGGACACGACATGCAACAGGTTTAGGTTAGGGAAACCACAAAAATCAACATATGTTACCACCAGTACATGAATCACACATAAGAATGAGTAATGCAACCTGGTTTGGAGGCAAAACACATGAATAACAGTTGCAACATATGACATAGTGCACCTGCGCTCTTATTACAGCTTATACTGTACACAATCACAGGAATATTGGGCACTGAAGCACCTGCATACCTATTTCAAATATTACAGTAATGTAAGGTTGTCCAAAGAAAACCAGGTCCAGACTAGGGGCCTCCATCGAGGACTCCCCCGTCATGTGTAAATACAAGGACCGGCGCCCTAGATCATTTATATGCAGAAAGGGGGAGGCACCAATATAGGCAATGGCATGAGGAGACCTTGTCCGGTCCCCGAGTGCTGAAATACCAAGTGCAGCTGCCCCTGAGTGTGCAATGCAGCTGCTGAAGACAGCAGAAGTCCCCTAGGGCGGTAGTTAAGACGGGAAGCAGAGCGTACCATGGAGGAGGCGCAGGACGGCTGCACTGCTCTCCAAGGCCACAGGGCCTGTTAGGCGCCCCCCACGTGGGGCTGAAGTTGGGTTGGAGCGTGACCCCGGGCCTCATTGATGACAACAGGGCTGCCCACGTACAAGCACAGAACAGCGTAACCCCTCTTCAGAGAAGCCAAACAGGGTGCTCCCCCACAACCGGAGAGACCAGAAAACCAGAAGAGTCCCTTCTGGCTGGATCAGGCGAACCATGCTGTACTTGCCTCATCGAGGCAATCTCTGCAGTCCGGGAGTCAATATGGAATATGAGAGCTCGCTGACTCGAGGGACATGCTGGTTTCCTGGGCAATGCATCATCAAGGAATGTGGCACGTTGTTCTCTCTGGGGACACCTTCTTCAAGGATGCAGGTAACAGGGAGGGGCACAGGGCCTCACATGATGGCCTCACACTGCTCCATCTTTTTGGAAGAAGAGAGGCTCTGGTACTCTTTAAAAAAAAGGAATGCAGCACTGGGTATTTACAAAGCGCTCAATATGCTATGTTCTTATAAAGTCAGGGAGTATACAGTGCTCCAAATGCGCTGGGCTCCTGAGAGAACACTTAGGCACAAAGAAGGATTACAGGCAGCAGGCCAGCACATAGGGCGGAGAGCTTAATGGTGGTTGCTCCTGAAGGCCGCACAGTCCTCTGGCAATGTGCAATGAGTATAACCAGCGTTAGGGAGCAGCAGCAACAGGGCGACAAGCAGCAACACAGTCCAGTTGAGTCTGTGAGCAGCAAAGCAGTTGGCAGGCAGCAGGGCAACAAAAGAAAAGCAGTCCAGATGAGTCATTTATGCAGCACGGTAGTCCTTCTGACAGGGAATCAGTTTCAGATCTAAACTGCTCGGAAAACATGGGGTCAGAGCCCCTGTACTTATACTCAAAATTGTCTTTATTCAAGGGGGAACTTCAAAGGAAGCCTTAGAAGTGCACAACACTCCCTTTCAACCCCAGCCCTGGCTCGAGACATCAGTAGGGGGAAAATCAGTCCTCTATTTGAGGGCAAGACACAGCCTATACAAATTTAACGTGTGAACCGTCCTCATTATCCCAGGCCACGAAGGCAATCAGTATGCAGATGAATGCAGATGTAACCCTGTTACACCCAACCCTTACTGTGTGATGGCTATCTAGAAAGAATGCACAAAGTGTAGCTTTTGCCAAAGCCCAGATTTAGATTGGAGTCAGGCTGCAAAGCAAAAAGAGTCATAAACACAGAGAAATTGCCACTTTCTAAAAGTGACAACAAAACAATTTGCCAGTACTGTGCAATTGTTTAATATATATTAGCAGAAGAGCTACTAATTACTCCTCTGCAAAGACCAATCTTTCAGTCCACACAGATTAAGAAACCATCAGTGTTTATTTTATCATTTTAGCTGAACTGTCTTCCAGTTCTAGTTCATATCTTTCATGGAATTTTTATTCTGCAGTATTTACAAATACATGTATATATCGTCTGTCAATATACATAACGCAGGGGAGGAACAGGGAACTGAATGCAGGAACAGATAAATCAATACGTTTTTAGACAATTAGACAATTGACACAAAACATCGACACTAGACAACAATCAACATTCATGGCTATCTACAGGGGGTTGGGGCGGTAAGGGTTGGTGGCGTTCCTTTCAAGGTGTTTATCACAGAGCCACAGGGTGTGACCTAACTGAATGAACAGTATACCTTGATTGCAATTATCATTTTCAAATCATTTTCAAATCCTACTGGATGTATGCTTCCATTCACTGTTTTACCAAAAAACACAATTCTAAGCCACCTAACACATAGCGCCTCAAACTGGTCAATAATAAAAAGCAAACTGTCAGTGGAAGGTAGAGGGATTCTCAACTCACATTTAGCATCCAACCACATTCAAAACATTACCTGTCAATGAAGTGACTTGGGCACGATGATTTAGCTGAAAAATCAAAGGACATTTATAATCAGAAACTATCTAGATCTCTAGGATTACCTACACTCGATTGTACGTAAAAAGTTTAGAAGACTCACTAGATTAAAGTGCTGACAGGAACCTTATGTGAGCGTCCTCGCTGTTGTAAAAGCCATCGCCTCTATTAATTCTTAGTCAATCCACGATCGCACCTCGACCAAGGTCTACAAAAAGAGAGAAAAATACGGGATGCCGCTTAAAATGTGCTGCTTCAGGCTCCTTGCTAGCAAACCATTCACGCCTGTCACGATCGGTGTCAGAGGGGATAGGGGCCGCTTTCAGTGCGCTGGGATTCGGGGCTTCGCACTCGACTAGGTTAGTGAATCCCTCCTCTTAACAACGGAGCAAAACGGGTGGCTCACTGTTTACCTGGGGTTTGTGTGCGTCTTCGTCCTCCGCTGGGTCGCGGTTCTCAATATGCGCGATGCTAGTGATCACCGGGTCGTTCTGTTTTGAAGTAGCGGTTATTTCCGGGTATTAGCGCTAAGATTGATGGGAGTTGTAGTTCAATTGGTGGGGTTCATGGGGCTTGTAGTCCAAGTGCTACCTAGAGAGAATCGTAGTTTTGGATGGTGGGTTACATGGGAATTGTAGTTTAGATGGACGTATTGCACTTCATGTGGATTAGGAGCCTCCGCTTAACAACAAGTGCTAAGGCAGATGAGTCGAAGTGGGACTTCGGTCTAGATATGCAGAATTCGCGAATGTATGAAGGATTACTCAGAGGTGGGGATCGCTGGCGGAGATCCAATGGCAAGTCTTACAAACTATATAGTTCCGACATTTCGTTAAGTCCTTGTGTAGCCGTATTAAACTTCAAAATAAGCATGGCTTCTCTTTGGCGTAGTTTGGCCTCTACATCTCCGCCTCGGGGGTCATGGTCAATCTTGGAGATTATGGTCCATTTCAGATCTTGTTCACCATGTAGTTCATCGAGCCAGTGTTGGACCAATGGGGCGGTCACAACTTTTTTCTTTATTCGAGATTTATGTTGAGACATCCTTTGTCTTGCTTCTTGTGTTGTTTTGCCTATGTACAATTTGTCGCAGGGGCATAAGATGCCATAGACAACATTCTTGGATTTACAATTCGTGAATTGTTTGTGTCTCCACGATATTCCCACATGCTGAAACAAATCCCCTTCAATGGTGGATGCACAACATGAGCACGTGCCGCATTTTCGGTGTCCAGTTATGGGAGGGAGGTTGACATATTCCCGAACTGTCAATGGTCTTTGTTTAGGTATGGCTGCTCGCACAATATAATTAGCAATGCTCTTATCTTTTTTATATGCGAACAAGGGGCTTTCTGTGAATTGACTGTTAAGGTCTTTGAGTAGGTGCCAATTCTGATGGATCAGTCTTTTAAGCATGTTTGAAGATGGACAATATGTCGAAACGCAGACCACCCGTTGTTGTTGATGTTTTTTTCGCCTCTCTAGTAACTCTTCTCGTGGTGTCCACCACGCCCGTTTGATTGCTTGGTTTAATAGTTTTGCAGGATAGCCCCGGGCTAAAAGTTTTTCTTTGAGGACCTTCGCATGTTCCATAAATTCATCCTTGAAGGAGCAATTCCTGCGAATGCGTAGAAATTGGCCTACTGGGAGATTTTGTTTGAGGCTTCTCGGGTGATTGCTAGAGAAATCCAGTGCCTTATTGCGGTCTGTGTCTTTTTTGAACAATGTAGTGACCAGTTGTCCGTTTGAACAATATACCTCAACATCCAGGAAAGACATTCTGGTATTTGAGGTCTGCAGTGTAAACTTTATGTCAATTGTCCTATCGTTGATCCAAACATGAAATTGTTGTAATTGTTCTGACGATCCTGACCATGTGAAAAAGACGTCGTCAATGTATCTTACCCAGCCTCCTATCCATTGGAGAAATGGGTTATTGTTGTAGATATACCTTTCTTCATATTGACTCATATAAAGAATCGCCAATTCCGGGGCAAAAGGACAGCCCATAGCGACTCCCTTGGTCTGAAAGTAGAAGTCATCGCCAAATTTAAAGTAGTTTTTTGTTAGCGCTAATTTGGCGAGTTGCAATATGAATTCAGTTGGTATTTTTGAAGGTTTTTCCCGTTTTTCCAAATAGATCTCTAGGACCTCCAATGCCTGATCTTGGGGAATTTGTGTGTACAGTGAGACTATATCCATGCTCACTAGCAGATCTTGATTCTCATTGTATGGTATTTGCTCCAATTTTTTCAAGAAGTCAGTGGTGTCCAACAAAAATGATTTCACTGTTAGTGTGAACGGTTTCAAAAAGTAGT
Organism: Lissotriton vulgaris; assembly: GCF_964263255.1. NCBI lineage: Eukaryota > Metazoa > Chordata > Amphibia > Caudata > Salamandridae > Lissotriton > Lissotriton vulgaris. Next base: position 1,639,991,796 of record NC_141695.1, read on the forward strand.
CTATAAATTTCGAGACCGGCTCGAATAGTGAATCACATCCCGAAATTATGGGTCGTCCTGGAGGGGTTTTTTCATTTTTGTGTATCTTTGGAAGAACATAAAATAATGGAATGCGTGGATGTTTGTTTGATAAAAAATTAAATTCATTTTTTCCAAGGAAACCTTGTTCCAGTCCAACCTTTAGAATCTGACTTAATTCTTCCTGTAGTTCCAAAGTAGGATCCTTGTTGATCTTCCGATAGCAATTCAGATCTGATAGTTGTTTGGTCACTTCCGAGATGTATTCATTAGTGCCCCACACCACTATCGAACCGCCTTTGTCGGCTTGCTTCACTATAATGTTTTCGTTTTGTTTAATCGATTGCAAAGCAGATTTCTGTTCTTGAGACAAATTAGGTTTCACATATCCAATCCTTCTCTTTTCTTGTGCAGCCAGGGCTGAGAGTATGGTTTTTTCAAAATATGTGACCTCTTTGGGTACTTTAAATGCTGGCGGGCAAAAGCTCGATTTCTTCCTAAACCCAGTTGTTTCAATTTGGGGAGGGCTCTCTTTGTCCGCGAAAAAAGTTATCAATCGAATTTTGCGGCAAAATTCTATAAATTCCAGTTTCAACCTGACGAAGTCCGTAAATTTAGATGGTACGAAAGTAAGCCCCTTTTCCAGGACACTTATTTCCGATGGAGTTAGAACAGTTTGGGAGAGGTTGAATACTGAAGATTTTTGATATGGGATTAGTTCTTGTAATTGTGCCTTCTTGTTGACATCTCCCATGGTTGATTGAATCTCGTTTTGCCTCGGGGCTTTTGGTCGCCCTGTCCTAAAAAAGGTTGCTGTTGTTGGTTCTGGAAATTAGGTTGATAATTCGATTGATATTGTTGCTGGTAGTTCCTTTGGTACCCGCCTCTTGGATTGTATTGCGGGCGGGAAGGTCCTTGCTCTGAGTCGCTCCCTCCTGAGGATGAGGTGTCGGAGAAGGTAAGATATTTAGTACGGGATCTGCCCTGGTTATCGTTCAGAAAACGTCTTGCTTCAGGTCTTGAGTAAAACTCTTGTTGCAGATACGGGTAAGCTTTTTCAAATTTAAAATTTCGTTTGTCTCTTTCGAAGTTGTTATCTTTCTGTTGGACAGTAAAATCTTTGAATTCGAGGATCTCTTTTTCGACTCTGTCCAGTAGAGCCTTTGAGTCTTGAATTAAGGGGTTCGTTTTTATTTCAGATTCAAGTTTCTCGATTTCCTCAAGTTGAGATTTAGAAAGGCGTTGAGCAGTTTCAATCGTTAAGACCATCAGGTCTCGACTGCACTTGGTTTCAATGTAGCTGAAACCTTTTTTGTACACGCTGTCCTCCGTGAATATCACTGGTATGTTTTTCACTATTAAACCAGATGGTATGGTGCCTGACCTCAGATGTTGGAGTAGGTAGTGGCCATGCAGGTCTGTCCTTATTTGTTTTTTCTTCAAACGGGTCAATTTCTCTGATTCATTGTTAACTTGTGCTGTGTTACTGAGTGTGGCGGAGCCAAATGGAGGAGGATCCTTCAAGAGTTTTTTAATATGATCCTCACTATACGCAAATGTTTGTTCCTCTGACATAGTCTGGGGTATGTGACACTTTCTTTAGTATTCCTGCCACAATCTCTCTTTCAAGTACCAACTACTAACATTCATACAGCAAAAGAATTAGTAAAAGTAAAAAATGTGAAAGGAAAGCAAACCAAAGTGTATAGAACCAGCGAGTGCACTCTACAAAATCCAATATGAATAACCAACAAAACGGTGGCCTCTAACCACACACCACGAATCGTGGAGTCAATTCCTTCAAGAAGTCCGAGACTGATTCAGGTCTCTCAAGACCACCTCGCGAGCTGGCGCCCGCTATATCAATATGTAACAAACCGGGTCTGGCGTATGGCACAGTAAGGCTGCGCCCATTCAAGAGACAACAAAACAATTTGCCAGTACTGTGCAATTGTTTAATATATATTAGCAGAAGAGCTACTAATTACTCCTCTGCAAAGACCAATCTTTCAGTCCACACAGATTAAGAAACCATCAGTGTTTATTTTATCATTTTAGCTGAACTGTCTTCCAGTTCTAGTTCATATCTTTCATGGAATTTTTATTCTGCAGTATTTACAAATACATGTATATATCGTCTGTCAATATACATAACGCAGGGGAGGAACAGGGAACTGAATGCAGGAACAGATAAATCAATACGTTTTTAGACAATTAGACAATTGACACAAAACATCGACACTAGACAACAATCAACATTCATGGCTATCTACAGGGGGTTGGGGCGGTAAGGGTTGGTGGCGTTCCTTTCAAGGTGTTTATCACAGAGCCACAGGGTGTGACCTAACTGAATGAACAGTATACCTTGATTGCAATTATCATTTTCAAATCATTTTCAAATCCTACTGGATGTATGCTTCCATTCACTGTTTTACCAAAAAACACAATTCTAAGCCACCTAACACATAGCGCCTCAAACTGGTCAATAATAAAAAGCAAACTGTCAGTGGAAGGTAGAGGGATTCTCAACTCACATTTAGCATCCAACCACATTCAAAACATTACCTGTCAATGAAGTGACTTGGGCACGATGATTTAGCTGAAAAATCAAAGGACATTTATAATCAGAAACTATCTAGATCTCTAGGATTACCTACACTCGATTGTACGTAAAAAGTTTAGAAGACTCACTAGATTAAAGTGCTGACAGGAACCTTATGTGAGCGTCCTCGCTGTTGTAAAAGCCAGCTAGCAAGGAGCCTGAAGCAGCACATTTTAAGCGGCATCCCGTATTTTTCTCTCTTTTTGTAGACCTTGGTCGAGGTGCGATCGTGGATTGACTAAGAATTAATAGAGGCGATGGCTTTTACAACAGCGAGGACGCTCACATAAGGTTCCTGTCAGCACTTTAATCTAGTGAGTCTTCTAAACTTTTTACGTACAATCGAGTGTAGGTAATCCTAGAGATCTAGATAGTTTCTGATTATAAATGTCCTTTGATTTTTCAGCTAAATCATCGTGCCCAAGTCACTTCATTGACAGGTAATGTTTTGAATGTGGTTGGATGCTAAATGTGAGTTGAGAATCCCTCTACCTTCCACTGACAGTTTGCTTTTTATTATTGACCAGTTTGAGGCGCTATGTGTTAGGTGGCTTAGAATTGTGTTTTTTGGTAAAACAGTGAATGGAAGCATACATCCAGTAGGATTTGAAAATGATTTGAAAATGATAATTGCAATCAAGGTATACTGTTCATTCAGTTAGGTCACACCCTGTGGCTCTGTGATAAACACCTTGAAAGGAACGCCACCAACCCTTACCGCCCCAACCCCCTGTAGATAGCCATGAATGTTGATTGTTGTCTAGTGTCGATGTTTTGTGTCAATTGTCTAATTGTCTAAAAACGTATTGATTTATCTGTTCCTGCATTCAGTTCCCTGTTCCTCCCCTGCGTTATGTATATTGACAGACGATATATACATGTATTTGTAAATACTGCAGAATAAAAATTCCATGAAAGATATGAACTAGAACTGGAAGACAGTTCAGCTAAAATGATAAAATAAACACTGATGGTTTCTTAATCTGTGTGGACTGAAAGATTGGTCTTTGCAGAGGAGTAATTAGTAGCTCTTCTGCTAATATATATTAAACAATTGCACAGTACTGGCAAATTGTTTTGTTGTCTCTTGAATGGGCGCAGCCTTACTGTGCCATACGCCAGACCCGGTTTGTTACACTTTCTAAAAGTGGCATTTCTAAAATAGTATTGTAAAATCAACCTACAACAGTACGCAGGATTTATTGCTAGCATTCTAAACTTATCAAACATGACAATGCTACTCCTTTTTGCAAAATAGGCTTTTTGTTACTGCCTAGACATACCACACGATAAAGGCAAATGTCCTACCTTTTACGTGCACAGCACCCTGCCTATAGGACTACCTTAGGGGTGACCTATATGTAGTAATAGGGGAGTTTAAGGCTTGGTAAGTAGTTTTAAATGTCAAATTAAAGTGGATGTAAACTGCATGAAGGCCCTGCAGTGGCAGCTTGAGACATATTTGCAAGGCTATATCTGTGGGTGGCACAAGCAGTGCCCAATAGTAGCATTGAAATAAAAGGCCCTGGGTAAATAGGATACCAGTTTACAAATGATTTACATGTAAACTAAATATGCCAACCAGGTGTAAACCAATCATCCCATATTTTGAGAGATTAGCAGTGGTGAAGTGCCCAGAATCCTAAAGCCAACAAGAAGAGGCTCAGAAAAAATGACAGAGTAACGCACATGTTTAGGCATAACCCTACAAAAAGGGCCAGGTCCAAAAACTCACTTCCACTAATGGTGCTTACAGCAGACTGGTCCTTTTCTGGAGAAACATGGAAAGAGTGTAACCTGTGGAAGTCAGGATCCAGGATCTTAATCACTTTCTCTTCAGTTGTCCTGCATTGACGGTTCAGCACTGTCACTTTATAAGGTCAATGTTTTTAAAGAATAATATAAAATCAGCTGCAGCAGCACAAGAATTCCCTTTCAACCAAAAAAGTGAAGCAATTTGCATAAACTTTTTTTAGCAGTTCTATGAGTTTATACTTGTGTGCATTCAGGTCTGCTATCGCCGCAATGGAATCTTGTTCATCCAAAAATTGAAGTGATTTGCATGAAAGTTTAAAATATTTTTTAAGGGTTTTATGAACTTACAACAATCTGCCTTCAATTTGCTAATACATGAAAATGTGGATATCTGTACAAATGTCCTTAAATGTATTTTAATGAGCAGCATTAACGTGTTTCATATTTGTTGTCTTGTCTTGTTTTATGTGCACAAAACATAAATAAATGCATTTGAGTAGGTATCACACCCCAGGCACCACCTCGAATCTACGTCCATGCCCCTCCCACCTGCCCATTCCACTTGGGTCTGGAAGTTCTTCATGGGAACTCATGACTATAGTCACAAAATAACGGCCTGGAGTTCCTGCCATGGGATCACCTATTTTAAATGTATTTTAACTGTACACACTCTTTGTCTCTGTACCGTTATTATGTTTGTCGCACGAAATATATTATAAATAGCTTGTTGTGCTGCACTGCATGACAGGGTAAGGGCAGGAATGTGATAAATTAAGCCAATATTGTGCATTCCTGCCATTCCACCAGTGCTGGCACCCTTTTCCTTGCCGAGCACCAACAGAGGCCCCCATGCACCATGACATGAGGATTGCTTTTGTATTGGAAGTGGCACATTCCTGCACAAAAACAATCCACTGAGATGTTTTGCTCATTCTATGTGTGCTGCAGAATTCAGTACACATAGAAAGAGGAAAAAACAAGGAAAAAGAAACATATTTCTCCTTGTTATGCCCCACCTGGGTAGATGTGGGTTTTTGGCACATTCCCAGATCTATGAGTTATTGGGTATGAGATGCACACCTTTCTTGTTCCATTTTGTCCTGTTTCAAAGTCACATTTTCAACGTATATGGCGTGCTGGCTTTTACTGCGCTCGTCTCATTGCGCTCAAACAATATCTACAAGTACGGTGGTCCCTGGGTCTTGAATCACAAAAGCCGCACATTTTAAGCCAGGTTCTGGATTAAATCTCTTTCTTTACGATTTCTTTTTCGTTTAAACCATACTTTTTCCTCAGTTCAATTCATTTTATTCAATCTATTATACCAAAGATTAACTTTTCAACATCATGTTTAGGTTTTCTAAAATACTAAAGACCTTCGTTTAAACATATGATCTATTAGCTCTTATTTTGTTCTTGTGGTAAAACACTCTGGAAAATTACTCACTTCTGATTCATCACAATTTACGTGCACATATTCAAATGCTTAGGTCAAATAATTGTGAAAAACAAGTCACAATGTTTAAAATGTTGTATTTCTTTATATTCGTACATATCCCTGAAGAAGGGAGTTTTTCTCCCAAAATGCATTGGATCATTAAATCGTGACACGGAATGAATCTCATGTTTTCGAGTGCTTCTTTGAACATGGAAATAATAGATTGCATAAAAGGAATTGAACTGAGGAAAAAGTATGGTTTAAACGAAAGAGAAATCGTAAAGAAATGAAAGAAATAATGAACTTGATTCATTGGATTTAATCCAGAACCTGGCTTAAAATGTTCGGCTTTTGTGATTCCAGACCCAGGGACCACTGTAATTGTAGATATTGTTTGAGCGCAATGAAACGAGCGCAGTAAAAGCCAGCACGGCATATACGTTGAAAATGTGACTTTGAAACAGGACAAAATGGAACAAGAAAGGTGTGCATCTCATACCCAATAACTCATAAATATGAACTCTTCGTCTCTTCTGAGATAGCACCCACGGAGGAAAAGAGAATAAATTAAGTTAAAAAAGGCAGTAATGTTATGATATATTTAGTGAACAAAAAGGTTCACAAGAAACATGGGAATGACTACGTGCCACGTTGAAATATTTGTTGATTATTTGTACTATGGTTATATTTAATATTGGTTTTGGAAGTAGCTGTTGACAGATGATGGAAGAGATTATTTACAAGTTCCCCAGTAGTAATTGTAGGCTTAATGCTTAGGTCAAATAATTGTGAAAAACAAGTCATTATGTAAAAATAGGTGATTATACAAGGACAAGGCATTCTGGGAAAGTGAGGACTTTCTAAATAGAGAGGACGAAAGAGACCAAGTTTCGCACACTGCATCACCTGCTGATGATTGAGTAAGGCGGGAGTATATTAAAGTGTAAAGTGAGAGAGTCTTTGTAAGCAACCTACTTGAGGAAGAAAGAACGTCGTGAGAGCGCGCCTGACAAACAAATTGAAATGGCGATTGATTTGCGCAGAGAAGGCTACACAGGGATGCCCTTTTTTAAAACACGATTTACCTTTTGTTACGGTAAGCGAGGGTTTGAATATGTGCACGTAAATTGTGATGAATCAGAAGTGAGCAAATTTTCCAGAGTGTTTTACAACAAGAACGAAATAAGAGCTAACAGATCATATGTTTAAACGGAGGTCTTTAGTATTTTAGAAAACCTAAACATGATGTTGAAAAGTTAATCTTTGGTACACAGTGTTTAAAATGTTGTATTTGTTTATATTCGTAGATATTCCTGGCGAAGGGAGTTTTTCTCCTGAAATGCATTGGATCAATAAATTGTGACACGGAATGAATCTCATGTTTTCGAGTGCTTCTTTGAACATGGAAATAATAGATTGAATAAAATGAATTGAACTGAGGAAAAAGTATGGTTTAAACGAAAGAGAAATCGTAAAGAAATGAAAGAAATTAATGAACTTGATTCATTGGATTTAATCCAGAATCTGGCTTAAAATGTGCGGCTTTTGTGATTCCAGACCCAGGGACCACCGTACTTGTAGACATTCCCAGATCTGCCACTTCTGATAAATCTAGGAATGCATTAAAATCCATGGGTGTTGCTTGGAAACACCCATGCAATGCCCATGGAAATGCCTCTCTGGTGCAGAGTAATGCAACGCAGAGATTTTGACTGCATTGCATTTCTCAAGATTTATGAAGCCACTCAGGGCCTTTCAAGGTGGCCTTGCGGGATTCCATAAATCTCAGTTTTAATTTGTGTCACTCTTGCACTATGTTGCGTGGGCCAAGAGCAATGCAAATTGCTCCAAAATATGTTCCTTCCTCTCTTTTTTGGAAGTAAAAAAAGTCCAGCTGGATGAGACTGGAGGATGTAGCCAACAAGAGTTACACAAGGTCGGAAACCCTTTGGTGAAGGACTGCTGAACAGGATTGGTGCTGCGGAGAAGAACGCAGGGGGAGCTGTCACAAAGTCAGGCCAACTGACAATGCACCTTGGGTGGATAGACAAGCAGGTTGGTCACGGTCTTCTTTCTGTTCTCTGAGCAATTTTAGCTAAAACTTTTCAAGTTGTGGACTTTGGCCATCTGGGCACCCTTATTACCACCACCAATGGTCTAGGACTGTAGGGGCACCACTTGAGTTCAAGTGCAGGTTCAAGATGGTTGGAGCCTTATCTGTCCCTGAGGCTCTGATCAGGAGTCTAGCCAACTAGCGATTGGAGTCCTGGATTCAAGCAGTGGAACAGGGCTCAAGTAGCAGGGCAGGCCTCTGAGGATTCAAGTAAGGCTCCAGGCAGCAAAGCAGTGATTCCAGGTGCAGCAAAGCAGTAGTGAGGTGTCCACAGCAGGCCACAGCAGCAGGCAGTACTCTGAGTGTCCTTACGTAGGTCCAGAAAATGAACTGAAGGGTGGGTCCTATTTTTATACCTTGTGCCTTTTTTGAAGTAGGAGACGTTTCTAGAGAATTCCCTTTTAAGTTTTTGAATTTTCCTGTTTCCCATATCCTGGATCCTGGTTGTCTGCATGAACAATGAAGAAGTGACAAGTTCTTATGTGTGAAGGCAGAGCACAGCCTACTCAGTTGTAACTGACACTGTGCCCAGCTCAGCCCCCATCCTGCCAGTTGTGGCTGTTTGGGTGGAATAAACAACGTTTAACTGCTAACTACACCCGGCCATTGACCCAGGAACAGGCTGTAGGCACCAAATAGCTCCGGAAAATGGCAACTTTCTAATAGTTCCATTTTCAAAATTGCAACATAAAATCTGATTTTACCATTAAAGACGATTTTTTGTTAGTTTCTCAGACTCCAAACATGAAACGTTTACCTTTTCCCTTTCAAAAGTTAGCACTTATTACAGGTAATAAGGGAACTCAATCATATGATATGGGAGTAGGCCTCATAGTAGTGAAAAACAAATGTAGGAGTATCTCACTGCCAGGTCATGTAACATTTTAAATTGCATGTCCAATCTTTTATTTACAGTGCACTCTGTCCTAAGGGCCACCTAGGGCTGATGGCCTACTTGTAGCATTTAATTTACATGTATTCCACTTCACTAGGGACTTATAAGTTATATGTTAGTCAGGTGTAAGCCAATTTTAGCATGTTTTAGGGAGTGAGCACAAGCAGTTAGCAGTGGTAAAGTGCACAGAGTCCTAAGGCACTAAGGCAAGAAAAGTGAATTCAGCAAAATAAGAGGGGGAAGGCAAAAGGTTTGGTGGAAGACTACCCTAAGGCCGACCGGTATAACACAAGACTGCTAAGCATAGTGGGCTTTACTCATTTGGTTCTTGTGGGTAGCAGAGGAAAATCATATAGATACTGTTAAGGTGTGGCTTGGTAACTTGAACAATGGAGCTGTCTAATTACAAATAAATAAATGTAAGAAGCTGCGAACAGCATGCCCTTTATAAGAACAATTGAGCAATATTATTTTAGAGGCTACAGATATTTTTTTTCTGCATTATCCAAACATTAATTTGACAATGTGAAAGCAAATTCCTTTCAGCTTCTTGGGCTGACACTAATTGGTTTGCCCTTTTCACTTAAAGTATGGAAGCATTACAGAATTTCTAAAGTAAACATTCAGTAAGGCATAAAAATGATAATGCATGAAATTATTGGAACACATTTAAGATAACATCTTTAATCAGTTTAATTTAATGTACTGGATGAATATAACCTGTTTATAACTTGTTTATTTGAACAGTTCTCAAGTTTTAATTCAGTGGTGGTGAACAGAAAAGGGCAACATGTTGTCGCACATACAAAGAGTTAGATTGCACGTGCGTGCACTTTTTGTTTCACTCCCACTGAAATCTATATCTGTTTTTATGTTAAAGTCACCATGAATCCCACACAATGACAGGATGGGCTATTTTCAATTTTTCTGCAATTTCCCTCCTCTCTGCAACTTGCCTTGTGTGGGACGTGCTCCTATTCTCTAATTCTGATAGTGTACCTTCGACTCACAGGGGCAGATTTACAAGCCCCTTGCGCCTCTTTTACGCCGCCGTTCCGTCACTTTTGTGACGCAGCAGTGGCACAAAAGATGCGCCATGGCGCGCGGTATTTACAACGTGACGCATCTGGGAAATGTGTCACATTGTAAAGCCCTGCGCCATAAGGAGGCGTTCCGGCACAGGGGAGGGGCGTTCCTGCGCAGGAACGCCTCCTAAAAGTGGGTGAGTGAAATCTACAAGATTTCACTCAGTAACTTTTAGGCCAATGCTGCGTCAAAACCCTGCTCCTGCTTGAAGCAGGCGTAAGGCTTGACTCAGCATTGGACAGATAGGGCACCCCAGAGCCTTGCTGGAGCTGTGTCGTGCTTGCGACGCGATTCCAGCAATGCGCCGCCTTTACGGCACAGATGCGTCACGCATCTGTGCTGTTTTTGCCCCATGGTGCGCCGCATTGTAAATGCGATTCAGAAAAGGGGGTGGTGATGAACAGAGTGTCTGAATTAAGCAGACCGCTCTTACCCAGTCCAAAGATCAGGGCTTGATCCATCACCGTTATTTATCTCACTGCACCATCCCAGCTCAGAACCTGGCTATATGCAAATCAGTCTGTCCCTGGCCCAGTGCATCATGGGAACAGGGCAGACTAAACTACCAAGCCAATTCTTCACCAGAAAGGAGACAAGCTACCGGGAACCGGTTTCTGGCATTTCAGCCTTCTTCGGCCCGGCTTGCTTGAATCCTGATGGTGCAGTGAGAAAGGGACTCATGTCTGAGTATACCCTGCCACACCTATAGTGGCCAAAAACGATTCAGAAAAGGGGGTGGTGATGAACAGAGTGTCTGAATTAAGCAGACCACTCTTACCCAGTCCAAAGATCAGGGCTTGATCCATCACCGTTATTTATCTCACTGCACCATCCCAGCTCAGAACCTGGCTATATGCAAATCAGTCTGTCCCTGGCCCAGTGCATCATGGGAACAGGGCAGACTAAACTACCAACTCAATTCTTCACCAGAAAGGAGACAAGCTACCGGGGACCGGTTTCTGGCATTTCAGCCTTCTTCGGCCCGGCTTGCTTGAATCCTGATGGTGCAGTGAGAAAGGGACTCATGTCTGAGTATACCCTGCCACACCTATAGTGGCCAAAAACGATTCAGAAAAGGGGGTGGTGATGAACAGAGTGTCTGAATTAAGCAGACCACTCTTACCCAGTCCAAAGATCAGGGCTTGATCCATCACCGTTATTTATCTCACTGCACCATCCCAGCTCAGAACCTGGCTATATGCAAATCAGTCTGTCCCTGGCCCAGTGCATCATGGGAACAGGGCAGACTAAACTACCTTTTTAAATGCGGCGCACCATGTGTGGCATAGCTGCGGCGCACCATGGGTGGCGGAGCTGCTGTGCACAATTAATGGCGCATCCCTGGGGATGCGCCAGTTATTACAAATCTGCCCCACAGTGTCTCTAGTACAAGAGTGCAGATGGGCAAGTTCCATGTCGTATTATTGAATAGCCACTGTCTATGTAAATAAGGTCCATTAAATTAATGAAAATTCATTGTATATTCAATATTTTATGTGGATATTCGGGACATCTGGTAGGGGATTGTGCTGAACACAGCCTTTTTGAAGGATTCAGCTACATTCCTCCATCAGATATCCTTTTTGGAGCGTCTACCACTGGAGAACGAACATTCATCCTTCATCGCTGTGCATCTCAATTTCAGTCTCTTTGGCCCACATGCATCAATATCGGCTTTTGCGATTTCTAAATTGCGAAAAATAGCGATTCGCAATTTAGAAATCGCAAAAGCCTATGCATGATTATTTTTTCATTTTTTATGCAATTCGGTAAAAATCGCTATTTTTACCGAATCGCATAAAAAATGCGAATTTCAAATTGCGAATTCGCAATTCCCATTCATTCCTATGGGCTGAAATGCCCATAGGAATGAATGGGAATTGCAAATTCGCAATTTGAAATCGCAATTCAACAAAGCATTTCAAGGGTGGAGAGGGGGGTCCAAATGACCCCCCCCTGCACCCATGAAATGCACTTTTACCTATAAGTTACATACACACATGTCCTAAGGACATGTGTGTCTGTAATTTAACAGTTTAAAAAATGCATTTTTGTGCATTTTTAAACAATTTCGCAAATTACCACGAGGTTGAACTTCGTGGTAATTTGCACTTCCAATTTTAAAAATCGCACATTTTTTGGAAATGATGCATAGCATTTCAGAAATCGCAAAATTGGGATTTCTGAAATGCTATCGCAATTTTAGAAATCGCAAAAAAGTTGCGATTTCTAAAATAGCATGATGCATCCCAAACAGCACTTTTGGAATCGCAAACGGCCGATTTTAAGGAATCGCACCGTTTGCGACTCCAAAAATGCTTGATGCATGTGGGCCTATCTGTGGCACATAAAGTGGCAAAAACCCAGCTGCCTACAGGACATTTACAGAAAAGTGTATAATGCCCCAATCTACCCCTTCAAAGGTATAGGCAATGTGTGACTGTTGGACCGGTTTGGAACATACCATTGTTTTGGGTGCTGCGTTCAATTTGGAAAGTCCAAGGTGTCAAGTGGAAAGCATTTCTGCTAGGGATTTTTCAGAGGGAGTGAGAGCCATAGCGGCCAAGGTCCTGCCTCCTCTCAGCCACAGTGTTTACTAATCGTACACAGGGTAGACATAATGAGCTGTTAACTGCAAATCACCTCCTTTTTGGGAATAGAAAGGTCAGAAGTCGAATGAGTGATTTCCTAGTCCAAGGATTGAAAACAAATGGAGGCACAGCTTTGGAAAGGGAAGACTTCTTCCCCCTTGTGAACCATACGAAAATCCAAAAAAGACTGCTACTCAGGACTGTGGCAGGACCACGATTCCTGTAAAAGGCATAATTTCAAAATGAGCACAATCTCGTCAAAGCATTCCTTGTTAGGGACTGCAATTAGGTTGTTATCACAAAGGAGGGTTCATTTTGAGAGGTGCGTTTGGACTCCCTTAATTTGCCCCTCTCAGGAGCACTGGAATGCTTCCTGGACTCCAGGCATAATTTGTAGCCAAGAAAAATATAAATAGAGCGGGGAGCCAGACTCACTTACATAGGGAGTGCCTCTGCTCTGTCTGGCATTTGCATTTCACTTCACCTTGAACAATATTTTGGGGGATGAACGCCCTCCCGCCCCCTAGAGGGATCTGAGAACCACTAACAACAAGGGCTGATTTATTTTCTTTAATTGGGAAAATTACAGGACATGTGCATTGTAGCAAGTGGCTTCCCCCTTCAGACACCTTGATTCAGTTACACAACACACCACTGTGTCACATGAAAATGCACTTGCAGGCGACCACGCCAAAGTGGAGCTGAACAAACAGAAACTGCATCCCTGTGTTGAGAATTTTGGATGCACATTGAGATTAGTGAAGTGAGAGGAGTCAGCTGCCAGCAACGCTCAGTTTTCCATAAACACCCAATGGGTTGATATGTCAACAATTGCAGCCTACTCCTTCCCCAAGCCTCCTCGTTCAGGCGTAAGGTGAGAGGTGTAAAATGGACCTTAACATTCTCTACTACTAGCACACCAAAAGGATTAGGAAAGGTTGTAACTCTCCAAGAAAATGTAACAGTGGCAGAGGTAGGGTGAACAGGCGTCTCTTGATTTGCCCGGACAATCCCGGGTTTTCACCAGCTGTCCAGTTTGAGGAAACAGGATGCAGTGATGGCATTGACCTGTGCGGTTATGTCCAGTTTGCTGTTGGTTATTATTCTAAGTTTCCTGGCAAGGGTTGTGGATGTGGGTGTGGATCCTAGTTCCATTGAACACCTGTTATACTCCCATGAAGAGGTGTTCTTGCCTAAGATCACTACTCCCGTCTTGGCTTTCATCCAGTTAACTACTCCGGTCATGCAGGAGTTGAACTTGTTTCTTGTGTTGGGGGTCTTGTCTGAGTGGGAGAGTACGAGTTGTGCGCCACATGCATAAGAGAGGAATGTTGATGTAAATGCCCGAATGGAGCTGGCTAGATGGATCCTGTATGCTTTGAAGAGGGTTTGATTGAGCTATGAATCTTGAGGCTCTTGAGATAAGTTTGCGCGCTTCCGAAGAGTAATGTGCAAGGCTTAGGCTTAGGAAGGCGCAAATACAGTGGAGAGCATGTCCTTGTGTAATCTTGTTACACACCTGATGAGGATGAGTTGTAGACTGTGTCAAAGGGAGGTCCAGGAAAATGAAGGATGCCATTTCTCCTCTGTCAAGAAGCATGCAGCTGTTGTCTGTGACTGCGATGAATGTTGTTTTTGTGCTGTGGTTGGGCCTGATTCCAGACCGCGTAGTGTCAAAGCGCTGGTGGTTGGTGAGGCGTTGGTTTATTAGTTTCTCTAAGACCTTTGCTGGGTATGGTAGGAGGAAGGAGATTGGTCTGTCAATGGTAACAGTTGATGGATCAGTAGATGGTTTTTAAAGCAGTGGCATGATGGTGGCATGTTTCCAGGAATCTATGACAGAATTTCGACAGACAGAATTTCGACCTACACAAATATCGGCGTGATTATATCGATAGCAAAAATATCGACGCCCTTTGTACAACATGGTAAGTACCAAAATATCGAGAAAAAAAATATCGATGTTAAAAATATCGTTGTTAAATATATCGATTTGTTTTTTTAAATAACATAAAAAATACTGTAAATAATAGTTATTAATTACTTAAACATATTTAAATATATATAATAATGGTTAAAAAAATAATAATACATATTTCATTTTAAAAATAATAATTAAAAATCATATATAATATATAATTACTTAACAATAATTACTATTCCCACTCCAGTGGGTGCAACAGTAGGGAAAACTGACCCTGAACCCTAAAAATACCCCTTTACCCAAAAACCTAAAACTGACCCTGAACCCTAAAAATACCCCTTTACCCAAAAACTAAAAACTGACCCTGAACCCTAAAAATACCCCTTTACCCAAAAACTGAAAACTGACCCTGAACACCAAAAATACCCCTTTACCCAAAAACTGAAAACTGACCCTGAACCCTAAAAATACCCCTTTACCAAAAACTAAAAACTGACCCTGAACCCTTAAAAAACCCCTTTACCAACAAACTGAAAACTGACCCTGAACACAAAAAATACACCTTTACCCAAGAACTGAAAACTGACCCTGAACCATTAAAAATCTCTTTACCCACAAACTGAAAACTGACCCTGAACACCAAAAATACCCCTTTACCCAAAAACTGAAAACTGACCCTGAACCCTAAAAATACCCCTTTACCCAAAAACTAAAAACTGACCCTGAACCCTAAAAATACCCCTTTACCCAAAAACTGAAAACTGACCCTGAACACCAAAAATACCCCTTTACCCAAAAACTGAAAACTGCCCCTGAACCCTAAAAATATCCCTTTACCCCAAAAACCAAAACTGACCCAGAACACTAAAAGTACCCCTTTACCCAAAAACCCAAAACTGACCCTAAACCCTAAAAATAATCATTTACCCAAAATAAATTAATATTGCAATTAAATTACTTCCCACCCTATTCCCCTATAAACCCACAACCTGCTCCAGCAGTAAAACATATAATTTAGTTAAAAATATAGATAAATTATCAATTAATTATTCTATTAATCAATTAAAATAAATCATTGCCAATTAATATTCCATACCAAAATAAAGTAATCATTAAAAAATAATTTTTTCATTACAAATAAATTACTTCCCACCCTATTCCCCTACAAACCCACAACCCGCTCCAGTAGTAAAACATATAATTTACTTTAAAAAATACATAAATTAGCAATTAATTAATCAATTAATCAATTAAAATAATTAATTGCCAATTACTATTGAATAGCAAAATAAATTAATCATTAAAAAATAATTATTTAATTACAAATAAATTACTTCCCACCCTATTCCCCTATAAACCCACAACCCGCTCTGGTAGTAAAACATATTATTTACTTTTATATATATTTTTTTTATAAAAACATATTAAACACATATTATAACAATTAATTTAAATACTTAACTAATATTTCTAACACATATTAGTAAATCGAAATTACTTACATCGATATATATGCTATCGATATAAGTAATGTCGATATTACTTACATCGATATATATGCTATCGATATAAGTAATGTCGATATTACTTACATCGATATATATGCTATCAATATAAGTAATTTCGATATTACTTACCTTAGAGTCGATATTCTGGCCATCGATATTCTGGACATCGATATTCTGTCCCATCGATATTACCAACTCGATATTAGTGTAAGTCGAAATAACAAAATCGATATTTTGACTGTGTACCGTTTCCAGGTGGCTATGAATGTGGCTGAGTCGATGGAGGCTTTGAGGATGGTGTTCAAAAGTGTCACCATTGTTACGGATATTAGGGATATTGGCTGGTATTCTTAGGATCACCGGAAAAATGATATTGTTTTCAATGTAAATATGAATTTGCTAAACGCTTCACATATGACAATCTCTAACTCACAATTTGCAGATTTTAACTAAAAAAGATTGTGTTTAATGCAAATAGATCAAAAGTTTTTGCAATTGCTGCAGACTTAAACATGTATTGCAATTGCTGAATGAATGAATCCCAAAATGTGTTTACCTTATGGACCATTATGGCCCCTATGTAAAAAATCTTCCATTTTGCATTTCCTAAAAAGCAAATACTAAGAAATGCAAAATGGAATGCACTAAAATTGTGATTTCCTAATAGTGATTCCTACAGTGTCCAATTGCTATTGGGAAATCACTATTTAGGAAATGGAAAAGCATTTGTCCGTATTGGCCTAAGCCCTAAAGGTAAGACTGGGTTTGCATTTCCAAATTTTTGATTTCCTAATAAAAAATAGATATTTAGGAAATGCAAAACCAAGGATAGCTATAATAATCCACATTTGTAAAGCGCGAACAATCCCCCGTAAGGGTCTCCAGGTGCTGGAGGCCATCAGGAAGATTAAGCAAGCCATTTCCCAGAGTCACATGGTGCAGGGCCAATCTGCCACAAGCACTGGGAATCAAACCGTGATCCCCAGATTCCAGCGTCAGTCGCCCTGGCCGCGGCGCCACACCTCTCCCTTGGGTCTAAAGCCCCCCTCAAAATCCCCAAAAATAAAGTGGTGCACGTGTAAAGAGCTTCAATGCCCTAGGGGCAAGTGTGCTCTCTATGACACTGACAAAACTGCAGTTTTGAGTGCCTTTTTATTTTTTGCACATGGTTACCAATTGGATTCAATAGTAATAGCCTAAATGCCCATTTCTCATTTAGGAAATGCTTTGTACGTGTGCCTAGGAAATCTCAAATAGGAAATCCCTATCTGTGATTTCCTATTTTGGTAATAGCAAAATGCGATTTCTAAGGAGTACATAAGGAAAACCTATTTAGCATTTCTTAACGGCCTGAAATTGAGATTCGGTAAGGTAAGACATGCTAAATAGCTTTGTACATATTGGCCTTTGTTTTTAAAATAGCTGCTACTACAAAAGTGTCCTCGGACTATTGTCGGCAAGGCTTTTAGAAGCCCTACAGTCCAAGACACAGAAAACCCAACACTGAAGAGATATTTAGAGGGGTGGCTGTAATGCTCTGAATCAGTGGTTCTTAACTTGTTGACATCTATGTACACCCACATTATCACTACTAGAACCCAAGGACCCCCACTAAATCATTATTAGACTCCAGGGACCCACACAGAGTCATTACTGGAAGCTAAGTTTATTAGCATTTTCGGTTATTTGAACCACAAAACAATACTAAAAAAAACAGAAAGAAGCATTCATCAAGCAAATATAAAAATGATTCATTTTAATGGGAAGGTTGGAGTTTTTCTAAATTCAATTGAGGCCCCTCAATGTCCATACTAACTCAATTTACAGCCTCCCATTTCAAATTCCTTCACATTTACAGAACTTTTAAAATGGTTCAATTTTAAATTTCACTTTTTTATTTATATACACTTTAGTAATCTGTTAGTATTATACATTGTCTTAGCATTTTCTGAGCTTCACGGACCCCTAGAGGTCCTCTGACCAGAGGTAGAAAACCTCTGCTTTGAATAATTTACACACAATTTTTATTATAAATGTGTACACGTAGTCTTGCTTCTTGGTAATTGTGATGTAGAAAGGGCAACGTTAGCACATTGAAGTGCTTGTGCTCCTATCAAGTCCAAAATTATTATTTGTTGGTGAATAATATTTCGAATTGAACTTACTGAAGGTTAATAGTTTTGGTTCTTACAAAAAGCTATGTATTTTGCAGCTCCTGACCTGAATCCCTTTTGTGTACGTGTGTCAAAAATCCAAAATGGATGGACAATAATACTAGATAATGTGTTGCATAATTTGATTTTGGTCACATAATATGCAGCACAATTTACATATCATTGCTGTATAATATGCCTTTAATTGCTACATCATTTACGTACTATGCCGCATAATTTGGTCATTCAATGCCACTTAAAAGTAATTAACACTAATTACCAGCAATTTAAAGTAAATTATTGTATGTTTAGGTAGTTGTCTGGAGACAGCTAAATTCATACACCAGTGTTTAACATGTCTCTATATATTAAGTAATAAATTATCCTGAAACATTTAATTCTTATTTACTAGGGATTATTCGTGTCATGCCACCTCAAATGCCCTTTATTCCAGTATACTTTGTAAACGCAAGATTAGCACAGTGATCTTATGCAGTGTTAGAAAACTGAGGAAGTGGTTTGCGACTGTTGGAACAAAGTGGAGTGCATTGAGCTTGGTGGTTAGGATACGCTCTGCTCATTCTCTTCAGATTTAGGTAGTCCATTGTGTTTCCTCCGGATGTGCCCTCGCTGGCTCCGGGAGTGGAAACCTTAGACCTATGTCTCCTCGGACATATGACCATGGCCGTCTTAACAGCATTATAGGCCCCTGAGCAGAGCTGTGCACTGCCTACACAACCACTCACAGGAATAAAAATGTTTAATGGAAAATTAGTGTTAAATTCTGGCCTGCATGGGGCCCTAATGCTCGTGGGCCCCCCGGGCAGCTGCAAAGCATGCCCATGTGTTTAGACGGCACTGCATAGGCCTGTAGGTCTATGTCGCATAGAGCATTTGCTCTATTTAGAGTGACTGTTCAAATATACCCTTTTCATATTTGTTCCCACCAGATATAGCATGGTTGCCCTGAACAGATGAAAAATTTAACATTACCCCCAAACTGTGGGAGAAAATTCTCAGGGTTTTAAAGCAGTAATGTTTTTTTTT
Source organism: Lissotriton vulgaris (assembly GCF_964263255.1). Lineage (NCBI taxonomy): Eukaryota > Metazoa > Chordata > Amphibia > Caudata > Salamandridae > Lissotriton > Lissotriton vulgaris. The sequence goes on from NC_141695.1 coordinate 1,640,010,926, forward strand.
CAAAAGCAAGCTCCTTTGTGTATTTGTTTTTCTTTTAAAAGCACAATTATTTGGATAGTGGCCACATAAAAGAATGTGGATGCTCAGCAAACTTACAGTGCTTTCAGAAAAGCAACTGTAGCAGTAAGCAGACAGAGACTTCTTAATATTGCAGGCTTTTCTCCACTTTCAGTGGTGACCATCTTGGGGGAGTGACGGGCGCAGTGGGCACGCGCCAAAGGCAAGCCCGTCTTCTCCCATTCGAGCCAGTTCGATGCCAGACGCCAGACATTCTGCCCATTTTGTAAAAGGTCTAAAATACAAGCGGAATGATTTGCCGCTGCTTAGAAATGCAGTGAGCAGCTGTAAACAGATGTGTTGGGACGTTGTGGAGGGCCCTTTTTGCTGTCTACAGTGTGGCCTCGAGGCAACACATATTCTGTCTCCACGCCACTACTTCACTAGGCCCAGGAAGCATATTAGTATTCTTAGTCTCAACTGTCGCTCACTAGCGAAACATTACGCTGATGTCTACGATCTTTTAGAGGATGCCACTCCCGACGCCCTCTTTCTTACTGAGACATGGCTCTCTGATGTCATGATAGCTAAGCCAGGCCTTGCGCTCACTGCGGGCTATAGTATCCTCTCTCTTAATAGGTCGTCTACAGGTCGAGGCATAGCGGTTATATTTAAAACCAGCTACCCCTGTATCTTCGTAAAACAGGTGGTAACCGGCTGCAAATGTGAATATTTCAAGGTCAATCTGAGCCCAAACTATACAAAGTCAGGGCTCCTAGTTTACCGGCCTCCTGGGCCATCCTCAGACTTTAGGGAAGCTCTTGTAGAAACGGTCAGCTCATTGGCAGTTAACTCCGCCAACTTCACACTTCTGGGGGATTTGAACCTTCATTTGGACAAATTTGAGGACACCGATATGGCAAATTTGGTGGCTGTCCTTGCAGCTTGCCAGTTGGTGCAACTGGTCTCGGGTCCAACACAAATTGATGGGCACCTGCTAGATCCAGTTTTTACTAATATACTGTTGATTGCTGTCCATACGCCCATCAGATGGGATGGACGGACCACTTTTTGGTATCTATGTCACTTCATGGCCTAGTCTCCGCGCAGCCTGAGTATCAGACGACCTCCCTCAAATGCCCCTGACACAAATAAAATTGGGAGCAGGCTACCTGTACGAGTTTGCCTGAGGACTCCAATGAGGCCCAAAGGGTGTTTTCTGAGTGGATATGCCAGCCGTTAGACAGCCTAATCCCTAAGAATTGGTCTGTCAACAGTAAAGCAAAAACGTGACCATGGTTTAAAAGTGAACTTGCCAATATGCGCAAGAGATGTAAGAGGCTGGATCAGATATGGAGAAGGAACTTTAGTCCTGCTGCAAAGGATATCTATCGGGTGGCAATTAAGAGAGAGGTATCACAAGGCTATATATTCGGCATGAGAGGCCTTTTTTGCCAATCAAATCAGTGAGAGTGATAATCCATCTAAGAGCATCTTATCAATACTTGACGGCCTGCAATCCTGGCAGACCATGGCTGGGTCGACTATTAAATCCAATGAGCATTGTAAGGACCTTGCCACCTTTTTTGTTAAAAAGGTGGATGACATCCACAGGTACTTTCCAGCTGCACACAGCAACGTGCCGGTGGCACGGTGCTGTAAAAAAGTTAATACCCTAGATACCTTTCCGCCAATCCCGGTTGATAAGATGTGAGCACTCTACAGTAGGATTAAGTCAGGATCTCCCGCCGACCCGCTTAAACCAGACCAATTCAGGAAAGTACTTCCTACTATCTTACCCTTCCTGAGTCAGGTGATAAATGGGTCCCTTGCCACGGCCACCGTACCCAGGGCATGGAAACAGGCCAAGGTAATTCCCCTGCTCAAAAAACCTACTCTCGATCCGGCCAAATTAGAGAACTACTGCCCTATTTCTCTGCTCCCTTTGGTGGCAAAGATCACGGAGGCATATCTGAATTCTCTCCTGTCAGATTTCCTGACCGCAAATAATATTCTGGACTCCTCCCAGAATGGCTTTCGACCCGGTCACAGCATGGAGTCTGCCCTCCTGGCTGTGACAGAACGTCTCTGTTCAGAATTGGATGGGGGCAAAAATCGGTGCTGATCCTGATGGATCTGAGCGCCGCGTTTGACATGGTGTCTCATGACATACTGCTGAGAAGTCTGGAGGAAGTGAGAATTACTGGCTCGGCCTTGGAGTGGCTTGCCTCATTCCTTCATGAGAGGTCATTCGAGGTAGCAGCTTACCCGTTTACCTCTGGTGAACACTCTGTTAAACAAGGGGTGCCACAGGCCTCTTCCCTTTGCCCCCTGCTATTAATAATCTACGGCCAACCATTGGCTGCGGTAGCCAATAGCAGGGGTCTGACCATGGTCTCCATGCTGACGATACACAGTTGGTGGTAGCACTGTCAAATAACATCAAGCGGAATGCCCTTAAGTTTCAGGGCGTCCTTGCGGCAGCGGCGGGGTGGATGACCGCCAACTGTCTCCAGCTGAATTCTAACAAGTTGGAGGTATTTTTAGTGGGAAAGAACCATGGTCAGTGGAGTGAACTATGGTGACCAGCTAGCCTGGGCAGGGTCCCCTCCCCTAAGCAGGCAGTGAAAAACCTAGGGGCATGGCTGGACTCATCTCTTAACTATCGAGTCCAAACCAAAAACATGGAGGGACCTGTTTTGGACTCCTACGGGGGCTTAGGCCCCTGCTGGGCTTTTCCGATGCACCTATGCGTCAGGTTATCATTCAGGAACGTGTATTGTCCAGACTTGTTGATGCCTGTTCTTTATCTGGGGTCCAACAAGGCGGAGGTTCTGAGGCAGCAAAGGGCACAGAACGTGGCAGCAAGAACCCTGTTAGGTGTGCACAGGCCTTGTTCTCTGTCTGAGGCCATTCGCCGTCTTTGTTGGTTACCTGTGGCCAGTCGTATTGAATTCAAAGCCTTATGCATCTCCTTCAAAGCTTTGAAACTGACCACTCCCTCTATTTTGGCCAACCTCGTTTTGCCATATGTCCCCTCACAACATCTCCGCTCACAGGAGCAGCACTTCGTGGTAGTTCCCCGGACACGAAGAGTTTGTGCTGGTGGACGCTCTTTTCGTAGTAGAGCAGCCACCCCACGGAATGCACTCCCTAGGCATATTTGTGGTCTTAGCAACTATCTAGAATTCAGGAAGGCCATCAAGACTCACCTTTTTCCTGCACCATAGTCCGTGTCCATTCCATCTGCTTATGTCAGTCTTTCTGGGAACTAGCACAGGGACTCCCCTTTGCTGGGGCAGCTGTAGTGCTCTATAAGTCGCAGTAACATAACATAACATAGTCTACCAGGACCACAGAAAACATCCCTCTGCAGCCCTAGCAGAATGGAGTGCAGCCTTCCAAACGTCAAATAACCTGAAGCAGTGGAAGCTGGTGAAATTTGAAAGTGGTGAGAGGAAAGAAAATCATGTATTGCAACAAGCAACCAAGCCCAGTTCTTCCAAGGAGATTCTGAATGGTGGCATTCCAACTTGAGCTTCTGTTTTCTAAGGCATCACTTGGGATATAATGCTCACTACTGTCTGCAGAAAAGCATGGGCACTGTGCATCATGAACAAACTATTCCCCATCCAGTGACATTGAGTGCAGTACACAAGCTCACAATATATGTGTGACTGTGGGAACATAATGTGGTTTCTTCATACTCTATCATGCGTCTGTCAATAAGAACAGTCAGTGTTCCAAGTAAACTTGGGAAAATGGACAAGGGAGGCTGAGTTCTCTAGGTCCACCTATTCCCCCTTTTTGCACAAGCTCAGAGGCCTATCGCTGAACTCTCCCTGTAAGCCACGTGTAGACGGCATAACATCAGGACTAACTCCCTAGGTGTAGACTTGATTCAATTACCAGGGCCCCAGGCAGGCCACAGCTGAAGATGACAGTGTCCAGGTCCAGGTCCAGGTCGTGCATGACTATGCTAAGGTGCATGCAAGTTTTCAAGCCCCAGGGAAAAAAACTAGATGACCTGGTAATCCCTGAGACGGATAGCTCGAGATCTCCAAATAGAAGGTAAAATGTGCCCACATTCGATCACTTCTCTTTTCTTTGGGCACATTGAGTAGCTGGTGTAACATGGTCCCTAAAGCAAGCAAGGAAAATAAACCACCATTCCCACTTAAGGTAGTAAAAATGGCTGTGATTGGGGCAGAGGGGGCTATTCAGACCAGTTTAGACCCCAGTGCCACTGCACATGCTGCATTATTGATTGCTACATACTTTGCTTGTTTGAGCTTACTTGCCCGTACATACGAATGTCTGACAAAATATCGAAATCAAAAATATCGAAATACAAAAATATCGGAACAAAAATATCGAAGTCAAAAATATAGGAATCCTATCCCTAACAAGGTAGGTACAAAAATATCGAAAAAATAATATCGTAGTACAAAAATATCGAAATTCAAAATATCGTTTTTTTAAATGTATTAATAATAATGTAAAAATAATTATAAAATACATATAATGTCACAAATATTAAATAAAAATATTAAAACATAATTAAAAAATTAAAACTAATACATATACATTTAAAATAAATTAAAAACTTAATAATTTAATGTAATTTTATATTTTTTTATTTCATTTAATTGATTTAATTTAAATTTATTTTATTTTTACCCTGTACGACTGTACCCCAAAAACCCAAAACTGACCCTGAACCCTAAAAATACCCCTTTACCCAAAAACCCAAAACTGACCCTGAACCCTAAAAATATCCCAGTACCCCAAAAACCCAAAACTGACCCTAAACCCTAAAAATACCCCTTTACCCAAAAACTGAAAACTGACCCTGAACCCTAAAAATACCCCTTTACCCAAAAACTGAAAACTGACCCTGAACCCTAAAAATACCCCTTTACCCATGAACTGAAAACTGACCCTGAACCCTAAAAATACCCCTGTACCCATGAACTGAAAACTGACCCTGAACCCTAAAAATACCCCTTTACCCAAAAACTGAAAACTGACCCTGAACCCTAAAAATACCCCTGTACCCATGAACTGAAAACTGACCCTGAACCCTAAAAATACCCCTGTACCCAAAATTAATTAATATTATTTAATTACCAATTAATTAATTAACAATAACAATAAAGTAAATATATTAGCACATTTGTTGTAAATAATTTAATTTAATAATTAATATTATTTTGCACAATTAATTAATTAAGAATAACAATAAATTATATATAAAAAATTACTATAATTAATGTAATTAAATAATTAATAATAATTAATTACCAACTAATTAATAATTATAAATATGTAAAAAATTATAATAATTAATTAACTAATTAATAGAAATTAATTACCAATTAATTATTCATTAAAATATGTACAAACATATTTCAATTAATTAATTATTATTAAATTACTTCCCACCCTATTCCCCTTTAAACCCATAACCCGCTACAGAACATATTTATCAATTAATAAATTAATTAAAAATAATTAAAAATTAGTTCTCAATTAATTAATTAATAATTCCTACTAATTAATAATTAATTTAACATAATTAAATTACTTCCCACCCTATTCCCCTATAAACCCACAACCCGCTACAGTAGTAAAAGACAATATTTAATAAAATAACATTAAAAATAAATAATAAAACATAATAAATTCAATATAATATACACTAAATTTATTTAAAAATTGATATTAGTAACATCAAAGTTATTAATTTCGATATTATTAACATCGATATTTACAACTTCGATATTACTGATATCATACCAATATCGATATTTAGACTGTCGATATTACTTACCTTCGATATTTTTGTATTTCGATATTTAAACTTCGATATTTTTGCATATCGATATTTAAAAATCGATATTTTGTCTGTGTACCGTACATACAATGTTGAATGTGAAATAAGACCTGGCATTCACAGTGATAATGCTAAAATACCAGAGCTCATGGTGTGACATAATTGTCATGGCAACCATGATGCTGGAATTATTTTCCTCCATAGGAAAGTTCTCAAGTTTCACAGGTCCTTGCATAAGTAACCCATCCCCTACATGATGTGGCTCTGCATGGCGGGACCTGCAGTTCTGACTTTATAATCAGATAAACATGACTCCAAGCCCCAAACTGCACAGCAAAACATTAAGGTGAGTCATTCATGCATTGTCCGAGTACACCTGAGAGGTTTTTCTCATGAGACAGCAGTTCCATATCCTTTAAATCTAGTGTGCCTGAGTGAGGCAGACTCCTTGGGATACTTTATATCAGCTCTTGGATGGTCAGGGACTGCTTTAGGATAACATGACATTATTCAGACAGAACAACAGATCAGTGATAGCATAACTGCCAGGTAGCCCCACCTCCCCTGTAACCTCCAAGTGGACCATATTTGTGACATCAACTTTCCATTCTGGGGTTTTAGAGCTTGTCTCCTACAAGCATAAGTAAGTACTTCAGTCGGGACAAGGGGAGGCAGTCACAGCCTCTTGCAACCAATCCAGACAAACACATAGCAGAAATACAACTATCTGTGAGGATGAAGGCTGAAATTACAGCTTCAAAAAAACTTAAATCAACACTGATCCAGCAGCACAAATATCCATCCAAGCAGCAACATGTTGGATCACCGTTCGACTCAGACCAACCTTCTTAAAATTATTAAACTTTATGGTGAATGGATACGGCGTAGTGAGATAAGGTGAGAAATCACAAATTATGTAAACGTGTTCAAGTTCTTAACATGCCACCATGGAGTGGAATCATTCAAGCCAGCAGCTATAACTGGGGCCAACCTGGGTGGAGCTTAAACATGATGGCCGCTTGGAGCTGATGCTCCGAGGTGAGCCCATGCAAAAAAGCCAGAGCGGCGTACCGCCGCACCTAAAACCCACCAGAAGCGCAATCCCTGAAATTGGAATGTTTGCGGCTCTAGCAGAACCCAACTTCACCTCCATTAATCAGAGCTGAGCCAAAAAACAAGCTGAAATACTCCTGAGCAAAGGAGACCGTAAACCAAAATGGCGCTTGGTGAACTTTTGAGCCTGGACCTGGAGGTCGTTTGATAGGAGCCACGATACCGCTGGATCCAGTTCTGACTATCTACAGAGCCTCTGTTCCCTCCCCAAGGTACAGCACGGATGATTCATCCCACTGTAGGGGAATGACTGCCTTCGGGGAGAACCTGCCTGCCCGCAATCATCTAGAAATGGCTGCCATCACGGAAGCTGGCACATTCGTTTGAGTCTGCCATGGCGGCCGCCGCTCCTTATGATCAGCAGTGCGGTCCCCCTCTGCTGAATGAGAATAACGACGGTAAGAAGCGGAGAAGTAGTAAGTGCTCTGTGCGAACGGATTGAATGCGCGGATGATAGCACCCGCCTGAGTCCTCGTGGCCAGCGGGGAATACAGACTGCCATTCTGAGTGGCTCCCGTGCAAGGAAGAGTTTAGCCTGTGGAATATGTGTTGTTACTTCGCCTACCATTATTGCGCATACCATTAGTGTGCGATTTTTACTTAGCATATGACGTTACTACGCATTTTTCTACTTTGCATGCTTTTTCTTTGCATCTGTTTCTAATTCACTTTAAAATGCAATTAATTTGCAAGAACTTACTTCGCATACCACTACATCGCAAATTAAGTAATTGAAATATTTAAACTTATCTTAGTTTATTTAACTTATTTAAATTTATGAACTCCCCGTTCACCTCTATACTACGATATGCCTGTGCTTATTATTTCTTAGATACTTATGCAACATGCAAGGCTCAGAATATGGCCTATTAAATGTTCGTCATGTTATGCTCAATATATTCAATTAAACAATCTATTTCGTCTTACCTGTATATTCTTTCTCCATTCTTCGCTACCAAAGTGTGTTGTTCTGTAAAATCACGTTCCTACGTTATGACGTCTACTTTCTTATATTTCCTAAGCTAAGATGACAGCGCAGACATCTAGATAAGCCCTGCCTGACTTCAACATGGCGCCCAAGACGAGATATGCCTGACCCTGACTTGTCGCCCGCTATAGAAGAGGAGCAACATGCAGGAGTGAAGCTAATGTAAGATGGCAGACAAGCATCAAACCCTTTCCTATCATGCCATCCTCATCATCTCCACCCTCCCGTTTTTGGACTGAAGACTTTCATGATCTTCTTTTTAACCTGGTGGAACCCGAACCACATGGCCAAATCCCGGTGGAGCCGCACCAACAGCTATAGGGGAGATGGCCTTCACTTACCCAGCCGGACTTTGGACATATGTCTCTTCGTCTTTCCCCGCTACTGTCTCCCCCCTGTGAACTTCCAGCCCTCTTGATCTTTTTGGGTGTTGACTTTTGTGTTTGCTAGTAACTCCTGACTTGACTTTGTAATCATTCTGTAATTTATGTGAAATTTGGTAACTTGCAACTTGCTTTTTCCTTATGCAAAGCGCTTTGATACCTTCGGGTCTAGCCAGCTCTATATAAAACTCATCAAATAAATAAAATAAATAAATAACTAACAAAAACACACATTTCACATTATAAATTACATTCCTGTCAAAGGTAGAAGTTTCTGTGCCATACATTTTAGTTCCAACTAATACTCCACAAAAGACTAGATCTGACGTCGGCGAGATACAAAAAAAACAAAAAACAAATAGAGCAACATGCTATACGATCAAGCGAAATTCTTTTGACTAAAAGCGATTTATACAATAGCAGCACTTTCATGATTCAAGCGGTAGTTCCTGGCTAAGTGGCACATTACTGACATTGCTTATTTGAAGAAGCACAACAAAGTGATGCATTTTCCAACAGCAGCTGGTGCATTATGTTCGGGAACAAAAAAACTATTGATTACTCAGCCTTGGGACTTGCCAACCATGCCCAGACTTTCATAACGCACACATGTAGGCATGCATACATACACACTCATACACATGCAATCTCCAGCACACAGACAAAGACTTTCATTCAGAAAAACGTACCTGAGGAAGGCCCACGATTTCTGACTCTCCCATCTCTCTGCAGCAGCCAGAGGCAGACCCACAAGCTTTCACCCAATCAGAAGCTGGTATAGGGTTAAAGGCTCCCCCTTCTGATAGGGCAAGAGGGTGTGAGATTGACAAGCCCTGAAGCTTCAATATCTGACATGCTGCACTGCATGACGCTAGTGCAGCAAGTCAGATGTGCCTTGTAAATGTGTGAGGCTGGGCTTTAACAGCTCTCACCTGACACATGTGCAAAACAGGTAATGGAGCCCTCTTCTGAAGCTAACCTGACATTACAGCTTTTACATGAAGCCAAACGATCTGTGATATAGTTTGTTTTCATATAAAAGCTGCACTATGCTGAGCAGTAGTGGCAGAGGGTCACCGCCCTGGTGCCTCCTAGGAGCAGCCACTGCTGGTTTGTAACCAAAAGTAACTCAATGCAGTGCAATGCACTACTTTCCATTACTTTGCATCAATGGGGTGTTCCATGGGTGGTGAATGAGCATTCCTTTGCTTCCACCACATGTTTTTAAGGAAATCCCTACTTAGATAATAATAATATTACACATTTGTAAAGCGCACAATCACCCGTAAGGGTCTCTAGGCGCTGGGGGCCGTTGGGAAGATTAAGCAAGCTATTGCCCAGAGTCACAATGTGCTGGGCCATTCTGCTGCCGGACCTGGGGATCAAACGGTGATCCCCAGATTCCGGAGTCAGTCGCCCTAGCCGCGGCGCCACATCTCTTCCCTCGCACTAGCCGCGGCTAGGGCAAATCCATGTGTTGAAAGACTTCCACACATGGATTTGCACAAAAACGTACACCTCGCTGATACTGGCGTAACAAGGACAAATATTTTAATCTCAGTGTGTAGCTGCATTCTGATCTTAGAGAGCTTCAGTGAAATTCTGTGAGTTTATGTGTCTAAAGAGACTGGTCTGTTTATGATGATATACAGAGCAAAGGTCTAGTTTATTTGCTCTAGTGGTCAGTTACCTGCAAAGATATCAGTATAGGGCAAAGACTGCATGTTGTAGGAATTTGGCCACTTCATTGGGCTTGGATGTCTGGAAGGAGTGAGCTCTCAATAACAATTTATTTACAAGGCAAAGTCAATACGTAGAAGGGGCTTGGCTAACTAATGGGTCTTTGCTGTCAGGAGTGAGTTTGGCTAAGCCCTCACTATGCACAATATTTGCCCTCTTCATAGAGAACCCATTCCCTGGAGACAACCAAGCCCCCTAATGTGGTGAAGTCCCTACTATGCATGGGGCCTGATTACGAGTTTGGCGGTGCAGGAGTGGACCGCCATGCTGGTGGCCCACTCCTACACTACAAAACCCATGGGCCCACCAGATTCTGAGTTTCCTCATGTCTAACTGGATTTTTTGGGCGGTCCCACAGAGGTGCCGCTGAAAATGAGCACCAAAGTTCCTGCACTGCATGGACTGTAAAGTTCATGCCCTGCAGGAACTGGGGTGCATGCACACAGGGGGGCACAGGTTGTACCACCCTAATGCCTCCCCATGCACATGGGCAACATCAAGACCAACAGTGTTTTCATGGAGGAAAGACATGAAGCCATCACTACTGCGCAACCACCAGGGAACAGCAGTTCTGTGGCGGCTGTGACGGTGCACTGGCTGCCCAACTCGTAAATGGGCTTTCAGACCACCAGTGTGGTGGTAGCTGGACCGCCACCAATGCACTTCACAAGTCTGGCAGTCCTTGGACTGCCAGACTCGTAATTAGCCCATAGACTTTGCCATGTGCACAGCTTTTTGCAGAGAGCCTAGTCACTCTCGAGTCTCAAGCCCCCTTAAGTGGTCAAGCTGCCACTATGCACATTGTTTGCCCTATACTGAACTGTTCACATAGAGAGCCAACTCCATTGAGATACTCAAGCCCCTTTAGGTAACCAGGCCACTATTATATAGTCTTCACAATGTACAGAACTCTTCTCCCACTTTCTAAAGGCAAGCAAGCCCCTTAGGTGGTCAACCCCAGTACGCACAGCCTCCACACTCTTGACAGAGAGCCCAGTCCCTCTAGACATTCACATCCCCTAAGTGGTGAAGCTCCTAGCATGCACAGCTGGTGCCTTGCGCACAACGCTTCACCTAGTGCCCACCCCTCCAGCACATAAAGCCCCATTAGGTGGGCAAGCCTTCTCTACACAAAGCATTCACCCTGTACACAGCTGTTCATGAACAGCCAATCCAGACATCTTAAAAAATTAGGACTATTAAAGAATGGAAAAACTGAATTGTGAATTAAAATTGAGTAGTTTAAAAGAAGAAGAATTAAAAGCTTTTGAGGGCATGAACTATAATGAAGTGAAAAAAATGATCTTTCTTTTGAAATTTTATATCATTGGTTATTGTTTTTAATGAAATAACAGGAAAAGAAAAATGCTTATTGTTTAAAAAACAAAAATTGTTAATTTTGGGAGTTTTACAATAATGTTTGCTTTTAGTCTCAATATAAGATGGCCTATAGTAGATGTTGCAAGCTTATTAATCCAATCATTCTACTAATGATACTAGTGATCTTAATTGGCCTGTTGGTGGGATATAACTACAGTACTTAAGGAAGAAATAGATAACACACTGACACAAAAGAAAAGTTTAGCTAGCGGATGTAATGATAATATTTATGCTAAAATGTTGATTGAAGATATTGGGATAATGAATTGTTAAAACAGCTACGTATGCACTTTTGTAACTACCATCTTCTTCAGGTGAAGGCTCTACTTCTTTACAGCTAGCGATTTCTTATAGTGTGTTGTGTAATGTGTTTGTTAGTATGTTTAACAGAAATGAGTTTCTGTCTCCATACTTTTCAGATTTCAGCATCTCGCTGGAATATCTATCTGTCTCCGAAGATGAAGATGTTAATAAGGGTCTTAAATAATGTAATTTTCTTAATACAATTGCACAAATTAAGCAGAAATTAAAAAATACTAACCTGGAGCATGTATGTGGTTTGTGTAATGAAGAGCATGAGTTTAATAAAGAATACAATCAGAGGAGAGTTAAAATTGTGAGAGAATGGAGAGAAGAGAGAAAGATAAGAGAACCGATGTTATATTTCATTGAGATGCTGCCTGGAATGGCACATCAAACTATGACGATAAAAAGAATGAGGGAGGTTTATTGGTGGCCTTCTATGGATCAGCAAGTGAAAGATTGGGTGGAAAAATGCGTGGCGTGCAAGGAATCAGAGAAAAGGTTGAGAGTTGGAATTGGATCGTTTGATGAGCCCCAGCATGTTTCTTCAGCCGATGAGGTTTGGGAAAAAGTATGTTTAGACTTCATTGGTCCTTTTTCCTTTCTAAATGAAAGCGAGAGATATGCTGTTGTTTTGGTGGATGCAAAATCAAAATGGGTTCAGGTTGCATTTATGAGTAGCATCACAACCAGGTCCATGATTGCTGTTTTATCTGACATTTTTAAGAGGGAAGGATTTCCTTCTATTCTGCTTATTGACAATGGAACACAATTAACTTCGGCTGAAATGAAGTTTTATTTGGATTCTGTTGGTAAAAAGCACTCTTGCAGTTCCTTGTACAACCCACAGGAAAATGGTCTCGGTGAGCTGATTAACTGTATTGTTAAAGGTACCATGCAATTAGCATTTGGTGCTGGTCTACCTGTGCTTGATTCTGTGACTGAAATGTTGTGGGCCTATCGCACCACTGTAAACACTGTTTTAGGCAAAAGTCCATTTGAAATGATGAGGGGAAGGGGGGCTGGCACTAAGTTCTTTCCCACGTGGATGCGGAAAAAACCAATGGTCAAAGAGTCAAAGAGTGACAAGATGAGTGCTGGGAATAAAAGTTTCATTGCGGTAGGGGATTGGGTCAAAGTGAAACCTGGTGGACATAACAATTTTTTGAACAAGTTTAAAGGGCCATTCAAAGTTAAAGTTGTTGGAGGAAATTGGGTGAGGTTAACTAATGGACAAGTATGGAATTTGAGGAGGGAGGCATTATATCAAAGGAGAGATTGTAAAATGGTGGAAAATTTGGAGGATAAATCTGATTGTGAGCAATGTTCACCATGGATGTAAATGAATGATGGTGAATTTTTTAGAGAACAGCCAGTGGATTCCTTTTCCTGTGAACAGGTAAATGCACCCGATGCACACGATGTGGGTCCAAGGGAGGGAGATGGGTTAGGTGAAGTTTCACATGTCTTGAGGGGAGCTGATGAAAGAAGACTTCCAGCTTATCTGAGTGATTATGTTTCGTAACTTCTTATTTATTTTACTTTATTTACTGTTTACTGTGTTTTGCTTTCTTCTATTTCTTATTTTTGTTTATTCATTTAATTTGTTTTAATTTATTGCAAAGGGGGGAGATGTGTTATATTTCATTGAGATGCTGCCTGGAATGGCACATCTCTATGATGCTCTTGAGATTCTGCTGTGATGTCGTCTGTGTAGCATCATTGGCAGTTGGTCCAGCTGTGTCTGGCAAGAAGATGTTTAGGATCTTTCTTCTATCAAATAAATCTACTTGAAGATATTGAGTTCCTGTCTTCATGTGAATTATTCATATCAGCAGATTAGGCTGAAGAAGAATTCTGATTATTAAATTTGCATCCAAGATTGAGAATGGAAAATGAGAGAAAGGATGTGATATGTATGGTGTGTTGTGAACCTGCAAGAATAATAAAAGTTGAATATGTGGGGGGGGGGGGGGTGAATGTGGGAAAAGTTATGTTGTAAATGGTGATTTCTTGGTTGGTGTAGAGCCACTACTGAGAGGCATTTATTATGTGTGGTGTGGTAACTCTGCTTATTTCAATCTACTGCATAATTGGGTTGGATCTTACTTTAGTATTTCCTAGAGCCTATCATGTGAGTGGAGTGGATGATGCAGTTAGTTTGAAGATACTGAAGCATAGATTTGGACAGATAGTATTAGATATATTAGGAACTTATTATTCCACCTATAGCTGTTGCTATGAATGATGTGAAAATGAGACATTTACTTATGCTTGTTGATAGGCTTACTTCTAAACCAGCTGGAGTTTTTTTTATTTACTTAGTGACATTTTCATCTGAAAAATACAAAATGCTTGCTATACAATTAGTCATTGATTGATGCAGTAGAGTCACAAGAGACAATCAAAACATGGCAGATTATGTCAATTCAGCTGGAGATTTGACTGAAATTAACTCTGAATTAACTGCAAGAAGGTTATGATTATGCAAAACTTTTTAGTGCTAGACATCCTTCATGCAAAGGAATGTGGTGTTTACAAGGTAAAGGAGTGTTGCAACTTCATATCTCACAACAGTAGGGTTATTAATGCATGTATACAAGGGTGTATGTAAGGGTGAAAGAAAATCATTAAAGCAAAAGAGAATAAGAGCTTGCATTGGAGAATATCAAGGAATGTGTTTTCAACCAACTGAAACTGATAGAAGAGTCAACCAGAAAGTAACTGAAAATAATGCACACTGTTTTTTAATCCATAACTAGCTTATCTTTTATTAATTGTGTTTTAGTGCTTATACAATAATCAGAGACAATATTTGTAAGAGATGTTTATGAATTTATATTTGTGTGCAATAACAATGTCAATGATGTATTTTACACCTTTGATTTTACATGTTCACATTGCAGTGTTATTTCTTTAGGAATTAATTTTCTATGATGTGTAGATGTGTATTTTTCTGATGTATGTTAGTTAGGCAAACACAAGGAAATGATGTACGGAGCACTGAAACTTTTCAGACACCCACCCCCAGTCATAGATCTGGGTTGAATCAGTCATTGTTCCTTAGCTCTCTTCACCACCCCAGTTCAGACCCAGCCATATGTAAATCAGACTTGACTATGTTCCTCATAGGAACAGTCCAGCCCGAACTGCCAAGCCAGGTCTTTCCTGGACTGTAAATAAGAACCCTTGGACCGGCTTTGGGGGTAACACCCCTCATCAGCCAGGCTAGCTTGAATCAAGTGGCAAAATTAGCCGGTCACCCATGTCTGGGCATAACCTACAAACATAGGGCCCCATTATGATGTCGGGTGGATTGCCCCCGCCAGGCTGGCGGTGGCTACCGCCAGCCTGGAGGGGGCAATCCGCCCGACTTCCACGCTCGTTTTCCCCCCGCCATATTAGTATGGCGGGGAGGACCTCGGCTGACGGCAAGACCATCCGCCGCTTTTCCGCCCGGTCGCCTTGCGGCCAGGGCGGAAAAGGAAAGATAGACACCGCCAGCCATATAAAGATGGGCCTGGGCAGGTGCCTTTCGGTGGCGGCATCAAAGGCATGCGGTCTTCACTTTGGGGGCCCCCTGCAGGCCCCCAAAGTGAATTAGGGGTGGGGGGTGCACATGGGGGGTACCTGTGGTACCCCCCTGCATTTGCATATACAATGCGGTAGGTACCGCGTTGTGCCTGCCGCATTCTGTATGCAAATGCATACATGCATTTATGGCATTGTGGCGGGCGGTGCAGAGAGCACCCACGGGACCCCCGCCCTTATGGCGGGCGGTCCCTAGTCCCAATAGAATGGCATGCGGACTAAGTCCGTCCGTCATCCTAATGACCCCCTTAGGTCAAACAAAGCAAACACAAGGAGATGATGGAAGGCGTGATGAAACTTTTCAGACACTCACCCCCAGTCACAGATCTGGGTTGAACCCATCATCATTCTTTAGTTCACTTTGCCACCTCAGTTCACATCCAGCCATATGCAAATCAGTCCTGATCCTGTCCTCATGGGAACAGTCTAGCTCGAACTGTAAGGCCAAATCTTCCCTGGACTGGAAACAAGTATCACAGTAACAGTTTTGGTGTAACACTCCTCATCAGCTAGGCTACCTTGAATCCAGTGGCAAAGTGAGCAAGGGACCCATGTCTGGGCATACCCTGCCAACTTGGGGCGGACAAAGCAAACACAAGGAGATGATGGTCGGAGCGCTGAAACTTTTCAGACACTCATCCCTAGTCACAGATCTGGGTTGAATCCATCATCATTCTTTAGCTCACTTCACCACCCCAGTTCAGACCTAGCCGTATGCACATCAGTCTTGACCCTGCTCCTCATGGGAACCCAGATCTGTAACTGAATAATCTTCAATCTGTGGACGACTTACATGTTTCATGAGCTTTAACATATAGCTGCGCAATACTGGTTGGGTGTTACTGCTCGGTACTGGTAATTAGGAGTGCAGAGTTTATACCCCCACCGGTAATGTGCATATCACAATCAGACCCTTAATCAGGAAATGGTAAATCCTATCTATGACAGACACAGGTTACCAAACCGCAACTATAGCAGGACACAATCTCACTCAATTTTAGGTGCTTTTCTCCTTAGAATAGCACCCAAGTAGATAGGCTTTTGATTCATCACATACCAGTATTAGGTGTCATTCCGTCCAGTGGTTCAGGCTATAGTCGAGTTCCCAGCCACTGTGGGAATTAATATAGAAAACACACTTTTTTTTTTCACCCCCCTTTTTCTCAGCATCCACTTGACAGATCTCCCTGAAACTTTCCATTGACAACACAGCACAACTTGACACTTTTGTAAAACAAATCCTGAAGATTCATCAAACTCGGCCAAATTATAGGCCAGTAAAAAAACGCTTTTCCTATGGTCTTAACTATAACTACCTATTGGTGACTGCAAGTAGGTAATATATGTGTGAGTGTGTGTGTGTGTGTGTGTATATATATATATATATCTATAGCTATATATATATATATATATATATATATATATATATATATATATATATATATATATATATATATATATTCATATATATGTGTGTATATATATTCATATATATGTGTGAATATATATATATATATATATATATATATATATATATATATATATTCATATATATGTGTGTATATATATTCATATATATGTGTGAATATATATATATATATATATATATATATATATATATATATATATATATATATATATATATATATAAGCACTCAGACACCCACTCACAGACTGACACAAACAGACACACCACACACACTCACACAGGTACAAAGGCGCACACAGACTAACTAACAGGCCTACACAGCCTGGTGTCAGGTTACAGTTAGGATTACCGAGTTTTAAAAACATAGACATTCACTAAAAAAACAAAGGTTATAGGGGTGTTATAGTTAGGAATAGAATTAAAAAAAACTTAGCAATACACTGAAAAAAACAAAGGTTTCAGAGACGTTATAGTTAGGCTCAGATTTCAGTAGTTCAAAACCAGAGAAATTTAGCAGTTATAGTTACCTGAGCTAACTATAACTTACACCCCTGCAATGCACTGCTTTTGACCTCACATATTACATCACTCATGACATGGTCAGTGGCATCACTGATGACATCTCAAATTACATCACTGATGACATCACTGATGACATCATACACAGAACCACTCACACACCCACTCACACCCCTATACAACCTCTCATACACCCACTTACACACAACCACTCACATACCCATTCACAGACCCATTGAAATACTCACACAACCACTAATCTACAGAGCCACTCACACACCCACTGACTCACTCAAACACCAACTCACAAAACCACTCACTCACCCATAGATTACGCATACAGTCGGTCACACAACCATAACCATCTTTGACACAGTATCAAGACAGCTTCTGAGGTCAAAATGATCTAAATGGTTGACCCTTTTTCAAATAATGAAAGTTATACAGCTCTTATACATGGAGATATATGTAAGAACAAACATTGGTAATCAGGGAGAGATAGTCCAAAAAATCGACACCACAAAGGGACTCAAGCAGGTTGTATCCTGGTAGTGGATGATAACTTGCCATTAATCAGAACCCGATTAATTTACAACGATTACTGGATGAATTGGGCATCTTCCGTATCAACAATAATTTAGAGATCAACTTGGAGAAAACTAAAATTAATATGATAAGTCCCAAATTTATAAAATAAACTGGGGTCTGGTTAATCAGTAAGAGAAAGGTTGAAACTGTAGGATCTGGTTAATCAGTAAGAGAAAGGTTGAAACTGTAGGATCATACAATTATCTAAAAATAACGTTTGCGCACTGCAGCTCCTGCCAAGAGTTTAAAGTCATCTTGAAGACTAAAGCAAATGCCATGCTGCATGCATTCAAACTGACATACATCAAACTACAGGGCCCTTCTCATTAATCTTTTCAGAATATTACTAAAACTAGACCCAGCTTTAAACTACATCCAAGCTGGACCTCCAAGTGATACCGCCTGCTTTTAACACAATAATTGCAAAAAAGAGACAGGAATATCTTCTGTCTCCCTCCAATTCTTCGCAAAATCAGGTCAGGCTTGAATGTGGGATTTGAAACCAGTTAATCACAATTTAACTATCACTTATTAAACTAATGCACAAAATGAAACATTGTAACATTAAATTACTAAGCCATTTCACTTGACCGGAAATATTCAACACCTCAAGCCCTCAGAAACTATTAACAACTTCATTTAATTTGCTGGGTTTACAAGATCTGTGGCTGTGGTTAGAAACATATTGTCTAAAAGAGTCTCCTCTATCAAGAACAAAAATCTCTTCAGAAAATAGTCCAATGCATGGTCTGTGATCAATTCGCACAAAAACTTCAGACCTCTAGAATAATCTTAGTTTATTAAACTAGGTCATGTAGATGAATGGACCATTTTTTAAATTATTATGATTTTTTTTGTGTACTGTAAAGATTTTGTGTTATTCTCCCAATACATATGTAAATGTAAATGTACATGTATTTATAAATGTACATGTAATTATATAGCGCAAATCACTGACCGAGGTCGGTATCTAAGCTCTTGCTTAGGGAACCCGTCCTGGTATTCCCCTGTGAGATAACCCCGGCAGGGTATCCACAAGGTGAAAGCCAGGCATCCCGCCGCAAGGGGCCGTTGTGGAGATTAAGCAAGCTATTGCCCAGAGTCGCAGAGTGTGAACCCGTGAGTCGAGAAGGCGCCGGCGCGAGAATTATCGAGTCCGTGGAATTTTATGAGCCCAAGACCCGCCGAGGGGGGGAATTGAACCCTGGTCCAGGGCCGATCTCGACTTCCGGGTCTGCCACCTCTAACCCCTGAGCCACACTTCTACACCTTTTACTTAAAAAAATATTCTAACACAATTACTAAAATAAATGTGAGCTGAACTGTGATTTATTTTAATTTATTTTACATTTGTTTCTTTATGTTGGTATTGTTAATGTGATTCCCTGCCTCCATTGTTTTCTTTGGAGGTGTGTTGCAGTACATATGATTGCCAATGAGATGGTCTTGACTTACATAGAGGCCTCACTAATACTCCATACAGACACAAGTCAGCATACTATATTTGCAGTGTTAAAATATTTTGTTCACAACATGGTGTATTAGGAAGAAGTTCCTCCCAACTGCTTCAGCTGATCATAACACCTAGAACAACCAACAGTAATACTGGAAAAAATACCCATAAGCACCTTAAAACGTAAAGATCTAGAGCTTGCTCCCTATATTTGATGATTAAATTCAGGAAACATAGTATTTATACAGTTTGTCCAAGATATGCATGAGGTATGTTATTTTAAATCGCCTATTGGAGAGTAAATGCCCACACATTACCAAACACAAATATGTACAATCCTTATGTGAAGATGTGTTAATCTATTTTAAAAAATGAAAAGGCTTTGAATGTTTTATAGTTTTAATGAACATGGAGAAGAATGATAATATTAATTTATTGGTGGTTTTCATGTATTATTTTGAACTTGTAATATTTTTCCTTCCTTTCTCTCTTTTATGGTGCAATGCCGAAATAAAGACTGCTTTACGTTAAGTTACGTTACAACTTACTCAAAGGCTTGGCTGAAACCAATCTGTTCTGATATCTCAAAAAAATCTGTTGGGCCAGCGGTTAGTCATATACCATCTGTGCTATTAGGATGTGGGTCACCATTTAAAAAATCTCTGATGTGTTGGTTGTAACTAGTGTCTCCCTCAGTCTTACCCAACCCATTATGTAATGCAATCACACTACAAATACACGAAACAACTGTGAGATTGAGGAAAAAATGTGAGAGGGGGTTGGTGGTGCCTCACGGAAGTAACACCATGGGAGTGAGCAGGAAGGTACTCACCTGCTTCCTCAGGTTCTTATCATCAGTAACAACCAACCCAAAAAACTGTGTTTAAGTGAGAGAAAGAAAAGAGAAATGGACTAGGTGCTAGGGTGTGGTGTCAAATATGGCCTATGCACCAGACAATTAGTCTTAGTGTGCGGCAGAGTCAACCCAGAAATTGGGACTGCGGGGTCCAGACCATAACTCCGCCCATCCCAGTTAAAACCGAGCTAGATCACACTAGCTGTTCAATTGTATTCAGTGCTGTGTGTCTGCTCATTTAAAAGCAAACTTGTTTTATTGCCATGGGGAACAAGAGCTCACAGAAATTTCTTTACACCGACGCGGTCACGATTGACAGTGGCAAAGACTGCGAGAGCCAGGTAGACAGTGAACAGGTACACACTCACATGTGCATAAGGGTAAAGGTATGCTCATGTGGCGCTATATCCCGGAACACCAAAATAGACATAAATTGGTGCAGGGTGGAGTGATTGACCCACGCCCTGAAGAAATTGCCGTGAGTTCTTTTTCTCCCTGGCAATAAAACATGTCGGCTTTTAATCATCCAACATTTTCTTTAGCTCCGTTCTCACACTTAACTGTACATTACACACCTTATGTGCAACCGGACTAGCATCAGGAAGCAATCTAATCTTATGTTCTACTCCTTTTACAAGCCCAACCTTTAAAAGATCTACACAATCAATGTTTGTATCTTCAATACAACAAATGGGTAACTCTCTAGCTCTTATAGGGTTTTCCTCTCCCATTACTAAATATAACCCCATTCTGGCCAGATCTTTCCATCCCACAATATTTTTCCCTTTTATTGCTACAAATATTTTCGTACAGATGGATCTTTCTAACACTTCTAAGTTACCCATGAAAAACCACAGGATGTCAATGTCCTTCTCTCCGAATGCTTTTGGGTTGACATCCGTTTCCAAAAGAACCATTTCTTTTCCCCATTTTTCATAGAAAGTAGAATCACAAAGAATGATGATGGGCGAGCCAAAGTCCGCCATCACTTGTAGTTGAACTCCATTGATAGTCGAGGAACACAAAGGACCTTTTATCTCTTCTCCAGTATTTAGGGTTAACAAAAAATTGTCCATGGATTCTGAACATTCATCCCAATCTACATTGTTAACTTTTATAGCTTTCTTTTGAAACCTGCAAACTTTTTGGAAATGGCCAACTTTCTTTCACAAAGAACAACGTTTACATTAGGCCTGGGCGTCCGAATCGGCTACGCCCACGGAGTAGGCGTAGTGTTGCCTCCTACGCATTTTGCGTAGACAGCATAGCGGCAACACTACGCCCACTCCGTGGGCGTAGCCGAGTCGGCCGCCACCCGCCTCCCTCCCGCCCTCCCCTACATACATTATTTAAGCAAAATACCTTTAATAAAACAAGTTTAAAGCAGTTACCGTGTCCGGGGCTCGTCCGGGGCTCCCTCTGGGAATAGCGTCCCTTCACAGATACCAATGCGCATGCGCGGCCGCCCGCGCATGCGCATTTTCTAGGGAGAAATGCGCATGCGCGGCCGACCGCGCATGCGCATTGGTATCCATGACGACGCGATTCTTAGAGGGAGCCCCGGACGAGCCCCGGACACGGTAAGTGCTTTAAACTTGCTTTATTAAGGGTATTTTGCTTAAATAATGTATGTAGAGGAGAGCGGGAGGTAGGTGCGTAGTGGGGCTACGCGGAGCGCGGGAGTGGGCGTAGCTTCTCGCCCACTCCGCGTAGCTCCGCGGAGCCCCACTACACCCACAACGCCCGGGCCTAGTTTACATAAGGCTGTACAACCTTTAAAATTGCCAATAGGAAATTTTGAGCCACATCTGAAGCAAACGTTTTGACCTTTTTGTTGAGCGGGCTTTGCCACTTTGTCTTTGGACCCAGCTGCATACAAACCCTCATCTTCGCTACCTTCAGTGACCAAATTTACCTTAGAAGTCGCTTCTGACATCATTGCTTTAGTTGATAAAACAGACTTTCAAATACTCAAGGCAAGGTCAATAACCTCTGAGAGTGTTGGGTTCTTACAACTGAGAATTCTTTCTTTAATCTTTGAAGAAGCACAATTAAATACAAGCTGGTCTCTAATATAATTATCTAATAGAGGACCAAAATCGCAAGAAATTGCCAAAACTCTTAACGCTGCCACATATTCTTCCACCTTCTCATCTTCTTTTTGTTTGCGCTTATAAAAATGATGTCTCTCTAGCATAATATTAGGTGACTCATCAAACTGTTTTTTTAATCTAGCAATAGCTTTAACACAAACATTCCATTGTCTATCAACTGATTGGCCAGCAGGGGGTGGTTCACGACGCGAAGAGTGAACACTAGCACTGAACAAACGTCTTACGTCAATTACCTAGCAATCCCAGAATTCTCAGGACAGAGGCAGATTCCGGAATCCCATTGCGTCGAAAGCTGAAAGTACGAACACAGGTAAGACATTTTTTTTGCCAGTGTTTTAAAAAATACACATCCGTTCAACAGCAACGGTTGACATAGACCACTCGATCACCATTGACGATTTTCCTCTTCGATCCTTGATACCGCAATTTCTTCATTCCTAGGGATTGCTCCACACAGAAGAACGTATTTTATTTTTTATTTAGATCTTTATTTCGGCTAAATAGCCATAAAAGACACATGTAAATACATACATAAAACAAAGAATCAATCAATTACATACATCAATTCATATAAAACAATTTTTTTTTTTAAAAGTAAAGTGCAACATCAATTTTCATTAGTCTCCTTAAAGCATGGTTCATTTCACATAATTCATTTAGCAGCAGGAGTGGGGTATAAAATGGGCCTCCTCAAAGCGTCTGGCCCGATTTCTTTCGAATAATAAACACTGAATGAAGGAACCTACTGATACTAAATACAATAAACTGGGCAGTATTAGTTTTTACAATCCTGTATGCTGTAAGGCAAGATCTAGTTCCAAGGAGAGCACACATGGGTTTTAACCATTTTTTTCGAGCTTTCAAATATGCTTTGCATATGAACAACATGTGAACTTCATTCTCCATACATGAAGCTAAACACATAGGACATCTTCCACTAATGCCGTTTAGACATGCCCGGTTTTTCTTTGACCAACGTTCTATATTAGAGTTCAACATGAGATTCCCATACCTGAATTTCAGGTAGAGAGTCTTAGCAACAGGGGGCTCTATTTCATCCAGAAAGGATTCGAAACAGGGTTCACCTTTAAACAATAGAAAGTCTTGAGTTAAGGTCCCAATTCTGCTCTCATGTACAAACCTATTGTTCATATAGGACCAAAAAGCTCTCTTCACCATGGTTTTAGCAAAGGGTGGTAAGTTGTCTGGGTTTTCCCATAATGAATGCAAACCCAACGTTGTGAGCCATTTTTGAATATGCCCAAACCATATGATAGAATTAAAAGAGTCAAGATTTAATACCTCGCAAAGGCTGTTCCTGTAATCTAACAATTCTGGAGTGGCCCAAATCCTAATCCAGAACATTAATGGTCTTATAATTGTAAGATAATCAGTTCATTTAAAATTCAAAACAAATTCGAGGGGAATTAAAGGTGCACTAGTGGGGACCCTTACAATTGATCTCATAAATTTATTATCCAATCCTTGGAAGCTCTCCCTGGCCCATGGACCCCATATTTCGGCCCCGTATAGGGCGGCAGATTGGATTTTAAATTTAAAGAGTTCAAGAACAGGTGTTACACTCTTGCTAGTACTAGCATTCAATTTGTTCATTATTGGTTTAACATTTTGAGCATATGACACCTTGCTTTTCTCAATTTGGGCCTTCCATGTTAACTTTGAATCAAGTACCACCCCCAAATAGGAAAAATTATCAACAGTTCCAAGAGTTTGTCCATTCAGGGTCAGCTTCCCTCTGTCCGGTCTGCTAGGGTTCAGTGCCATACATTTAGTTTTGTCAATGTTAATTTCTAAGCCTTTATTCTCACAGTAGCTACTAAAGGAGTTTAAGAGTGCCTGGAGGCCCTTCTTGGTTTGGGATATTAAGATGGTATCATCCGCGAAGAGCAACGCAGGCACTCTCTCTCCATTGAGCTGAGGTGAATCATTGTTACAGGCATTTAGATATTCTGGGACATCATTGACAAATATAGAAAATAAGGTGGGGGCCAAGACACATCCTTGCCGGACGCCGCGCTCGATTGGAATATCGCGCGTCATTTCACCATTTGGACCCCATCTAATGTTGGCATGATTTCTAGCATGTAGCTCAATTACCTGTATCAAAAGACTCCCTGGCATACCGGCTTTGTTTAAAGATCTCCAGAGCAAATTTCGAGGAACAAGATCAAATGCCGCTCTAAGATCAACGAACGCTACATACAAATGACCTTTCCTGATGTGTACATACTTCCAGTAAATACAACAGAATCTGAAGACCTGATCCAAAGTGCTGGTCTTGGACCTAAAGCCTGCCTGAAATTTAGAAAGTATTGCAGACTCCTCCAGCCAATCATTTATCCGGTATAGCAAATGCTTGGCATAGAGTTTTTGCAGGGTGTCCATTAAGCTAATGGGTCTATAATTTGAGGGAACAGATCTATTACCTTTTTTAAAAATTAAGACAACTTCTGCTGCACGCCAACTTTCGGGGAATTTACAATTTTTTGACAAAACATTAAATAAACGATTTATGTAAGGAGCCCAGACTTCAATTGCATGCTTATAAAGGTCACCCGGTATTTTGTCAGGGCCGGGGGCTTTACTGTTTTTTAGTTCATTAATTACCTTTTTTGTTTCATCCAGGGTAAAATCGAGGCATTCAGGAGATGGGAGTAACCATGGGACCTCTCCAGCACCACTATCGTATTGTTTGTACAGAGATGTAAAGTGTGTCACCCATGTTGATTCGTCCAGAAACGTGTCCTTCACAACTCTTCCTGCATGCCCCCCATTTGCAACCAACCTCCAAAAACCAACATTGTCATTTGCTTTTGCAGCAGTCAACATATCTGCCCAGATCAACTCGTCCCATTGTTTTTTAGATTCTTTCAGGACGTGCTTGTATTCTTCCCTTGCGAGTTTAACATCTATCTTGGAACCATCTTTGATAGTAGTTAGGAGCTTCTTCTTGGCCATCCTACATGAGCGGTTATACCAGAGCTTCCCATGGCATCCCACTCTTGTATTTTGTTGGTTTTTCCTTGGCATTTTGGTCATGTAGATTCTAAGTTCATTAAAAAAGACTTTATGTAGTTCTACAAAATGTTCATAGTTCTCAATTAGGAGGGGTTGGCCGGCTATAGGTCCAAAGGTCGTGCCAAAAAGAGAGTAGACTGATGCCAGGGTTTTGCCGTCAGATAGCAGGTGCTGCCATTTTAAAGCACGTCTATTGTTATTAATGTGTACCAGTTCACATGGTTCGCCAGTAACTACCTCACTCGGTGTAGGGACAGAGATATCGCTGAACATATGTGCATCAATGTGGAGTTCCAGGGGATAATGATCACTCTCTTCCCTTGTTACTACTCTAAAATCCATCATAAAGTGCCAAATGCTGAGTGAGACAAGAATAAAGTCAAGCCTACTTTTTGATTTTGTAAAGGTTGGCTGTTTAGTTAAGTCAGACGGAAGACGGCCGTTACAAGCTCTCAAACCATGGTCAACTGTTAGCCTCAGTAGTTGGACCGCCAGGGTGGTGCACTTAACGTAATTCAAGGTTTCAAGCTGGGGAATGTTATAGGCTTGATCCTCATCCTCGAGAACATCTGTAATCCCAAGGATCGGTTCGAAGTTACAGTTCAAGTCGCCTCCCAGAATTACAGGGACTTCACCGACCACCCTCCTCAGGAGAGAATCCAAAATTTCCAGGGTAGGTGAGACCCTGGAGCGACCTGTAGGTCTATTATATACGTTAATAATGTAGTATTCACACCCCTTTGAAGTAACAATTTTTAGGGCCAGGATGTCAGGGGTTCCTGTATCTATGGATTCAACCCTTATATCTAATGTAATTTTGATCCATGTGATCAATCCCCCGGATGGCCTTCCCCTCTCAGACTGGGCAGCCTCATTACCAAAAGTTTTAAAACCCATCCTGTGCGGAATGTCCATAGCCTATGTTTCTTGCAGTAGGCAGAAATCACTGGTGTCGACATAATCTGCCCAATCAGGGTCTATCAGATTTTTGCCTACTCCGGCTATATTCCAGGATAAAAAGTGCAACTTTGGGATTTGGCCATTGCCAGAAAAGTCACAGTTAACAGTAGGCGGTACTGAGGCTGACAGGGGAACTACACTATCTAGATGTGGATCGTCTATTTGATTCCCTACATTAGTTGTCAAGTCCCCTACTACACTATTAAGATTTCCACCAGGGCAATCTTCATGCATGTCGAGGGGTACTGAGTTCCCTACAAGATAGCTTTTCTTGTTCTGAATGCTATTTCCTCGACTAAAGTGAATACGCCCCACGCCCAATGTACAATAAAGATCATATAGCTTGGGGATGCAGTTTGGTGTGGTCTCAAGTCAGTCAACTGCATCTAAACAGCTGAACCTATTAAAAGTGGGGATTCCAGTCCACATATTTAGCTCAGTCTGTCTGGCCAGATTTGGCGCATAGCCAAGGTGTAGATTAGGAGTGTTCCAGCTAGGCCCATACTTGGGAAGCCTCGGAGGAGGATAAAAGAACGATAAGGGTCTAGCTATAATAGGAGATGTATCTCCGTATGATTTCCATGTGCAAATCTGGTCAGCACTGTGGGGTTCTTCAAATTAGATGACTATACAGTCACCCGGAATTGACTTTGTCATTTGACCAACCCATGGTACCCTACGCACCATCAGAATTTTACTTTTCATGTGATTTGGAATTGCTTTGTTTGAGTTTAACCAATAAATCACCTTATTTTTTAGGGATGCAAAATTCTCTTCATATTGGTTTTGCAGTTCAGGTACACCAGTGAGGACAATGACAAATGGACTAGCATCAGGGGGCAAATCGATGTATCCTCCCTTGAAATTGTTATAGGCATGAGCTGGTTGATGATTATATGAGTCTGTTCTATTGGCATGGGATTTATCGGCCAAGGATTTATTAAGGCCCTGGGTAGTATTGCTGTTAGAAGGTCTAGTTGTTGATGAGAACTTCTGCGAGACAGGAGTCTTGGAAGCAGAAGAATTAGTGGCAGCCACATTTGCTAACTGCGATTTTTGACATTGAGCAGGGACCTTCGGCTGAGGTTTATTAGGTATGTTAGTAGGTGGCACGTTAGGGGGTGTGATAATGGGTTTTGTTTGGGTGTTAACTATCAAATTTGAATTTTTGTTTTTGCCTACCCCTTCTTTTTGTTGCTGCACACTAGATAGACTGGTATTTGAAGATACCACAGGGGCCAAAACTGGAGCATGTGTAGAGGTATCATTGCCATTAAGGCTTAGGCTTGCTAACGTTATGACCCTTTTTTCTACCTCAAGTAGTTGATTTTCAATACCGGCTAGCCTAACTTCTAAAGGCCTGAGAAGTGCTTTGAGCGTTTCCCAAACTATTTTCAAGAACTCTTCCCTGTCCCCTTGTGAGGAATGCCTAGATGTGGAGATATTGTCACCCTCTTCTACTGAATGATCTACTCTTGGGTCCAAGTTAAATAGCTCTATATTGTCATTATTACATTGAGCGTTAGGGGGAATTTGATCAGGCCCATTGGTAGAGATGACAATAGATTGTTGGGGGACCCCCCCTAAAAGACATTGGCTTGATGCTACCTTGGCCTTCTTTCTAGCATACACGGATACATTTTTGCGTTTTCGTTTCTGTTTGGGTGGTGACTTAGCGGCTTCCCGGGTCTCACTCGGACCAGCTTCCCCCAGCACCTTATCCCCCACATTAGCCTCAGTCAATAGCTCAGAGGATAGAATATTTTCTGATGCAACACTATCGGGTAATCCTGGGCTGCCTACTTCTAAGTTGACAGTGGAAGCTAACTCCTCATGTGTAGAATGCACCTCAGCCAGGGTGATGATAGGTACAGGGCCAGTAGAACGCTCAGGAGTTTTGGAAGTTGCAATATGACCTAATGAGGATTTCTTTCTCAGTGCCAGTTCAATTGACAACTTTCTTGCAGACTCTAACTCTAGGGAGACTCTGTGCTGAAGCTTAGTGATCTCATTATCAATGGATAGGCTAGTCCTTGTAATAAAGTCGTCCAAGGTCCCTGTTGCCTTCTTCCCATTTTTTGTGGTCTTACTTTGTGTTGCACGAACGGACATATTTAAAATGATGGGT
Organism: Lissotriton vulgaris; assembly: GCF_964263255.1. Lineage (NCBI taxonomy): Eukaryota > Metazoa > Chordata > Amphibia > Caudata > Salamandridae > Lissotriton > Lissotriton vulgaris. Next base: position 1,640,039,343 of record NC_141695.1, read on the forward strand.
GTAAACTTTACCAAATAGGAATATTACTGAAATATTGGAGAAAGTACAGCCAAGGGGGATGGCCCGGTCCGGTCTTGCTCGGTCTGTAACGGCCTGAAACGGCCCTGTCTTTGCCCCGAAGGAGTGATATAGGGGTGTGATAGGCGGGGGGCGGGCCAGCAGGGAGAGCGGACCGGAAGCTATCCGTCGGTCTTGCAGGGACTTCTGGGGATTGAAGTCCCCGCACGCTCGCAGCCCCGCTTGCGCCTCACGCCCGGTGCCGCCTTTCCGCCTTACCGCCTCGGTAGAACAATGCTCCTCGTGAATGAAGTTTTTGGCCCCGTCACACACAAACGAAGCGGCACCCGCGGAGCGGGTGCGGCGAGTAGTGGAGTGGTGAACTGCTGTGCCTCGCTGACGGTTCAAAGATCCTCCGTTGGACAGGCAAATCGAATGAGTAAGTGACCCACTCGTTAGGCAATGGGAACGCTGTTATGAAGCCTCAGGAGGGTGGGGGCGGGCCAGCAGGGAGAGCGGACCGGAAGCTATCCGTCGGTCTTGCAGGGACTTCTGGGTATTGAAGTCCCCGCACGCTCGCAGCCCCGCTTGCGCCTCATGCCCGGTGCCGCCTTTCCACCTTACCGCCTCGGTAGAACAATGCTCCTCGTGAATGAAGTTTTTGGCCCCGTCACACACAAACGAAGTGGCACCCGCGGATCGGGTGCGGCGAGTAGTGGAGTGGTGAACTGCTGTGCCTCGCTGACGGTTCAAAGATCCTCCATTGGACAGGCAAATCGAATGAGTAAGTGACGTATTGAATAGTGAAACTCCTCACCATAAAGTGCCTTCATAGAATTACCAAATTTCTTGAAGTAAGGTAAAGTTATTCTAAGTCTGAGTTATAATACAAAGGCAGAATCCCACACCACAGAAACTAATCCTACCGTAATCCGACCACTCTTCGATATCTCCTTGAAAAATAGTTGATACTGGCGTAGGAAAAATGTGGTGTCCTTGAGCTGACTTCGTAAAAGACCCTTGAAAAATTTGTAGAATAACGCAATAGAAAAAAAAATTATCCTCGCGTGGGTCCATGGGAGAATAAAGTTGATCCCGAAACGTCGCCAAATTGTAATAAGTCAAACAGTTCTTTAAAGTTGAAGAATATGAAGTCTATTCCAAAGGTGTTCACCCACAGTCATGAGCATCCAATCGACCCGGAGTTCGTTCAGTAACTGCAGTCACTGAACGAGTCTAGAGCACAGAACACTCTAAGTACTTCAAAGAAATACATAAGGAAACCATGACATAACATAGAATACAATATTAACGTTCCATCTAAAGCATTCCCTACTACACTGAGGCTCGCAAACTGAACAGTGGTGTTGAAAAAATACTTAAATTCAAATATAAAGAAAGGATAGAGTGGAGGCACTTCACAACAAATATTATGAGCGTATTACGAATTGGCAGATGGGGTGCTCTGTCACAATTGTGCAGAAGACCTGTTAGCTGTATTACAAGTGCATTATAGGCTATGGCATCTGTAATACTGCGACAGGACACATCTGGCTAAACTCTAAATAAACTCTATCACCACTGAGCATCACCTTGTAAATATGCCCATTTCTGCCAAAGTCATCTGTGACAAAGGGTATTGCAGTGGGTGTTCCACTGCAACACCTATTGATTTTTTATGCTGCCCCATATTTATTGGCCGAGGCAGTGCCAGAAAGCAAGGTAATATGAGGATTCTTTTTTAAATTCTTGTCATTTTTTGCTCTGTGTGCTGCATTTTACACCGCACATAGAAAGAGCAAATCGACATTTTTGATTGTTTATGTGCAGGAAGGTGGTGGCCCTGCACATAACCAATTGCCCCTGCAGCACAGGCACCGTTGCAACATGGAGGCAGGATGCCTGTGCTGGCACTAGGCAGATTATTTTGCATCAGTGCTAGGGGAAACACAGGGGTGCGCCATATACTTATGAATATGGCACATCCATGCATTCAAGAAATGTCAGAGCGCTGCGTTGCTAAATTTGACGTAGCACTACAATCCAACATTTGTTTGTAAATATGCCCCCACAATTCTTAACACTATTTAAACAAAACACATGTACAGTTTAGTACATGCTCCAACAAGGTGACAATCAGAGAGACAACTGTAAGGTTTCGTGCAAACTCTGTATATAAAACTAGACTGCAGGGTGTGAGTACCAACATGAGATTCCTGATTCAGACCATTAGGATTTGCGAGTGTTTTTGCCATGGTTTTTGGACCTTCCATCAAAAATGCCCCAGCGCTAAACAACTGTTTCTTCCTATTAAAAAAACTCAGCTTTTCCAGGTAGTCAAGTGCTATTTCAGTGTTCAGTGCATTTTAATACCTGCAAGCATTTGAGACCTGAATCATATCCCAGAGGAGGTTAGTTGGTCTCATGTTGTTGTATGTACAGAAATGAAACTACGCTTCAAACCTCCATTTGCGTTGTGGACCCTGATAGGAAATGACAGCAAGGACTGCTGCATATTTTATGACACAAAAGGGCATTGCTATTCCACACAGACCGTGCTCATGCCTGGAAAGGCACTTTGCTCGATATGTGTTTTGTTCCGACTGCTTTTAATTCATGTATAAACATGACTAGATGCAAAAAAAATTACATTTATACTTTAATATTTAAAGTCACTTGTTGTGATTAGTATATCACATGACAGTAAATATAGTACTCGGCACCTAACTAATGAAGGCTTTTTTTGTTTATAAATAGAAGGCCTTATTACTGAAGAAGACATGTTGTTATGGTTTCAGTATGTCCAAACTGCCTTATGGAAAACACATGCCAAGGTACGTATTGTAACTACCCACCACAGTTCCAATGGGTGAACAAGAAAGGCCGCCATTATACCCTTTATGTGAAGTCCAGCATTATACCAGTGGTGAGCATCATCGAGACAGAAATGTCCACAATGTGACAAGAATGACTACTACAAGGTCACCGATACCTGACTGGAGAGGACTGACCTGCTTGCTCTCTAATAAACTCTACTAAAAGATACCTTAACCGGACCCTTCATTCTTTACAACCGACAAGCCGGATCTTTCCAAACATACTCACTGTTGGTCGCAAATTGTCACCAAAGGGCTTCAGTGCCAGTGATGCATATAATCGGCCAAGAGTTGCCACAAATATGCCAATGAACCCAGCATACCTATGTCTCCTCTACTTGGATTGCACTAAGAAATATTGACCACAAAAATATTGTGATACAAATATTTTGTCTCACAAATACTGAGTACTCAAATTATTACTTTTAATTGTGTCTATGTAAAATATACAAATATTAAAAAGAACAATTTAAGCATAGGAGCATGAGAAATATCTGTTACAGAACTGTGCTTGCACTGAATACTTTACAAACTGCCAATTGTAATTGAGCACAAGAATGTTTTTGCAAAAGCACCTTTTAGAGTAATAGTCAGATATCTTGAACTTCAAAAATGCATGGGTCAATTGTGATCCCATTTACTTCAATTTAGTGATGCAGAATTTATGAGTGCTCTTAGACAAAATTGTACTGTTCTGCATTTAAGGTGCCGCTTTCAATTTAAAGAAGAACGACTCATGCATAAAAAAGTTTGCTTCTTTTCTGAATATTTTTTGTTCTTAAAGTAAAGTGGAATAAATTATGGGAACTCGAATGATGGACACTTTGTCTGTCATTAAAATTAACTTAAAATGTCTTGCACTTTAAATGTGTGCTATGTAACTAGACAATGCAGAAATTGAAATAATTTTGACCGAGGACAACGGCCAGTTTGTTATTTAAAATACTCAATATGTTGGTGAAATTGAAACATTTAATAAAAAGCTTATTGAGGAATAGTTTGATTTAGTTTATTTTCAGTGCACTTATTAAAGGGCTTTGTTGTGACCTCATACATATAAAGGCACTACTCAATGTGAAAATACAAGTAATGCTAGATATCAATGCTCGACGGATCATTTCTCACTACTTACTATCTTTCTTACGAGTTAGAACTTTTTTGTGATCTCATTACAGGCAGCTTTTGCTTTCTGTCAGAGACATCACTGCAACCATTAATATAACATGCTTACAGTGGGCTGCTCAGGGCCATAATTGGATGCATTATTTATTTCAATTCTATGCTACTGATTCAATGGATTTCATCCCCAGTCTCGTGTTTTACTGCTCCTGGAGCATTATGGTTTCACCCTACTTTTTGACTGATGGAAAGTATCATTTCACAGCTGACATCATAAAACAATGTTTCTCTTGGCTTGTTTTTCTGCACCAAAATTCCATGTTCTCCTCCTCTCTTTTTCTCTCAAGCATTTTTCTTTTTATTTACACCCCGCTACACCCCTCCCCACCAAACCAATTCCTCATTGGCTCCCTTGTTAAACTCTGCCTTCCTCACCATCCCCCCTGCTTCTACCTCAATTTCTGTGACACCAAACACAGCTTCAGCTCAGGGTCTATCTGACTGCCCTACCCCCCAAGCTCAACTTACACACAACTTTCTACAACTTACACACACCTTTCTACTGCCACTGTTGACTTGGTCGATGCTTGTACAATGGCACTAGCATTGGCAAAGCCAATAGTGGTGGCCAACGATTTAGAAAAGTTATTTTCTATACTTCAAAGGCGCCCAGCATGTTCCATGTGATATATGGATTATAATGTCCCAGGATGGCATGCCACAACTATTGGCACAGCAATGCAATGCACCAGTACTGGCAACGTCAATAGCAGGGAAGGTTATTTTATAAACTTCTAAATTGTCTGACATGTTGCATTTACACACAATCACAGCTTTCTTGGTAGTATAAAAATTATGTTCTGCAATTTTAGAACTTTATTTTCTTTAACTCTGAGATGGTCCCCTGCTGTTATTGGTGTTGCCAATACTTGTGATACGCTTTTAAAACCAATACCAAAAAACATCAAGGATTAGCAAGAAAGACAAGTTAACTATGTCACTGTTTGATTTGGTTTCTAGAAAGCAGCAAAGCTTAATTAATTAAGTTGGAGGCTAAATTGTGAGATGCAGTAGTTCAGTTGGTAAATGTAAATGTAAATGTAAATGTAGTAGTATTTGTATAGCGCACCGAATCGACCCCTGAAGGGGTATCTCAGGCGCTTGTACGCATACCGCTGTGGAACCCTTCCTAGCTTTTCCCTGTGAAGTGCCCACTCCTGGGCACCCCCAAGGTGAGCCAGGCATCCTAGCATTGTTGGGGCCGTTGTGGAGATTAAGCAAGCTATTGCCCAGAGTTGCAGAGTGGGACCCATGATTAGAATAGGCACCGAGGCGAGAATGATCAGGTCCGCGGAAATTGAGCCCAAGACCCGCCGAGGCGTGAGTTGAACCCTGGCCTCAGGATAGACCTCTGCATCAGGGTCTGCTGCTCTAACCATTGAGTAATAAGTTACTGACTCGCAAAATAGGGAATGTACATTGCAGAAGCAGTTGTAGCGGTCGCAAGTGGTCTGATTCTCTGTTTGCGACCGCTAATAACGATTACATGTGTGACCCCTATTTCTATACCTATTTTTCTCATTTACTTCAAATGAGACCTCGACCGGTGGAGTCTCAATCCAATTGATAAAGTTATTCCCTTGTGCACTAGAAATCGACTATACTGACCATTTACCACTAACATACAAAATGAATAGAGGCAATACGGTGCAGGTAAGCGCAGTGGGGCGGTGTGCTGGGAAGGGGGCGGAAGGGGCTGAGTCGACAGGCGATGGAATAGGGAAAACTAAATAAATCCGAATCTGTCGTCTGTCGACACCCCCCCCTCGGCCCACCGCACTTACCTGCACAGACCACTGATGAAAAGGAAAGTCACTGTCCATAAGATGTTGTTGACTACATCTCACGACAAACACCACAACACAGCAGACAACTTTACTCAGTGTCTCTACTACACTGAGGCCACCACTTAGATGCGTCGATCCTGGGATCATAGGCCGCAAACAAACACGATAACAAATTCAACTTTTTTGCATTAAGCGATATGATGCACACAACATTTTCAACTTTGCATAACATCGCACATCCATAAAAACACTGCAATCTAAGCCAAAGCATTTACAACGTGCATTCTTATCAACACTAACACTCCTATGCTGCCACAAATTGTCGAAATCCATCAGTACTCCATCAACCCTTCTACCAAACCATGAGATTTGTGACTTTTTGGACTGGACAGAGAAATCTATCTTCGGACACGCTATCTCCTTATGTCATAGACTCAACCAATACTTTGCTACCAAGATCTGTTACAGCAGAAGGGTTTTATTCTGTTCTCAGCCCAAACGAATTATTTTTAACAATAATCAGTTTCAGCCATATTAATCTGATCCTGAATTACACTCAGAGGCATATGTCCTTCGATAGATCTTGTTGGCCCTAGTGAAGGTTAAGAAGTAAGGTGTCGAACTGTTGGCCACCAAATGAGGACCAATTAGTCAATAGCCAACTTACATTTAAGTGATCAAATTCAAATACACCACCTTCAGGACCATCCTATAAATGTAAAATATGGAGACAGGGAGACCAAACCTTCTGAAAAAGTTCAGTTTAATAAAAATCATAAAGACCAGCAATTTTGCAATGGCTATGAAAAATAGGAGTAGTAGAACCTGATACTCTGAAAACAATCTATGATTATCTATATATTGAATTACTAATCAAATCTTCTTAGAAACAGTATAGCAGTATTTGACTATTGAATTAAAGATCTAAAATCAATGCAATTAAGTAAAATTTTAAGCAGTTGTGTCATGAGTCTCACAACATGTAATATCAAACAGTACATTTAGTTTGAACAAATCTATAGCTCAATACAAGAATCCATGAGAGAATGGTTTGAAATTGGGCTTCCTACCACCAATAAAGGCAGGAGGATGATTTCAAAAGTGTTCTCTTAGCTGGGCAAAACGGATCATGGGCAAGAGGAGAGCACCAATAATCAGGAAAGTTCAGGTCTGGTTTCTCACTAGACAGCTCCAAATCGTCCAAAAGGCAAGTACATCAGGAAAGGGAAAAAGGCAAGGGGCATGTAAAGATAGTCCGACAGGGAGGCTGGAGGAAAAATGGAATAGAAGGGGGCCCCCTCCCTCCTATGAGAGTCACTTTTTATACTCCAGATCGTCCATTTGTCACATCAGCTGCAGCCATAAGATGAGCTGATAGTCTTGTGCCCATTCGTCCATTCACTAGGTAAAAAATTGATACTTCAATATATTTTCCCATGGTGCTCATGAGACCTGACTGTCCATTGTGTCCTCACAGGTTAGTTGACAAAGAGTTTATTTACTTTGTTTCTCTTCATGGGTTATGTTGAGAGGTCAAGTTGCCACCAATTCACACACAGTAAAGACCTGAAAAAGTGTCTTGTTTATTAAAGAATGTTGCATAAACAGAACAGATTTAGCAAGATTTGAGGAAACGTAACAAAAGTTCATTAACTATTGGAAAATGTGAACCTAACTGGAAAAGGCGATTTCATGCATTTAAAGTTAGCATTTCTTATTCAGTAAAATAAACTCATAATTAAGTTCAAACATAATGAAATGTAATAAGGATATTCCATAGTGAAACAATTATAACCTTGATCAATGATTATTGCATGGAAACATTCAACTCTAAGTATGGCCTACTACTAAAAAAAATCAAATGCACTCAAGTAAAATCTTCTCAAACGTTTAATACAAAAACATCGCTTTAATAAATCTACGGCCCTAATAGTATTAAGCATCATTGCTGAAAGTTTCATTCATATATGACATTGCATATTAATTTTCCATCACTTTCATTTTTGCTACAGTGCATCACAATAAAGAAACTAAAGATGCTAGTTTCATCATTCACATTAGGACATTTGTTTGTGAAACTTATTTACAATAAACTTCTTCATTAGTTCACATTATAGCAAACATTTTCATTAAAACTATTTCATTATGATTCTGTTAAAGTAATAAATGAATTAATTCAAAAACATGTCAAACACATAGGGCTCCATTAGGATGTCGGGCGGATCACCACCGCCATGCGGGCGGTATCGATCCGCCTGACATCCTTCCCCGGCCGCCACCCATTTTCCCCGCCACATTACTATGGCGGGGGGACCAGGGCGGACGGAAAGACTGTCCGCCTCTTTTCTGCCCGGTCAAGGAGTTGACCGGGCAGAAAAGGGTTTCATATGGCAGCGGTGTCTGTTAGACACCGCCATCCATATTAGGGTGTGTGCGGGGACATGTTTTTCTGTGGAGGCAATGCCGCCATGGAAAGGCATGCAGGAATGTCTTGTGGTGGCCCGTTGAGGGCCCCCAGGGAATCCGGGGGGTGGGGGTGCCTGTCATGTTGTGCATTGGAGTGCACAATGTGCATTTTTAGCATTGCGGCGGGCGGTGCTTTTAGCACCGCCCACTGCAATGGTAAAAATCCGGGATGCACCCACCAGTGTGGCCGGCACATCCTAATGGCCCCCACGGGACCGCCGCCCTTATGGCAGGCGGTCCCATTTTACGTCGGGATGGCAAACGGACTTCCTAATGGGTCCAATGGTATCTGAAATTCTTCTATTTCCACAAATCCAAACACACCTTTTTTCAGTGCTGGTACTTTCAACTTTTCTCAGTTTCGATGTCATCTTTCTAGACATGTGCAAAGTGAACATTAGTTATCTTTGTCAAAATCATTTTTTTTTTGTTGTGTAAAGATTAACCAGCTTTTGTGCTGTAACAGAAGGCTCACATAGGGTTCCCACAGTGTCACAATATTGGCCTAGAAACATCCCCCTTCCATTTGGAACAGCAATAGGTAGACCCCAAGGGCTGCTATGTGGGGGTGAAGCGATGGTGGAGCAAGAGGAACTTACCTATTTGTTAACGTTTGTTTTGGCTTTAAAAGATGGGTACAGATTGGCAAAGAATCACTGGGAAACATATTGGAATGGGGAGTAAAGAACTTTCATGCACCACAATAGGAATATACCCATGTGCCTACCCACCAATTTAAATACCCTCAATTTACACATACACCCAGGCAGAATGGATTCCCAGGATAGATATTCTAGAGAACCCATTTAAAAGCTGCGTGTTTGGGGGGGAAATCATTCATAAGCCGGTATCTCAGCTCTACTGCACTATAATTACCACACTAACCTCCAAAACCTCTGAGATAGATGGAAAACTGATCTGGGGCCTTGGAGGATATGCAATGGGAAGATGCCCTGGTGCACCCCAGGAAGGTTGCATTCAAAGCTTGTTTGAGATTAATCCAGTTCAAAATAGTGCCCAGAATCACAGGATGTGGAGTCAACCCCAAGGCTCAAACCTTGGTTTCCCAGCTCCAAAGTCAGCAAGCTTTTGCCATGAGACCATATCCTCTCCCTTGATATTGCACAGCAGAAGGTACGTTCCTACATATACTTTGAAGCTGCCCCAGGGTTGGAGTGTACTGGGGATAAGTCATACAAGCATTGGCAACCATACCTGACTGCAAAAAGATTACTAGCAAGTTTTTGCTTGGCTATTCATGTGATGTTGATAGTGAAGTTTTCCTTTGTGAACTGGGCCATTGCGTTAAACTTCAGGTCTAGGTTTAGCTTTGTAAATCAAGCCCACAATGATTTTGTAGTCAATATTGCAATCATTGGTGGAAATCATAATTAAAACCCACTAAGTTATTTTTGACAAACTATCTGGGACACAGAGAACATTGGGATTGAACTTCCAAACCACTCATGTTTAGTCATGCTACCCCAGATCAGTGGCGATGTTCCACAGTGGCTAGCCAACATACACAGTGGCACCAATAAGGTGTGGGAAAGCTAGATAATACATATGCGAATGGGGTTCTTTTGCTCGCAATTAAAACTAACTTGGTGGAACCAAGGGTAATGACTTGTGGGGAGAGGTTAGTGGTTTCTCAATTATTCATACAACAATAGTTTTGAGAAACCCTAAGTTGTTTGCTCCACTTTCTTGTCTCCGTTATGTGGTGGCATTCTAGAGCACCCAAGTAACTGACTTTATCCAGCTCATCTGGTTACTGTTATTGCCCTTCAAATAAAATCCTATAGACAAGAATTTTTGTGTACGGATTTCATATCCTGCACACATTTGGTTTTTGATAGTTGCTAGAGTGAAAGAACATAGCTTTTGACCCATTATTTCCCATACAGATATTTGTGTTGTGTCATAACTTTACATCTCCTGTATCAATTTTCTTTATTTTCATTTTCTTTTTTTTTGTTTTGATTTGTTCAGGATCTTATTTGTGGCCATAAGTGTTACAGTATAAATGCACATGTTTTCTAAGCTTTGCTTTTGTTCTCCTGCCAAATATGGACAAGTATTACCTTAACTATATCTGGTTTGTCTTGATGGAGAAGACAATGAGGGTACTCAGAAATGATTCACACCAAGACAGCAGAGTCTCTCTCTAAAAAACTACTAGGGCATTTTTCGACTGCTGTGAAATACTGCAGCATACAATAGTAAAAAACAATATGACTAATGCCAAAAGGCCTCATCATGACATGAGGATACTTTCAATCATTCACATCTTTTCAGCCTTCAGCAATTGGCATACCGGGAAAAGTGAATTACAGGTTCCAATATACATAGAGCTGTTTCATAAAAGAAGGCTCAGAGTCTCAAGGTTATTTTCATAGCATTTCATCATTTAAAGGTATTGATTGCCAAAGGCAAAGAGCAAAAGGCACAAGTGCCTACAAACTTCCAGAAACTTTAACCTGGAATGATGATAATCCTGTGAATATATTTATTGTATGTGTTGGGATGGGAATGACCCCTGCATGTTGACCAGTTATGACCCCTGCTTTTGTGCCCTACTGCAAGTATCTGGTATCCTCCTTAAAGTGGATGGAAGGAATCCAGACAACACCAAAGTGGCTTAAGAGATGAAACACACCCCTTTAGAAATTTGACACAGTTCTTTGTGTTACACTGGGCCACTCATAAGTCTTCCTAATACTACCATTTGGTTGATGCAGTGCTGAACAATGTTATCAGGGATGAAGTGTCCCTTAGGAGGAGAGCAACGCTTTGTCTCTTTTCCTGATCACTGTCAATTGTGGTTGTTGATAGCAATGTGCAGACTGCTCACACCTCTTTGTGTCTTTCTTGTGGATGATACAACCTAGAAATTACCCTGCTGTGAGGAGCATCGCTCAAGAGAATGGCTGAGTATGGAGGACAGCCTGAGTAGGACACATTAAAAGGGAACTGACCGTAACCTTTTCTGCAAAGACAGATGGAGAATCCACTTCCCATATCTGCCCACTCTGTATAAAAGTGAGATCTGCTGACTTACTTTTTATTCCAGTACCAAGTTCTTTCTAAGGAGGGGGTGTTCCACAGATCACACACATAATTTCTGTTGTCTTCCTGACAGACAGCTTTCTACAGGTGATGGGACATCACCTGCATTCCAAACTGGAGAAAGAATTGCCAGACATACCTGTGGATCCAGGGAGTTCTGTCTGATCAAGATGGAAGGAATGAGACAAACCTGCAGAAGAAACTGACTTGTGGCATGGGCTACAAATAGAACCCTGGTGCTGGGGTCTCACCAGCAGAGCTGACAGACTGTGTAACTGGCTTCATAGAATGTGTGGGTTAGTTCCTGAGCTCTTCAGAGGAACCAGGACTGATCCCCAAGGGTGTTAAGTGAACTACACTGTTCTGAAGAATGAGGTCATCGCCTCTAGGCACGATGTGCTGAATAAGCACCTACAAACTAAGATGAAGATGATCTCACAGCTCACTTAGACTGCTCCCATTGTGCCCCAAACTGCTGAACCACCACCAACCAGGGAGGCCCTCATAGTGACTGACAGCATACTCAAAGGATGATTTGGGTCTGTAGAGCCTGCAAGGCCAGTCTGCTCTGAGACTTGAAAAGGGCCATCACCAAAAGCTGCCACTGCTACTGCAGCCCTAGAAACACTAACCGTTTGTTCTGCATCTGCTCTACCTGAGCATGAGTGCCGCGAGGCACTGACCACCACCAATTAACCTGCCCACAGGCTGCCAGGACAGGGATGTGTGAGAAACTAAAAAGTCTATCCAGCTCCAAAAAGTGACAGTCAGCTAAAAGAGTGGAAGGACCACTGTACCTGACTACTTCACAAGAACCCCAAAACCATAGAGTTCAGAGAGAATGGAGAGGCAGAGAGCCAAGCATGAGTACCACCTTGAATCACATAGAACTTGCACAAGAGACTTGGGCATCTAATCCCTTGTTGTGTGTAATGTTGTGTGTCTTTGTAATCAATTTTTTTTAAAGGAAGCACTGGCTAGCCAATGATATATTTGAGCTGCTCTGTGTTGTTTTGAGCGCTACGGAGGTGTACACCACACTAAATTCCAAAAGAAGCCTGTGAACACCTACGATTGCTACCACTGAGATTCAAGTGCTGGAAGAGTTGTGCTTGACCCAATTTTCAGAGTCATAGTAGGACGGACCTCAGAACAGTAGAGGTAAACAACCCCAGATACAACAAATGTGGCCCATTGGTGGTGCCTGCCCTGTGGTCCACTGAATGGGGACTGACAGTATATATGTACTGGGGCTTAAAAAGTAAAGTATAATCCAAGGAGGGATGCAATAAAGTCCTTTTGCTCAGTAGTGAGTGAGGTAACAATACAAGAATGTGTACGTGTTACTGACAGAATATCAACAACAAAAATGTCGACCTACAAACATATTGTGACAAAAATATCGTTGTTAAAAATATATACCTCCTATCAACATATTGGTAGGTACAAAAACATTAGTAAAAAAATATTGTTGTTAAAAATATTTTTTTTAAATGTTAAAAAAAGTAAAATAAATTAAATAATACATATAATTTAAAAAACATAGACTCATTTAAAAATGTTTAAAATTATAAGCAATAAATATAATGTAAAAATAAATTAAACATACATATATATATATAACATTTAATACATATTTACTTAATAATATTAATAAATATTTATTTTAATAAATTATAAAATGTTACAAACATATTAGCAGTTATGATTACATATAAATATACATACCCATGTAAAATTAAAATTAAAATGAAACATATATATATATATATATTAAATTAAATATTACAATATATATTTTTTTAAGCCACATTTTACACAACATTGACTGCAACAGTAGGGCAAATGTTTGATAGCGAAGGGGATACAATTACTATTCACACTGCAGGGAGTGCAACAGTAGGGAAAGTGTAGGATAGCGGAGGGGAATCATTTACTATTCCCACTCCAGCAAGTACAGCAGTAGGGAAAGTGTTGTATAGCAAAGAGGAATCATTTACTATTCCTACTCCAGCAAGTACAACAGTAGGGAAAGTGTTGGCTAGCGGAGGGTAAAAATTACTATTCTCACTCCAGAGAGTGCAACAGTAGGGAAAGTTTTGGATAGCGGAGGGGAATTATTTACTATTCCTACTCCAGGGAGTGCAACAGTAGGGAAAGTGTTGGATAGCATAGGGTTCAAAATTACTATTCCCACTCCAGGGATAGCAACAGTAGGGAAAATGTTGGATGGCGTAACCGTAACAATGACTATTCCCACTCCAGGGAGTGCAACAGTAGGGAAATTGTTGGATAGGGGAGGGAATAAATTTACCATTCCCACTCCAGTGAGTGCAACAGTAGGGAAAGTGTTGGATAGCGCAGGTGATAAAATCCAGGGAGTGCAACAGTAGGGAAAGTGTTGGATAGCGGAGAGGTAAAAATGCCTATTCCCACTCCAGCAAGTGCAGCAGTTGGGAAAGTGTTGGATAGCGGAGGCAAATAATTTACTAATCCCACACCAACAAATTAATTAGCATTAATTAACAAACAAGTAATTAATTAAAAATATTTTACCTCCCACCATATTCCCCTATAAATGACACCGCCAATGTCGTAAAGCATGACATAATTAACATAATTAATTAGCAATTCATCACTCAATTAATAACAATTAACAAGCTACTTGATAACAAATATTAATAATTTCATTCACACAATTAACACTATTAAACAACATTAAATACATATTATATAATAAATATTTAAAAATGTATTCAAATTAAATTACTTCTCACCCTACTCCCCTATCAACTCATAACCCGCTCCTAAAAAAATAACACAGTTAACAATCAATTATTAAATATTAATAACTAATTAATAACTAATTACTAATGAATTAATCACCACAGTTAACATTATAAAATTGTAAATGTATGAATATTAATTAATAATACATAGTAATAATTATAATTAAATTACTTCCCACCCTACTCCCCTAAAAACCCACAACCCGCTCCTAAAAGAATGACACAATTAACACAATTAAAAATTATTAATAATTATTAACAGCCAATTACCAACGAATTAATAATACATTAATTTCCATGATTAACAATAAAAAATATAAAACACATAAATATGAATGTCATTAATAAAAATATTAATTAATTAATTATAATTAAATTAATTCCCACCCTACTCCCCTATAAACCCACAACCCACTCTTACAAAATGACACAATTAAAATAATTAGCAATTAAATATTAATAATTAACAACCAATTAACAACGAATCATTAATACATTAATTTCCACAATTAACAATATAAAATATTAAATACATACATATTAATTATTAAAAAATATGAATTAATTTAATATCATTAAATTACTTCCCACCCTATTCCCCTATAAACCCACATCCCGCTACATCACTAAAACACAAAATTTACTTTCAAAAATAATAACTTTCAAAATGTAACACATATATTAAAAGAAATGCAATACACAAAAAAATAGAACACATACCTTTAAAACACACACTAAAATACATAACACTAACTAAAACAACAATATTTTTGCAAACAATGTTAATGATTTTGATATTTTGGAAAACGATATTATTTACCTTAAAATCGATATTCTTGACAACGCTATTCTGACAGTCGATATTTGTATATTACGATATTTTAAACTCGATATTACAGCAAGCCGATATTTAGTACTCGATATTATGTCTGTTTACCAATGTGTACAAAAGCAAGGCCTTATCCACTTCAGTTTGATCCAGAGGACAGCACAAGCTGGTCTGTTTTGTTTCAGTGGATAACGAGAAGCTTCTCTTCACAGGGGCAAAGGCGTACAGCCAATTAAATTCTTCATCTAAGCATTGTGCTTTTATCAGAATTTAGCTTTTTCACTTACCTAAAACCAAACAAGGAAAATCACAATTTCACCACAAGTATATTGAAGGGAAATCCAAGGTCCCCAAAGCCCGCTGATGGACTGCAGAAATTTTCAAGCCTGAGAAAGATAAACATTGGCAAAGCTAATTGGTCTGGTTTTAATGCACTAGAAAAACAGAAAGAATGTGTTCATGCTTGTAGTAACATGTAATAGCTTATTAAAGTCAGACAAATTGGCTTTGGCAATGCTTTATTTTATATGAAAACAGAGGGAGAAGAAAAATGAATAAGAGATATATGGAGAAAAAATATCAAAATTCATACAATAGAAAAACAATAGTAAACAAATGCAAATGATAAGTGAGCATGATAAACACCCACAACAAGGAAGGCAGACTAGGAAAAGGTACTAATGTCCTGACTAAATCATTAAAAACCTGGTGCAGTGAAAGAAAACAAAATAAAAAACTTACTGATTTCTAATTCCAATGCATATGTGATATAAATAATTTGATGTATGATGACTCATTGGACTTTAGAGTTGTAAATAACAGTCTGATTTAGAATTTGGTGGACCGGTTACTCTGTCACTAGTGATGGATATCCCGTCCTCCATAGAACAAGTTCCATTAGATATAGTGAACTTGTAATATGGAGAATGAGATATCCGTTATCTTTTTGTCCACTGAACTCTAAATCAGGCCTCATTTAATAGTTGATGTACAGAATTTACTTCTTCAGGGAGACGAAGTATCTGTCTTTCAAATTTAGAAATTACTACCAAGCCATTGGTTGTTTCTGAAGCATTGGCAGGAACCTCCATCACAAAGGCTCCTGTAAATGTTTTTTTAAGTTTGACACATGGATCTATAAACATGACAGAGCCATCCGGCAAACTTTTTTTGTGTATATTTTCCAAAAGTAAAACTGTAAGCGCCATTTTAATCTATACTACTATTATAAAGTAAGAAGTGGGAATCTTTGAGGCGGGTAAACTCGGGAACCAGAGCGCCAATCCAAACACCCAATACATCATTGGAATTGGCAGGGTCTGCAGAGTGACAAAGGCTATATATCCCCCGAAAATACGTTCTTTAAAAAATATACCTTAGAAAAAAAAGTAGTCCCTTGGAAGTAGCGCCGGCCGTCGAATGCGCTAACGTGCTGACATCATGCGATGAGGAGTGGTGGACAGCAGTTGGGGAGGGAAAAGTAACGCGGCATTCAGCGGGTGGAGCGGAACCTCCGGCCGTAATGTGCGCTAACGTGCTGACATCATGCTGGGAGGAGCGGCGGACAGCAGTGGGGAGGGAAAAGTAACGCGCCGTTCAGCGGGAGGAGCGGAACCTACACCTGGTTCACTGAAGTGCTGAGCCGTGGGGAAGAAATTGAATGCGGCGTTCGGCGGGAGGAGCGCGGAAGACAGCGGCGCCGTGGGGCTGAGACGGCCCCTGAGGATGACGCGAGGTAAGGGAGTTCCTGCTACCTGGAAGTGTCATTGCCCCCGGGAGGTCTGTAATTGTGGGGTTTTAAAGGATGGACAAAATGTGTAATAGGGAGGTCTCTAACTGTGGGGTTTTATAGGGTATGCATGTAAACAAAGAACCTCCATAGACCCTAAGATATTTCTGTTGGACAGCCCGTCCTTACGTTGTCCGGGGCAATTGACGCGAGGTAAGGGAGTTCCTGCTACCTGGAAGCCTCATTGCCCCCGGACAACGTCGGGACGGGCTGCTGGTTCAGAATATTTAAAAAGAATTCCCCTACCATAGGAGTTATATTAAAGGGGTCATTAGGCAGTCTTAACTGCCCATTACAGCCAGGATTTTCCTGACGGTGACAGGCAGTGAAAACTGACCCGTATGTCTGCCCATATAAATTAGGTGAGTGGACATAGGGATCAACTTCTTACATTACTTACCCTATCAGGCCGTCGGAAAAGTGTAACCATGCAGACATGGAGTCGCTGCAGTTGTTCCACCTAAAGTCCACCCGCCAACATATACATTGAGCCCATAGGGCCTGATTTATTTTTTGGTAGACGGATTGGACCCTGTCAGGGCGACAGAGTAAATTATTCCATTGCCCTGATGGACTACCCACCTATCAAATATAGGAATGTCTATCTGGCCAGCAGACATGCCATGGGAGTAGTCCCCCATGGTGAGGGGGCATTTTTAGTTTTTTACTGCCCCTTACTGCTAGGATTTGCCTGGTGGTAACAGACAGTGAAAACATTGCCATCTGTCCACCCATCTAAATTGGACAGGTGGACATGTGGCCAATTGTCTCACGGCCCTTACTCCGTTGGGTTGTAGAAGAAGTTTGGCCACTGTTGAGATGGAGTAGTCTCTGCCGAGCCCTCGAGAAAGCCTGGAGAAGGGAACCCACGCCGGACAACAGGACCACCCTCAAGCTCGCCACCCGGAAACACCACCAACTGATCCGCATCGCCAAGAAAACGGCTTTCAAAAACCGACTGGACAACAACCTACACAACTGCAAGGAACTCTTCAACATCGTGAAAGAGCTCTCCAACCTCAACGCCGGAAACAACGACATCACCCCTTCGCAAGACCTCTGCAACTCCCTCGCCTCCTACTTCCACAACAAGATCGCGGACATACACCACAGCTTCAGCACTCAACCGACGCACGCCACGACCGCAGCAACGCCACCCACCACCACCCTCCGCGCCTGGACCCCGGTCAACACCGAAGACACCGTCCACACGATGAACTCCGTCCACTCCGGATCTCCGACCGACCCCTGCCCTCACCACGTCTTCAACAAGGCCGACGCTATCATCGCACCCCACCTGCGGGACATCATCAACACCTCATTCGACACCGCCACCTTCCCTGAGAGCTGGAAGCACGCCAAACTCAGCGCTCTACTGAAGAAACCTACAGCTGACCCCACCGAACTCAAGAATTACCGCCCCGTCTCTCTACTCCCGTTTCCAGCCAAAGTCATCGAGAAGACCGTCAACAAACAGCTGGCCGCCTTCCTCGAGACGAATGGATCCCTCGACCCATCGCAGTCCAGATTCCGGGCCAACCACAGCACCGAGACCGCCCTCATTGCCGCCACTGACGGCATCCGAGCCCTGATGGACAACGGGGAAACAGCGGCCCTCATCCTCCTAGACCTCTCCGCGGCTTTCGACACGGTCTGCCACCGCACCCTAGTGCAGCGCCTCAGCAACGTCGGAATCCAGGAGAAGGCGATGGAATGGATCGTATCCTTTCTCGACGGAAGAACACAAAGAGTCCGCCTACCACCGTACAAGTCAGAGGCCACCAAAGTCATCTGCGGCGTCCCTCAAGGATCCTCACTGAGCCCGACTCTCTTCAACATCTACATGAGCCCCCTCGCGGCCATCGCACACCAACACAACCTCAACATAATCTCCTACGCCGACGACACCCAGCTGATCCTCTCCCTGACCAATGACCCAACCGCCGCCAGAGCCAACCTGCACGAAGGGATGAGAGAAGTAGCCGAGTGGATGACGACGAGCCGCCTGAAGCTGAACACAGATAAGACGGAGGTCCTCATCCTGGGCTCCTCACCCTCCGCCTGGGACGACACCTGGTGGCCCCCCGCCCTGGGCACCGCACCCAAACAAACGGACCACGCACGCAACCTGGGTTTCATCCTGGACTCCTCCCTCTCCATGACCAGGCAAGTCAACGCCGTCTCCTCGTCGTGCTTCAACATCCTGCGCATGCTTCGGAAGATCTTCTGGTGGATCCCCACAGAGACCAGGAAGACCGTCACCCAGGCCCTCGTCACCAGCCGACTGGACTACGGCAACGCACTCTACGCCGGAACCACCGCCAAGATCCAGAAGAGACTCCAGCACATCCAGAACGCCTCAGCCAGACTCATCCTCGACATCCCACGACACAGCCACATCTCCGGACACCTAAGAGACCTGCACTGGCTCCCGGTCAACAAGAGAATCACCTTCCGCCTCCTTACCCACGCACACAAAGCTCTCCACGACCAAGGCCCGAGCTACCTCAACAACCGAATCAACTTCTACGCTCCCAAACGCCACCTCCGATCCGCCAGCCACGCCCTCGCCACCGTCCCACACATCCGCAGAGCCACCACAGGAGGAAGGTCCTTCTCCTACCTGGCCGCCAAGACCTGGAACTCCCTACCGGCCGACCTGCGCCTGACCCAAGACCACCTCTCCTTCCGGAAGAAGCTCAAGACCTGGCTGTTCGAGCAGTAGCGGCACCCCCCCCCCCCCCAAGTGCCTCGAGACCCTACGGGTAGGTAGTGCGCTCTATAAATGTCCTTGATTGATTGATTGATTGCCGTTACTAAACTAGGGTCCACTTGCATATAAATTCATCACTTGGACCATAATATTGGAGGTAGGCATTCTGTGTCTCCATCGTGATGGAGTATGCTTACTGCCAATATTTAAATAAGACCCTTAGTCCATTATGCACTACAATTGAAGCATCTCCATGGGAGGTGGAATGCTACACCAAACGAAATACCCCTCTGGGAGTAACAGAAGTCCACCACTCCACCTATGTTTTAAAGAATTGTGAACAACAGGGCTTGCAGGTTGCTGTGCTATCAAGCCAGACCGACACAAGCATTTGCAAAGCCAGTAGATCTGTGCTTTAAATGTCCGAGCTATTGATTTTTACATTGTTTGTTGTTACCTGTATGTCAAAATGCTTCAAGATGCATGCATGAGCAATAGTCTTGGAATGGATTTTCAATTAAATGAAACCAAATCTCAGTTGTCCTCCAAGCTTCAAGTGCATGCATGTGTCATGATGTATTAGTGTGCATGTGTCATGATACATGGCAGCTATTTTGAATGCATTGTTCTTACATGGAAGATAGCCTTGTTAGACTGGTAAATTGAAATGTTAAAAAAAGATAGGAACAGGAAAAGAACTGAAACATCTGGTGGGAAGTAGGGCATAAAGCATAGGGGAGTGAAGTGAGGTTATAAAAAGAAAGTATGCAGCCGGTACTGTGCAGTTATAAAATACAAAGGGAGAGAGCAAGGAAATGAAGAAGTTGGGGTGAACAAAAGAATAGGATGGAAAGCCATTAATCATGATCAGTCGAATGAGACAGACAGCAAAGCATTCCAATCAAGAGCAAGAGGCTGACCCAAATCTCCCTCTAATCATATGCTATGTATTGGACTATAGGTCTACCTACAGACAACTGAAGCTTTCTTTAGCAGATAAATGCAGACGATCCACAGAATTTTATGGATGAGCTAAGCCAGAAGCTGGCCAAGAGATCACCTTAGCAAAGCACGAGCTGAACCAGGACAATCACTGCTCTGCTGTGACAGGCCAGGGTAGTATAGAGGAGGTTTGATAGGCTCACTGGGGTGCAGTGGGGATTGCCCCATTTATGAAAATGTGACAGGCTGATTCCCTTTAAAGGCTGGTAGTGAAGGAAGTTACAATTAGTAACATGTTGCACTACTGACTCTGCCCAGTGGCATAACACAAGCACCCACAGCCCACACGATGCAGGGGGGGGCAAGTTCCAGGGGTTCCCCTCAGCCCAATACTCTACCCAGAGAGCTCCTTAAAGGGCCCAGAGGGGGCAACTCCATGTACCTTGCAAAAGGGCCCCCATCAAGTTCCGTTAGACAAGTGACTACCCCAGCCTTACCAGCTTTTCGCATTAGATTGTCACAGTCTAACTCCTCTTCCATGGCCTGTTTTCCCTCCTCTCTCTCCTTTCCCGATTTCTCAGAACCCCTCATGCCAAATAACCTCTCTTATCTCGCTTATTCGTCTATCCCCTCTTCCCTCCCTCTTCCTCTGCCCTCTATCCCTGCCTCTCCCCAATCTGGGGCCTCATTTATGAAAAGTGACGCATCGCTGCGTGAAAACAGCGATGCGTCACTTTTCACTGCGCCCTCCATGCGACACCAATGATGCGTCATAGTTACAGTATGACGGAGCAAGGAGTTACAGTTAAGTCAGCATTTCTGACATATCTGTATGGCGCAAAAGTGACGCATTGCTGGAGTGTGTCACAAAAGTGACGCAACTCCAGCAATGTGTCCTTTCACATGAGGCAAGCCCCATGTGAAAGGGCCTGCATCAGTCTTACGCCTATTGTGAGGCAGGCGTAAGAAATTGACGCATTTGTGTCCTAGAGGTGGCGCAGTGAAATCTTATAGATTTCACTGCGTCACTTCCATGACCCTTTCTTGCTTCAAAACGTATCCCTTGCATACATTATACCTGGCGCAGGTATAATGTGGCGCAGGGGTTTACAAAGTGACGCATTTACCTAGATGCGTCACTTTGTAAATATGGCGCAACAAGGTGCATTTTTTATGCTACTGGTGCGTCACAAAAAGTGGCGCACCGGTGGCGTAAAAGTGACGCACCGCCTCATAAATGAGGCCCCTGGTTTCTTTTCTTCCTCTCCAGTCCCTCTCCCCTCCCTTAATGGCTCATGCCAAGAGCTGGGGAAGTCATTCACAGTTCGGCTTGGCTTATTTTTGGCTCGAGGCTTCTAGAGTACTAGGGGGCGGAGCCAGCGACGTGCATCTGGCTCGAGCCAGGCTCCAGTGGCTCGGATCCCCCGCCTAAGGGAGCCGAGACTATTTCGGTGCGCTCAGCACGATTCCGATCTGAGCTCTCTTAACTCCTACCCTGGGAGCCAGAAAAGCTTCTGAAGAGGGCCAACGCGCTCTAGAAAGGAATGCAAACGGATGGCTGTCCAAGGCACGTGCTGCTTGCGGTACAGCAGGGAAAGGCTAACTAGGAAGTTCACACACTGAAGGAAAGTGATCTGCAAGTGTTTTCATAATTTACGTGTTGCTAACTTGTGGCACAGTTTGCCAAGTTTAAGGAGAGAAACACGGGCCTGTTAGAAAGATGATTTGTGGCAGGCCACCTCGCTAACATTTTCTTCACTAGGAGGAGCAACTATTTATAAATGGCAAAGCGCTCCTCAATTCAGAGTCTTTTCACGGCTGCGCGAGAGAGCCGACCTAAAGATGAAACGGATAGTTTTTTGTCAGCTTGCTGTGACGAATAGTCCTTTAGAACATTCTTTTGACTGATTTATGTGTGCGATTTCAAAAGCGCTGGCTGCAAATTCTTGCATACTGTAAATTAAAGTAAGGTTCACCATGTGTCTGTTAATGAAAAGTCTTCTCGCAGCATCTGGTATCACTTTCTGCCTATGAGTTATTCATATCTTTCCCTACAAACATAAATTATGGTTCTTAAATCACTCCTGTAAGACTGCTGGATTGTCTCCAGCCCCAAGGTTTTTTTTTGAAAGTTTACTGTTCACGTGATGCACTTTATCAGATCATTTGGTTCTTTTCATAACTTGAAGGAGTCCTGAACATGTTGCATATTGCTGAATTAAATAAGTGCACAATGAGTACTACTCACAGAAGTCCATAGGAAATGCATTTTTTGGTTTGCTGATAGTCAGTGCGCCGTTTGACATGTTATGTTATGTTACATATTTTTATATAGCACTCAGCTGCCCCAGCTAAGGGGCGTCTCGGCGCTTATCAAACAGCAAGGAGGGTAGATGCCTCTAGCACAATGCGGCAGGCCCTAACAAAACAGTACAAAGGGTCTAATCCGAGGGGAAAAGATAAGTCTTAATGGCTTTTCTGAAAGTCAGGTGATCGTTTAAGCCACGCAGCTGGGACGGCAAGGCATTCCACAGTTTCGCAGCCAGATAGCGGAATGAGCGGCCACCCCTGCGGGAGCGTTTCGCCCGAGGGACCGCTACCAGGTGCTTCATGAACCGTCCAAAAATAAGGTTTATCATCCTCAGTTCTTTCCTGGAAAGTTTTGGCGTGATCTGTCAAGCGGGAGCCGATGAAACAGGGCTTGGGGCGTCCCATAGGAACTCTAGACGCAGCTACAACCAAAATGGCGAAATAGAATTACACCAAATTTGGCAGAAATCTTTATGGAGAAGGATTGCATTTTTGTGATTTGGTGAAAATCCGTTGAGTTGTTTTGAGACATATGGGTGCAGAATTTATAGGTAGCTAGAGTTGCAGAGGTCCCACAGGACCATCAGATGAAAAGATAAAATATGATTGGCTGCCTCACATCAAACAATTATGTTTGGCAGCCACTTTTAAGATTCAGGGACTCTGCCCAAGTTTCCTGAGAAAATAAATAACAGTAGTAGGTGATATCTCACAAAGCACCTCTTATGACTTAAGGTTACATCAGTTCTGACATGTTCTATGAGATAATTAACGTAATTGATAACATCACTGATGGCATCTTAAATATCATCATTGATGACAACAGTGTGTATGACAAGAGCACAAGTTATAATTATTTTAGTTAACTATAACTGGTCAATTTCAGAAGATGTTTTTGAGTTTAAAATGTTATGTTTCAACTGACATTTTCTCTTACTTATAAAGTCACTTTCTCCTCGATGTTTTTTTCAGTAAATCACTTGGTCTCGAGTAAAATGAGGGAGTACACATGCAAACTGGGTTCTCATAATGTCTCATAATGTCATTTTTTGTCACAGAGATTCACTGGACCAGTTACTGCACACAGAGAATCCTATTTGACAGGACTATGCCTTCTTACAACCCATGGCTTTACCCCACATGCTATTACAATGCAGTCATTACAATGACTGTGTTGTAACAAAGCATACCATTACCCTGCCAGTCCCAATAACAACTTGCTCGAGGGGGGGCACTGGATGTTGGAATTGTATAATTTACTATTCCAACTCCAGTCTGTATAACAGTAGGGAAGGTGTTGGATTTTAAATTCAACACCTTCTGAACCCTTCGCAAGTCGTTATGACTTGCGGGGTAATGGTATGCGTTATTTCAATCCAGTCATTGTAAGGATCATGTTGTAATAGCCTGCGGTGAAAAGGATTCTTGGTAAACAATGTTTACCATTTGACAGTTATGTGCCTACATTCATCGCATTGAGGGAGGCGATTGTGAAGCTCAATATTACTGCTTGTCATAGCATCCTACCCAGCCCATGTAACTGTGAATGATCATGCCACACACGGAGCTTGGTATTACATGTCTTTATTCCTCAGCGTATAACCATTTTATTGAGCATTCCACCTCATGAATTCCATCAGCCACACACACGTACTTACGTCACTGTTCTACAGAGTCTGCCAAGGATCAAGAGGGCCCCTTCATTTCTAACTCACAAGACAAAACATCTCCCACCTTGCTAAAAAAAAGTGATAATAATAGATATATATACATTACAATAAGTTGTTTTGGCGCTCAAAACAATCACCCACATCTGGTCAGGTGAGGCTGCAGAGTAACTGGAGAAGTGTCCAGGACTGTAAACAACAAACAAGGCCCAGGACTTCAGCAGGTTCTTTTGTCTTGGTTTCTTTATTGAAAAAATCTTCTGAAAAACGACCGTAGCCAACAGGTTTCAACCCAGAAGGTCTTCTTTAGGGCAGTCACACCAATAACAGTAATTCTTTAATTCGTTTCTGTGTATTTTCTGCACTTTTACTTGATCCCTCTCTCTAAGATAGCCATACCAATTAGACCTTATGTATTTATTCTTCTCTTTTTGCTTTTGTTTTCAAGGTACAACAGCAACGTAAGTATAACTTGTTCAAGTTATATTCAATAATTCCTTTAGTCAGTTATATGGGTATTTAGCCCATATCTATTAGTTAACTTGGTCTATTCTTTTGAACAGAGTGTTCCTACCAAGCCCTCCGCAATGCAGGACCAGCATATCTCAACTACCAACTCTCATTCCACATACCAGCCAGACACCTCCACTCCGCCCAACTGGTCCTAGCCACATTCCCACAGATCCACAAGACTAGAGCTGGAGGAAGATCCTGCTCCCACCTCGCCGCCAAGACCTGGAACACCATGCCTCTCAACCTCAGTAATCCACATTGCTGACCTAATTCAGGAAGCATCTCAAGACCTGGCTCTTCAACTGAACCTTAATGCCCAGACGGATTAGCCCCCCCTTCAGCACCTTGAAACTGAGTGAGTAGCAGCGCAATATAAATCCCTGATCGATTGATTGATTATGTGGCGTCTGTCTGGAAGGTACTGATTCATCTCACAAATGCAAAATGCGTTTGTGAGATGAATCAGTACTTTGAAGTTTATTAATTTCAATATATCTCTCTGTTGTCCATTGTGGCAATTTGGTGGCTATGGCTCTCCCAAACATTAAGGTGCCAGGGATGTCATGCATAATAGAATAGGGATTTGACCTGTATGCATGAAACATAGACCAAAGAACTGATTTGAGAACACGCTTTTTCAGCGCAGTGTGCTGAACGGTCTTCTTGAGGATGCTTATAAATCTCTCGTCCACAGCATTCATGTGTGACCAGAGAGGAGTGCTTTTATGATGCTTCACATTTAGATGAGTGAGAACATTTTTCAATTCTTCACTATTGAATGGTGGGTCATTGTCAGATTTAAAAATCAAAGGAACACCCCATGTTGCAAAAAAACTTTCTAATCTCTCAATGACTCTGTAGTAGTAGTTAACAACAGATCTTCCACAAGGGCAAAATGGGAATATTCATCAACAATTACTTGTAGGCGATGTCCATTTTCAAGGGGTCCAAAGAAATCAATTGCAATTTTCTCCCATGCATGCTTTGGGAGACAGACATGTTTGACAGATATGGGGTTGTCTTAGATGACAAACAGTTTCACAAATTACATGCCTTTATCTCTTTTCATCAAGACGAGAGAACCACACTCAGTCCCGTACAGCTTGTTCCATAGCAACAACCCCATAGTGTCCCTCATGGGCCAGCGTTATACCTTATTGACTCTCAGGCATGACAATTATTGACCCTCAAACAATGATGCCTTCTGGGGTAACTGATATTTCTTCATGTATATTTTTAAATTTCTGGTATTCAAAATGATCATGATCAGTTTGACTCTGTTTTCACCATGATTGCTGTGTAATAATGTCTCGGAGTGTTTGTAAGTCCCTGTCAATACTCGTGACAGCAATGATTAGTCCTATCGATATGGCAGCAGGGGTATTGGATTTCACAATGAAGTTAACATAAGCATCGGTCACTTTAGAAGTGGTGCCATGACGCTGTATTGGCACACGTGAGAAGTAATCAGCAAGGTTTTGATCTTTTCCTGGATTATGCACAAATTTATAATCATAACCCTGCAGTTGTAACCCCCACCTCTTAATGCGAGAAAGCATCCTGGCTTTAGGAATGCCCAAAATGGTGAGCAATGCTTTGTGGTCAGTGACAACTGTGAAATGTTTTCCATACAGAAACACATAAAAATGTTCAAAAGTCCACACCACAGTGAATCTTTCTTTTTCAGGTTGTGAATAGGTACGATCTGTCATTGACAAACTTTGGGGTGTGTCAGCCACATTGTGTCTTGGGTCATTGGGATGTCCACTGTGCTGGGCAGGAATGGCATCAAAACCTCATGGGGCTTGCATCAACAACAACCTCAGTCTGCAATTTCAGATCAAAGTATGCCGTTTCAGTTGCGTTCTCAATCGCATGCTTGATTTTCTTGTAGCTTTGTTCACATTCACTTGACCATTGAAATGGGGCATTTTGTTTAGTTAAGTCTCTTAATGGGCACTTTCATTGGCAAAGTTAAGTATATAGCTTGGAAAGTAGCTGGCCGTACCATGGAAGGATCTCAACATATTTTCATCTTGGGGGTAGAAGTCGATTACAAGGCCTGTACTTTATTTGGACCCACAGTCATTCCCCCAGCTGAGAAAATATGGCCAAAGAACTTGCGCTTGGTTTGATGAAACTCACACTTTGTCGCCTTTAAAGTGTGAGACCTGCATCAGCATTTATACAACACACTTGTTTAAGAGCTTTACCATGCTCCTTTCGTGTGGCCCCAGAAACTAATATGTCATCACTGTAATTAAAAGGCGTTGTGACTGGTTGGATTATGTGATAAATAACATCCTGAAAATGTTCTGCAGCTGATGATACTCTGAAATGTAACCTTTTGTATCTAAATAAACCAAAATTCGTTGAAAAGGTAGTAATTTACCTGCAAGTCTCTTCCAAAATGAGCTGGTGATACCCTTTTTTTGAATCCAGATGGGACAAGACTTTAGATCCATTCAACGGCATAATCATGTCAGCAGTGTGAGGACCTGAATGTCTTTCTCTTTCAATTGCTTTGTGCGCTTGGAGAATATCCACGTAGATGTGCACGGCTCCTCCACAAAACTTTTTGGGCAATAGACCTATGGGTGATACCCATGGCATCGGACCAGTGGATCGCTCAATTATGTTATGCTTTAAAAAGGTATCAAGTTCTTTCTCAACAGCTTCTTCCTAATCAATGAAACAAGGATGGAAACTGAGTCGCTATCTCATGATAGGCATTGAAATTGTAGTTTACAGAAATCAGCCCCATGTCATCAGCAATACTGAAGCTCAGTAAACCTGCACTCATGAAGTACTTTTGTGTTTTTATGCTTCACAGTTGCTATGAATGAACCTTGACTTTGCAGTGGCTTTGAAGCAGCCCAAGTAAACACTTTAGCTTTCGACTGAGTTAAATGAGGCACTGGAGACAGTTCATTGTACTTTTCCATTGGCATAATGTTTTATTGACGTGCCATTTTCTGTGATAAAAGGTATGGAACAACATTCGCTTTCAGTGTGATCTTGGGACACTGTCCAAATGAATTTTGCACTTTTAGTTGTCAACCTTACTTCACCCTGCATTCTTCCTTGTAAGAAACTAATCCTACATGTGCACGTCATCCAGCGGTTAGCATTGATATTGCCCAGCCATCTTTCTCACTGTCACTTGACAATGATGGTGACAAACCTTTAGATGAAGAATTTGATGACGATCAGCATCGTTCAGTTTCTATGTACTCCAACTGATGTTGGCATTTGGCCTTGTAGATGTGCACAGAGCGTTGCACCTGGAATGTTCTGGCATCCATTTTGTTTTCACGCCAGGGTTCTCTTTTCCAAAGACTTTGCATATCTGTCCAATGGTGCTACATTCACCTTAATGTGGAAAGTCCACATGAAAAGCACAGCTTCTTTTGCTTTGGAGACAATACTTTATGGCCTTCCACATTGTATTTCAACTTCCTTTTCACACTCAACGTTGATTCCCTTTGGGAAGTTCCGGCCTCCATTTTGGCTGCTTGTCTGTCTGCTCTTTCTTCCACGTTGGCAATCATGAGTACTTGCTCCAAACTGAGTGTCTCCTTCAGCATTAAATTTCTGAAGGAATCAGAGAGGTAACCATCTATTACTCTGAGACGAATGACCTCTTCATCGTTGAACTCTTAATAAAACTTGCAGTACTTTATGAGTAAATCAAGTCTTTCTACTCATCCATTCATTTCACCAGCTCTCTGCCTTTCCTGACTGAAATTCTACCTTTTGTAGTCAACATTTGACATTGGATTGAACTTGGTATTTAATACTTCTTTGATTTGACAGTACGTCACTTCATCACCTTGTTGTCCAAGTTCCCTACAAAGCATGCACCTGCACGCGCACGCACATAGCCTTCACCAAGCACCCAGAATTCATCTGAAAGCTCGCAGATCATTGAAGGCATTAGGAGAGAGCTTGCCTATTGCTAGAAGCTTGTCTTTTAGAATGACGATCAGTGTGGAAGGCAGTGTTTCTCTTGGCGCTCAGACACTAGTGGTGGGAGAAACCTGCACAATAGCCTGGGCATGCAGAACACATATGTAGGGTGCCTAGGGACCCAGCAAGTGTATTTAACTTACACTGCCTGTTTTACTATTAGCACAAGGGTCCTGCACAGAGGGGCTTACGCAAGGTCTATCTGCATGGCCTGTAACACAAAATATTCTATTTTCAGAAGACATTGAAAGGAACAGAGCTGTAAAGTGGCAGCGTATATTAACAGGGCTGTTGGCAATAAGCAGCTGCAGTTAGGGTCAACACCTTTCAACAAGAAAAATACCAGCCATTTGCTGTTTTAGAGTTTGCAAAGGCATGGCCATGATACTAAATAGGACTGTAAACAAAATTGAATATACTCGGTAGAAACATGGCTTTTCTGCCTTTGTTTACCTTAATTACTTGTAAGGGATTGTTAACTCTGCCTGGAACACATTGAAAAGTGTTTTATATTTATATTTGCTATTTAAAGTTGTACAGAAAAGGACAAAAAATACCGTCTTTAAGTGATTTCACTTATTTTTGTACTAGCCGGCACTTTAAAAAAACAAGGGTCCTGGTAGAAAACAGACCAGATGGTTACCCTTGCTGCAGTCCATCATACATCCTGCACAAAAAAAGCACATTACCTAGAAATTATATTGGACGTTATTTATGAAGGCTACCCAAACCCCTGCGAGGCACTGAAGCACTTAGATGCTGCTGAACAATATA
The DNA here is from genome assembly GCF_964263255.1 of Lissotriton vulgaris. Lineage (NCBI taxonomy): Eukaryota > Metazoa > Chordata > Amphibia > Caudata > Salamandridae > Lissotriton > Lissotriton vulgaris. The sequence goes on from NC_141695.1 coordinate 1,640,069,012, forward strand.
AAGATCTTCACTGAATGGGAAGGACTGAGCAAAGTGTTAATGTAACTCCTGGTAGGGCCACTGGAAATATGCCACAGGTGAGGGACAAATCATGCAGCAGAGTTTACTAAATTATACGGCACAAACAGTTAAATTATGTGGCATACTGCTGCACATTTTGTAATAGTATTACCTCAATATTTTGTTACTTTTACACTTGTTAACACCTCATTAGTAGCAGTTTAACACTCACAACAGCAACAGAAAGGTGAACAGTCCTTCCACTGCACAGCAATGTGTATTGATGCATTTTTAGTAACTTTTGAAATATTTGAGCTATAAACTTATTTTTTATGTTAAAATGTCCAGATTATGCAGCGGATGATGGATTGTGAAAAATGCAGCAAACCCATATTTTTGTTAAAAAACCACATTTGCCGCACAATCACATAATTCCAGTGTCCCTGCCCTTGACTTAGGTGTCAGTGACCCGCACACAGTACAAAGAGTAGGCAGGGCAGGGAGCCTTCTAATTATCTGGTGAAATGCTAACTTGAAACACATCCCAACCATTCCTCTGTGTGCAGACTGTCTTTGTAGCCATTTCAATCATGCTCCCTCTTATTTTATTTTTACTGTATGTGTTTATATTGTTAGCTTTTGGGAAAGCAAACAGTAATATATTCCAAAAATATAATCTTATTTCCTGAATGAGGGACTACATGAAAGATAACTGAAGGTATTTAACTGCCAAAACATTAAAAAGCATGAGAACATCACAGGAGAAAAGGGTTGGAGTTTTCTTAGATGTATGTGGCAGTTATAGAAGCATGAATATTGTATTTGTATTTCAAGCAGCAATGGTTTGATGTTAAAAGTAAAGCCATTTTTGTTTCCGATACCAAGGGTGGGTTCTCTCAGGGTCGAACTGGGACAGAAAATAGGGCTGAGCTAAAACTGTGACCCATGTTCATGAATTAAGGCAGTTGATAAACTTTAAGGGCATGCTGTATAAGTGTTTTGCAAGGCATGGCAGACTGTATGGATGTGAGCTTGCTGCAGGCAATGGTTTTTGATATCAGGAAAATCATTAGCAAAAAGTCGACCACCACACCATAAAGCAGGCCCAAAAGACTGGCCCAAACAATGACCTGTCTGACCAGCCCTTCGGGGACTTTCGGATTGCCCTATACCCCAGCTCAGAGTTGCTCTTGTAAATGTAAGTAGTTCTATCTTCATTTTATTGCAAAATGCAAGATTGCCCTTTGCTTGTGGGGCCATACATTATTATGTTGCTACCTCTAAGCAGGACACGCAAGTGAATTGGTAATGTAATTAATAGCTGTGCCCCAGCATAATGCCTGATTGTAATGTTGATTGTGCATTAATTGTGCATTATACAGAGATAACAATATCAATGTAATGGTCAGTGGTTTGCAAATTACACACAATCTGAGAGGGGCTGTTGCTGTGTGTCTGTTTAACAATAAATGATGTACTAAGAATCAGTTAGAAAGCATCCAATGCTCAATCAGTGTGCCCAGCCTGTAGCAAATGTGCTTGAGAACCAAACACAGTGCTTCACATCAGTGTGTCTGGAAAGTGTTTATTTTTAATCTCAGCAATATGCTCATTTAGGATGTATGACGTTACAACGCATACTTTTACAACGCCTACCTGTACAACGCATTTTTTACAACGCAACATCCATTACAATGCATTCCATTACAACGCATGCATTTACAATGAATTTTTAAAAACTACCTTTACAACGCATTCCATTACATCGCATACTACCTTTACAACGCATACCATTACAGCGCATAACATTACATTGCATATAAGGTAAGTATTGGATAGTGTAGGGGTAAAAATTACTATTCTAAATCCAGGGGGTGCAACAGTAGGGTAAGTGTTGGATAGTGTAGGGGTTAAAATTACTATTCTAACTCCAGGGGATGCAGCAGTAGGGTAAGTGTTGATAGTGTAGGGGTAAAAATTACTATTCTAACTCCAGGGGGTGCAACAGTAGGGTAAGTGTTGGATAGTGTAAGGGTACTATGCGTTGTAATGCTATGCGTTGTAATGTATGCGTTGTAATGACTGCGTTGTAATGACATGCGTTGTAGTGGTGTGCGTTGTAGTGTCATGCATTGTAATGGTTGCGTTGTAAATGCATGCGTTGTAATGGATGTTGCGTTGTAAAAGTTTCATTGTAATGGTAGTGCGTTGTAAAAGTTGCGTTGTAAAGATTGTTTCCCGCTCATTTATAGCGTTTCTCAAGCTAAAAGTACAGTATCAAGCTTCACTGCGTAATGTAGAGTTAGAATCATACCTCCTGCAACTCTTTTACATCAACCATTGTTGCTTTATTGACCTTAAATGTATTTGGTAATTTATAACTTAAGTAATATCACTGATGTAATTATGGTGAAATGGTGCATAATTTTACTTCTGCTACTCCTGACATTCTGGCAAAGTCCTGTATTAAACAGTGTGAGTAAACAACCAGTGAGATTCTTGAAACGACAACAGCCTAAGAACAGTTCACCCACCATTGTAAACTGTGTGCAATATTAGACTATGTATATGTTGAAAAGAAAACCACAATTTCGTGATTTCAGGAATCTTCGGAATCAATTGGGATGTGTTTAAAGGTTTTTATTTTCACTAATCTTTATTTTAACCATGTTAGACCAAAGGCAGAACTTGAGGCCAACTAGTGTTTGATCAGCTGCAGTGACAGAGAGGGTGGCTACTGTCTGTGATCGGCAACTATTTAGCCATGAAAAAGTGAATGTGAGTGAGAAATAACATCTCAGGTTGCTCATACATCCTGTTAAATCTTGTTATCTGCTCCTGATGGACATTTTGCTATTTTCTGAATTAGAACAAGTAATGAAGTTATGTCATTTCTTCAACGGATTCCACACTTGTGGATCTTAAATATTCCATTGTTCAAGTCCAGCGACCGCTAGAGGTATCAGATCAGCCTACAAATGAATTTAAATATGTTTGCCTTCCTATAGTGACTGAAAGGGAAATTGGACTCAAATCAAAGCACACATTAAGCACTTTGTAGCTTATAAAGAGCATTTGGTTGCCTAGGGATTTGTTGCATGTCGGAACACGCAACCTTGGCTGGGGTGAACAGACACCCTTCTTTGCCGCACACAGAGGAACAACAGAACAACATTAGAGGGAACATTGCTTGTGGCATTTTCTTTATCTCTTTGTTTACGCCTTCATCTGCTAAATTCTCAGATATTTAATGTTTTTTACAATTTGCTTTTTTCAGCACATCAATGAAATCACACAGGTATAAACTCAGGCAGTCCATTTGTTGCCAATACTTTGCTTTTAGGCACTATTGAAGGGAGGCAGTGGTTTCAAGAAGGCGGCGGTACCTTATTTTGCACTCTTTTCAGCAGCCATTGAACAAAATCACTATTTTGACCACAACTGATGGCCTTACAGTCGGTCCAACATGATACATCAGCCTCATAAGCACAAAACCTGTGCTTCTGCTTAGGTTGTGGCGCCTGGTGCTGAGGTCGATGGCTCTCTTTACTGAGGATCTGGTAAGCGTGATCATATTCTCTATATTTGGTTACCACGATCCCTGATGTTTCTTGGTGTGTACCTGCTTCTGTTGATGGTGTTCTCTTGCACCTGGCTGCCACTGCTCATTGCACTTTATCTACCTAGTTGTCACTGCCTTTAGTATTTCTTGGTGTGAGAATTGTGTTCTCTTTTAGAGCTTTCATGCATTCGGCTATCACAGCCTTTAGCACTTAACTGTACCTGTTTGTTGCTTCCTTTAGTGTTGTTGCAGTATATGAATGACTGTTCTGTGTTGAGTTGTGGTGCAGTACCTCTTGTCTTGACATTACCAGCAAATTTCTAGCTGACAACAAACAAACTTTCTGTAAGGCCTTTACTTTCTTTACTAGCCTTATCCTGGCTGGAGTGGCACTTTGACTACACATACACCAACCATCGGTTTTCACTTTGACTGAGGCACACAGGCAGTTTGGTGGACCATGACAAACTCTCTGGAAGAGCACTCTTGGTTCTTTGGGTTGTTTGGTGTACATAATCCCCTATCTTACACCATTTGTATTGTCCTACTCTGCCTAGGTACCTGTGAATGATCATGCCACACAGGGAGCTTGGTATTACATGTCTTTATTCCTCAGCGTGTAAGCTTTAACTGAACGTTCTACTTCATGAATTCCATCACCTGCACCACCGCACTTACATCCCTGTTCTTCTGAGTCCATCAGGAACCAAAAGAGTCCAGTCATCTCTAACTCACAAGACACTACACATGTTTCCCCACAACTAGCCCATGAATTTCATCATGGAGCCAGTTCATTACAGAATCTTGGTAATATTGGTTGTAGATGACAATGTTCAATCATTTCTCTAATATAAAAATATCTTCATCAAATCTAAATTGGAGAAGTACAGCATTCAGTTTGAATGATCTTCCATTAAAATGCTTGTTTTTAAAAGATGGATGATTTTTTTATCTAATGAAGCTGACTGTAGACATCTGACCAACTTGTGGTGACGGAGAATATTGCTGAGCCAGTAAGGAGCACTATGCGTATATTATGAAACGGCATTGAGTCTCGCAGCACATTAGTTTTCATAAAACTTGTGTTGATTTGTAAAATAATCAATTACATTAACTTCTCAGTAATGATACATCTATGCACTGTATATTGAATGTCAATTTGGAAGAAACTAAGTTGCAAATATGTAGTATTTACATTTTAATGAGTTGATTTTGCTAATGGATGGATAGTAAATGATTAATTTGCCAACCAGCTTCAAAGAAAAGATACTAAGCTGAAGACTATTATTACATATGAGTAAATCTCTGCATAATTTTGTATTGGCCTGTGTCAAACACTGCATATTGCATAATAATACATGGGGGTAATTTTATCAGTGTCTAATGGTAACTTAATTTAGCTTATTTTAAACAAACAGTAATATGGATATACTGTATTTTATAGTCATTTCGTTGTTTAATGCATGTGATAGAGGCACAAAGGAATGATGTGCTTTACATACAAAATGAAAAAGTAAAACTACAGTCAAGAACCAATTAATGCATGCCAAGAGTGTGTACAACAATCAAGAAACGTAATTAGGCAGACAAGTAAACAGTTACAGTCCTGGGTAGTTTAGTTACCAGAATAAGAGGAATAATATCAATCAGAACTAATTTAGTTTAGTAAAGCAAATAAAATGTGTAGGTGGTGGAATACTACAGCATTAGAAGAGTTTGTTTTAATCACAAAAGTAATTTTGTATTCTCATTTGTTGTTTTTGTTTAGAATTAAGTTGCAAGGGGGCAGAAACAACGCAAAGTGGAGAGATAAATCATTAAGTGGGAAGAAAACAAACAAACAGATGAAGAATACATAGAGATGGGAAGAGGCTATCAAATGAGGTTCTGGGAAAGCTGATGTCAAGAAGGGGTAGTAAAACAACCTAATCTGGTAAACTGGTTGGGCTGAGCTATTGTCAGAGCAGATGAATGACTAGCACCTGGTGCTAGAGGTTGAACGACTAGAAGGACTCTGTTGCTGCTTCCATCATATTGCAGCCACCCAAGCTGGCGATTGAATCCACGGGATATTCAGGTGCAGATGTGAGTAACGATGTAGGTGCGGACAGTTTGGTTGGCTCACAGCCCCCACAGCTTCAAACTCTAGTGATTGACACTGTGGAGGCGGATAGCACACTTAACAAGAACCTCATATCTTGGAATATAGCAGGTTTGGCGAATAAATTTAAAGAACCGGTATGGATTAAATTTATGAGACAATTCCTTGTTATTAACCTCCAGGAAACTTTCCCGATAGACTGTGATTTTTTTAGGAGGGTTATCTGGCCTTTTTTGTGCCTGCTACACCATCAGCTCGGGGCAGACCCATGGGGGGATTAGTAACTTATATTTCTTTGACAGTGGACTGCCAGAGTCAGGTTATTCCATCATCTAGCCCATGCATACTGCCTATGATACTGAAGCAGGGAGACAAAAGATGGAGTTTAATAAAGTTTTACAATGCAGTGTCATCCCCTTCAGATTCTAACAACATTGCCTGCCTGGGCAGTTTTATTCCTCACTCCTATAGTTCTATTCTCCAATCTTTTGATTGTTGGATATTTTAATATTCATTTATGTGGTAATCCCACGGCCATTAAAGTCTCGGAGATGGGGTGCCCCTGTTACAATGGGTTCCATTTTGAACATTCAAGGATGGGAGAGGCTCTTAACAATCTATCAAACGATTTGGATTTGATGTGCACTATGTCCATCTCTGATCCCAGTCGCAACTTCTCCGTACCTATCTTTAAAGGAAAAGGGAGGGGATCATTTATTGATTTCATCCTGATTTACTCGTCCCTGCAGTCATCTGTTGGCAATTTTCATATTGCAGATAGTATGTATAGTGATTACAATCCCATACACGTGCAACTGCAGGGTCCTTTGGCAGTACAGGTTGGAGGCGAGAGGCCTTTAGGATTGCTAAAGGCTAGCGATAATAGACGTCGGCTAAAATGGTCCCAGATTACTTCAAATACCTTCCATCGGAAGGTTAGAGAATCGTGCAACATTGAGGTGGGACTATGCTTAGATGCTAGTTCCCCACCAAGTGAGGTAATCAAGGCATATGCTTTCATCGTAAGTAAAGTGGGAAAACTTTTAAGCACCGCTGGAGGCAGATCAAGGCTACCCGGGCCCAGATGGTTTGATGCTGTTTGTTCTAAGGCCGCAAAAAAACGTAGGGAATCTCTATCTGTAAATCCCCGAAACATTTCCCTAGTGTGAGCCTGTAGAAAGGACTACATGGATTGCCTGACAAAGAGGAAAGGAGAACTTAAGGATGAGGCTTGGAAGGCACTGATAGACCCTTGTACGTTAAAGAGTAGCTCAAAGTTCTGGAGCATTGTTAATGGTCCGCTCTTTGATGAAGCTACAACAAGGGCTCTTGACTCCCACATAACGGAGGAGGAATGGGTATTCCACTTCACCTCGATGTTTGGATGCCCTATGGAATACCCCCCTAACGTTAGTCAAACCAGTATTTCTCCTACGGTGACGTTTGAACTGGGCAAGCTAATGGAAGGTATCCATGGTCTAACAAGTAACAAAGACCCCGGCCCGTACAGTATTCCCCCGGATCTCTTTAAATCAGACCCCTCTTTTTGGGCATCCATCCTGGTTGCTGTGTTCAACGCAGCCGCGAAGCATGGATGCCCTAAGTCCTGGGCGACCTCGACCATTGTCCCTGTTTTCAAGAAGGGGGATCGGAGTAGCACCAAGGGCTACAGGCCGATCTCCCTTCTTGATTCAGTGGTTAAGGTTCTGGGACATGTTATTCTGGATAGATTGTCTAGCTGGGCGGAGGAGTTTAATATCTTCTCCGACGTCCAGTATGGCTTTCGCCCCGGTAGGTCAACGTTGTCGCAGTGCCTGAATCTCTCCTTAATATTAAGTAAATATACAGTTGCTCATCAGGGCACTGTTTACCTTGCCTACATGGACCTGTCTTCAGCTTCTTTTGACTGTGTTAACAGAGGCAAGCTGTGGCAGTCCATGAAGGCAAGGGGGGGGATGACAGCCCTGTGACCTTTCTGATAAATCTACATAGGTCATCTAGGGCTAATATACGGTTTTCGCAGGATCTTAGGGTTACTAGGGATTTGGACATTAAGCAGGGGGTAAGACAGGGGTGCATTATGGCCCCCTACTTATTCAACTTTTATATAAATGACCTGGACAATGCTCTGAGAAGCACGGAGATAGACTTTCCTTATGTAGGGCACCGTGGTGTTCCCAAGTTACTCTATGCGGAGTCGCGGACAATGCCGTCTTATTGGCAAGAGCGGCACTCAGTCTACAGACTCTACTGGATGCTTTCTCTGGTTTTATGACAGATCATGATCTGGCCATTAATCACACTAAATCTTTTGTTATGCAGGTGGGTCCGAGACCAAAGAAGGCTTTCCAGTTCAGGGTGGGATCTGCTCTTATTCCTCGCACTAGTGCTTTTTCATATTTAGGAGTCCTTTTGGATGATAAGTTAAATTGGGGACCTCAAATCAGTAAAAACAGGGGTGCCATGGAAAGGGCCAATGCGGCAATTTTTTATTTCTCCTCCAAGAGAGGGAGAAGACCAATAGGTGCAATGCTGAAGTTGTATCATGCCAAAAGTGTGGCATCTGTAAGCTCCAGGAGTGAAATCTGGGGCCACAAAAAGGTTAACATCTTACAGATAGCAGAGAATAAATTCTTAAAGCGTCTGCTTTCGGCCCCCTCAAAGTCTCTCTAATATGGTGGTTCATGAAGAATTGGGTGTTCAGTATCTGTGTGACACTTTAGCATTGCGTCCCATAGTATTCTGGTTAAAATGCTGCCTGAACCCGGAACTATTCCTCACACACAATATAATACGTGAATGTATGTCCCTAGATAAGGCTCCCAAAATTTCGGGGATCAGATACATAAGACATAGCTTTGATGGGATAGGGCGTGCAGAATTATTCCAAAAGCCTGAAAAAATTACTAGGATGGATGTGGAGCTTGTTAAGGCTTCATGCAGGGCATTAAAAAAATTGGAAAGGGATGAGCAGAAACTAAAAAAAGAAAGTGTTCGTAGACACTCAAAGCAACCCATCTTTTAGGGTCACTTTCAACACATAAAAAGTATCTCTTAGCCAGGTTTAGGACGCACACGTTACAGCTCTTGTTAGCAAGACCTAAGGGCAGTTATACTAGTCATGAGTTAGTACCCTGCGGCTGCGACGGCCTGTCTCCGCAGGACCTATCTCATTTTATGTTTTTCTGTAATCTGTACTCAGTTCCACAAAAACATTTTCTGGTCCCTATTCTAAAAAAGCTGAATTTCAGGCAAGTGCGACCTGCACTTTTATATTTGCAATTATGAAAGGATGATTGTATTCCATTTGTGGTGGGGTACCTAAAGTCAATATTGAAATCAAGACAATGTATGGACAACTGACGTGGGACCTGATGAAATCTTGGAATATTTATGATGGGATGAGCTGTGAACTCTTAGTGCATCTTGCGAGCTGGTCTTGTCTCTTTTAAATTCTACTGATTATGGCCTTTAGCCTTTTTATTGTATTTTATGTATTTTTATATATGCCTGATCTTTTTCATGTATTGTCGCTATGTATCTTTTATGGATATCCTTGTATAGCTGAATGAAGTTTATTTTGATTTGACTAGAAGGAGCCGTAACATGAGATCCACTTTTGAAAGTCCTTTAGCTATCTAGGAGGAATTCTTTGGCACTTTCTACATCCAGGCCCTTATGAATGAAAACCTGAAAACAGAACCGTGTAAGTAGTGCTTTGTCTTATATTTAGACTTTTTGAAAATCATATTGTGTTGTACCCCTCCAATGTCTTTATAAACTATACCTCTTTGGCTCTTTCTACCCTCTCTCCCAATCCAACTATTCTCTTTTGGTAAGTTCTGCTCAGTTTGCAAGCACAAGGAAGTCGATGTTGGGTAGAGGGAGATTTACAAAAGAGAATAACTAATCAATTATTTTTCAGGCCATATGCCTTTTTAAACTATGGAAGCGAATTGCACACATGCACTTACATATTATTTTTAGTGTGGCCTCGAGCGTCAGCATTGGATCCAAGGACTGATTTAAGGACTTTGAAACACCCCAACCATGTAAAACACAGAAAGAACAGCAGAATAAAAAAAGAAATACTTCCAGAAGGGACAAACAAAGCGAGTCAAGGTTGACAGAGGGGGAAGGTAGTTAACACTACATCACATAGCACTTGGTTATACTGTTGTTTCAAGATTTCTCAGATCATTGACTACCACCTTTAATAAACTTTTCTGGAAGTTTTACTACTTTAATACTGTCCAAATGCAGGTATTAATTCTGATATTTGTCAATGTGGTCTAAACAAACCAGAACAGAGGTTCTAAAGACGGGGATCTGTGGTCCCTTGGGGGTCTTTAAGCCTCATCTGGGGGCTGGTTACAAAATTAAATAAAATTAGCAGATTAATAAAATATGCATACATATTAAATGTTCTGTACTTGTCAAGGAATTTAAGAGTGTAAAATGTGTGGCTAACATTGATTTGGCATCCTTAGCATGATTTAAGGGAGTGGTACAGCAAGCAGGATCAATTATGGGAAATTCGTGGTTCAAATGAAAAACTGGTGTGCGACAATAAGATATTATGCCTGGGGCAAAAAGACAAAGTGATATGCTGGAGACTGTCATGTCACTTTATCCTTTAAAATAAAACGGAAGGGGCTATTCAAATAGATAAATGTACATGTGCAAATGTATTCACATGTAAATTTACTACTAGATCAAGGAGTATTTTTACATTTTTTTGCTATTCACCATTTCTAAATATAAATGTATCACTTCGTCCCCTTCCCCTTTAAAAAAAGGACTGGGCAATGGAGTACCCAGGTCCTAATGATGTCATTTGAGGTGTCATCATTGATATCATAAATAATGTCATAGAACATGACATGAGTGATGTAATACATGTGGTTATAAGCAGGTTACAGTTTTTATAATATATATATATATATATGTGTGTGTGTGTGTTCATATATACATATATTATATATATATTACCTACTGGCGCTCTTCAGTAGGTAGTTAAAGTTGCAACCTAGTTTCCATAGGAAAATCATTTTTTGATTTGCTAATAACGTTGGCAACGTTTGACGAATCTTTGTGAAATTCTCCCCAAGAAAATCTATCCAGGTTAGCTCCTATCCTGAAAGTTTAGGGGTGATTCATCAAGGGGGGCTGAGAAAACATGGAGGTCCCAAAATGCGCTTTCCCCATGTTAATTTCCATAGGACATTTTGCGACGAGCTACAGCCCGAACTGCTGAAAGGTATTACCCCAAATTTGGCAGAAAGGTAGAGCTTGGTTCAGAAAGTCACTTTTTTAAATGGTGTAAATCTGTTCAGTAGTTTTTGAGAAATTCAAAAAATAAGAGTAAAGAAATCAATTTCCCATAGGAAACTTTGTGCAAGGCTACAGCTGAAACCACTGAACAGAATTACCCCAAATTTGGCACAAATGGTGTAAATCCGTTCAGTAGTTGCTGAGAAATTAGAATAATAAAAGTTTCAATATCTGGGCAGAGCCTAAGTCCAGTGCACAAGCTTCACTGTGATTGGCTGCCAACACTCCAAACCAGGAAGTGTTGGCAGCCATCTTGTGGCTCAGTAGTATTGAGTCGGTAGAAAACAGAGAAACAAAGGTAGAAAACAAGAGAAGGGGGCAGGGTAGAAACACCTTGACCCCCTAGGCCTGCTCAGGGGGTCCCAGAAGGACCCCAAGGGCCCAAAAAAGCATTTAAAAAAGAAATCGGCACAATTTGCGCTGGGGTCGCAGGTTCCCGTGTTTTATTTTAATGAAACCCCGGGATGGGCTAGGTCCCCCGGGCCTTTCTTAAAAAATAATAACGGGGGCTTGCTAGAGCTGCAGGGGTCATCGCAGTCTCGGGCGTTCACTCATGTTGGGAGGGGGGTTGCGCATCCCCCCCTCCTGGAGCCCTCCATCTGTTTACAACTTTGGTATTGTTTGTTGATTCTTTATGAAATTTTCCAAAAAGTTTCTCTTTTTCGATCAGTTGCTATATTGAAAGTTTAGGGGTGATTGATCAAGGGGGGGCTGAGAAAAAAGGGGAGTCCCAAAATGTGTTTTCTCCATGCATTTTCCATAGGAAACCTTAGACAAGGCTATAGGTCAAACTGCTGAACGGAATTACACCAAACCAAATTTGGCAGGGAGAAAGGTCGTGGTCCAGAAAGCACACTTTTGTTGAAATGGTGTAAATCCGTTCAGCAGTTTTTGAGAAATATCACATTTTACAGATATCGATATTTGAGAATTCTGACATCTGATAAATTGTTTGAGGGGTTATGAGCACAAGCTTGCTGCTCATATGCAGTGAATGGTTGAAATTAGGAAGTGTTGGCAGGCTTTTTAGTGACTTAGTCTGTCAGCTCGCATCTCTCCGTGTAGAAGCCATTGGGTGTGTAGTTTTACCTCTGTGAGGCAACACTGACATCTTTGTCTGTGCGAGATACCCCTTTCATGCTGGCTCTCCCCACATTACCAGGTCGCAGCTATGCCTTTTGAAGCCAGTCCGTTGGCTCAGAGCTCTGGAAGTCAGGCCGTCAGCATGACCCCCTACACTACCCAAACACCACTAAACTACACTAAACACTAAAACTACTCCCAGCACGACGTCCTACACCACTGCACTATCCTTAAACTCTACTCCCAGCACGACCCCCTACACTACCCACACACCTCTACACTGCCGTAAACTTTAAAATACTACCCCAGCACGATCTCCTACACTACACAAACACCATAGCACTACCCTAAACTATAAAACGCTACCCACAGCATGACCCCATACACTACCCAAACACCAATGCACCATCCTAAACCCTAAAACAGTGTTAGGGTTTGTGCACAGCAAAGAGCATGTCCCCTCTCATTGCACTAGTGGTCTCTGTAAAAGCTCTCTTTAAACAAACTATTGAAAGCCTTTCTTGTTATCTCAGCCCCTCTTTAAGACTTCTGTTTATGTTGCTCAATGTATTCACAACTTTGGACATTGCTGTCTTGTTTACACATTGGACCTTCCTTTTACCAAGGCTTATTTAGAGCACTCCTCCCTAGGCCATGTGTTACTTCAACTCATTAGCATAATAACTGAAGCTCTGCAGACCTGCTTGTGAGAACCACACCCAGTTCTTCGAACCACACCCAGCTCTTTGAACCACACCGAGCCCTGTCTATAAAAGGTAGCCCCTGAACCTCACCCAGTGCTTGTGCTCGTCTACCTCCCACTTACCTGAGAACAGATCCTTCGGCGCTGGCACTCCTGCTCTCTCCAGACCTTCATTGTCTTCAAGGGGCGCGGCTGCTGGCTCTTCCTTCTTCCGGTTTCCGGCTCCTTCTTGCCTCCGCCCCTCTTCTGTCCACTGCATTCGACCTGCAAAGAGAAAGAGGACAAGGTTAGACTGATCAGTATCCCTTTACAGCAACAAGTAAGTGCAAAACTTTTATTACCTGAAAGAACTTTGAAGGCGATTTCTGGATTCATGTAAAGACAATTTGGAACAAGATATCTCCCACGAACTTTGTGGTTCAAACCCTTTGTTACAAGAGTACTTTGTGGAACTTTGTGAAATAAACATTGTTATACTTGGAACTTTTAAGAATCAAACAGAGGAAACCATTGACAGCAAGGCAAACAGTAAATCAAGGACTTGCACAAATTACCTGCTGTATTTTGATGTAAAAGTACAGTATTTGTTTTATAAAAAGACTAGAAATGTGTGAAAAGTAAGTTTGCTATTAAGAATTTAGGCTTTAGTTATATTAAGGTGAATGTTAGATGTTGGTAATTCTGATAATGATATTCGTTTGATTTTACAGAAGTTTTACAGTAAAAGAAAGCACATCCCAGAACCGTAACACATTCCAAACCTGGAAGCTAGAGACCAGGATCCAAGAGGTACTTTTAGAAGAGAATTTCTAATAGATTAAGGGTTAGTCAGGAACGCATTTAGGGATAGGGTTCACTTATCTGTTCTTTGTTTATGTTTCATTAGGCACCAGTTTCTACAGAAGTTAGAGAGGGCCGCAGACTTTAGCAGCACTTCAACAGTGGAAACGCAAGAACGGTGTACGGTGTTGTCTCTCTTTTTTTATTTTATCCACTTCCCCCCTTTCCTTGAGCTCCTGGTTCTTAGTGCACTGTTTAAACCTAGTGTGCTGGAACAAGCAGTTTCAAGGTGGGGTCGGACTGTCTTCAACCTCCATCAGAACTGAACAGAAACTCAGGTGAGCTGGGCTTTGACAAACAGTAACCACAGCACGATCCCCTCCACTACAGAAACACCACTGTACTGCCTTAAACCCTAAATATACCCCAGCTTGACTCCCTACACTACCCAAACACCACTGCACTACCCTACACCATAAAACACTAGCAGTCCTTCGGCTCAAGGCTCTGCATTTGGGAGCCAACGGCCCATAGCTCTCTTTGTGCGAGCCGAGCCCACGGGCCGCAGGTGTCCCTGTGCGAGGCTGCTCAACGGCCTGCAGGTCTCCCTGTGGTAGCCGGATCGCAGCTGTCACTCTGCAAACCGATATTGGTAATATAAGGTGGCTCTAAAAAGAGCCTTTGTGTTTATTAGTTAGAGCTACATATAAGTGCGGATGCATAGCTTCAGGTTATTTCGATAAACTTGATTTCCCTGATCTGTGAAGTGTACTCAGCCATATGAAAACGTATGTTGTTGTTGTAGATCGATCCCATTCTATGGTCTCTGAGGTATGTAGAGACAGTTTTGGTGACATTCTTCCTGGATTTTTCAATCTGAGGCCAAAATTGGTTTGACCAATTTCCCTTCTGTCTTTGGCATATATTGGAGTATACAAAGACCGTTTGAGTCAAAAGCAACATCAGTTGTCTAAAGGTGTCCTTCATTAGCATTTCCAGACCTATCCCAGTCAATGTGCCTAGGACGTTACCACCACAGTGCACAATCATGAGGTCAGGGTGTTGGAGATGCAAACAGGTTTTAACCAAAGGGAGCAATTGGTGTCACTTCAATCCTTTTTGTCCAAACCATTTAATGTCCACATTTTGTAAACATAGGTCTGAGTCAATAAGTCTCTGTTCTACATACCTCTTGCACCAGAAAGCAAAGCTATGTCCTACGATCCACACTAGCATTTTGAAGGTATATCTGGAAGATATAGATAGATATATGTATCTCATGCAGTCCGTTGGTAGAATAAGAGATACAAAAGGATAACTGATTGGGTGATGAAAAGCATTGTTTACTTAAAGGTAGGGTGCATATTAGTTTGTCGAAAAGCATCTTTGTCATTGGTTAATAAAAAGCAGTTTCAACGTGGAGTACATATGATAGGATAACATTTTCTCAGCTCAACCAAACCTGCTACTTGCATTTAGAAGGCGCTGTTCGAACTTAAAACAATGGTGAACTTTTAACCTGCAGGTGCGTTAAATGTTTGAGAAAATGTTGCAAAAAAATATTGTTAGGTTTGAAAAAATTATGATCATTTAACCTGCAGGTGTCGTAGAATGTTCTAGAAAGTGTGTTGATAGAATACGTTCAACGCCTCATCTGTATGTGTTTTTAAATTTAAAAAAAAAATGTTTATATGGAAAGTGGAAAAATAACCAATAGAGAGAAGTTTTTCAATTTGAAAAAATCAAGGAACTATTCTGATTGGTTCTTTACATGTATTTATGTGTGGAGCAACAGGGGAATTGTGCCATTACTGGTTCCATTCTTGATGAGAGTGGTGCATTACATGTACTGTTTGACAAAGAAATAATTACATATGTTTGGGACATTTGGAATCTGCATACCAGCTACGAATGTAAGTTACATTATGCTTAGTTGTTAGGAATTAGTGTGGGTTTAGCTCCCCTGTCCGGTCTGTTTTCCTTCTTTCCTCCTTCATGTTGGTGTCCTTCCTTTGTTTCCTGGTTTTCGGTAGCCCCGCCCACTTCCTCCGTGGTTTTAGGTCGCCAGCACTGGGACTCTGTGCTTGGTTTCTGACCTTGTTGGAGTCTATCCTGGGTTCGGGTTTTTTGTGCTGTCTGGATTACGACGTGGAAATCTGTGAATCGTGTGAAAATCGCTGCTCGGCAAGCGGAGGCTTCCTGCTGCACGAGGCTTCGTGTACGCCACCCGGCTGGGTGCCGTTCCGGTCGTCTTCCTGATCGAGTGGGAGTTCAGCGGTAACGTACCAAAGCGGCCGCTTTGTGAATATCGCGTGAATGCGCTGCTGCTGTGTTTCCATTGGGATATACAAGACTGAAATACAGGGGTTTCCTCGGCGAGGGAAACTCGGAAGCTGAATCGGGTTTTTTGGGCGCCCGAGGTTAGAGTAGTTTTCAATAGCGCTACCTTGGAGGCGTGTTTTATTCTGTGGCCACAGAGATAGCGATTATTTAGTTGGATGCTGTGGTGCCTAGTGCGCACTTCAGATTTTTGGGTAGGGGTTTTTTCTGTCAGACGTATGACTTTTTCCCCTAATCACGCATAGTACATTAAGCAGGGTGTACTTGCATTTGGATTTATTGCTCTTCTCGGATTCTCCTGACTATACCACAAGTAAGGAGAGGTTGTGGGTGTGTTGGATGATTACTGGTGGGAATGGGGAATCAAAGGAAGGAGCACTGGGATATATGTTAATGTACGTTTTCTTTTCTGTGCATTTTCTCTCTTGTGACTGCAGGTCAGGATCAAGCTACAGAAGAGGGTCTGCGGTGCTGTAGCAAAGAGAGAGCATTGGCTTTACTTTTTCTTTGTTTACCTTTTTCCTACCTTCTCCTTTTTCCCGGTTCGCGCTCACGCTGTACATACAAGTGCGTGCGGCGATCCGAGTGGAGGCAGAAGAGTGGGGCCATCCTCGCTTCCGTGGTTGTGGGTTGAGTCGGCGAAAGATCCAACAGAAAACCAAGCCTTCAAAATTACAACCACCTGAGCGAGAATGGATGAGGATGGGAATGAGTTGGATGAAAGAACCCCTACTGTTCAGGAACTAATGGGAGCTGTAAACGCACTGCAACTTAAGGTGCAGGAATTACAACAAGAAAACCAAGGGTTACGTCAGGAGATGAGTGTAGGGAAAGTTAAAGCTTCTGTTTGGGGAATGGGTAAATCTCCGATAGTACATCCAGCTACTTTTCAATTTGATAGGAGCACGAGTGCCAGTAATCCCCCTTTGACAGTAAATGTGACTACACCCTCCCCTGTCCCTTTGGCGGTTCCGGAAAGGTTCACGGGTGATTCTAGTAAATATAGTATTTTCATGAATCAATGCCATCTGCACTTCATGTGTCGACCCGCTTCATTCCCTAATGACTCCACCAAGGTGGCATTTGTTATATCGTATCTAGCAGGGACTGCGGCGTCATGGGCTGTGCCGCTAGTTGAGAATGAGGATCCTGTTTTGAACGATTTTGTGGCTTTCAAGGAACAGATGCGGTGTCTCTTTGCAAAACATGCGTTTATGCAAGCGAGTGACGCTGAACTGCTAAAACTAAGACAGGGAAAACAAGATCTCATGACTTATGTCTCCACTTTTAACAGGTTAGTGTCTGAAACCCATTGGCCCCCTGATAAGAGAACTTCGTTATTCTACCAAGGGTTGTCAGAAGACCTGAAGGATATTGCCTTCTTTTCAAAAACTCTGTTGCCTGCGGAGAGAAATTACACGGTTGCTGAGCGAGAATTGTTGGCCATTAAACTTTCTTTTGAGGAATGGAGACATCATTTGTGGGGGGCCCGTCATCCCATTACAATCTTTACAGATCATAAGAATCTTGAGTTCTTTAGATCTGCTCGGGCCCTTACCCCCAGGCAGATGAGGTGGGTCTCATTCTTCAATGAGTACGATTTTATTATCACTTACAGGCCTGCCGCTCAGCAATTGAAATCGGATGCCCTATCTCGCATTCATGTGAAACCAAACGAGTGGGGAATCGATAAGGACTCAGGGTGCTTTATTCCATCTGGGAAGATAGTGGGGAGTGTAACTCTGGATGATTTTGTGGCCTCAGTGAAGGATAAAATGAGGGGTCTGGACTTATCACCTTGGTCATCTCTGCCTTCCTTTGCTCAGAGGGATGGGTTGCTGTACCATGGTTCGCAATTGTTTATACCCCCCTCTCTACGTGACTCTGTGGTGGAATGGTGTCATTCATCTGCTCTGGTTGGGCATCCCGGAATTCATAAAACCAGGGAATTCTGTTTACGTTGGTTTTGGTGGGAGTCATTGACCCAAGATGTGCAGCAGTATGTAACTTCTTGTCCGGTTTGCGCTGTGAGTAAACCATCTCATTCCAGCCCATCAGGACTCTTGAGACCTTTACCAGTACCTCCTGCACCTTGGCATACGATTAGTATGGATTTTGTTACTGACCTTCCTTTGAAATCAGGCTGTACGGTGATTCTTGTTGTGGTTGATTCCTTCACCAAGATGAGCCATTTCATCCCCTTGCCTAAGCTACCCACAGCCAAGGAAATGGCCTTGATATTCGTGTCCTCTATTGTGCGGCTGCATGGGTTGCCTTCGTCCGTAGTGTCTGACCGGGGTTCCCAGTTTGTGTCCCGGTTTTGGACTGAGTTAGGGGAAGCCCTTCATATGAAACTTTGCCTTTCCACTGCCTATCATCCCCAGTCCGATGGTCAGACTGAGAGGGTTAACCAAACCATGGAACAGTACCTGAGATGTTTGTTGACTTCCCTAACTTGTGATTGGGTGGTGGCCCTTCCCCTGGCTGAGTTCGCGTACAACAATAGCTTTCATTCCGCTTTAGGAATGTCTCCCTTTTACTGTTCTATGGGGTTTCATCCCCGGGCTATCCCCTTTCAACCTACGGGGCATGTGCCTGCTGTTGATGCCTTAGGGACAGCTTTGAGCCGGATATGGGATTTGGCAAGGGAACATCTGGTGAAGGCTAAAGAGGACATGAAGCGACAGGCAGACAGACATAGGAGCCCTGCCCCGTCCTATGATGTAGGGGAGCGGGTGTGGTTGTCAACTAGAAACCTGCACCTGGATGGGCCTAGGAAACTGCAGCCTAGGTTTGTGGGTCCTTTTCCCATAGCTCAGGTGATCAACCCTGTCGCAATGAAGTTGGAATTACCGGATGAATATCGCATCCATCCGGTGTTTCATACCT
Source organism: Lissotriton vulgaris (assembly GCF_964263255.1). Taxonomy (NCBI): domain Eukaryota; kingdom Metazoa; phylum Chordata; class Amphibia; order Caudata; family Salamandridae; genus Lissotriton; species Lissotriton vulgaris. The sequence continues at coordinate 1,640,087,804 of NC_141695.1, forward strand.
CTTTGTTAAAGCCCTATGCAGACACTGATCAAACCTTGCCCCCTCCCCCTCCAGTGGTGGTTGATGGTGAGGTGGAGTTTGAGGTTAATGCCATTCTAGATGCTAGAAGGAGACGGGGGAGGTTGATGTACTTGATTGATTGGAAAGGGTATCTCCCTGAAGACCGTTCTTGGGAACCTGCAACTGAAGTGCATGCTCCCCGACTGGTTCGGTTATTCCATCTTCGTAACCCAACCAAACCTCGCCCGGTAGGGAGGCCTTTGAGGGGAGGTACTGTTAGGAATTAGTGTGGGTTTAGCTCCCCTGTCCGGTCTGTTTTCCTTCTTTCCTCCTTCATGTTGGTGTCCTTCCTTTGTTTCCTGGTTTTCGGTAGCCCCGCCCACTTCCTCCGTGGTTTTAGGTCGCCAGCACTGGGACTCTGTGCTTGGTTTCTGACCTTGTTGGAGTCTATCCTGGGTTCGGGTTTTTTGTGCTGTCTGGATTACGACGTGGAAATCTGTGAATCGTGTGAAAATCGCTGCTCGGCAAGCGGAGGCTTCCTGCTGCACGAGGCTTCGTGTACGCCACCCGGCTGGGTGCCGTTCCGGTCGTCTTCCTGATCGAGTGGGAGTTCAGCGGTAACGTACCAAAGCGGCCGCTTTGTGAATATCGCGTGAATGCGCTGCTGCTGTGTTTCCATTGGGATATACAAGACTGAAATACAGGGGTTTCCTCGGCGAGGGAAACTCGGAAGCTGAATCGGGTTTTTTGGGCGCCCGAGGTTAGAGTAGTTTTCAATAGCGCTACCTTGGAGGCGTGTTTTATTCTGTGGCCACAGAGATAGCGATTATTTAGTTGGATGCTGTGGTGCCTAGTGCGCACTTCAGATTTTTGGGTAGGGGTTTTTTCTGTCAGACGTATGACTTTTTCCCCTGATCACGCATAGTACATTAAGCAGGGTGTACTTGCATTTGGATTTATTGCTCTTCTCGGATTCTCCTGACTATACCACAAGTAAGGAGAGGTTGTGGGTGTGTTGGATGATTACTGGTGGGAATGGGGAATCAAAGGAAGGAGCACTGGGATATATGTTAATGTACGTTTTCTTTTCTGTGCATTTTCTCTCTTGTGACTGCAGGTCAGGATCAAGCTACAGAAGAGGGTCTGCGGTGCTGTAGCAAAGAGAGAGCATTGGCTTTACTTTTTCTTTGTTTACCTTTTTCCTACCTTCTCCTTTTTCCCGGTTCGCGCTCACGCTGTACATACAAGTGCGTGCGGCGATCCGAGTGGAGGCAGAAGAGTGGGGCCATCCTCGCTTCCGTGGTTGTGGGTTGAGTCGGCGAAAGATCCAACATTAGTGTGGAAATAATGGGGAAGGGGAAGGAGTAGAAAATTCATGTGTTATTAACTTAACAGAGATGGAACAAAAACCAGAAATGTTATGTGGACAATTTGTGGTCCTATTTTTCATACTAAGAGGTAGATTTCAGTATCAGTGAAGACTGGTGCGTTACTGGGAGGCTTTGGATTTTGGTGTTGTTATCAAATGGAATTTGTTGTGGAGTATTACTTCAGAAGACATTTTTTTGTAAATATGTGAGAGATAAAAAATAAATGAAAATGTTCTGTGCGTATTTTCAGTACAATTTTGTTCAGAGTGCTAAAGTAAATGTGATTATTAGTGAAGGTAATTGTCAGAGTGTGTAATCACTTTCAATGGTACAAAAGTGATGTGACATATGTTTGAAAGAATACATGGTTTTAGGAATAAGTTCTCACTCTGTGAGTCCTAGGACCAGCAGTTGTACCTCTTGAAGCCAACACTGGAAATATACCACAGCGCTGTCTCTACAAAATACCCCCTTCATGCTCCCTTCCCCCACATCACTGTCCCCCACCTATCTCTTTACAAGTGGACGGTCCGCACCTCTCCCAATACCAGTAGGCCTGTAGCTGTTCCTCTATGAGCCGGCCCGCAGCTCTCCCTCTTTGAGCCAATGGGTCGCAGCTCTCCCTCTATGAGCCAACCGGTAGCACCTCTCCCTCTATGAGCTAGCAAGTTGGCTCGTAGCTCTTCCTCTATGAGCCAGACCACCGGCTCGCAAGTCTCCCTCTGCGAATCACCAGTCGGCTCCCTGCTCTTCGTCTGTGAACTATCGGGCCTGCAGTTGTACCTTTGCAAGCCATCACTGGAAATATACAGCAGCTGTCTCTCTACGAGATATCCCCTTCACGTTCCCTCTCTCCATATTACTGTCCCGCAAGTATGCCTTTGCAAGCAGACGGCCCGCATCTTTCCCTATAGCTATTGGCCTGCAGCTGTTCCTGTGCAAGCCGGCCCGGAGCTCTTCCTCTTCGAACCGATGGGCCACAGCAGTTCATCTACGAGCCAGCTAATCGGCTCGGAGCTCTTCCTCTACGAGCCAGCCCGCCGGCCCGCAGCCCCCCTCTGCAAACCATTGTTCGGCTTGCAGCTCTTTCTCTGAGAGTTAACCTGCAGTTGTATGTCTGCAAGCCAACACAGGAAATATAGCGCAGCTCTCTCTGTCTATGAGATACCCCCTTCACGATCCCTTTCTCTACATCACCGTCCCGCAGCTATCCACTTGGAAGCCGATGGCCTGCACCTCTCCCTATACCAGCTCACCCACAGCTGTTCCTCTTCGAACCAGCCCGCAGCTCTCCCTTTGTGACCCGATGGGCCGCAGCTCTGCCTGTACGAGCCAATTAGTCTGCTTGGAGCACTTTCTCTACGAGCCAGCCCATCGGCCCGCAGCTCTCTTGCTGTGAACTATTGGTGGGCTTGCAGCTCATCCTCTATGAGCTAGTCCGCCGGCTCGCAAGTCTCCCTTTGCGAACCACTAGTCGGCTTGAAGCTCTTTGTCTGTGAGCCGCCGGACCCGCAGTTGTAGCTCTGCAAACCAAGACTGGAAATATGCCTCAGTTCTCTCTCTACGAAATACCACCTTCAAGCTTCCTCTCCCCACATTACCTTCCCACACGCATGATTTGCAAGCCGATGGCCTGAACCTTTACTTATAGCAGTCAGTCTGCAGCTGTTCCTGTGTGAGCCGGCCCGCATCTCTCCTTTTGCGAGCCCACGGGCTGCAGCTCTCTCTCTATGAGCCAATCAGTCGGGTTGCAGGTTTTACTGTACGAGCCAGCTCGCAGCTCACCCTCTGCAAACCATTGTTCAGCTCGCACATCTTCATCTGCGAGCCGTCGGGCCTGCAGTTGTACCTCTGCAAGCTAATACTGGAAGTATACTGCAGCTGTCTCTCTATGAGATATCCCCTTCACGTTCACTCTCTCCACATTACTGTCCCGCGGATGTATGACGTTACAACGCATGCTTTTACCAACCATGCTGTTACAATGCCAGTTTTACAACGCAAACCTTTACAACGCATAGTGCTTTGGGGCACTGGATAGTGAATATTTTAATTTACTATTCCAACTCATGTCCCCGTGGACACTAGGGAAGGTGTTGGATAGTAAATTAAATCTATTCCCTATCCTCGAGCGCCCCCCAGCGCAATGCGTTGTAACGGTTGTAAAGCCTGCGTTGTAATAGCACTGCGTTGTAAAAGTTTCGTTGTAAAGGATGTTTCCCCTGTCCCGCACGTATGCCTTTGCAAGCGAACGACCCACATCTTTCCCTATAGCAGTAGGCCAGCAGCTGTTCCTGGGCATGCTGGCCCTGAGCTCTTTCTGTTTGAGCCGACGGGCCGCAATTGTTCCTCTGTGAGCCAGCTAATCAGCTCGGAGCTCTTCCTCTACAACCTAGCTTGTCGGCCCGCAGCTCTCTCTCTGTAAACCATTGTTCGGCTCGCAGCTCTTTCTCTGTGAGCCAATTCAATTAAAAAAGCTTTATTCGAATTGTAAAAACGAATTCATGAAAGCATACAAATAAAATTCAGATTTAAAATAAACAGTTCCGATGCTGGTTCAGTGACTACATTTACAATACATAATTAAAAAAGGTACAAAATTTGTTAAAAACATTAAAATCGAATAATTTCATGATATAGTACAGCAGCCTAGTGAGAAAATTCATTTTGAGTTTTAAACATTCTGCATATTCGGCAATAACAGGTACAAATTTAGATTTACATCGTGTTTCTCTACCTCACGATAGCTCTCAGAAAAGAAGATACGATTCCAATGAAGCGTTATTTTCTAGAGATATTAATTTATCATATGCCACTCTACAAGACCTCAAGCACCATGATACAAGTAGGGGTTTCAGCAATTTTTTCCTTTTCCTCGGATGGCTATAAAAGGTGCAAAAGAGAAAACAGTGAATGTTAGACTGAAAAGAAACATCGTCACAAGGACAGGTTCTTTTTTCTTTTAACCAGTCATTACACTTTGGAAAGGTTATCAGTCTAAAGAAAGTCTCTAAGCGAAAACGAGTCAGGAGCATACGGTTGAAAGGGGGTTGTTCGATCAGAAGATACAACTGAGCCCCCTTATTAACAGTAATCAGATCGTAATCCATGACTGTCTTCTTAGATCTTTCTTCCCACCATCTTTTTCTCTCTAAATGTTGTAAGAGGAGTTTTTTAAGTGCAATTCTAAACACGTTCGCCATACTATCTGGGTTGGAAAAATATTCAGGATGGCCAATTTCTTGCAGTAGGTCTTTAACATAGGTTAACCATTTGATGTTGGTGGCTCCATCAGATGCCAAGCAATCCTTTATTATATCTCTATTCAGGGAGGTCTCTGGATTAACCCATACATTATGCCATAGCAAGACTGGGGATAATTTAATAGTGTCTGTAACATATGGCAAGGCTACTTCCATATGTGTCACATATGTTGCCGTACTCTTTGGGGTAGTCAAGTCAAGTCAAGTCAAAGAATTTATATAGCGCACTACATACCCAGAGGGTCTCAAGGCGCTTAGGGAGGGGAGGAGGATTACTTGTCAAATATCCACGTTTTAAGTTGCTTTCTGAATGCTAGGTGGTTCTGGGTAAGGCGAAGGTAAGTGGGGAGTGAGTTCCATGTTTTAGCAGCCAGGTATGAAAAGGATCTGCCTCCCATGGTGGTCTTGTTGATGCGAGGTACAGTGGCGAGGGCTTGGTTGGAAGAACGTAGTTGGCGGGAGGGGGTGTAGAAGGACAGTCGTGAGTTGAGGCATTCTGGTCCGATGTCGTAGAGTGATTTGTGTGCGTGGGTTAGCAGTCGGAAAGTGATCCTCTTATTGACGGGTAGCCAGTGGAGGTCTTTCAGGTGACCAGAGATGTGTTCGTTGCGCGGGATGTCTAATATGATCCTGGCTGAGGCGTTTTGGATTCGTTGGAGTTTCTTCTGGAGTTTAGCGGTAGTGCCTGCGTAGAGGGTGTTTCCGTAGTCCAGTCGGCTCGTGACCAGAGCATGGGTGACTGTTTTTCTGGTTTCGGTGGGGATCCAGCGAAATGTTTTTTTGAGCATGCGAAGAATGTTGAAGCAGGATGAGGATACGGCGCTGACTTGTCTGTTCATTGAGAGTGAAGAATCCAGGATAACGCCTAGGTTCCGTGCGTGGTCTGTCGGGATGGGTGCTTTTCCAAGGGCTTCCGGCCACCAAGAGTCGTCCCATGCAGAGGGGGAAGTACCTAAGATGAGGACTTCTGTTTTATCTGAGTTCAGTTTCAGACGGCTGTGTTTCATCCATTCGGCAACTTCTTTCATTCCTTCGTGTAGGTTAGTTTTGGCGGTGCTGGGGTCATTGGTGAGAGAAAGGATCAGTTGGGTGTCATCCGCGTAAGAGATGATGTTGAGGTTGTGTTGGCGGGCGATGATCGCGAGGGGGCTCATGTATACGTTGAAGAGGGTGGGACTGAGTGAGGATCCTTGTGGTACGCCACAGATGACTTCAGTGGCCTCGGACTTGAATGGTGGAAGGCGGATTCTCTGGGTTCTTCCGGTGAGGAACGAGGTGATCCATTCAAGTGCTTTTCCTTGTATTCCGATGTTTCTGAGGCGTTGTAAAAGGGTGCTGTGGCAGACTGTGTCGAAGGCTGCAGAGAGGTCGAGGAGGATGAGGGCGACTGTGTCTCCATTATCCAGTAGAGTTCGAATGTCGTCTGTTGCTGCGATGAGGGCGGTCTCAGTGCTGTGTTTTGCTCGGAAGCCGGACTGTGAGGAGTCGAGGGATTTGTTGGCTTCGAGGAAAGCGGCGAGCTGGTTGTTGACAGCTTTCTCGATTACTTTGGCCGGGAATGGAAGGAGCGAAATGGGGCGGTAATTTTTGAGTTCGGTGGGGTCCGCTGTGGGTTTTTTCAGGAGGGCGGTGAGTTCAGCGTGTTTCCAGCTTTCCGGGAAGGTGGCGGAGTTGAAGGAGCAGTTGATGACGTCTCTGAGGTGCGGTGCTATGACGGAGTCTGCTTTGTTGAAGATGTGGTGAGGACATGGGTCTGTGGGGGATCCTGAGTGGATGGAGTTCATCAGGCGGATGGTGTCCTCAGTGGAGATTGGGTTCCAGTCGTTAAGGTTGTTCAAGGGGGGAGAATGTTCAGCATATGGTTGGGTGGGTTGGTCTCCGAGTTGGTTGTCGAAGCTGTTGTGGATGTCTGCAATTTTGTTGTGGAAGAATGAGGCTAGGGAGTCGCAGAGGGCTTGAGAGGGGGTGATGTCGTTGGTGTTGGCCGAGGGATTGGTAAATTCCTTGACGATGTTGAAAAGTTCCTTGCTGTTGTGGGCGTTGTTGTCAAGTCGATCCTTGAATCCTGTTTTCTTGGCCTTTCGGATTAATTGGTGGTGTGTGCGGCTGGCGTTTTTGAAGGCGTCCTTGGTGCTAGTGGTTGGGTCTTTTTTCCAGGCCTTTTCAAGGGAGCGGCAGAGTTTCTTGGACTTCTTAAGATCATTGTTGAACCATGAGGCCTTCTTGCTGCCAGGTTTGCTTTGACGTTTTTTCAGTGGTGCTAAGGTGTCGGCGGTGTTGGATAACCATAGGGTGAAGTTGGCGGCGGCTTGGTTTGGGTTAGAAGAGTGGGCTGGGGTGTTTAGAAGGAGCGATGAGGAGATCTGGTCGATGGTGATTTTGTTCCAGTTTCTTTGCAGGGTTGGTTGGAGGTGGTTGGTGGGTTTTGGCTTGTTGTAGGTGAAGTGAACGCAGCTGTGGTCAGTCCAGAGGAGATCTGTAGTGTGGCTGAAGGAGACATGATTGCTGGAGGTGAAGATGGGGTCGAGTGTGTGACCTGCGATGTGAGTGGGGGAAGTGACCAGTTGTTTAAGTCCGAGGTTAGCGAGGTTGTCCAAGAGGGTGGTGGTGTTGCGGTCGTTGATCTTTTCAAGGTGAAAGTTGAGGTCTCCCAGAAGGATGTAGTCTTTGGAGGGGAGCGCGTGTGGAGTGATGAAGTCCGTGATGTCTTCACTGAATTTTGCGCGGGGTCCTGGTGGTCTGTAGAGGAGGGTGCCTCTGAGTGTGGTCTTGGGGTCGATGTGGATCTGGAAGTGAAGGTGTTCGGAGTTGGCGAGGTTGGCGTCAGAGCTGGTTGAGATGCGGATTGATTTTTTATGGACGATAGCGATTCCTCCTCCTGTGTGGCCGGTACGGTCCTTGCGTGTGATCTTATAATCTTCAGGGATGGCAATGGTGATGTCTGGGGCGGAGGAAGCGTTCATCCATGTTTCTGTTAGGAAGGCGACGTCTGGGGAGATGGTGTCTAGTAGATTCCATAGGTCAATGGCGTGCCTGTGGACCGATCGGGTGTTGAGAAGGATGCATTGTAGGTGGTTGGGGTCGGGAATCTGTGGCGTGGTCGTCGCGGAGATGTTGTCGGTGCCGATGAATTTGCAGGAGTAGCAAGAGAAAGGTCCATGGGTGTGTCCAGGAGCGGCTTGGACGCAGTTGGGGGCGCGACCGGGGTTAAGGGCTAGGATGGTGGCGGCATCGTAGGTAATGCGGGAGGGCTGGGCAGCTCCAGGGGCAGGGGGTCTGGCGCTGGGCGCGGTCCAGGCGCGGACGGGCGTAGACGGGCTTACCTTTGGCGCACCTTCGGCGCGGGTTGGGCGCGGTCGCTGCGCGCGGGAACTACTGTCATATATGGATGGTGGGGAGGGGCGAGGGAGGATCCGATGGGAGGCGGGTGCGTGGTGGAGGGGGCGGGCTCAGGGCAAGACAAAAACAACACAGCAAATGGCGGCTGCAACGCGAGTGCCGACCGGGTTGGGGGGAGATGCAGAGGTAATTGGCAAAATTATTTTAAAACAATTATAACACAGTGAACAAATACAGGAACAACCGAGCGCACAAGCAGGCAGGCACGTTAAAGCGCTAAGTGAGGCCAGCAGCGCTATGCAGGCTAACGTGAAGATACAGTGGAGCAAGCAATTTCAGGCGATAGGAAAGCTCAGCAGCGCAAAGCACACGATACCAGGCAGCTTTGAGTAGGAGGCAGCGAGGGCAGAAGGGAGCGACCGTTCCCAACGTAGTCGAGGCGGTCACAGCGCTAGAGTGGACAGGGGTGAGCCTACACTCTAAGTGGGAGGGAGGATCCGATGGGAGGCGGGTGCGTGGTGGAGGGGGCGGGCTCAGGGCAAGACAACAACAACACAGCAAATGGCGGCTGCAACGCGAGTGCAGACCGGGTTGGGGGGAGATGCAGAGGTAATTGGCAAAATTATTTTAAAACAATTATAACACAGTGAACAAATACAGGAACAATCGAGCGCACAAGCAGGCAGGCACGTTAAAGCGCTAAGTGAGGTCAGCAGCGCTATGCAGGCTAACGTGAAGATACAGTGGAGCAAGCAATTTCAGGCGATAGGAAAGCTCAGCAGCGCAAAGCACACGATACCAGGCAGCTTTGAGTAGGAGGCAGCGAGGGCAGAAGGGAGCGACCGTTCCCAACGTAGTTGAGGCGGTCACAGCGCTAGAGTGGACAGGGGTGAGCCTACACTCTAAGTGGGAGGGAGGATCCGATGGGAGGCGGGTGCGTGGTGGAGGGGGCGGGCTCAGGGCAAGACAACAACAACACAGCAAATGGCGGCTGCAACGCGAGTGCAGACCGGGTTGGGGGGAGATGCAGAGGTAATTGGCAAAATTATTTTAAAACAATTATAACACAGTGAACAAATACAGGAACAATCGAGCGCACAAGCAGGCAGGCACGTTAAAGCGCTAAGTGAAGCCAGCAGCGCTATGCAGGCTAACGTGAAGATACAGTGGAGCAAGCAATTTCAGGCGATAGGAAAGCTCAGCAGCGCAAAGCACACGATACCAGGCAGCTTTGAGTAGGAGGCAGCGAGGGCAGAAGGGAGCGACCGTTCCCAAGTAGTCGAGGCGGTCACTTTCTCTTTGCAAGGCAGTGGCCCGTACTGTTCACTATAGTATTTGGCTCACAGCTGTTCCTATGCTAGCCGGCCCGCAGCTCTCCCTCAGCGTGCCATGTAGTTTTGCAATCCTTCTGTCAGTGTCATGCACTTCTTCAATCATCCATCTAGCACTTTTTACTTACCCTATCACTCTGCCAATATGTAAGCACTTATAAATTCACCATCCACTCTGTTTTCAGCAGTGTAATCATTCTAGTTAGTAGCTATGTACTTATGGAATTGGGTAGCTAGTAAGACAAGTACATCTACGATATTCTGTGCACTATCTATGCACACCTTTAACTAGCTACATACTTGTTATAAATACACAATTAATACCTGTGGAGGGTAGGATTTGTGCTGTCAGTCTCATGCACTTTTCTAATCACCCATCCAGCATTATCTAGTTATCCGATCACTGCACCAAAACCTAAGTACTTATATTTTCAATATGAACTCTGTTTACAGCACTCTAATCATTCCAGTTAGAAGTCATGTACTTATGGAATGGCCTAGCCATTAACACTAATATAGATACAATATTCTGTGCACTATGCATGCAGATGTCTAACCAGGTACATAGTATTGACATAGTCTTGTAAATACCCAGTTAGTAACTATGCAGTGTATGAATCCTCCTGTCAGCCCTATACACTTCTCCAATCACCCATGCAGCACTATCTACTTATCCTATCACTCCGCCAATATCTAAGCACTTATAAATGCACTCAGGCACTCTCCTTGTAGTATTGTAATCTTTTGGTCACTAGCCATGTATTCATGGAATGACAGAGGTTGTTACCATGCAGTTCCATAATTAGATGTGTGCTATTAATGCTGTGCTCTAGTATCTTTCACACTACTCATACACCACTACAATTATGCAGGTAGCACTGTTCCATTGCTGAAATCATTTATCTAGTTTCTTTGTATGTATTTTTATAGTTATATATGTGAATATTTATATATAGTTATTTTAATTATATTAAATTGTTTTCAAAACTTTTCTTATTTTACAGATATTTTGCATAACTTTTAAGAAAGAGTAAAATTGACAAGAAAAGAGCAAAGAAAAAGAGAACACAGAAAAGAGGTTTATTTAAACCAAAAAAGAAAGAGGAATTAGATCAACTACAACATGGATTTTTAAAGAAAAAGTGTTCTGTAAGAGAAGTATAGATTTTTTTTTAAACTTGTAAAACAGTTTCTATTTTAAAAATAAAAAACAGACAGATACAACAAGGACAATGAAACAAAATGAAAAGAAAAATGTACAAAAAATTGGAAAATTGGAATTATCGGTAACAGAATTATGTTGGAAGCAGGAAAAAGCAGTTTTCAGAAATTCGAAAAAGAATCTATAAAGGTAGAGTACTCCAAAATTTGCTAACAAACTGTAAAAAATATATAAGGAGATCAGCATTTTACAGACGAAAAAAGGAGATTCTAAGTGAAATTGAAAAAGTCTTTGAATTGAAATGATAAATAATAATAATCCTGTATTTGTAAAGCGCACAGCTACCCATAGGTTTCCCGGCGCTGGGGGCCATCTAAAAGATTAATCAAGCTATTGCCCAGAGTCACATGGTGCTGGGCAGACCCCTGCCGCCAAAAATGTATTTCTAAATATTGTTACAATAAGTTAGAAGAAAACAAAATGCCAGCTAGAGCTGACCATTATGACTTAGACTTAGTAGCTGTACCGCCGGAACTTAAAGATTTAAATGCATATGAGGCCATCCTTATTCAATCTGTGCACCCTTTTCAGTCTGTAATTCGTATGGAGCCTAAAATAGGTAAGCTGACTCCAACAGATCTACAAAGAGGTTTAAAAGGAAGAGTTGTGTATTTACCTTTAGATTTTAAGAAAAATGCTGAAGCTGTTGGTGTAGAAAGAGAGGATACTGAACCTGTAGTCATATGGCCGGGATGCCCGTTACCCCCTCCCAACACAATCCCCAAGGATGGGAAGTCGGACGCAGTTCTGAACTTTTGGAAGGCGGGAGGGAGTCACCCTCCCGGCCGTATTTATTAAAATATGAAACAAAATTAAAACATTAAATAAAAGTTTCATAATTATGTACAATTTTCATTTATTACATTTCGATGAAGACATGTTCTTTGGCTAACCTTAACAAATCTCTAATACAAAGGTTTCCTAGCCGAGTCTAACATCCTGCAAATGCATACATTCTAAATTAAAATTGTACATCCTAGCATTAAGGGCCAACGGCAAGGTCTTAACCGGTGTCAGATCCCTACTACCAAAAACTCTCGCCCTCACGGTGTGAGTGGCGGCCGCGCAGAGGACTGTACCCTCCTTGCCAACTCTAATTTCCCTTGTCTTGTCGGGGGCCCCCCTTTCCGCTCGACGCCATCTTAAAGGTCGTCCGAGCACCCGTGTGAGGGATCTGTAGGAAGGACAGCGTGGACTCCCCCCCCACCCCCACACTCTCTATCACATCCGCCGTCGCGGGTATCCGGGCCCCGGGAAATTCGTAGGAGGGGCATATAGCCGCCTCCTCCCCTGGAAGGGGCCTATGGCCGTCTCCCCTTAGGCGACCCATCCTTAGTGGGTGCCGCCTCCCAGTGGGAGTGGCCAATGGCCGCCTCCCCCCGAGCGCTCCCATCCATAGTGGGTGGCGCCCCCCTCTAGGGACCTTGAAATTACTGCTCACCGATCATGACCTTACCGCCCGACCAAAAAATAAATACGACATTTGTTCACCTACTAAGGAAGAAAATGTCAGCCTGTCTAATTGTATCAAGCTGTTTACTCCTAGAAGAAAAAACAGTATCCTACAGACATAAGTCACATCCTCAATCTAGACATTCATTTTCTTCTATACGGAGGGAAAAAGATGTTATCAGAGCAAAACTTTATTGCAAAACCAAACATTGCCATAAGGGGCTGGTGGGTGGGTCAAAATTGCTCCTTGTTCCGTCGAGGGCTCACGAGCAACGAGTGGGTGCAGCCTTCCAAGCACAGGAACAAGAGGATGCTTCTTCGGATTCCCGCTCTATTTATTCTTCTTCGGGAGGGCGTGTACCCTTCCCCGGTATGCCTCCTGGGCGTGGCCATCGGTGTAGGTGTCTAGGACAACCCCTCCTGGGCGGGAAAAGGCGCACCCCGGCTACGCCGCTTCGGGCATACCAGCCGAGACACGCCTCCCGCCCAAAATTGTTTCCCGGGAGGATCGGGGCACCCGACCATACGTTCGGGGGGACCGAGTGGTCGCCCCTTTCCATATGGCCGGGATGCCCGTTACCCCCTCCCAACACAATCCCCAAGGATGGGAAGTCGGACGCAGTTCTGAACTTTTGGAAGGCGGGAGGGAGTCACCCTCCCGGCCGTATTTATTAAAATATGAAACAAAATTAAAACATTAAATAAAAGTTTCATAATTATGTACAATTTTCATTTATTACATTTCGATGAAGACATGTTCTTTGGCTACCCTTAACAAATCTCTAATACAAAGGTTTCCTAGCCGAGTCTAACATCCTGCAAATGCATACATTCTAAATTAAAATTGTACATCCTAGCATTAAGGGCCAACGGCAAGGTCTTAACCGGTGTCAGATCCCTACTACCAAAAACTCTCGCCCTCACGGTGTGAGTGGCGGCCGCGCAGAGGACTGTACGCTCCTTGCCAACTCTAATTTCCCTTGTCTTGTCGGGGGCCCCCCTTTCCGCTCGACGCCATCTTAAAGGTCATCCGAGCACCCGTGTGAGGTATCTGTAGGAAGGACAGCGTGGACTCCCTCCCCACCCCCACACTCTCTATCACATCCGCCGTCGTGGATATCCGTGCCCCGGGAAATTCGTAGGAGGGGCATATAGCCGCCTCCTCCCCTGGAAGGGGCCTATGGCCGTCTCCCCTTAGGCGACCCATCCTTAGTGGGTGCCGCCTCCCAGTGGGAGGGGCCAATGGCCGCCTCCCCCCGGGCGCTCCCATCCATAGTGGGTGGCGCCCCCCTCTAGGGACCTTGAAATTACTGCTCACCGATCATGACCTTACCGCCACAGGCCGGATAGTTGACCGGCTATCCAGCCCCCCCCAAACTCCTCCTAAAGGTCATGCTTCCTCAAACCCCTTAGCCATGCTATGAAGTCTCCCATGAGTAAAACATTCCCCTCCCGGGACAGGTGAACCCCATCGTTCAGATACATGTGATCACCCCGAATACACCCATGAGGAATGCTATGCAACTGTGCAGAGCGAAACAATCTACCAATTTTGTTGTTAACCTTCTTCACCGAATGGTTCAGTGCTGACACTGAAAGGCCCCCCGCCATACCTTTCTGGGAATCATGTGGGACCAGGCAATCGTGCACCCCGGGATTCTTTTTGCCAACCAGCTAATGGCAGACAAAACTTGCTCGAGTAATACTCGTCTACCCAGTGTCACCAAGTCATTGCCCCCCAGGTGTACTATGACTACAGATGGCGGTGACCTCTGCCGCCCTAAGAGACCCTCAACAAAAGATTCGAATTGGTCAATACAGAGCCCGCCCCTGCCGTGGAAGGCCACTCTGTACCCGTATTCCCCAGCTGCGCGAGTCGCGTCACCTGCTTTGAATACGTCCCCGGCCCGCCTCACGTATGAGTGGCCCACGACCCAAACCACTCTCTCCTCAGACGGTGATCCATGACCGCTGGTCCCCTGGTACTGGGTCGACAGCAAATTCCGCCCCGCATGACATGCTCGCGAAACTGTAAATCAAACAGAAGACAAGAAGCGTGAGTGCATATCACTTGACTTCACAACATGTTCAATCGCACATACCTTTTAAAACAATTCGAGGACCATCGTCCCAACTGTTTCACTTCTTCTGCACTCTGACCCCTGGCTGTAGCCTCCGTAGCAGCCCCTATCCTAAAGGAGTGGGTCCCAAAATCGCACGGGTCCATGCCCGCCGCAGCGATTGTCAGTGCTAACACCCTCTGGAACTGAAACCTCGTCAGTGGGGTACCATCGATGTGCCTCAGCAAACTCCCCCCCATGTATCCGCCCTCAGTGCCAAGTATTCCTCTATACACATTATCGGGCACGTGGGGGACCCTCGCATGCGCTGGACAACAACACTGTTTCCCATAGCTCCCTGGTCAGTCTTGGACCTAGCTATCGTGACTACCATCGAATCACCCTTAATTAGGATGTGCTCCCTGCACAAGCCTCTCTCCACATCTTTCTTGTTCCTTGCAACCAGTTCGCTCACCCGCATAGCCCCATGGAATGCTAATGCGAAAGCTGCCCGGAACAGAACCGCTTCGAATTGGGAGGAGCATGTCGTGACTAGTTTCGCCATGAGTAGGGACAACCTTTCTAAGCCAATCGGGCGCCTCTCGTCTTGCTTGCGACCCTCGAGGCGCTGCCAGCCGCGAAGGGCTTTTTTGGCCAAAAAGGAACCTGTTGGGTCTTTGATGCCATGCACCTGCGCCATGAATGAGATGGCCGCCCTGTGTCTATTGGCCGTTGCCGCTGATCGGCCTTCCCTGTGCAGTGCTACCAGGAACCCTAGGAAGGAATCCTCCTGACCACAGTTCTGAATCCCTGTCGGACCCAAAAATGCACAATAGGAACGAAACGCTCCTTCGTATGCCTTCCTCGTCCTGGGGGCTAAGCTTGCTGCCACGAGGTCTTGTAATCCGGGGCACCGATTAGCCAGAGCGCTTCGGAGAATGGTGCCGCCGCTAGGTCTGCTGTAGGTAGATAACCCCTGAACGCCTGCTTATGTGAACGAGAGAGTGCATCAGTCGCATGATTCAGTACACCCGGTACATGTTTCGCCCTGAACTGTACATTCAGTTTCATGCAAAGCAGCACAACTTCCTTCAACAATCTAAAGATCCATTTGCGGCTTGCTGCCTGATTGTTAATGCATTCTACAACAGTCATATTATCAGACCAAAATACCACAGAGCGGTCTCTGAACTCGTCCGGCCATGCCATCAGAGCAACAAAAATAGGGCATAGCTCAAGGAACCCTATGTTAACTGTGAGACCGCTGGTGTGCCACCACGTCGGCCATGTTTGCGCCGACCATCGATTACCAAAGATGGCGCCAAATCCCACGCTCCCTGCCAAGTCAGTCCACAAACCCAGCTCGTCCGAAGACGCTGGCGGCTTGTTCCACACTACTCGACCGTTGAAGTCCGCCAGAAATGCCAACCAAATGCGCATATCCTGGCGAACCTCTGCAGACAGTCTCGTGCGGTGGTGTCCTTCCTTGAGACCAACCATAGCTTGTGCAATAGAGCGTGAAAAGGGGCAGGCCATTGGTATCACTTTCATGGCAAAGTTAAGCTGACCCACTGCTTGCTGTAACTGGTGCAGGGTCACTTTCTCCTTACTAAGGCAAAGTTCCAGGGAAGCCCTAAATTTAGCTACCTTTCCCACTGGCAAACGGAAACATCCCTCCACAGAATCGAGCTCAATTCCCAGAAACTCCAGTGAAGTGGATGGTCCAAACGTCTTACCTGGTGCCAATGGCACTCCAAACTCCCTCATGAGGATGCAAAAGTCCTGTAGCGCCTGCGCACATTTCGTGTCGCCGGCTTCTCCCAAGAACAGAAAGTCATCTAGGTAATGCATAACATGCCTATGCCCTGTGGCCTCGGTGAATGCCCACTCTAAAAAACAGCTGAATTTTTCAAAATAGGCACAAGAAATGGAGCAACCCATCGGCATGCATTTATCCATGTAATAACGTCCTTGGAACGCAAAACCTAGCAAACGCTGATCCTGTGGGTGTACCGGGAGCAACCGGAACGCTGATTCAATATCTGATTTCGCCATCAGCGCCCCGGGCCCAGGCGATTTAACATGGTGACGGCATCATCGAATGATGCGTACCGCACCGAACAAACTTCTGGGTCAATAGCATCGTTTACCGAGAAACCCCTTGGAGCAGACAGGTTATGGATCAGCCTAAACTCCCCCGGGTCCTTCTTGGGGACCACCCCTAATGGGGAACAGATGAAATCTGCCACTGGCGGGCGCTGAAAAGGCCCAGCCACTCGGCCTAGGCTCACTTCTTTAGCAATTTTTCTCTCAACCACACCTGGATTATGCTGTGCCGAAAGCTGGTTTTTGCAAAAAGATTCCCCACGAAAATCCCCCGCCGGGATGTGGAAGCCATATAGGAATCCCTTCCGCAACACCCCAGCAGAGACATATACAGGGTATTTGTTTAACCAAGGAGTCATAGCCATGAGATCAACGGGGGTAGGCAATTGTACACAACAATCGACCTTAGTCTTGCTTGGACCCTCCTTTACCTACCGACCCGCTATTTTTCGATCTGCATGAACTCTCCGGGTGTGAGGAATTCCCACAACCCGCACACACATGCTTGAACCTACATGTACCTTGCGGTCTGTTACAGTTGCCTCTATTGAAGCCCCAACAGACCCCCCGCTTTCCACCATTCCTGCCGGTTTTCGGCTGGTGATCACCACCGGTGCCTGCTCGAAAGGGCACCGCAGGCTTTTGGTGGGAAACCCCCGACCCATTCCCACCTGGCGAGGATGTCCTTGCCGTCCCAGGCAGGAGCTGCTTATGCCAAGAAATTGAGTCGAGGCAATCCCATGTCAGAGAGGAATCATACTCCTTTGCTTTACGGAATTTCATGTCGTAACCTTTCCATTCATCCCCCTCATACATTTCATAAAAGTCCATTATACGTGCCTGATAACAAGACAGTTCGGTCAATACCTCGGGCTTACATTCACCAATAATCGCAGTAAACATTGCAAAGGCCTTCGCCCAATTCGTTATCGTCTCCTCCACCCTGAACTCCACCATCTTGGCGCGCCAGACGCTCGGGTGCCACAAATCTTTCTGTGTTTTAGCATATTCCATCTCGCGATGGTCGGTCAACAACGAAAACATATTGACATACTTGTCTGCCCATATCAATTCTTTCGTGGCCATCGGGATATGCTGAACCACCCTCTCCCGCCTTGAGGGTAATGAGCCCTCCCCCGCCACTGGCAAAGCGAGCTTACCCGGAATGGTCATTGTTCCCGCCGTTTTCTCGAGACCAGCTGCCGGTCCTTCCGGTGTCACCTGTGGGGAAACAAGAGGGAGATTCGCCTTCGCGGCATCTCGCGACTGCCTCAACTGCTGGATTAGTAATTTGGCCTCTTCGGCGTGTCTCCGGGCGCCGTAGCACCCCCTGCTTTCTTATTGAGCCATGCGGCCAACTGAGTGGCCAGTTCAGGAGGCATATCCTCATCGTTAGCGAGCGTAATCACAACCGGAATCGGTTGACCCGCGTCTGGGGTTGGTACTGGGTCATCAGCTGGTATGGCAGGGGTGACCGGGGGCACCTCAGGGACCAGAACCTCCCCTGCAACCGCCCTCCTCTTGACCCGTTTCCCTCTGCCCTCGGGGGCGACTCCATGCAATCCCGGGCCTATTACCTTCTTCGGGTTACCAGGCTTGTTCATTGCGGCCAGTTGCTTCTTGACGCCCGCCAAATCACGACCAAGCGCTGGGACTTGTCCGATGTTTCGCTCCATTCTCGCCATTCTGTTCACCAACATGCGAAGCATCTGGTCTGTCTCGGAACCCTTTCCTTCCTTCTTGCCAGACATGGTTTCGATTATCCCCTCTGAGTCGATCAACACAGTCCTGGATCCTTCGCTGTAAAGTCACTGAAAGAGAAACACAAGAATTACAAGTTCTCAAAATTGCTCCTTGTTCCGTCGAGGGCTCACGAGCAACGAGTGGGTTCAGCCTTCCAAGCACAGGAACAAGAGGATGCTTCTTCGGATTCCCGCTCTATTTATTCTTCTTCGGGAGGGCGTGTACCCTTCCCCGGTACGCCTCCTGGGCGTGGCCATCGGTGTAGGTGTCTAGGACAACCCCTCCTGGGCGGGAAAAGGCGCGCCCCGGCTACGCCGCTTCGGGCATACCAGCCGAGACACGCCTCCCGCCCAAAATGGTTTCCCGGGAGGATCGGGGCACCCGACCATACGTTCGGGGGGACCGAGTGGTCGCCCCTTTCCATTCTTGTTAATGGTGTATCCACAAAGAGTCAGAAAATATAGCAAGAGTTAGTAGAAGTCAGGAAAGTCCAAAAGGCTACATTATATCTGGTGCAATACAATATTTACTATAAAAGTGTAAATGTAGAAGAAGAAGAAATTACTTTAGAAGATGAAACAGATATTTCAAGTGGACAAATAGAAAAATTGTGAATTCCAGAAAAGAAGAAATGCATTAACATTATGCTATACACCCTCTACATTCAAAAGAACTGATAGGAGATACTATTGAATTGTTCCAGATTAAAAAAGCAAAAGGAACTCCCATGAGTGTGCGGGAGAAAAGTTTGGAAGCTCATTGTTTTCCACAGCTATTCCGTACTGGAAAAGATGGACAATATGATAAACGACCAATTCAGATTCCAGCATCAAAATATCGTACTTTCCAACTCTACTTTCATATGCAGTCAACCATATCTTAAAAAATGGAACACATCTTTCAAATGTTTCTGCAAAGGAATTTATGGACAAAGTTGAAGAAAGAGACGAACATTTAGAATCACAGTTAATTAATTTGATGGCATGTCAACGTGGCACAAATGAATATTGGTATCACGTCATGGGGAATTAAAATGTATGTTAAGAAACTTAGGAACTCCTACCTGGTTTGAAGATGTTCTGAGTGCACATGGGATGATTTACTGGATTTTCTACGAGAAGCAAATTCAAATATAGAAAATATTGAATTGAAGACACCTGGAGAACTGTGTTCGCTAGATCCTGTAAATGTCTCTAGATATTTTAATCATAGATTTGAAGCTATAATGTCTTTCATCTGTAATAAAAAAAATCCACCTATTGGCGAAGTTATTGATTTTTTGGGGAGAAAAGAATACCAAGCCAGAGGTGATCCTCATATACATATGCTTTTATGGATCACGGTTGCACCCAAATTTGGAACTGATTCGGATGAGACTGTTTTATCTTTTATTGAAGAGTATGTTACCTGTGCAATTCTGAAAACAGGAGGACAAAATATCTTAAGACAGAAAGTTTTATGGTTTCAGAGTCATCAATGTGAAAAATATTTTTGACAGAAATATGCCAAAGGTAAAATTTTACACGAAATGTCGATTTGGCTTTCCATGTCCAGTAATTTCCAAAGGAAGAGTGAACATATTTATGTCAGCAGTGAGCCATACATTCACTCGAAAATCACCCAAAAATACTTATAATATAAAAAGAATAGAAGAATCGAAGTACATTAATGATTACAATCCGGTGTTTTTGAAGATGTGGAATGCAAATATGGACATACAATATGTTGCAGGTAACTCAATTGCTGTTGCTCACTATGTCACGTCATATATTACCAAGTTTGAGAAGACAGAATTGAAAGAAATGTGGGAGGAAATTTCACAGGAAAAGACACTTAGTAAAAAATTGTACAGCTTCAGTTTGAAGATGCTTTCACATCAGGAAACTGGATCCTACGAATGTTCGGATCGATTGTCATCTGCAAGTTTATATTTAAAGTCAAGAGGAATCATCTGGATAAGTCTAGGCCTTGCTGCAGCACGAAATCAAGTTTTGAAATCTGTACAAGAAATTGAGTACTTTGCACTGAATGAACCAGAAAGTACAGATAGTCTGAAATCAAATATGTTGGATACATACTATCCAAATAGAAGTTCATACAGAAAGAAAGAAATGAAGGAAATATGCTGTAATTGGATCTGAAGGATGTTTGGTAAAGCATGCCAATGGAAATTTGATTAATCACAGGAAATTAAGTTTGATACTCCAGATAAGAGAGAGTTTTTCTATTTAGCTCTTCTGCAACTCGTCAAACCTTGGCAGACTGAAATGGAATTACTTGGAGATTTTGACTGCTATGAAGATTCTTTCAATTCATGTAAAGATAGCATTGAATGTACAATTTTTCCAAATTATCTCCAAATGTTGAACGAAGAGAATAATCAAGAAAGAACTATCTCAGCCGAAATTGCTAGTGATAGTTCACAAGATAGTCAGAGTTCTGCGATAGTCAGAGTTCTGCTCCACAAAGTCAAGATCCAGTAGGAGAAGCCATACTTGAAAATGGAGCGGCAATAGCAATGAGTGAAGTGGAAATGGTGATGTAGCAAGCACAACAGGACAAAATTGATTTGGAAAATTTGGAGGAACGTCTGTATACTGAACAGAAAGAAATATATCACCAAGTTACACAACAGATACAACACGGATTACTGCATGAAAAGAATGATTGCCAATTTACATCATTTAGAACTATTCTTATGTACATCAGTGGACAAGCTGGAATGGGGAAACGTTTCTTGATTAAATGTTTGTCAAGTTATCTACAGAAAACAATGGATTCGCATTTGTCTTGTGTTGTAACTGCTCCAACTGGGTTAGCAGCGCACAATGTTAAAGGGATTACTTTACATCGTCTACTTATGTTACCAGTAGAACATGAAAATAAGTTGGAATACCACAAGCTATCTGGAGAAGCTTGTTTCAAAGTTTCAAGAGTACTGAAGATAATGAAACTTCTGGTAATCAACGAAGTAAGCCTGATGTCAAACTTAATGCCTGCATTTGTACATTTGAGGATGCAGCAGATTTTAAAAACAAATTACGATGTTTTATTTGGAGAAAAACATGTAATTGTATTTGGTGATCTACTACAACTCACACCTCTGAAAGGCCAACCAGTTTTTAAAACCCTTCTTCATGAAGACACTAAAATGGCTTTGAGAAGTATTGGAAATGTGAACATTTGGAGTTATTTTGAATATAAGTAACTTATCAAGAACATCCGTCAAGCAAATGATGAAGATTATGGAAATGGTGTCTTAACAAAGGATGGAAAAAATGCTTTAGAAAGTCGGCTACTAGGAAACTTGTTTCCAAAAGAAAATGTTGCAGCTGAAACAATCTACCGAAGAATTGTAGAAGAGAAATCTATCATTTGCCTTATGCCAACACTGAAAGAATGCTCTACATTCAATGAAGAACTGTTGAAACTGGAGAATGAACCAATAATGAAAATTGTAGCAATTGATAAAATAGAACATGAAGGAGTAACGATTCTTTTGTCAGAGAAATTATAGTTAAAATTAGATTCTTTGGAAAAATCAATATCTAAGACTGCTGGTTTGGAAAATACCTTATATGTATCTCTAAACTGCATGGTAATATTACAGTGTAATTTAGATGTTGAGAAAGGATTAGTAAATGGAGCAATGGGGAAAGTTGTTGACTTTGTTAGTTATACCAATAGAGATGGGATTGAATTTTCGAAGATTACATTTGATCAGATTGAAGAGGTGAAACAGATTGGACACTGTTCTGTTGGTTTCTTGCTTGCAAAAGATTTGTATGTTCCTAGAAAACAGTTTCCTCTTTGTTTAGCTTATGCAGTGACTATTCATAAATCTCAAGGTTTAAGTGTAGACAGTAATTTGATAAATATTGGAAGTTCTGTGTATAAGGAGGGTATGGCATATAATGCTTTTCTCGAGTAAGAATGTTATCCGGATTGTATTTGTTTGATTTTTTTGAAGAAAAGGTTAGTGCAGATGTAAATTGTGTAAAAGAGTACAATAGGTTAAGAAGGCACTATGCTCCTAGTTTAATTGAATATCCTATTTATGAAAAATGTTTAATACATCCAAAACAAAAATATGATAAAGATTTTGCTGAGGTTGCAAAGAAAAAAAGAATTGAAAAGTATGATGAGACTAGAAATAAATTCGAAGAGAACACGGTTGCTAATATTGTAGGATATCAGTTTGAAAATATTTCAGTTATCAACTGCTATGATAATGTAATGGTCAATGTTGTTTTTTTTTAGAAAATCTACAGCATGCAATTATGGAAAATCAAGAAAGAGGATTTTTGGGCCATATTAGCAAGTACTTGCAATGATTATCGCAAAGCGTACTTAGCACTGTATTTTTTATCGCTGGCTAATGCATTATTATCAACGTTTATCTCCAAGGCGATAATAAACCAGCCACAGCAGCCATTCTCCAGCAATAATGCGGGAATTCCAGCGATGAATTTCCATCGCTAAGGAAAAGGCCGCTAATAGCAGGTGAGGATTCAGCCGTAGAATCCACCTCCCATAGAAAACTATGGCTAAGTCAGGATTTTCGCAGGTGTTATAATCCAGGGATAAACGTGGTTAGCGTGCATTTTTTTATCGCTTTCCGGGCCTTGGTAGTAGGCAGAAGGTGTGTTTGCGATTTCTTTCAGTCGCTTTCAAGTTGGGAACGCTCCTTTGCATCTCATTAGCATTTAAAAATCCTTTGAAATTCACTTACAAAACCATAGGTTTCAGGAACGTTATAGCTAGTTGGACATTTCACTGATACAAAACCATAGATATTCTGCCCTTATAGTTAGTTGAGCTAACTATAACTCGCTCCCCCGCAATGCACAGCTGATGACGTCACATATTACATCATTCATGACATGGTCAGTGACATCATTGATAACATCTCTGATGACATCTCAAATCACATCACTGATAACATCACTGCTGATATCATCCATGTAACAATCTGATGCACCTCCTCACACCCTAATATAACCAGTGATACACCCCTGTAAAATACAGACTACCATTTTTAAAACCATCGAGACACCAATACCAGTTACTGTAAATGCACTCACTAATTCCTGGGTCTACAGACACATGCACTCATTCACCCATACAACCATTCATACATGTAGTCACTGATTAATACAACACCATCATATGCACTCATACACCTATACAGACACACACACCACCACTCATTCTAGTCAGTCATGCACACATCCTAGTCAGTCATGCAAAGAATCAATCACAGTTCCATTTACTCACCTACACAGTTATACACACACCACCTCATTTATTCATACAGATACTAATGCATACTTCCTCTCTTACATAATCGCTAATACAAGTATAC
Organism: Lissotriton vulgaris; assembly: GCF_964263255.1. Taxonomy (NCBI): domain Eukaryota; kingdom Metazoa; phylum Chordata; class Amphibia; order Caudata; family Salamandridae; genus Lissotriton; species Lissotriton vulgaris. The sequence goes on from NC_141695.1 coordinate 1,640,111,055, forward strand.
ACTCATCCATACAGTCACTCCCACAATTACTGACTCTCACATATAGTCATTTATATACTCCAACTCTCACATACACTGCCTTTTACTTTTGTACTTACTTTAACAGCTACCACTGAGACATCCATTTACTCACCAACACATCCATACACACACTCACTCACTCACCCATACAACTGTTTCCACTAAGTATGGGCGAAATTTGCAAATTTGTGGTCCACAAATTCGTGCGAAAGCGAATTCGCGATCCGCAAAATTCCCGAATTAATGCGAATTTGCGGATTTTTTTGCGTGTTCGCAGAGTTTTTTGTGTATTCGCGGGCCGCTTGCAGCACACCGACCGCGAAGTTATCCATGCAGTTCGTACATGGGTGCGGCCATCTTGTCTGCGTTGCGTATTTCTGTTTCCGGGCGCTATTGGCAAGCTTGCGTTGTGTGCGGCGCGCTATTGCAAGTTCGCGTGCCTTTTTGCGTGCTCACAGAGGAAATATCGCACAAACTTATCCACGCGGTCCTCAATGGGCGCGGCCATCTTGTTTTCCATTCTTTGGTATGGTTCTGGGCATGCTTTTCCTATCCTCCCCTAATCTCTGCAATCCTTTGTTTCTTTGAACTTTTTTTAAATCTTTTTTACTCATTATCTATTCCTCTATTTTTCTACATCTATATTTTGTGTTTATTTTTACTTTTCGTTACTTTTAAAGCTACTTTTTAAAACTATTTTCTTTTATTTACTTTTTCCTTATTCATTCCTATTTTTTTCCTTCAGCTGTCCAGGACCATGCCAAAGGGAGCAGGGAAGAGTAAGGGAAAGGGTCCCGCATCCCGCACCCACTCCCATGCGGGCGTTTAAGGGGGGTGCAAGTGGTGGCCAGGAAGATTTTCAACGCGGTGGAGGTGGCCGCCCTTCTATTTTTTGTTCTGCGCCACCTCCCTAAGACAGTGGTAGCAGGGGGCAGGCCCGGTCAAGGGTATGTCCTCCGGGAGCATCACACGGAGGTGGAATAAGGTGTGCCGGGCCATGCGGAGGGAGTCAGGGGTCCGGCGCACCTACGACCAAGCGACGCACCGGTGGTCCGACTTCCTCGACCGGGAGCATGACCTGCTCGACTTGCTAGGTGTGGAGATCCCTGGCCTTGGTGAGTAGATATTCAATAACTACTTTGTTTTCTTCTGCTCTGTGTTATATTGCTCATCTATTTTTTTCCGGAAGAGTACGAATGCTGCTGATTTGATTACATTGCAGGTAAATTAATGTTTAAATAGCTTCTGTCATTGCAGTTGCTCGCCTGGTAATTTGCGTTGCTACTATGCTTACTTGTTTGTAACTTTTTGCTCATTTGAGAGCATAACTGCGTAATGCTAGAGACAGTAGAGAGACTCAAGTCTAGTCCTTCTTTGTACTCCTGCTGCCACTAAGAAGAGATAGTGGTGGATTGACACATTGAGTATATTATTTATTTGTTAGTGGTCTGCAATCCTGATGACAGACTGTGTCTGTCAGGTGACGTCTCGTGCTGTTGAGTGATGGCAGTCGTAGTAGAACCTTTTTGTTGTTGGTGCAGTTAGTGAAATACATAACTTTCCTATTAGACGGTCTGCGAATCCTGCAATACTGTACTATGCTCCTAGTTAACCAGATCAGATAGGTCAATACTTGTAGTGCAATTGTTGTTCATTTCTTTCCCCAAGATAATTTTAGATTGTGTTCAAAGAAATCAAATATTTCAAAAAATCAATCATCCATGTTTGGTTTCTTTATTTCATGATCATCAGCACCTCCCAGGGGCAAGGCGACTAGCACCATTGAGACTCCGGTGGAAGAAGGTGGACAGTCACAGGATCGGTCCCTTGCAAGCTCTTCTGATGGCCCCAGTAAGTTGTTCTATTGTTATATTAATACTTATACTTCCCTAACTTTTACAGCTCCTATTCATTACAAACTGTTTCCTAATTCTATTTTTTACAAAATAGTCTTTGATCTTCTTTTATTCTAGACTACTTTCTACATTCTTATCCTGCCTCTACCATCACTCTCTGTGCTACTACTATTTACGATTATGAGTCGATCTGTGTAGGTAGCTAAGCTTGCCCTGTCGGCAAACGGTGTTAAACAAAACTCTGATCCAGCAATAGCTCTAGGCACTGAGTGCAGTCATCTGGGTTGCCCTTGCTGTCTATTCCAGACTTCTTAATGTAAGTGCTTTGACAATTTCCAACAACAAAATGTTAATGTTTACACCAAGAAAAAGGTAGCAGTTGCCTTTTTTGATTTGCTAGGAGCACATACCATACCGCTAGTGTTTCAGGGACTATTCTGCACATAAAGAAGTATGGACAAGAGAAATAGGACAATATTGATGATAGGTGCAGTTCGACTTTCCACATACCTCAGTCTGAACAGAAGTTGAACCCCCAATCCCCTGACCGACTATCTAGTGTGTCTGACCAATGATTTTACGACCCAGAAGAACAGAAGTAGACTACCGCCGGGTCCCGACCTATCTGAGTCACTGAAACATGACTGCCAAGTGCAATAATTCAAATCCTTCCACTCACTCACTCGTGAACAAAAACCACGCAGTGTTTGTTAGTTTTAATTTTTTTTATAATTAAGAAATGAAAAAATGATTTCTTTATTTTTAATAGCTTTGTATTCGGAGCGAGCACTGCTGATAGATGACGTTAAAGTTTAAACAACATTCCCATGAAACAAATTACTTTAACGTAATAGATAACAGATACATTAAATTATTAGAATAACTGTGCATGAGCCCCCACCTTCTTTAAAGTATTTAAAGTACTGCTGGTGATGACTTACTAGTAGTTGGTGAATTGTCTTGTTGGCAGAAAGGCAATGTAATCTTCTTTCTGTAATTAGAAAAATGGTGCACGTTAAGCAAGCATTCATCAGTTGTCCTAAGAAGTGTAGCATTTAATGGAATAAGCATATAAAAAGTTAACACCTTCCCCAAAACCGTAACTTTTTTCAATCCCAGTAATAAAAAATGTGTTATGTAACATTTTCTTCCATTACGAGACGAAATAGGGGGTTGTGTATGGCATCTAAAAAATATGACATGTTTTTTCTAGACGTCACAACATCTGATGCAGCACAGATGACCACCAGTGCCGGGGCCAGCAGTGCGGAGGGGTCCACTCTAGGGGCGGATGCGGCGGCGCCACCAGGAGGAGCTGTGGGGAAAGGCTCAGTGGCGGCGGACGGTGGTAAGTTATTATACTCCTTACTTATTGCAATTTTTGAGTAGGCTTGACAAGGAGTGTATGATGTACTGTACAGTACACAGTACACTAGTACAAGTACACTGTACTGTCAAGAACAGTTACTAATTTAGAACTACATTTTTGGCTATCATGGAGAAGACAGTCAACCTTGACTTGTAATAGCATTAGTGGCAGTACTTCTCGGGTAAGCAATGGCCCCCTCTATTTGACTTCAACTCAGCTGGCAAACTTTTACCGTGAAGCCAAGTCATATCAGATGTACTTTGGGGATGTGAACGAAAAGTGAAAGAAGGGTGAAACGAAGGACGAGTGAGTCTTAACATTTATGACTGTAAAGAATGGTGTTTTTGAATTCAAGTCAAGAAAAGACGGTGGTTTCCAAAATATAATGAAAAGGGTGTTAGTTGGTTGTTGAGAAAAATAAAACTTGGTACATTTGAGACATTAAGAAGAATGATAGACGTACTTTGGAAGCCTGGATGTTATCTTCTTATTCCTCATCGATAGCAGAGCTGTATGATGTAGTAGAGCAGACGCTGAGTGGATGAAGATTGTTACTTTGAACAGCATGTCCGTGCCAGAGTAGCAAAGCTGAGGAAATCCAAATACTAGAATTTGTGATTGTTCACAAATACTCCCTGCCTTGCCTAACAGTACAGTACTTTACTTTGCAAGCACAGCATCTATTGTGTATGTATTGTATAGTTGGCAACATTATATCAAGTCAAGTTCCTTCCTCCGGCAATTATGGGTACCAAAATCACTCCCTATGTTAATAATTTTATTTCAGCTGTGTCATGGGTGGACTATCGCTGTAGTTCACTCAATGTATCAAAACAAAGCACCTAAAGTCATCCATCATATAACCAAAGATCATGTGATCGGCAGGATAATGATATATGATCAGAATTGAATAATCTTCATTCTTCTTTTGTAGTAGTCAAGGCCCGGGGGGCAGTGCGAAAGATATCATTACATTGAGCAGTAGCCCTTGATGTAACCGAGTATGGCCAGTGGCAGTGCCAACGCTATAGAAAAGAAAGAGCTTCCTATCCCCACCTGCATGTACTGCTTAAAGTACTGCGAGTCTGCGTCATTATGGCTTGTGTCTGTTTTTCTTGAGTGCGAGCTGAGTGAGCTGCCATGCCGGCTACCACAAGTTCGCATACCAGTAATTTATTTTGCAAAACAAGAGAAAAAAACAGAAGACATTTTTTAGTACTCCCTCACTATGTATGTAGTAGTAAGTCCATCCATAGTCCTGCTAGTGGAATTCCTGAAACTCCCAGTAATGTCACAGGCCTACAAAGACGGCGGAAAGATACAGGCCAAAATGTTATACTGTGTTTGCTACTTGCTGGTGTTACTGAGAGTCAACTTTCCGTTGAATTATTTTGACTTTATGTTAAAGACTATTGGCTACAGTATTTTTCTTTCTTTCTTCATATAGATGCTACTCCGAAAAAGCTCACCAGAAAGGAGATGGCTGTCTATGCCAGGGCCCGTAAGCTGGAGGCTATTTGTGCCGAGTATCGCCGGCTTTGGGCTCAGGAGCAGGTGGAGGAGACAGCACCCACTGCATCCTCCTCCAGTGCCCCCGCGCCCACCAGCCAGAAGCCTCCAGCCAAACGGAGCCGTGGCCCGACAGCCTCCCGCCGCCTCCGCACAGCAGCAACACAATCAGCTGCCCCCCCAGAGCCTGGATGGTACATCCGTAATAGAGTGGACTACCTGGAGCGGTTGGTTGAAAAACATCAGCACCAGCTCCGGGACCTCCGCAAAGAGCTGCGGGACGTGCAGGATCAGCTGTCCACACTACGCCACTAGAGTATGTGACTGTCCCTTGCCCCTTTTTTAAAGACTGTTGGGGGGGTGGGAATTGGGTGTTTGGGAAAGGGGACTTTTGGACATTGGTTGGGGTTAGGCAGGGGGGTGAGTTGGGTTAATTTATTTTATTTTTTGACTACCTCAATATATTTCCTAATAATTATTTTTCATTCCAAAACATAGTATACGCGTTCATATTATTTTGTGTGGGGGTGGGTGGTGGTTACTGGACATTTGACTTCTTCCAACTTACCAGCATGAATGAAACATCTAGTCCTGGAATGTACCAAAGTGCCAGTCACTGATTTAGTGAATTCAGTACCCCTACTAGTACTTTACAAGTAGTACTGGCAGTCTCTGCTCTCCGCCCAGTCCTAGCCCATTATTCTACCCCTCCAAAATGCTTATCTTACCTGTGATTCGTGTTTGAGAATAGGGGTAGCCACAAGGCTGCCTGCATGGCAAATGGTGATTAAGGTTGGTTGTTGACTTGAATCCTCGATGGATGAAATATCATTGTTGTGCTGGTAGTAGTAGTAGTGGTACACATTGGCAGTAGCAGCATATGAAAAAAAAGGAAATGAAACATTGAGTGGCTTGAGCGTAGCATTAGAAACAGTACGATAGTTAGTACGCTACAGAACAGTGCCATAAATTGTAGCCTAAGCAGTGCTAAAGTATTCTAAATATAAGTACTAGTTTCACGCACTATGGCTACTATAAGAAATATTATGAAGGCATAGGATACTTAAACATAAGAATTAACCATTTGATTCGTCATGTGTAGGAGCATGATGTTTGATGCTCAATCCACGATGTCGCACATGAAATTCCAATTTCCAACATTTTTCTGTCGCTTAGACCTTATCCTCCCCTGCAAGTGTGTGGAATTTCTTGTTGTCATTTAGTCATATGTCAATGAAAAACCACACAGCCCGGGAGAAGAGGGTTAGGGTTTTTGAAGATTGGATGGGAATGTTTTGTTTTGGGAAAAGGTTTGTGGAGAGAAGAAAAAAAAACACTGCATGGACAAACAACAAATGAAGAGAAACAAATGTATATATTCAAAGATATCCATAAATCTTTTAAGGGTCATAAAGGTAGTGTACTACTGCATGCATGAAGTTGTTTGCTAAACGGATGGTTAGGTTACTGAAAAGTTGTACTTGCTACATCTTATTGGTAAGTATGAGGAAACAATTTGACATTGACACTAGTACAGGGCTGCATTAATTATGCAATTTCACTTGCCTTTCTGCCCTCATAGAGAATAAACACTTATTATTAGTACATTAAGTTAGTTATAAAAATAGCAAAGAAATGTATGAAATAGCTGGAGAGATGACTTTGAAGCAGAGAACAAAGAAACGCACCTAGTCACATTCGTAGAAGTTCAAGTTTACAACAATAACATTTGAAAGATAAGGAGAAGTTACGAGAGAATACTGTAACTTTATGTTGTAGTTGTCCTGTTGAATTGGTGAAGTTGCATGCATCCAGCCATTCATCTTATTTGCGATATACTCCTCCATTCCATCTTACGCTCCGCCGATCAATATTGGTGACCAGACACTGGCTGCCTGATGAGTAATTGCGGATTGCGTCTGAGTTCATCGTTTGTTCCATGGCACATGTTAAAAGCCGTCCTGTAATTTTTGATGGGAAAAAACAGGAAGTGAACCAGTTAAGAAAATCTAAGGTACGCTGTGTAGTGCAAAAATAACACTTTCAGTTTTTAGAGCTGACATTATTATTATATACAATCATCACTTCAAAAGTGTGTAACCTGGTTCTCCTTTACAAGGATAGTAATAGTAACTATGGTTGAATTCTGCGGATCCACCATGGATTTTCTTTAAAAAAATTGCAAACATAATTAGACATTCCCAGGAGTGCTCCAAGACCCCTGAAACCCAGTCGGCAAAATGTAGAACACCCCCAAGTAGCCCCCTAAAAACATGCAATACTGCTACCAGGTTGAACCCTAACTTCAAATCGTGCCAAAAAGCACTCTGCAACTAGGCCCAAACCCCCACTTTTCCACTCTAGATTTTCTTGAAAACACTTGCATTCAATATTAGACATTCCCAGGAGTGCTCCCAGACCCCTGAACCCAGTTGCAAATATATAGAACCCCCAATTATCCCCCTAAAATCATGCAATAGTGCTACAGCCCTAAGTTCAAAATGTGCCAAAACGCACTCTGCAAGTAGGCCCAACCCCCCCTTTTCCACTGTGGATTTTCTTCAAAACACTTGCAATCAAAGTTAGACATTCCCAGGAGTGCCCCTAGACCTCATAACCAAGGCGCAAAACTGTAGAACCCCCCCAACTAGCCCCCCAAAAACATGCAATACTGCGACGGGGATGAGGCCTAGTTGAAGAAGCAGAAAGCGGACTTTGAAATTAGGCCCAAAAGACCCCTTTTCCACGATGGATTTTCTTCAAAACACTTGCAATGATTATTAGACATTCCCAGGAGTGCTCCCAGACACCTAAACCCAGTCGCAAAATCTAGAACCCCCCCCAAGTAGCCCTCCGCAGAAATGCAATTTTGGAAAAAAAAAATAATAATTCACCTCGGATTTTCTTCAAACCACTTGCAATCACAATTACACATTCCCAGGAGTGCTCCCAGACCACTGAACCCAGTCGTAAAAAATGTAGAACACCCCCAAGTAGCCCCCAAAAAAAGTGCTTACCCTAACTCCAAATCGTGCCAAAACGCACTCTGCAACTAGGCCCAAAGGCCCCAAACTCTTCTTTTGCACCATGGATTTTCTTCAAAACACTTGCATTCAATATTAGACATTACCAGTAGTACTCCCAGACTCCTGAACCCATTTGCAGAAACCTAGAACACCCCCAAGTAGCCCCCTAAAAACATGCGATACTGCTACCAGGTTGAACCCTAACTTCAAATTGTGCCAAAACCCACTCTGCAACTATGCCCAAACCCCCCTTTTCCACCAAGGAATTTCTTCAAACCACTTGCAATCAAAATAATACTATCCCAGCAGTGCTCCCATACCACCAAACACACCCCCAAAAACCTAGAACCCCCCAAACAGCCCCCCACGAACAAGCAAGTGAGCAAAAAGGGAAAAACATTTTCACCATAGATTTTATCCAAAACACTTGCATCCGATATTAGACCTTCCCAGCGATGCCCCCAGACCCCTCAAACCTCCTGCAAAAAAGTAGAACACCCCCAAACAGGCCAAAAGCAAAAATGGAAAATGTGACAGAAAATTTCCGGCCTACCATTCAGAATCACTCCAAATGCACTCTGCAGCTAGGCCCTAACTCTCCTTTCCCAACATGGATTTTCTTCAAACCACTTGCAATCAAAATGATACTTTCCCAGCAGTACTCCCAGACCTCCAAACCCACCCCAAAAACCTAGAACCCCCCAAATAGCCCCCCAAAACAAGCAAGTGAGCAAAAATGGAAAAACTTTTTCACCATGGATTTTATCCAAAACACTTGCATCCGATATTAGACCTTCCCAGCAATGCCCCCAGACCCCTCAAACCTCCCGCAAAAAAGTAGAACACCTCCAAACAGGCCAAAAGCAAAAATGGAAAATGTGAAACTTAGAAAATTTTCGGCCTACCAGTCAGAATCACTCCAAATGCACTCTGCAGCTAGGCCCTAACTCCCCATTCCCACCATGGATTTTCTTCAAACCACTTGCAATCAAAATTATACTATCCCAGCAGTGCTCGCAGACCCCCAAACCCACCCCCACAAACCTAGAACCCCCCCAAACAGCTGCCTAAAAACAAGCAAGTGAGCAAAAACGGAAATCATTTTTCACCATGGATTTTATCCAAAACACTTGCATCCGATATTAGACCTTCTCCGCGATGCCCCAGACCCCTCAAACCTCCCGTAAAAAAGTAGAACATCCCCAAACAGGCAAAAAAGAAAAATTGGAAAATGTGACACTTTGAAAATTTCCAGCCTACCAGTCAAAATCACTCCAAACGCACTTTGCAGCTAAGCCCTGGCTCCCCTTTCCCACCATGGATTTTCTTCAAACCACTTGCAATCAAAATTAGACTATCCCAGCAGTGGTCCCAGACCCCCCACAAAAACCTAGAACCCCCCAAACAGCCCCCCAAAAACACGCTATACTGCTAGGCCTCAGATTAAATTGTGCCAAAACGCTGTCTGCAACTGGGCCCAAACCCCCCTTTTCCACCATGGATTTTCTTCAAACCACTTGCAATCAAAATTAGACCTTCCCAGCAGTGCTTCAAGACCCCCCGACCCACCCCCACAAATCTAGAACACCCCCAAACAGCCCCCCAAAAACATGCAATACTGGTATATTAAAAACATGGCAAATTGCGCTGTTCTCAAAAAATTGCTGTTTTTAGCACTTCCACTACTTCGATCCTCTTGAAACTTACCTGGACACTTGTTCCAGCGATTCCCAAGAATCTCAGCAAGGCAGAACAAAATCGAACCACTGTGCTCTATGAAGAAGAAGAAGAAGAAGAAGAAGAAGAAGAAGGTCTACGACTAGTTTTCACTTAGTTTTCACCCAAACACACGCGCCCGCATATCACCGAAAAAGGCCCAAATTCTGCCAATTCTGGACCAAAGAATGCCAAACCCCCCTAAAACCTTGCCAACATCATTATGAACGAGCCTGCATCGGGCCCTGAGCCCTAGACTCAGCGGTATCCCTACCAACTTAAACCCAAAAACCCTATTAAATCGCACTGACCCCTAAACCCTAGATATGCTGTGTCTGTCTGTGTCAAAGAGCCTAGCTATGCCACATCAGGATGCTTCACTCAGTGGTGCCTGCCTTGACCGTCTGCATGGCCCTGCCACAAGCATGGGACAAAAATCCGTTCCGCTCAAGAATTTGCGATTTTTCGGTAATTTTGCAAGATTTGTGAAAAACCGAAAAACAGCAAATTTTGCAAACATAACAGATGTTTGGCCCAAGCTTGAGGCAGTGCCATGCAAACGGTCAAGGCAGGAACCACTGAGTGAAGCAACCTGATGTAGCATACCTAGCCTCTTTGTCAGACAGAGAAAGAATATCTAATTGTATGCAGCAAGCCACATAGCTCCAATTTTACATGAACTGCTGTCTGAAGTGGACTCTGCCTGGCATAACAGCAACAGTACACTGCCTCGCCCTCGACCACTACATATCACGAATAGACAGACAGTTCTGCTGTAGTAGTTGTTGTAGACTGCTTTACCTGTTTGCCATTCACGAATTGGCCATAGTTCTTCCGTAAACCGACGTTGATGATCCATCCATCCCAGTGAGTGACTGTAAAGAAAAAATATATATTATTTAATCAATCATCATGGTATATTGGCAAGTGAGTCCACTCCAAGGACATTTTGCATATTGTAAAATGCAACCTAGTGGCCCCTGAATTTGAAGTACAATTTGAATTAAACAAGGTAAAAAAAACAGAGTAATAGACATGAGTTACAATTACTTTGTAAAAGATTCAATAATAACTAAGACAAGACATATGATTCATTTCATGGACAAAAAACAAACAGCAATTGGTTTCATCAGAGACAGATAGCCATTGCTGTCCACTGCGTGCCATCTTCTCAATTATTCATTACCTGTTCTACTTTTTGTCCGCATCTTCTTCGGAAAGTGAGGGCCCAAAGGTTACTTCTGAAATTCTGTCAATTTCAGAAGTAACTCTGTCAGCAATCAGCAAGCATGTAGTCAGTCAGTAATTTCAGTCCCACTTGAGGGGACTCGTCTATGAAAACAAAGTTTCTTTATTATTCGCAATCCATCCATCTGCCTTGAGGGAAATGGATAGGAGGAGTCTGGAGGAGGAGGATAGAGGAGCATGATTGAGTTGTGAACTTGTGAACCTCAGGAATGCAGACTGCTGCATCTTCAAATCAATAAGGAAAATAAGATGAAGACAGTGCTGCTGATGGACTTGTTGTGAGAGTTTTGTTGTGGTAAAAGTTGAAAGACACACCGGGAATAAAAGTGAATAAGGATGAAAAAAAGGAAGTCATTTTCAGGCCTCGGTGTCAGGGAAGTAGAGCTCGTCCTCAAACTCTATGAATTGAGACGGGAGTAAGTCAGCTAATAGAGAAGAACTTCAGTCACCTAAGTTGGTGTCCTCTTCTTCCTGCGTGCATTCACGTATTTTGTAATCTGGTGGTATGAAGTGCTGATTCAGCTTGATCAGTGTTAACCACTCCACATTTTTGGGCGAGAGGCGGGTCCTTTCTGAAGTTACAATGGCACCAGCAGCACTGAAAACACGTTCAGAAGAAACACTTGTGAGTGGGCAAAACAAATAATTTAGAGCCAGGTTGGTGATCAGTGGCCATAGAGACCTTTTCCTATACCAATACAGCAATGGGTTCTGATTAACATAGACCTCTGTTGGGTCATCAAGATAGGCCTGCACCATCGACACAAGGTTCACCATGGTTGCTCCACTTTGCGTACCATCTGTGACCTTTGCAGCACTGGAACGAGCAAACCCTTTATGAGTTAGCCAATCCGCTTCCGACAATATTATGGCTGGGCCTGGTGCAGGTGAGGATGATGATACGGTTGCTGCTGTAGTCGTTAACGGCTGTGAGGGAAAGTGACTCCCTTTGGCCACAGATTCAGAAGTGGATCTTGACGCCGGATGGCCTGCTGATTCAGTTGTACTTCTGCAGGCTCCTTGCATTTTCTGCCGCTCTTTTTCGAACCAAGTGGCTGACACAGCTAGCCAATGTTTGTACTTTGAAACATCTGCTTCATCAAAAGAAATAAATGCTTTGCTGGCCACTGCCTTTCTGTACAGTGGATCCAGAATAGTGTCACAAATGTAATGTTGTTCTGTATGTATGTTTTTAAGCTTTTCATTGGCAACTAGGCAGCTTAATAACCTCTCCTCCAACTGACATGCGTCTTGCTTTTCAGCATCATCTCGGAACATTGAAGACACCGCCTTCAGTTCGTGCTCTAGCATGACCAACAATGGGATAGCTTCGCCCAAAGAACAGTCCTCCCTGCTGACTTCACGCGTGAAGACCTCAAAAGGGCGAAGCATGTCTGTCAGGCTTGCAACTAGCTTCCATTCCTCCAACTCTAGCCTAATGTCTTTCATAGTAGAACCCAGTTTATAGACATAATCATTTATTAACCCCCACTGCTCAGACAGACGCTCACGCATGTAAAAGGTTGAGTTCCAATGTGTTGCCACCTCCTGGATGAGTTCTTTGACTGGCAATCTACGTTCATGTTGAATGTTCCTCAGCTCCTTCGGGGCCTTAAAAGAATGGCTGAAATGTGTGCAGATTCTTCGGCAGGTGGTCAGTAACTTGCTGACTGTGTTTTCTTTTTTCAAGAAATCTTGCACCACAATGTTAATACTGTGTGCTAAACACGGCACTCTGAAATAGCCACCTTGCTGCATGGCCTTAACTATATTACTGCCATCATCCGTGGAAACATAACCAACCATGCAATTTCTTGGATGCAGCCATTCAGAGACCTTCCTATCAAACTTGTCCAAAAGGTTAGGTGCAGTTTGAGTTTTCTTGTCTCTAACCCCTGCAAAAGAGACCCAGTGTGCAGTGATGCACATGTAATCAAGGGCTTGGCAACTGGTCCAAATTTCTGTTGTCAAGTGGATAGTATGAACAGCACTCTTCTGCAAAGCTGCCCCAATCACCTCCAGCACATCTTGATGTAGTGCTGGAACCGCAACTCTGGCAAAATAGGACCGGCTAGGAACCTTCCATTTAGGGCAGACTGTTGCCACAAATTCCAGAAAACGCACCCCTTCCATGAAAGAAAAAGGGAGAAGGTTTAGTGCTAGCATTTTAGCCAGGTTTGCGTTATACAGACGTACCATTGGGTGGTTGTGTTCAAATGGGGCCCATGACCAAAAGATTCTGCTAATGGTGGGCTGGACCATTTTATGTGAGGATGATGATGACTTCTTCAAACCAGTTAGGCCCAGTGATGTACTTTTTTGCATTGGTGTCTCTCCCAGACTCTTAGTGTGCCTCATACATGTTGCAGGGGTAGAGGGTGTGGGCGCTACCACCGCAGTGCTGCTGCCAGGAAAAGTGTACCAGAAAAAATGTCGCTCGATTCTTGACTTCCCCCCTGCACAATCAGCCCCTCATCAGCATAAGATGCAATGTGAATGGATACATTTGGATCAGTTCTACTTTGTTGGGCTTTCTCGATCCTACTTAGGTGCGTATACCACTGGATAGGGTGGTGTTGTTTGAGATGACCTCTCTGGCCTCCGGTACCATAGTTGGTACCAAGCTTACCCCGACTAAAGGATACTTTACAAATCGAACAAACGACCATGTTTTCCGCCTTTTGGCTAACAGTAAAGAAGTCCCAAACTGGGGACTGGAGATGTCTGCTGGTGGTGGAGGTGCTAGTTTAAGTTTCAATGCCAGATGAAGTGGAGGATGGGCGTGGCTGAATTCGTTTCTGTTGTTCACTTACAGCACCACTATTTGAGGTCGAGCTGGATGAGGTCCCTGCCGGCCCTTCTGACTAAACAATAGGGAATCTGTAGGTCGTGTTGGTGTTGTAGTTAACTGCGTTGGTGGTGGTACCAGTGCCACGCCGCCTGCATCCCGCTCAGCAGCCATTCAGGATAGGGTGAAAATATCTGTCTGCTGCACGCCCGCTGGGGCTGGAGTAACGACTGTGATGACTGGGTCATCGTCAGACTGTTCATCAGCAGCAGAAGACACCACTTCTCATTCGTCATCATCACCCATAAGTCGAAGCCTTGCGGGAACGTTTCTTTTAGGCTTAGCTACCTTTGTCGGCTCATGGCGTCACTCATTCTCAGACTGCATTGCTGGGTTCCAATCAAGATCATCAGAATGAAGGGGGCTTGAAGAAGAACTTGTAGTAGTAGTAGTAGCCCTCCTTGACCTTTTTCTTGCTGGGGATCTGGAAGACAATGGATCATCATCAGGCTGAGTGCCTTCCTTGGATGATAACGCTTGAATATCAATTTCCTGATGTGCCCCTACTTCTGGAGGAACATGCGTTTTAGGCAGTTGTGCCGCTCCATTAACCTCTAGTTGCACCTCTCCATACACCTCTCCAGGCGCTTCTACTTGCGCCTCTCCTTGCGCCTCTCCTTGTGCCTCTACTTGCGTCTCTCCTTGCGCCTCTACTTGCGCCTCTCCTTGTGCCTCTACTTGCACCTCTACTTGCGCCGCTCCTTGCCCATGTACTTGTGCTTGTAATAGTTGCACCTGTGGTTGTCGTTGTGGCTGTGGTTGTTGAACACTCGTCAGCTGAGTTACACCCGGCGTTGATTGGATAGTACTTTCTAGTAATGATCCAACATCACTGGTCGATGGTGATTGAGAAAGTTAAGTGGCTGCCTCAGCAGCACTCATGGTCTTGGCCCTAACTTGGCGTTGTGCCACTGAGCCCAATGAAGTGGAGGTGCTGCTTCCAGCTTGGTCCCTGGTGGACACCGCTGCTGCTGCAGGCGTAGTTTTGTTTCTCCCAAAAAAGGTGTCGGTGCGCACACCAGTCTCCTTGGAAGGTGGTGCCACTTGCTTCTTCTGCTCCTTCTTACTGGCAGTGGCACTGGCACTTTTTTCGCTGAGGTGCTACGGCCACCTTTCTTTGCGCCCTTCTTCTTCAGATGTCAGAACAGCATACCCCAGTTGCACGAGTTGCAGAGTTGTCTTGTCTGTGGCCACACATGACGTCACGTGATGTTGTGCTGCACACACCGCCGCAGGACTGCTTCCTGGCACTGGTCGTTCTCTTGTGAACCTAAAAGCAATGGAAGCCAGAGGAAAGTCAGTTAAACACCCCAAAAAGTAAAAAAACACACAAAAATCACCACAGTCCAATGCCATCCATGCCCTCAATGATGTTTAAATTCAAGACACCCCACAGAAAGACTTGGTCCATGCACCACTGAGTACCCCTTGGCCTAATGGAAGAAAACAAGGCAACCTGGGTGCAGGCCTGAGCACACTGCCTGGCTTCAAAATGGGCCCTGACCCCCAGCCAAATGGCCAGGCCCTGCCTGGACCAGGCCTCAAAATGCCCCCCACCCACATAGCCAGGCCCCACCAACACCCTAAAAAGTCAAAAAACACACAGAAATCTCCACAATCCATTGCCATCCATGCCCTCAATGATGATTAAATTCAAGACACCCCACAGAAAGACTTGGTCCATGCACCACTGAGTACCCCTGGGCCTAATGGAAGAAAGCAAGGCAAATTGGGTACAGGCCTGAGCACACTGCCTGGCTTCAAAATGGACCCTTGACCCCCAGCCACATGGCCAGGCCCTGCCTTGACCAGGCCTCAAATTGGCCCCCACCCACATGGCCAGGCCCCACCAACATCCCAAAACGTCGAAAAACACACAAAAATTACCACAATCCAATGTCATCCATGCCCTCAATGATGTTTAATTTCAAGACACCCCACAGAAAGACTTGGTCCATGCACCACTGAGTACCCCTGAACCTAATGGAAGAAAGCAAGGCAAACTGGGTGCAGGCCTGAGCACACTGCCTGGCTTCAAAATGGGCCCTTGACCCCCAGCCATATGGGCAGGCCTTGCCTGGACCAGGCCTCAAAATGCCCCCCCCCCCCCACATGGCCAGGCCCCAACAACACCCCAAAAAGTCAAAAAACACCCACAAATCAGCACAATCCAATGCCATCCATGCCCTCAATGATGTTTAAATTCAAGGCACCCCACAGAAAGACTTGGTCCATGCACCACTGACTACCCCTGGGCCCACTGGCTAGTGAGGCTTTACAGGCACCCTAACAAACAGTTGTATCATGCACCCATGACTAACTCTGGGCCTACTGGATACTGTGGCTACCCACAATATATGTGATTTTAAAGTTGTGAAAAAAGTTTTAAAACTGTAGTTGCAGCAACTGCAATGCCCCAAACAAACAACACCAACTTACTTGTAAAATCTCAAGTCCAAAAGTGATCCAAACTCCAAAGTCCAAAAAGTCCTCAAATAGAAATATCCAGCAGCAGCCACACAAAGTAATCCTTCCAGCTCCAGATCCAAATCAAAAGTGACCAGAACACGGACAAAGCACTGGTAGGAGCCTGCTGGACAGGAACAGGAATTTTGAGACTCTGGGGCACTTCCTCCCCCCCCCCCTCAAAATGGACTCCTTGCACCAAAAAAGTGCAGCCAAATGTCAATCTGAGGAGTTATTCTGATCAAAATCATCATTTTCAGAAGGTTTATGCTTCCTGCGGTGGATTTCTTGTTCAGAATTGCAATTTTTGCAATTTCGGGAAAGCGAGCTGTTCAAATCTCCCGCTGGAAGTCAGCTGCGCGCCGCATCTACGTGTTCGGCATTGTTTACTCCCGCAATGCGTGATCGCGGCCCTTATGACGTACTCGCGTTGTCAAACTCTCACTGTGCAAGATGGCGAGCCGGGATTATGTAATTGCGTTCGAATAACCCATGTAGACACCAGTGGAGCTACTGACTAAATAATGCAGCTGGTTATACAACAACAGACAGACTGATACAGACATTCATACAGTTTAGTCACTAACCCAAGTATTCAGTAAGACCCATTTAATAACACACACCTACAAATCCTCCATCCAGACTCTTGCACATCCACTTATTCTTCAATACAGCTTGGTATTTATATAATACATATTTTAAAGAAAAAACACATTCACTGGATGTTGTCATCAGTGATGTCACTGCCCATGTCATGAATGATGTAATATGGGACGTCATCAGCAGTGCATTGTGAGGGCGCGAGTCATAGTTAGCTCAATTAACTATAACAGTGGAATTTCTATGGTTTTGTAGGAGTGAATCTCCAACTAACTATAATGTCCCTGAAACCTATGGTTTTTTCAGTGAATATATATATATATATATATATATATATATATATATATATATATATATATATATATATATATATATATATATATATATATATATATATATATATATATATATATATATATATGTATATATATATATATATAAAAATCCAAGTTTTCCACTTGTGAGGATGCCCACACGGGGAATAAACCAGACGCATGCTTTTCTCCAATAATCTGGAGCTCAACAAATTTCAGACTCAAAGTTCTTGTTCACAAGCTTGACAAAAGGAACCCCGCAGCTACATGTTAAACCACGTGATGTTGCTTTATTAAGTCCGCCCTAGTTGGCGTACACTAATGCCATGATTGGTAGTCCCAGTGCCTTCTGGTATTCGTGGTGTTTAACACTAACATTCTGTCACTGTGGATGCTGCAATATTCCACTCTCAATGTCAATTAAAACCCCAGTGGGTAGGTAAAAAACACACAGGCTGGTGATGTTTCCAATGAAACACTAACTGTGGAACCCTCCGTTCTTAAGCCACGCCCAGCCTTCTGAACGCCAAATATCTGCATTTACAGCAGAGGTTTGTCCTCGCGACCTGACAAGGCCGCACAACATTAAAAAATCCAAATTTGCCACTTGTGTGGATGCCCACACGGGGGAATAAACCTTTGAAGGTGAGTATGCGCCGTACAACCAGACGCATGCAATTCTAGATTAATCTGCAGCTCAACGCGTTTGAGACTCATAGTCCTATTGTCACGTGGATGATGTCGTCAATGATGTCATAAGTGATGTCATTTGAGATGTCATCAGTGATGTAATCCGTGATGTCATCAGTGATGTCACTGACCATGTCATGAATGATGTAATATTTCACATCCTCAGCAGTGCATTGCGGGGGCGCTATTTATAGTTAGCACAACTAACTATAATGCCGGAATTTCTATGGTTTTGTATGAGTGAAATGTCCAACTAACTATAACATCCCTGTGCCTATTGTTTTTTCAGTGACTATTTTCAGGAAAATGGCACATTTTGTTTCTGAGCGTCCCCTGAAAGTTTGGGGGGGTTTCGTGAAGTGGGGGCCGAGAAAAAAGGGGGGTCCCAAAACGTGTTTTTAACATTGAGTTTTCCATAGGGCGGTTGGACTCACTTTTAGCTCGAACGGCTGAATGAATTTCTATGAAACTTGGCAAAATTGTAGGGACTGGTAGTCCGATGTGCCTTTGCTAGGTCTCAAGATATGTGCTCTAGTGGATTTTGAGTAATTTAGGTTCAAAAAAATATATGTATCTGTAAGCGCACCCCGGTACGCGCACCGGGGAGCGCTCCGGGCGCGCTACGCGACTTGCGTGCGGAAAGCTGATTGGCCCTTTACATATATCTGTTGGACCCTTTGGCTAGGGCCTTTATATCCTGAGGCAGGGTGTTCTTTCTTTCTATTTACATTGGCTCTCGGGTGTCTGTAAACATTCTAAACAGTCCGGAGCGGCCGCCATCTTGTGTCTCGGTAGGATCGAGACACAAGAGGTGGCCAAAACAAAGGGGGAAATGACCATAAGGGGGCAAAGTAGATCCTCCCTGACCCCCTAGGTTTGATGTGGGGGCTTTAAAAGGGCCCCGCGGGGCAAAAAAAAATAATATTTTTTTCTTGGTTTTTTTGCGGGGGGAGCGCCCGGTACGCGCACCGGTAAGCGGTCCGGGGAGCGTACTATGGGGAAAAAAGAATGATAGACTTTTCAAATATTGTATGTTTATTGATTGTTCTTTTTGTTGTTTTTTTTTGTTTTTTTTATATAAGTAGCAACATGTAGGTACAAATGCAGAGTCTAAAATTTAATATACACCGTCTCGTTTGTAGATATCTTGCATGTTGTTTCAGAAGTTATTGTGGTATATGGAATTCATACCATAGTCTGTCAGGAAAGCAGAAACAATATGGAGGCAGGAGATGATAAAGAGATGTTAAATACACATTGGAGATAATATAGTTGGAGAAAGGAAGTAACTATGAGCAAACTTACTATGTAACACAAAAAAGTTGCACAGTATATTTTAAGTCTCACTTTATATTATATCTTTTTGGGTACTATTTCATAATTTTCATATGAAAAAGAATAATGTCTCAAACAATTTAAATTTAAATTTATTGTTCTGATTTTTCAAAATCTAAAAGAATTTGCAAAATTAATTAATCTGGTATGTCCTCCTTTTCATTCCATGATTCACATTCTTCAACACATTTAATTAAGTCTTGGTCTACAGTGTCATCCAAAAAGTCTATTTCTTCTTTGTCTTCCTTAGGATTGTTTTCAATATTAACTTGAAATGAAATATTATTTTCATTTTGTTGTGCTTCCATTTTCTTGCTGTAAATTGCATAAAAAATAAATATATCAGTAGAGATAGGGCACTGTTGGGTTTAAGTTCAGACAGGTACTTGTGAGTTTTTAACAGTGAAGTTATCTTTGGGCACTGTATGGTTTCAGGTAGGAAGTAAAACTATTAAAAAGTGCCTGTGATGAAGCCTAAGTAAATTCATAATTATACCACAGAAGCCTAACTCAATCAATAATTTAAATAGTTAAGCCTTTCTCAATGTCTAACTCTTATGGAGGGACAGTATATAACTATCTGAAAACGTTTTACAAAATTAACTTAAATTGCATAACATCGTTCTCTTTTCAAATTAACAACTTACCTTCTTCAAAGTAGTTGAAGTTTTCTGTCAAATACTTTTCCAAATGTACCTTAGGTAGTGTTAGTCAAAATGGCTGTGTTTCCCTCTCATTTTTTATATATATTCATGCACTTAACCAATCAAATGTCAGCACATAAAAGTACAAAATGTAAGTAACATTTTAATTGGTTAAAAATTCAAACAGTTTCATATGTGTTTTTGTCATGTAATTTAACTCAGGATATTTAGACAGGGCTACAGCCCAAATGGCTCAATGGAATACCACCGAATTTGGGTAAATGGTAGGGACTGCTATGTAGTAGGGCCTATTCTATCTTTGATGAAAGTGTCTCCAGTGGTTTTTCTGTAAATTACTTTCCCACCTTTTTTTAGCGAGTGCTTACCGGTGCGCGCCCCGGTACGTGTACCGGCAGCGTTACAGGAGTCCTCCATTTTGTGTTTCGGTAGAATTGAGCCACAAGATGGAGGGCAAACAATGTTCGGAATGGGTAGAAGGGGGCACGGTAGACACTTCCTGACCCTCTAGGTTTTGTGAGGGGGGCTTAGGACGCTCATATAGACAAAAAAAATAAAATAAATAATAATAATTCGCGTGGGGAGCGCCCGGTACGCGCACCGGTAAGCGTACCGGGGAGCGTACTTTGGTGAAAAATAGTGAAAAAAGTTAGAAAAAGATAAACGTTTTGAATGATCAGAGGTAGGCTAGCTCTGAAAAGAGCTTTTGGGTATGTGGCTGATTTAGGTACCTACAAGTAGGTTCCAATGCACAGTCTTAAATTCAGGAGGAATATTCTATTCCCCTCATCTGAGAAGTGCACACCATCTCCTCTGTAGATGTCTTGCATGTTGTAACGCAAGTTGTTGTTGTATATTGAACCCATTCTAAAGTCTCTCATGTAAGCAGAAACAGATTTATTCACATGTTTCTGTGCTTTCTCAAATTGTGGACAAAATTGGTTGGACCAGTTCCATTTCTGTCTTTGGCATATATTGGAATATACCAAGGCAGTTTGGGGAAAAAGTGTCATCAATTTATGAAAGGTGTCCTTTAAAAGCATTTCCAGACCAACCCCAGTCATAGTGCCCAAATCATTTCCACCACAGTGCACTATTAAGAGGTCAGGGTTTGGCAGATGCATATAAAGAATATATTAAAAATATATTAAATATATTTTTCCTCTAAAAGAAGAATACATTTTACAGCTTTTGATATTTGCTATTAAAAAACCATTGAAATTCACTGAAAAAACCATAGGTTAAAGACCATATATAGTTAGGAATTAGCATTTACAAAACCTTATTTTACTCGCACAAAACCATTGAAATTCGCATATATAGTTAGTTGCACTAACTATATATTGCGCACCCGCAATCCACTGCTGATGATGTCACATATTACATCATTCATGACATGGTCAGTGACATCACTGTTGACATCACTGATGACATCATCCAGTGATTGTATGTTTCTGTAAAGTTAAAATATGTCTTACATATTGAAGAATGAGTGGATGTATAAGTGTCTGGATGAAGGATTTAGTGGGTGCATGACTGACTGTTTGAGAGAGTGATTAAATGTGTCTCACTGAGTGCATGGGTTAGTGACTAAACTTATATACAAAAAATATATATATCTGTAAGCGCGCTTCGGTACGCGCACCGGGTAGTGCTCCGGGCGCGACATGCGACTTGCGCACGGAAAGCTGATTGGCTCGCGGGTGTCTGCAAACATTCGAAACAGTCCGGAGCGGCCGCCATATTGTGTCTCAGTAAAATCGAGATACAAGAGGTGGCAAAAACAAATGGGGAAATTACCATAAGGGGGCAGGGATAGACCCCCCCCTGACCCCCTAGGTTTGTTGTGGGGGCTATAAAAGGGCCCTGCGGTGCATACAATTATTTTTTTTTTCGATTCTTCGCGGGGGAGGGCCCGGTACGCGCACCGGGGAGCGCACCGGGAAGCGCACAAAAGAGAAAAAAGAATGATAGAGTTTAAAAAATGTTTGCAATATTTTATAAATGGGAGGTAGTTCTGAAAAGAACTTTTTTTAATTCTTTTTGTTGTTTTATATTTTTTTTATTATTTTTCTGAACATTTTTTTATTTATTTGTGTTTTTGAACAATTTTATATTTTTTTTGGTTTTTTTGAGGGAACAAACAAAAAACAGGGAATTGGAAATGGCTCAACAGGAGCAAAAAAAAAAAGAAATGAATTACTGTTTTCTTTCCTTGCTGCATTTGTGGTTGTCTATAGCAGTATTGATTAAGGTGACGCTAAGCTCACCATAGCATAACGTTTTGCCACAGAAAATACATAGAAATTTGACCATGCCAAATTTTGGCTGAATATTTGGCACCATTTGCCGTTCTTCTGGTCCAGAAAGTGAGGGTACTGAAGAGGAAGTGCTGGCCACAGGGGGTGGGTTGTTCTGAAGTTCCCGGACTTCAGCCTGTGCCAAATTATTGGGATGCCACCTCTCCATGTGGCGGATCATGGTATAGTTACCAAAAGAATATTTCTTGGAGGGATTGCCCCTGGGGAAAACTTTTTCGCAAATCAGACAGGTGACTTTGGGGGCGTTCACCTTTTTTTGGTCATTTGGAAAAGAAAAAAATTGCCAAATGAAGTGCACTTTGACGTGCCTTTGTCTGAGTTCTTCTGGAAGGAAGCACCTTTGTTGTTGATCCTCCTCCTCTTCTTCCTCCTCTTCTTCTTGTCCTCCAAGAAACTGTGGTGGTGGACCTTCTTTTCTTGGTGGTGGGGGTGGTGGTGGGGTTGCACCAGCTGCAGCAACAAGTGAAGCCATTGTCTCCTCCAAAATAGCTCTTTCTCTCTCAATGAAGAAAGTAAGAATGAGGAAAAAAGGAGGGGGCTTTCAATATTTGGAGAAAAAAAGATGATGAGAACCAATGAAAAGTGTTATTAAGTCACATGACCCGATGCGCCTACGTTACGTGCTTCGGTGCGCTTACGTTACACGCTCTGGGCCGCGCCGCGGAGAGCTTCCGGGTGCGTTTACACAGCGTGTCATAAGACGCATCACGCGGCTACGCGATACGTCACGGTTACGCGACGCGTCACGATGTTGTTTTCGATCTTGACATTGTCGCTAACGGGACGCTTCCCGGTTCGTGCACCGGGGCGCTTCAAAATAGTACGCTTTCCGGGGCGCTCACCAGGGCGCGCACCGGGAGCGCTCCAAGACAAAAAAAAATTCAAAAAAATATTTCTTTTTTAAAAAAATGAAAAATTGTAAGGACTGATAGCCTGATGTGCGTTTGCTATGTCTCAAGATATATGCTCCAGTTGTTTTTAGAAAATTAACTTTAAAAAATATATATTGGCCTACTTTGGGCTTTATATATGTTATAGCCCAAATGTAGCCCAAATGTAGCCCAATGTAGCCCAAAGATGGCCACCAGAGACAAAAAAATACAAATGTAGCCCAAATATCAGGCAGATGTAGCGCAACTATAGCCCAATGATAGAATGTACCAGAGTGTTCTAAAGAACAACTAGAGCGCTAACAGTCTTACTTATAAAGTGAGACTTTTAGTTAGGAATTAGCATTAAAAAAACCTTTGAAATTCACTGAAAAAACCATAGGTTTCACACCAGTTATAGTTAGAAATTAGCATTTAAAAAACCTATTAAATTCACTGAAAAAACCATGAGTGATGCCACTGACCATGTCATGAGTGATGTAATATGTGATGTCATCAGCAGTGCATTACACGCGCAAGTTATAGAGAGTCCAACTAACTATAACGTGGGAATTTCAATGGTTTTATCTCAGTAAAGTTTCCAGTTAACTATAACTCTTGTGAAACCTATGGTTTTTTCAGTGAATATATATATATATATATATATATATATATATATATATATATATATATATATATATATATATATATATATATATATATATATATATATATATATATATATATATATATATATATATATATATATATATTCACTGAAAAAACCATAGGTTTCACAAGAGTTATAGTTATATATATATATATATGAAGCTCCAGGGGAATGTCCAAAATTGAATCGCACTCGCACACAGAGAAGCTTTCCCCAAAGCTTATTTATTGGTAAAACATTAGCGCTTGCCAGTCAATCAGCAACCGACTGCAGCCCTGACGCGTTTCGAATAATCTTTTTCAAAGGGTGGTTGCAGTCCAAAAGAGCATGTGCGGACACACCTTCCAATTAATGCCATATTGTGCGTCTTGATTGGACAACTCTGGTTGAGAGAACACGTTGCATGCTGGTCGGTGAAGTCCGATTTTAATCCCAAGATGGATGCGCTTTAAATTCAGTGCAAGTTCAAGGCTCTCCATGAGCCCCGTGAAGCGCT
Source organism: Lissotriton vulgaris (assembly GCF_964263255.1). Classification (NCBI taxonomy): domain Eukaryota; kingdom Metazoa; phylum Chordata; class Amphibia; order Caudata; family Salamandridae; genus Lissotriton; species Lissotriton vulgaris. The sequence continues at coordinate 1,640,135,071 of NC_141695.1, forward strand.
GCTGTATTAATCCATACTCTGTGCCCCACAGCCGAAGCCCCGGCGCTTCAGAGGCTCCGTGACCATCGTTTTGATGTGGTGCAATTCGGCAGCAGGACAGCCGCCAAAATATAAAGCTCCAGGGGAATGTCCAAAATTGAATCGCACTCGCACACAGAGAAGCTTTCCCCATTCCAGATTCCTTGAGGTGTGAAGGAAAGAGGGTCGCACTCCCAGATTTGGTGTTGTCAACAATCATTTATTGGTATTTCCTCAAAAACTGCACTAACGTGTTTCGTTCTCCTCCGAGAACTTGATCACGGTTTACACAGTCAGGGGTCACAGGGACCAATAAGAACATTTTTACTAATCACATGAAGCATTATCTTGTCCATTATTTGTGTTTCCTGTTGCCCTGCATAATGGGAGCTGTAGTATCTGGATACATTTAATTAACAAAAGTGATTTGTGAAATTCATTTGTGAAGTAAATAAAACAGTGTACATATGTGGTGAGGGGCCGAAGGGTTTTTAAATAAATCATTAAATAATTTTCCAATGTTGGGTCCTAGGAGGTAATGTACTATTCGTGTTTATGCCATTTCATGATTCTTAAAGTTTGACTTGTTACGGAGATACTTCTCCTCACTCTCTTGCCCTCCAGTGGGCGTTTGTGAGTACAATATAAGACCGGTTAAGAAATCATTCTACCTTCCTTACCCTCCAGTGGGTTATTGCTCATGACCACTAATTTTGGTTTTATTTTTAACCTAGAACCCCTGTGTACGGTTAGTTTTTAAAGCCATGTGTCATTATCATTTGATTGCCTTCTCAGTGTGTTGTGTGTTACAGAGTACAGGGGAAATTTCCATAAACTAAAATAAAGCAAATGATTCATAAAAACTTTACATGAGAGAGGTCAAAATAATGCTATTCTATTCTGTTACATTTCAGTTCTATTTACAAGTGCACATGAAGTTCTTCACTCTGATTCAGGCCAAATGGAGTGTAGGTTCAGAAATTCAGGATCTGCTGGATCGTGCTCTTTCACATAGTTTTTTTCCCTATTTCCCCCTCTGTTGCTTGTCATTATTGTCTCCAGTGCGCAAAATTTTAGCAATTTCCAATTCCCCTCGTGGTTAGTCTCCATATGTCTTGCCACTGCATTTCCCCGATCTTTATTTACAGTTGTTCTACCATGTTCTAAAGTTCTCTTTTTTAGTTCACATATAGTGCTCCCTATGTACTTCAACTGGCAGGGGCACTCTATGACATAAACCACATATTGACTCTTGCAGGTTATTAAGTCCTTGATATGTATATATATGTGTGTGTAAATATATATATATATATATATATATATATATATATATATATATATATATATATATATATATATATATATATATATATATATATATATATATATATATATATACGGTTCACTGTCCCCGGCTCATGCAGCACTCACGGTGGGTGCGATCTCCTGCGGCTGAACCATGCAGCTTAATATTAGCACACTTATCTTCACAGGAAGAAAAACAGGCCGCACTCTTGAAGTGATTTTTACTCTTTTTTTATTATTTTATATTTTTATATTTCTTTCATTAAATAAAGGGCTGAAAGTGTGTCTGATCGACGCGTTTCAATGTTTCCCAACATCTTGCTCACTATCAACTGGCCATTAGTTCAAACTTTCTTAAAATGTTCGAAATTCAATTACATCACTTCCTGTTGGTTTCAAATGGTCAGTTGCAATATGGTAAGTGTAGTTGCCTCTTTTTCTTCTCTTTAAAACGAATATTTTTGGTTTTTCTGGGTTGCCTCTTAGTGTTTTCGTTTTTAACCATTCAATGTCTATTAGTTTGTGATTAATTTGTTCCTGTTTCAACACAAAAACATTATTATTTTCTTTGTTTGTTTTCCTCTTTCACTCCCCTACAGTAGGGCTGGTCTTCCATTCCATTATTTTAGCTTTTTATACTTCAAGCTTTATTGTTTCGCATTGTATATTTTTGTTTGCTCCCTCTATTGGGGCTAATCATCCCTTCTGTTGTTGAGACACTTTTTTCAATCAACTTTTATTTTAAGCTCTTCTTTATTTACAGATGAATATACATCTCTTCCGACTGGATCAAATCATGTGGATATAAAGATCGCAGATTTAGAATGTATCGCAATTCCTTTTGTCAGAGCAGCTTTTCCCAATCTCCTCCGCAATCTCTTTTGGGGATTGTCTCTATTCCATATAATTTCAGCTGTTGCCAGTCTCCATGATGGAATTGTTCCATGTGTTTTGATATTGCATTGGACTAGCCTTTGTGAATTGTCGCTCTTACATTTTCCATTATTCTTTTCTTCAATTCACAAATTATACTTCCCACGTACATTTGTGGACGAGGACATTCAACCACATACACTGTGTATGATGTTTTGCAAATGATTAGTTGGCATATTTCCCACACTTTCTTATTCGCCAGTTGTATTTCTTTTGTTGGCTTCGCAATTTGGCACATTTTGCAGGATTGGCACTTTACAAAACCTTTGGTTTTAAGCCAGGTGTCTTCTTTCTTCTTGCCTTTAAAAGTCATGACAGAGTCAGTGAGTCTAAATTGGAATTTTCCCAGAAAATCACATCTTCCTATGACCAGCACAGGTATAGAGATTACAGCACAACAGGGTGCACAAGACAGGGAGGCAATGTCATGGTCACTCCAAAGCATCCTAGCAATCTACCTCCCCAGATGTCAATTGAATTGGGATCATTGTCAGCTTCAACTCAAAAACCAAAAGCTTATTATGACCATGTTCAGAACAGATGTACTGTACAGCCGCGGTCAGTAGTGGGATGACCGGCAGGGCGGTGACGTGGGTAGGGGCAGGTTGGGGGGTAGTAATGTATGGATTATGGAGTTTTAATGGTAAGTAAACATATAAATATCAATCAATCAATCAATCAATCAATCAATCAATCAAACCATTTATAGAGCGCGCTACTCACCCATGAGGGTCTCAAGGCGCTGAAGAGGGGGGGTGCTACTACTGCTCGAAGAGCCAGGTCTTGCGGTGTTTCCTGAAGGAGAGATGGTCCTGGGTAGTTCGTAGGTGTGGTGGGAGGGAGTTCCATGATTTGGCCGCCAGGTAGGAGAACGATCTGGCGGAGCAGAGCTGGCGGGTGGGCGTGTCGAACGAGAGGCGGCTGTTGAGGTATTCGGGGTCCATGTCGTGGAGTGCTTTGTGTGCGTGGGTGAGGAGCCTGAATGTGATCCTCTTGTTGACGGGGACCCAGTGCAGGTTTCTCAGGTGGACGGATATGTGGCTGTGGCGAGGGATGTCGAGGATGAGTCATGCGGAGGCGTTCTGTATGCGTTGTAGTCGTTTCTGAAGTTTGGCGGTGGTTCCTGCGTATAGGGTGTTTCCGTAGTCCAGTCGGCTTGTGACGAGGGCCTAGGTTACCGTCTTTCTGGTTTCAGAGGGGATCCACCGGAAGATCTTAGGGAGCATGCGTAGGGTGTTGAAGCATGATGACAAGACGGCGTTGACTTGCTTGGTCATCGTGAGGAAGGGGTCCAGGATGAATCCCAGGTTGCGTGCGTGTTCCAAGGGTGTCGGTACAGTGCCCAGCGCCGTGGGCCACCAGGAGTCGTCCCAGGTGGAAAGGGGTTGTCCAGGGATGAGGACTTCCACTGCGATGCAGTGCGCAAATGTCGTTGCATGCACTGCATCGCATTTGATGATGCAGTGCGCACAACAAAATTCGCTTTATTGATTTATATGTTTACTTACCTGTAAAACTCTATAATCCATACATTACTACCCCCCACCCTGCCCCTCCCCCTCCCCACGTCACCGCCCAGCAGGTCATCCCACTACCGACTGCGGCTGTGTACCAATTACCCAGTATCTGCCCCAATGCGGTGGGAAACTAGCCAAAATATTGGCAGTTGATCTCCTTCCCTATTCTCTGGTGAAAAGAAAGAGGTTTCTAGAAATTGAAGACGTCCTATTTCCAAAATGGAAGGCTCAAACCTGGACTTATTTTTCGGCTATCGTTGTGCCAGAGCTGCATCATGTGGTGCTGGCATTTGTTGTGCTAACATGGACCAATAAAGGGGCTTATCCAATAACCCTGTAAATCAGGGTAGCAGTATATAAAGGGGGCAGTGGTCTCTTCAGGCATTCCTAGTGTTAAATTCATTAAAAACATGTTTTTAAGTCAAATGGGCTCTGCGATCCAACCAGCATGTTATAGCTGTAAGGAAAGTAACAGGCAATTCTATTATCATACAATTAATTAAAATTGGAAACCAAGAAAGGTCAAATGCTGCAAATTGCACAGAGTATTTATGCTCCAATCAATAATGTGTTATAACAACAAAGCAAGTTTGCGATACAATGGTGTTACAAGTGTAGAAGGTGAAGCAGCACAGTGCTGATGTGAATCAAACATGCACATAAATAGTGGAGCGCATGTGGGACATATTTAAACAACAATGGCTGATATGGTACTGCCAAAAACTCATAGGGAAGTGTATAATTCAGTTTTCCTAGATATTCTGATCAGATAACAATTGAGGCACTCCACAGTTATGACAATGTTTTGACCAGAAGGAGTGAGTGAATGTCATTTAACATGTAGCAACCCCAGGGGACTAAAAAACGTCAAGATTCAGGGGGCATTATTTATGAGGCCGTGAGTCTCATTTTTACGCCGCCGGTGCGTCACATTTTGTGACGTACCAGCAGCGTAAAAAATGTGCCTTGTTGCACCATATTTACAAAATGACGCATCTAGGTAGATGCGTAACTTTGTAAACCTCTGTGCTACATTATACCTGCATCAGGTATAATGCTTCAGGGGGGTGTTCTGATGCAAGAAAGGGTCATAGAAGTGACGCAGTGAGATCTATAAGATTTCACTGCGCCACTTCTAGGACGCAAATGTGTCAATTTCTTACACCTGCCTCACAGCAGGAGTAAGACTGACGCAGGCCTTTTCGGACGCATTGCTGGAGTCGCGTCACTTTTGTGACACTCCGCAATGCGTCACTTTTGCGCCATGCAGATACGTCAGAAATACTGACGTATCTGTAACTCCTTGCGCAATGATGCGTCATACTGTAAATATGACGCATCATTGGTGTCGCAAGGAGGGCACAATGAAAAGTGACGCATCGCTGTTTTCACGCAGCGATGCATCACTTTTCATAAATGAGGCCCAGGATGTTTAGGGCCAGCAGCTGAAAAATAAAACGATATTCTATCATTGTTTTATTTTTCACCTGCTGGCTGAGCCAGCATGTTTAGGGAGGGGTGGGGACTGGGCCATGGGCGGGGTGGAGGAGGATTGGTTGGTGCACTTCTAAGTGCGCATGTGTGTTTGACAGGCCATCTTAGACCATTCAAATACACATGCGCATTTAGGTTTCTCCAACCCAGCTGTATTGAAGAGCCAAGTTGGAGAAAGAGCACAGACTCCCTGTGCCTAAGCGGAGCATCAAACCAGCCCGCTCAGGCCAATCACAGGGAGTTTGTGTTGCTGCCCCAGTGTCTGCTGGGACCAGAAAGAAGAACACCAAGGAGTGGTGCAGGAGGTGGCCGGCAGCTTCAGATAACTCTTCCTTTTTCTATTATTTTTAAAATTCTGCCCCCCGCGCTCCCCCTCTTGTGCTTCTTCCCACACCCCCTCCACCAGCCTCACTATGTTTTGTTTGCTGCGGCCGCCACAGACTGAGTTCATTTTTAAGAGTTCCAGGATTTATATCAAATGCACAGATGCAGGAAACTCATGGACGGCGAAAATTAGCTATCACAATAAAGAGGTAAGGGGTAAGGGGGACGGTGGCAGCTTTCCCTGACTCCGTTTTGGCGCCATCTGCGAGCATTCTGCTCCTCTTGTTTTAATATTGCTCTAAACCGGCTCCTGTGAGCTCGTGCAGAAATTTTAGCTGTGTAATTGATTTATGTGTTTTTAAAGGGGCAAAATAGCTTGTTGCCTGTGTGTCACTCTGTTGTAGTGTTGCACTTGCATAATTTAGTTTAAAATTGGTTCCGCATACTCACACGCACTTGTTGTTTGTCCTGTGCCTGCACGCCCTCCCAGACCCTCAGCCAATCACGGGTGGGGAAGGCGGGGCAGAGACAGAGGCAGGAACATCCTGGGAAGCGAGCGGTTAGCGCTCCAGCTCTCCCCTAACTCGAGGGATATAAAGCACCTCGGCGTCTCAACGCGCAGTGTTGACGCGCAGTGTGGCGCCTAATCCTGCGCCTAAGACGAGCCAAAGACCAGCCCGTCCGCGACTGGACGGGGCTAGGGGCAAGGGGCCATGGCTTCCTGTACCCTCTTAGCGGAGAAGAGTCATGTCGCTACTCAGGTTTATTCACGCCAGACTCTATTGGAAATAGGCAGGCATGTTACCACACTGTGCCCCTACTGGACTCGTTCCAGCGTGGGGGGACCTTTCTCTTGTTTGGGTTGTCACTTGCAATTTACCAGCACTGCGGTCATAACTGCTCATCACCTAAAGCCTGCCTGTTCAGTGCGGAGTCCTAACCCCGTCACTCAGCCTACTAGCGTACCTAAAGATCTGCCCCTAGCATGTAAAAACCTTCTGTGCAATGTCCGCTCCCTTGTATCTCATGCTACACAGGTGTGGGACCTCATTACAACGGAGAGACCTCATCTGTGTTTCTTAACGGAGACCTGGTTGAAGCCTCATACAATCCCAGCCATAACGCTGGGGGTCCCGACTGGGTACAAAATAGTAAGGCTGGATCGCCCGATCAAAACGGGAGGTGGATTGGCTATTGTGTTTAAACAAGAGTTGGAGGTTGCTGTCATTGAAACTGTGTGTACCCCAGAAATGGAACTTATGATTTTTACGATCAATCCCACTTCTAGGGAAACCAGGAAGGGTGCACTTGTGTATCGACCTCCTGGCCCATGTGGGACCTTTTCCATTAAATTAATGGAAATTTTGGCAGCTCACATGCAAGTTAACTCTGAGTTCATTCTGGTGGGGGATTTCAATATCCACAGTGAGATCACCACATGTATTGATGCACAGACTGTGCTAACAGATTTGGCCACACTTGGACTAAATAAAATGAATCATGGGCCAACTCACTCTGCGGGCCATACTCTTGATCTAGTACTATGTAATTCAACAGCCATTAACTGTCTCAATCCCTGCCAAGTGGATTGGACAGACCACTCGGTTATTACGTTTTACACTCGTACTAACTATAAAGTCAAAGCCTTTCATAGGCCGATGGCCAATGTCAGAAGGCCCTGGAACAAACTAGTCCCTGCAGACTTTAGGGACAATTACTCTGAGCCCAATTGGGAAGATTGCGGAGAAAACGCTACCTTAGCCTTAAGCGCATTTAGTGAAGCTGCGTCAAGAACTATAAATTGTGTGGTCCCGCTGAAAACTTATAAACCCCGCCCGGCCCCAAAACAAGAAGTTTGGTACACTGGGGATCTTAGACAACTAAAACAGACCATGAGAAAGTTGGAGAAAAAATGGAGAGCTACACACAAGGCAGATGATAAGCAGGACTTTATGAGGTCGTTTAAAATCTACCATAAAGCAATCCGCGCTGCTAGGAAACAACATATAGCAGTTCAATTATCAGCTGCGGGTTCTAACGCAAAAACCCTGTATAACATTCTACAGACGTTCACTAAACCTACTGCCTGTGACACTGAGGGGATTGAATCCCAAGAACTCTGTGACAATATTTCACAGTTTTTTGTCAGGAAAATCGACGCCATATATAATAAAATACTTGCGTCCAATTCCATCTCCAACTATCCAGTTGCAACTGACTGTGGAGTCCGGCAGCATACCGTGACCACAGATAATGAGGCCAAAAAGCTTGCCGCTTTCCCACCCATCTCCATTGAAGAGCTGATTGCTCTTGTTATGCAAACAAAGAGTGGGTGCCCGACAGATATCATCCCAGCACGTATTATGCCTCTTCTGCTTGATGATCTGGGGGCTGGAATGCGACATATAGTCAATTTATCTTTGTGTACGGGGGAAGTCCCTTCAGCCTGGAAACAGGCTCAGGTCAGACCTCTTCGTAAAAACAATTCAATCCCCTGGTCGGATTTGTCAAATCTGAGACCGATCTCTCTTCTCCCTTTTTTAGGGAAGCTTGCTGAGAGATATGTGAATCAGTATTTGTCAAATTTTATTGAACAAACGGGTGGACTCGACCCCTCTCAGTCGGGTTTTAGGCCCAGGCACAGTACGGAGACCGCCTTGCTGTCCGTCGCTGACAATCTCCAGATGTTACAGGACAAGGGTTACTCCGTCGTCCTGGTACTTCTGGATTTGTCAGCGGCGTTTGACACTGTGTCACATGAAATCATGACCTCCAGACTAGTTGACATCGGTCTGGAAGGCAAGGCTCTGGCCTGGCTAAGGAGTTTCTTCAGTGAACGCACCCAGAGAGTCATTTTGGGACCATACCAATCAGAGGAGGTGGTGATCTCAAAGGGGGTGCCACAGGGCTCGTGTTTGAGCCCTACGTTATTTAATATCTACGTGGCACCCCTAGCTAATATCATGAGATCCCACGGGTTCATTCCAGTATCATACGCAGATGATACACAACTCCTCTTCCCTTTTAAAACCATGACTCCCGAGGTGCGTGACTCCTTTGCCCGGGGGATGAAGGAGGTGGCACGCTGGATGGCAGCCAACTTTTTGCAGTGCAACGTCTCCAAGACCGAGGTGATGCTCTTCGGAGAGGCCAAACGTCTATGGACTCCTGACTGGTGGCCTCAAGATCTTGGCCCCGTCCCTGAGCCCAAAACGGTGGTTAAAGATCTGGGAGTGAAACTGGATCATGAGCTCACCCTAACACAACAAACCAATCAAGTGGTGGGTTCATGTTTTCATGTAATTGGTCTTCTCAGGAAAGTATTCCCTCTGCTACCGGATTTCACCAGGAAAACGTTGGTCCAGTCACTAGTGTTAAGTAGGCTGGACTACTGCAATGGTCTGTTGCTGGGTGCCAATGAGGGTATCTTGGATAGATTACAAGTTGTGCAAAACACTGCTGCACGGCTAGTCTTAAACGCCCCGCCTCGTACTCCCTCAAAACCATTGTTGGCCAAACTGCATTGGCTTCCGGTAAGGCAAAGGGTGATGTTTAAGATCTGCTGTGTCATCCATAAATGCCTTATAGGTAAGGGTCCTGGCTACCTCACTGAAAAATTCATCCCTTATGTCCCATCTAGATCTTTGAGATCAGGAGATCAGGAATTGTTATGTGTTCCTAGGGCCATGAAAGCTAGAAAGGGGGGTAGGGCCCTTTCTGTAGCCGGCCCTAAGTTGTGGAACCAACTCCCTAAGGAAATCAGGGTATGCAGGGAACATCTCCCTTTTAGGAAGAAACTCAAAACTTTCCTTTTCAATCATTAGCTGGTTCAGGGCTCTGAATTAGATCATGTCGAGTTGCTGCTCTTTAGTTGCTGCCAAAGGCGCGGAGATACTCCTCCGGGAGTCGATTCGCAGCGCCATAAAAACATGCAAATAAATAAATAAATAAATAAAAGAATATGCTACTGAAGTAATTGAATGACCAAGCAAGATTCCCAATAGATCAAAACTGTCATGTTTGATGACAAGGTGACTCACCGCAGAGAATCTCACACTCTCACTTAAGGGTGTTTTCAAATATCTGTCTGAATCAGGGTTAAGGGACGACCTTTGTGAGCAGAAAGAGAAAGAGCGACGGGCAGCTACAGCCATGCAATGATTTGACAACACCAGTTAATCTGTTGGACAGAGGACAATTAGTAATGAAGATAACATATACAAATTCAAGTACCCGGCTATCTGGAGGCTCTTGGAGAGCCAAGCAAAGGATTCACAATGTTTGTACAAACTCAGGTGATCACCGTCAAAGAGGAGGTGAGGAAGGAAGATTTTTTTTTCAAACACACTGTTCCGAAAAACAAAAACTCTAGCTAAAGAGAAAGAAGAAATAGCCCTAACGAAGTAACGGCACCAAGGGCAAGACAAAAACGGTGTACAGCTGCACAATTGATGTGAACTAAGCAAAGCAAGAGTAACCCACTAACTGCTGTGGTTAGGCAAAGATAATCGAGAGATATGGTTTCTTATCCTAGTTCCGCACCTCTCACCTCAGAAGTCTACCTGTGCCTACAATGTCTTCCTAAACTGCCCCAGATGTGCATCCATCTGAGTCCCTGTGTCCTTGCATAAATGCATGTCTTGGTTCCTTTGAGACTTTAGTAAACCTTGAAATTCAGTGGCAACTTATATCTTTTTCATGTTCTGGTTAACAGGTCGTTCTCTTATCTAGATGAAAGAAAATATGCACAATCTAGATAAGGACTCATCTCGGTAATCCACTTTCATGGCAAAAGAGGCAAGAGTGTGCTTAGTGATTAATGTGGTGGCAGGACTGCCACAGCTAAACTTGCTTTTTCATTGTTTTAGCAAAAATCATTTTGGGCACATCCATCAAGCCATCTTGGAGTGGTACTTTGTTGGCCATTATTGAATTGTACTTATGCCACCTCAACCCAGTTTACCTCGGCTATCAAATATTTTCTTTCTCTCATTCAACAGGTCTTCTGCTGTGCAGCTCAGATCTCGGCCCAAAGGCCTGAATGCGTTGACAATGTTTATGCAGTATACATATTACTTATTTATAAATATTATGAACTGTGTATGTTATCATTATTTTGCATTGTGGCTGTGTAAATAGGGATTCTGTGGGCTGCTTAAGACTGTTTGAATTGTGTTAACTGTAATTTTTCCTCCATGACAGATATGTATGCTAAGTCTTTCGGTCTATTTCAAGTTTTCACTACTTTCTCCTACTTATCTATTCATTGAAAACTTCACCCTCTTCCCTCATTTGTGGGATTAATTGTTCTGTAATATTTTTTAACCATCAACAGATTTTGTTTGTGGCAGGAAGGATGTGTTCTAAGCAATGCTGTAAATTTTTATACGAAGGGGTTAAAAAATATGAAGGCACCCACACTATCCACCCTGGCCTACCTAAAGGAGCTTCAGATACTGAAAATAAAAAGTATTCAGTGTAAGATCAGACTGCACAGACTCCTACCTTTGTAAGTCTGTGACACAACTTCAGAGAAGCTATGTGGACCCAACTCCTTATTTCCCTTACTTGTAGATGAAGACAACAGATTGATTGCTACTATGGGAGAGGGTCTTGTTTTCCTAAGGACTACAATGTATTCCCTGAGAGATTGCTGTCATACCTTAAATACATAAGAGGAAGCCTCATAAGCTAAATTAACTTCTTCATTGTTTTTAAATTCCCAACCCAAACGTTTACTGATAGTTCTATTACTGTCTACCTGTGACCTGCTTGCTTCTGGGCTGGCTCACACTAGTTTAGGTAACTGGTTGAGAGGAGTGGAAGTCCTACTCAAGCAACAACCACAGTCCTTGTCAGAGTAAATCACAAATGTCACTAAATTAACCTGTGCTTAACACTCTGGTACCTCCACACAAAATCAGTCAGGCTTAACTTAGCGGCAATGTATGTATGCAGCAATGTAACAAATTGAAAATACAACACAAGAAAAATCCCAAATCAACTGATACAAATAGAGTAAATTGAAATAAATAGCATGATACCAGAACAACAAAAATCCAATCAGTAGAATGAGAGATATTCCATTTTAAACTTTTAGTGAAAATACACCTGAAAGCACAAAGTGCCACTCAGGGTCATCTGGTCGGGCTTGTATGGGGAAAGTCACAAGTTCATGTTGACTGAGATGGGATGCAAGATGGATACAGGTACCAGGTTAGTCCTGCTGATGAGTTACCTCTGTAGATCTGGTGTGAAGAAAACCACGAGGTAGAGGCTTTTGGCGCAAAGGGAAGATCGAACGTCACAGACAGTCATTGCTTTAGTGCGTACATCCAGTCATTGTTGGATCTTCACTTGGGCAGTCATTGTGGGTTTTCATTACTGTAGCGCAAAGTGCAGGTTTTACATTGGCATTTATCATGGACGCTCACTGTTGGTGCAAAGAGCAAGACTTTCTGGAGCTTTGCAGTGGTGGTCATCGCATGTGGGAGAGTTTTAGCGCAAATGGGGCTGTTCGTGGCCATGAGGTTCCCAAACTTTAGGAATTCCACATTTATGTCTTTGATGAGCTTCCACTGATGCCAGACATGGGTCCAGGACCTAATAGGAACCTCTTGAGGATTAGGACTCACTCCAGCAGAGTTGAGCAGTGGGGCTCTGGCCGTTTTGGGCAGGTCCAGTTAAAGCTAGACAGCAGGACAGTGTCTGGGGGCTTCTGAAGCTGGTTGTGTCTCTCTAGCTCACACAGGAAGACAGTAAACTAACCCTTGGAGTCACTCCGGTTAGCCTGGGGTCATAGCAAGCAGATCCAATCTTTCTTCTACAGACAGCAAGGCAGTCCTTCTAACATTATGGCAATCCTCTGGCAGCAGGGTAGTCTTTCTTCTGAATCTTCTCCAGAACCAGGAGTGTTCTAGTGAGTGGCTCTGGAGGCCAAATATTTATCCCATATATAGAAGTATGGCTCAATGATTAGAGTGGCAGACCCTGATGCAGAGGTCTAGCCCGGGACCAGGGTTCAATTCCTCGCCTCGGCGGGTCTTGGGCTCAAAAATTCCACGGACTTGCTAATTTTCGCCTCGGTGCCTATTCCAATCATGGAGTCCCACTCAGCAACTCTGGGAAATAGCTTGCTTAATCTCCACAACCGCCCCACAACGCTAAGGATGCCTGGCCTCCACCTTGGGTGGGCCCAGGAGTGGACGCCTCACAGGGAAAGCCAGAATGGATTCCACAGTGGTATTCGTACAAGCGCCTTGAGACCCTTGCGGGTGAGTAGTGCGCTATACAAGTATCAATTTACAATTTACAATGTACCTTTGTGTGGAGAGACTTCCGGTCCTGCCTCCACAACTGGTTCTGGAAAGCTCATCCCCTTACCCTTCTCAATGATCAAAACTGACTAAGGTGACAAGAGGCTTCCTCTGCATGTGCTGTAAGCAAAGCTCTTTGAAATGTAAGTGAGGTTGCTACAGCCCCTCACCAACCATTCTGTAAGGATATTCCATCCAGTCCACACCTAAAACCCCTTTGTGTCACTGTCTGGAAGTAATACAAAACCCCAGAAAGTAGAGCCATTTACAGTAATGTGACCCAGGACACTGGTAGAAAGGCACAGTTGACTGACAGATGTTAACTTTCTCAAGTTGGCATTTTCAAAATTGTAACTTAAGATCCAAATCCGTGATTAAAGAGTATTTTAAATTATAATGAATTTTAGTTTAAACATCATGGGCCCGATGTAGGTAGGCCGTTACCGATCGGTAACGGCCAAAAATACAGATTTTCGGCCCTTACCGATCGGTATCCAGCCATCGAGATGTAGGGCAATGAAAATCGTCCAAATCGATATAAATACCGATTCGGAATGGCTACCGAATCGGAAATAATCCGATTCGGAAATACCCCAAATCGGTAAGAGAACAAATCGGTAACATACCGATTCGATAAAAATACCGATTCGGTACATGTACCGAATCGGTAGTGACACCGATTCGGAAAAAATACCGATTCGGTCCATGTATCGAATCGGTAGAGACAGCGAATCGGAAAAATTCCGATTCGGATAACCTACCGATTCGGTAGAGTTACCGAATCTGTAAATCTCCGAATCGGACAGAGATAGAGATGTAGGGAAGCATAGAAATACCGATTTTGGCTCAAAATCGGTATTTCAAAATCGTTATTTACCATGGATTACAATCAGGTGGTAACCAACTTCAACCTATAAAAATAGACCCAAAAAGCATTGCAACTTGCAGGATGGCTGCTTTTTATGTCATTGCAAGGCGGCTACGGCTACAGCAGGAAGGAGAGAGGGAATGGCAAAGAGAGGAACAGGTCTACAGACAGAGGATCACCCTGTTCATGCTCACAGAGGCAGAGATCCTACAGAGGTACAGGCTGGACTCAGACACCATTCTGGAGCTCATCAGGGACCTCAAACCACTGTTGGACCACCCCACCCCAAGGGCACACGCCATCCCAGTGCACGTGCAGGTGCTATGCAGCCTACACCTGCTTGCGTCTGGCAGCTATCAAAGTGGAGTAGCTGCGGTAGGAGGGGTGACCAAGAGCTGCTTGTCAAGGTTTCTCCACAAATTCCTTGACGCCATGATACAGAGGATGGACCAATACATCTCTTTCCCTGCAACCCACGCGGAACTGGAACAAACAAAAGCTGACTTTTACCAGATGGCACAATTTTCCCAAATCATCGGCTGTATAGATGGCACGCACATTCCGATTTGCCCCCCTGCTGACACAGAATACATATACCGCAATAGGAAGTCTACGCACACCATCAATGTTCAGGTGATCTGCAAGGCGAAGTGCACCATCACAGACCTGGTCGCAAAATTCCCAGGGAGTACCCACGACTCCTACATTTTTCAACAGAGCGGCATCTATGCACAGCTGACGGCTGGCGAATTTGGTGAAGGAAACCTCCTAGGTGAGACACATCATCAGACCCCCATAACACAAAGTAGCTGAGTGAAATACATGTATGCATGTGAGTAATATTACCCCTTTTCCTTCTAGGCGACAGTGCATATGCCCTCCGCTCATTCATACTCACCCCCTACCTCAACCCCTCTACACCCAGCCAAAGGAGGTATAACCGGGCCCAAAAAAGCACAAGGAATGTAGTTGAACGGACCTTTGGCATCTGGAAAAGCAGATGCAGATGCTTGCACAAGAGTGGAGGTGCAAGGCAGTATACCCCCATCACCTGCTGCAAGATCATAGCTGTCTGTGCAATGTTGCACAACCTTGCAGTTAAGAAGGGCACTGAGGTGGAGTTGTCAGACTATGAGGACCATGACGACGACGTTGCTGTGCCACAAACACAACCTGCTGGGGTGTCTACGCCAAGTGATGGCAGATACAGACGTGAGGAGATTACAGAAAACTATTTCTGAGTGAGTACAGATGCACAGACAGGTCAATGGATGTTAGGAAATGAAATATTTAATAATGTTGCAACAACGTTACTGCACAGATGTGCAACAAAAGAAAATGTAAACAAAAAGTGGTTAAATGTCAATTGTCCGGGTTGCCTCACCCGCCCTGGCAGTCTTATTTTTTGCTGCGCTTAGCAGCCCCACTGGGATGTGCCTCTCCCCCTTCTGCATGTCCAGCAGCCTCAGCAGAGCGCCTGCTGCTCCGGCGCAGCTCTGACACTGCGCTGGCCGGGCTGCTGCGGCTGCTGCTGTCCCCAGCCTCGTCCAGGTTCAGGGCTGGATTGGCAACAGTGTTCGAAAATGATAAGTGCCTCCATGGCGGTCGTAATGCGGGCCATGCCCCTAGTGACCTCTGCCATGTTCTGGGTCAGGCTTGTCTCCTTGTTTGCCCCACGTTGGCATAGCTGGTGTTTGCCCCACGTTGGCATAGCTGGGCGTTGGAGCAGCAAGGCGGTTGATAGCCCTATTCTGCACGCGGGCATCCCTGCGGCGAGAGAGCTCGTGCTCATCCAGTTTTGTACAGAGCTGCGTGATGGCAGTGGTCATTCGGCCAAGACCTGTAGCAATGTCCTTATTGCTTTCTACAAATGTCTTGAACCCCTGCGCCATCTCTCCCATCTGCAGGTTATGCACCCGCAACTGGCGCTGGCAGACCAAGATGGATTTAGCCTGCATCCTCTGGATCTTTACCATGCTGCCCTCCAGCCCTTGAAACACGCTGCCCTCCCGTGCTGGAAGTGCACTGCTGGATGTTCTTCGCCTCCGGGGATTGCTGCTACCCTGCTGTGTGAGCTGGGGTGCCACAGGTGTAACTGGGTTGCTAGCTGGGGCCGGACCCGCTGCTCCCTCGATGGGGTTTAATGGAGCTACAATAATACTCCTGGCAGGAGATGTGGCAGGTGCAGGGTGGCTCTGTGGTGGTGAGTTCTCTGGGGAGAACTTCAATGGGGGCGTGCCAGATAGACGGGGGGAGTGTGGAAATGTGAGGGAATGTCCAAGGTCTTCCTCATTTTCCAGGGCACTGGTGTTCTCATCCTCCTCCTCCTGTGCTGGTTGACTGGTGCTTGGCCCTGCCACCGCACTGGCAGATGGTGCTGGTGCTGGTGCTTGAGTAGCTCCTGCTCCTCCGCCTGATGGTGCCCCTAGGTATAAAGAAGCATTTGTGAAGTGAGTGCTGATGTATTACAGTCACTACAATTAAAGCATTGCACACATCATTTCAAATACTTTGATTCAGTTTCACAGTTCTTTTAATTATGCTTCTGCACTGGCATTTTTGCCTACTTCTGCTGACTACATTTACCATGATGCATTTCTCATGTCTGTTGGTAGCAGTACTGGGCTGGGGCTTGGCTGTGCATTGGGTCTAAAGGGGAGGTGTCTGGTAGGGTGTGTCAAGATGCGCATGCTTCTTACCTTTAGCTGTAGCTCTGGCTGAGCTATCCAGGTTCCCAACTCCCACCACACTCTCCCTCTCGATGGTAGTCGCCACAAGTTCCTCCAGGTCAGTGAGGGGTGGCACCAGGTTCCTGCCTCCACCAGTGAGTCCTGCCTGCCTCTGCAGCTCTGCCAGTTTCCTCTTTGTGAGGCTGTGGATATCGTAGAACCTCTTCTTGAGGTCGTCCAGGCTCTTGGGGGTGACACAGACAGCGTTTACTTTCTCCCCTATTTCGCTCCACAGCCTCCTCTTAGTGCTCTCAGGTACAGTGAGGGACAGCCTCCCAAACAGCTGCCTGTGTATCCTCACCACCTCCTCCACCAACACTTGCAGCTCCATGGTGCTGAATGTTGGTTTCCTCTTGTGCACAGCCTTCTGGCTCTCAGTGCTGCTAGCCATGTTTCACAGTGCTCTGGATACTGCTTCCACTGCTGCTCACTGTGAATTCTCAGCTCAGGCTGCCTCTCCAGAAAGTTCTAATGAGTTGCACCTGCCTGGGTAGCCCCTCCCTGCTAGGGTGGGGGAGGGTGGTTCCACCTCATTGGCTGTTATCTTTGGTTTCAGTTTGACTTGCTTGCCAAATTGGCATTCACCGATTCGGTATTTACCGGATTTTACCGATTCGGTAAATACCGATTCGGTATTTACAATGCGTTCCTATGGGCCTTTTGGCCATGGGGGTGTATTGCGATTACCGATTTGGTATTTGTCGAATCGGTTGTAGCCGATTCAGTAAATTCCGATTCGGTGAATGCCGATTCGGTACGTATCGAATCACAATACCGATTACTACCGTATCGGTATTTTTCCGATTTTTTTTATCTACATCTCATTTTCCGATTTCAAAATACCGATTCGGTGCGATTCGGTATTTTAAAATCGGAAAATGCGTTTTACCTACATCGGGCCCCATATCTCTATCTGCTCTCAATCTCAAGTCAGCATGTATCAAATGTAATTTATAACATGGAAAAATAATTTAGGAGTGTTTCACTATCAGGATGTGTAAAACTTAAGTACATATGTCCTACTTTTTAAATACAAGACAACCTGCCCAATTAAGGTTTGGGGCCCACCTTAACCCCTTCGAGGCTGATGACGAGCTGGGCTCGTCATGGTGTAGCCTCCTCAAACACTGATGACGAGCCCAGCTCGTCATGGGCAATGGGTTTTTTAAAAAGTCAGCATTCCAGCAGAATAAGAGCAGCGCGCATGTGGTTAAGGGTGAAGTGGCAAGGTTGGGCTATGTCTTTAAAGTGCTACTTTAGTGGGTGGACAAAGAGTGCTGCAGCCCCATTAGTAGCACGTAATTTATAGGCCCTTGGTACATGAAGTACCATTTACTAGGGTCTTACAAGTAAATTAAGCATGTCTATTAATTGTATGCTAATTATAGCATGTTTGAAGGAGAAGGCGTAAACACTTTAACAGTCCTAAAGCCAACAAAAACAAATTTAACAACCTGGGGGGTGAAAGCAACATGTTTGGGGGAATACCACCCCAGGAATGTAAGGTCTAACACTCATGAGAAAACAACAACGTTACTCTTCTTATTAAATAGCTTCCTAGTTTCCATCAATAAACATAAACAAGCTTAAAGTACTCTACTTTTAATTCAGTCTTATTTTGACTAAGATTACGTTCACAAAGTCGCTCCTTCAAATACCAGTTCCTTCTCAACAGTGTTGTTCTCATACTTACTTAGACATTTCACTGTTTTGGTTCTACTCTCTTTTTACTTCTTGTATCTTTAGTGTGCTTGAATAGTGTTATTTCAATTCTCTATCACTATCTCTGAAAGCTTTTAAACAAGTGCTAGTTTATATGAATAGATGTTACTGATAATTTTAAAGTTTGATACCTTTAGTTGTTTTCAAACTGCTTCTAACTCATGTCTTTCTCTCTATAGGTTCTGTGGATTCCTCACAGCTCATGGGTTTCAAGGCTCAAACCATTCTTTCTTCAAGAAGATCCAGAGGATTCCAAGTGGCATTGGCATTGTAACAAGTAAGTTTTGAATCTGTCATGGAGGTCCTTCTTCGAGGGAAGTCTTGAGGCAAAACATTTATTTAACCTTGGGCAAGGTTTCAGTACTCGATGCACCCAAGATAGCCACTGAGATTTGCAGAAATACCATGAGATCTTAGCAACTCTTGGAGGTTAGCAACAAATCTCCACTGTGAGTGAACAAAGACATTAATACACACAATTCTCAGGGGGCACAACAAGTAATGTCAAAGGCAAAATACTGTTAGTTTATGTTCAAGCATTTATGCAGAGATTTTCTCAGGTGGCTGAGATATCTATTTAACAGAGATTAGTCAGGGATCTGAGATTCCTAAATAGAATAAGAACATTTGGGGTGGCTGAGATATTTTAATGGGCTAAATTTGCTAAGGCAACATGACCTTGAGCTACAGTCAACAGTTTTCGTGGTCGATCTATGAAGATTCTTTGGTAAATCCTGGCATAGGTTAGGTGGAGTGTACTTTCCAATCTATAATATAGGACCCAGGCATAAATTAATTGTAGATGAGACATTCTGTAGTTCAGTGTACAATGATCCCTACTTCCCCTGTAGCTTACATAACTTTGTTATATTTAATATTTGGACTCCGTTTGTATTACAAAAATATAGGACGCTTCATTTAGCCAACAACCCTCTCTTAGGATACTCTGTTGATTTATGCTAGCCTTGGTTTTGGATTTGCTACTGACTGTCTTCATTCATGTTGCAGAATCATTTTACTTCGATCTGCCTCAGTGGTTTTAAATGGTGTATTCCCTGTCTGGACTTCTTAGGGAGGCCATTTATTTATTTTTTTATTTTTTTATTTATTTATTGAGTTTATTGAGCGCGACAGCTACCCAAAAAGGGTTTACCGGCGCTAGAAGATACTGAATCAAGGGGAGGAGAAAATCTCAGAAAGGAGACCGGATTAAGTTACTGGTTGAATAGCCAGGTCTTGATGGCTTTACGGAAATGATTGTAGTGAGTTTCTAAGCGGAGGGGTTGTGGGAGGGAGTTCCAGAGCTTGGGGCCTAGAAGGGAGAAGGATCGCCCTCCCATCCTTGCTCGGCGAGTTTTGGGGATACAGAATTGTCCTTGGGTGGAGGATCTCAAGCATCGGGCCGGCGTGTAGGTATGCACTAGGGATTGAAGGTATTTGGGTGCATTGCCCCATTTTATTCTATGCATGAGGCTGAGAGTTTTGAATTTGACCCTGTTTTCGACTCTTAGCCAGTGGAGCGCCTTAAGGTGACCGGACATACGTTCCCTCCTATTGCATTTGCATAGTAGTCTGGCTGCAGCGTTTTTTACCAGTTGGAGGCGTCGCATGACTGCCTGTGATGCCCCTAAGTAAAGGACATTGCCTAGTCTAAACGGGAAGTGATGAGTGCGTTGACCACAGTCTTTTGAGTGTCGTCCGGGAGCATCCAAAGGATTTTTCTGAGCCATCTCAGAATTGTAAAACAGGTAGCTTTGAGGTTGTTGACCTGGGATTCCATGGTTAGGCCCTTGTCGATGGTAATACCTAGATTACGAACTTGTTGTGACGGAGTTGGTAATGGGCCATTTCGGATGGCCAATGTCTTGGATTCCAGAGGTTCAGGTCGGGGCCCACTATTAAGACCTCTGTTTTGTTGCCGTTAAGTTTGAGCATATTAGTGCTCATCCAGGAGGCAATGTTCCTGAGACCTGTCTGCAGGAGGCAGGGGGAGTCGTGGTCATTGTTTGAGAGGGAAAATACGATTTGTGAATCGTCGGCGTATGTAAACATTTTGAGACCAGCTGTTTCAGCGATCTGGGCGAGCGGGGTTACATAAAGGTTAAAAAGCAGGGGACTTAACACCGATCCCTGTGGCACTCCATAGGGGGAGAAATGGACGTTGGATGCCGCGGTGCTGGAGGAGATTTGAAATGTCCTCCGTGTCAGGAAGGATGCAATCCAATCAAGTGCTTTTCCTCTAATGCCCATGTTGGAGAGTGAGGTAAGCAGTATATTGTGGGAGGTAGTGTCAAACGCTGCGCTGAGGTCGAGTAAAATCAGCGCAGTTGAATCCCCTTTGTCGACCAGGAGGCGGAGATTTTCCAATACTCCGAGTAGTGTTGTCTCAATCGAGAATCAGGGGCGGAAGCCCGATTGAGAGGGGTGCAGAATATCGTTTGTCTCCGCAAACCTTGCCAGGTGTTCATGGACATGTTTCTCCAAAATTTTGGAGAAGACGGGCAGGAGGGATATAGGACGGAAGTTTGCCAGGATTTTTGGATCAGCCGATGGTTTTTTGAGAAGAGGTGAACCCATAGCATGTTTCCAAGTTGCCGGGACCTTCGCTGTGGTAAGGGATAGGTTCAAGGTTTGGCATATCATGGCGAGTAGTGGGGTGTCCTGGAGTCTGAGTATTGGGATAGGGAGGGGGGTCAGTGGGCGAACCAGATTTAACCTTCCCAAGGATGTCTCGCAGACCCTGAATGTCGATTCCTGGCCATGATGTTAATGGTTCATAGGACAGATGAGGTTGAGGGGAAATGTCCTCTGTGTTAGGGCCGGGGTCTTGCACCCTTATAGTTTGAACTTGGTGCTGTTGTAGTATCTCCTGGTAGATTGTTTCAATTTTCCAGTGAAACATTTCGCTAGCTCTTCACACTGGAAACTGTTCAGAGGAAGAGGTTTGGCTGTTGTATTAGAGCCTGCTAACTCTTTTACCAGGTCAAAAAGAGTTTTGGATTAATTTGTAGCTTCCGAGATAGATTTGGCTACGTAGTTGGCTCTAGCCGTGTTACAGGCTCTATGATAAAGCTTGAGCTCGTTTCTATAGTTCGAGGTGGCGGTCGGGGAGTAATCTTTTCTCCAGATGCGTTCCAAGCATTTGCATTTGGATTTAGTGGCCTTAAATTGCTCATTATACCATAGAGCTGGTGAGTTGTGAGGGGTGGATTTTTTGTGAGTCAGGGCGAGGCAAATGTCTAGGACACTTAGGAGCCATTTGTTAGTCTTGGAGTCTACGACCTCCATGTCTTCGGTGTCAAATATTTCGTCCAGAGGGGCAGAGATTAGGACGTACGCAAGGTGGTTTATGTCCAATTTCTTCCACTTTCTTGTGAAGGACTTGTTTGTCCTGCACGGAGGGTTGGAAGTCGTATGATCGTCCACATTGAATTTTATTAAGAAGTGGTCTGACCAGTCTAAGGATAGAGCAGGCTGGCAGTGTAGCAGGGGAAGGCTGGACAGAATAGGGTCCAGGAGGTGACCCCCTTTGTGTGTTGAGCCCGAGTTCCTTAAGGTAAGGTTCATGGTGGCAAGGTCATGAATTAAATTGTTTCCTGGTTTGTTGGTTAGGTCGTCGAAGTGAACGTTCAGGTCGCCAATGATAGATAAGTTGTTATAGTTTACCCTTACTGATGCGATCCAGTCCACTAGTTGGGTGGCCCAAGGTTGTATAGGACCAGGTGGACTGTAAATTAAGAGGCCCGTGAGGGTGAAATTTGGGTGGAGTTAGAGTTTAAAAAGGGCCATCTTACAGGTGGTTAAGGGAATGGGTTCCAACGTACATTGCAGCGTTTTTTTGAGGATGACTGCTATCCCACCTCCAATACCGGTGGTTCGGTCATTACGGATGATGGCATAATTTGAAGGTAGGGCTTCAGCAATGTCTGGGCCAGAGCTGGAATGTAGCCATGTCTCCGTAAGAAAAAGGGCATCTAGTGAGTTGTCGGACAGGAGGTCAAATATGTCTCTTTTATGTTTGCTGAGTGACCTGCAGTTCAGGCTACCAAGAAGCCATGTATTGCCAACGTATGGCCGTTGGATCCGGGCCGACAGAGCTGAGGGACGTCAAGTTGAAAGTTGCATGCGATAGGGTTGTGCCTGTCGTTAGGTAAAATTGCACAGTTGTGTTTGGCAGGGCAAAAGAAATGTAAAACATCCACACCCGAGGTTTTTCACAGATAGTGGGTGAATTGACCAACATTCTTGCTCTGGTAACTAGGCAAGAGAGGTTGGGTTTGATGTGAATTAGAATGTACCATCTATTGAATGCATTCTACTAATTAGTAGTGTTTTCAGAGAAAATGGAAATATATAGCTATTACTGATGGAAGTGACCAGTCACAGGGGGATTTAGAGCATGGTCAGATTTCTGACACAAACTGCAACGAGGGTGAAGGCCCACATTGGGGGTGGCCTGACACAGCAATTCACCATAGAAAGAGTTAGAGAGAAGATGGAACTTCTTTGTAACTTGTCGTAAAGCTGGACATCGCTTGTTAGATAAGTGAACCTTCCTTTGTTTATTCTGTATGCTATTGATTAATGAAAATATGCACTACTCTGTTTTTTCTACACTTTATTGTGATGTATACCTCAGGAACAGCTCCCACCCCACCATTCACATTCCACAACACCAAATACCACTTTACATTCCTAAATTGTTTTCAGTACACTCACAGAGGCATGCAGGATTCCTCCCACATGCAGAAATCTTATGCACCAGACATATGAACACAATACATACACATATGTAACTACAACACAGGCTACACAGAAAGCTAAGATTCAACATGTGTTCCATCTACACAATAACATGCCCATTTCTACAAAACACTAACAGCACATAGTCAATCTTAAAGAAACAGAACCTCCAAATTAAATAAATATTCTCAAACTAGCTTTTGTCACCTGTGTTGACAGGAAGCATTTACCACAGAATCAGTGAGTTTGAAATAATCCATATGTGGTATTGAAGGCCTTAGGGATTGCATTGTTGTAAGTCTCTATTACTGAACAAGAAATCGAGTCCCCAAGTTCAGCAGTGTGGCACTTGTAATATGGAGGAAAACAAAAATGTGTTTCTTCATATATGCATAAAAATATGTGTAGGTATGCATGTGCATGTCTTGTGGGGCAACAAAATTTGAACAATCATCTTCCGCGATAATAGTTTTACCTTTAGTCATATTAGTCTACTCACTGAGACCATTTTGTGCCTGTTAATTCTCTCTCTTCTGTCTCTGTAGCTCACACAGGAGGCCAGTCCACTAACCCTTGGAGTCACTCTGGTTAGCCTGGGGTCACAGCAAGAAGGTCCAATATTCCTTCTTCAGACAGCAATGCAGTTATTCAAGCAGCTGGGGAGTCTTCCTGCAGCAGCAGGACAGTCCTTCTACTCAATGTTTCACAGGTCCAAGAGTGTTCTGATGTATGGCTTTGGAGGTCCAATATTTAAATATGGTGCCAGTATTTGTGTGGCGGGCCTCCCTGTCCTATCCCCACAACTGGTTCTTCCCCTTTTCAAGGCACTACATGTTAACACTACACATCTCCTCCAGCCACTCAACCGGACTACACTGGACAGACCACAGCTGCGTCCACTTCAACTTCAGGAGAACCACGACCCACCACCACCCGCAACAGGTTCCCCGCAGAATCTGGAGCAAGATCATCGCCAACCAGCTCACCACCACCCTCAGCCAGAACCCGCCCATCAAAATGATGGACCCCAACGAAGCAGCCCGCAACCTCACACAGTGGCTCGCCAACTGCGCTGACGAACTCGCACCACTGAAGAATCATCCCAGCCGACCCAACAGCAGGAAACCCTCGTGGTTTACCAACGACCTCAAGAACTCCAGGAAAACCTGCCGCACCCTCGAGAAAGCCTGGCGCCACGACCAGACAGCAGAACACATAACCGCCCTCAAGAATGCCACCCGCAAACACCACCAGCTGATCCACACCACCAAGAAGACAACATTCAAAGAACGACTGGACAACATCACCCACAACAGCAAGGAACTCTTCAGCATCGTCAAAGAGCTCTCCATCCCTAGCGCCTGCAACAACGACATCACACCCTCGCAAGACCTCTGCGACTCACTCGCCTCGTTCTTCCACCGCAAGATCGCCGACATACACAACAGCTTCGGCGCGCTGACCATGGACTCAACCACCGAACCAATGCTCCCCACCACCCTCTGCACCTGGACCCCGGTCAGCACCGAAGACACCACCCGCCTGATGAACACCATCCACTTCGGCTCCCCTACCGACCCTTGCCCACACCACATCTTCAACAAAGCCGACTCCATCATTGCACCCCAACTCTGGAACATCATCAACAGCTATTTCGCATCCGCTACCTTCCTGGAGAGTTGGAAACATGCCGAGCTGAGCCCCCTCCTGAAGAAACCCACCGCGGACCCCACAGACCTCGAGAACTTCAGCCCCCATCTCGCTCCTCCCCTTTCCAGCCAAAGTCATCGAGAAGACCGTCAACAGACAACTCTCCGCCTTCCTCGAGACCAACGGATTCCTCGACCCCTCACAGTCTGGGTTCCGAGCAAACCAGAGCACCGATTCCGCCCTCATCGCAGCCACCAACAACATCAGGTCCCTGCTCGACAACGGAGAAACTGCTGCCCTCATCCTCCTGGACCTCTCAGCAGCCTTCGACACCGTATGCCACAGCACCCTGATACATCATCTCAGCAACAACAGAATCCAAGGAGTAGCCCTGGAGCAGATAATCTCGTTCCTCGATGGAAGAACCCAGAGAGTCTGCCTCCCCCCGTTCCGATCCTCGGCCACCGAAGTCATCTGCGGCGTTCCGCAAGGATCCTCAATCAGCCCCACCCTCTTCAACGTCTACATGAGCCCTCTCGCAGCCATCGCATGCCAAAACAACCTCAACATCATCTCCTACGCCAACGACACCCAGCTGATCCTCTCCCTCACCAACGACCCCGCCACCGCCAAAGCCAACCTCCAGGAAGGAATGAAAGACGTCGCAGAATGGATGAAGATCAGCCGTCTGAAACTGAACTCAGACAAGACGGAAGTCCTCATCCTCGGACCGTCTCCCTCCGCCTGGGACGACTCCTGATGGGCCCCTGCCCTGGGCAACGCACCCAAGCCAACGGACCACGCAAGCAACCTGGGCTTCATCCTGGACTCATCCCTCACGATGACCAAGCAAGTCAACGCCGTCTCATCATCCTGCTTCAACACACTGCGCATGCTCCGAAAGATCTTCCGATAGATCCCCACGGAAACAAGGAAGACGGTCACCCAGGCCCTTATCACTAGCCGTCTGGACTACGGGAACACCTTCTACGCTGGAACCACAGCCAAACTCCAGAAAAGACTCCAGCGCATTCACAACGCCTCAGCACGACTCATCCTGGACATCCCTCGCCACAGCCACATCTCTGCCCACCTGAAAGACCTGCACTGGCTCTAAGGCAACAAGAGGATCACGTTCAGACTCCTCACCCACGCACACAAGGCTCTCCACGACATGGGCCCGAAGTACCTCAACAGCCGACTCCTCGCCTCCGTCCCACGAATCCGCAAATCCACCGTCGGAGGAAGATCCTTCTCCTACCTGGCAGTCAAGACATGGAACTCCCTCCCCACTCACCTACGGCTGACCCGGGTCCATCTCTCCTTCAGGAAACAACTCAAGACCTGGCTGTTCGAGTAGTCAGCGCCTTGAGACCCAAAGTCTGAGTACCGCGCTATACAAATACTGTTGATTGATTGATTGAACATGTAGAAAGCTGCTACCATCTGTGGTCCTACATTTCTTTATGTGCTCCCCAAGGAAGTTTCCTTTACAAAAGTTCACAATTAGTGGTGGTAGTGGGTTCATAGCCTTACCTTTTTTGCAGGGTATACCCCATATATTGGCCCATGTGCCTGACATTGTTGGTGCTACACGCTCTCTTTGCAATTACCCATGCTCCTTTACTGCCCAAATGCACTAATGTGTAAATATAAAGGATTTACCAATTTATGTGGTCACAGTAAGCTAACTGCATACTGTGCTATTCTATGCAGTTTTAACACTGAATAAGACCAAGGCAAAATGTTATTCATACATGCTGATTATGTCTTCATACCACATCGCACAATTGAGCGTTTTCCTGGTACAAATCATAATGCAGGACCATGGAAAGAACTGAATGTGAATAGCTGTTGATTCCGTCATAAGCAAGGCCAATTGGATCTTATAATTTTATTTGGATTAATAGTGCATAACATGGCATATCAGACACAGGCAAATACTGAGGGCATCCTTTATGAGGCCCCTTACGTCACCAGAACGTCACTTTTTGTGACGTTCCATGGTGCAGGAGCCTGCTCCATATTTACGAGGCAGCACTAAGCCACTTTTTTTAGCTTAATGCTGCCTTGTAAATATTGTTCCCTTTAACACAGTTTTCTGCATTAAAGGGGCATTCGATGGGTGTTGCTGGGGGCGTTCCCAGCAACATCCTTGGCTTTTTGACACTGCCCCAGATTTTCGAGAAATCGTAACTCTGAAGCAGTGCCAAAAACGTACTCCTCTCCAGGGAATGCATAATGAAATGAAAGTGATTTTTATAGAGCGCACATAGTTGCCCTGAGGTGTCCAAGTGCTAAGACTGAGAGTGTTAACTGGGGGGACGCAGAAATGAGGAAAGCTTTATTTATTAAATAGAAATGTTTTTAGTTGTTTCCGAAAAGATGTCAATTCCGGATTGGACCTTAGATGAAGAGGGAGGGCGTTCCATAATTTAGCAACATTGAAGGAGAAGAAACGACCTCCAGCTCTGGTTCTTATGACTTTGGGCACACCAGCCAAGAAGGAATTGGCTGAACGTAATTGTCTTCTTGGATGATACTGGGTGATTAAAGGGATGTTAATTGCTGGGCCGATCTCCCAGAAAGCCTGATGGGCGATGCATAGGGACTTAAAACTAATTCTGTCCTTAACAGGAAGCCAGTGCAGTTTCCTCAGGCCAGGTTTAGCAGAGATCCTGCATGGGATTTGCAGTAGTGTGCGAGCAGCACAATTTTGAATTATCTGCAATTTCCGCAGAGTAAAGTCCGGAGTTCCTAAGTAGAGGGCATTTCCAAAATCTAAACGTGATTGGATCAAACCTTGTATCACCATTTGTCTGGCTGTAAAAGGTAGAAGGGGAAGAATTTTCTTGAGAGTTCTGAGTAAACCGAAGCAGGTCGCGGCTAGCCTTGTGGCCTGGTAGTCAAATGTCAGGGGCTTATCAAGCCAGATACCCAGACTCTTGATGACGGTTTTGGGTACAGGTGGCGGGCCTAAATTGGAGGGCCAAATGGAACTGATTGATGCTGGGGCTGTACTACCCAGTAGCATGAGCTCTGTCTTGTCCCCATTGAGTTTGAGACAAGACAGAGTCATCCAGCATTTTACCTTCTCCAGGCAGCCTACCAGGTCCACCTTGGTGGAATAGTCATTTTCCTGTGCCAGAGAGACCACCAGCTGAGTATCGTCCACATAGGTAATGATCTTAATACCATATGGTTGGACGATCTCAGCCAGCGGTCTCATATAGACGCTAAATAACGTCGGGCTCAGGGACGAGCCCTGTGGGACACCTCAGCCAAGGGGTGTACTGTAGGAAATACTATTACCTTCATATACCTGGAAGGTTCTACCACTGAGAAAAGACTTGAGCCATTCCAGTGCCCTACCTGATATTCCAGTGTCATATAGACGCTGCAGTAAGATTTTGTGATTTACAGTGTCAAAAGCAGTGCTTAGATCAAGGAGGATGACTGCCAACGATCCTCCTTGATCCAAGATTTTCCTGGTTTCCTCCATGACTGCCAACAAGGCAGTTTCTGTTCCATGTTTGGGACGAAAGCCCGTCTGTGACGGGGCAAGCAGGCGATTACTCTCAAGGAAGTTTGTTATGAGGCCGTTGATCTACTTCCCGACAATTTTGCTAGCCCACGGGAGCAGGGATATGGGGCGGTAATTGCCTAAGTTGTTAATATCCATATTGGCTTTCTTTGCAAGTGCCCGCACCATAGCCTGTTTCCACGCAGGTGGTACTGTGCTAGTGGCAATTGAAGCGTTCAGTACTTCTAGCAGGGTGGGAAGGATGGTCCGGGTAACGGTGACCAATATATGTGGGGGGGCAGGGTCACTAGGGGATTTTACTTGTGTCATTAGAGTAGCAAGTGATTCTGTAATAGGGTAACTCATCTAACGAAGGAGATTGGCTACACATAGTTCTCTATACAAAAGTCGTCGGGGTGTTCATTGGGCCATTTATATCACTGTCCGACGAGAAGGATGAATAAATGAGATCAATTTTATGAAAAAAGAAATCTGCTAGATCGTCACAGCGAGCTTGTGAGTTGTTGCTAATAGAAAAGGATTGAGGGAGTTTGGTGAGAGTTTTCACAATCTGATAGATCTCTCTTGAATTAGATCCCTGATTTTTTGTGTATAATACACATCTTGTGCGCTCTTTATCTCTTTTTTATAATTTATGATAGCTTCTCTGTAAATGGTTTTTTCTGACTCGGCGTACCCCAGGCGCCATTTTCTTTCTAATCTCTTGTATTGGCATTTTTTCTCCCGGAGCTCCGCCGAGTACCAGGGAGCAGTGGGCCTGGATCTTTTTAATGTGGTTTTTTTGATGGGCAATATGATATTAAGTGACTGTGTTATCCAGTTGTTAAATTTGGCAAATGCTATTAGGGGGTCTTGAGTAGTTAAGGGCTTTGTGGCCTCTAACTTATGCACCCACTGGTCTAGTGAGAGTCTGGACCAGTTCCGTGCTTCCTGTAGTCCTGGTGTAAGTACAGGAGTATCATAAGGGATGAACAACGAGTAGAAACATCTTTATTTGTCCTCGCTTTTCCTCTTTCTATGTGTGCTGCATTCTGCAGCACATATAGATGGAGGAAAAAGCCTCTTGTGATTGTTTTTGTACAGGAAGGTTTCCCCACAATGCAGGCGCCTTTGCGCCATTGTGCAAAGGTGCCTCTGTTGGTGACGGCAGCCCAGAGTGCGCCTCCGTAGGGGAAAAGGACAGCAATGTGCCGTATCTCATGGATACCACACATTCCTGCCCTTTTCCTTAGCTGCAGGACAGTGTAGCAGTAAGGCCTGCAGCTTTGCCCTACATAAATGAGGCCTTGAATGCTTTCTATATTGGGCTCATTACAAGTGCCAAAGCAATATTGATTAAAGGACGGGGCAGATTTAAATTTCCTGGCGCATACCTGCAAATCAGCAGGGATGTGCCTGGAAACTTGCGACACGCACCTCAATCCTTGCGCCACCACAGATGCGCCGCATTTACAGTGCAGCGCATCATGGCATGTCGCATCTGCTGTCATAACATTGGCGCAGTGCTGGAGTTGTGTTGCGGGCGCGATGCAACTCCAGCACTGTGCCAACCAGGCCTATGTCTGACATGGTGCGTCACCCTTACGCCTGCTTCAAGCAGGCACAAGGGTTTGACGCAGCGGGGTCGGAAAAGTGACTTTGTGAAATCTTGTAGATTTCACTCAGCCACTTTTCCGAGGCGTTAATGTGCCGGAACCCCCCCTGAGCCAGAGCGCCCACATGAAACCTGATGCAGGTTTCATGTGGCGCAGGGCTTTACAACGTGACGCATCTTCCTAGATGCGCCACGTTGTAAATACTCCGCAGCATGGCGCTGGTTTAGTGACGCAACGGCTACGCAAAAGTGGCGTACGGGGCTTGTAAATCTGCCCCTAAGTGCTTAAAGCAGAATTATGCAGTTCAATGATTTTGCTTCCCCCCACACAAATTTGCATGGTCAGACCTAGTGAAATGTCTATGGTGAAAATGGATCACTGAAATATTATCGACGGTCACATTATCAACTTACCAAAATATCGTTGACAAATTATCGACGACAAAAATATCGACTTTCTATACTTATTACACAAATTACAAAAATATCGAGTAGAAAATATCGAGTTCTAACTATATCGAATACATAAATATCGCCTCAATAAATATCGACTACAAATATATCGTTGGACATGAAATTAGCCCTAACACTACAAAAATATCGACTACAAAAATATAGACTACCAAAATATCGTTAAAAAAAATATCGAGTTCATGTTTGTACACTTTCTTTTCTAAAATACCATCTTTATCATCAATAAAAGTCATTTCTCTATACAAAATACATTTCACATATAATACCTGTTACTTACATAAAATTACTATTAATACACATTTGCTATACATTCTATTACATGCATTTTATCAATTTCTACATATTCTTTGCATTTAACTAACATTTTCATTACTTATTTTCACATAAAAATATATTTCTTTTAAAAACAAACCTGCTTTAATGCGGGAATCACCACATACCACCATTCTCACATCAACAAACACTCCAATTAACTAAAAAAAATTCAAACTAGCCTATACAATGCTTCCTTACATCCTACAACCAATCAAATCAAAGCACACATAATACAAATACTATAAAAGGGATACATGCATTCTACCATTTGTTGCTGCTACCTCTCTGGAAAGTAGATGCCAACACTCTGAAGATTTTGTTGCAGAATAAACATCTTTAAAGATCCAGCTCACTAGCTAATTAATCAAGTAAGTAACACAGCATTTTTGTAGAAATCTAAATTAGAAGTGCACTATTTTCCTTACATCTCCTAAGTCTTACACTTATTTTATTTTCATCTCTTCCTACATTTCTGATAGAAACTACTCCAACACAATTCCTATTACATGGTCATATTTCTTCACGTGCAAAATCAGATAGTAAGTATATAATAATGCTCTGTTATACACCAACTGCTGTTTTTAAACACTAATTTACAAGAGTATTTAATTTTTAAAAACATTATATTTACAGATATACTGAGATTGTCCTATTTCTACACCAAAAAGGATAAAACTACACTAATTACACATGTAAGTATAGATGTGTTTGTTATAAAACAGCCAATTTCATTTTTGCACATTTCGAATGAACATATCTTGCTTTTTACATCTTCCCTATAGATCATTTGAAAGATCCAACATCTACTATACCAAAACACAAGTGTACCCTTCTGAAAAATGTAAGTATAATTGTAATTTGTCTAAAAGTAGGCACAAAAAATGCTAACTATATTCTTAACACCATGTTATATATTTTGAATTGCCTCTACAGATATTCTGAAAACATCATACATCTATTCTACATATCCTATGAAAACATCCAACACAAACTAATCCAATATACAAGAATACCCTTGTAAAAACATGTAAGTATACTTGTCATTTCTCAAAAACTGCCGAAAATAACACAGACTATGTTCTTAACAACATGTTATCTATTTTATATTTCCTCTACAGATATTCTAAATACATCATACAGCTATTCTACCTACAACAAAGAAAACAACTTATTTAGAAGTTAGTATACTTTTAAATATGTTCCATTTCCAAATGGTTCAATATAAAAATTATAATATTTTGCTTTTATTTCTTCTATCTACTCTACAGATCAAACCTGTACTAACTTGATGTACTCCAGCAATTACTACTACTCTACTATTTAAACAAGTAAGTATATGTAATGTTTACATCCAATGTACAAGTAAGCAAAAATGACAACTGCTTTTGAGTAGGAAATACGTTTGTTATGTGTAAACATTAACGTTGCTTTTCTATATTTTCATACCAACAGCAAATAAAGACATACATACAAGAACATCCTTAAAAAGACATTTCTGCTTCTGTGACTACTACTTTGATTAACTGTA
Source organism: Lissotriton vulgaris (assembly GCF_964263255.1). Taxonomy (NCBI): domain Eukaryota; kingdom Metazoa; phylum Chordata; class Amphibia; order Caudata; family Salamandridae; genus Lissotriton; species Lissotriton vulgaris. The sequence continues at coordinate 1,640,167,145 of NC_141695.1, forward strand.
AGTATAAATGCATCAATAATGATGTTAGCACCACAAAAGTAAAAAAATGTGTTCTGATTTTGTTTCTTTCTACTCTTTCCTAGAACAAGTAAATCAAAATGACTGAAGGTGCAGAATTTGTCATGTCTCAGAAAAATAAATTACTATTATGCTACATGGGTTATGTATATAATCAGGAAAGACAAAGTGGTAGAAAAGTTTTTTGGAAGTGTACCAAATATTACTCCAACAAATGTTATGGGAGGGCCACTACTGAGGAAACTAATGTGCTATTTACTAGGGAACACAATCATCCCCCAAATGTCACAGAAATTGAAATTAGAGATGCTTTAGAAAGTATTAAAAGTGCTAGCACACAAAGTGACAAACCAACAACCCAAATCCTTAAAGAAGAACTGGTAAAAGTCCCAGCCCATGCTTCAGGTCAACTACCCTCTATTGACTCCCTGAAACGCACAATTGCACGCACTAAACGACTCACTAGCACAACCCAACCCAACCCAACAACTTTTGAGGAAATTATTATTTCACCAGAAATGGCCATCACTCACAATAAAGATACATTTATTCTTTTTGATAATGAAAGCAGTACAAACAGAATAATTATGTTTGCAACTGCAAGTAATTTACGAAAAATCCAACAGTGTCCCCAATGGATGATGGATGGAACATTTAAACCCTGCCCAAAACCTTTTTATCAACTGTATTCCATCCACGGTTTATACCATAATTCTAACATACCTTTCATTTACTGTTTGCTATCCAACAAACAGCAAACTACTTACACCGAAATATTAAATGTTCTCAAAACGGAAATCAATAATTATTTTCCAGAAAAAATAATTATTGATTTCGAATTAGCTATGATTAATAGCATTTTGAGAACATTTCCCCACACAGCAATCCAGGGTTGCTATTATCATTTTAATCAGAGTATATGGAGGCATCTCCAAAAATCTACTTTAAGTATACTCTACTCTACAGATAGCACCTTTGCCTATCAAGTTAAAAAGTTAATAGCCCTGGCCTACGTCCCTGTTACAGATGTAGCTGAACATTACAATTTATTAATTGACAGCGCATATTACAAGAAGAATGAGGATAAACTAACCCCATTACTGGACTATTTTGAAGACACTTGGGTGGGAAGGTTGCACAGATCTGGACATCGACGCCAGCCCAAATTCCAAATCCCTTGGTGGAATGTCTATCTTAGTACTTTAAACCAAGAGGCTAAAACTAACAACAGTGTAGAAGGGTGGCATAATGCTTTCCAAGCAACTACAAACAGAGGCAAACCCACGTTCCATAACCTTCTAGAAGCTTTGAAAAAAGAACAAAGCTATCAGGAACTAAGAATGGAACAATCAGTGTCACAAATAGGTCCAAAACTCACTAAACAAACAAAACAAATGTTCCGACTACTTCAAAGTCAAGTCACACTATACCCTACAACTAGAGGATTAGAATACCTGGCAATAATAGCTAAAAGTCTACTATAAAAATGTCAACTAAATATACGAATGTCTTCTTACAACAATAGTAAAATTTACATGTCATAAACATATATAATCAATTATAAATAATACATATTTGTTTCACAAACTTATTAAAATTATAAAAAAATGTCGTAACAAATATGCAATGTTTATAATTTATTCACACATACACATAACATTAAAAATCGACATTTCCCACCCACTCAAAATTGTAAATTAAATACTTACAATTTTTGGAGATGAGAGACGCAATCAAGGAAAAAGCAATCCATACAATCCAATCCAATATCTTACTATTCCAATATGGGAAACCCTCAAAAACCCGAAAATAAAGTGTAAAACGTAAAAAAACGCTCCAGGAAATTCCAAAAACAGTAGTGTGGACACTTTAGTATTTAAAGTGATATACACACAATTTCTAAAAAACGGTCACGCATATCAATGTATCAATCCGAATTGAAACCCTCAAAAAAACCCGAAAAAGGTCGAAAAAGTGTAAAAACCGCTCCTGGCAAACACGAAAATAGGAGATAAATGTCAAAATATAAGCATAATAACTCAAACATTTGTTTCTCCGTTAAAAAACACGCTTCCTTCCATGTAGTTTTCATGCGAGGAACCGAAACCTGTAAAATAACATACATAACGAAACCCACCCACAAATACCCCCTTCACATTTGTAAATATACTAACAATTAACATTAACCATGTAAGAAGACATTTCCGAACACTTAAAATAAGACTTGAAGCAAAAAAAGCACGACACATCTATAACGGAGACTTTTCACCCAAACGCTACTTAAACTATTAATACATACACCAAAAAACACTACAAAGTTCGATTATACCCTCAAACATGACCACTTACTTATAATTTGTAGGTAAAAATAACCTTACCTCTCTCCACGCGAAGCAACTCCCAACCGCGAGCTTCTCCAGTCCAGAATGGAGCGCAATAACCTTACGCGGTAAAAAAGTAGTCCCCTTAACCCATTTGTGTAAAAGGATAATAGAAAATACATTGTAATATGTAAAAAATATAATACATACACATGTATAATGTAACAAATTAATACACTATACTCATTACAATTTTCCTTATTTAAGAAAAATAAATATATTTAATATAAATTAATATATAATAATTATTATATATTAATAATATTAAAAAAATATGTAAGACTTTGAATAAAAGATGTAAATATTTGGTTATTGTGTATATTTATATGAATAAGTTTGTGTTTATTTTTAATTAAACATTATAAATGTTTATGGTAATAATTAATAATGATAAATAATATAACTTATTTATTGTTATTAATATAACAATTTGAACCATTTACTATATAAACAATGGCCTGAAAAAAATATTTATTTTATCTATGAATGTATATATTTTTGAAAATGAGAAAAGAATGTTTATGTTTATTAATTAATAATAATAATAATAATAATTAATAACATAATTATTATTTTTATTAATTATGACAAAATGTTTTATAATAATTTCTAACTATAACAAAAATATATAATAGCTTAACTAATATTTTGGCAATACCAGATATTATAATTAAACATATTGTTTCCCTATACAATTATAAACTTTACAACCGAATCGATTTCTATGTTGAATGTAAAAACAACATTTTCAGAAATATACAGCAAGAAATATTTTATTTTGTATTTCAATTTCTTCTAACAAATGTAATAATACTCATGTTACTAGTTAAAATATTTTTTTTATATATATATTTAATAATATTAATATTTAATATTAACATTATTAAATATTAAAGTAAGAATTGTATAACAAATCATTGTTTTATGTATTTCTATATAAATACTTGAAAATGTAAGTGACTGATGGGAATATGTAAAATTTACTGAAAGAATGTTGTAAACAAATTTATTTTTATGATTGACAACATGTATATAAATGTAAATATGTTATTCTGTGAATACTAAAAGTCAAAAAAATGTGATTTTATATTTGTTTGTGATTGTATTGTAGTACACAATAAAAATTTTAAAAATTGTTTAGTAAAGTTTTTTGAAAACATCCATGTTGCATTATTTTTTAATATTAAAAGACAGTAATGAACAAATGTATGCAAATGTGCTGCACACTGACCAATTTAATATGTCCTATTGCTACTCCAGTCAAGCTAATATCATAGAAGCTGCAGGACACTAGCTAAAAATTATTTACTATTCCTACTCCACTCAAGCTAATATCATAAAATGTGGTGGAGACTGACCAATGTTTATTTATTAATCCAACTCCAGTGTAGGTAATATCAGTGATGGTGCTGGACACTAACCAATTAATAATTAGAATTCCAACTCCACTCTAGCTACTGTCTGGAAACATGCTAATACATATATTTTTTAGATCAAAGTAAAACTTAATAATTTCAAGTTATATTATTTAGTATTTTCCTATAATAGCTTTAATGTATAAGTGTTTTATGTTACACTATACACCAGCACTCTAAAATACCCAAAACTGTCCCTAAACACTAAAAATACCCCTTCACCCCAAAGCCCAAAACTGACCCAGAACCCTACAAATACCCCTTTACCCACAAACTGAAAACTGACCCTGAACCCTACAAATACCCCTTTACCCACAAACTGAAAACTGACCCTCAACCCTAAAAATACCCCTTTACCCAAGAACTGAAAACTGACCCAGAAGCCCAAAAATACCCCTTTACCCACAAACTGAAAACTGACCCTGATCCCAAAAAATACACCTTTACCCAACAACTGAAAACTGACCCTGAACCTTAAAAAAACTCCTTTACCCACAAACTGAAAACTGACCCTGAACCCTACAAATACCCCTTTACCCACAAACTGAAAACTGACCCTCAACCCTAAAAATACCCCTTTACCCAAGAACTGAAAACTGACCCAGAAGCCCAAAAATACCCCTTTACCCACAAACTGAAAACTGACCCTGATCCCAAAAAATACACCTTTACCCAACAACTGAAAACTGACCCTGAACCTTAAAAAAACTCCTTTACCCAAAAACTGAAAACCTGACCCTGAACCCTACAAATACCCCTTTACCCACAAACTGAAAACTGACCCTCAACCCTAAAAATACCCCTTTACCCAAGAACTGAAAACTGACCCAGAAGCCCAAAAATACCCCTTTACCCACAAACTGAAAACTGACCCTGAACCCAAAAAATACACCTTTACCCAACAACTGAAAACTGACCCTGAACCTTAAAAAAACTCCTTTACCCACAAACTGAAAACTGACCCTGAACCCTACAAATACCCCTTTACCCACAAACTGAAAACTGACCCTCAACCCTAAAAATACCCCTTTACCCAAGAACTGAAAACTGACCCAGAAGCCCAAAAATACCCCTTTACCCACAAACTGAAAACTGACCCTGATCCCAAAAAATACACCTTTACCCAACAACTGAAAACTGACCCTGAACCTTAAAAAAACTCCTTTACCCACAAACTGAAAACTGACCCTGAACCCTACAAATACCCCTTTACCCACAAACTGAAAACTGACCCTCAACCAAAAAAACCCTTTACCCAACACCTGAAAACTGACCCTGAACCCTATAAATACCACTTTACCCACAAACTGAAAACTGACCCTAAACACTATAAAAACCCCTTTACCCACAAACTAAAAACTGACCCTGACCCCAAAAAATACACCTTTACCCCTGAACTTAAAACTGACACGATTATAAAAAAACACCCCTTAATCCACAAACTGAAAACTGACCCTTCACCCTTTCAAAACCCCTTTACCCAAAAGCTTAAAAATGTCCCAAATCCCACTAAATACACCTTTAATCACGAACAGAAAAATTACCCTGAACCCTAAAAAATTACCCTATACCAAAAATTATTAAACTGACCATGAACACTATAAATAATAATGAACACAACATTAAACATTAATATTTCATTAACAAAAAATTAATATTTAACAAAAACAAAAAGAAAATATATTATCACATTAGCTATAATAATAAATTTGATTAATTAATATTGTTTAATTCCAATTTATTAATTAACATGAACATACATTTATACATTACATTTAAATGTATCCAATTAATGTAATTAAGTCATTATTATAAATTAATTACCAAATAATTAATTTAAATAATATGCAAAATATTAATAAGATCATTAACTAATTATAATTAATTTGTTAGCAATTTAAAAATTTCAATAATATGCTAATTCATAATAAAATAAATCACTAATTATTTATAATTAATAACCAAATTAACAATTAAAATAATATACAAATCAATTAAAAAAACAATAATTATTAATAATTAATTAATCAATTAATCAATTAAATAATATGCTAAATACTTAATTAAACAATTAACTAATTAATATTAATTAATTACCAATTAAAATCTAATTAAAACAATTACCAAACATATATTGATTAATTAATTATTATTAAATTACTTCCCACCCTATTCCCCTATAAACCCACAACCCGCTCCTAAACATTAACTACTATTTTATTAAATATTATATATATATTTTTTTTTTTAACATTTTTTTCTACATATTTTCGATATTTTTTACTTTCACTATATTTCGATATTTTGTCTGGTCGATATTTTTGAGTCGATATATTTGTATTCGATATTTTTGGGTCATTTTTTCAGTCGATATTTTGTCCAACGATATTCCTATAGTCGATATTTTGGTAATGTCGATATTTTTCCGTCGATATTTTGTCCATTCGATAATATGTAGTCGATATTATGTCCAGTTACCGGTGAAAATATATGGAATGTTCTAATTTTTGCCAATGGGCGTGGGTGAAAACATGTTATTACAGCATTATATCTTAGCATGCGCTGCAGAACTTACAATTAGGAGCAATAATGCATCAGGTAAATACTGCAGTCTACAGCCTACATTTCTAAGTTGTATTCAATGACTAAATTAATAATGTTGTTGCCCTAACCGTTCATGCTCAAGCGGTAATTTCTCAGCACTTGATGTAGGGGGTTGAAGGATTAAATCAGATTTCAAGAACCCGTGAGTTAACATATTGCAACAAGCAGTGCCACCGGCATTCTTACCAAGATACATGAGCTCTGGTTATCTTCTTGGTTACAGGCATTGGTTTGTTTGCTGCTTGATCTCATTCTGGATGACTTTCATTTGATTTCAATTCCATATTGGAGCTGTTTTCAACTTGAATTATTTTTGTTCGTGTTTAATGTCTTTTATGCTGTCCCAGTTTAAATGTATGAAAATTAAATATGAGATTGCTTCCTTGTTTGCTTCACAAGTCGTCAGTACTTCACTTTACAAAAAGATCTCTGAAAATGTACAAGTCAGCACTTGATCAACTTCCAGAGGGCCAAATGTCAACTTTTTTAATAATCCTTGATATTTGCAAATGTGTGGTGTTGCCTTCATACTTCTTGAAAGATGCTTCCCTGGTAAGCACATACACCATAACCTCCAATGTATGACCTCTATTGACTACACTGCTGGTAAAGTGTGTGCGTGACATGTAGGCATGAGTGGGTATCGTCTTATTGATGACTTTGCTTTTTAGTGTTCTAGATGTGTTAAACTGTATATAAAAAAGGGAGTAACCCCATTGACCAAGAGACAGGGTACCACAGCAAAGTGTAAAAGGAATTTCTCTTGGACAAGCAAAGATCTTCAATAAGGCATTCAACCAACCGTATAGTTCAAACACATCTATACACACACAACCAAAATTTGAGGAAAAAAGTTTTTTTTAAAACATGTAAGGACAAGGAAACAGTTGTATATAACAAAAAGATAGATAACCATGGTCTATGAATTAAAAACACAGATACAATTTATAGCATAATGTGAGAAAAAAACATACAAATAATAAAAACAGTCCAGTACATATATTACAAGTAAAAACTACCCAGAGAGACAAGACAGATATGACAAAATAAAACATCAGATTTGGTTCTTTCCTAAAGGAATCAAATTATAAACACCATCAGTCTTTTGAAACATGATCTTTGATAGACATGAGGTAGGTCCTGGAAGTAGATGCGTTAAAGACATGAAAATGTAATCATTACAACCCTTGTTGTAGTGTTATGAAGTAGCAAAAACTGAAGTTATATGCCCGATATAAAAAAAAAAGCTGCCGGTCTTCAGGTCTGCTGCTTTATAGTTCGCTAAGTTGTAAAAGTCAATATATAGAAGCAAACTATACTGTAAAACATTCTCTCTCAGTGCATGTGAAACCTTGTTGATTGATCCTCACATTTTTTGTAATGAAAGAAATGCATTAACTGAGGATGAGTAGACTCATTGGGTAAAGAAGTGACAAAAGGGGTTCCTCTGGGTGCCAGAATGGGGCTGTATTACATACAGATACCCCGGGTGCAATGGGTGCGTGTGCATGTTTTGTGCACCTCTGGGGCACAGTACTATTTCATATGCTTGTTCAGCCCCTCCTGTAATACACTGTCATTGTCTTAAGAAGGTGTTCCCTCAAAAGCATGTGGGCAGTTAGTACACCCCCAAGAGTGCCCTCTAAAAGGGGGTTGAGGGGCTGCCATGGACCTGCCTAGACATTCCCTACAGTTGGGTGCAGTCACATAACGCACCCCCCTGTAGGAGGAGCCTTTCCCTCACTTGAAAGTGCAGACTGGTGACTCCTGCACTGTGAAAGGTGGACCCGCTGCTTCAATCAGCCAGTCTGTCTTTCACTGATGTGCCTGAGAGTATTGAGAATTTGTGGCTGACCTGAAGGCAATGCATTATATGTAAGAGGGTGCATTGTGCCTGTTCACTCCTGGCGCACCTAGTTGAAGGGGTATGCCACCTAGTCCTTGGTAGCCATATCCAAGCTGTTGTATCTCCCTGCTATGGCAGCTGCATATTTTGCTTAAGATCATGCAGATAATTCCATAAAGACGATCAAATTGCCTCTTGACATTAGTGAAGTTCCAATGTGCACCCGCCTAGAAGAATACATGGCTTCCCCTCTCTCCAGAAACTTGGTTTCAATGCCTTTTGAAACCAGCAGAGATGTGTACTTAGCAGAAAATCTCTATTTATGAATGCCAAGTTGTGGCGATGCAGGGCCTGTTTCACAAAGGGCTTCCGCACTCGTACAATGCGTAGATTCTGCCCCAAGTGCCGAGACTCCCCTACGACTGCAGGACCTCCACCACGAATACGCGGGCCCTCTGCGAATCAGCCCCAGAATCTGTACATTAATGCCAGATCATTTGTCCCAGCCCAAACTTTCTGCAGTCAGCTTCCAATATTGATTTGACTGGAACCCAGACGTTTTCTCTTGAGAACAAACTTTTCTTGACTTATGTTAAAAAGTTCTGCCTAGGCATGTTGAATATTGTCAGAAAAAACATTTTAAGTTGACAGTTGAGTCCGATTTAGAGCCAAATATTGATGATATTTTAGCATCCTGTTTATATTTCATGACATAGAGCTATAGTTTTGTGACATTATAATAACTATATGTAACTGTTGTCTTAAGTCATGCAACCTTACCCTGCTATCTAAATGGTGGGACTTCTCGAGCTTTTCATTTACCCATGCTGTTCCTTCCAGGTGAAGTATCATTCCTATGGTAATGCAACAATTTATTTGAGAGGGGTAGGAGGAAACAATGTAAGGAAGGGGGTAAAAATAAAAGGACATTCTTTGTACATACAGGAAGTTCCTGCCTTTGGCATAACTAGTTTTTTTCATCCAGCTCTAAAAACTAGGGGGCATATTACCAAGCAATAGCGATAATTATCGCTATTGCTTGGTTAGAGACAAAAATGTACCGCTGAGCTGCGGCGATTTTTATCGCAAATAAACCTTGGTATTACCAAGGTTTATCGCAAATGCGATAAAAATCGGCCGCAATGCATGAATATCGCTGAAAAGTCAGCGATATTCATGCATTACCGAGCTAATGCTCCTAGCCATGTTATCCACCTCCCATTGGATAACATGGCTAAGAACTGCTCAAGGCAGGTGTTAGCTTTTGGAGATATTCGCGCTTAGCGCGAATATCTCCAAAAGTTGGTAATAGGAGATAGCGATGTTAGCGACTGTTTCCAGTCGCTAACATCTTGGCATGCCCACTTTGCATGTCATTAGTGATAAATATCACTGACATGCAAAGTGGGGCCCAAGATGGTCGCTATCTCCTACTAGCTGTCGCTAACTGGTGTTAGCAACAGCTAGGTAATAGGGAGATAATTTTATCTCCGCTTTCTTGGCTTTGAAAGCCAAAAAAGCGGAGATAAACCCCCTTGATAATATGCCCCAATGTTTTAAGAACTTTCTTGTATCAATAAATCCTCAAACAACGTTTTGAAGGTCAGGATTTTTGGCAGAACTTAAAGTTGTAATATTCATGCTTTTCTTTTCATTGCAGCCTAAAACTATTAATACATTGTTAGCCAATTTTAATTGTTATTCGAGTGCACCATTTCATTATTTTAAACTTATTTTTTGAATAAGAGTCCTGGCTCAAATCTCCACGCCCACCCAAGAGTGGGTTTGTTCATACTCTGTTCACTGGCTCCATGCTATAATGCCATGGTGTTTATTCTACTGTCAGGCCCTCTTTTATGGTTTTTCGAAGTGCACAAATTAATGTCGATTAAAGGATAAATCGTGCTCAGTTGACATAGAAATTCTTTAAATTAAGCTATAAATAATCCTTTTTAAAAGAAGCATTTTACCATTAATATTGCTTTTCCAATTCCCGCTTTTGCGGCCTGTCCCCTGACGTGAAAACAAAATAGCACATGATCAATGCCATGAATAGATTTTTTTGAATGGTAGGGAATATGGCACCAGTCAGTTCCTGTTATACCAAGACTTTTAAATGAAATAGAAAGCACTCGAATCATAACAAACTCTCCCATAACTCTTTGAGATCAATTGACTGAGATTAGAAACATTGATTTAAGGCTCAAGAACAGTGGATCTTATTTGATATGATAAACAGTATTTGATCCAGAAGCTTCTCTGAAAAATACTTCTTTTTTTTAAATACCTGAATCAATAGTAATAGAAAGATTGTATGAGTAATTCAAATATGCTGTGGGCTGATGAAAGCAAGTATGCAATTTTCATTTTGTTTCCCATCACCTCTTGTGGTCAATTTAATGGGCCCAAGTCACCAACATAAAGTCACAAAAAGGCATCTACATATTTCTGACCTAGGTTGGATGCTGGTTTTTGGCATTTTAGAATTCACATAGCAATTCCAGGGTACATCTGGAAATCTGCAGTAACGCGTTTCCAGGTGTACTTATGGAAAATATTTGTGAAACATCATGGGTGACTATGCAGGAGCACTTATGCATCGACTAGTTTTCACAGTGTACAATTGTAGATGGAGAAATGCTAGTGCACTTGTTTAGGAGCACTTTTTTGTTACTCTAGAAGGAAAATATTTTTCACTTGTAAAGACACTTCCCATGCACCCCTGTCAACAATGCAGATCCCCCATTCCTCTTCCCACACTAGAAAGCAACTTAATCAGATGCTTTACGAGGATTAAATAACTAAAAATTTCCAAGGTGGGAGACAATAAGAGAAAAGGTTTGACAATACCCATAAAGTTTCCGTGACATTCCCAACCTATGACGTACTCTCCAAACCCCTGGTGTGGGATTTATTCATGCGAAATATTGATCCATTAGAGGCAGTCTCTCTGCCTATCTGCTTGCGTTCCTTCATAAGAGTTGGGTCGATTCCGGCAGCTCGGCAACATCAGAGGCAGTCTTCCTGCCTACCTTCCTGCATTCACTGCTCCAGAGAGGCCCTGCTGGGGTAGGACTTCGTCCCCAAGCATTCCCCCATGGTGAGGAGAGGCCAGTGACTTTGGTGCACAAAGGCGCAGCAGAAGCGCCACTCAACTCCTGCAGCACGGGAAACATCAGAGGCAGTCTCCCTGCCTGCCTTCCCCGGTCCCGAGAGGCCCTGCTTGGGTGGGACCTCATCCCCTAGCATTCCCCCAAGATGATTAGGGGGCAGTGACCTTGGTGCACAAACGCGCTTCATAAGCGTCGTTCAACAGCCGCAGTGCCGGACGTGCGGGGATGCGCTCTGCTCAAGACCGGGACATCCTGGGCAAGAGCGGACCATCTGCACCCGTCCGTGGCCGACCAAGGCTGGGCAGAGCCTTGTCTCTTGGCCCTTTACATTGAGGGAGACTTCTCTAATCCAATGTTTCTGAGAAAGAATTTCCACATTTAACAAGGCTGATTTCCTTTTGTGGGAAAACTATTATAAGGGTTTGACTTTTGCATTCCTTCCGTTGATCACCTACTGCCAGCTATGCCCTGCGTTTGTTGTGTCATTTTAAATTGACTTGCTTACCTGGAAATATTGTTTTAATTCTGCTCTTTCCCTTGCTGCTTGCCTCCCGCTCCGGCCCCGGTCCCCCGCAGCTGCCAGCTGTTTGTGGGGAGGGCGGACCGGTGAGAGCGAGTCACGCCCCCTGCTATGCTCCCCCTGTGCTCGTCTCTTCCCATCCGATGGGAGCATAAAAACCGCCCCCCATTTAGATCACGCAGCGAACGCGCGCACCGCGCGCCAAAGGCAAGCCCGTCTGCGCCCGTCCACGCCCGACCGGGCCCAGGGGCCACAGACCCTGGCAAACTCATTACTTATTCCTCCGAGGTGCTAAAATCATTGAGGCCCACAGTGGAACTTTGCCCTCCATTAGCGCCCATTACTTTCCGCCGCATAAAAACGAATGGTATTGCCATCCCCCTTATGGACTGTAACACTCCCACTGCCACTCGATTACCCCCTTCGGCAGTCATTACTAGCTCCGACCTTACCCATAACATCCTTCACTTTAACTATCTTAACACGCGATCCCTGGTAAAACATCAGTTAGATATTTTTCTGCTGCTCATGTCGGACAAACCAGATGTCCTCCACCTCACTGAGACATGGCTTACCCATGACTCTTTGCCCGATATCTTAGCCGCTCTCCCGGCTGACTACTACATATTGACGACAAATCGGGCACCTGGGAAGGCTGGTGGAGGAGTGGCCGCCATCATTAACAAAACCCTTAAATTCACGACCTTGGCCCCCCTTGCACTCCATGAAACTGAGAATTTGGTTATACAACTTGATATGGAGTCAGGTTCCCTTGTGCTAGTCCTTATCTATCGCCCTCCTAAGTCAGCGCCCACTTTTCCCACGAGCTTAAGTGAACAAATGGCAACGTTGGTGATTAACCACGACAAGGTGCTCTTGACAGGGGATATGAATTATTGGTTCAAGGACGAATCCGGAGGTCCTCAGTCGGCCGAGATGTCTGAACTCTTATCCAATCTCAACTTAGTCCAACAAGTTCTCACCCCCACCCATGAAGGGGGACACATTTTGGACCACATATGGACCCATAACATCTCATTTCCTACCCCAGACATTCTGCCTTGTATCTGGTCAGATCATTACCTGATACAATTCATCATCCCCTCCACTATCCGCAAAAAACCCACGAAGCTAGCAGGTGGGGAATCTAGGAAGTGGAATTCTTTAAATAAACCTGACTTTATTAAAACTCTGGAGAATTCAGCTCCCTCCTTCTGTTGCGATGTCAACTCCATGGAGGGAAAAATTGCTGATTGGCTCATATCCACAAGTAACACTCACGGCCCCATAGTGAAATTCACTCACGCTCGCCGCTCGGAGGCCCATAGATGGTTCTCCCAGGACCTTAAGCAGCAAAAACTTGCGCTGCGCCACACTGAAAGGAAATGGAGATCCACCTACTCCACCAAAGACAGGGAACTTTTTGTCATCTCCCGTAGAGAGTTCAAAACTGCTATCTCTACCACTAAAGCAGCCTATTTTTCCTCTAAATTACTCAATGCTCCCAATAATTCTAAAGAGATCTTTAAAATTGTCAACGACTTGTGCAATGACACTAGAACCACGCTGACACAGACTCCCACGCAAGAGCTCTGCAACTCTTTAAACCACTTCTTCCTCGACAAAATCTCCGCTATTAAAGCTACTCTCCCCAACACCTCTAACTGGGAACCTCCGGAAGACATTGCAAGAAACCAAAGTACGCTAGATACTCTTCAACCCATCTGTACTAAAACCTGAGCAGCACTTATGACCCGTGTTAAATCAGGCTCCCCCAACGACTGATGTCCCCCGTATGTCTCCAAAGACATATTTACCACCCTGCCCCAGAGCGTGCTTCCTTTTCTTAATGAGTCTCTGACCCAAGGCAGGGTCCCTAGTGCTTTCAAGCACGCCATGGTCGTTCCCCTTCTAAAAAAGCCAGGGGTGGATCCTAGAAACCTTATCAACTACTGTCCCATCTCCCTCTTAGCCTTCCTCGCTAAAGTCTTGGAAGCCCATGTGGCCAGCTGTGTGTCCAACTTCATTGAACGTTCGGATTACCTAGAACCTAACCAAGCTGGTTTCCGCCCAGCACACTCTACGGAGGCAGTGATTCTAGCGGTTATGGACACTCTGAGGGCCAACGCAGACAGGGGTGAACATCAAGCGCTGGTGCTCCTGGATTTGTCGGCCGCGTTCGACAAGGTTGACCATACCATCCTTCTAAACCGTGTTGAGCAGACAGGCCTGCGAGGAGCTGCCTTAGAATGGGTTAAATCTTTCCTTGCAGACCGCACCCAGGCAGTCAGGCTTGGAGAATTCACTGCTCCCAAACTCCCTTCTACATGCGGGGTTCCACAGGGCTCCTCTCCGTCCCCGCTGCTCTTCAATCTCTATCTCAGACCTCTTATTCACTCACTTAAAAACAGAAACATCACATTATTCAACTATACCGACGACCTCCAGATCATCTTCTCCCTCAGCTCCCCCAACGCCGTAAGTGAGTTCCATTCCACCTTACTCCACATTCAGCACTGGATGGATATAAACCATTTGAAACTCAACCCAGGCAAGACAGAGCTGGTCCTGCCTGGTAACAGTAAATCTAGCTGGGGACCGCATTTTTGGCCGCCTGAATGCGGGCTCCCCCCGGTCCCCTCCTCCTCCGTGAAAAGCTTGGGGATCACCATTGACACCGACCTCTTGCCTCGCGGGCAGGTGGGCGCCGTGATCTCTTCCAGCGTCTATCAGCTTCGGAAAATAAGGAAGATCGCTCACCTGCTTACTCACTCCGCTCTGATTCAGGTGGTAATAGCATTAATACTTTCACGGCTCGACTTTTCCAACTCCATCTATCTTGGCCTACCTGCTGGTCGGCTAAAAAGGCTTCAAATGGTCCAAAATCAAGCAGCCAGACTGATATTCAAACTTCCTAAGCGATCTTCAGCCAGTCCTTGCCTTGCACAACTCCATTGGCTCCCGATAGCCCATAGAGTGTCCTTCAAGACTGGTTGCCTGGCCTTCAAAGCCTTGCTCGGCAACTGCCCCAAATTTATCAGCAGCAGTCTCACCAAATACATCCTGCGGCGCGGCCTCCGGTCAGCCCACCACCTCCTGCTCATCACCTCGTGTTTTAGACGGAAACGTCTGGGTGGCTGCAGCTTTTCCCATCTGGCCCCAAATTTCTGGAACTCCCTGCCTCTGGCACTCCGAAGCTGCAAAGACCTTATCAGCTTCAGAAAATCCTTGAAAACATGGCTATTCGTGCAAGCAGTGGGCTAAAGCGTTCTGGCCACAACAGCCTTCTGTTCTCAGCGCCATGAAACCCAAGGGTGTACGTGCGCTTAATAAATACCTGTTAATATAACATAACATAACATCACCTGCATGAGGGTATTTCATAACGTGATAGGGAGCAAAAGTCTATTGGGACTTAAGGGACCTAATGGGGGAGAGAAGGGCACCAGTATAACTGCCTCAATAACTACCTATATCACGCTTCAGCTGTGGGGGTAATTTCCACAGAACTCGATCTGGTCAAAACTGCATAGAAGTGGTCGAAAAAATTATTGCTGATCCCTCTCTACTGCTGACTGAGACACATTTGGAGGTTGCTGCTGAGGAACTCAATCCAGCTCTAAATGGTACTGAAGAGAGAAAGGACATAATTACTAACAGAAAGATATGAGAGTAGATAAAAATAAAAGCAAACAAAATAACCCATGTGTGGCATATGACTGCAAGAGTGAAATAATCTTGGATTCATCTTGCTCTGCCTTTCCAAAAATACCACCGCCATCCAAATGGAAGAGGGAGGAATTAAGGAGACCTAACCCACCCCAAAAGGACTGCCCGCCCCCTGATTACCATTGTAGGGATCAAGACAGATCTTCTTTACCCTCTTGTCTCACACATGAAGTAGCTAATAATTATATATCAATGGATAACATCAATGGCGCTTTTAAAATATGATGCCAGACCATCATGCATTCTGTGGAGAGCACATTAGTATCTTTTAGGGAGGAATGCTAGGTCAGATAAAACTCCTATCAGAAAATATTCAAACTCTGGCTGAGACTCTTCATAGAGACGCTTTGTGTAATAAAGGAGAATATCAAGTGGTCCCCTCACACTCTCAAGTCATACAACAGCCAGGAAATGGTGTTCCCAGTGGTCATTTGACCTCCCAGAACACAGCAGCTAAATCAACAAGACAACCTGCATCTACCTCTAGAAAGTACCCCTATTAGGTGTATGATTATTTAATTCTTTACAATAAAGCCATACTTTAAAAGACCTTATAGAAATGATTATTTTAAGACAAAATATCTACAGTAAAAACCAATACTTAGGAATTTTATTGTTATGGTAAAATCCGCGAATCAGCGGGGACGAATTTTCAGCCAAGCAAGGGTTACAGCAGCAGGTGCAAAAGTTGAACCTAATTTCTTTGTAACCTTTTACAAAAGGGTTACAAACAAATTAACTTCAACTTGGACACCTGCTGCTAATTGCTTCCTGGCGCCTCGTTGCCTATTTGCAACTATTCTCTGACCCTGCTCTGACCCTTGAAGCAGGGTCAGAGAATAGTTACAAGTAGGCAACGAGGCACCTGTCCAAAGAATTAAACCTCATCAGGAAGCACTTACAGATATAAAAAACAGGAAGAAGGGAGAGGATGGCAAATACACCCATTTTGAGTTGTCAGGAGGGGTTAAACTAAAAGAGACCTTTACAGCACAATTTTCATATGCATTTTGCTAAAAATAAAAAGCTGTATGTTCTGTAGGGGCAACTCAGGAATCTGGCCCTTCAGAGATCCGGCCTCTCTTTCTTTCTCTCGTTCTCTCCCTCCCTCTCTCTTTCCCTCTCTTTCTCTCTCTATCTATCTATCTATCTATCTATCTATCTATCTATCTATCTATCTATCTATCTATCTATCTCTCTCTCCCTCTCCAATAAACGACTGCATGTGTAACTTCGCTATGCAAGCGGCTCGCGAAGACACAAAAAGCCCAGCGAACACCCAAAAAACCCCGCGAAGACGCAAAAAAACAAAAATCCGCAAATTCGCACAAATTCGCGAATTTTGCGGATCGCGAATTCGCAAATCCGCAAATTCGCAGATCGTGAATTCGCAAAATTCGCCCATGCTTAGTTATGGTATGTTATGTTGGTCAGGTTCATATTAAGCAGCAAAGTCAGACTTATTGTTAAAAGTGCAGTAAAAAGCTTTGTAGAAATAATTGCTTTAAAACAAAATCTTTACAATAAAACCAACACATAAGTGTTTAATGCGGAAGTCAGTTAACAAAACCTATAGAAAGTGCGGCGAGCAGCGGTTAGTGTGTTTACTTATAATGTAGACCAGGTTTGTATTGAGCAGCAAAAGTCAGACTTATGGTTGGAAGTGCAGTAGATGATTAGAAAGTCAAGTGCAGAAAGGAAATGGCATGCTATTTCTAAATTTCTTATTGGATGATCCCAATGTCTAAGCGACCAAAAAAAAACCAGAGTGCAAGTGGGGCACAGGTTGCTGGAAGGAGAAATTGTGGGAAAAACCAAGATTGAATATGGCTGCTGTGCCTTGTGTTCTTCTCGGCTCTGGTGTCCTGCTTGATTGAGGGCCTTCTCAACCCCTTGTATAAACTTAACTGTCCTGGAGATTGAGCCTTGATCACATGTGTTGAAGCAGGACAGGATGGATTCCCTATGGGTATGCACCCCTTTCTGGATCCAGAGTGGCCTTGGGTCTTTGTGCCGCAGGCCCAGGGTGTTGCTGCAAAGGCACATGGTGTGAACCAGGTTTCTCTTGCCTTCCCACATTGTCTGCAGGTCGTCCCCTCTTGTTATGTGGTATCATAGGCAGGTCTCCCAGTTGGCAGCCTAAAAATGTCCTTTTTGTCCAGGGGATTTGAAGCTTTGCCCAGATTCATTTGAGCATTTAGTGTTTTGTAGCTCTTTAGCACAACCCACCTATGTGACCTTTTGGCTAGAGTAGCCCTGTCTTCGAGGATTTGGAGGATATTTTTTAAATTGATCTTGACTGACAGTTTTCAACCATAATTCCCCCAAGATTAATATGTTGATGGTTTCATTAAGGTACTTGTTGGCTGATGAACGTATTCCCTTTGTTATCTCTTCCCATACATAATGGCCCATTGAGTTTCCATCAGAGTTTTTCAGTTTGTAACAAACAGTACTGAAGGACGCCCTTCTTGCGTGTGACCGTTATGTTAGCCCCATCTTAAGCCTAATTTGGGCTGGGAAGGTACAGCGCAGGAGTGTGAATATTTGCCTATATATTAGATTCACAGCTTTGATCAATGCTAAGATGTCTTTCCACGAAGGCCTTCACAGCCATAGGCCAAGGTGGGAACTACCTTGGCTCTGATGATTTAAAAAAAATCGGAGTGTGTGAGGGGCTGCTTAAGTGGTTTGATATTATTCCAAGGACGGCTCCGAGTGCAAGACCTTTCTTTTTTATTTCTTCTTTGTGCGACCTGAAAGAGCCATCCTTATCAAAAATAAGCCCAAGATATTTGTAGCTTTCTGTTTCCTTGACCTTGTTCCTTGTTTCCCCCTAGTTCCCAGTTGACCTCCCACTTCAGTGTTTGTGCTGTGTGTATTATGATTTTGTTTGTTTTGCTGTTTTTTATCATCACGTTTGTATCTGCAAATTCCTTGGTTGCCTTCATTAGGCGCTTCATCCCCACTCATGTTCTGCTGAGCAGCACTAGGTCATCGACATATAATAAATTGGGTAGATGAATGAACCCTAGTTTGGGGGCGTGCGAGTTGGTTGAGGTGAGTACTGGTCGAAGGTCTGCTAAAAATAAGTTAAAAAGCACCGGTGCCAGCACACACCCCTGTGTTAGCCCTCTTGATGTAGGTGTGGCCCTTGACAGATTTCCTTTGTTGCCTAATTCAGCCCTAACCTAGGTATTGGAATATAAAGCTTCTATTGCCTTCAGAAGGTGGGGAGCAATTTGCCATTTCCCCATTTTTGCCCATTGTTTGATCCGGTCCACCCAGTTGAAGGCTGCCTGGTAATCAATGTAGCATAAATAAAGCAATAAAGGGGGAGTTTTGAGGCTTTTGAAGAGCTAACTGTTTGGGTGTAGGGAATTATAGATTTTTTTTTATAGGAAAGACCTCGACCCTTAAGGCACAAGCACTTTGGGCCTGATTACGATGGCGGTGGAACAGCCAACATCTGGCCATCAGTGGCAGTCTCACCACCATCAGCCCCTGCGGGTCCTCCTGCCACAATAGGATGCGGCGAATGGAGGCATCTTGGGGAGGGACCGTATGCTGTGCATCCGACCACCGGAGGGACAGTAATCCTAACAATACGGGTGGTGCCTAGTCAGGCACCGCCGTAAGGGATTACAATGTCCTTTTCTGCCTGCCCTTTCATGGCGATCCGCCTGCCATGAGAAGGCAGGCAGAAAGTGATTTTTGAGGGCCCTAGCGGGACTCCCTTCCCTCCTGGCCCTCCGCTATGGGATCAGTGCCTGTCACAAAGTCCAGGGATGTTTCAAAACATGCCCCTTAGCATTAAGGCTTGTGCTGCAGCCTTTTTTTCGGGCCACAGCACAAGCCTCAATGCTGAGAGGCATGTTTCTGACTGCCTCCACGGCAGTCAGATCCTAATTTGTCTGTCAAGACCACCAACTCCCTGTCGGCCGGCCCCATTACCGCAAGGATGGCGGTTGGATGCTCGTCCGACCGCCATCATAATCAGCCCCTTTATCGCTCAACAAAAGGGGAATATTTTTCACAAAGTCTATCTTCTGGTGCAACTTGTTTTGCTGTCATACCTACAACATTTGTTCTATAAAGCTAAGAAGGAAGTATGTTTTTCTAAACGTTACTGTGTGTTCTTCCATTATGTAGCACTTGATTGCTTCTTGTTTTCAATGTATTATTTCTTGTTTTAAATATGTCTATGATTGTTCAAAAATGTATTTGTCTCTTGTGCTTTTATGGTCATGTTTTTTCTTTTTAACGTAGGAAAGAAATGTTAACTGACCTACTCCATTGTGCCATGATATTGGATATGGGTAAATGGATTTTCAAAGGCTTTTTTTAATATCTTGCACTTGTTAACAACACCATTTGCATGTGTAATTTGACTTTACAATTACATGATTTTGTGAATTTTGCCCAAAATGTTCTTTCCTGCTAGATTTTCTAAATAAACACTGTTACTTGTGTGAATTAGATAGCCTACGCCATGCTTTTGAAACTGAAATTATTTGTCTATTATTGCTTGTTGTGTCGCTTGAATCCATTCACAAAGCTTTTTTTACATGAGTACAGAGGACAAACTCTCAAAAAGTCAGACATTTCCTCCCAAGGATTTGCTGCTATAGTTGGATTCCATTTCCAAGATATTTTGGAACTCATATTTGAGTTCTAATGGAATCACAGTTTCTCATAAGTAGTTCTGGGACTCTTTTCCGAATTCAAAGCTAGGTGTACATTTATGCAAGAGAAAACTCTTTGCAATAAGCCAATTTCACTTAAACTTTTTAATCTCTATAGGGAAGATATGTTTCTCCATGGAGAAACTCTTCCCCTAATTTCACAAATTTTATGAGCATTCCTTGCCCCACTTCCATTCCACATATTTACTGTTGATCTTGACATGATTAAATCTGAACAGTCCACATCTTGGAATGCTCCTAACAGCAATTCGCAAATTCCCATAAACTTTGACATTTGTGGATGTTCACCGTTTTTATAAGGAGTTCCCATTCTTGAACACCCACTCCCCTACCATGTGAGGAGATTCTCGCACAGGTTTTATTTATTTCACCATACTGGTTTAACATTACATATGGGTACGTTTGTTTGTAGATCTAAATTCACATTTACTGAATACGCAATGTGATTTTAAACGTTTACACTTGTAAAGCAAGCAGGTTGCACAAGTATCTCCAATTTAGGTGTACATATGCCGTTGTGAATCAGATCTAGTGTGTCTTATTCATCGAAATTCAGGGGCAAATCACAGAATAGCACGGGGGAAGATGAAAAAGTTGGCAATCACACTGCTATCTTATTGTGCGTGTTTTGAAGTACACAATTAGATTGTGCCAATATAGCAGGTGTTTGTTTTTGATGAAACATTAACTTGTGACTTTTTGATTGGGCTTCAGAAAAAATATATTTTGGAAAAGCGTGAGTTTAAATGTTATTGCTTTCCTAGGGACAGTTATTAATAAATTAACCTAAATTGACCAAAATTGGAAAGCAAATGGTTTCCTCAAAACAGATGCTACCATTTATTCACAAATTCTTGATATAAACAAATGATAAACTACATTGTGAACATGGTTTCTTCCCCTGCTCAGTAGAATTAACATACGTTAAGGTCAACATTGGCAGAAACAATATTAGCTATTTAAAAGATAAAGGGAAATTAAAATGATGAAAAGAAATTGATCAATTTGCCACAGTTCAGAGGGGCGTGGCTACGCGGTGGACTGAGATGGCCGCTTGCTAGGGTCTTTCTGTAGCCTCCTACTCCAACCCCAATAATCTGCCACATCCATCCTGATCTTATGTGCAGATTCCTATGCCGGAAGGTGAACTGTGCCCAACACCGCAACCTGGGGCGAGATCGGACGTTGGGAGCCTGAGATATCCTCATTGCAGTCCTGGGGCCTACCACGCCGGAGAAGTCGGGACCTTGAGTTGCTGACCCTGCCGGCTGGGGTGCTGCGGGTGCTGGCGTGCCCCCTCCCCCACCCTCGGTGCATCATCCAGCGGCAGAGTTCCTGCCTGCTTACCGGCCGGCACCCAAGTGTTTACCATTCAGGTCCGTGCTGGTCCCCAATCATTGAGCCTGGGATGTCGGTGTGTATGTCGGCTGCGTGGGGCTGGGCCTCACGGTGCGGCTGCGGTCTTGCCCGGAGCAGCGGCGGTGCCGTGAGGGCCCCCCCCCCCTTCGATTGCAAAGTGCCGCTTCCGACCGGGGAACTGCTCCGACGCCGGCCCGGGTGTGAGCGGCGCCTGAGGAGTGAACTTTGTGGTCTGTGATCCGTGGGTCCTGCGGGCCTGCACCCCTCGTGTCTGGGGCTGCGGATTTCCAGAAAGAGCGGTGGATTCCTCTGTACTGCCCGCACTGAGGTGAGCGGTTTGGGCGCCCCCCCTCTATTGCATACATCATTATTTGTTCCTGCTGCTGGGGGCCCCACACACTGCCTCCCTCCAAAACTAGCCTCCACTGGCCCACCCACCCCCCTAATAGAGACGCTGGGCCTGCAATGCGGGGAAGGAGGGGAGCCTGTGTATCGAATGCATTCTTATCCAAGGTCCCTCAGGCCGCCCATGCCTGACTTGCCTGTGATTGGAGGAGACGCTGCAATACACATGAAGAGGGGTGCTGCGACGAGAGGCAACACAGGAGAACCCGATACCTGAGAGTTTGCATTCGGCATGCCTGACACTCTCTCCATAGCGACCTCTCAGTCATTGCCCTGCACCAGCCTCTGTGTGGCCCCTACCGGACACGCTTGCCAACCAGTGCTTTTCTCCTCTGCCCTGCTCGTAAACTCAGTCCTTAACATGTCCAATGCGAGGGGCCCGAGGACGTCTCAGCAGAGCAAGTTGGATCGTTACACTTGTTCGAAGGCCAACATCCATAATAGGAAAGAATCTACTGATAAACAGCCTGGCGGTACAGAACAAGACCTCTTGAGCCTACAATGAAAGACCTTTTGGCTGCAATACCTGGGGTTCGCACTTCCATTGATGCCCTCTCCACTGAAGTGAAGCTGATCAGGGCAGACTTCTACAAAAACCGAGAAAAGGTAAAACAGTTGGAATTAACCACCGTCAGTCTAGCGGAAGACACGTCGCAGTTGCAGAATGACGTAAGGGAGCTCCAGGCGTTCCAGAGATTTGCTGAAGACAAGTTGGATGACTATGAGGGGTGCCTACGACGCAACAACATCCGCGTACTCGGAGTGCCAGAAAATGTGTAGGGGCCTGCCGTCGACCTGTTTATCGAAAACTTGATTGCGACAAAACTGCAGCCGAATGGTTTGTCTACATTGTTTGTGATCGAGAGGGCGCACAGGGTCCCGGGGGGCCGTCAAAAGCCGGGGGCCCCACCTCGTTCGATCTTGGCTAGATAGCTAAACTACAGAGACCGGGACACTATTCTTCAGGCGGCCAGGGTCGCCCCGCCGGTCCAGCTGGACAACTCCGGCATCACCTTCTTTCCCGACTTCACTCGAGCAGTACAGATGCGCCGACGCTCCTTCTTGGATGTTAAGAGACGATTGCGGGAAAAGGGTTTCAAATATGCTATTCTCTTCCCTGCCTGTTTGCGCGTGGAGGTTGAGGGCAAAACTAGATTTTTCAACTTGCCGGAGATGGCATCTGACTGGCTGGACACCTTGAAACCACCATCGGAATGAAGTCATTATATCCATCGAAGCGCAAGTATCCTTCGCCTAGCCTATTTTTGGTGGGTCCAGACCTCCTTTTCATTTTTTGTCCACGATCTCACTCACAGAATTTTGACATTTGGTAGCGCTGAACTGGACATATGCCTACTTTCATATGCTAATGTACTCTTTTAGGGTATATTAATGTCATTATGCACCTAGAATCCATAATGGTGGAAGGGGGTGACCTATGGGGAATTAAGGCCTCCCCCCATTTTCTTCTTTTAGACACATTCAGCCTGATTCATCAAGCCGAAATCGGCTCGCTAAGGGCCAGATTCTGAGAATCTGTCCCTTTGTGAGCTCTATTTTTGCATTTGGGATTCAACATCCCAAATGCAAAAATCGGTAATAGCGATGTCGCAATTTTGCGAGGAATTACATTTAAGGAATCTTTATTTGTGATTCCTTAAATGCGATTCATCATCCATTAAAAAATTGCGAATTCGCAATTTCGGCCCGCTATTTACCGCAAGGTCAAACCTCGTGGTAAATAGCGAACACTTAGAAAAATGCTTTTATTTTATTTATTTATTTTTTAAAAAATATTTGTATTCAGATTTCCCCCCCCCCCCCAATTTTTCTGTTACATCCAATACAGTTTTTACAGTACAGATTTGTTTTACACCGTTATACATATACAATACAGCCATCTTCATACCTAACAAAAAAGAGAAAAAGAAAAACCAGAGACAGGACAGAAGCTGATATAGCCCTATGAAGAAAAAGGACAAAAAAGCAAAAAAAAAAAAAAAAACATATCAGCTCCTGTATTTTTTATTCTTTCTGCTCTTCCATTGCTCAATGGGAAGCCAGATCCTACCCCCCAATACCCTTGCCCTTCTGCCTTTCCTGTCATAGATAGCTTTCTCCAGATTATATATAGCAAGTATCTTTGCTATCCACGTCTGAAACGTCGGTGCCGATTTGTCTTTCCAGGCTTTCGCAATAATGAGCCTAAAAACTGCTGTAACCATAAACAAAAATTCTGGGTGTACGTTATTATCTCCTATACTGATGCCTAATATTATCAATTTGTCCGTTAATTTAGACTTTATCCCCAGGGATTTCTCCAAGAATTCCTCTATTGCCAATTTTAAAGTATAGAGTTGTGGGCATTGTGAAAACATATGAGTGATGTTAGCACTCGTTGAGTTGCAGCGCAGACAAGTTATTCCAGTACTTCCCCCCCACTGGGCAATTCTGGCAGGTGTATGGTATAACGAGTAAACTGTCTTGTAGTGTTGGGTTTGCAAAGTTGCTGAGCACAGAACGGTTCGCCCTAGATCTAATGAGGCTTGAAGAGCTTCCGGGTGGGCCCTTACTTGTTCCACCCATTTGTTGCCATATTTCTCTCTATCATCTGTTTTGTATACCTGTAGTTCTGCATACAATTGTCTAATTGAGCACTGTAGGCTATTCCACATGTAGTCCATTATCCTACAGCTTGTCATTCCTGCTGATCCCCCTGTTTTGAATGGAAGTAGCTTCTCACTTGTAAATATTTAAAAAAGTTGTTCCCAGGTATTTTAAATCTATATTGGATATCTTGAAATAGTAAGAACCCTCCTTTCACATCCAACATGTCTCCTAATTTCTTGATCCCCCTGTCATCCCACTCTTTCATAACAACATCCCTAAAAATCTCAGCCGGGAGCTCGTTATTCATGTACAGGCTCAGGTATCTGTTATACCTCCCCAATCCTAGCTTCTTCTTAATTGCCCTCCAGATTTTGTATACTGCGCTCAAAGTCTTAAACCTTGTAAGCTTAAAATAGACGAAATCCACAGTTGTAACTAAGGCATTCTCTGCCATTTTTCCCAGAAGTGCTTCGTAGACGTTCTCTGGACATGCTCTCTCCACCTGCTGGTCACTTCCTCCTAATAGCCCCTTGGAGTATTGGAGAACTGCCGCCCAGTAGTAAAGTCTAAAATCCGGTGCCCCCCAACCTCCCTTCTCTCTTGATAGTGTCAAAAATCGATACGCCCTACGTGTCTTCCCCTGTGCCCAAATCAATCTATTCACTGTTGATTCTATTCTATTAAACCATGTGCCATCAAAGTATAAGGGAATTGCTCTAAACATATATAAAAATTTTGGGAAAGTGACCATTTTAATAAAATTAATATGACCCATTAGTGTCAGGTGTAAATTGTTGACTCTCTCCATGTTTCTTTTCACCTTCCCTAACAGTGGTTCCATATTAATCTCTACTAATTTCTCTAGCTCCGTGGTCACCCTGACTCCCAAGTACATTGCTTCTGGAACTACTCTTGTGTCTACAAATGTTGTATATCTATTCTGTACCACTTGTGTCTTCCCTCTATTTATGAGATACCCTGAGAACGCACCGAAAATTCTTGCCTCCTGTTTGATTTCAATCAGCGCCCCCTCCGGTGCTGGTGTTGTGATAGCCACGTCATCTGCATAAGCAAATAGTTTGTAGTCTTTCTCATGCATTGTAACTGGGGGGATCCTGATATTATGTGTGAGCCTTCTTAAAAACGGATCCAAATATATGGCAAATAGTAAAGGCGAGGCTGGGCATCCCTGCCTAGTCCCTCGTCCAATCTGAACCGTCTTTGAGTAGGATTTATTAATTCTTATCCTGTCAGTAGGTTGTTTATAAAGTGCCTGGATTGCTGTTATATATCCCATGCCTATACCTGCCCATTCCATGGCTTTCCATAAATAAGCCCAGGAGACCCTGTCAAAGGCCTTCTCGGCATCCAGAAAAATCACTGCGACAGGGTCTCCTGCAGCCTCCGCTGCATCTAAGATGGTGATCATCTGCCTGGTGTGTTGGGTAGTCCCTTTACCAGGTATAAATCCATGTTGCGCCGGGGATACCACCCCCTCTATAACCTTGCTCAGCCTATTAGCTAATGTTTTAGAAAATATCTTAGCGTCGGCATTTAACAATGTGATTGGCCTATAGGAGCCCGGTTCTGTTGGGGGTTTATCCTTTTTTAGTATCACAATAATGTCCGCGCCGGCCCAAGATTGTGGAACTATTCTACCCCCCTGTGCCAAGCAACAGATTGCCCACATATCCTTGGCTAACACATCCCAAAAGGTTTTGTAGAACTCTGCAGGTATCTGATCTTGTCCTGTTGCTTTGCCCGATGGTAAGCTAAATACTGCATCTCTTATCTCCTGGACTGTTAGTTGCCCCTCTAACTTATCCCTCTCCTCTGTGCTTAACCCTATCTGTGGCCCTTGTAGCAAATTGTAGGAGAGTAGGGTCTGCTATCCTATGGTCACCCCAATTTTTGCTTTTTGCTTCACTGGTTTTCGACTTACTGAGGCTGTGGGCCTGCTAATCAGACCCCCAGCCTGCTGTTCTCTCTCTAAATTTATAATACATGTGCTATAGGTACATACCACAATTGGAAATGGACTCCTTGTCAGCCCCTGTACCATGCACTATAGGTGCTCAGGGCATAGGGGACACCAAGGCCTACCAGGGGCTGAAGCATAGCTTTTGCCACCCCTGGCTGGTTCTTAAATTGACACAACTGGCTGATCACTCAGCTGGGGCAAGTGGGTGTAATCACCCCTTGCTTAGATATAGTATACCTATATCTAAACCTATATCTGGACACATATATAGCCTGTGAGCCACTCCTATGGAAGGCCTCATCAATCCTGGAGGCAGAGTGCATGGTTTTGTGTGAGATGGAGCTCTGGCATGAGCTGAGCCTGTCTGCAGCTGTCGGGAACAACTCCCTAAGCTGATCCGGGATAATGCCATACCATATACTCTTAAGCGCCTTATAATCCTCGCGGTTATATAGCAACTTTGGTTTGGCTTTATCAAAACATGTCGTGTAAGGTGTCATACGAATTGGAATACTACCCCCTCGCCAGTTCTGGCGACGGGGGTAGCATTCCACCCTTCTAGAGGGATAAGACATGTTACTTTACTGAAACGCGGTTGATTTAAAATGAGCCTCAGATCCACAAAATGGATGCCCCTGCCACAGACACGGGTCTGGCCTCCTGCTGCTGACTGAAACTCAGCATATGGTGGCCTGGACAAAGGGTTTCCTGTCGCAGGGCGGTGTCAAACCACCCCAGACAGGAGATAGTGGATTGTAGTAGGGAGGTTTCAAAGAAACCAGACACTGCCTGGGGAGCACAAGGCTGCCCCTTGCATAATCCGGCCAAACCGGTTCTGGGGCCTCCCAGCCCCTGTCCCAGCGCGGCCAGGATCAAAGGAAAGGGGTGTAACCACCCCCTTCCTGGGTCCCACCCATAGGAGGGGACCTAGCAGGATGTCCAACCCCCCAGATTCGAAAAAGAGGGGGAGCAGTGCCAATGCAACTCTGATCATCCTGAAGAAACATAAGAAACAAATTCTGGACCCTTCGACTTTCTACACGACGTGAGAAGACTGAAGAATCTCCCTTGTGGTCAAGGAGTGACCACCCTGTGCAAACAGGTACCATCCAGCCCTCGACCCTTGCTTTGTTGCAGTCCCCGCCGGGACTCGAGCGACAGAGATTGACGAGATCAAGCTTGCCTGCCTTCTCCCTGCCCGATCCACAGTCCCTGCAGAGCTGAGACCCGTGGAGGCGACCGGAAGCGTGGGGCACGCCATCTTGAAAAGGCCACGAGACGCTGACCGTGCAGTCCACGAGTGACCCTCGAAGCTGTACACCGGGGTTTGAGAAGCCCCAGCCCGAGCTCCACTTGCACCAAAGCTCACCCCTCCACACTCGACGAGTGCTGCGTGGGGCCCTTCTGCTTGTGTTGGCTCGACGCGTTGGCCCGGTCACTTGCCAGCTGGCTTGTGGCCCCTTTGCCGACGAAAACTGAAATACGACTTGCTTTTCTGGTTGCTCCAGATCTGCACCAGCTCCTGTGAAAAGGAGCCCCCACTCTGACCTTCCCGGTTCGAGTGATAAGCAATCTCCCGGTTCCGCGTGGATTGCTTTTGCCAAGTGCTGTTTGCTGCAATCTTGAAGCCGATGGTGCTGACGGCGAGAGCCTACGTGGGACAGATGGTGACCTGCTCCTGGACGTCGCAGATGCCCCAGAGCCCACGTGACAGCGGAGAGAAGCCTATCGACAACCACCTGATTGCGCCCGACATTGCCTGGTTCCGTCCTGGTTCCACCCTGGTCACTGCTGAGTGACCCAGACTCTGTCCCCTCTGCTTTCAGGTACTTTTCTACTTCGATCCACCCTTGGATCGCACCGGACACTTCTGCTTCACAGCGCCTGCAGCTGCAACAGCTTCAAGCACCAAGAACCTGCGTGACAGAACCCGACGCCACTTCGACCCTGTGCACCCACGGCCTGTGGGTGAGGTAACTTTGCAACGCCGGTGTTCTTACACTGGTACACACCTCTAGGGTCTGTGTCTAAAGTTTTGTTCCTCTAGGTTCAGCGGAAGTATCTTTTAATTCACTTTATCCAACTTTTACGCACCATTGACTTTGCATTGGTGCGAGCCGCACTTTCCGTGCTGCACCCGTCTCCTGTGGGCTACTCCCGACTTCAGCATTGCTAGTCCAGACTGCTCCCAGCGAATCTCTAGGCCCTAGGCCTAACCATTGTTCAATAAGTGTTCCTTATACCACTTTTTTTAGTATATGGTTTGAGTGGCCACCCGCCCTCATCCATAATTGTGCAACTTTATATGTTTTACTGTGCTTTTGATTTAACGCTTGTGCCCCTTTCCTCATAAAGAGTACTGGGGAGTAATTTAGAAATAAATACATATATTTTTACAATATATACTTGTGTGGTGTCCTTTCATTTGATTACAGGATTGTATGTGGTAAAACAGCTCGCTTAACACGACCTCTTAAGTTAAGCCTTTAAGGCTGCTTAGTCCATGCTACCACTAGGATAGCTTGTCTAACAAGGTTGACTTACAACCTGACATCTTTGGGGTTTGTTTGGACTGATACCCAGTGGTTCCAGAATTGGAAACACTACATATCAGGCCAACTTCTCACATTGGTGTGCAGCAGTGCGGATTTGAGCTTGCTGTTTGTTTTACCATTGCAATCTTTATCAAATTGAAAGATCACATCAAGTACCTCTAGGTACATATAAATCAAAAGCTTAGCATATTAAGTTCTACTGAACTTAGTAGTTGTAGATTAAAGGGATTAGCACACCCTGACTACAACTCACTAGCAAGGTACAGTAGGAAAACATTTAGTGTAGGTAAGTGCATCACTTACACCTCACTAGCAGTCATGTCTGATACAGATAGAGCCTCAGGCTCTGCTCCTGTAATAGTTGATCCTATAGGGACAACATCCAGATATGACAACCTTAGCCACAAAGACCTGAGTGCCTTGTGCACAGCCAGGGGGCTAAAAAAGGGCAGAGGCCCTACCATTCCTTCCCTAGTAGCTCTCCTAGAAAAGGATGACTTAGATAAGGTGAGTCGGGCTCCCTTAGAAACAGGTGAAGGGATAAACTCCCCTGAGAATGAGGATCTTCCTGAAGATGAAGTAGAGGAGGAAGAAGAGGAAGAGGAAGGCTCTGATTTAGAAGAGCCTGAAGATCAGGATCAGAGGGGAAACCAGGTACAGGTTGCCAGGCTTAACCAGGCCAACCTGGACCTACATGAGAATGGAGAGGGCCAGCACCACTCCAGATCTCATAACCAAATTCTCCCAGGTAACAGGAGGGTGAGATCTCCATCAGGGGACTCTCATCTTTCTAGTGCCTCAAGAGAATCTCAAAGAGGGATGACTCCCTCCCAGAGGAAAGAGCATAGGGCCAGAATGAGGGCTGTCCAACTCCAGATAGAGAGGGAGGAGGTAGCCTTGGCTCAAGCTAAGCTTACCTTGGCTCAAGCTAGACTTACCTTGGCAAGGGAGCAGAAATTGAGTGGCTTAGATGCCACTGGTGGCAGCAAAGTTCCTAAAGAAAAAGACAGGGCCTATGACAATAGAAACCTGACAAAAATTGTGCCCCCCTACAAGGAAGGGGATGATATCCACAAATGGATGACTGCTCTTGAGAGGGCCTGCATGGCACAGCAGGTCCCTGAGGACCAGTGGGCAGCAATTTTATGGTACTCCTTTTCTGAGAAAGGGAGGGACAGGCTCCTCACTGTTAGACCTGAGGATGCCAAAAACTACTCTGTCCTGAAGAGTGCTCTTATTGAAGGGTTTGGCCTAACCACTGAGCAATACAGGTTGTTGTTCAGAGATACCCAAAAAGCACAGACTCAGGACTGGACTGATTTTGTAGATTGTGCCACTAAGGCTCTGGAGGGTTGGCTGCAGGGAAGTAAAGTTTCAGACTATACAGGATTGTACAATCTTATGATGAGAGAGCAGATCCTTAATAACTGTCAGAACCAGCTGTTGCATCAATACCTTGTGGACTCTGATTTGACCTCTCCCCAAGAATTGGGAAAGAAGGCAGACAAATGGGTCAGAACAAGGATTAAGCAGAAAAACCAGAACCAAGGTGACCAGAAGAAAACAGACCAGAAGGGTGGGAATCAGAAAGATAAAGAAAAGGACCAGAAGTCTTCAGGCCCCCAAACTAGCAATAAGGAGGGGGGTTCCCAAAATGGAAACAAGAAAAAGAAGAATGATGGCCCAAAGAAACCTTGGTGTAATACCTGCAAATCAGTTTCACACTGGGGCAGTGAATGCACTAAGAAAAATCCAGTCCTCACCACTGCAGCTCCTAAAGCACCTGCACCCCCTAGTACAGTTAGCAGTGGTGGTACACAGCCAAAGGGTTTAGTAGGGTTGACCCTGGGTACTGAGGTGGAATCTGGCCTAGTCAGAATCCCCACACAGGCAGTTCTCCTATATGATGTGGACTTATCTTTGACCACTGCAGTAAGCCCCAGTAACCTGGGCAAATATAGGCAGACTCCCTTAATCAATGAGAAACTGGCTCAGGCCTACAGGGACACTTGTGCCAGTGTCACTATGGTGACACCTGACTTTGTGGACCCTGGTCAGATTGTACTAGGTGAAAGTTACCTAGTGACCAATGCAAGCAACTCCACTACTTCACATAGTGTGACTGTTGTGAACTTCTCTTGGGGAGGGGTAGATGGCCTAAAGAAAGTTGTTGTGAGTGCAGACCTCCCAGTAGACTGTCTGTTAGGCAATGATCTTGAAAGCTCAGTTTGGTCAGAAGTGGAGTACAGGACTCATGCAGAAATGCTAGGGATTTCAGCTCATGTCCTTGCAGTGACAAGGTCTCAGGCTAAGAAGTGCCTTCCTGAACCAGTGGTGGATCTTGAAACAATAGACCAACCACAACCCAAGAGAAGGAGCAAGAGGGTTAAGGCTGTGCCTTCCCACTTGCCCCAGGTTGAGGATCAAGTTTCACAGGAAACTGATTCTGCAGTCCAAGAGGAGACTGTCTCTGATGAGCTTGAACCTGAACAGGTTGAGTTTCTGGGGACAGGGGGACCCTCAAGGGCAGACCTGGGGCAGGCCCAATTAGATTGCCCTTCACTTGAACCCCTCAGACAGCAAGCTGCTGCTGAGGCTGCAGGGAATGCTCAAGGTACCCATAAGGTGTATTGGGATGAAGGACTCCTTTATTCAGAGGCTAGAGACCCCAAGCCTGGCACAACCAGGAGGTTGGTCATACCTTTGACGTTTAGGGGCTTCCTTCTCACCTTGGCCCATGATATTCCCCTTGCAGGACACTTAGGCCAGAATAAGACTTGGGACAGGCTTGTTCCACACTTTCACTGGCCTCACATGTCAGAAAATGTCAAGGAGTTTTGTCGCTCCTGTGTCACTTGCCAAGCCAGTGGTAAGTCAGGTGGCACAACAAAGGCCCCCCTGATACCACTACCTGTGGTGGGGGTACCCTTTGAAAGAGTTGGAATAGACATTGTGGGTCCCATGGATCCTCAAACAGCATCTGGGCACAGATTTATACTGGTGGTAGTGGATCATGCCACCAGGTACCCAGAGGAAATTCCCCTGAGGACCACCACAGCTCCTGTGGTGGCAAAAGCCCTCATTGCAGTTTTCTCAAGAGTGGGCTTTCCAAAGGAGGTTCTTTCAGACAGAGGTACCAACTTCATGTCTGGATACTTAAAAGCAATGTGGAAAGAGTGTGGAGTAAACTACAAGTTTACCACACCCTACCATCCACAGTGCAATGGGCTTGTGGAAAGGTTCAACAAGACCCTGAAGGGAATGATAAAAGGTTTACCAGAGAAGCTTAGGCGGAAATGGGACATCCTTTTACCCTGCTTGCTCTTTGCTTACAGAGAGGTCCCACAGAAGGGGGTTGGCTACAGCCCTTTTGAACTTTTGTTTGGCCACCCTGTGAGGGGTCCATTGAGTTTGGTGAAGGAAGGATGGGAGTTACCTCTCAAAAAGCCTAAACTAGACATTGTGGACTATGTACTTGGTCTCCGCTCCAGGATGGCTGAATACATGGAGAGAGCATCCAAAAACCTTGAGGCCAGTCAAGAATTACAGAAAGCTTGGCATGACCAAAAGGCTGTTCTGGTTGAGTTCCAGCCAGGGCAGAAGGTGTGGGTGTTGGACCCAGTGGGGCCAGCAGCTCTCCAGGACAAATGGACTGGACCCTACCCTATCATTGAAAAGAAGGGAGAAGTCACCTACATGGTTGACTTTGGCACCCCTAGGAGCCCCCACAGGGTGCTCCATGTAAACAGATTGAAAGCATTTGTTGACAGGGAGGACATGAGTCTCCTCATGGCCACAGATGGGGAACAGGAGGAAGAGAGTGACCCTCTCCCAGACCTGCTTTCCCAGAACCCTGATGATGGTTCAGTTGATGGAGTAGCCTTGGCAGGCAGCCTCACTGAGCAGCAACAGGTGGACTGCAGACAGGTGTTGCAGGCCCACAGACATATGTTTTCTCTCACACCCAGCCAGACTAATTGGTGCACCCATGAGGTGGACACTGGTGACAGTCTGCCTGTGAAGAATAAGATCTACAGGCAACCTGACCATGTCAGGGATTGTATAAAGGCTGAGGTGCAAAAGATGTTGGAGCTTGGAGTGATTGAGCCATCAGAGAGCCCATGGGCTAGCCCAGTGGTCCTTGTGCCAAAACCTCATACCAAAGATGGGAAGAGAGAAATGAGGTTTTGTGTGGACTACAGAGGTCTCAATGCTGTCACTAGGACAGATGCTCATCCCATTCCAAGAGCAGATGAGCTCATTGATAAATTGGCTTCTGCCAAGTTTCTGAGCACATTTGATTTGACAGCTGGCTACTGGCAAATCAGACTAGCTGAAGAGTCAAAAGCCAAAACAGAATTCTCTACCCCTAGTGGACATTATCAATTTGTAGTAATGCCCTTTGGTTTGAAGAATGCACCTGCCACCTTCCAAAGGTTGGTGAATCAAGTCCTTGCTGGGTTGGATGACTTTTGTGCAGCATATCTAGATGATATTGCTGTCTTTAGCTCCACCTGGGAGGATCACCTGATCCACCTGAAGAAGGTTCTGGAGGCCCTGCAAAAGGCAGGCCTGACTATCAAGGCTACTAAGTGCCAGATAGGGCAGAGCAAGGTTGTGTACTTGGGCCACCTAGTAGGTGGGGGGTCAAGTTCAACCACTGGAGAGCAAGATCCAGACCATACAGGACTGGGCTCCTCCAACTACCCAGACACAAGTCAGAGCCTTCTTGGGCCTGACTGGGTATTACAGAAAATTTGTAAAGAATTATGGGTCCATTGTGACACCATTGAATGACTTGACATCCAAGAAGATGCCCAAAAAGGTTCAGTGGACAGTTAGCTGTCAAAAGGCATTTGATGACCTGAAGAAGGCCATGTGCTCTGCACCTATCCTGAAGAGTCCTGACTACTCCAAACAGTTCATTGTACAGACAGATGCTTCTGAGTTGGGGGTGGGAGCTGTGCTTTCACAACTTAATCAAGATGGTCAAGACCAGCCCATTGCTTTTATTAGCAGAAGGCTGACCCCCAGGGAGAAACGTTGGTCAGCTATTGAGAGGGAGGCCTTTGCTGTGGTTTGGGCCCTGAAGAAGTTGAGGCCATACTTGTTTGGTACTCACTTCCTAATTCAGACAGACCATAAGCCCCTCTTGTGGCTAAATCAGATGAAGGGTGAAAATCCCAAACTGCTCAGGTGGTCCATTTCCCTACAGGGGATGGACTTTACAGTGGAGCACCGCCCAGGGACTGACCATGGTAATGCAGATGGTCTCTCCAGGTACTTCCACTTAGAACATGAAGACTTATCTGGTCAAGGTTAAGTTTAATGTCCCTGCGTTTGGGGGGGGGGTTATGTAGGAGAGTAGGGTCTGCTATCCTATGGTCACCCCAATGTTTGCTTTTTGCTTCACTGGTTTTCGACTTACTGAGGCTGTGGGCCTGCTAATCAGACCCCCAGCCTGCTGTTCTCTCTCTAAATTTATAATACATGTGCTATAGGTACATACCACAATTGGAAATGGACTCCTTGTCAGCCCCTGTACCATGCACTATAGGTGCTCAGGGCATAGGGGACACCAAGGCCTACCAGGGGCTGAAGCATAGCTTTTGCCACCCCTGGCTGGTTCTTAAATTGACACAACTGGCTGATCACTCAGCTGGGGCAAGTGGGTGTAATCACCCCTTGCTTAGATATAGTATACCTATATCTAAACCTATATCTGGACACATATATAGCCTGTGAGCCACTCCTATGGAAGGCCTCATCAATCCTGGAGGCAGAGTGCGTGGTTTTGTGTGAGATGGAGCTCTGGCATGAGCTGAGCCTGTCTGCAGCTGTCGGGAACAACTCCCTAAGCTGATCCGGGATAATGCCATACCATATACTCTTAAGCGCCTTATAATCCTCGCGGTTATATAGCAACTTTGGTTTGGCTTTATCAAAACATGTCGTGTAAGGTGTCATACGAATTGGAATACTACCCCCTCGCCAGTTCTGGCGACGGGGGTAGCATTCCACCCTTCTAGAGGGATAAGACATGTTACTTTACTGAAACGCGGTTGATTTAAAATGAGCCTCAGATCCACAAAATGGATGCCCCTGCCACAGACACGGGTCTGGCCTCCTGCTGCTGACCGAAACTCAGCATATGGTGGCCTGGACAAAGCGTTTCCTGTCGCAGGGCGGTGTCAAACCACCCCAGACAGGAGATAGTGGATTGTAGTAGGGAGGTTTCAAAGAAACCAGACACTGCCTGGGGAGCACAAGGCTGCCCCTTGCATAATCCGGCCAAACCGGTTCTAGGGCCTCCCAGCCCCTGTCCCAGCGCAGCCAGGATCAAAGGAAAGGGGTGTAACCACCCCCTTCCTGGGTCCCACCCATAGGAGGGGACCTAGCAGGATGTCCAACCCCCCAGATTCGAATAAGAGGGGGAGCAGTGCCAATGCAACTCAGATCATCCTGAAGAAACATAAGAAACGAATTCTGGACCCTTCGACTTTCTACACGACGTGAGAAGACTGAAGAATCTCCCTTGTGGTCAAGGAGTGACCACCCTGTGCAAACAGGTACCATCCAGCCCTCGACCCTTGCTTTGTTGCAGTCCCCGCCGGGACTCGAGCGACAAAGATTGACGAGATTAAGCTTGCCTGCCTTCTCCCTGCCCGATCCACAGTCCCTGCAGAGCTGAGACCCGTGGAGGCGACCGGAAGCGTGGGGCACGCCATCTTGAAAAGGCCACGAGACGCTGACCGTGCAGTCCACGAGTGACCCTCGAAGCTGTACACCGGGGTTTGAGAAGCCTCAGCCCCGAGCTCCACTTGCACCAAAGCTCACCCCTCCACACTCGACGAGTGCTGCGGGGGGCCCTTCTGCTTGTGTTGGCTCGACGCATTGGCCCGGTCACTTGCCAGCTGGCTTGTGGCCCCTGTGCCGATGAAAACTGAAATACGACTTGCTTTTCTGGTTGCTCCAGATCTGCACCAGCTCCTGTGAAAAGGAGCCCCCACTCTGACCTTCCCGGTTCGAGTGATAAGCAATCTCCCGGTTCCGCGTGGATTGCTTTTGCCAAGTGCTGTTTGCTGCAATCTTGAAGCCGACGGTGCTGACGGCGAGAGCCTACGTGGGACAGATCGTGACCTGCTCCTGGACGTCGCAGATGCCCCAGAGCCCACGTGACAGCGGAGAGAAGCCTATCGACAACCACCTGATTGCGCCCGACATTGCCTGGTTCCGTCCTGGTTCCACCCTGGTCACTGCTGAGTGACCCAGACTCTGTCCCCTCTGCTTTCAGGTACTTTTCTACTTCGATCCACCCTTGGATCGCACCGGACACTTCTGCTTCACAGCGCCTGCAGCTGCAACAGCTTCAAGCACCAAGAACCTGCGTGACAGAACCCGACGCCACTTCGACCCTGTGCACCCACGGCCTGTGGGTGAGGTAACTTTGCAACGCCGGTGTTCTTACACTGGTACACACCTCTAGGGTCTGTGTCTAAAGTTTTGTTCCTCTAGGTTCAGCGGAAGTATCTTTTAATTCACTTTATCCAACTTTTACGCACCATTGACTTTGCATTGGTGCGAGCCGCACTTTCCGTGCTGCACCCGTCTCCTGTGGGCTACTCCGACTTCAGCATTGCTAGTCCAGACTGCTCCCAGCGAATCTCTAGGCCCTAGGCCTAACCATTGTTCGATAAGTGTTCCTTATACCACTTTTTTTAGTATATGGTTTGAGTGGCCACCCGCCCTCATCCATAATTGTGCAACTTTATATGTTTTACTGTGCTTTTGATTTAACGCTTGTGCCCCTTTCCTCATAAAGAGTACTGGGGAGTAATTTAGAAATAAATACATATATTTTTACAATATATACTTGTGTGGTGTCCTTTCATTTGATTACAGGATTGTATGTGGTAAAACAGCTCGCTTAACACGACCTCTTAAGTTAAGCCTTTAAGGCTGCTTAGTCCATGCTACCACTAGGATAGCTTGTCTAACAAGGTTGACTTACAACCTGACATCTTTGGGGTTTGTTTGGACTGATACCCAGTGGTTCCAGAATTGGAAACACTACATATCAGGCCAACTTCTCACACAAATATTCCATACTTTCTTCTTCTAGATTTCCACTACTTATATCTTGTTCATATAAACCTCATAAAACCTTCTAAACACCTCCTGTACCTCCTCCACCTTGTTGACAATTGTCCCAGTGCTATCCCTAATTTCTTTTTTCTCCCCTGCTGCTAGAGTTTGTCTGGTCCTAATTGCCAACAGATGACCAACCCTCTCATTAAATTCATAGCACCTCTCTTTTTTTGCTAAATAGTTCCTTGCTGTCTTCTGCGCCAATGTAATGCCTGCTTCTGCCTTCTGTGTTTCCAAAGCCAGCAGGATTTGCTCAAAAGGTTCTTGCCTACTTATTGCATCGACTAAGGCCTCTTCTAGTGCCACCAAGGTTCTAATCTCCTCTTCCGTTTTCTCCTTTTCCCTTTTACTTCTTGCTATTGTGTAACTTAGTGTCTCCCCCCTCACATCTGCCTTAAAACTATCCCATACCATATCCGCTGAGGCCGAGTACCTATTCATGTCCCAAAATTGTATTATCCATTCTTGCATTCTTGTAATGTACCCCTTCTCCTTCAGCAACCCTCGTTCAAATGTCCATGTAGATCTTGGTGTTTCCTTATTTTGGGGCACTGATATATTTAGGACCAGTGGGTTATGATCTGACACTATTCTAGGGAGTCGTTCTATTCTGGCTCCACCTACAAGTGAGCTAGATATAAAAAAGTAATCCAGTCTGGCTATTGTTTTGTGTGGAGCTGAATAGAAAGTGCTGCCTGTGCCTACTGGATTCGATTCCGACCACATATCCACCAGTGCATTATGTCGAACAAAATTTTGTACAGCTTTATATATCTTCTTTTTCCTCCCATGATATCTACCCCCTTTCTTATCAGTTAGGCCGTCCAAACCATTGATGTTAAAGTCCCCACAACATATCACAGGTTCTGGCCACAATGCTATTTCTCCATCCAGAAATTCAATTAATTCAGGTTCATCCTCATTTGGGCCATACAATGAGATAAGTGTGCATCTTCCTGCTGCAGTTTCCATATCAAGCATTACCCATCTCCCATCACAGTCCTCCTTTTTCTTTTTCAACTTCACAGTGCCTTTCCTAGCCAAGACTGCCACTCCCTTGCTTCTCCCTTCCTGTCCTGTATAAGCAAGAACCTCAAAACCCAATTGATCCAACATATACTTGTCTTTAACAGCTACATGTGTTTCCTGTAAGCAGACTATGTCGATTTTCCAGAATCGCAACAATGCAGACAGCTTTTGTCTTTTTTCCCCGTTATTTAGACCACATATATTAATCGTAATTATCCTGATTGCCATAACACAAGTTTTGCTTTTACCATCCCTTCAACTGCTCTCTTGAAGTTACCCACACATTTTCTCTCTTCCATACATATTTTACAACTCTGTACTGTAATGCTACACCAACCATCACCAGTGTTCCAGCCCCCCCGTCATTCCCCCTTTTGTATCCCCCCTCCCAAACTGCTGACCCACGCCCCCATGACAGGCAAATAGGTCACTCCTGACCTATGCGTGTCCACTGAGCGTTGCAGCGTTGCCCCCCCCTCCTCCCGACTGCGCGTCTACCCATATTAAAAATTCCTACCTCCCAGGCTCATTAGGTTGACTTTCATCTCCCATTACTCTTTTCATTTCCTTGTATCCTATTTTTTTTTTTTTACTTCCTTCTAGCTCCCCCTTTTTCTGTCAGTTCAGCTAAGAATTCTCCTGCCTTAATCTCGGAGAAAAACATTCTAGTTCGACCTCCTGATATAACTTTTAGCTTTGCTGGGAACATTAAATATGCCTCTGCTCCTTGACTCATGAAATGCTGCAAATAATTGTCTAAGTCTCCACCGCCTCTCCACAGTTACATGACAAAAGTCTGGTCTAGCAAAAAATGTTATTCCTTCAACCGTCTTCCTAGAATCGGGTCTGGCTTTCTCCATCAGTTCTTGTCTTGCTAAAAAGTTACCAAAGAATACTAAGATGGCCCTTGGAAGTGCTCCTGTACCCTCTTCTCTTCTTTTCTTTACTGTGAGCGGAAACCTATGGGCTCTCTGTACTTCTTGCTCCCAATGCCATGGCACCTCCGGGAAGGCCCCTTTTAATAGTTTAACGACGAAGCCTCTGGGGTCTTGCCCCTCCACCCCTTCCTCAATTCCAAGGAGTCTAGCGTTATTGCGCCTCTGGCGATTCTCCAAATCCTCCACCTTCCATTGTAGATCCTCAACAATCTTCGTTTGCTCTTCTCTGGTTGTCTGCCAGTCCGTAACTTCATCCTCTAATCTGCCCGTTCTCTCTTCGACTCCTATGACTCTCTCCTCCACTTCCTCAAACTTTTTGTTTATTTTCCTGATCGAAGCTTGAATTCTTTTGGTATCGTGCCTGGCCCTCCGACTTTCAGCTCTAGCTTCTGTTTGCATTTGCTTTAGTGTGGCAAACATTATATCCAATTTCCCTCCCTCGTTTTGAACATCTTGTCCATCTTCTTTATACATATTAGAGGTAGCAGAATAGTCCCATAATAGTTTCTTATGAGCACTTTTGTATGAACTCAGTGGGGAGCCTGCTTTCCTAGATGCCATTTTGCGCCTTTTTTCCGTGCCTCTCCCCCTGGAACCACCACTGTCAGCAGAACTCGTGCCTGAGTCTGAGGAGTCTCTTTCCTCGTCGCTGCTTGCCATCGTTGATTCCGATTCTTCGGGAACTGAGAAGAACCTATCCCCCTCAGCTCCCTCCGTAAAGTCAATTTCTGCCTGCTCTTTTTGCTCTGTCTGTGGTCTATGGCTCGCAGCGTTCTCCCTCAATGTAGCGCTAACTTTTTTATGTTGGGCTTGTTCCTCGCGCATCTCTGCCTCCACCTCTTTCAGAGCCTCTAACATTTGTCCCGTAGTCAACCCCTCTGCCCTGCCAGCGGCCTCTCTCACCTCTTTCTCTGCATTAGAGCGCTCTTCTTGGCTCCCCTGCTCCAGCTCCAGCTCTCTGCCAGCGTCGTGCGTCCAACTCGCCGACGGGAGCTCTGCGAGAAGCGTGAGATCCGTGTATCCTGGTTGCCCGGCAACGCCTCCGCTTGCATCCTCGAGGACGTTGCTGCCTGCTCCATCGGGTGGTAGGGCTGCCGTCTTCGTCTTCGTCGAAGTTGCCATGACAGAACCTGCTGTCCCCGGGAGTGCCTTGACACTGAAGACTTCTGATACCGAGGGCTGCCGGTAAGTGGGGTCTTTCTCGTTCTTCTTCCTCTCTGGATGATCGCGTACCGCTTGATTGGTGTTACCGCTTCGTGTATCCTTGCTCTGCTTGAGCTCTTTTTCCTTCTCGCTGGCTTTCTCCAATTTACGTTGTTGAGCTTTAGTTGCTGTGGATATTGTAGGAGTCGAACGCTTGGCGGGAGGAGGCATTTTGGTTTTCGGTATGGTGCCGGATCTCCCCGCTTCCTTCTGGCATGTTTCTTTATTTAGGTCGCTAGGCAAGGGCTGTTTATCTCTCCCTCGAAACGCCATCTCTGCCTGGATTGTCTTAAAGAGCGAGACAGACAATGACTTCACTTTAGTCAAAATGCGTACAAAGCTCCAAAATCCACCGCTGTGCTCCTTCGATCTTGGCCTGTTATCGCAACCTTGCTGCCTCCAAAGAATAGATTGCATACTGCCTTTCAGTAACCCATCTGACGCCTGGGACTAAGCATGGGTTGGAGAGGGGTCGGAATGCGACTTGCACCTACAACGCTACGGCGGCCATCTTGCCCCAACGCTCCCAGGCCTCTAGAAAAATGCTTTTAAAAGCATTTTTCCAAGTTGCATGTTGCACACACACATGTCCTTTGGACATGTGTGTGCCCAACACCTGTTTCAATTTGCATTTAAGGGGTGCTAGAGGGTGTCCTTTGGACACCCCTGGCACCCTTTAAATCGCTATCTTATTTGCGATTAGCTAATTGCTAATCGCAAATAAGGAATACTCCCCATTCATTCCTATGGGCCTTTTGGCCCATAGGAATGAATGGGGAGTTATTCCTTATTTGCGATTAGCAATTTGCTAATCGCAAATAAGGACTGTGTAGGAATCGCAAATCTTTTTGCGATGCCTACATGAATCCCGTTTTGCGAGTCTGTAATAGCGATTCCTTATGAATCGCTATTATAGACTCGCAAAACGGGTCTATGATGAATCAGGCTGATTGTTGGGCGACAGGCACTCTGCATTTTTATAAATGGGCAGTTCCGAGCCCAAAGTGCAGGGAAGCAGGGTGGAGGGTTGTTGTTGTTTTTTGTTGTTTATTGTATTTTGTTTTATCCTGATGGTACAGCTTTTGTTCACAATGTAACCTTCTACACGACATGCACAAATACATGGGGACACAGCGGAACAAGGAATTCAGGGTCCTAAGTTGGAATGTTAACGGGCTGGGGGACAGAATCAAAAGAGCGGTAGTACTACAACATATCAAGAGACTCTCGCCAGACATTGTATTGCTCCAAGAAACTCATCCGATAGGGAATGTATGCAAGGCAATGCACAGAATATCGGTACCATATGGTGGCACATGCGGGTTTCACATCTAGCTCTAGAGGGGCGGACGTGCTACCGAGGAAGTCATTCCCCTTATCTATTGCATCCACACACCTCGACGATCGTGGGAGATACGCGGGTCACAGGTACCTGGGAGGGCGCAACTTTTACATTCATGTCCATTTATACGCCACCGGGGCTACAAGTCGTGACCTTCACAGACCTTAGTGCTATTTTGCTAACACTGCCTGAGGGGCACTTAGTTTTGGGTGGCAATTTCAATTCAGTACGATTGGGCTCGCTCGACAGGCAACCTCCTCGCATACTTCCCCAGGCCACCCACTCCTTTCCTAGATTTTTAGAAGTGATGGGCTTGGTGGACGCTGGAGAGCCCACAACCCAGACAAGATTCAGTACACCTTCTACTCGGGGGCCCACAATAGCCTTTCGCGCCTCGACTACATAATTGTCCCGGCTTCACAAGTCTCTGCTATTCATGAGATCCGACACCTGGCCAGAGGCATATCCGATCATCCCCCCTATGGGTCCACATTGTTCTTGACCACACACAAGTGGAGCTCATCGCACCTATTAATCCCTGGTACCTCAAAAACCCCAAAATGCGTAAAGACCTCACCAAATCCATAGATGACTACTTCCTGGAAAACAAGGGTACTGTATCATCCCCCCAGACATTGTGGGAGGCCTTCAAAACCGTGGTTCGGGGCCAGGCTCTCTCTCTTATAGCAGGATCAAAGAAAGAGAGGCTTAAAGCCATCTTGGAGGCAGCGCAAGCGATCTACCGCCTCGAACAAGAAATAAAGACCGACTCCACCGCGGAAGCTCTGCACTCTCTGTCTGTGTCAGGGCGAATATCGGGCTCTAGCCACCGACCGTGCAAAACTACTGGGGCAGGACAGGCTGGGCCCTATTTATGAGTGGGGAGACAAAGCTGGAAAATTAATTGCCTGGCTTGAGAAAAAAGAACATGCCAGTAGACTTGTCCCGGAACTGAGAGATGGCGACGGACCCCCTATCTCGGACCTCAGTCCATAGTTGACCTCTTTGCAGCACACTTGCACTCCGTCTACAGTTCGGTTGCGTCCTACTCAGAGTCGGACTCGGCGGACTTAATCAAAGATATCTCCCTCCCAATGCTCTCTGACACTGACCCAACATTTATGGACAGCACCCTCACCATGGACGAAATTGCACTGGCAATATGAACACTCCACCCGGGTAAGGCCCTTGGCCCAAATGGAAACCCAATCGAACTTTAAAAGCTCCGCCCTGACAAATTAGCCCCTTATCTGAAACACATGTATGAAGACAGTCTCGAAAAGGGAGCGCTGCTCCTTGACCAGAGAATCGCCACCATAGTCACAATCCACAAAGCCGGAAAACCAAAAGCAGCCTGTGCCTCCTACCGCCCCGTATTCCTTCTGAACGCGGAACCCAAAATCCTAGCCAAAACACTCCCCAACAGATTGGTTAAAGTAATCAGGGACTTAGTTCATCCTGATCAATCGGGCTTTATGCCACGAAGGAACACAGCCTTAATTCTGCGCAGACTGCATGGAATGCTGGGTAGGGCTTCTACTATACGTGAAGATGCAGTCATAGCCACCTTAGATACCACTATGGCATTTGACACACTCGAGTGGCCTTATCTCTTCGCAGTGCTTGGGTAGATGGGATTCGACCCGGGCTTCTGTCGATGGGTGCATTTGCTGTATAGTGGACCAATGGCTCAAGTAATTGTCAAAAACAGAAAATCTGAGACATTCCAGCTAAGCCGGGGAACGCATCAGGGGTGCCCCCTCTCCCCGTTGCTATGCGCTCTGGCCCTTAAGTCTCTTGCCGCATGGATCCGTAAAGACGTCATGATCCGAGGGATGCATTGGTCGGCGGACTGGGAGGATCGCATTTCACTATACGCTGACGATATTCTCCTGTACCTCACGACCCACAAGAGATCCCTTATCGCAGTTTTTGACATCTTGGCCACATTTGGCAGGTATTCCGGATTTCGCGTGAACTGGCAGAAATATCTCCTCTATGTTCTACACGGGGACTCTCCTCCATTACCCCGGAACTGCCCCATACCCATAGT
Organism: Lissotriton vulgaris; assembly: GCF_964263255.1. NCBI lineage: Eukaryota > Metazoa > Chordata > Amphibia > Caudata > Salamandridae > Lissotriton > Lissotriton vulgaris. The sequence goes on from NC_141695.1 coordinate 1,640,211,100, forward strand.
CTCGGACTGCTTGCAATACCTAGGCATATATATCTCTCTCGACCCGCTGATCAGGCATGCCCGTAACCTTGCCCCCCCTCTGCAAAGACTCAGAAGTGACATCACACATTGGAAGACACTCCCGCTCTCACTATTGGGAAAGGCGGCCCTTTTTAAAATGATGTCCCTACCCCGCTTTCTGTATGCCCTGCAAAACTCTGCTGACCCGTCCCAAATTCGTATTTTAAAGAGATCGAGGGGCTCCAGCGAGACCTTCTGTGGTGTGGACGACCGCGCATTGCCATGCACAAACTTACACTCAGTTGGTTTGACGGCGGTATTGGGCTACCTGACATCAGGTTACACTACTGGGCTGCACAACTTACGGCTATTTACCATTGCACATATGGCCGCCAAGACGATCCAGGTTTCAATATGGACCGCTGGCTCCTCCCAAATTGGTCTTTTGCCTGTGCACTATACTCTAGGCCGAACAGGTACCCACTCACCGGCCCTACACAACACACAATTAAAATTTGGCACCCTGCAACTAAATCCCTTGGCTGGAGCAATAGATTGACTCTCGCCGCTCCATTATGGGACTTGCAAAAACTAGGTTATCTGCACAACTCGAAGGGCTTCGATAAGTGGGACTTCATTGGTATCTCCCACATCAGAGACCTATGGAATTCTGAGGGCATGAAACCCTTCGCCACGCTACAAACCCAATAATCCCTCCGAGGTTCGGAGCGCTTTCACTACCTCCAAGTCCGCCACGCACTCCAGACAACGCTACCCCGTGACATTACTCCCCCGGAAAGCTCCCCATTAGAGGACAGACTGCTGGACGGACACCTTCCCAAGAGGGCCATCTCCCTTACCTATCGGGATCTGATTAACAATATAGGTGACCCCCTACTGGCACTGCATGAGAAGAGAACTGGGGATGGGTTCGAACTAGATGATGAGGAAGTATGGGCGCAAAATACGCTCCGCTTGCAAAATTTGCGATTTTTTGGCAATTTTGCGATCCACAAAACTCGCCAAATTGCCAAAAAGTTCGCGAATTTGCGAGCAGCGGATTTTTTTTTTGGCCCACAAGAAGCACAGTTAAGGCAGGTGCTCAAGTTGAAGCTAACTTTGTAACCATTTTAGAATGGTGCCGGCAAACTGCCAGATCGCTTGCTGACGCCATTCTAAAATGATTACAAAGTTAGCTTCAACTCGGGCACCTGCCTTAACTCTGTAAGTGCTTCCTGTGGGCCAAAAATTAAACCTCAACAGGAAGCACTTATAGGTATAAATAAAACAGGTGCCCGAGTTGAAGCTCAAATTCAGTAAAGTTTTAATCAGCCCAAAACATTAGTAGGCACGGTCGAGGCTGGGCAAGTGTGCTTTAACCCCATATCTACCGTCGAAAATTAACTGTAATACCCGAGCGAGGTCTTTGCATCCCTGAGTTTCTCGAGCGCAATCCCCGTTCCTGTGACCAGGAGGCTGCTTTCTCCTCACCTGCTGCCCTGCTCGCCTTCTGACCCTTTATACACGAGGCATGTTGACACACATAGAAGCCCGCACCACACACTAGCGGTATCAAATGTCTTCCCGCCCTTTTCCAACTATGATGGACAGCTCACTCAAGGGACCTTGGCGCCTTTTGGCGCAGTGGCAAAGTTACAGGCACACATGGTCAGTGGAGACAAATCTTCTGGCCCTAAGCAGCTGCAATGTAGGAAAAGCACTATCATTTACCCAACGAGGTAGCACCTACTGGATTAGCCAGTAGAAAGTACTCCAGTTGAGTAGAGGTATTGCACAAAACAGTGGCATCTTCATGGATAACTATGCAGGGCAGGATTCATTCTGGCACGAGGCTCCTGTCACAAAAATTAAACCTCAACAGGAAGCACTTACAGATATAAATAAAGCAGGTGCCAGAGTTGAAGCTCAAATTCAGTAACGTTTTATTCAGACCAAAACATTAGTGAGCACGGTCGAGGCTGGGCAAGTGTGCTTTAAGCCCATATCTGCCGTCAAAAATTATCTGTAATACCCGGGGGAGGTCTTTGCATCCCTGAGTTTCTCGAGGGCAATCCCCGTTCCTGTGACCAGCAGGCTGCTTTCTCCTCACCTGCTGCCCTGATCGCTCTCTGACCCTTTATACACGAGGCATGTTGACACGCATAGAAGCCCAGCACCACACAATAGCGGTATCAAAGTTACAGGCATACATGGTCAGTGGAGACAAATCTTCTGGCCCTTTACGCAGCAGCAGTGTAGGAAAAGCACTATAAATTTACCCAACAAGGTAGCACTTACTGATTATCAGTAGAAAGTACTCCAGTTGAGTAGATGGAAATCTCAAAAAAATCTACAATTTCGAGGGAAAATATGCGAATTCGCAGACTTTTTTGCGATTTCGCACGAATTCGCGGACCGCAGATTCGCAAAATTCGCCCATAATAATGAGGACTGGCTGACGGCAGTCTCCTCCCCAAGGAATGTTGCTATCCGCCTAGTACAACTCAAAATCCTTCACAGAGTGTATTTGGCTGGGCCCCAGTTAGCGCACATGGGTGGATTGGCAGATGAATCATGTAGACGGGGATGCACACAGACAGGCACATTCATGCATATTCTCTGGCACTGTGACTTAATCCAAGAATACTGGTGGGCAGTCCATGCAGTCATGAGCAAAACACTGGGGGTCGAACTCAAGTCAACAGCACCAAGGTGTCTCCTTAATATCTGGGAACCAACTGACGTCACCACACACGCAACACATTGGGTCACTCTCGCTTGCATGGTCACCAAGAGAAATATAGCGCAGCTCTGGGGGGCCACCCGAACTGAATGGGAAAGAGACCTTGATTGGAGTATGCTACAAGAAAAGACAGTTTATGTGGCCCGAGGCTGCCCCCGGAAGTGGTTAAGATATGGGCCCCTTGGAATGCATATCTTGGGGACATTTTTACTCCCCCGCCGTGATTTGGACAACGACGATCCACCCTCCCCGTGATTTCCACTGATATATGCTATTGTACCCATTTCCTTCTCTTGTAACCAGCTGTATCCTACCCATTAATCATTGTGACAATGTACCTTGATGTCGAGATTTTTTAATACAAAGATTTATAAAAAAATAAGAATTAGTTTGTAAATGAACTATTCATGAAGAAAATACAAAAGTTGCTTTGTATTTTGAGATAACATCCCCCTGTGGCATACTGGAATGGATGTGAATATAGGATTTCTAGGGTATAGAGAGGCATATATATAATCTGAATATTTAGGGACAAAGAAAGGATAATGTAAATGCATATGTTGCCCACAATTATATTATTCTTTCACTTGCAATCCTCACTGTCCAGCTACACATGAAAATAAATATGCTGTACATGCTATTCCTAAGAACTGAGTGGGACTAGCATCTCTCAGGTAAAGAGGAACTGTTAATCAATAGATAAGAGCATCATTTCTAGCTTGTATTTCACACAGACAAGAAAGAATTCTATTTTTGCCCCTCCCGGGGCACGTTGCCATGTGTTCTGTCTAAAACATTAATGCAGGTCTTATCCCTTAGAGGAAAACACATGTTGTGTAGTTTAATAGTTCACTGTGTCTATGAAAAGATGACATACTCAACAATGAATAGTACAGGGTTTGTTGACTTAGTGAAAAATAGGATACAGTATTTCTTTATATATAATATAGGTCACAAGGAAAGGGTTTGAACATGAAATTGTTTATTTTGTGAGCTAATCTACATGAATTCCCTTTTAAAACAAATAGAGATGGCCCTGTACTTAGAGACTTTGATCACTAATATCCATAACATGCATCTTAAAGTAAATAGTCAAATTCCACCATGTTAATAATTCGTTTTGGAAAAGCTAATACAGCCTTATGTAGTATTTTAATAGCTTTTTATTGGTTTATGCATTACTATATTATATAAATTTGCAAACAATTGCCCTTCCATTGCCGTTGACATGTAGACTTCTCAGTTGTTCTGATGCATCCACTGAGCATTATATTGCAATGTAGCAGTTTCATCACACAGACATATTTCTAACCAAATATATTGGTCTCATATATTCTGAGCTATTTATCTTGCAATGTGGGGATTAATCATATTTGTCCACAAGCAACTGTCCACTTCGTTATTGTGCCACATCCTTTATATGGTCTGGCTTGACAGCTCAACTGCCACCAGACAATTAAGTAAGAATCACTAGAGATGGGGATTGGCTCTGCCTATCTGCTGGAAGCCAAGAGTACATGTTTTGATTGGGCAGAAGTTGAGTGTGTTCACAAAAGAAGTGCTTGCCTTCCACATAACTGTGTTAATTTTGTTTACTTATCCAGTGCCTGAGGTGGAACTTTCAGGGGGACACACACCATTGTAATCTGAAAGTGTTTTAGATAACTAGATAATTTCTAGTGTTTGTCATTCTCTGTCAGCAGCATAGATGAGAGGAGGGCAGCAATGAGGAATGTACTACTGTCCCAGCACCCTCCTCTCCCATTATTAACTATAGACCTCAGATGGCATATTTATATCTTTGTTTCAGATCAGTATGGGATACAAATGATTACACTAATCTACATGGGTTTTTAGATCTGGTTTGATAGTGCAAGGCTTCACCTGAATTTATGCAAACAACAAAGAAAAACTTTGAGATTACTACTGAGAAAGGCGATTAAGCTACAACCACATGTTGGTTTTTCTGAGAAAAGGATTGCATTGGGTAAACACTGTGTGATTTCACTAAAAAGACTGAATGTATCACACTTTTTGGCTTTTGGTAAAGGTTATAGTCAATACATGGTTTTGTAGATTATTGTAGCAAGCCAATGATTATGGCTTAAGACCTCATTTGTTTATGAAATGTTATGATGACATATTTATTGTGAAACATATATGTTAAAGTCAATAGGTATTTAAGTTGTTATTGTTACTACTCATTAGTAAAGCCTACCATTGTGAATTTTGTTACACAAAATCTCACAGAATACCATAGTAGGCAATTGTTTTAGTGTGGGTTACTCGTGTGAGAAACCATGTACATAAAAGGCTTGTTCTGTGACAATTCTTGATCGGTCATCTAAGAAGAAACAGTATTTTGTTTAGCGGACTGCAATTTTGTATTGCTTTCTCATTTTATATCTGAGAATCCAATGGGCGCCCTAAAGGCCTGAGTTGGTTATGGTGACAACTATACCCCTGAGTGGTGCACTGGGAATCCGCATGTCCAATGATATAAGTCTGGTCTTTATGAACCGTTATGATGACGGCAGTTGCTCTAACTTATTTTGAAAAGCATTTGTTACAGCCAGAAAGTTTTTAACAGTTAATGACGTGTATATTGTTACATGTAATCTCATAGATTATCATAGTAAACAAGGGTTTTGGCTTTGACCTGCCACTCTGGCAATCCTTGGGGGTTTTCACTGTGATGATTCTTGTTAGGGCCTGTTGAGAGGGGATGTATATTGTTTTGCAATCTGTATTCCTACACATTTGTAATTTTATAACTGTATTGTTCGATTGGTGCTAGTTTATGTACAATTGAATAGGCAAGTGTTAGGTAGGGTGTAAAGCCAATGGTAAAGGGAAAAGGCTTCATCAGTTTACTGGGAAAAGTTATTCCAAATTCAATAGGTTTGATCTGTTTATTATGAAACTTTATAACAAAGGCAGTTGGACTGACCTACTTACTATGTTAAATATAACAAGTTATAAGGATGGATTGTGTATTACACTGTAGAAAAAAGCCTGTAGGCCCGTATTTTGTTGCATGGATAATCCCAGATTTCCGCACTAGACACAGGTAATGGCGTTTTGTGATTAGCCTGAATAAACCACAAGGATAGAAGATATGAACTACAATAATCCTTTTAAGAATATCTTTGGAAAGATAGTATTTTGCTTTGATAACTGTAACTTTGTATAGTTGTACATTTATGACTGTGAGCTGGATGGTTTCTTTTAGAAAATTAACGCTCGGTACATTAGATTTGAGTTGGTTATGGTTACATGCCAATGAGAAACACAATAGGTCAAATTGTTCATTATTAAACGTTATGATAAAGGCAATAGGCCTGACATATTGTTTGTGAAAACCATATGCTAAAGTCAATAGGCATTTAAGAGTAGATTGTTAAAACTCTGATTTAAAGCCGACTTATGGGTTATTCTTACATGGAATCTCACAGTGTCATTGGTCTTTCCTCTTATGCCCAGTCGCACTGTTGCCATGCACAATATTCTTCAGCGCGATAATAATGTACTATGACAGTTATGTGAGAAAAATCAGTCAATGTATTTCAAAAGACATGAACATTTATGTAAACATAACAAAAGTGTATGTATTTAAATACAATCACGATTATGTTTTGAACTTTCATAAGGGTTCAGAAAACTACTAACAGGAGTGGAGTTTGGCCAGCAGCATTGGCATGCGTTTATATTTGAGCACTGCATGATAAAGAATAGCAGTTTTTTATATGATGCTCTGGAAAGGAGAAAGCCCACTTGCAGCGCTTCAAAGATTAGTACACATCAGAAGTGTGTTTCTATGCATATTAGGCCATATAAACCCAGCAGGACTGAAACCATTGCTTACCCTCATTGATGGGAAAGATACTTACCTGTCTCCAACAGGTTCTTCTGTCTTCAATCCTGCTGCTTCATTTCTTTGGCTGCTTACGTGGTAGACTGTCTCCAGCTTTGCGTTCTCTGCGCCTGCAATCCTGTTTGTTAGCTCTTCAAATACCGGTAACCTAGAATAGAAGAGCATCCAGAATTACGGTAAAGATGAACCTTTTTGGATTTCTATTTAAGGAAACAAACACTTTATTTGGTTGATGAATTAACAGTTTTGAAGTTATTATTTGTGTTTTGGAAAAGTATTCTTTCGGGGAATGGCGACTTTGTGAACAGTGAAGTTTTATTTGTTTTTGTGGGCAAGATAATATTGCAGACTACTTAGGTTTGGCAAGGGTTTTGGTATTGGTTATCCCCTCTGACAAACCATGGGTATAAAACATTTGCACTTTGACAATTATTGTTTAGCACTGTCAGTAGAGGTAGTATTTTGCTTTGCTGCCTTTAATTTTGTGTACATCTGTAATTTTATGACTGTATGCCTGATGGTAAAGTTTATGCTTAGTACAGTAAGCCTGAGTTGGTTGTGGAGACTAGCCAATGATAGCAGCAATAGGCTCAATTGGTGTGCAGGAAAATGATGTGTCAGGTGGATGCCCTGTGTATTATGAAAAATGATTATAAAGGTCGTAGGCATGGTTTATTTTTTATGAAAAGCGTATAGTTAATCCAATATCCCTCTAACAATAGATTGTTGTCACAATATGTTACAATCCATATAAAGATATTTGGTTACATGTAATCTCACAGATTACCAGAGTAGGCTTGAGCTTTCGTGTTAGTCACCCACTCTGACTAAACTGGGGGGGTGGCAGAATTTCACTGTGCTGATTCTTGTTAGGACCTATTGAGAGGGGTTTTATGTTGTTTTGCCAACTTTACGTTTTGTACACAGTACTCATTTTGTAACTGTATGTATGATGGTTGGGAGTTTTTGCACACTTAAGTAGACCCAAGTTGTGTATAGTGTCAAGCAAGTGGTAAAGGAAAGAGGCCTTATTGGTTCACTGGGAAAACTTCTTTCAGAATCTGTTCATAAAGAAAAGTTATGACAAAAGAGGTAGGTGATCATTGTGAAGAGCATGTGTTAAATGCAATAGGATATTAGGTGCAAATTGTTTTTAGACCCTGCTAATGCCTGGAGGCAGGTATTTTGTTACATGGCATGTCGCATATAACCTGTTACTGAAGGATTTTGGCGTTGGTGATCCACCAAATAAACCATGGTAATAGACAATTTGCATTATGTTAACCCTTCTTAGACTCTATTAATAGGGGTTTTATGTTGTTTTGACAAATGTATTTTGTTCACATTTATAATATTATTATGAAATATCTGATAGTTTCTATTCTACATAGAAGGTCTGAGTTAGCTACGGTGACAAGCTAATGATAACACCCAGAGGCCTTATTGGATACTAGGAAAAATATTTCTGATGCTGTAGATCTGATCTTTTTATTAGGAAATGTTATGATAAACATAGAAGCCTGGCATAGTGATTGAAAAACTCATATATGAAAGTCAATAGGCATTTAAGGATGGATTGTTATTTCTCTATATTAGATCCTACAGATCAGTATTTTGTTAAATGAAATGTCACTAATTAACTTTGCAGGGAAGGATTGTGGTGTTGGTTACCGCCTCTGACAAACCCTAGGTGGAGCAAATATACACTAATAATTATTGCTAGAAACTCTTCTCAGCTATCTGCCAAGATCTTGTAAGAAAGGAAATTATTCAATAATATATGCATTCATACATAGAAATATGTATCTATAGAGGTATATAGAGGGCCTTTGGGTCAGCTCTGATCTGGCATTGCTCTGTCTAAGTATCATTTTCGCTCTGCTTCCATCCATGATAGGGGCAAGGGTTCAGTCAACATCAGTCACTGCCCTCTTGCACTGTGAATGACAGCATTTTTCATAACCCTGGGCGTAGTTTGCGAAGTACTACGCGAGCTACGCGTAGCTTTACAAACTGGTAGTGCACTGTGCAAGATGCTGTTCGCATTGATTGCACAGTGCCGGATGCTGGTCCGCACTGTGCAATCAGTGCAAACTGCATCTTGCACAGTGCAATCGGACGTTTTCTGCCGCTCGAGTAGATTTCTACTCGAGCAGCATCTTTCTCAACACGGACTGGTATTTTCTCATTGCGAGCGGTCATGAGCATACGCGACCACTCGCATTGAGAAACCTGACCTCCCCGCATTGAGAAGCTCACCGGGAGGTTTATTTTTCACGCTCGGGATCGGCAACTTGATGTTGCTGATCGCGAACGAGGAAAAAGTCTCACCGTGATGCCATTTTGCTTGCTCGCGGTCTCCAACTTGGCGTTGAAGACCGTGAGCAAGCAAAAAATTACCGCTGCACTACACTACGCGTGTTTGCACTGTGCTACATGCAATTCGCGTAGTGCGAAGTAGCGCAAACTTCGCAAACTACTCGAGCGTAGCGTAGTGCTTTGCCCAGGCTTAATTTTTTCAAACATATGTTTATTAGCATTTTAGCATACATTTCATTAGCATTTAGCAATAGAATGTGCAGAGCAGTTGGACAATGTATGGCATGGTAATTATATCACAGTTGAACTTACATATATAGCATGGGCCCACGCCTTTCTCGGTTTTGGACAACCAGTAACAGGTACAGTTTCCATTTTTTTTATAGGCATGGGGCATTCTGTATTATAAGGATGTATACATTCAACCCATCTTTCTTTTGTGACAGGTTTTAACTCAAACCCTTCCAACTGGGAAGGTACCCCAAAAATAAAAACCTCCACCCCCCTCCAAACAAAAATTGTAAGTGGTGGTGGCGACACACTGTAATGTTCTCTGCCTTCTAGTCATGTGCAGGGCATTTAAAATTGAAAGAGGTGCATGCCCCTCACTGAGGGTGGACACACTGCCAGTGGTAATCCCTATGTAAGAAAGGAAACCAGTGGACCCCATTTGTATTCAAAACTTTTATAGTCATCCTGGAATATAACCGTCATTCTCTCGAGACAGAGTTTTTCCAAAGCCGAGAGTGCCATAGAGAGAGGGCGGTGGCTTCCTTTTTCTTCCATGCTGCTGAGATTGCCACTTTCGCGGCTCCTACACATGTCCACATAACGGCCTTATCGGCTTTAGTTTAGTGCTCGAGCGATGGGTCTCTAAGGCCCAAAAGGATTCCTTCCATAGATGTCGGTATAGGGTATCCCAACATGCTTTTAATTTGGGCTAGGATTTCCTCCCAGAAAGGTTTTATTGTGGGGCAGTGGATAGATGAATGGATGCATGTGTGCAAAGATGAATGGCAGTGCATGTACAATGTCATATTGAGGGGCAGATTTACAAGCCCCTTGCGCCACATTTGCGTCACTTTTCCCATGTTAAAAGTGATGCAAAAGTGGCACAAAGGGGCTTGTCTTTGCCAAGTGGAATATCTTATCTTCCACTATCTGCATTACAAACTCTCTATTTTCCCGTATAAAGCTGTCTTTCCCTCCAAAAGTGGGCATTAGGGAGCCCCATTTGTAAATGGGGGTCTAGCATCTGTTTTTTCAGGATAAAGCCATACAGATTGTGTCCCAGTCACTGAGTGACTTTCACCACTTCTCTTCTACTGTTTCATAATCGCTGTTATTTCCGCTTTTGCCTATTTCTTTGTGTTGGTATGATTTCTTAACGAGGGATAAATAGGGTTGGTGCAGATAAACGAGCTGGATGAACTTGAATTGTGTGTCTCTGTTTACTGTTTTGGTGTATTCTTGGATGTGTGCCCACTCTACCCGAGGCACTGTGCAAAATAGTTATTGCACATCAGTTGTTTCCATGTATCAATAAGATGTGTAGTGCAGTTGAATAGGGTAGTTCATTTTCTCTTTCATCCCATTTAACATTGTTGTCCTCACCTGTGCATTGCAGGTAAAATATTGGTGTGCCCATGTGACAAATGTGTCTCTGATTGCTTTAAACGTGTGAATTGCCCCCGTTTTCATATTGGTTTCCCAACTTTTTGATTCCTGCCTCTGTTCAGGGATCCCTATAGTGTGATTTTGTCATCTTCTCAAATTTCAGGAGGTGCCGCAGAGGGATATCAAGTGAATACAGTACTGTCATGTTCACGTACCACTGTCTGCAAAGTTTGACAGAGTTCAACGATCTAGGGAGAGACTTGGTCAATTTGACATTTGACATATTTTATTTTCACTTTTTAAACTATGGCCCCTCTTATATAGTTTTTTATCTCTTCTCCTCCTGAATCCATCCTGTGAGCTATCGATTTCATTGCTCATTGTAGATGGGTGGATAGATAGTAATCCTTGACTTACTGGGACCTGATCCCCTCTCTTGCCCAGATTCTTCCCAATCTAATGGTCTCATAGCTTTCCCCATGGTGAATCTCTTTATCAAGTGTTTAAAGGTCAAAAGCAAAAGGAAGTCCTATTCATTGAAAAAATCGATCAGCATTTAATCTTGCTTGCACAAACGATTTGACAATACCAACCCCAAGACAATACGGCAATATGAGTAAGCATGGGCGAATTTTGCGAATCTCGCGTTCGCGAATTTTGCGGATTTGCGAACTCGCAATCCGCAAAATCCGCGAATTCTCGCGAATTTGCGGATTTTTTTTTGTGTGTTTGCGCGGGTTTCTGCCAGTTCGCGAGGGTTTTTTACAATGTCGCAAATTGCGAACTTACCTGTCGGGTCGCAAGTTTCGCGAACTTGTTGTTTCTACGTGTCCAGCCTGTTTGGGACACTCTTCTTCATCACTGCCACTCTCTGTCACCACTGCCACTCTCTGACTACTCATGCCACCCTCTGGCCTACCCATGCCACCCTCTGTTTCATCACAGCACCCTCTGGTTGTCCAGTCAGTGTACATTATTGTGGCAACGCAAGCACACCTTCCCTGCCTCAAGTGACCTGACTTAATTTGGGGCTGATTAATGTGTCACAGAATATTTTTTTAGCTGGCACCTGCTTCCTTAGTGCTCCCTGATTAGTGATCTTTTGCACTTGCTAAGTGCTTTCATTGTTGCAAAATTAGTTACAACACCTGCCCTGCCCCAACTGACAATAATGCATTAGGGGCTGATTAATGGATTTGAACTTCCAGCCTGGCTCCTGCTTGTCTCCCTTAGCTGTAATTCAGGACCTTTGTGGCATATGTGTAACTATTCTGAGGTTCAGAGCAGGGTCACATAATAGTTTCAACTGGCAACTGAACTCTGGAGGGGCCCCTCAGGAAGCACTACAGGAAATGGCTACTAATGATGAGCCTGAACTTTTGAACCTGGTAAGTAGTTACTTTCAGTTTTGCTAAGATCGTATTTCTGCAATTTTGCACTTATTCGCGGGGCGCGAACTCACGCGAACAGTGCGAACAGTGCGAGCAAAATCCGCTGCTCGCGGATTTGCGGATTTTGCGGGAGATTCGCGAATCTCGCGGATTGCGAATTTACCGAAAATCCGCAAAATCCGCGAGCGAAACGGATTTTCCGCCCATGGTTAAATATGAGTCACTGGATGCAAGGAACCAGAAAGGAACAGGAAATCCCACACAAAAAGCCACCAATAGGAATGACTATAATAAAACAACCCTATACCAAGAAACTATTAACAAAACCAATTGATATTCTTTTCAGACCCACACAAAATGGAACCCTGATAGGAAGTTGCCATAACATTGATACTTAAAATAACACAACGTGAACCAGCTGCCTTATTGTATGTGTTGCAACTTCAATAACTTTTTTTTCTCTTAGCTTTTTTAAATAGTTCTTTGGAGTCAGATACATGCTTTTCCCTTATTAGACTATTGTTTTTGTGATCACACTTTCCTACAATCTCATTGTAGTGGATTCCTTGATTACCACTCAGCATTCCCAAACTTATCCTGATAAATACACTACTCCCCCGTGTGGCCTGTGTGGCCGGGCCGGGCCAGGTGCCCATGCCAGGAATGGATTGAACCAGGGACAATGGAAGTCCTTGCAAGAGAGGGGTACAACTGCTCACCAAAAGCAAACAACCAGAAAGTAAAAGGATGTTCTGACTCTGCCCTTATTTAGGAAGCCTGCACCGGTATCCTCGGCTAAAGGAAGATGATGACAAGAGTAGAGGGTGATTACTGTTTGGGCCTGTAAAAGACTATAATTAACAATGGCAAGAATCCATGCTTCATACCTGTCAATTTACGCTCACTTAGCACGTGCCTCTTGCCACACCTTCAAACACCATATCATGCGGCCACTTTGTCCACTCTAATCCACACAACCAATGCCAAAACAACCACATCAGCACTGCTAATATCATAACAAACTAAAATATTTCTAATCACACAATGCACATTTGATAAAGACATAATTCACTGCTTCACTGCCCTGCATGGGTTAGGGTTATCTTTGTGACTGACAGTGAATGTCTGCATTGTTCAGCATTCTGTTCATCATTAGTTATTTTTGCTTTTGCCCCCCCAGGTGGGAAAGGTATGCCTAGAAGTGGGTACCATGCTCTCTGCAACACTGGATACAAGCTAGCCTGGCTGATGAGGGGAGATGCCTTGAAACTGGTCCCAGGATGCTTGGTTCTGGTCCAGGGAGGACCTGGTTTGGCATTTCAGGCTTGACTGTTCCTATGAAGAGGAGGGTCAAGACTGATTTGCATGTGGCTGGGTCCAAACTGGGGTGGTATCTTGGGCAAAGGAACAATGGATTAAACCCATATCTTTGTGACTGGTGCTGAATGTTTGCATTGTTTAGCATTCCGTCCATCATTTGTTCTTTCTGATTTTGTTGCTCTAAGTGGAAAGGGTATGCCCAGAAGTGGGTCCCGTGCTCACTGCGCCACTGGATTCAAGCTAGCCTGGCTGATGAGGGGTGATGCCCCAAAACCAGTTTCAAGATGCTTCCTTCCATAATCTGTTTTTTTTTGCAGGAATAACAAATGTCATCACCATTCACTACCTTGAAGCCATTTTCATCAAACCACTGCTCAACATCATGAATATGTCCCATAACCATGGTATTTTCAGCTCTCTCAAGCCTGCCCAAATCCATCCTGCCACACCCGAAGAAACCTAATATGGCCCTCAACAATTTAGACTATACGAAAATACCAAGGGAACATGATGAAGAAATCAAGAACAGCAACTTCCTTTAGCACAAACTGCCTTGATTTATAGTCTGATGAAACACATGCCATCCCTGGAAGTTTACAGTGGCCTGTATACCACAAATCACATCAAGGAATTACATAGGCGAGGTCAAAGACTATCAGGCCACCTCTAAGCTTGGATGTACTTGGGGCTCAATTCCCTGAAGTTAGAGTTTGTGCTAATTGTCAGTGACAGCCACAAATGACCTATTCAGAAATTGAACAGCAGTTAAAATGCCCCATAACTGGGCAACTGAATCAAAAAACTCTGTAAGCTGACTCCAACTTCAGCTTCACAATGAGTTTCATCAAAAAGATGCAAACCACCAAGCACTAAATAATAATGGTCCTCAAAGTGAAAAAATGTCTTCCTGAAGCACGCTTCAGAGGAGCAGTACACCCTCTGGTCATTTTCCTGCTGTATTTAGCGACCTCTGCCAGTCCTGTGTAGACCTTGATGCCTTCTGATGCGCCGCTGTCACTGAAATGCTTCAGGCGACCATGCATAAAGCATTTTTGTTTTGCAAGTAGAAGTTTCTTTTTGAAGAACAACATTACATGATTCTGAGATCCAGTGAGCTTTCTCGTAGGGTGTAGGGATAATTTGTCTTTCTGCATTTTGTTTCAGCTCAAGTTTCCCCAGCAACCCTGAACTTAAAAAAAATACATCAGATAGTCAGATGATCTGAGGCAACTACACAGACAACCTCAACCCTGTGACCTGTCAGAGTAGGCTTTTCAATGACAGAGCCAGTGGGAGCAGTGCCATCAGAAACTAGATGGTCTGCCTGACTCTCAAAGGAGCAGGTGGATCTCCAGTATGGTGGACAGGGTAACTTTGCCACATTTATGGCAGAGTACCATGTCTGCCAAACTCTAAATCAATGTACTTAAATAACTGTAAGGGCTCTCTCTTCCAGTTCAAATAAAAGTCAAAGTAAATTGCATCACTTGGAAATCAGTAAAGCTCATCACTTTGCAATAGCAACATTAAGATGATGACAAGTTGTGTAATACTTCATGATGCTTGAGATAGAAAATGCATGATGTATAAGATTAGATGGCAAGTCTTCTCTTGCTATGGCGTTAGGACATGGATTTCAACAAGCTCCCTCCCGCCTACTATTCAAGAAGGAACTGAAGATCCTCCTCTACAAGCATTACCTTGTATAGGTGTTAACAACTGGATAATGGACTCCTGCTGGTAAACCCCTCCTTTGTCCACCCTCTGTCACCTCTATCCCCCCCTCCTCTCAGTCCCAGCTATGACCGCTACCTTTATCCAAAATTCCATTGCTTTATAGCTAGGATCATGCTATATTTATCCTCAAGCAAACATACATGAAAACACCCCGGTTTAAATCGTTTCAAATGTATTTCAATTCTTGCGGAAATATTGACCCTTTTCTGGCACTGAATGATGGACATATCAGAAATGCAATAGGGATACAAAATTGGGTTATTTGATGAAACAGGGAGAGGCAGGTTTCAACAATATGCAGATTATACTACAAATCTGTAGGACGAGTGTAGATGCACATGATTAAACGCTTTTGCAGAAAGGCAACAAAAGAACATTTGTTCAAAGTCTCTGAAAATTCTCTAGATCACAAATCAAAGTAAGAGAAATTAGGCGTGCAATCCTACCAAAAGAATGTTTAAGTAGGTACAGAAACACAGTCAAGTGTAGAACAGGAATTTGGCAAAATAACAGAAAAACAAGAATGTCTGAAGCAAAACACTACATTCTCAATGATGTACACTATATTGGTGATTTCAATGAATAGCAAAACAATATTTCAAAATGGGTTTTTACATAATTCCAGAGTGGGCTTAATGAGAGATCTATATTCTGAAGAAGGGTCAAGGCAAAGATGTTATCACATGTCAAGATACACAACATATTCAACAACCATCCAACGCACACCATGACCGAACAATCACCCCCCACCACCACCCTCCACGCCTGGACCCCGATCAGCACCGAAGACACCATCCGCACGAGGAACTCCATCCACTCCGGATCACCGACCGACCCCTGCCCTCACCACGTCTTCAACAAGGCCGACGCTGTCATCGCACCCCACCTGCGAGACATCATCAACACATCCTTCGACACCGCCACCTTCCCTGAGAGCTGGAAACACGCCGAACTCAGCGCTCTACTCAAGAAACCAACAGCGGACCCCACCGAACTCAAGAACTACCGCCCCATCTCGCTCCTCCCGTTTCCAGCCAAAGTCATCGAGAAGACCGTCAACAAGCAGATGGCCGCCTTCCTCGAGACGAACGGATCCCTCGACCCCTCACAGTCCGGCCTCCGAGCCATTCACAGCACCGAGACCGCCCTCATCGCCGCCACCGATGACATCCGAGCCCTGATGGACATTGGAGAAACAGCAGCCCTCATCCTCCTAGACCTCTCCGCGGCCTTCGACACGGTCTGCCACCGCACCCTAGTACAGCGCCTCAGCAACATCGGAATCCAGGACAAGGCGCTGGAATGGATCATCTCCTTCCTCGACGGAAGAACACAGAGAGTCCGCCTACCACCGTACAAGTCAGAGGCCTCCGAAGTCATCTGCGGCGTCCCTCAAGGATCATCTCTGAGCCCCACTCTCTTCAACGTCTACATGAGCCCCCTCGCGGCCATCGTACGCAAACACAACCTCAGCATTATCTCCTACGCCGACGATACCCAGCTGATCCTCTCCCTGACCAACGACCCCGCCTCCGCCAGAGCCAACCTGCACGAAGGGATGAGAGAGGTAGCCGAGTGGATGACGACCAGCCGCCTGAAACTGAACTCGGACAAGACGGAGGTCCTCATCCTGGGCTCTTCCCCCTCCGCCTGGGACGACTCCTGGTGGCCTCCCGCCCTGGGCACCGCACCCAAACCGACAGACCATGCACGCAACCTGGGCTTCATCCTGGACTCCTCCCTCTCCATGACCAGACAAGTCAACAACGTCTCCTCGGCGTGCTTCAACATCCTACGCATGCTACGGAAGATTTTCCGGTGGATCCCCACCGAGACCAGGAAGACCGTCACCCAGGCCCTCGTCACCAGCCGACTGGACTACGGCAACGCCCTCTACGCCGGTACCACCGCCAAGCTCCAGAAGAGACTCCAGCGGATCCAGAACGCCTCAGCCAGACTCATCCTCGACATCCCACGAACCAGCCACATCACCGGACATCTAAGAGACCTTCACTGGCTCCCCGTCAATAAAAGAATCACCTTCCGCCTCCTCACCCACGCACACAAAGCCCTACACGACCAAGGCCCGAGCTACCTCAACAGCCGAATCAACTTCTACGCACCCAAACGCCACCTCCGATCAGCCAACCACGCCCTCGCCGCCGTCCCCCGCATCCGAAGAGCGACTACAGGAGGAAGGTCCTTCTCCTACCTGGCCGCCAAGACCTGGAACTCCCTCCCTCCCGACCTGCGCCTGACCCAAGACCACCTCTCCTTCGGGAAGAAGCTGAAGACCTGGCTGTTCGAGCAGTAGCGGCACCCCCCCCCCCCCCCCCCCCAGCGCCTTGAGACCCTACGGGTATGTAGCGCGCTTTACAAGTGTCACTGATTGATTGATTGATTGAAGGGTTCCACTAATGGTCAAAAATATCATAGAAGCAACATCAATGGAGACACAATGTTGTAGGAAGCAAAGTGAAAGGTGCTGGACTGGACTCCGAAGGATCTATAGCTTTGAAAGGTTTGTCACAGTTGTAAAATTGGAGGTGGCTTACAATGTGTGCCTCTTAGACTCGCCAACTTGATTTGCCTTTAAGTTGTTGAGGAGAAGGTAGATATTTACATTAATGTTTCAAATGTGGTCAATGGTACTTTTGTTCTTTAGAGGATTCAGCAAAAGGTATTCAAGATTTGCAAAAGATGGAGCACTGGCTTTAGAAATGGGAACGTTAGTGAGGGAGGGGAAGGGGTTGATGGCAACACCTTCAGACCTGGACAACAATTTAACTGAACTCAACTGTACCACCAACCATCTCCAAGAATCAAAATCTAAGCAGCCCCAAACTTTCACTGATTCTCCTTACCCTCTTCCCTGATTGATTTGGTTTATCAAGCAACATTTCTGAATTGGTTTTAATCAAAACTTCAGAATGGATTACAACCTCACCTTCTTACCTGCAGAAAGATCAGGGCTAAATAATTCACATAATGGGTGAAGTGGCATACTGCTCATGAGTTGTGAAAATGGATACACAATAAATAAACATCTAAAAAAACATCCATATCAGTGATTGGCTGTGTTATTAAAACAAATTCCATAGGACAGTCCTAAAATTGTACACAAGACCATTTACGGCAAGTGTGAGAACCACATTTATTCCATGTAGTACAAGCAAATATATTCAAGGCTGTGACATTTCGACACAAAAAATTAGGTATTTATTTTGATGTTTCTTTATCAGGACAGGAGACAGGTGTGTACCCTGTAAGATAAGTGAAAACAATGGCTCCCCATAATATGTGTGAAGATACTTGAATAATTTTAGAATCAATGTCAGTATAATGGTAAAAAACAAAGCAGCCTACGTTGCAATCTAATGTCCAGTTTTTGAGAGTCTGGAGACTGTGCACCCTTCAGACTTACTACTCACTAGAAGCAGAAATTTTGATATCTTAATGCATGATCATGACTACTCTGTAGGCTTATGAAGGAGATAGGGGAAAAGAGCGGTACTGCCAAATGGAGGCTCAGCGAATGCTCATTAGTATTGCCATGATCTAGATTTTTAGTCAGAAAGCACACATGTGTGGTTTGGTATAAATTTGTTCTGTAGTTTTAGAGTTATTAACATTTAAAAAAAGATGCTTTGTAGGCTTGACAGAGTTAACGCTGTTATCAGCCGCGGCCCCTGCAGGTAACAGCAGTGGGGAGGTGGGGCCGGCTAGGGGGGATTTCGACGGACGATGACGAGGGAAAGTTAAATAAATAATTACTTTTCCCTCTTCATTGTTATTCAAACTTCTTCGCCAGCCGGCCCCAACTCTCTTACCTGCACGGGACGCGGGTGACTGGTATATATCTTGGCTGTTGAAACTTGTGATTTCGCAAATTGTGATTCCTGTACATCACATTTGAATTTTCAAGGAATGCGACTGGCTTATGAAAGTGATCAGAATTTGTTTCTACCATCCCAAAAAATCACGATTTGTTTTAAAAGTGCATTTTCATAGCAGAAGGGTGGTATGATGTGAGATGCCCTTTGAGGGA
The DNA here is from genome assembly GCF_964263255.1 of Lissotriton vulgaris. Classification (NCBI taxonomy): domain Eukaryota; kingdom Metazoa; phylum Chordata; class Amphibia; order Caudata; family Salamandridae; genus Lissotriton; species Lissotriton vulgaris. Next base: position 1,640,230,149 of record NC_141695.1, read on the forward strand.
AATGCTAGCAAACACAAAAGTTGTGGAAAATAGGAACAAAAAAATGTGCAATTGCTCTAAAATACATAATTATGTGGCTGATATTTTTTTAATTAAAAAACAGGGACAAAAAATCATGATTTTGAAACGAAAAAAATATGGTTGCATGAAGGCCTCAGCAGGGAACATGAATGGGTGCCAGTTGGGCTTGGCAGTAGACCAGCCCTGCGGTCAACCAACGCCGGGCACGCACGAAGGCTGTGGGCTGTGACCACCACAGGACGAGTACAAGAAGTATGAATGCAGCAGTGGAGGAATGGTAAATTTAGGAGGGAGGGTGGCAGACAGGACTCACATGCACACATACACACTCACAGCCATCCATTCACACACACACACTCACAAATACATCCATTCACAATACTCATAACCAAACATTTATACATACAGACACACACACACACGCATGCACCAAGCTTTAATTTAAAAAAATACACACACACACTTACGTGCAGCTCTGCGTCGGAGGTCCCAGGAGGCTTGGGACTGCTGCCTTCCCTCATTGGCTGACCAGCCAATGAGGGAAGGCAACAGTTCCAATGCAATGAAAGAGTTGGATGTGGCCAGAGAGACTGCTGATCCCACCCAGTCTGTGATAAAGTGTCAATCACTCGACCCTGGGCGCTTCAGGGCTTAAACCTGAAGCGTCCAGGTGCGAGGCAATCAGTGATGCTACCCTCGTTACTGAGAGGAGGGCCTCAGGGACATTTGCTGAGCTGAGGAGGCACGGCCCACAGGAGCTCTGACTTCCTCAGCCCAGCAAAGTTGAGCTCAGACAGTCAGGAACCTGCTCATTTTGCACATGTCTAGCTCCTGGCTGCCTGACCTGAAAAATGATCAGTGTCTGTCATTCGGACCTTTGCTCAGCCTGATAGACACTGTTTGTGAGGAGCAAAATGTGGGGGTGAGTGGACCAGCCCCGGCTGGAATGCAGTAAATAGTTTTTTTTTTAAACTGAAATTCACATAAAGTAAACAATGGTCAATATACACCATAACTCAGGCTCACCATCAATCTTGGTACACCACTTTGCCATTAGCATGTGAAAAAAAGAGGTATAGAATGCAGTGAGTACTGCATTACATAACTGATACATTTCAGTGTACTATTACCATTCTAAACTGAAAATATAAAATTAATTGACAACATTTTATAGTTAAATAAACTGATCAACAAATAAATAGTTAATTAAAAACAAAAAATAATACAAATCGTTAATTAATTTTATAATATGTATATTTGATAATCAATACATAATTTATTTGCAATAACATTTCAATTAAACATTTAAAATCATAATTTACATTTAACATAACTTTGCATCTATAAACTAATTAACTTTTAAAATATGTACATTTCACATAAAAAATTACAAATCTTTCTAAAAACACGAAGAATAAATATATTATAATACTAACACATTATATGATACCATAGCTAATATATAATAAATTAATGTAAAAACTTTTTGTAAAACTATAGTAAGTAGAACAATATAATATACAACAGTATTTTAAACAATCTATATATTATATACCTAGAAAAAAGATATTGTTTCCTTCTATGTTCTGTTGTATGATTTTTAGACAGTTGAGATAACATACATTTTCAGGTGTGAATGTTCATATTAGTAACCCTGGGCGTAGTGGGCGTAGTGGGGCTTCGCGGAGCTACGTGAAGTGGGTGAGAAACTACGCCCACCTCCGCACTCCGCGTAGCCCCACTACGCACCACAGGCCTCCCTCCCGCCCTCCCTAAATACTTTAAATTACATCTGTAAAAGAATTAAAAGGCACTTACCTTGCCCGCCGCGTCTCCTCGGCACCCTCTCTTCGTCGCTTCCGTCTTGGGTAATAATGCGCATGCGCATTTCTCGTGAGAAATGCGCATGCGCGGCCGCCCGCGCATGTGCAATATTACCCAAGACGGAAGCGACGAAGAGAGCGAGCCCCGGGGACGCGGCGGGCAGCGGCGGGCAAGGTAAGTGCCTTTTAATTCATTTACAGATGTAATTTAAAGTATTTAGGGAGGGCGGGAGGGAGGCGGGTGGCGGCCAGCTACGCTCCGTCTGCGGAGCGTGCGTAGTGCCGGATTCTACGCCTGCTACGCAAAATGCGTAGAAGCCGGCACTACGCACACTCCGTGCACGGAGCGTAGCCACCCGCCCACCCTTACATATTAGTCTAGCAATTTTACTGTCTTGGCTCACAATCTTTTCTATCCTTTTACAATCTGTTCCAACTTCTAATCCACAAACAATATTATAACTTTCTCTTCTATCTCATACTCAAAATGAATCGAAGAAAACTCCAACTTCAACCCCTCCCTATCCGGATTCCGCAGCAACCACAGCTCTGAGACCACACTGCTCACGGCCACAGATGACATCCGTACCCTCCTCGACCAAGGACACACCACAGCCTTGATCCTACTCAACCTCTCTGCAGCCTTTGACACCGTCTCCCACTGCACACTCACTTCCAGACTCCATGACGCTGGCATACAGGGAACCACCCTCGAATGGCTCAGCTCCTTCCTCACTGGCAGTTCCCAAAGATTCAGACTGCCGCCCTTCTTCTCTGAACCCATGGAAATCAACTGCGGAGTACCCCAAGGATAGTCACCTAGCCCAACACTCTTCAACATCTACATGGCCCCCGCCCACCATTGTCAGACAGCACGGACTCAGAACCGTATCCTACTCTGACTACACCCTGCTCATCCTCTCCCTCACCAAGGACCGCTCCCTCAGCAAGGACCCCATCACCACCAGACTCAACTTCCAGGAAGGAATGAAGGACGTCGCATCCTGGATGACCAGCAGCTGCCTAAAGCTTAACTTGGAGAAAACAGTGGTCCTTCTCCTAGGAACCTCCCCCTCTGATTGGCACACCACCTGGTGGCCTACTGCCCTTGGCAACCCCCCTTCCCCCACAAACCATGCCCGAAACCTTGCCATCGAACCCGACTCCTCCCCCTCCATGACCCAGCAGGTCAATACCGTCACCTCCACCTGCTTCAACACCCTCCGCATCCTCTGAAAGACTTTCAAATGGATCCACCCGAATCAAGGAAGACTGTCACCCATGCACTCATAACCAGCAGACTGTACTACGGAAACGCCCTTCATGCCGGGATCAACAAGTCTCTGCTCCGCAAACTCCAGACCATACAGAACACCGCAGCAAGACTCGTCCTCAGCATCCCTCGACAGAAACACATCACCAAACACCTTCCAACCTCCACTGGCTACCCGTTGAGAAGAGAGTAACTTTCAAGATACTCACCCACGCCTACAAATGCCTCTATAACACCGAACCCCAATATCTCCACGATGTAGTCTCCTTCCACGTACCCAAGAGGAACCTCTGATCGGCCGACCTTGCCCTCGCTGAATCCCATGCATCCGCAGAGCAAGAATGGCTGTCAGAACCTTCTCCTACATTGCGACCAAGACCTGGAATGAGCACCCTATCAACATCGACATCAGAGGCGCCCCCACCCTGCACATCTTCAGGGAGACTCTCAAGATCTGGCTCTTCAACTAACCAGAGCTGCACCCCCCCTCTCCAGCACCTTGAGACCCTCACGGTGAGTAGCGCACTTAAAGAATCCCTGATTGATTGATACTCAAATGAAATGTCTCTTTTTGAAAGGTGGGCTGGCATATGATGTCAGAATACAAGGGGAACTAGGGAGGTCATTCAGAGTTTGGAGGTGTAAGAGAACCACCTTAAATCAATGCTGTCAAACTGCCACATTTGTTGTTCAACCACCCCAGTTAGGGGCGGGGGAACGGAGATGGCTCCCTGCCATAATAAAGTTCTGATTTGGAGGCCAACTGCTACAGGCCTGTCAGGTTATAGTGAGTGTTGCCTTACCCTATGTAGGGCACAGCAATTGTTACTAGTGTTTCTGAAATTAAATGCATCTAGGAACCCAAGGTACTGAGTGAAATCCTCCTGTGCATCAGGGTCATCATTTTATTTTTAAGAAGCAAGCTTGTGCTTTGGGAGTTTGTTTCTGGAAAGCAGAAAACATCTGCTCAGGAGGTGCATGGAACATGGCACCCTACAGCAAAGTTCAGTGCCTTCTGAAGGACTGTCTTTGGAGTGGTCCTTCAGGAGTGGAGAAAACACCATGACCGCTATGACCAAGTGGGCCTGTTTGCCTCCCTCTAGGGTCTGACCTGTGAACATTTTCACTCCGCTCCCAGCCTGTCTCCATTAGAGTATCACCATGAGGCATTGGCCAATGTAATTATTGTCATTCCCTCCTGCCGGTGACGGAGAACTTACAGCCACTGTTCTCCAAAAGGGCAACACATGTCAGTGACCTATTTAACAAGTCAGGATTCTCTATGATCACATTCCTGTTTAACAATGTTTGACTTACTGGCTATCAATCGAACTGCTACTTGAAATCTGGAATTTACATAATCATCAAAGAAATAAATTCTAATGTAATCATCTGCTTCACTTTTGGTCTGTTTGTTTAGTACCTTAATTAAATTAGATAATAAAAAGTAAACCAAGCCGGTCAGTGGATGAGCTCTGGGTACCATTCTGAGATTTCTTAAGAAGCGAAACAGAACCAGGTAGTAGTTACAAAGCACACTTGTCATGTCACACTGACATTTAGAGAACATCAAAGATGCAGAATGGTTTTACATCTTCCACTTTCTAATATGCCTGAAGGGAATGCGTATTTCTTTTTATAGACTTGTACATAACCTCCGTTGGACCCTTTTTGCTTAATGTCACTTTGACTCAGATATATTTTCCATCTTTTTGGCTGAAAGGGTAAAGTATTCAATAATGTATTTTTAACCGTAACTGCTTCGTTTTATATGTCGCCTTTTAAAAATTGTGCATGGTATATCAATATTAAATTGTTATTTGCTGAATTGCCAAAAGAGATGGGGCAAGATATCTACAAAAAGCGACTTGCAAAATCTATCATATGTACGCATTAGATTTGCCTTTTGTAGTGTGCCCAACTGGCCACACCTACGATTTATCCCTGTAAGAGGTGTTATTGTATGCAATACAAAATCACATTACAAGAAAGAAAAGAGATAAACAACTTCAACTTCAGGAAGAGAGCACTCACCGGATGTGAATGCTTTCACCTGGAAAGTCAAGTTTCTGGCTCAATGAAAAGTACTTTCAAAAACATTTTGTCAATGTTTACCCATTGTAAAAAATGTTTCCAAAATTGACCACCCTCCTACGTTTCTGAAGAAAGTGAAGAACTCCACCAGGTCTGAATTCCTTCCTTTTGAAATGTCTGATTTAATTAAATGTCTTCAAAACATTACTAAGTATGGGCGAAATTTGCGAATTCGCTGTCCGTGAATTTGTGCGAAATGGCAAAAAAAATCTGCAAGTTCGCGAATTTTCCCGCAAACTCCCGGATTTTTGTGCCATTTGCACAAATATGTGACCACGTGTGCCTGTAACTTTGCCAGCGCGCCAAAAGGCGCCGAGGTCCCTTGAGTTAGCTGGCCATTATAGTGGGGACGGGCGGGAAGACGTTACATACCGCTAGTGTGTGGTGGACGGGGCCAAACGGGCGGGGCTTCTATGCGAGTTCACATGTATCTTATTTATAAAGGGTCAGAGACCAAGCAGAGCAGCAGATGAGGAGAAAGCAGCCTCCTGGTCACAGGAGATGTACGGGGATGGCGCTCGGGAAACTCATGGATGCAAAAATACGTTTGGGACAGGACCCCAGAATCCTTCAGATGTCCAAGATAGCTCTGCTGCGTGTGTTGGTACAAAGCCATTCTGATCCTGCTCAGTGGGTTCAGGCGCATGCAGATACTGCTGCTGACAATGTCCCATCTCATACTAAACTGCCCCGTACAGGCATATGCTGGCGCTGGGCAGTAGGGTGCAGTGGCATGCCGGTGCTCCATGCCTGGTATATGCGCATAACGGTGCCAGGGGGAACACGTGTTTATTGGTGCTGTGTAGCAAGTTATGACTTTACATTTTGACTGCACCAGACGGTGTTACCACCTACACGGATCAGGAGCATCCAGGCACCAGACTTCATTGTGCAAGAGCATAATGGTGCTGTGCGGTATGGGTATATATGTACTGGGGGCAGGGGGGCACTTAGCACAAGTGTGCTCACACCCAGAGGGCTCCCAGGCAACTGAGCACGAATGATTTTCACACTGAGAGGGCTCCGGGGAAGTTCAGCAGCACGGAGGCTCACACCCACTGGGCCCAGGTACAGCTCAGCAGCACGGGGCTCACACCCACAGGGCTCCCGGCAGTTTAGCAGCACCACCCTCTGGTTCATCACTGCCACCCTCTGGTTCACCACTGCCACCCTCTGGTTCACCACTGTCACCCTCTGGTTTACCACTGCCACCCTCTGGTTCATCACAGCACCCTCTGGTTCACCACTGCCACCCTCTAGTTCATCACTGTTACCCTCTGGTTCATCTCTGCCACCCTCTGGTTCACCACTGCCACCCTCTGGCTCATCACTGCCACCCTCTGGTTCACCAGTGCCACCCTCTGGTTCACCACTGTCACCCTCTGGTTCATCACTGTCACCCTCTGGGTCATCACTGCCACCCTCTGGTTCATCACTGTCACCCTGTGGTTCATCACTGCCACCCTCTCGCTCACCACTGCCACCCTCAGGTTCATCACTGTCACCCTCTGGTTTACCACAGCCACCCTCTGGTTCATCACTGCCACCCTCTGGTTCATCACAGCACCCTCTGGTTCACCACTGCCACCATCTAGTTCATCACTGTTACCCTCTGGTTCATCTCTGCCACCCTCTGGTTCACCACTGCCACCCTCTGGCTCATCACTGCCACCCTCTGGTTCACCAGTGCCACCCTCTGGTTCACCACTGTCACCCTCTGGTTCATCACTGTCACCCTCTGGTTCATCACTGCCACCCTCTGGTTCATCACTGTCACCCTGTGGTTCATCACTGCCACCCTCTGGTTCACCACTACCAACCTCAGGTTCATCACTGCCACCCTCTGGTTCACCACTGCCATCCTCTGGTTCATCACTGTCACCCTCTGGTTCATCACAGCACCCTCTGGTTCAGCACTGCCACCCTCTGGTACACTACTGCCACCCTCTGGTTCACCACTGCCACCCTCTGGTTCATCACTGCCACCCTCTGGTTCATCACTGCCACCCTCTGGTTTGCCACTGCCACCCTCGATCATCACTGTCACCCTCTGGTTCATCACTGCCACCCTCTGGTTCATAACAGCACCCTCTGGTTCACCAGTGCCACCCTCTGGATCATCACTGCCACCCTCTGGTTCACCACTGTCACCCTCTGGTTCATCACTGTCACCCTCTGGGTCATCACTGCCACCCTCTGGTTCATCACTGTCACCCTGTGGTTCATCACTGTCACTCTCTGGCTCACCACTGCCACCCTCAGGTTCATCACTGTCACCCTCTGGTTTACCACAGCCACCCTCTGGTTCATCACTGCCACCCTCTGGTTCATCACAGCACCCTCTGGTTCACCACTGCCACCCTCTAGTTCATCACTGTTACCCTCTGGTTCATCACTGCCACCCTCTGGTTCACCACTGCCACCCTCTGGCTCATCACTGCCACCCTCTGGTTCACCACTGCCACCCTCTGGTTCACCACTGTCACCCTCTGGTTCATCACTGTCACCCTCTGGTTCATCATTGCCACCCTCTGGTTCATCACTGTCACCCTGTGGTTCATCACCGCCACCCTCTGGTTCACCACTGCCACCCTCAGGTTCATCACTGCCACCCTCTGGTTGACCACTGCCATCCTCTGGTTCATCACTGTCACCCTCTGGTTCATCACAGAACCCTCTGGTTCAGCACTGCCACCCTCTGGTACACTACTGCCACCCTCTGGTTCACCACTGCCACCCTCTGGTTCATCACTGCCACCCTCTTGTTCATCACTGCCACCCTCTGGTTCGCCACTGCCACCCTCGATCATCACTGTCACCCTCTGGTTCATCACTGCCACCCTCTGGTTCATAACAGCACCCTATGGTTCACCAGTGCCACCCTCTGGATCATCACTGCCACCCTCTGGTTCACCACTGCCACCCTCTGGTTCATCACTGTCACCCTCTGGTTCATCACTGCCACCCTCTGGTTCATAACTGTTACCCTGTGGTTCATCACTGCCACCCTCTGGCTCACCGCTGCCACCCTCAGGTTCATCACTGCCACCCTCTGGTTCATCACTGTCACCCTCTGGTTCATCACTGCCACCCTCTGGTTCATCACAGCACCCTCTGGTTCAGCACTGCCACCCTCTGGTACACCACTGCCACCCTATGGTTCACCACTGCCACCCTCTGGTTCATCACTGCCACCCTTTGGTTCATCACATCCACCCTCTGGTTCGCCACTGCCACCCTCGATCATCACTGTCACCCTTTGGCTCATCACTGCCACCCTCTGGTTCATAACAGCACCCTCTGGTTCACCAGTGCCACCCTCTGGATCATCACTGCCACCCTCTGGTTCACCACTGCCACCCTCTGGATCATCACTGTCACCCTCTGGTTCATCACTGCCACCCTCTGGTTTACCACTGCCACCCTCTGGTTCATCACTGCCACCCTCTGGTTCATCACAGCACCCTCTGGTTCATCACTGCCACCCTCTGGTTCATCACTGCCACCCTCTGGTTCACCACTGCCACCCTCTGGTTCACCACTGCCACCCTCTGGTTCACAACTGCACCTTCTGGTTCATCACAGCACCCTCTGGTTCACCGATGTAGATTATGGGGAGAAAACACACCTGCCCAGCCTCAACCGGGGGCTGGATAATGTGTTACTGAATTTGAGCTTCAAGTCTGGCACTTGCTTCCTTATCTGTAAGGGCTTCCTGTTGTGGTTTAATTTTTGTGACAGTCTGGAGCATTGTGCCATACTTGTAACTATTCTCTGACCCTGCTTTGAGGGACATAGCAGGGTCAGAAAATAGTTGCAAGTAGGCAACAACTGTGGAGGCACCGCTCAGGAAGCACTTACAGGGTTACAGCAGGTGCCCAAGTTGAAGTTAATTTCTTTGTAACCATTTTGTAAATGGTTACAAAGAAATTAGCTTCACCTTGGGCACCTGCTGTAACCCTGTAAGTTCTTCATGTACTGCCACCCTCTGGTTTGCCACTGCCACCCTCGATCATCACTGTCACCCTCTGGTTCATAACAGCACCCTCTGGTTCACCAGTGCCACCCTCTGGATCATCACTGCCACCCTCTGGTTCACCACTGTCACCCTCTGGTTCATCACTGTCACCCTCTGGGTCATCACTGCCACCCTCTGGTTCATCACTGTCACCCTGTGGTTCATCACTGTCACTCTCTGGCTCACCACTGCCACCCTCAGGTTCATCACTGTCACCCTCTGGTTTACCACAGCCACCCTCTGGTTCATCACTGCCACCCTCTGGTTCATCACAGCACCCTCTGGTTCACCACTGCCACCCTCTAGTTCATCACTGTTACCCTCTGGTTCATCACTGCCACCCTCTGGTTCACCACTGCCACCCTCTGGCTCATCACTGCCACCCTCTGGTCCACCACTGCCACCCTCTGGTTCACCACTGTCACCCTCTGGTTCATCACTGTCACCCTCTGGTTCATCACTGCCACCCTCTGGTTCATCACTGTCACCCTGTGGTTCATCACCGCCACCCTCTGGTTCACCACTGCCACCCTCAGGTTCATCACTGCCACCCTCTGGTTGACCACTGCCATCCTCTGGTTCATCACTGTCACCCTCTGGTTCATCACAGCACCCTCTGGTTCAGCACTGCCACCCTCTGGTACACTACTGCCACCCTCTGGTTCACCACTGCCACCCTCTGGTTCATCACTGCCACCCTCTTGTTCATCACTGCCACCCTCTGGTTCGCCACTGCCACCCTCGATCATCACTGTCACCCTCTGGTTCATCACTGCCACCCTCTGGTTCATAACAGCACCCTATGGTTCACCAGTGCCACCCTCTGGATCATCACTGCCACCCTCTGGTTCACCACTGCCACCCTCTGGTTCATCACTGTCACCCTCTGGTTCATCACTGCCACCCTCTGGTTCATAACTGTTACCCTGTGGTTCATCACTGCCACCCTCTGGCTCACCGCTGCCACCCTCAGGTTCATCACTGCCACCCTCTGGTTCATCACTGTCACCCTCTGGTTCATCACTGCCACCCTCTGGTTCATCACAGCACCCTCTGGTTCAGCACTGCCACCCTCTGGTACACCACTGCCACCCTATGGTTCACCACTGCCACCCTCTGGTTCATCACTGCCACCCTTTGGTTCATCACATCCACCCTCTGGTTCGCCACTGCCACCCTCGATCATCACTGTCACCCTTTGGCTCATCACTGCCACCCTCTGGTTCATAACAGCACCCTCTGGTTCACCAGTGCCACCCTCTGGATCATCACTGCCACCCTCTGGTTCACCACTGCCACCCTCTGGATCATCACTGTCACCCTCTGGTTCATCACTGCCACCCTCTGGTTTACCACTGCCACCCTCTGGTTCATCACTGCCACCCTCTGGTTCATCACAGCACCCTCTGGTTCATCACTGCCACCCTCTGGTTCATCACTGCCACCCTCTGGTTCACCACTGCCACCCTCTGGTTCACCACTGCCACCCTCTGGTTCACAACTGCACCTTCTGGTTCATCACAGCACCCTCTGGTTCACCGATGTAGATTATGGGGAGAAAACACACCTGCCCAGCCTCAACCGGGGGCTGGATAATGTGTTACTGAATTTGAGCTTCAAGTCTGGCACTTGCTTCCTTATCTGTAAGGGCTTCCTGTTGTGGTTTAATTTTTGTGACAGCCTGGAGCATTGTGCCATACTTGTAACTATTCTCTGACCCTGCTTTGAGGGACATAGCAGGGTCAGAAAATAGTTGCAAGTAGGCAACAACTGTGGAGGCACCGCTCAGGAAGCACTTACAGGGTTACAGCAGGTGCCCAAGTTGAAGTTAATTTCTTTGTAACCATTTTGTAAATGGTTACAAAGAAATTAGCTTCACCTTGGGCACCTGCTGTAACCCTGTAAGTTCTTCATGTACTTCAGTTTTTGAAAATACGTCCCGTACGCGATTTTGCAGATTTTTCTGCAATTTCGCGAGATTCGCAGACCGCGAAATTGCAGAAACTCCGCAAATACTGCGAACCGAACGGATTTTACGCCCATGCTTACTACCTGCATAGGAAGCGGCGAATAACTTGGCCAAAGATGTACTTGGTCTAAATATTATAACTAGTGATACCTGTGTGTTAAGGGTTCATCAAGGATTCCACCATCGAATTGGTTACAAGTGTTGATCTGTCCGATGGTAGGGATTTGCTGTCAAAAGAAATGTTTTTCCTGCACACGATCACAATAACATCCCAGTTAAGTAAAACAAGAAAGACCCGTTCTGGAGAATTTCAGAGGTGGTGATCAGAAAAGGTCACATAATTCCCATGAATACTTCCTAAATAAAATTGTATAGTTCATACCTTTCTGCTATTTTTTTTTTAAGTTTAAAGTTTATTGAAGACGAAAAACAAAGCATACATGAAGAGAAATATCATATAAGCAAAACCACAATGAAAAAGCTACTATAACTATTTAAAAGAGGAAAAAGGGGTGGAGAAAAAGGATGGAGGAAGGGAAAAGGAGGGTGGATTAATCAATAAGAATGGGAAGACAACACCTGAATCATAATATTAATACAACAACAGTATTATCATTAAGCATAATAAGAAACATAAACAAAAGAGAACATAATTATCGGAAATGTAGAATGAGAAGACAAAAAAAAAATGTATGGAGGTTTTCAAACTTTATCCGGAGTATTAATCATGGTGGAGGAAGCTGAGGCTAAATTTGTTAGGTATGAGGATAAAGGAAGCCATAAGATATCTTGTTTAATGCATAAAGAAATAGGGGTAACAGCATGTATCTAACCGATGATAAAAACAAACAGCATTCCACCAAGCCCTGAAGGTGACTTTCTCAGCTTGTTTCCAGTTAGTGGTTATTAGATGTAGGGCTATTGCTAATAGTAGATCAATTAATGAGGGACTGGGGGTTGGGTAAGGCCAAGAGGGTGATAAGGAACCTAAAAAGATGTTAGAATTGGAAAAATGAATTGAGTATTGTAAATATTTTTCATTTGGGGACAGACTAAAAGCTAGAACCGTGAGAGAGAGGGACAATCTGAAAGCATTTGTTTTAAATTGGCTGTAGAACCATTACATGACCAACAGTTAGAGGGGAGGTCTGCGGAAAAGGAGGCTAATTTCATTGGGGTGAAAAGAAGGCGTTTGTAGATAAAAATATAGGGTCTGAGCAGTATTAGCAGCTCTTGATGGTTTATGAATTTTTATCCATAATTTGTCCCAGAATGGAATAGAGCAGCATTCTGTAAGATCCTTTTCCCAGGCCAACTCACATTCACTGGGATCATAGATAAGAGATAGAGAATAAGTGGGGAAAGCATCATTTTAATCGAATCAAGGCGGCCCCACCAAGAGAGAAAATGTGGGTGCCAGTGATCAATAGATGCGGACAAAGTTTTGGAAAGAGTATCAAAGTTTGCTTTCAAGGTTTCTGGAATGGTAGGAGAAAACCATAAGCCTAAATATTTAATTTTTGAAGTTTTCCAAGAGAAGCCAGTAGAAATGAAATCATACTTTAAACAAAGAAAGTTCAAGGGAAGGACTTCACATTTATTGGAATTAAGACGATATCCAGAAAGTTGAGAAAAAATATCAACTAGGGAGAGGAAAGCTGGGAGAGAAGAAGCGGGATTGGAACAATAAAGAAGGATGTCATTGGCGTAGACAGGCAATCTAACATGTGTAGTATCGAGTTTAAAACCAGAGATATTATCATCTAACCGACTTTTTGTTAAAAAAGGCTCCAAGGCAATTATAAATAAAAGGGGTGATAAGGGGCAACCTTGACGGACTCCTCTAAAAAGAGAAAAATATTCAGAGGATTTCCCATTACCAAAAATAGAGGCTTTCGGACTTGAGTATAATAAGGAGATAAGAGAAAATAATTTAACAGGGAGTCCAATACATTTAAGGGCTTGGAACATAAAATCCCATCCAATTCTATAAAAGGCTTTCTAGGCATCTACTGCTATAGCAGCAATGGGATAGTTAAGAGAAGAGGCCTTGCTTAGAATATTAAAGAAAACCCTGGAATTGTCTGACGGTAATCGACCTTTAACAAAGCCAGATTGTTCCGGGCCAATGAGAGAGGGTAGAACGGGATCAATACGAAGGGCAAAAATCTTTGCAAAAATGTTGTAGTCTAAATTAACTAAAGAAATCGGACGGTAATTTTTACGAAAAGAGGGATCTTTATTATCCTTGGGAATTAAGCAAATCACAGCTTCTTGAAAAGAACTGGAAGAGGAACCCTCTTGTATAAAACACTGATAAAGCAATAAAAGATGGGGGAGTAATAGGGAGGCAAAATTAGCATAGAATTCAATAGTAAAACCATCAGGGGCAGGTGCTTTGCCCCTTCTAAATTTTGAAACAGCATTTTTAATTTCGGATAAAGAAATGTCCGATTCCAATGAGTTAAAATCTATATCAGATGCAAGAGGGGGGATGATTGAATGGAAAAAAGAAGAGAGTGCTTCAGAGGACGGTTGTTGCTCTGGGGTGTATAAAGTCTTGTAAAAAGAGACAAATTCATTGAGAATATCATCATCCTTGAATAGTGAATCTCCGGCATTATTACGGATAGCTTCAATCTTAGTCCACTCCCTACGAATCTTCAGATAATTTGCAAGTAATTTACCCATCTTCTTTTGGCCGCCATAATAACGGGCACTACTCCTTAAAAGATAGGAGGAGGCAGCATCTGTAGCTGACTTGTTAAAAGATATTTTTGCTTCAATAAGATTCTTTAAAGAGATCTCAGAGTTGGAACGATAATAAGAATATTCAAGATGCTTAATCTTAGCTAGTAATTGGGTATTTTTAATCTCAAAAACTGTCTTTTCCCGTGATTAATAAAACCTATCGCTGCTGATTTAAAAGAGTCCCAAATCATTACTGGAGAAGAGTCTGGAGTGGAATTGATAGAGAAGAATTCAGAAGCAAAAGATCTGAATTGGTCAGTGAAGTTGGGATCAGATAAAAGGGAATTATTAAAACGACATCTGCCAGCATGAGTAAGCATGGGCGAATTTTGCGAATCTCGCGTTCGCGAATTTTGCGGATTTGCGAACTCGCAATCCGCAAAATCTGCGAATTCTCGCGAATTTGCAGATTTTTTTTTTTGTGTTTGCGCGGGTTTCTGCCAGTTCGCGAGGGTTTTGTACAATTTCGCAAATTGCGAACTTACCTGTCGGGTCGCAAGTTTCGCGAACTTGTTGTTTCTACGTGTCCAGCCTGTTTGGGACACTCTTCTTCATCACTGCCACTCTCTGTCACCACTGCCACTCTCTGACTACTCATGCCACCCTCTGGCCCACCCATGCCACCCTCTGTTTCATCACAGCACCCTCTGGTTGTCCAGTCAGTGTACATTATTGTGGCAACGCAAGCACACCTTCCCTCCCTCAAGTGACCTGAATTAATTTGGGGCTGATTAATGTGTCACAGAATATTTTTTTAGCTGGCACCTGCTTCCTTAGTGCTTCCTGATAACTGATCTTTTGCACTTGCTAAGTGCTTTCATTATTGCAAAACTAGTTACAACACCTGCCCTGCCCCAACGGACAATAATGAATTAGGGGCTGATTAATGGATTTGAACTTCCAGCCTGGCTCCTGCTTGTCTCCCTTAGCTGTAATTCAGGACCTTTGTGGCATATGTGTAACTATTCTGAGGTTCAGAGCAGGGTCACATAATAGTTGCAACTGGCAACTGAACTCTGGAGGGGCCCCTCAGGAAGCACTACAGGAAATGGCTACTAATGATGAGCCTGAACTTTTGAAGCTGGTAAGTAGTTTCAGTTTTGCTAAGATCGTATTTCTGCAATTTTGCACTTATTCGCGGGGTGCGAAGTTGTACTGGGAAGCCGCGAACTCACGCGAACAGTGCGAGCAAAAATAAAATCCGCTGCTCGCGGATTTGCGGATTTTGCAGGAGATTCGCAAATCTCGCGGATTGCGAATTTACCGAAAATCCGCAAAATCCGCGAGCGAAACGGATTTTCCGCCCATGCTTAAGCATGAGGGGAGAAAGGCGGCAGATCAAAATCTACAAAAGCAGGGGCGTGATCTGATATTAGGATAGAGCCAATTTTGGAATGTGAGACGAGTTGGGACGGAAGTTTACTGAAGAAAAAATAATCTATTCTAGATTGGGAGTTGTGAGGATGGGAATAAAAAGTATATTCCTGTAAGTCTGGATTACAGAACCTCCAAATGTCAGTTAAAGCTTTGCGCCGTATGGTAGAAGTGAACTGTGAATGCATCTTGGTATTAGAGAATTTAACAGAGGAGTGTCTATCTACAGTAGGATTGAGGACCTGGTTACAATCACCTCCAAAAATAATATAATCATCATCAAACATGACGAGCTTATCTGAAATCATACTCCAGAACTTATTATCAACATTAACAGGAGCATAAACATTGAACAATACTAAGGATATGTGATTAATAAGTAACTTAACAATTATCCAACGACCCTCAAGATCATTCTCTTGATGGATTACTGAAAGTTGGTGTTTTTTATGACATAGTATAGATAAGCCATTCTTCTTTTTCGAAGCGGGAGAAGAAAAAACATGACCCACCCAACCTTTTTTCAATTTAGCTGCTTCAACTTCTGAAAAATGAGTTTCGTAAATAAAGGCAATATCAGTATTTAACGTAGCTAAATGGGTTAACACTCGTCTTTTTATAGGATTGTTAATCCCTTTAACATTCCAAGTTAAAACTCTAAAAAGGAACAATTAAAGTGAGCATGCACAAATAATATAGGAACATCAAAATAATAGCTATCAGTTCAAGTGTAACCCCAAAAGATTAGAAAACAGGGAATAAAAGAATTCAGGATGCTGTTGTTAACAAGAACAATCATAACATTTCTAAAAACAGTTAAGAGATAACTATGGGTAATAATATAAACAACAAATGGGTAAACAGCATAATTTTGCAAAACATTATAATCTAGGTGAAAATGAAAGAAGAAGTCCAGAAGGAAAAATAGAATCAGGTTTAAATAGGAAAACAGAGTATAGAAAGAAGGTATACTAATAAATGGAGTATAAGTTAATATAGAAGGGTAAGGGGCAAGGAAAGGAACAACAGTGAGATCAGAAAAAAGGAAAGAAAAAAGAGAAATATAAGGAAAAACTGAAAAAAGAAGCATGAAATAGTATATAAGAATGAAAATAGAACTTTTGAAAGAAAAGGAAACACAAAACATGAATGTAATTTAATTCAAACAAATAACAATAGAAGAAGACAACAAAAAGACATACCACAAGGAAACAAAGAGACTGGGGTTGGTGAAAGCAAATGAGGAAAACAGCACAGCGGACCAAGGACTCCGTAGGAAAACGCAGCAGGAGAGGAATCCCCAAGTGAAACGTGAAGGCATAATAAATGAAGGAATCTTGAAACCGCGTCTAAGAGAAAACAAAAAAAAAGTAATGTAACATCTGAAGCCACAGTGAAATAAGAGATAGAGATAAAACTCAAAACATGGAATACAATAATATAAAGTACAAAAGACATCGGGAATACATTAAAGGAAAACATCATGACAAGAAATCACGTCATAAAAAGAGTAAAGGCGTTTTTTACTATGGTCGAGAAATGTTCATTGGATCAGTTCTACAAGAGTCTAGAAGTTTTTGGAGCATCATTGGATCTTAATAGGTCGTTGTTTTGTTATTGTAAGTCACTTTAAATAGGCATGGTTGGAACAAGCCATAGCGAGCGTTTAGTGATCGAAGAACGGCCCTCATCTCCAGAAACTTCTTACGTCGATCTGCGGGGATTTTGGCATAGTCCTGTGCAAAGAAAAGATTTGAACCATTCCATGTGATCTTCCCTTTCTGTTTGGCAGCCTGGAGAACCTTGAGCAAGTCAGAATATTCCAAAAAATATAAGATAACACCTCTAGGCTTTGCTGAGGAAGGAGAGGAAGCAAGTGAACGAGAGGGTGGACCCAGACGATGTGCTCGCTGAATGTTCAAAGATGGAGAGCTTGGAAGACCCAGGAGTGCCAGTAAGAAAGATTGAAAAAAGGATATGGCATTAGAACCTTCAAGACCTTCTGCAAGTCCATAAATGCATAGATTGTTGCGCCTATTTTTCGATTTTATAAATTTTCAACCTGTTGCTTAAGGTCTTGGATTTCTCTTTGCATACTGGGAACTTGGTTAGTGACAGCCTGGGCTGAAGCAATTGTCTTTTCAAGATATTCCACCTTTTGTTCGGAATGCGAATATTTATCCTCGAGGGTCTGGAGGCGGGAATTCGTTTCTGTCGTGTATGGTTTGAGTGCACGAATTTCCTCTAGCAAAAGTTCCATAGAAATAGAAGAGGCTGTGTTGGTCAGAGATGGTGGGTTTGTTTTAACTCATTTTCCTGATGTAGAAGTAGAAGGAGACTGTAATTTGTAGGAGTTTTTGGCATTTTGATGGGGATTAATAGAAGGCGAGCATTTTGAGGCGGAAGTATCAATGGAAGCATCATCCATATTCTCTTGTAAAACATCAAAAGGGTTAAAGTCTTCCAGAGGTGTTTTGGCGGTATTGTTTTGCTGAGGAGGATTGCGATTGCCACAGGGCATTGCCTTTGTAAAAATTGTAAAAAGTGAGCACTAGAAATATAGAGCAGACAGCAGCTTGAGAGCTGAGTTCCTGAAGCAAAGAGGCAGAATGCTGAAGCAAAATAAATATTGAGTCAGAATATCAGTACCACCAGTACCCTAAGAAGTCAAATTGTAACCTCCCTGGAGGAGAAGGCCCAAAAGAATATGGTGAAAAATGACCAAAAATTGTGGCAGGCAAAAGGATTAGCAAGTAGATATGACAGTGTACTGGAGGAATAAAAAGGAGCAAAAAAGGATTTTTACTCTCCAAAGTCAGAAAACACTGTACCTCAATTCAGTCAAAGAATGCCACAATACCACAATCCATGAGTATAGTACAGTTCATAAAAATGTTAGTTTGTAGGGCAATAAGCAGAATGTAGAAGTAAATGAGGAAAACATCACCTCATAATGGTTTATAAAGTATAATTTCAACCAAGAAATGATAGAGAAACTCTTGAGAAACTCAAAAAATGCAAGAAAACATTATCATGGCATTAAAACCATGAAACTAAGTAAAAATAAGAAGCAAAACAAGGCAGAAGCATCATGTGCGCAATGTCGTTCCAAATCCTGAGGTAAATGGAGCGTAGCACTCACCGGGCATCGGAGGAGCCAAAATGGCGGTTGCATTACAGGTGCGACCCGTTGAGGAACTGAAATGCGGAATAAAGACCTTTCCGCTCACCGTGCTCGGCTATAACCTTCGACAGGAGTCAGCAGGCATTCCGACGGCGGGAAGGCAAATTTGCGGTCTGGGAAAGCAGCGAAGACACCTGGAGAGCTCCCATCGCCGCTACGGACCGACGGAGCTCCATGAACCAGCGGCCATCTCCCTTGGCTCCGTGACCACGCCCCTTCCTTTCTGCTTTTTTTCATACAGCTTCTTTGCTGCTTTTAGGGTAAACTGAAATGAGTTGGAAAATGCTATTTCCTTGTGCTCAGTGCAAGCATACATTTTACATTTCTCCTAAAACAGATAGGTTGTATTGCCATAGTGACAGGACCCGCCACTTTTATTAAATGTGCAGATATTAAAATGCCTTAAAAACATTAGATAAACACAGTACCTAAGATTCTGATGACAGTTATAGAGGACCAGAAACCTTTCTGTGGTCAAACTGATTCTGAGTGGGAAACCAATGTTGGGGTTCACGAGATGGCTGATCGATCTTTAATGGCAGCAGCTTTGCTGACTGATTTATTATTAAGTGCTGCTTCCTGGGTTTCCATAGTCCATGGATTGAGGATGTTTCTTCTGAATAAGCAGGGACAAAAGCTGGTTACGGATGGAGTTGGTTGTGCCCTCAGGGATTCAATAAAGAAAGTGTCTCACGTACACCATAAGCGAAAGTCATCATTTTGTCTAGAGGCTTTCACTTGCTGAACAATCTCAGACAAAAAAAAAAAAATGAAACCACAGGGGATATCTTTTTATTTCAGAAATTAATTAGTCCATAAATCACTGATCTGCTACAAAAGGAGGCGCCCCATCGAAATCATGATTTGACCACTGGAATAAAAGTTAAATACATTTTAACACGAAACTGATGTTATATTGTTTCCTTAAACTGTTAACTACACAAACAATGTTGCTTATGTGTAAACACATAATCCTATCCCCTGAACCACTACCTGGATGCGAAGGTTCATGATGTATAACATAATTACTTTGTGCTCCTGATAAACACTGTATTACAATTTTCATATTTTCCTTTGATTAGGGGTCAATATGGAAGCCTATCCTTCAATGGAAGCCTTGAGGACTGCCCTCATGCACCTCAAGAAGCAGTGTGACAATCATCTATTCTTAGAATGGCAAACACAAAAGTAATTAAAACCCTCCAGCCATCTGCATAGTGTATGCAATGATCTGCATTCCGATCTATTCCTAAACACAATGCTTTTATTATCTTTCTACAATTTTGAACAGTTAACAATGTTTGTTGAATCTACCAATGTTTTTACCATTTTGATTCAGTAATGTCTGCAAGATAAAATCACCCTGTCTCAAATGGTGTCCCTGTCCCTCATAGTGTAGTCCCTGCTAAAATTGGCCTGACCTGAAGCTATGACCAGTCATCAACTGGCACCAGAAAGAGTCAAATAATACTGAGATACAAGGAAGAAAAACATAGATGCGCAGGCTCAACCCTGTGACATCACATGTTTTCTTTGGTTATAGGGTTTGGGAGTGTTTATTATTATACTCCTCATAGTGATATTGCACCATACAGGAAGCTTTAGACCATTGTGATGAGTTGCTGCTTTTGAAACCTGAAATCCAAGTAGATTATTATCTCTAGAGTAGTAGAGACTAGCACAATATGATGGTGGAAAGTTTATAGATGTGGGCCATAAATCCTAAATCAGAATCAGATACTGCCAAAGTTCAAAGGTTCTGAAAGGAAAATGGTGTATGTTATTCCATCAGTGACATGCCTAGGCCATAGAGGGGTGCTCATTAACGAATGTAGATGAATATTCTAGGGGAAATAGGTCTTTTGGGCTTCAAGGAATCCTACACAAAACAGATACATAGTGAAATGAATTCTAGGCACTGCCTTGAACCTCCAAAGTAGGTGCGAAGTAAAACTCAAGCTCTGCCCTTTCTCAGGGAGAGCTCACTTGGCACTGTGGATTTCCCCTACTGCCTGATAAAGTCTTACTCATAGACACTCGCTCTACTGGTGTGACTTGTATAAAACAAGAGTCTTCTCCTAGAAAGTTTAATAAAATGTAACAAAGATCCTGCTTCATAAATGTAACTCATGTGCATATGTATTTCCGTCACAAATCCTGGGATTTTTTTTGACCAGTAAAGTACAGTCATATAACTGTGACTTAAGGCAGTAATTTTTTCTGCAAGAATGGTATAGAACTAATCTGATGATTGCATTTGTCATTCCTTACTGTGTTAGGACAAAGTATTGAAAAAATAATATCGTGATACAAAAATATCGATGTTGGGGTGTGTGGCATGACTCAAGGTAGCATAGGACTCATTTCATCAGGTCTCCAGACTCCCAAGTCCTTTCTCGCCATAATCTATTGCGACGGGTCTGCAATTTCATCCCTCAGCCTCTTAGTGACATGAACATCCTGGTGGCCTCGGGGGCTCTAATCGTCTGTGGTGGTCAGTGCTCAAAGGGCCTACAGACAGCAGACCTCCGCATGCTGTGAGGGGAGGGAGTGGAGCCCTGGACATTGGCTGTGCGGGCCTTGGCAGGCCAACACCTCTGGCCTGCACATTCCTCCAGTATGTGACCTGTCTGGGGGGCAGCGATTCCGTGGGCTACCGATGAGCTTGGCCTCAGTCGGTCATGGGCAGTGCTGAGACAAGAAGGGAGTCTCGGACCTACTGTGGTTAACAAGGTGGCCTCCACCTTGCTTCCTATGTACAGCAGTGCCAAGAGGGGTCCCTGCTAAGGCCCTGGAGAGCCGGAAGCACAGTGAAAGAGGACTAAGCTGCTGGTCTCCCCCTCGCTGCCTGCGGGGGAGCCTGTTTTATCAAGTCCCTGCACTGACCCCTGTCTGTCTCTGCACAGGAGTCCTGGTGGAGACTAGAGACAGGGGCCTGGGGAAGACTTGGTGACTGGGGGTCAGTGAACTATCCTGGGGTTGAGAGGGCTCTGCCTGGAGTGCGTGAATAGTCCTGATACCCCACAGGCTGGCCTCAATTTCGAGGAGCACCGTGCTGGCCCTGCACTCAGCGCTTTCACCAAAGGCAGGACTCACATTTCCCAAGCAATACCTGAGTAAAAGCCTGGACTCGCTGATTTATTTTTCCTGCTGGACCACCTGGGTGGCATGGGCTTGAGTGGGGCAGTGAGTCTGACCCTTCTTGAAGTCCCAATCTGTGACCCCTCCCTGGCCTTTTGCCTGCTATTCCTGTTGCCACACAAAGGACTGCTTAGTGTGGCCTAGTGGCAGCTGTCGCACCCAGAGCTCCTTGCCTTTCCCTCCTCCCCCCTTCTACCCAGTTGGGGTGTGTGGGTGTGCCAAGTGTTCAGGGCCTGTAACATCCCCTGCAGCAAAACCTGAACTGCCTGGACACTGCTGAATCGGCGAGGCGGAGGACTTGGAGTGCTGCTGACCCCTGGGCTCTGCTGTGTCACCTATTGATTTCCGCTAGGGGGTCCTTGCCTCCCCCACATCCTGGATATTCCACCATCTAGGAGTGCTGCGACATGAGCCTCCAGACAGCTGAGTGAGAAGCCCCCAACTTGCTCTGGGTGCCCTGTCATTCCCAAATGCAGAACCACCAAAGCTACGTCAGGAACTGTGGCTAAGGACACATCTGGCACCTCCCTGTGGCACAAAGCAAAGCTGCCCAAACATGACTTCCTCCACAGTGAAGTCAGAGGCCCCTCCTTCGGCCACCTCTTCACCTCCCATACCCAAGCCTATGCAACATTGATGGTCTTTGCAAGAGAGTCAACGATATGGAACAGGCAATGGATTCCCGGATGGAAGAGCTGGAGGCCCGCTGGTGCCGTATGGGGACTTTGGAAGACCTTCAAATTGAGCTCCTACTGAAGCACTAAGACTTCAAAAATCAGAGCCAGATCAAAAATATTTATATCAGGGGCATTCTGAAGGGAATGGAGGGCCCTGGTATCATATCCTTCGTCGTGGACCTAATGCACGCAATTTGGGGAGATCCAGACTCTTTCCTTTCCATGATGGACGGGGCTCACAGGGTGGAAGGACCCTCCTCCTGATATCCTTGCACAAGGTCATTTCTTTGTCGAAAAGGAGGCAATCCTGCAGGCCTCACAGAAAAAGGCCCATTTGGTGTATAAGGGACATTCAATTTAATTTTTTCAGGATCTTGCGCCCCAAACTCTGTGGTGTCTCAGAGACTTCAGCCCCATCGCTAACAAGCTGCGGGAACTCAATATGCAATACCAATCGGGCCATTCTTTTGTATTATCTTTCAGTTAGAGGGCTGGCGTAAAATCCTCTGATTGCTGAATGGCACATCCTCTACCACAGCAGCCAATCTCTTGCAGGCTGTACCCA
This sequence comes from Lissotriton vulgaris, assembly GCF_964263255.1. Taxonomy (NCBI): domain Eukaryota; kingdom Metazoa; phylum Chordata; class Amphibia; order Caudata; family Salamandridae; genus Lissotriton; species Lissotriton vulgaris. The sequence goes on from NC_141695.1 coordinate 1,640,253,039, forward strand.
CTCCCGGGCCTACCCCTTGCTGCTAACATGGAGGGAAGGTGGTGCTGCATAAATTAAAGGAGCGCTGCGACCTTCTCCTTGCTTAAAATGGCACAGACTGCACCTCCTGGCAGCACCACTGCCAACAGGGGGTGCAGTTTGCTTCACTGGCACCACATCTCCCACGCGCTGGCATTTCACTGGGTGAATCAGAAAAAAGGAAAGACAGGAGGAAGAGAAGGAATATACTAGAGAGGGAGAAATTAGGAAGTTTAGTGAAGTTGGGTGTAAAGTTATAAAAGTCACAAAAAAAGCCAAAAACATCAAATACGCAAACACAAATACACACACTAAGGAAATAAATGCAAATTTACCAAATTATCTCCGCTTTGGAGCACCTTCAATAATCTCTAATGAGAAATCATGATAAAACTGTTGTCTCTCAAACATTATTGATGTACTCCCAGCAAAAGGTTTATTCATAGGGTACAATCAACCTTAGAACACCCACACAATTCCTAAAATTAGCATGGTACTAACAACAAATTATTTCTCCTTTTTAAAGACCCTCAAAACCTGGCATTCACTACAGTGCATTTCAATGGCGTGCTTTCATGAATATTGGTACCAAGTTGACTAGCAGCACTTTCTGGTTGAAGATCTGATAGCCAATCAAATCTCATCATGAGATCTGTGCTTAGGCTCTACCCAGATAGCCTTATTTGCTTTCCCTTAAATTTCTAACAACTACTGATTGGATTTACACCAAACAACTGAAAGCGTGATTTGCAAATCAGAATCTACCTTTCTGCCAAATTTGGTGTAATTCTGTACTGCAGTTCATGCTGTAGTCCTTTTCAAAGCTCCTACTGGGAATTAACAGAGGAAATCGTATTTGTTTTTACCCCTGCTGGACAGAATTGCATGAAATGTGGCAGACAGATAGCTTTTGGTCCACAGACATTTTGTTCAATTCAAAATGTGAGGCGATATTTTGAATAAAAATCCTTTTGCTTTTCTCCTCACAACTCTATTTTAAAATCACCATGTTTTGTTTTGCACTACACTTAATTCCCATGTGGTTTGGAATTTAGGAACTGATTATCAGTTCTTCCCTTCTTTGGGATTTTGGTCTGATCCAATTGAGCAAAGTTCCCTGGGATGCTAAGTCTCTAAGATCAAGAGACACATCATTCATATGGGTGGAGGACCAAATGATAAGATTGATCACAGCGATACATTGATGGGAATCCAAGAAGTTGCTCTAGGATCTCATGTTTTTTCACTCGTGGTTTGTTTATTTTCTCTCTTTCTTCATTCTTTTGGTGTGATACCTTCTCTGACTAATTGTTGAGAGTAGGCTGAGGCAAAAGCTGTCATTGGTCAGAGAAGTCCCTTCAAAAAAGGACAAAATCCCATCAACCCACCAAAGTGGCGTAGAATTGGTTGCCGATCCCCAATATAACTTTCTGCCAGAAATGAAATGTTTTGATATGGTCTCCTACGTGATTATTCTTTTTATCACTGATGCATGACTACCAAAGAGAGATCTCTTTGTTGAGCTTTTAAGTCTGTGTATGTAAACTTGTTAGATTCATCCCTTGTAGGATGTTTCAAAGGAGATGTATGAATACTACTGAGAACATTGTTGTATACTAGAAAGCTGCTTCCCCTTTATGTCCATACTTACAACTATACAGACCAAAGAGTCCTGTTTGGTTGTTCCATTTCTTTAGGCAACTACGGATGGATGCATGTTCTGGCACAACAATACATATTTTTCCACTTGATAATCAAGGGCTCCTGGTTTTTGCAGAGGGTCGTTGTTATGCGTGACATTTTCCTTCTTTTAAATATGTATGTAAAAACAAGGTGGTCCCTGATAACAACTTAATCTCTCACTTAACGTAAATCTCGTTATTTAAGATAAACCGATTATAAATCTGAAACAGGAGATGTATTATTTGCAAGAAACAAAGTTAGTACGCATACCCAACACAAACAATACAAAAGGCCTATTTATACTCAGTCTCTTCTTAGTATAATAGCAAATTTATTTATTTACACGTTAATAAAATAGAGGAAAAGGAGGGACTGCGACTTGCAATAAATATGACAGGTAATCACTGTTCAGAGGACATGGCCTCTGAATTTGGATTTGCTATTTGTTTACCTGTGATATAGAGCGGTGCCTCAACTACTGAGTGGAAGCCAGGTGAGGTGAGGAGTACTCCCGCTTAGAGACGGATAAGTGCGACAACCTTGTTGCTAAAAAAGATATGCTTTTGTGGTATTTATACCGAGGGATACATCACATAGCTTTTGAGTATCAACATCATCAACTTAGCAATGTCTAGATGTTGTTTATTTTACTTTAACAGCAACTTACTCTTGTTTGGTCTTCAAAGTGAAAACATGATTTTTTTGTTTTTTAGGAATGGGTCCAATACCCCTGTGATATTGAACTATATTCAAAATACACAGGTGAACGTAGGTTGTATTGTACCAACCTTTTTATTTTTTTATTTTCTTTTGAGACCTTAGATTGAGTATTTTTCACACTTAATACACTAGATTGCAGTAGCAACTCCATTTGTTTATTTACTGACGAAAGCCTAGATTAGTTAATCCATAGGCTGAAACATGTAGACCTGTCATTTATGTTGACCTCCACACACATTATTTTACTTTTGACACCAGGACAGCGTTTATTAAAATTGTTGAGTGCCCTGGTAGCCTATTTTCAAATTCACCTTTTTCACAGATTTATTCACATGCACTGCAATAGCCATCATTATCCCCTTTTAACTAGAATTCTGATTCATCACATGTGGGATCATAGTGGTTTTCCAGTATAGGCCACTTCTGTAAGCTCCCTTCAACTTTTGGGAAGGTCACAGCCCTTGATTGCATTAAGCTCTGCAAGTAAGAGGCCATCCCAGATGATGAAATATGCCACTTTGGTGGGTCGATGGGGTTTTGTCCTTTTTTGAAGGGACTTCTCCAACCAAAACAATTATAGTTTGTCACTGTCTTAGTATATATTTTTCTTCTAGACCAACGTTTTTTGTTTGTAATGCAAAGTTCAGTTTTGAGATAAAATTTCGTTTGGTCTTTTAATATTCTCCCAGGGACCCCCTGTTTAAATAATTTGTGAAACCTAGCTACAGACAGCCATGCTCAGAGCAATAATGTCATTAACAAATTGAAAGCTGACAAAGGGAATAGATAAACTCAGGACCCTGTACTCAACTACCCAAAATATCAACGTAGCCAACAGCTCACCTGGATTGAAGTTAGCTGTTCTCAACACGCGGTCCCTATAGAAGAACCACCTAGAGGTCTTTTCACTCCTCCACAATAGAGACATGGAGACATAGATATTCTGGCACTCATGGAAAGATGGTTGAGCAACACCTCAGTTCCAGACATTATTGCTGCTCTCCCAGATGACTTTGATGCCTTCTGGCATAATAGACAAGAAGAAATAAGAGGCGGTGGTGTCACTATTATTTTCAACAAAAGGCTAACAGTTGCAAAGATAATGGCAGAGAGCATAGGAAAGACAGGTCTACTGGTAGTCAAGCTCTTTATGAAATCCTCATGCCTCCTACTCATGGTTCCCTTACGCCCTCCTAGAGCATCCACTACCTTTAATGATCTCTTCCTAGAGTCCATTACTGACCACCGCTCAAGGCACAATCAAATCCTAGTGGTGGGTATTTTTAACTGCCACTGGGATAAAATACAGAAAGACCCACCCACCGGCTAATTCGAGTCAATGGTGAGCTCAATGGAGCTTCATCAATTGGACGACGGCCCTACCCATTTCAAAGGTCACACTCTAGACCTCATTTGGACCTCCAAACCATGGGCAAGCCTATTAGACATCAGCTCCTGCGCCTGGTCCGACCACTCGCTAGTTAGCTGTTGGGTCTCGACGGGTAACCCACTGCCACAACCTCCCCAGAGTGGAGGAAACTGAGATGCTGGAATTAAATCAAGCCAGAGAAACTAGTACACACTCTAACTAGGCTCTCAACCCCAAATCCCAAACATAAATAAGGGAACCCCAACCAAGAGTATGAAGCACTCTCAGACACTCTGTATAAAGCTTTAGATCAAGTACACCAGAGTGAAGGGACAAAATCAGAGCCAAGGGAAAGGGAGCCCCCTAGTTTAATGAGAATCTGAGAGAAAAGAAGCAAAGCCTCCGCCTAGCAGAGAGGCAGTGGCGAAGAAACTATGACACAACTAAACTAGCAATATATAAAACCCTACTTACCTCCTATAAAAAATCCATCCTAACCAGGAAAGCTGAATATTATGAGGCAAGAATTTCAGATGTGGTAAATAAACATAAAGAAACGTTCCGAATACTAACTTAGTCACAAAACTGAACCTAAATCGGCAAATGCGAGCATAAACTGCAACATATTCCAGTCTTTCTTCTTTCAAAAAATTAGGGACATCATCTCAGAGACTGACAACACCCCTATCATTCAGAGCCCCCCAGTGCAGCATCAGGCCCATTCCCGGCCCCGGAAGCAGCTCACCAATTTCCCTTACCTGAACTCAGCCACCCTAACCTCATTAATGAACTGTACCAAATCAGGCTCACCTGCAGACCCCTACCCCCGAGGATCTTCCGAATGGCCCTCCCAGGGATGGAAACTCAGATTCTCAAGGTATTAAACCACTCCCTGGAGACGGGCTATCTACCATTCATTTTAAAAGAGGCCAGAGTAATCCCTCTGCTAATAAACCAGGAGTTGATGACACTAATTTTAAGAACTATAGGCCAATCTCCCAACTACCCCATTGTAAGCAACGGTCATAGAACAACACGTTCTGAAAACACTCTTGACCTTCTTGGAGGACAACCAGCTGCTCCAAGCACAACAGGCGGGTTTCCGAGCCCACAACAGCCCGGATTTGGTGATGCTGTCTGTACTCGACGACCTCAGAACTATGTCCGACAACAAAATTCTGAGTGCTCTGATTTTATTAGACATATCAGCGGCATTCAACACGATCAGCCATAAACAACTACTGACCATTATCTCAAGCTTGGGCAAAGGTGGAGGAGCACACAAATGGTTAGAATCATTCCTGTCAGGTAGGTCAAAGAGGACGCAGCTGGGGGAGCAGGTATCAGATAGCGGCTTTCTCAACTGGGGAGTCTGCCATAGCTCTGCACTATCCCCGCTCCTCTTTAATATATACCTACAGCCCCTGGTAGCATCCCTAGCCTGCATGGACTGCCATATCTTCAACTACGCGGATGACACTGCACTCATCCTTAAAATTGACAACTCTACCCACCCCTAGGAGCTGGTGCAAAATATCCTAACATTTATAGTGAATTGGATGACAACAAATTCACTAAAGATCAACCCAGATAAAACTGAAATCCTGGTGATCCCAAAAAAAAATAACCCTTGGAACGATCTCTTCTGGCCCCAAGGCCTGGGTAATATCCCCTCACCTGCAGCAGTCATGAAAAGTTTGGGCATTAAAATAGACTCCCACTATCAATGGCCAACCAAGTCACCATAGTGGTCGGAACCTGTATAGGGCTCTTGAGACAGCTGCGGAAGCTTGTCCCTATCCTTTGAACAACGTCTCTTCAGTTGATTGTATCAGCCACAATTGTCTCCCGACTGGACTACGCAAACGCCTTCTACATCGGCCTCCCCCAAAACCTCATCCAAAACTACAAGTGGTGCTGAACGATGCAGTTAGGATGATATTCAGGCTCCCCAGAAGTGCTCACGCTACCCCTCTCCTATGTAAGCTACACTGGCTCCCCATTAAACAAAGAGCGAAATTTAAAGTCCTCTGTATTGCCCATAAAGCAATCTATGGAAATGCCCCTACATATATTAAACACCGTCTCAAGAACTATGTTCCAGGCTGTACACTGAGATCCTCACAAGCCCGCCGCCTGTCTATCCCACGTTGCAAAATTGTATCCAAAGGGGGCGGAGCTTTCTCTGTCCTTCTTCCACAGCTTTGGAATGAGCTGCCGGACTAACTTTGTATGGAACCGGCACTTCTCCCTTTCAGAAAGCAACTCAAGAACCTCCTCTTTAAGGAGGCTTTAAATACTGTTTAACTATCCTTTCCCTCCGCTACCATTGACACGACAGCCTACGGGCCTGGCTTTTCCCTCCCTAGAAGCGCTTATTTGTATTTGTATTTGTATGTCGATTTGTAGAGCGCGATTGCTGCCCGGGGGCGTCCAAGCGCTAAAAACCAACAGAACAGGAGGAGGTAGCCAGGGCGTTATCGGACGGCATTGAAGAGGAATGTTTTTAACTGTTTCCTAAATGAGGTAGGATTGGGGTTTTTCCTTAGGTGGAGGGGTAGGGTGTTCCATAGCTTGGAAGCATTGTAGGTGAAAGTCCTACCGCCAGTTCTGGATTTTTTTATTTTGGGGATTGTGGCCGTGAAGGTCTGGTTGGATCGCAGATTCCTAGTGGGTTGATAGTGTGACACAAGGTTGCGGGTGATGAGGGGACCCGTTTTCCAGAATGCCTGGTGCCCAATGCATAAGGCTTTGAATTGTATTCTTTGGGGAATGGGTAGCCAATGCAGTTTTTTCAGTCCGTTTTTGACTGATTGACGTCGAGGGATCTGAAGCAAAGTGCGCGCGGCGCAGTTCTGCACCGTTTGTAGTCTCCGTATGGTGTACTCTGGGGTGGCGAGGTAAAGGGCGTTGTTATAATCCAGTCGTGACTGGATAAGGCCCTGGATGGCTACTTGTTTTGCCTCCGTCGGTAGAAGATGGAGTACCTTCCTTAGCACTCTGAGCAGGCCAAAGCAGGTGGCTGCCAGTTTGGTGGATTGGGTGCCGAAGGACAGAGATCTGTCTAGCCACACCCCAAGGCTCTTGATACTGTCCTTTGGGGCCGGGGGGGTACCCAGGCAGGGTGGCCATAGAGTGCCGATGGAGTTGGGGTTGGCAGGGCCCAGGAGCATAAGCTCTGTCTTGTCCCCATTCATTTTTAATGAGGAGGAGGACATCCAGTCCTTGACTTCCTCGAGGCATTTTTTGAGCCCTCCTTTTGAGGTCTGGTTGGCCTCCTGTGCCAGTGAGACCACTAGCTGAGTGTCGTCAGCATATGAAATGATCTTGATTCCATACTGACGAACAACTTCAGCCAATGGCCTCATATATATGTTGAAGAGCGCCGGGCTCAATGAGGAGCCCTGCGGGACTCCACATTTTAATGGTCTGCTGGTGGAGGAGGATGTTCCGTCAAATACCCGAAAGGATCTGTCCTGTAAAAAGGATTCAAACCAAGACAGAGCTTTGTCTTTTATACCAATGTTTGCCATGCGGTCCAGCAGCATGTCATGGCTGACCGTGTCGAAGGCCGCGCTTAGGTCAAGGAGGATCACTGCCACTGATCCTCCCTGGTCCAGGATGGTTCTGGACTCCTCGGTGACCATGAGGAGCGCGGTTTCGGTGCCATGTCTTGGTCTGAAGCCCGTTTGAGTAGGATCAAGAAGCTGGTGGTTTTCGAGATATTTGATCAGCTGGCTGTTGATGTGTCTCTCTAGGATTTTACTAAGCCAGGGAAGGAGAGAGATTGGCTGGTAGTTACTGAGGTTCGAGGGATCTAGCTTGGGCTTCTTTAATAGTGCTCGGACCATGGCTTGTTTCCATTGTAGCGGGACTACGCCAGTAGAGATGGAAGAGTTAGGGAGGTCCATTATGACGGGCAGGGTGATAGCCGAGGCTGACATAATGATGTCTGGCGGGGCTGGGTCCCCCGGAGACCCGGATTTGACTTTTTTTGCCAAGGACTCGAGAGTCGAGAGATTAAGAAGGGCAAAGTGGTCGAGAGTGGGGGAGGAGTTCAGGTCAGAATTGCTTGGAGTGGAGGGGGTGCTGGGTGGAACAGGGAATGATTCATAAATGGTGGTGATTTTTTGCAGGAAAAAATCTGCCATGTTATTGCAGTGTGCTGCGGTCTTGGTCTCATCTAGACTGGGTGGTAATTTGGTGAGGCTTTTCACGATACGGAAAATTTCCCTGGGTTTAGATTTCGCTAAGATAATTTCGTTGGCGAAATAGGCTGTTTTGCTGGCCTTGATTTGTTCTTTGTACATTTTGAGTAGTTTTTGGTATTGAATTTTGTTTTCTGGCAGAGAGTCCAAGCGCCATTTCCTTTCCGCTTGTCTACACTGACGTTTCGTAGTTCTGAGGGTTTCAGAGTACCACGGAGCTGATTTGTGACAGCGTTTAGTGGTGGTTTTCCGTTTAGGTAGAGAAAGATCGAGTGACTTGGTAATCCAGTCCTCATAAGAAAGGTTTGCGATGCATGGGTCATCGTTAAGCGGTGGTAGGTTGCTGGACAGTTTTTTGGTCCATGTCTCGGTAGGGAGGCGGGACCATGGTCTGGCTATTCTTATACTGGGTTTGGTGGCTGGGGGTTTGGGGGTGTGCCATAAAAACGGGACCAGTAGATGGTCAGTCCAGGGGAGGGGGAGAGGTAGACTAGTTGTGAAATTAGTACAATTACTGAAGACCGGGTAAAGCAAGTGCCCTTGATCGTGGGTAGGGGAGCTGACCAGTTTGTGTAATTGTAACGCGGCAAGGTCGTCAGTAAGAAGAGCTGCCGTATGATTTGTATTGGACTCGAAATGAAAGTTAAGGTCACCCAAGAAAGTGAAATTGGCGGTACTGCTGACACGGTCTGCCACAATCCGTGCTAGTTGGATGTGGAATTGTTTTGGAGGGCCGAGGGGTCTGTATATGAGGGTGCCTGAGAAGCAGTTGTTCGGCGAAAGCTCCAGACTAAACGCTAGGCTTTCGCAGTCTGGAATGCTTTCTGCAATGATTCGGCAGAGGAACTGCTCTTTGTGAACAATTGCTAATCCTCCTCCTCTGCCTTTTGGGCGGTCTTGGCGGGAGATTTGAAAGCCAGGGGGAATGGCTGTAACCAAGGCTGGGTCTGAGTCTACGGTGAGCCAGGTTTCCGTTAGGAAAACGATGTCGGGTTTGTGCTCCTCCATCAAGAGTGCAAATTCGTTCTTATGCTTGGGCAGAGACCTACAGTTAAGCAAGAACATGCGGTACTCGTGGCACTGGTCCGAGGGTGGTAGGGGCTTGAGGGTGGATTTGCAGAGGTTGCATGTATACGGGAGACATTCAACGTGGTAAGGGTGCTGGTTGCAGTTCTTTTGTAGACGTCTTAGCTCTAAGAGTTTTTCGGAGCTGTACTGCCTGGGTATCGTAGCTTAGAGACCTGTTGCCGATTTAGCACTATATAAAAATAAACTAACATAAAATAACGTGGCTCAACTCATGATCTTGCTCTTGACCCAACAAAGGCCAGTAACCTCTTGAGCAAAATGGCATAATCACCAGCGACTGCAGGGTGAGGACGTAGCAGTGTCGAAATCCATCACGCCTTACTTGTCATCAGTGCCTGAAAATAAAAAGGATAAACCGTAACTCCGGTCTCCATATCCGAAACAGTAATCATGACAATCAGAAAGGGGAGGAAGAATATGAGAACAAAATTATGCAGTATACTAATACAATGCAAAGTCATTTTAACTGGGTGGGATAATCCTCGCCTCCGAGTCCTTAATAGAATTGAAAATTCTTGTCACGATTGTTTGCAAATTTTTAATTTTATGTCAAGACTGGAGGCTTCGATTATGCTTGTTCAAAGCTTTGCCACCACAACAGACGCCACATCAACAATAGGTTTATAATAGACTGATTTAAAAAAGGTCTCTGTTAACCAATCAGCTGCATTCATAATGTCTGTAAGGCTGACCCCTAAAGAGAAGGATTTTAACACCATCGCCCCTCGTGCTGAGTAGGCTCCAAATTTTGATACATCAATGCCTGCTTCGCCCATGATCCAACGCACCCATCTCAACAGTGTGGCCGGGGACACAGGGCAGAATGGCTTTTGCCATGCAATTAATAACTGACCTCTCATGTCTGAACAAAACTTTGGAGTACTTACCTCATACTCTTTCAAACATTGCACAACATACAATTTAGGATTATCTGGAAAAGCTGGGTATGATACCTAGGCGATATTGCATTTAGTCCATTTTGAGATGGTAAAAGTAACACCTTTAGAGGAAAACCTATGTCCCACTAGGTCTAAAGCTTGTACATCTGAAACTCGATTGCAGAAAATCAGACACAGCAACATGGTCAACTTAGCAGACAGTAGCTTTCTTGATAAATACCTATTGAAAGGCCAAGACTGCAAGAATTTCAGGACTACCAATACATCCCATAAAACAGAGTATTTAGGGGAAGGAGGCTTGACCATCCGAATATCCCTAAGCAGTTTTCACACTAAGGGATGCTCTCCTACCCGTTTGCCATTCACTGGATCATGACCTGCTGCGATGGCTGATCGGAAATTGTTTACCGTCCTGTAAGCCAAACCAGATGAAGCGATTGAGGCCAAAAAATGCACAAACAAAGAGAAATGTGCCTTAGCGGGATCAACTTCCCCTTGAGAGCACCAGCCACTTCCTCATTTCCAAGCTGATGAATATCGCTTGTGGGTATCAGCTGACCAGGCTTCACTGATAAATCTGTCAGTGTCTCTCGAAAGGCCAGGGATCTTCCATCTGTCCTAGAAACCCGCCAAGCCACCAGAAAGATTTGCTCCGATTCTACCAATGGATGTGGAGATCCCCGAGGGTCCAGGAACAGGTTCCACCGGTGTGGCAGTTGGATCGGCAATGCACATGACATTTCCAGAAGTACTGGGAACCATGCCCATGCTCTTCAGAGTGGGGTGTAAAGATTATTATTTAAGTGAAATTATGAAAATAGAAACTTGAATTGATATGTGAGGTAACATGATGAATTTGTATAAATATGTGATTTATCTATGAAAGAATGATTGGCATCTGGCACGGGATGAGGATGGGAACAATACATTGTATATAATTAGATGAAATGGTCATTTCAAGATGTCTGTCACATTAGCAATGAAATCTTTATTTTTTGTTTTGACAAACACACTTTCTATGTCACTGACTTCCGGTCAGTTTGTATAGCACAACTTTATTTATGAGCACAAATGTTATAATGGACTGTTGACACTGAAAAAGGCAACAACGCCGAAACGTGTTTGTCAAAGTCCGATATGAGGAATAAATAATTGAAAATACATATGGCTCCAGAGTGCGCTCAATTTGTAAAGCAATTCACAGAATGGAAGAATTGCAGTTGAGGAATCTATCATGTAACCCACCTTACAGCAAGCAGCACATGCGGTGTGAGGCGCGACGGCAGGTGGATTGGTGTTTGGCGATATATATATGTATATGTTTATATATATATATATATATATATATATATATATATATATATATATATATATATATATATATATATATAGATATAGACATATAGATATAGATATATAGCCAAAGAAAATTCTCCACATGATAGTAGCCCTCAACCTCTCAGAGCGGCTGCAGCTAAAACGGGAATGGAGCAACCCATTAAAATCATTGAAACCACAGAAGTGCCAAGCCCAGTTTCAAGAACATCAAGCATTTATTTTCCTCATAAGTAATAGCGTGCTCTCTTTCATATACTCCTTATGCCTTTTGGCTAACAAGCCTTCATCACAGGTAAAAGAGTTTTGCACAAAGAGTCACTTCCAGTTCTTTTATACATCCTGCTGTTACGTGGATTGAAGGGATGGCATAGTCCTTCAAATCTCACAATGAACCAAAGATGTATTCAAAGCATTCAATAAAGCTGTAGTATGTATTCATGTATAATATAATTGCATCCATATTACCTCACTTGTTGATTCATTGTCTGCTTGTCAGTGCACACACATTTCAATCATAACAGCAGTCCAATGCTTCTATTCAAACTGTGTGCAAACCAAAGAGAGCAAAATAACGCATTGTTTGATTAATGCATGTAGTCTGCAAAATTAGAAAGAGAAACTCCTCGCTTCCTTTTTCACCTCCATGGCAGATATCCTCAGGTAAGTCCTTTTGCTGGCATGAGGGAGAGCGGGTCATGCTCCCTAATTTAAATCCAAAGAAAATTCTTCAGGTGTTTGGATCCCAGAACCTGCAGAGGGACAGAGGATAAAAAAGAATGGAGCAACCCGTTAAAATCAATGAAACTACAGAAGTACCGATCCTAGTTTCAGGAACATCAAGCATTTATTTTCCCATAAGTAATAGTGGGGCATATTACCAACAACTAGCGATAATTATCGCTATGTTGGTTTAGCAGTGATATTTCTATCGCCGAGCTGCAGCGATTTTTATCGCTTAGGAGCCTTGCTATTATCAAGGTTTATCTCCTAAGCGATACAAATCGGCCGAAATTCATGAATATCGCTGTAAAGTCAGCGATATTCATGCATTCCCGAGCAAATGCTCTTAGCCATGTTATCCACCTACCATTGGATAACATGGCTGAGAACTGCTCAGGGGCAGGTGTTAGCTTTTGGAGATATTCGCGCTTAGCGCGAATATCTCCAAAAGTTGGTAATAGGAGATAGCGATGTTAGCGACTGTTTCCAGTTGCTAACATCTTGGCACGCCCACTTTGCATGTCATTTGTGATAAATATCACTGACATGCAAAGCGGGGCCCAAGATGGTCGCTATCTCCTACTAGCTGTCGCTAACTGGTGTTAGCGACAGCTAGGTAATAGGGAGATAATTTTATCTCCGCTTTCTTGGATTTTAAAGCCAAAAAAGCTGAGATAAACCCCCTTGATAATATGCCCCCGTGTTCTGTCTTTCATAGACTCCTTAAGACCCGTACCCTCCAGATATGCCCCCGCCTCCCGTTTGACATAGACATGCATAGTCCCCACATTTGAAATCACCAAGAGATTCAGGTGGGGTTAAAAAGGCCATGTTTAATCACAACATTGTATAAACATGACAAGCAAATTACATGCATATCTGATATTTACAATTACATTTATAACTACATTTACGAGCATATCATGCTCCTTCAACCTTCCCAACCCTAAGGGAGGAACCCCATCTGGTTCACATCTCGCAACTGGGTATCCTACGCCAGGTGCTGTGCACCTGCCCCTTAGAGTGGTGGGTCCCGCCCTCCGGTCCTTGTCCGCCATTACCGGGGCCGACCTCTCGACCACCAGGCTGCCCAGGGACGCCCGGGAGGCTCGAAATCTGTCGCCCTAGCCTCCCCAGCCGGTGGTCACTTCCTCCCAGCGGAGAGCTTACCATCAGAGACTAAGGTAAAAGAGATTTGCACAAAGTGTCACTTCCTTTTCATTTATACATCCTGCTGTTATGTGGATCAAAGGGATGGCATAGCCCTTCAAATCCCACAATGCACCAAAGGTGTATTGAAAGCATTTAATAAAGTTGTAGTATATATTTATATATAGCATAATTGCGTCCATAATACCTCACTTGTTGATTCATTGTCTGCTTGTCAGTGCACACACATCTCAATCATAATGGCCGTCTAATGCTTCTATTTAAACTGGGCCCGATTCACAGAACTAACTTAAGACAAAATCCTAAACTTACTACCATTTTGGTATTCACAGAAGGCACTTACTCATTTTGGTATTCACAGAATGCACTTACTCATTTCGGTATTCACAGAAGTTAGGATTCCTAACTTTAGGACTGTGAATACCGAAAGTCTTAAAGTTAGAATTTATCGAGTGGATTCCCCTTTTTCCCTTTCTCACCTCCTTGGCAAATATCCTCGGGTAAGTCCTTTTGCTGGCATGGGGGAGAGCGGGTCATGCTCCCCAATTTAAATCCAAAGATGTACCTACCAACCAGTGAATTGGGTTGCAAGTGACTATTGTCATTGTTCTCTTTTTAAACTACGAAAGACAGTTTCTTTTTCATTGTGTGCTTTTGGAGGAGGATACTGGATGTTTCATGGTGCCATCTTAAAGCTCATTTACTTTACACTGCCGAGAAAGATTGTTGCATATCAAGTGATAATTATTTTATTCTCTTACCGCTTTAAAAGGGGGATTTATGATAGAGTCCCATGATTTGCTCTTCCATCCCATGTGATGTTTGGTGGGTGGAATGCATGGGTAATTGTGACCATCTTATATTTCTTAAGGTTCATTTTGAGGACAAGAAGTTGGATAGTAAGATGGTAACAGTTTTGCTCTTTCTTTTGCAGCATTCATATGTTGCATTTGGGATACATACTAACCGGTTATAAAAGGAATTCCCCAAGCATAAGAATATAGGATTATGGTGTACTGCTTTTTTCTTTTGCAGGTATTTCTATCTTTCATTAGGTGTTACATGTTTCATTCTATAAATCGTATATGGGGTGACACACATTATTTATTTGAGGTCTTCCTCCTTGCTGTTCCTGCCCTTTCCTTCCCCAGCTTGATTGCTTCAAAAGTCTGAGGTATTGTAGTTTTCAGACTTGAAGTTACCAAGCGGTAGACCATTCCAAGCTTCGTTCTGATCCTTGGAATTTATCATACTGGCCTCCAACCAGACGATACTACCATGTGTTTAGTAATGCCATTCTTCTATCCATAGATCAAAGTAGAGGCAGTAGCATTTCAGAATATTATACCCAGGACAAGCAGACTGTTATTTTTCTTTACAGGTATTTGGGAAGGGGGAAAAGTACTATTATTTTCATATGGTTGTCTGTCATTATAGAGTATACAATGAGGTGTATTTATTATTGTGTGGTTCTTGTTTCAGATCTCCTTCCCTGCTGATCCCTTCCTTTCCTTCCCTCACCTGATCACTCTATTGAGTCTGTGGATTTACTCAGGCCTTAGGGCTATCAGCAGGTGGACCCCTAAAGCATCGAACATCTAGGATCCGCCTGTGTGCGGCGGGCAGCTCCAGCGGCCTGACAAAAGCCGCTTTTTAAATCAATACACAAATTTGCCAATTGGCATTTCTTTGCATCCATTTCGGGAAGTCAACAAACGCCCACTGGGTATTTTATTTTGTGTAGAAACTCCAAATGTCAGGCCCTTGAGCTGCCCGCCACGCACAGTCTGATCCTAGGCTTTGAAACTGTTGGCGCATTTATGGAAAGGGACTATCCTTATGTGAGGGATTGTGTATGAACAGCTCTCTTGGCAGGTCAGATGCCGTCAAACCACTTGGGATTTTATTGCCCTTCAATTCGGGAAGTCAACAAAGAACCACTGGGTATTTTATTTTGTGTTGAGACTCCAAATACCAGAGGGCTTTGCAACGCACGCTCATCAGGGAGGGCGAACACACCCAGGAGGTCGAGACTCTTTAATAAAGTACAGGTGCTCTCTACACTGTTGGTTGCACTTTCCTTTGCTGTGAGCTTCAGATCAAGAATTAATTTTCGAAACTCGTTAAGCCCGTCATTTGGATGGCAGTGGCAGGCGAAAGATGTTTGTTCCTCTCATCTGTGTGGAGTATGTTCCGGTAGGGCGTGAGAGTAATATATAGAATGTTATAATCACAATAAGATGATTACAGAGTTGGTCACATGGAGTTTACATAACAACTACTTTGTCTTTGGAAATGATATTTATCTGCAAAAGAGGGGTGTGGCTATGGGGGCCCGCTTTTCTCCCAGCTATGCGTGCTTGCACGTAGGCTGGTGGGAGAAGCAGGTCCTCATGGGGAAACATCATGACACTTTCTCTAAACACATAGTACAATGGGTACATTTTATCGACGACGTGTTTGTGATTTGGAGGGGGGATGAGATCAGTGCCTTAAATTTAATTGAACAGCTCAACATCAACCAAGAAAATTTGATATTTGCAGCACAGAGGAAGAATTAGCAGTCTGCACCACTCAGGCCCTCACGAGATTCAGAGACAGGGGTACAGTGACAGAGTACTCAAAAAAGCCACTGACAAGGTAAGGGAAAGATCTAGGGAATCTCTGTTGAGCCCCTCAGAGCCCTCCATTCAGGATACTACTGATATCAGTGATGATCCTAGTTTGAGGTTTGTTACAACATACAACTATCAGGAAAGACGAATCAGAGCTATTCTAACAAAAAGTTGGCCCATACAAATGACTGATGGGGTCCTAGCACCCCAACTGACGTGCGGACCCAATATCACTTATCGGAAGGGTCCCGGAATGCGCACACATGTCTCCAACACATTACCTGAACTTATGAAAAATCAATCTTGGTTACTACCGGGGTTTGTGAAATGCTCAAGTTGCAGGGAATGCAACTTTGGCATCAATACTTCCAAATATGACACTCCGTTCAGTCCAACTCTGTTGCCTATCAAAGGAAATTACAATTGCGAGACGGAGTATGCTGTCTATGTATTGACACGCACCTGCGGCCTGAAGATATGTTGGGAGTACCAGGCTGCAGGTGCATGTCAGAATCCTGCAGCATCTCCGAGCAATAGTCAATAATGACAGCTCATATCCTGTCACGAGACACTTCAAAATGATACATAATAACAATCTAGAGTGTCTCAAGTATTATGTATTGACGGCTGTCCCCAAACCACGTAGGGGAGGCGACAGAGACAAAATGCTAAGGCAACTAGAATCAAAAATGATTCTTGAACTGGATAGAAAAAGTGCCCAACTGCCTTAATACGACGGAGGATTTATATCATTTCTTATAGACTGTCCTGCTATTCTACTATATTGCTGTATCACCACCCTGTCTGGTTCCTATTACATGTAGTTAATTAGTGGCCGCCTCCCTCGCCCAATTGATGTTTTACTGTTTCTCGGCCATTTTAATTGTACATTTTCTTTAGAAGATGCAGGAATGATTTTAGTACCTTTCTGCATCATGTAATCCACCTGGGTTTTTTTAGCACACATTTTTTTACATACACTTTAATAAGGTCTTTTAGGATTCATAGAAGGGTTGCCATCATCACGGATGTCCCTACCGTATTTTACCATTTACATCATTAAGGTATTTATAAAAGTTGTTGTAGTCTGTTTTAGTATTTATACGATTTGCGTATTTTGCACAATCATTATGTTTACATTTGCGAATTTATTGCACATTTTTTTAATGTGTTATTCAATTTTGATACTTTTATACTATTTACTGATTTTTTAATTAAATCGATATAGTATTATCAATTGAGTATATTTGCACAGTCAAAATGTTTACATTTGCGATATATTGCACGCTTCATAATGTCTCCATCTGCATTATTTTGCACTAATACAGTTTGGACTACCTTATGAATAACCTGCATTTAAGCAGGGATAATTTCTATTTGTAATTTTCAGTAGGGATTATTCTCTTTTGTTAATTCCTGAATTTATTCAGTATATGATTTATTTTGGGTTGGCAAAATTATACTTATGCCCTTCCATTAGGAATCTGTCAACCATAGATCTGAAAAGTAGTATGTTTTCTATGTTAATTGTCACATGGTGTTCACTACTGCATTATAAAAAAAATGGCACACACAAGTTAGACTATCTGTGATCAAGGGCATCCGCCCGAAACGCGTCAGACCGTTGTGTTGTGTAATTTGGTGAAATAAACATCACTTTGCCTGAAAACTTGGGATTCGCCGTGGTTTCTGTGTTCGCCAGACAGCAGCTGGAGGTAAAGGGCTATTATTTCTCGATATATATATATATATATATATATATATATATATATATATATATATATATATATATATATATATATATATATATATATATATATATATATATATATATATATATATATATATATATATATATATATATATATATATATATATATATCACTGTTCCATGTTCTTCTTATCTGAGTCTAGTCATATGATTTTTTTAAATACTTTTTGGGGTTGTAGTGTTTTGGGGTAATACTATGATAATACTATGATCACTGTAGATAGAGTAGAGTCATGGTTTTTACTTTTTATTAGTGTTATATTTTGATTGTAGTTGTGGTAGTCGAGTGAAGAAGATCTCATTATATGCTACTTATAGGTTTATTGTTTGTTTTAGCTATAGATTGATTTTTTTTAACTTTATATTCCATTGTAATGATTATATAATGATTGAATTATGTGGTTGGTAGTTTTGTGTTTCTTTTACAGGTTTCTCATTTGAGTCAAAAGAGAAGCTAGGTTTTATGCTTTTCAATTAAATAAATGTCATTTTTTGTGTTATTTTCAATTTCCTTGTTTTTCTGGTTTTCCTGGGACATTCTTTGATATTGAAATTGTTTGAGTTCTGAATGGTGACTATGGATTGCTATCACTTCTTAAGAATGTATGTTTGTCTTAGATATATCTGTATTATTTTAAGTTTTATTTATAGATACTTTACGCCTTTTGGATTATAATGGAGTTTCATCTCTAGAGCTACAAACTGCAAGTAATGTTTTTAATTTTTAAAGGGTAGAATATGTTGTTGCATTATTCTGTATGACATGTAATTTATTGTTAATAATGTTTTTAGGCTATGCATATTTTATACTGCATTCAGTGTTATGTGTTGTGATTTGGATAATTGTAATTTGTTTAATTTATTATATATGTATTTATTTATTTATTAATTATTATTTCAGTGTTTTTTGCCATTCAATGTTATTGATTAGTTTTGCATGCTTGCTTTTCTTTTAAGATCAAATAGCAAAATATAGCATAACAGTATTAATCATTTTAAAAATTGTTGTTGTTTATGGGCTACTTAGCATTGTTTTTGGTGTTTTTTGGATGGATTAGTTTAAAATATAGTTCTTATGGAGTCTAGGTTTCATTGGCCTTGATTGCTGGCAAAGGGTTTGGCTTTTCTTTCAAACAAATAGTTGAGACTAGGTTTAGGTTAGGTCAGTGATTGTTCCATTCTTGGGGCCTCATTATGATGAAAGCCATCGACACTAGCAGGTGACCGTCCGACAATGTGTCAGCAGTCCCACCTGCCCTATTATGATAAGACCACCATGCAGGTGATCAGAAAGTGCCCTTTTTTACTGTGACTTGTGCTGCAGCCCAGGAAAAGGCACATGGTGCATGGATGTGTGGGGGTCACTACTACATGTGCCCCCCAGGCCACTTGGCAGTGGCTGACAGGGGCCCTGTTTGGGGCCCTCAAAGTCCCTTTGGGGCTGCCTTCCCATGGCGTTGGGATCACCATGAAAAGACCGCCACATTAGGATGCTGCATCCCAGCAGTCTTTCCATGGCGGTTCCCACACCATGGAAAGGTTGGTGGGGATTGACTTTGGGAGTCCGTTGCGGGCCCCCCCTGTGCAGAGGGCCTTCTGTGTTGCACTTGGGGGGCACCTATGATGCACCCCTACATTTCCCTGCTCCCTGTGACTGGAACCATGTGGTGCCTGCCATGTATTGCAGGGAAAGCAAAACCTGCATTTTTGACATTGTGGCGTGTGCTGTAGTCAGCAGTACCTGCTACAATGTTAAAACTGCCTTTTGTGGCTGCCTCTGTAGCAGCCGCATTGTAATTTGTGGTGCTGGACCACCACCATATATGCGGGCAGTCCCAATCCTGGGACGATGGTGGACGGACTTAAGTCCATCTGCCATAGTAATCACCCCCTTAGTTTCTAATAGCTTTAGTCCTTTTTTCAATTTACTAAAATTGGAAAAGTCTTTGAAGGCTTCATCCTAGGGTTTCTTGGAAGGAATAATGCCACTTTTCCACTGTTTATTGTTTTTTGCCAGTTGTGCCATGGTAATCTTATAAATGTTCCACCATAGTATATGATACTTGGGTTGGCATCTGTGTTGAGAACAGAACAGTCTTACAACCCAAGTATCTTCAAAGTAGTCAAGTAGGGATGTGAATTTTTTATTTCTTTAATAGTAAGCTAATTATTTGAATCGGTTGTAATGTTTTGCAATTTCAGTTACAGGGACATATGCTGAGGCAATTAGTTTCTTATGGGGACATTTTGCACTTGTGGAGTATTCTACACTAATGCCATTTTGTGCTTGTGTCTCCAGATACATTGACTCAAGTATAGCAACAGTCTTGAATGAATTAATGTGGTTGTATTATTCAACTGTAGAAATCTTTCCTTACTTAAAGTCCATAATTATGTATTGAATATTATAATTATTAGCTTTTAATTTCATTTTTGGTTAATAGTTCTTTGGATGTTGCACTTCATTTATTTGGTGAAAATGTGTAGACTAAGCAAATGTTGTTATTTTGTGTCCTACATGTATTATGTAGATTTGTGTGAACAATGAAGGGCACGATTTGAATATACCACCCAATATCCATGTGTTGTTCTGGGTAACTTTGTTAACATTGTCATATCAAAAGAAAGCATCACTTTGAGTGTTAAGTTTATGTTTTCTGGGATTTTACATATCCTAAATTTTTTGGGGAGCAGCAGCTGTTTTTCTGGTTGCTTTTGTAGTTCTGGCTGTGAGCCTTTATATTTGTGAATTGTATGTAGCCGGGCTGAAGAGTAATCAGTAATGTTGGGGATTATATATTTATTAAATTGTGCCAATAGTCTCTTATGAGCTGGACTAGCTTCCTTGAGTTCTTGCAGCACAATTTATATTTTAGTTTATGTTATGCTGGAGGTATGAATATGCTCTCTAACATTTTCAACACTTTTACTTTTGCTCACCTGTAGCATGTATTAGAATCACATTGTGAACATTTGCAGTGTGTTCTTTCACTGCTTGTACTTTCTTTGCTTCATGTGTATAAATGTGGTTTAAAAATAATATTATTTTCTGAGATTTTGTATATGTGACTCTGTTACACATTTAACTGTGGGTTATAGAATATGAAATTGTTAATGAATTATTAATAACTACATTTTCACCAGCTAATTATTTAAGCATTTAAAAAAAGAAATTGTACATTTATACATAATTACATCTTTTTAACCTCTTCACCGTGGCGCGAATTCCGCAGCAGTGCTGGGACATTCCATTTGCTGACGTGGCTCAGACGGCCCCCAGCCGTCTTGCGCACAGCCCCACAGTGACTCTTGACTTCTGGGGGCCGCCAAGAGCACGGAAGAGGTTACTGATGTTTGGAAACTTAAATATAAGTGTTCGTTGACTTAGTTGGTTTTTGCCAAATGATTCTGCCTTTGAAAGTTTGGAAAAAAATAGCAGTTCTAGGGCTATGTGGTAAGCAAAAGTTTAAATTTAACTGTATCTATTGTTTCTTGTATATGGTTATTTTAATATTGTTAGTTAATCATTAATTGATATTGTTTACATGTTATTCACTTTGTATTGTTCAACTTGGTTAGGATGTGCTTTGAAAGATATATTAGGTACTTTGCTATATGGCCGAGATACCCGCCACCCCCTCTCAACACAATCCCCAAAGGAGGGAAACCGGAAACAGTTCTTGAGTTTTTGGAAGTGGGATGGAGTGACCATCCCGGCCGTATTTATTAAAACAAAAATTAAAAACATTAAACGTTCATGTTATGTACAATTTCATTACCATATTGCGATGTTTGGCTAACCTTAACAGATTCTCTAATACAGAGGTTCTCCTAGCCGAACTAGCATCCAACAAAACATTTCTTGACATATTGAAATTGTACAACCTAACGTTTAAGGGCCAACGGCAAGGTCATAACCGGTGTCAAGATCCCTAACCAGACTTACCCCTCCCACTTGGGCTGGGCGACAGCACGGAGGCGTACCTCAAGTGCAACTATTACCAATTTCCCTTGACTTGACGGGGGCACCTAAAGACTCGACGCCAGTTAAAGGTCGTTCGAATACTCGTGTGAGGTATCTAGAAGGTACCGTAGACCTTATCCCAACCCCACACAACTTACCGCATCTGCCGTCGCAGATGTCACTGGCCCCGGGAAATTCCCCAGGAGGGGGCTGTAACCCCTCCTACAAAGGAAGGGGCCTTGACCGCCTTTCCTTTACTTCCGGCGACCCATCCTTAGAAGGGACCGCCTCCCCATTGAGGGGCCAATGGCCACCTCTCCCGAGCGCTCCCATCCGTGTTGGGTGACGCCCACTCATAGGGATCTACTAATTAGTGCTCACCGATCATGACCTTACCGCCTACCAAAATAAATACGACAGTGCAAATTAACCTACGAATACATTGGCCACTATGACCGAAAGAGCATGCATTAAAATTCAACCTTAAACTGGATATCTTTAATGGTAAACATACTCAAAACAACGATTCTTTATTAACCCATAAACATGGCACTACAACCTGTAAACGAAAACCGAATCAAAAATTAATCAACTTTATTATACACAACTGGCTGTCTTCAGGGGCTGGTGGGTGGGTCAAAATTGGCTCTTCGTTCTGTCCCGAGCTCACGTGCAGCGAGGAGGTGCAGCTTCAGAGCACAAGAACAAGAGGATGTCTTCTGATCTTGCGTCCCTTTTTATCCGTCTTCAGGGCGGGCGTATACCCGCCCCTGCCTGCCCCGAGGGCGTGGCTGGCTGAGTCAGTGTCTAGGCCAGCCCACTCTAGGGCGGGAACAGGCACGCCCCGGCTACGCCGCTTCGGGCATACCAGCCGAGACGCGCCTCCCGCCCAAAAATGGCTTCCCGGGGGGATCGAGGCACTCAACCATACGTTCGGGGGGACCAAGTTGGTCGCCCCTTTCCATATGGCCGAGATACCCGCCACCCCCTCTCAACACAATCCCCAAAGGAGGGAAACCGGAAACAGTTCTTGAGTTTTTGGAAGTGGGATGGAGTGACCATCCCGGCCGTATTTATTAAAACAAAAATTAAAAACATTAAACGTTCATGTTATGTACAATTTCATTACCATATTGCGATGTTTGGCTAACCTTAACAGATTCTCTAATACAGAGGTTCTCCTAGCCGAACTAGCATCCAACAAAACATTTCTTGACATATTGAAATTGTACAACCTAACGTTTAAGGGCCAACGGCAAGGTCATAACCGGTGTCAAGATCCCTAACCAGACTTACCCCTCCCACTTGGGCTGGGCGACAGCACGGAGGCGTACCTCAAGTGCAACTATTACCAATTTCCCTTGACTTGACGGGGGCACCTAAAGACTCGACGCCAGTTAAAGGTCGTTCGAATACTCGTGTGAGGTATCTAGAAGGTACCGTAGACCTTATCCCAACCCCACACAACTTACCGCATCTGCCGTCGCAGATGTCACTGGCCCCGGGAAATTCCCCAGGAGGGGGCTGTAACCCCTCCTACAAAGGAAGGGGCCTTGACCGCCTTTCCTTTACTTCCGGCGACCCATCCTTAGAAGGGACCGCCTCCCCATTGAGGGGCCAATGGCCACCTCTCCCGAGCGCTCCCATCCGTGTTGGGTGACGCCCACTCATAGGGATCTACTAATTAGTGCTCACCGATCATGACCTTACCGCCACAGGCCCGGATAGTTGACCGGCTATCCGGGCCCCCCCACAAAACTCCTAGCTAAAGGTCATGTTTCAACGTTTTCAACCATGCTAAGAAGTCTCCTATGAGTAACTCATTCCCCACCCGAGACAAATGCACACCATCCCCAAGATACATACTGTCATCATTAATACAACCGTGCGAGATAGCATGCAATGTCCTGGTACGAAACAACCTACTCACTTTATTATTAAGTTTTCTAACAGAATGGTTCAATGCAGGAATCGAAACAGCCCCCCGCCACACTTTTCGTGGGATCATATGAGACCACCCAATTATGCACCCCGGAACTCTCCTCGCCAACCAACTTACAGTGGAAAGCATTGCCTCCAGGAGAAGTCGTCTACCGGTGGAGACCAAATCATTGCCCCCTAAATGCACTATGACTATAGACGGCGGTGACCTCGTCCGCCCTAACAAATCCTCAAAATATGCTTGAAACTGGTCAATACAGAGACCGCCTCTTCCGTAGAAGGACACCCTGTACCCGTATTCCCCAGCTACGTGAATCATGTCACCTGCTTTGAATACGTCCGCGGCACGCCTCACGTATGAGTGGCCCACGACCCACACCTCCTTTTTCACAGCCGGTGATGTCTGACCGCTGGCCCGGTGTTGGGTCGACTGCATAGTCCGCCCCGCCTCGTAGGCTTGCGCAACTGTAAACCAAACAAAAAACAAGAGGCGTGAGTACGTCATTACAGCTTTACAACATGTGCAACCGCACATACCTCTTATAACAATTGGAGGACCAACGCCCCACTCGTTTGACTTGTTCAACATTAAGACCCCTGGCTGTAGCTTCCGTAGCAGCCCCTATCCGAAAGGAATGGGTCCCAAACTCGCCCGGGTTCAAGCCCGCAGCGGCAATTGACATCGCAAGCACCCGCTGAAACTGAAACTTCGTCAGTGGGGTGGGGTCCGCGTGTCTCAACAATGTCCCCCCCCATGATGCCACCCTTCGTGCTAGGTAATCTTCTAAACACTTCACCGGACACATGGAGGACCCTGGAATCCTGCGAATGACTATGCAGTCACCCACCCCACCTTGATCGGTTTTTGACTTGACAAAGGATACAGTCATCGTCTCACCCCTGATCTGAACGTGTTCCCGGCACAAACCCCCCACCACATCCCGCTTGCTCCTTGCTACCAGCTCACTTATCCTCATTGCCCCGTGAAATGCAAGCGTAAAAGCAGCTCGGAACAAAAAGGCCTCGAACTGAGACGAGCATGTGGCGGGGAGTGTGGCCAGTAACTGGGACAACCTATCCAGACCTATCGGGCGCCTCTCATCTACTTTGCGACCCTCAAGGCGTTGCCACCCACGTAGCGCTTTCTGTACCACAAAAGACGCCGTCGGGTCCTGGATATTATGAGCCCTGGCAACAAAAGAAATGGCAGCACGATGCCTCTGGGCTGTAGCCACCGACTTCCCAGCCTTACGCAAGGACATCAGAAAATGTACTACCCAATCCTCATGCCCCCAAAGCCCCCCTCTCTCAGCCCCCAAAAAGGCTAAATAAGCCCGAAACGCCCCTTCGTATGCCTTCCTCGTCCTTGGTGCTAGACTCTCTCCCACGAGGTAACGAAGTTCGGGGCACCGAGAGACCAGAGAGCTTCGGGAAAGGGTGCTGATTCTGGGTCCGCTGAGGGAAGGAAACCCGAGAAAGCCTGCATTTGAAAACGAGACAGTGCATCAGCAGCCTGATTCATCACCCCTGGGACATGTTTTGCTCTGAATACCACGTTCAGTTGCATACATAGTAAGACAATTTCTTTAAGCAGCCTTAAAATCATCTTACAACGTGCTGCCTGACTATTGATGCATTCTACAACGGTCATATTGTCAGACCAAAATATGACAGAGCGATTTTTGAATCCATCGGGCCAGGTTCTGAGGGCCACAAAAATAGGAAACAGTTCAAGGAAAGCAATATTACTCGTCAGCCCCTCTGCGTGCCACCATGTTGGCCACCTTTGTGCTGACCATTTTGTGCCGAAAATGGCGCCGAAACCCATGCTTCCCGCTGAATCCGTCCACAGGCCCAGCTCTTCAGAGGACAAGGCCGGTTTGTTCCATACGACTCGACCATTGAAATCCTCCAAAAATGCTAACCAAATACGCATGTCTTGGCGGACCTCGGCCGATAATCTCGTGCGATGATGACCCTCTTTTAGGCCGACCATCGCCTGGGCAATTGAACGGGAGAAGGGGCGAGCCATCGGGATCACCCTTAGGGCAAAATTCAACTTCCCCACCAATTGCTGCAATTGATGCAGCGTAACTTTAGATGCAGTAATACACATTTCCAGGGCTGCCCTGAATTTCGACACTTTGGCAGCTGGTAAACGAAAACAACCCTCACTAGAGTCCAACTCGATCCCGAGAAACTCGAGGCAAGTCGTGGGACCCATAGTTTTACCTGGTGCCAGTGGCACACCAAATTGATCCATTAAAACACAAAATTCAGTCAAGGCCCGGGCACATTCATCATCCCCTGCGGCCCCAAGGAACAGAAAGTCATCAAGGTAATGCATCACATTTCGAAAACCCGTTTTCTTCGTATAAACCCATTGTAGAAAACTACTGAATTTCTCGAAATATGCACAAGATATTGAGCACCCCATCGGCATACACCTATCCATGTAATATGAACCTTGAAACATGAATCCCAAAAGACGTTGGTCTTCCGGGTATACCGGGAGCAAACGGAACGCTGACTCGATATCTGATTTTGCCATCAGCGTCCCCAGCCCCAGGCGAATCAAAATGGCTACGGCCTCATCGAAGGATGCGTACCGCACCGAACATACCTCTGGATCAATTGCATCGTTTACAGAAAGGCCATGAGGAGCTGATAAATTGTGAATCAGTCGAAACT
Organism: Lissotriton vulgaris; assembly: GCF_964263255.1. Taxonomy (NCBI): domain Eukaryota; kingdom Metazoa; phylum Chordata; class Amphibia; order Caudata; family Salamandridae; genus Lissotriton; species Lissotriton vulgaris. Next base: position 1,640,279,235 of record NC_141695.1, read on the forward strand.
CACCTGGGTCCTTCTTGGGGACCACCCCTAAAGGAGAACAAACAAAATTCGGTACCGGGGGAACACTAAACGGGCCGGCAACCCGACCTCGGGTGACCTCTTTCCGGATCTTATCCTGTACTACAGTTGCATGCTGAAAGACGGAAAGTTGGTTTTTGCACGTCTCGACCCCCTGAAAGTTCCCCACCGGGATGCGGAAACCATATGAAAAACCGTTCCGTAGCACCCCAGCAGAAGTACGATCTGGGTATTCGCTGAGCCAAGGGATCATCGCCAGGGTATCAATCGGGGTTGGTAAAGGCGCCCCTCGGACTATATTAGACCTGTTTGGCGCCTCCTCTACCCCCATTCTCACCCGATTTGGCTCTGCACGAGGACTCAGGATGGGGTGCCCCACAGCCACTACATTCGTGTTTGAATTTACAAGTTCCTGGGGGCCTAGTACATTTACTTCTGTTGAAATTGAAACAGAAACCCCTCTTCCCTGTATTGCCGGCAGGTCTCGGGTAATCGTCTGTACCCGTACCCGACCGAAAGGGCGTCCCCCCATTTTGGCGGGAGGACTCACCAACAGTACTCCCCACCAACGGTACTTTCAACATCCCCGACTCTTTCATTTTATTCCATGTCAAAGAATCGTAACAGTCCCAGGTTAAATTTTTGTTATGCTCCATCGCTTTCCTGAAAAGGTTGTCATAACAGAACCATTGGTTACCTTGGTGCGATGTCGAGTACCCCATAATTCGTGACTGATATACTGGAAATTCAGGGAGCAATTCAGGCCTACGTTCACCCAAAATTGACGTAAAAATTCCCCAAGCATTACCCCAGTTGCCAATATTCTCATTCACTTTAAATGCGGCCATTTTGGCACGCCAAACACTCGGATGCATCAGATCCTTTTGACCTTTAACAGTTTCAACCTCATAGTGATCAACGAGCAAGGAGAAAATGTTCACGTATTCCCCCGCCCAAATCTTTTCCTTTATTGCCAAAGGAACATGTTGCCCCAATTTTTCTCTACGAGAGGGTACTGACTCATCCCTTGCGATCGGCAATGGCCGCTTACCTGCACCGGACACTACTTCCGCCCCTCGTGGCCTGTTTAATACCGCATCCGGCGCGGGCACCTTGGCTGCATCACGTTTCTCGCGCAACTGTTTCATGAGTGCTTGCGCTTCGGCAGCTGTGGCGCCCTCGGTGCTGTCCCCCAACCATGCTGCTAGCTGCGCCGCCAACTCGGGGGGCATATCCTCAGCGGATGTCGGGGTGACTACGACCGGAATCGGGTTCCCTTCCTGCGGCACCGGGGCCGGTACCGGGGCTGGCGACTCGAGCGGAGAACAGGGAACCGGGACGTCTCCCCCGACCGGCCCCTTTCTCGGCCTCTTAGGCCTCCCTCTGGCCGGTGGACGCCCCGATCCCTCCTCGCCGTCTCGCCCCGCCAACTGCTTCTTTATCTCGGACATTTCCTTCATGAGAGCCCGAACCATTTGGTCAGTCGACATTCTCTTCGCGCCTTTCTTGGGCATCTTACAAACGAAGTATCTAGAATACAAAAAAGAAAGATTAAAACGCTCAAAATTGGCTCTTCGTTCTGTCCCGAGCTCACGTGCAGCGAGGAGGTGCAGCTTCAGAGCACAAGAACAAGAGGATGTCTTCTGATCTTGCGTCCCTTTTTATCCGTCTTCAGGGCGGGCGTATACCCGCCCCTGCCTGCCCCGAGGGCGTGGCTGGCTGAGTCAGTGTCTAGGCCAGCCCACTCTAGGGCGGGAACAGGCGCGCCCCGGCTACGCCGCTTCGGGCATACCAGCCGAGACGCGCCTCCCGCCCAAAAATGGCTTCCCGGGGGGATCGAGGCACTCAACCATACGTTCGGGGGGACCAAGTTGGTCGCCCCTTTCCAAAAGAAGCATAAGTGTTTTTTTTGTTCATTAATATAGATTTAGTACAATATTTTAATACTCTTCTAAATAAGTAATTTCTTTTCTTAGATGTCTTTTTCATCTGGAGTCTTTGTTGAATCCAGCAGCTTTTCGGCCTCTTCAAGTACATGGTTTTAGTGAAACAATTTATTGAACCTTTGTGTGGCCTTTTTTTAACTTGTTTAAATTATTAAAGCATTGTAACATGTTATTTACTTTGTATTGTTCAACTTGGTTAGGATGTGCTTTGAAAGATATATTTGGTACTTTGCTAAAGAAAAGCATATATTTTTTTGTTTTTTAATATAAATGTAGTACAATATATTAATACTCTTCTAAATAAGTAATTTATTTTCTTAGATATCTTTTTCTTCTGGAGTCTTTAATGAATCCAGCAGCTTTTCGGTTTCTTCAAGTGCAGGGTTTTAATGAAACAATTTATTGAACCTTTGTTTGGTCTTTAAAAAAATATATATATATTAAAGCATTGTAACTGGTTAACATTTTTAAAGTTTAGTGTTAATGCTTGTCTTCATTACTCCTTGAATTATTTTGTGAAACTTAATAAATAAATGCTCAGAAGTGTTTTCTCAGTGTTTTATTTTAAAGTTAGAAATGTTTTGGATTTATATATTTATATTTTTACCATATGAATATTTATTATATACATATGTTTGTTTTTCTATTTAACCATGCTTTTTTCATTTTTGTTTGTATATTTTATTTATTTATAGTCATTTATTAAAGTACCTATATTATGTTTTTCTTTATTATATCATATTGTTAGTGGATTGGAATTCATTGTTAATAATTTTATGTATCTGCTGTAGTTATGTGCATAGTTTCTTTATCGTTTGGTAGAATATTGATTTGTCTGTTCTTTATATTTTAGTTATCAATATTTTAGTTAAGGATAGTATTTTCGAATTATGATTGTGATATCAAGTGTTTCTATATTCTTGTTTACGATATTTGGATACTTTAGATAGGTGTGATTGATATATTTTTGTAGCTAATATTGTTGTTTTGTATTTTTGATTAAAGATACTAAGATAATCAATATATTTTGGGAGATATATGTGTAATGCAATATTTTTTTCCTCAATATTGTGTCAAGCAACCATGCAGTCTCTCATCTGTCATAAACATAACTGTTCCTCACTTCCCACAGTCAACATAGTTAACCCTTAATCGTCAAATACAACTGACCTACCCCTCACCTCGACAGATCCGTCTGTCACTTTTGATGCAGAATAGTATCTGCTCAGTGGAGGCAGCACAACTCTCCCTTATCTGTCTCAAAGAGTAAAGCTGGATTTCACCTGCCACAGACAGCAAAGCTATACCTCACATTTTTCAGACAGCGGAACTAGCCTGATGCAAACAGCAGAGTACCTTACTCTGCTGAGATACTCCTTGATAGGTATGCACCTGTCTGATTATGTGTTTACCTCGCTACCTGCTTGATCTTTCTGCTTGGGAAAATAGAACTTCATCAATGACTGTTGCAATGAGGGAAGTAAGGGGATAGGGAGACTCCAGTTCAGGGTTCCCCTGTCTGGGTGAACCCTCAAAGTCACTACATTAACCTAAGCTCAACCCTCAGGAACCTAGGGCATAGAGAAAACAGGCTTAATGTAGACAATGTGCAAAACATTTATGCAGTACCAAAACTGCCATAAAGTCAGAGCACAACACAATACAAAATGCAATCCCAAATTATAGTACATTTTAATAAATAAAATAACACTAAATCAACAAAAAGTCCAACAGGGGATATGAATTTTTAAATCTTTAAATAAAATCAGCACCAAAATGTATTAAGTGCCAACCACTGGCAACTGGTCGTAGTAGACTGGGAAATTAGCACTATTTCAGTCTGACATCAATCATGGGTTGGATACAGAAACTAGCTTCAACCTGGTACCTTGGAACTTAGTCTCAAAAATGAAAATCAAAAATCCTCAGCATGGCACTGCAGCAGTCTTTAGCTTAAGATGACTCACAAAGTGAGATTGCCATTGGATGCAGTCCAGAAGAAGCTGTTGATCTTTGGTGGGAAAGTTCAGAGCCATAGAAACTTGAATTTCATGCCCAGTGAAGTTGTCTAACCATCTGGATACTTTTGGCACCCTTGCCCCAGTTAATATTTCTATGTTCGTCACTTTTTCAGAGCTTGAAATCCTTCAGCAGGATAAGGCTGCAGGCTATAGCCAAAGAGGACTCACAAGTCTGGATACCATCGCCTTGTGGTCCAGCTGGATTATATTTACTGCTGTGGAAATGTTCAGAGCAGGAGATACCTTGAATCTTCAGCCCAGCCACAACTCACTTGGCAGGTTTCTCACAGTCCTCTGTAGTTCTTAAATTTGAAAAAGTCCTATATTTTCAGTGGTGGTAGGGAAGGTCCAGCAAGACACAGCCAAGTGTTCCAGGACCTCAGGAACAGCACATGGAGGTTGTGGCTCTCTCCAACAAAACTCAGCAGCTGGGTCCAGGGCAGGTGGATTTAGAAATGGTCAGATGGGATGCTGCATTAAAAGGCCTCTTGTAGCTGTGTGTTTCCCTGTAGCTTAACCCTTTCGATGCTGATGACGAGCTCAGCTCGTCATGATGCACAGTTGAGCTGTGCTGATGACGAGCTGAGCTCGTCATAAATAAAGTAAAACAGCAATTTCCAGCACACAGCGGGAAAACGCCTAGCAGCCAAGGTGTTAAACAGGAGGCTAGCCTTATGACATATTGTAGTCTACTTTGTTCATTGTTCAGGGTATAAGAGGGAGCAAGTCCAGTCCTTTAGGGCTCCCCTCATGTCACAGGCAGCAGGTGCAGTCCTCTACTGGTCTTCCTTAAATCCAGAAATTGTTCTGACGAGGGTGCTGTAAATGTCACATTTATGCCTGGCACTAGGTTGTGGGGGGGGGGGGGGGTGGCTCCTGGCCTCTCCGTAACCAATGGGAATAAAGTACAAAGGGACAACCCTACACACTTTTGAAGCAGTTCCTGTCTACCCTAGGTCAACCAATTTTACAGTGCTCCTCACTCCAAAAATCCATAATGGTGAAACCCTTCTCACCTTATGAGGAGCCTGAGTGCCCACCCATAGTTGTGTTGGGGGGTAATGATTAGCCCCTCCTCTGTGGTAATGCCATGCCAGTTCTGGGAGCAGCTTCCCTCCCCAATGGGCTTGGTACCTGCCTGACTGGTATCATATGACATCTGCGTGTGACAGTAGACTCATTTTTATGCAATTTAAGTGGCTGGGAACAGTGCAGATGGCCATCATGTCAAAGAAATAAAAACATCTCATCAGGCCCTGGTCTTTGTGTCTGCTCTAGAAACAGTTTTCACACTTCATTAAGGGTCAAGCGCTCAGAGGGCTGCATCTGGAGGTTAATGAAAATTATCCTCCTGATGCTTCATGCTGGGAACAGGTGATTTTGAAAAAGTTACTTTTCCATAATACATATTAAAAATCCAACTTCACAACTGAGTTGGGATTTTAATAAATATTAAAAAAAGTTATTGAATTCTATTTCCAGCTTCTCCCTAACTGGAGATAGCAAAATCAATATTTAATATTGCTTTCTAGTGTTTCTGTATGGGCCAGCGACCTTCCTACAGTGAAAACAGCTTTGGGTGTTAGTCACTGCAAATGGTAACGTTAATTTTACACATGTCCTACTTTTATATATCATACACCTTGCCTTATGGGTTACAAGGCCTACATAATGGTGAATTATAAATATTGAAAACAAAGGTTTAGACCTGTCAAAATTATTTATTTTTGCAGTTCTAAATGCAATGTTTATACTGCTCTAGATAAGCTAAAATATTAGACATGAAGCAATGGTTGCACTGCAGTGGGTGGCACTATAGAGGCCACAGTACACTAGGAGCATTTAAATTCTAGTCCTTGGATACACTTTATCTCATATACTAGGGATTTATAGGCAAATTAAATATGCCAAATAGGAGTATGGCAATGCAACCATGGGAAAAAGGGGAGCACAGGCACTACTGGTTACCAGGGGTATCGTGGGTAATGTGCACAGAGATCTACAACCAGAAAAAAACAGGTGCAGCAAAAATCTGCCCAGATGAAGATCAACAAATATTGCACTATAAAGGTGCTATAAAGGCCCATACACAATGGCCTACTGCATTTGGAAGAATGCAAGATCCACTGATCCTAAACAACAACACTGTAATTGCTGACATGGCTTAGACAGGGGGGGAAGAAAAACCATTCAAGGTCTACACACATATATAAAATAAGGGTGGGCGTAGTTCGCGAAGTAGAGCTACGCGAAGCTACGCGAAGTGCACTTTGCACTACGCGAACTTCACGTAGCACTACGCGAGCTGCGTAGTAGCATTTTCTCACTGTGCAAGATTCGTTTTTAATGATTGCACAGTGCGGACAAGCATCCGGCACTGTGCAATCATTGAAAACGGCATCTTGCACAGTGCGAGCTGTAGTTTTCTGGAGCTCGAGTAGATTTTTACTCGAGCGGCAGCTTTCTTAACGCGAACTGGTAGTTTCTCATTGCGAGCGGTCGCGAGCATGCGCAACCACTCGCAATGAGAAACCTGACATCCAAGCGTTGAGAAACTCGCCGGGATGTTATTTTGCTTGCTCGCGGTCGCGAAGATGACGTTGAGGACCGCGAACAAGCAAAAAATGACCGCTGCACTACGCTACGCGGCACTACGAGTGTTCGCGCTGTGCTACATGCAGCTTGCGTAGTGCAAAGTTGCGCAAACTTTGCAAACTACGCAATCATAGCGTAGTGCTTTGCCCAGGGTTAATATAAAATGCTTATGGGTTAATAATTCAGCATTACGTGAAGGACAAATTGTACAACAGTATAGACATATGGAAAGCAGTATATTCTGCAAACTGTGTGAAGCCTAATAATGGGAACTTCTCAACAATCTGGCACATAATAAAAACATTGAAAAACCCTGACTTTAGATATGTCTATTTTGTCTCAAAATCCCCAAATCACAGGTGGAGGGCCTGGTTTGACAAATAATAAACCTTCCACAGAAAAGAACAAAGTGACCACCAGCAATGCCTAATAAGGTAAAGACAAAAGATGACAACGTGGGTGTACAGATTATAGGGTGGTTATGAGCAGACACAAAATATGTATTAATTGCTTTTTAAACATGTTGTGCAGCCCCACACTTACACCTGAATATGCTGTGTTCTGTCCATACACAAATGGCTGCACACCCCTCTGTAGTGAGTCTGGAGCCAGGGCTGGAAGGGAGGACTGCTGTGCACTTCAGCGCTTTTCTTTGAAGCCTCCCCACTTCAAAGGCACAACTGTGTATAAGTACAGGACCTCCGATACCATAACTTCAATGCACCTCTGGACCTATAACTACTCTGGCAGGAAGAATAGCTGCTGTGCTTCTTGTAGGACTGACACTCTGCTGAACTGCTGCTTTTCTTGACTTCTGCCTCCCTGTGCTCATGCTTGCTCAGCTTCCCTGTTGTCTGCTGTTCTCCTTCCTGGAAGAGAAGGACTAGACCTACATCACTTGAACCCAGAGTGACCCCAAGGGCTTGCTGGCTTGCCTCCTGTTCTAAGTCTCAGGGATATCAAGGACTCCAACAACACACATCTGCATCTGCCCTCTACAAGATATGAGTTTGCCCTGCCATGTGGTGCCACCCCAATCCTAGACCCTTTTAAGTGAGGCCTAAGGTGCTTCTACAGTCAGAATGCTAGCACCCTCATTGTAACTAGCGCGTCTTTGCTTTTGCGTGAGTCAGATCCAGAGCATCCTCGTTGTTGCTTGGAACAGACCTGGCGCATCAACTTGGGAGCAGTGCGTTGCCTTTGGAATCGACACATCACCTACTGAGGGAGTAGCAGCTGCACATGTCATTCCGAGCCAGCAATTCGCACTTCGAACTGAAGCATCACTGCAGTTGCATTGTGAAAATCAACGCTTCTCATCCACTGCGTGGCTCGACACAAACGCATCACTCCGACTGCACCTCGCATCTTCTTTGACAAGTCTCGTATCAAGGTACTTTGATTCAGCAGTCTCAAGTGGGTCCCTGTATCTGGTCAGTGCTCCATCGCAGGTGACCTGAACTTTTGACTTTGCCCCTGTCCAGTATGACCAGATAATGCATTTAAGCACTTATTGCTACTAAGTGCTATTTTACATTTATTCTTTAAAAATGAATATTTCGACTTCTACTTATTGGATTTCATTTTGGTCTTGTGTTATTTATTCATTTAAGCTATATTTTTTAACCTGATGTGGAGACTTTTTGTGGTGTTTTCACTGTGTTACAGTTTGAAGTGTTGCACAAATACCTGGGACATTGCCTCTTAAGTTAAGCCTGACTGCTCTGTACCAAGCTACCAGAGGGTGAGCACAGGATAGTATAGGATGGGTTGTGACTTACCGTGACTAGGGTTGGGGTTCCTCCTTGGACAGGATGCACAACTCTGCCAACCAGAAACCCAATTTCTAACAGAGCATTATAATGTTTTTACTGAAACCTGGACTTAAGAAACAGTATAAAATGACTATATGTCCGGCCATCTAAATTGGGCATGCGAACATGTAGTCAGTTCTTGAATGGCCCTTACTCCCCAGAGCCATCTGAAAAGTTTGACGTAGCCAAACTTAAGGCCCACTCGTTATTCAATCTGGCGGGTGGACCACTATACCGTTGTCACTGCGACAGAGTATTCTCTCTGTCAATGTATAAATCAGACCCTTAGTTTCCTAAACTGAAAACTTGTGTGTGTATACAAAGACAAACAAAAGGTTGGTGTTGGTGCTTTTTCAATGACGGAATAGGATGGTGTGACTCAAATTTTTTTCGGGGCTTTTGAGTTTTTTAAGTAAGTGCTCCAAAGGAAAATTGTATTCCCAGTGGAGAAAAATTAGTAAAAGGCATTTTGCACATCACTGTACTGCCGATCCTGAAAACCACGGTCCTACAGGTGTAAGTTTTTTGTTATGTCACAACAAGGAACAATCTCAGAAAAGCTCAATATTAAAACCTGCTTCCTTGGCTATTACTTTGTGTTTGTGAATCAGGCCCTTTGTTTATTTACAAATTAGAATTGTGGGTCAAATTAAGATGATTCTGACAAGTGATTAAATTCAGTGCTTTGCCACAATATTTCAAAAGCCTTTCCGTCAGTTTCACATTGTTCAATGTGTTAATGATACATCATTTACTTTGATTTTGTATTTTACTCTACCATTCAAGCATGTTTACTTTTTCCAAGTCCGCATTTAGATATTTTGCAATTTCCCATCGGGGTACTGCCAAAAACATGCAAGATTAATATCTTTTATATGTATGTAAATAAACCTGCATTTTCCTGCATTATGATATAAAATACATCATTACCTCCGTGATGAAAGGAGGTTTTACAACCCAGTGATCCTGCTTACTAGTACATTTAGCTTTTAATATCTTTTGTGACATTATAAAACTATTAAACATGCATTTATAGCTGTAATTCTAACAGAACTGGTCATTAGTGCTGTTAATGACATTCTCCTCAGAACATTAGCTACTCCCTCCAGTCCATTTGCCTCACCTCCAATGGCTTGTTCGCCAACCCTGACATCTCGGGGCACATTACTAGCAATTACAGGATTGCAGCAAAAAATGTGTTTCAATAATATACATGCGATTGACTAGAATTTGTGAAAAACAAACAAGTAGCGCCACTAAATAATTGTGTACCTATTTGTGTTATATATTAAAATGTGCTTAAACAGCGCCATTTATTTTCTGGACCTGCCTAATGCTTTAAACGAGAATGGTATTAAAAAATGCAAACAAAGCGCATCATTTCATTTTCAATTGAAATTCAACCTGCACTTCCTCCCCCCCTTAGTAGAACGGGGGACTGGCACCACGGTAATATGGCGGAACAATGAATTTTTAAAAACCAATCATAAGAAAGAAATTGGTTTGCGAATCCAATCATTGTGCGCTGCTTTTGTGGCATGAATGAACAATAGAAACCAGATAACAATGTGTTGGGCTTTCGAGAAGTTTCTGTCTCTAGGGAAATACATTGTTAGACAAAGCAAGGCTGTGAACAAATAAGCAGGTGGATGTGCGAGATTGCGATTTATACGGCAAGACTGCGGATTGGACTAAGAGTCAAGGGACTATTTCTTCCAGGCAAGTACCACAAGTAAAGGAAACATTACAAGACGGTGTTTTCAATTCCAGAAGTATTTAAAATCTGTGAACAAAGATCATTTTCAAAAAGACGGGACAACGGAGGCCGAATTACAGAATGCGATGTACCTGAAACCAAAGCATCATTTGTAAAAACAATAAATTCAGAGGTGCAAATGTTTTCCCAAGAGCCTACCACAGCGCTGAGAACACCAGAGTTGGCGAGCAGCAATGCCATCTAGTCTTAATTCCAACTCATTGTTCGTTCTTCCACCACCCCATGCTTCCTGCCTTTGTATATCACTCTCCCAGGCTCTTTTTCTTCCCTGTGTTCACCCTATTGTAAAAGTTTTCAAACCTTTCTCTTCTTTCTGCCATTTTCTCTGTTACTGTGGGTCAAAGCAGGATGAGGAAAAATAGCTGTAAGTCACTAAAAATGGGTGCAGATGCCCACCACCTTCAACCAGTGGCGGCTGGCACAGGTAAGAGCGGTGAGGCAGTGCGGGGAGGGGGATGGTGGAAGTCGACAGATGACAGGATAATTAATATTAAATAAATGAATAAATTAAACCACTTACCTTGCGCGCGCCGCATCGGCGACGCGACAATGCGGCGAGCGCAAAGTAAGTGGCTCTATTTATTTTATATTACTTATCCCATTGTCTGTCGACTTCCACCACCACACCCGTCCCTCTCCCACCCCACCCTTCCACCACACGCTCTTACCTATGTGAGCCTCTACCATTGGGGAAAAAAACAGAATTCAACATCCTAAACAACTGTCTTCGGGATCGCATAATGAAACCCTAACCAGATATGCTCTGGCCTAAATATTTTATATGTCAAAGCTACGTACAAAATGAGCTCCAGCTGTAAGCTTCTGATTACAAAATGTGGCATTCTGGTTGCTAATCCCAGGTTCGATACTTGTTCAAACATAATGTGGTTTGGGATCTAATCACGTCATCTTCCTTCTTCTAACATCATAACTATACTTAGGGTCTTTTTTTAGAGTTTGGTGGATGAGACACTCCATCCCAAATGGGGAAGAGGGCTCTTTCGCTGTATTACAAGTGCAAGGTAATCTGTCACTGGTAATATGGCAGGAAGGGACATCCATCACGTTTTCCATGTCTCATGTCCTTCAAACAATAAATAAGGCCCCTGGTATCATAAGAGCCTGCAATACCAGGCTGTCTCTAATTTTCTTATTATAGTTGAGCTGTGATGTCTCTAGGCATCTGTAACAAGAACATGATGTAGTTACTCAACTGTAGTAAGTTATTGCAGTTGAGTTGTGAACTCACAATGACTGCTTCCTGAGCCCTCACGGAAGGTGAAAGGCAGGCCCCAAATGATGGTTACAACTGCAATTTAAGCAAGGAAAATGAGAACTGGCTTTTCTTTCTGATCTGTTCTGCGCCGCATGAGTCACTTTCAAAGCACAGGGATGCAACATATTTACAACAATATGTTTCCTCTCTGTACTTCCCCGTTCCCTGGCGCACAACCCGCTGCCATCCACCGGCAAAGTTACCCTTGCACCATGGTGCAAATTTGCCTGCACCGTGGGGAGATTGTTTTTGTTCAGGAAGGTGTCCCTTCCTACACAAAAAGAATCTGAAATACCGTTTTTCAACTTCTATGTGTGCTGAATTAGCAGGGTGGCTTTTCTTGTCCTTGTAAATATGGAGCAGTAAAATGCACCACCGGTACATCACATAAAGTGACGCACCGGTGGCGCAATGGGTTTGTAAGTCTTCCCCATAGTTTCTGGGTTTCTGGTGTTTTTCGTTACACTTGTTGCACAAAATTTCAGAAATTCAGCCATTGTGCCACATCGTGTAATTTCATGTCCATTTGGGTAAAAATTCTATTGCTTCAGCACAGAACCAACATGAAAACTGAAAGCTTGCAGTTGCAATTTGTGGCACCTGTAATTTATTTGCACTACATCCAAACTGTACGCAAAAGTTCATTTTGGGACAAAATAAAACACTAAACGCCTGATTTACATTGTCACAAATGTACCCAAAGTTCTCACACCGATACGCCATAGGTCATCACAGTAAAAATATAATCTCTGCATGGGTCTACGCATTCAGAACCACAGCATTTTTTAAAGTCTGATGTACATTAAACTGATTTTTTAAACAAATTACCAACTGCTTTTGAAGTGTTTAATTTCACACTATTATTTCAACCTCTTTCTTCTTGTCCACAAACATGCTATCTCTTTCAGATGAAGGATCAATACACCATAGATGTAATCAGTTTATGGAAAGGTTTATTGTGTGATTGAGTATTTTAAGGAATTAAATACCCTCTGCATTAAGGAGAAACTATATTGCAAGTCAACTTTGAGTTACATCACAATGTAAAGGAGCTCAGCCTAGGGCCTTGTGCCTCTACATTGTCTTGGAACTCCATGGTGCTTTCCAAAATCCTTATATTATGCAGCATGGGGTACTCTATACTATTCATAATAAAATTGTACTGCGTTGAAATCCAAAGGCATTGTGGTAATTCAAAGTCCCCATTTCTCACTATGCCCTAATTTCAGTCTTGTTTCAACCTATACAGCATGCTATTCCATGTATGGTCCTTCATGTATGTGATACTGCTGCTACAAAAGAGTTTATTTTAATGTGCTGTGGTGTTGGGTTTGAGGTGCTGCAAGGTTTATTTCTTGTGAGGTTCATGTACTTGTGCAAAAGGTCACAAAGCTGAACACAAAGTATGGGATTGTGCTTGTTGGTACAAATCAAGATATTTCTGCTACCTTTACTAGCACGTGCACCCCATTTTCACCATTTTATGCAGATCTGATTTGGTGTACCTTTCCCTCCCTCAAGGGTTTGGTCTCCCAGGTGAGGAAAAGGCGCTCGAGGTATGCACACCTGTAGAAAAGGCATGTGAGTTACCAACATCTGCGGCAAGTGTTGGTGCAAATTGTAAGACCTGGACAAAATTTCACTGAGTACGCATTAGCCTTTTGAAGGGAAATTAGCAACTTTATGAGATTACGCCAGCTTTAGTATTTAAGGGTAATTTGGGGCAAAGATCCTATCGCAAGAGCAATGAACTAGGAGAGAGCGAGGGGCTGCTGGCTAGTGCTGTTCGTGCCCCGTAGCACTTAGTGCTATTTCCTTAGCGCAAAATGCATCCTCTGGAAATATTGGATGTTATAGTGCATTTTGCACTAACTGCTGGATTGTGTGCATAATTATGAGTCATTTTGCTGCAATTACACTACAGAAAATTTTGCCAGTTAAGCCTACCTCTAATAATAATGCTCCAACGTAGATGAAGGGAAAGTGGGAAATACAAACTATATGACGACAATAGCCTTTCAAAACTTTGTCGCATAATAGAAATATTGCACACTCTTAATTACCGATAGGTCCATCCCATTTCAAAATCCTAAAATAAAATTCTGTAGACAGACAGAAGCAGTATATAAAGAATACAAAAGCTAACTGAAAGGGTACACAAATGACAGAGTTTAGAATGTTTGTATATGGAGACAAAGCCATGCAGAAAATACATTTTATATATTCTGTGTGATGTCATGTGTAGATAGAACAGCACAGAGCAGAGTATTAGAAACGCTTAAAAATAGTTAGGAGATGCACCTCTGCCTCACAAAGGTAAACACATCCAACAGGTTTACCTAGTGGGACACTGGTAAATTCAGGCAGAGACCCAAGGCCCACTACAATTCATGGCGAGATTGTGGTGTACCCCTTCATCAAAAAATGTTCGCCAGTTTACCTTTCTGTTTCTCCTAAAATTTGTGAGTAATCATAGCTCCTTTATAAAAGATTTATTCTGGGTCTGCTCCCAACTAAACAATGGTTAATTTGCACTCATGTACCTCAAGAACTTCCTGTTTAAATGCAACATTTTGACTTATTTCAGTACAATGGCTAATTTGCACTCATGCACCTCAAGAACTTCCTGTTTCAATGCAACATTTTGACTTATTTCAGTGTAATGGCTAATTTGCACTCATTTACCCCAAGAAAGAACTTCCTGTTTAAATGTGACATTTTTAATAATTTCAGTAGCAGTGCCTGCAGACAGGTCTCCCTTCTACTGCCCCTCAACCATCAGCTATTGTGCACAGTTTGAATGTATGCAAATCGTAGGAATAAAATACACTGATAGCAAGTGGCAGGGTAAAATGGTGATAATTTAGATGTATAGAGGAGAACTAATCACAGACCATCTTTCACTCTCACTTTGCAACAATATTGGATGAGGATTTACTGTAGTGCTTGGCCCTGCACTTTCCCTGCTTCTTCTCCCTCTCTGAAAAAACATCCTCTCTCTAATTGTCTGAGCCAAAAGATTTAGCACATTCCAGCTTGGGGCTATGCGCCTCATAGATCTAGACCTTTGCCGCCATGATGTAAGCTTTTTGGCTGACATCAAGTGACTATGAATGGCCCCAGGGTTACAAAAGTAGGAAAAATCTGTTCTCAGTAGTTAATCCATAGGCACATGACATTACCAAAATGAATAACACTCAAATTAGGTTTATAGTAAGTGTGCCAAAAGTAGCAAAATGTGATGACGTATTGTGTGCTGCTCGCTGGCACTCAATACATGACATTTGTAAATTTTATGTGTTTCGTTGCCTGGGATATAAGAAATAGGACTGTTAATTTTTTGAAGAAACAAGCTGAAATCTTGATATGAGGTTTGACTAAGCTCCATCAAATCCAAAACATTCCAACCCCCATTATCTTATCCTTCATAGCTTTATTCAGGTAGGATTTCCTTCCTCAGAAAAAATTGCTTGTTGCACATGGACAGAAACACCACAACACCAAACATCACCAGGGTTAAAAAAAAATGATTAATTTAACACTAAAACAACTTCATAAAAATATATATTAATTAAATAACAGTTAATGTAGAGATCAGTGCTATGAAGGTTAAAACAATGTATTAACAAATAATTGGAAGGTAAAAATTCATGCAAAGTGAGATGGTCAGTTTCTTGGACCCAAGCACCGTCTGAGGCTGATTGAATGCAGAAAGGTTAGATAAAAACTACTGGTTCAACCTGGTCAAGAGTTATGAAAAAACTGTCCTTTACCACTATTTGAGGTCAGTCTGAAAGGATGCAAGTACAGGCAGGGAAAAGTTCATGTTTAAACAAAACCTAAATACTAAGGTCACACCTTTTGGGTAAGGTTTGCACTTAATCACGGTCATCCAGTTATGACAATTTTCTGAATTACAGCTGTCAGAAATAGTTAAGTAAATTAGTATCTTGTGCTCCTGAAGTTTCAAACATTTATAAAAGCCTTTCGAGCACCAGCCTCCAGGTTCACTTTGTGGAAAATCTCCTAACAATTCTGAGTCAGCAGTGAAATGTCAAAAACAAAAGAAAAGTTGTGATCATGCTGACTGAGTAAAAAGTACAGCAGTTAACTAATTTAATGGTCTACTTCTTTCTCTTCCAGTCAACTGTAGCCTCCTCTGGCTGTAGGACCTTCTGCACTCCCCAGTACTAGGAATTCAGGCTTTCTGGATCCTTTCCCCTTTGTACCTCAGCAAAAAGCCATCTTCCATAGCCCTCGAAGTGGCCTTCCATGTCTGGAGATTCTATGTTATTCTTGTGAATGTCTATCCACAGCTCATCACTAGGCAGTTAAAAATTCTTCCAGCAAGTAGCAGGCAGTCCTTGTCCTTTCTAATCTCATTCTCTCACCTTCTTGAGAGAGCTTTATTAAAAGTTTCAAAGAGTGAACCCTGCTACAGTTGGTGAAAACCCCAAGGCAAATTAAGTGAAGTGCTCACATTTTCCCAATAATGTCTTACCAAAGTGTTACTCAGTCCCATCCTGAATAGCAAGGTAGACTGACACCGTCCGGATGGCGGTCCTGTGGCAGCTGGCTTGTTGGCAAGGTATTTCCATTTACAGAGCCAGCTGAGGATTTTCCATCAGAAATCTAGCAACTCCATCAGCTCTAAATGAAGCACCTGAACAATGAAGAGGGTAGACAGGAGATCCATTGTTTTGATATCCCAGTGCCACCCTTCTCTAAATGACCTGCTTAGGATTCTCTCTCCAACAAGTGTTGGTTGATGTACCTTAGGGTCAGAACACTAAAATAACAGTTCTTCTATTTTCCGGTGTTGTCCTCCCAGGAAGGACAGGGCTCATTATTAGGCGTGGGCGGAAAATCCGTTCCGCTCGCGGATTTTGCGGATTTTCGGGAAATCCGCAATCCGCGAGATTTGCGAATTTCCCGCAAAATCCGCAAATCCGCGAGCAGCGGATTTTGCTCGCACTGCTCGCACTGTTAGCGTGAGTTCGCGCCCCGCGAATAAGTGCGAAATTGCAGAAATACGATCTTGGCAAAACTGAAAGTAACTACTTACCAGGTTCAAAAGTTCAGGCACATCATTAGTAGCCATTTCCTGCAGTGCTTCCTGAGGGGCCCCTCCAGAGTTCAGTTGCCAGTTGAAACTATTATGTGACCCTGCTCTGAACCTCAGAATTGTTACACATATGCCACAAAGGTCCTGAATTACAGCTAAGGGAGACAAGCAGGAGCCAGGCTGGAAGTTAAAATCCATTAATCAGCCCCTAATTCATTATTGTCAGTTGGGGCAGGGCAGGTGTTGTAACTAATTTTGCAACAATGAAAGCACTTAGCAAGTGCAAAAGATCACTAATCAGGGCGCACTAAGGAAGCAGGTGCCAGCTAAAAAAATATTCTGTGACACATTAATCAGCCCCAAATTAATTCAGGTCACTTGAGGCAGGGAAGGTGTGCTTTGCTTTGCCGAAAATAATGTACACTGGACAACCAGAGGGTGTAGTGATGAAACAGAGGGTGGCATGGGTGGGCCAGAGGGTGGCATGAGTAGTCAGAGAGTGGCAGTGGTGACAGAGAGTGGCAGTGATGAAGAAGAGTGTCCCAAACAGGCTGGACACGTAGAAACAACAAGTTCGCAAAACTTGCGACCCGACAGGTAAGTTCGCAAATTGCGAAATTGTAAAAACCCTCGCGAACTGGCAGAAACACGGGCGAACACAAAAAAAAAAAAAATCCGCAAATTCGCGGGAATTCGCGGATTTTGCGGATTGCGAATCCGCAAATCCGCAAAATTCGCGGATTGCCAATCCGCAAAATCCGCTCATGCTTACTCATTATGCATACATCTCCAAACCAATTGCTACAGTGAGGTACTGCAGTAACTGTTCGCTTAGTGTACTGATGCCTCCACTCCATGGATCACTACTTGAGCATTTAGTCACATTCATCCTTCTGAGGTTGATAATTGAGACTGAGCTCGTTATCAACAATCAGTTATCTGTCAATAGTGCAAAGATACCTCTAAGGAGAGTAAATGTGTGCTCTAATAATATGCCTGTTATATTTAAATTACGTCTCCACACTGTGCCTGAGTCAAAAAAAGATCTACTGTTCAAATTTTGGAACTTAATTTGTTTCTTTTTAGAACATCATGAATATACGCAAGTGGGAAGAGGATGTGGCCTAACGGCTAGGGCTGTCGACCTCAAATCTAGGGAACTGGGCTTGAGTCTCGGCAAGGACGAGCAACATCCTGTGATTCTGGGCAAATCACTTAATTGGCCATGTCTAAAAAAATGGAATATGACCTCATGTGACTCAACTGGTGCTCGTATAAAGCGTTTTGATACCTGAGACCTTCAGTTCAAGTTCACATTATATAAAACTCTGAAGAAAAAAAGCAAGGAAACGACTATTAGTATCAGTAGTGAATGCGTAAAGGATAGACACTTATCTAGTGAAATGGATAAATAAATAGGTGAGTGGTTAGGTGAGTGAGCAGAGTTCAAGAGAGAATAATAGCCTCTTGCCACCAATTTGATTCCAGTGGCTCACATACTAACCTTCTGTCTTACGCATTCATACAACCATACAGTCACCTATTCATTCAGCCATTTGTCTTTCTATTCAATCACCCACACATCTATCTATGCAGTCACATGTTTAAATATGCACTCACCATCAAACAAAATCACCTAACTATAAAGAAGCACTTTCATTAACAGAAAATCCAGGCCCCTTGGTTTTGAAAATGCTTGTACATTTTATGCAGCTACTAAGTTGTAAGAGCTACTATTACTAAGCCTAACCCAAAGGACCAAAAGAGCATTGTTACTCAGGTTCTAGTGCCCTTTAACACTCATTTACCGGAGAACAAAGACCAAAAGAATGTAATCCCTGCCTGCAATTTATCCATCATTTGCCTAGTGATGGTGTTTCTCTTACTTTGTCCAACTGGCAAATTAGAGGTGAAATATCAGGTGTAAAACATTTGGGAGCGATTGAAAGGTAAATGAAGGGTGTAGATCTTGGGGTTGACTTATACTCTGGGCTGTTCTTATGATGCATACTTATGACATTCCTTATTTCTACCCAACCTCTTTTCCCACCATTTGCACATCTCACCTCAACTCCGGTCCTGATTTATATCTTGGTGGAGAGGGAACTGCATTGCAATAGTGACAGAGTTCCTTCCCAGCAAAGACTTTGCTCCACCCACTCATTTTAAATTCAGGTGTACCACACTTTTATGACAGTGGAGACTAATCGGTCATTGCCATGGTCAAACTCCCCTGGCAGCCCAACAGAGTAAATGTCATCAGAGGTTTGTCTATATGCCACCTGCCTACGTTAGCTGGACAGACATATAGCCATTTATCAATGCAGGTCACTTCCAGAGAAAACCTGGTGATAAGGTGCACTAAAAAGTGATCAATGCCCTCCTCGCCAAGGAAGGAAACTTCCATGGTGAGGGGGTCATTGGCTAATTATTTGCAAAAAGAAAATCCGATTTTGGATTATTTTAGTGAAACTAAAGGGAAAAAAAACATTTAACTTTGAAATACGGTTCCGCAGACGTTCAGCAAAATTACATTGCATTGGCAGGACCTGCTGCGATGGCAGTTCCTGTCATTGCAAGAAATGTCAGCTGGAACAGTGAACATTTCTTAATTTGGTGGGTGGCACATCCGCAATCAATCAATTATTGCATTTCTAAAGCGCGCTATATACCCGCGAAGGTCTCAAGGCGCTGGGGGGGGGGGGGGCTGCTACTGATCCAAGAGCCAGGTCTTGAGAATGGAGTAATTCCCTCCATCGTCCAGGCGGAGTACGGGCTGTACACCAAATTATAAATAGGGCCCTTTGTGATTTATAGACCACAATATAACATAGAAAAGGGTCTACAGATATCCAGTCACCCGCGCAGACCCTGTTTATCTCGTGCCTCATGGATATCATTGCTTCATACTTCCTCCATAGCCTGTCTTGTATCCAGGCTGAGCAGGTGGCCATCTCCATACATTCAACAACTTCTTTACTCTCTAAAATTGCTTTTCTTTTAGATTTGTAATTATTCAAATTGGGTTTTTTTCTGTGCATTTTCAATTTGTTTCTGATCCTGGGAGCATTTGCTCCTGTTTCTTATTATGCATGTGTTGTTAAACTGCAACAAGTGTTACATTCACTTTACTAGGGAATTGAAGAAGTTGGATGTTAAAAATCAATCTTTTCAGCAAAACGCAACCATGGTCAATGCTGCTTGGCATGAGGGCATGCAGTGATGATGGCAGTGATTTCTAGCCCGCCTTCTTGTTCATTGTGTTCCATTAATAGCACTTTTAATTACAAATCATTGTTTTCATTAAGTAATGTTTGCTAGCTTAAGTAAACGTTTCTTACTGAGCATATTCATCTGTATTTTTCAAGGCAGTGTGGGTGTAAAGGGTTTATTGTGGGGCTTCTTCAAGTGGAAACCTGTATATCCCAATGGTTCCGGACGTAGGAATGATGCTGTCTAGGTTTTTAAACCGTCCTGTCCATCATTGCAGAATCTTCTTGACACACCATCTGCTTCTCCACCCATCACATTCAGACTCCCTAATGAGTGATTCTTTAGAACAGTGGCTTCTAATCCCAGTCTTATGGGGCTTGGTCTGAAAAAAACAAAAGACCACTTTTCTGAAACCACAATACATGCAAATGTAGGCACTCTCATTTTGCATATCCTTTGTGCATGTGTTTTTGTGTTTAAAATGTTTTTATTGAGGTTCTTGCAATTCACAATGCGATTAAAAACAAATAGCGTTCGATTTACATCACAGTTTAGCCCGAGCTGACATTTTACATGAACATAGACGTTAGTAATGCTATCTGACAGAAAGTGTTTTATTATTTTGCTTCATGCTTATGCACATCTGAAGATGTAATGATGTAGTGATGATCAATAATTATACTTATGGGCAGTATTTGTGGTTTCCTAAGATATTTTTTTTACCATGTTTTGCTTTCTTAAAATGTAGCTTTGTGTCTGTCATCTGCTGTTTGTATTTAGGTGTCTTCGCTTTTGTTCTGTCTTGTTTATTTTTCGGTTTGTGAACCAGATGTGTGCGCTTGTGTTCTGCTACCTTTCTGCACTCAAAGAGAGTGCGTCTCCCCATAGATGAAATATGCAAAATATACCCATGGGTTCCTCTAGAGCCCAGGTCCAGACACCCTGGACGGGGCATCTGGAGGCACCTAGAAGAACACTTTGGAAATAGTATCAGCACCAGTAGACTCCAAACATTGTTTTTGCACTGTCCTTAACGTAGTCTTTAAGTTTGCAAGATAGTGGCCTGATGTACCAACAAATAAAGAAATTTTAAAGGAGAAACCCTTTCAGAGAAAAGGGATGGGGTTATTAGATACTCTAAAAAAACAACAGTTCCCTTTTCTTAAGTTTTTAAAGAGGTATTACTACCTCTGAGGGATTTTCTACCGACAGGTTAAGGATGAACCATATAATGTATTCAGGGTTGCATGGAGATTAACAAATTTACAAAAGTAACAGTTTTCACAAGCAGTCTGTCTAAGATTATTGAAAACCTCAAATACAAGGAATGCATTCAAGATTACTGCACACTAGTAAACTAATGAGAATATGCACACTCACAGGAAAATTTCATTATAAAAATATCTTTATTTGGTGATTTGACCGACCATTTGATTAAAAACAGAATGATTCACATTTATTCTTTAGAAACATTAAAATCTTTAAAAAAAACTGAAATGTGTCGACGCGGCGTTTCAGTGATGTAAGTTGTCACCTTCTTCAGGACAGTATTTCAAATGTTAAAATCACTACTTGGTAGTTCATTGATCGCTTTATTCAATGCACGATTTCTGGAATTTTTACCCTTTCAGTACAGTTTCTTAATTCTGTGACCTTTCACTTGAAGACAGGGTTTCCATTTCCCATGTAGTTGTTTGGGTCTGAAAATGGTTTTTTCCTGACAAGATATTTTATGTATATCTCTGTTTGCTCGCACTATTTCTTGGGCGGCGGCTTATGTTTAAAACTGGACGCTCATTTGGTTTGTTTTTAGAGATTTCTCTGGCATCACGAGTGGGCATCTGCACCGACCGTCTCACCGGGCTAGATTCCAAACATTGTTTTTGCACTGTCCTTAACGTAGTCTTTAAGTTTGCAAGATAGTGGCCTGATGTACCAACAAAGGCATCATTTGCCATTGCATTTGTCCCAAACTTATCATGGATTTGCCACCCAGGCCCTTTCTTGAAAAACATCATGACTCTGCTAACCTAATGGGTACCACAGCATCAAAATGCAATAAGTAGAACCTAATAATTTTCAAAGTTTTATGAGAAAATAGCACCAAGAAGCACAAAGCACTACTCGTGGTTGTCTGTTCGTGCAAGAGGGTGAAAAGTCACACGTTGAGGTCAATCATGATGTGAGTGTGGGTTGGATACAGGGACCAGGTTAGTGCTGCTGGAGAGTTACTTTCGCAAGGCTGGTTAGGGA
Source organism: Lissotriton vulgaris (assembly GCF_964263255.1). Classification (NCBI taxonomy): domain Eukaryota; kingdom Metazoa; phylum Chordata; class Amphibia; order Caudata; family Salamandridae; genus Lissotriton; species Lissotriton vulgaris. The sequence goes on from NC_141695.1 coordinate 1,640,301,213, forward strand.
GCTGTTTGCGGTGGCAGAGCTCGTGATGAGTAGGCTTTTGATGCGAGTACCAGGTCAAGTGTTTAAGATGGTCATTGCTGTAGCGAGAAGAGCCAGTCATCACAGGAGCTTTGTGTTGGTTGATCATTGCTAAGGGTCACTATCAGTGCGAAGTGTGGGTCTCACGTTGCAGGTCATCGCAGATGTTTGCAGTCGGCGTGAAGTGCAAGTTCCGCTGGAGCTGCGCATTAGTGGTCATCGGAAGTGATTGATTCTTGGTGTGAAGAAGTCATGTCATGGTCGCTTCTCTTGTGAATTAGAACTCATTCTAGCAGAGGACAGCAGCAGGGCTCAGGCAGGTCCACTTGGTGCTGAGCAGCTGGGGAATTGCAGGGAGACCTCTAGAAGCCTATTATGTCCCTGTAGCTCACACATGTCAGCCATCTGACCCTTGGAGTCACAATGGGTAACCTGAGTTCAAGGCCAGCTGTCCAATCGTCAATCTTTAGTCAGCAGGACAGTCCCTCTTCCCCATACGTCAGCGTAGTCCATCTTCTGAATCTTCCATAGGTCCAGGAGTGTTCTGATGAGAGAGTCTGAAGGTTCTATTTTTGCACCTGGTGCCAAACTCTGTGTGTAGGAATTCCCCAGCCTACCCCCAAACAGTAAAGGGTCCATAGGTCGCACGCTACTCCACCATTCCAGCGGGTAAACCCCAAGAGCATCATGGTAGATGCAGTTTTCTCGAAGCGGGTGTGCTTTTCAAAAGTTCCGAAGTGTAAATGCAAAGTTGCAAGCCAACTCTGGACACCGGTGTTTCAGGATTATTGTCCTTCATCAGCAGAGTGTAGGAAGATATTCAGGGGTTGCTGTGCAGGCTGCCAAAGTGTTCTCAGGTCTGGTACCTCTCCGGGCGCGTAGGGCTTTACCTGAGCTCGTCAGCTCAAAGGCTCAAGGGAGCCGTAATAAAGTAAAGGGTCCATAGGTCGCACGCTACTCCACCATTCCAGCGGGTAAACCCCAAGAGCATCATGGTAGATGCAGTTTTCTCGAAGCGGGTGTGCTTTTCAAAAGTTCCGAAGTGTAAATGCAAAGTTGCAAGCCAACTCTGGACACCGGTGTTTCAGGATTATTGTCCTTCATCAGCAGAGTGTAGAAAGATATTCAGGGGTTGCTGTGCAGGCTGCCAAAGTGTTCTCAGGTCTGGTACCTCTCCGGGCGCGTAGGGCGTTACCTGAGCTCGTCAGCTCAAAGGCTCAAGGGAGCCGTAATAAAGTAAAGGGTCCATAGGTCGCACGCTACTCCACCATTCCAGTGGGTAAACCCCAAGAGCATCATGGTAGATGCAGTTTTCTCGAAGCGGGTGTGCTTTTCAAAAGTTCCGAAGTGTAAATGCAAAGTTGCAAGCCAACTCTGGACACCGGTGTTTCAGGATTATTGTCCTTCATCAGCAGAGTGTAGGAAGATATTCAGGGGTTGCTGTGCAGGCTGCCAAAGTGTTCTCAGGTCTGGTACCTCTCCGGGCGCGTAGGGCGTTACCTGAGCTCGTCAGCTCAAAGGCTCAAGGGAGCCGTAATAAAGTAAAGGGTCCATAGGTCGCACGCTACTCCACCATTCCAGCGGGTAAACCCCAAGAGCATCATGGTAGATGCAGTTTTCTCGAAGCGGGTGTGCTTTTCAAAAGTTCCGAAGTGTAAATGCAAAGTTGCAAGCCAACTCTGGACACCGGTGTTTCAGGATTATTGTCCTTCATCAGCAGAGTGTAGGAAGATATTCAGGGGTTGCTGTGCAGGCTGCCAAAGTGTTCTCAGGTCTGGTACCTCTCCGGGCGCGTAGGGCGTTACCTGAGCTCGTCAGCTCAAAGGCTCAAGAGAGCCGTAATAAAGTAAAGGGTCCATAGGTCGCACGCTACTCCACCATTCCAGCGGGTAAACCCCAAGAGCATCATGGTAGATGCAGTTTTCTCGAAGCGGGTGTGCTTTTCAAAAGTTCCGAAGTGTAAATGCAAAGTTGCAAGCCAACTCTGGACACCGGTGTTTCAGGATTATTGTCCTTCATCAGCAGAGTGTAGGAAGATATTCAGGGGTTGCTGTGCAGGCTTCCAAAGTGTTCTCAGGTCTGGTACCTCTCCGGGCGCGTAGGGCGTTACCTGAGCTCGTCAGCTCAAAGGCTCAAGGGAGCCGTAATAAAGTAAAAGGTAAAAGGTCCATGGGTCGCACGCTACTCCACCATTCCAGCGGGTAAACCCCAAGGCATCATGGTAGATGCAGTTTTCTCGAAGCGGGTGTGCTTTTCAAAAGTTCCGAAGTGTAAATGCAAAGTTGCAAGCCAACTCTGGACACCGGTGTTTCAGGATTATTGTCCTTCATCAGCAGAGTGTAGGAAGATATTCAGGGGTTGCTGTGCAGGCTGCCAAAGTGTTCTCAGGTCTGGTACCTCTCCGGGCGCGTAGGGCGTTACCTGAGCTCGTCAGCTCAAAGGCTCAAGGGAGCCGTAATAAAGTAAAGGGTCCATAGGTCGCACGCTACTCCACCATTCCAGCGACCTATGGACCCTTTACTTTATTACGGCTCCCTCGAGCCTTAGAGCTGACGAGCTCAGGTAACGCCCTACGCGCCCGGAGAGGTACCAGACCTGAGAACACTTTGGCAGCCTGCACAGCAACCCCTGAATATCTTCCTACACTCTGCTGATGAAGGACAATAATCCTGAAACACCGGTGTCCAGAGTTGGCCTGCAACTTTGCATTTACACTTCGGAACTTTTGAAAAGCACACCCGCTTTGAGAAAACTGCATTTACCATGATGCTCTTGGGGTATACCCGCTGGAATGGTGGAGTAGCGTGCGACCTATGGACCCTTTACTTTATTACGGCTCCCTCGAGCCTTAGAGCTGACGAGCTCAGGTAACGCCCTACGCGCCCGGAGAGGTACCAGACCTGAGAACACTTTGGCAGCCTGCACAGCAACCCCTGAATATCTTCCTACACTCTGCTGATGAAGGACAATAATCCTGAAACACCGGTGTCCAGAGTTGGCCTGCAACTTTGCATTTACACTTCGGAACTTTTGAAAAGCACACCCGCTTTGAGAAAACTGCATTTACCATGATGCTCTTGGGGTATACCCGCTGGAATGGTGGAGTAGCGTGCGACCTATGGACCCTTTACTTTATTACGGCTCCCTCGAGCCTTAGAGCTGACGAGCTCAGGTAACGCCCTACGCGCCCGGAGAGGTACCAGACCTGAGAACACTTTGGCAGCCTGCACAGCAACCCCTGAATATCTTCCTACACTCTGCTGATGAAGGACAATAATCCTGAAACACCGGTGTCCAGAGTTGGCCTGCAACTTTGCATTTACACTTCGGAACTTTTGAAAAGCACACCCGCTTTGAGAAAACTGCATTAACCATGATGCTCTTGGGGTATACCCGCTGCAATGGTGGAGTAGCGTGCGACCTATGGACCCTTTACTTTATTACGGCTCCCTCGAGCCTTAGAGCTGACGAGCTCAGGTAACGCCCTACGCGCCCGGAGAGGTACCAGACCTGAGAACACTTTGGCAGCCTGCACAGCAACCCCTGAATATCTTCCTACACTCTGCTGATGAAGGACAATAATCCTGAAACACCGGTGTCCAGAGTTGGCCTGCAACTTTGCATTTACACTTCGGAACTTTTGAAAAGCACACCCGCTTTGAGAAAACTGCATTTACCATGATGCTCTTGGGGTATACCCGCTGGAATGGTGGAGTAGCGTGCGACCTATGGACCCTTTACTTTATTACGGCTCCCTCGAGCCTTAGAGCTGACGAGCTCAGGTAACGCCCTACGCGCCCGGAGAGGTACCAGACCTGAGAACACTTTGGCAGCCTGCACAGCAACCCCTGAATATCTTCCTACACTCTGCTGATGAAGGACAATAATCCTGAAACACCGGTGTCCAGAGTTGGCCTGCAACTTTGCATTTACACTTCGGAACTTTTGAAAAGCACACCCGCTTTGAGAAAACTGCATTTACCATGATGCTCTTGGGGTATACCCGCTGGAATGGTGGAGTAGCGTGCGACCTATGGACCCTTTACTTTATTACGGCTCCCTCGAGCCTTAGAGCTGACGAGCTCAGGTAACGCCCTACGCGCCCGGAGAGGTACCAGACCTGAGAACACTTTGGCAGCCTGCACAGCAACCCCTGAATATCTTCGTACACTCTGCTGATGAAGGACAATAATCCTGAAACACCGGTGTCCAGAGTTGGCCTGCAACTTTGCATTTACACTTCGGAACTTTTGAAAAGCACACCCGCTTTGAGAAAACTGCATTAACCATGATGCTCTTGGGGTATACCCGCTGCAATGGTGGAGTAGCGTGCGACCTATGGACCCTTTACTTTATTACGGCTCCCTCGAGCCTTAGAGCTGACGAGCTCAGGTAACGCCCTACGCGCCCGGAGAGGTACCAGACCTGAGAACACTTTGGCAGCCTGCACAGCAACCCCTGAATATCTTCCTACACTCTGCTGATGAAGGACAATAATCCTGAAACACCGGTGTCCAGAGTTGGCCTGCAACTTTGCATTTACACTTCGGATCTTTTGAAAAGCACACCCGCTTTGAGAAAACTGCATTTACCATGATGCTCTTGGGGTATACCCGCTGGAATGGTGGAGTAGCGTGCGACCTATGGACCCTTTACTTTATTACGGCTCCCTCGAGCCTTAGAGCTGACGAGCTCAGGTAACGCCCTACGCGCCCGGAGAGGTACCAGACCTGAGAACACTTTGGCAGCCTGCACAGCAACCCCTGAATATCTTCCTACACTCTGCTGATGAAGGACAATAATCCTGAAACACCGGTGTCCAGAGTTGGCCTGCAACTTTGCATTTACACTTCGGAACTTTTGAAAAGCACACCCGCTTTGAGAAAACTGCATTTACCATGATGCTCTTGGGGTATACCCGCTGGAATGGTGGAGTAGCGTGCGACCTATGGACCCTTTACTACCCCCAAACAGTGTTAGGCCAGTTCTTCCCTTCCCCTGGTCCTGGCTCCAAACTGTCTATGGAGGCAAAGGCAGTGGCAAGCCTGGTGTCAGGGCCCTTTGTATGTGCTGCAGTGTAATCAGGGCAGGGTACAGCGCTTCCCCAGCCAACCTGTCAGTAAGATCTGCTCCCCACAAACCAAGACTTCCTTAGGCTCACTGTCTGGAAACAATACACAACCCACAACAACAGAGCAATTCACAGTCACATTCAATAAATGAACTGCTTAGGCCTATAGCAAAAGGGGTAATTTGCCTGATTTGAAATGGCAGTTTAAAACTTCAAAACAGGCTGCAGTGACAGGCCTGGGACTACAATGAGTGCTGCTCTATGGCCCTTGGCACAGGTAGTACCATTTACTGGGGCTTACAAGTAAATTAAATGTGCCGAGTAGGTGTAGGCTAATGTTATCATGTTTCAATGAGAGAGCACAAGCACCTAATAATGGTTATCAGGAGTACAGTGCACAGAGTCCTAATGCCAATAAAAACGAGTTAAGCAAAGTCAGGGAGTGAAGGTAAAATGTTTGGGGGAATACCACAACAAAGATGCCAGGTCTAAAACATTTTTTTATAAATAACAGAATGAAAATAGTTCGAAGAAAATTAATGTGATCCTCCATACTACATTAAAAAGTAGCAAAGATTTGAGTGGTGCTCCATCTGTGCTCCACCTTCAGGGGTCTACATTTACCGGTACAGGGTGGCAAGCAAAGCAAGGCTTGAGTGTGACGTGTTGAATATCTACTTTTGGCTCAGCGCTTGATATATGAGAGCTATATGAAAAATCATGTGACACAGATGTCCGTTTTGTAGAGCTGACGTCACCCGGGTCTTAAAAGTAAATGTGTTATTATATCGAAATTTCTAGGCCTAAATTGTAAAGCGCTCTGATATCCTTCGGGATCAAGTTTGCGCTACATAAAACTTTATAAATTAAAAAATGTAAAAAATTGTATCACATTTACTAATGAGACCTAAAACAAGTTATAATGATTTCAGCAACATAATAGTTTTTTTCACATTTTCTTCTAATATCGAATTCTCTCATAACATTGAATCATATGTGAGTGTGTTCTACAAGCAAATACATTGCACTCCTAACTGGTCCCCCATGTAGGATATCAATCCTCCTCTCTATCAGAAGAAAGTCAGAATCCGCTTTGTTGGCAAATAAGGCAATTGCCATCATTAAAGGGGCTAACCCTGTCCCTCATTACTGTTTATTAAGTCAAGGGAAGGTTGTGAAACAAACATGGATAGCTGTATTTATTAAATACCAGTTTAGATCATGAAAAAAATCAACACAAAGTGGTGTCCTTTCGTTGTGGGATGCAGCACAACCACTATATATATAGAATAATTTGATAAACAATATTGATGTTCCTGATTTAATAACAATATTTTTTGCATAGACAGTAATCATGACAAACTGACACTCATAGCGCACTCAAGGCTCTGTCAACAGGGCATTGGATGGAAAGAAAACCTCATGTTTAAAATGTATTACTTTTAAGAGATCTCAATCCAGCAATTTAATATAATGTACAACACAAGAAAGAGCCTATTTTTAATTTGAAAACGTTGTTGTCATATTTTCAAATGACCTTTGCAGCATCACTTGCATGTCACATCTTTTGGTGGGTCAGCTCCCCTGGGAGCCCTCTGGCTTGGATCTAGCTCAGATTTATTTCTAAATATTATTGCTTGTCAGCTCTGTTACCTTGTCCCTTATTTCTACAGGGCCATTTTGCTTTAACCTTGGTATCTGGGATCAGGTGCATTGGTATAGGCTCATAGGCTCATACCAAATCAAAACAGGAAGCATGTAGTTTAAATTGTTCAGTAAGGGCAAATCTAATATTTACAGACCCTTCTGTAATACCAAATTGACCCAGAAGTACAAAACATGAGTGAAATTGCCAGTTGCACTATTATGACAATATCGCTCTTGTTCGATTTATCTTAAAAATCAGAAGACAAGAGGTGTTTGCCAAAACAGGAGCAGTTTATTCATTTAAACAGTGCGGCTGGGAGACTAGTTACAGGCTCAAGGTCCGATGACTGTCTCAATTTACATTGGGTTCGCGTACATCTGATATACAATTCTACAACAAGCAATAAACATTTATGTCTTACAATATATGGTGAGGATTTTTTGGTTGCTGCCTCAGAATCATAAATTAATGGTCACATGGTTACTGCAGGTTGGTATTGTCTTTGCGTAGACACAGTGTGGCCAGTGGTATATGTGTCCAGATGTCCGTCATGGGGAGCGTGTGATCACTGTGTGTACTCGGTCCTGCTTGGCTGTGTGTTCCTAACACATGTGGCATCTGACTTTATGGTGTTTTCAGACGTTCACATGACCCCTCGGGCCATGTGTGCTTCGTTGACGGCAATCCCCCTTGACAATTGTAGTGATGCTGCGTCCATCTGTGGGGGGCGCTCTAGGATAGAGAATAGTTTTAATTTACTATCCAAATCCTTCCTCACTATCTGGAGTTGGAATAGTAAATTAAACTATTCACTATCCAGCGCCCCCCAACGCAAGTCGTTGTAACGACTTGCGTTGTAAAAGTTGCATTGTAAAGGCATGCGTTGTAAAAGCATGCGTTATAATGACGTACATCCGCATTTACCATATTGACTTTGCCTGTACTAAGGAGTCAGGGCTAGAGGACTGCAGAAAAAGCACAAAATTCCTGCAAAATTATGTGGATTGCCAATCTTGCATTTAGTGCTAATTTTTACTGCAAAAATGCATCTCAATTTAATCATAAATATGGCATACAAGAATAACATCAACTACTTGTGTTCTGTCCGCTTGCGTTTTTCCCATGTTTCCATGTCAAGATTGTTATTCAAATAGAAGGTAAATTCTGCTATGCGGTGTAATGTCACATTTTCAGGAATCTTGCTGTAACAAGCATTAGGATAATTGACGGAATCTGTGCGAGGTTATAGATTGTGACACAACACAATATCCTGTAGTGCCTTAGCAACATTTTCTGAATACTGCAAAAATAGCACAACATTTTATGTTTACGGCCACAAATGTTGCTTTTTTGGCAAAATTTGGCAACTGAAGCACCAAAATCCTGGGAGGGCTGTCTGAGTATATTAGATTTGAATCAAATGCAATGCCATAGTTATTGCAAGTAATAATACAAAATCTGTGATTCAACCGACAAATTATACACATCTCACAACATAGTATTTAATTCAGTCACATGCTTCCCTGTAGAGTTTCTCAAAGAAAAGAGAATAGTCCTATTAAATAAGGCCCTGCTTTCTTTTACAACTGTGCACCTTTTATTTCTTTCTTGCATAAGTTTACCACTGTAGTTCTTAAATGTAATCCAAGTAATTTGCATCCATTAAGGACCGCTTCCAAGAACTTTCTCAGACAACTGGTTTAATGTATTTCAATATTTCTCTCTCATCTCAGCTCCTCTGGAAAATGGTCCCCGGTTATTTCAAGTTGTTCCCACTGTTCTACAAAATTAACATTTTTAAATTCACACTTTGCTTCGCTCTCTTGAACCAGGTAAATTAAGTTTAAATAGGTGTTTAAAATCCCACTGATTCTCTCACTGCGTTAAAAGGGCTCTGATCAATACTGATGGCGCTCTGCTAAATGTTGTGTTCTCATGGATACAGCTTGTTATGCTTACAATAGTAATATCGTTTTGTTCTGTTTTCTCCCTTGTAAACTTCGTAAATAAAACATTAGTGGAAATGTGCTATTATTTCTAGATGTTAAATCTGCTGCTGTAATCAAACTGTAAATTTTCCCTTTTGACATGAAACCCATTCAGTGCAACGGCTATATATTTTTTAATGTTTGGTCTGTGCAATTTCAGAATGTCATGGATTTCTTTAGAATGTCACCCTCCTCCATGCATCAAACACTAACCCCCAGATTCATCAAAGTGCCGTTTTGCGAGACCTTAATAGCGATTTTTAAGGAATCGCTATTAAAGACTCGCAAAGCGGGATGCATGTAGAAATCGCAATATTTTTTGCGATTTCTACTGCTTCCTTATTTGCGATTCACTAATTGAGAATTGCAAATAAGGAATGGCTTTCCAATTCATTCCTTATTTGCGATTAGCAATTAGCGAATCGCAAATAAGGAAGCGATTTCAAGGGTGCTAGGGTGTCCAAAGGACACCCTGTAGCACCCCTGAAATGCAAATGTACACTGGTGTTGCACACACACATGTCCAAAGGACATGTGTGTGTAACATACAACTTAGAAAAATGCACTAAAGTGCATTTTTCTAAGTTTTCGCTATTTACCACGAAGTTACACTTCGCGGTAAATAGCGGCCCCATATTGCGAATTCGCAATTTTAAAAAGGTTCATGAATAGCATTTAAGGAATCTCTAATTGAGATTCCTTAAATGCGATTTTTCGCAATTTAGCGAGTTCTATTATTGTGATTTTTGCATTTGGGATGATGAATCCCAAATGCAAAAATAGCGCTCGCAAAGGGCCAGATTCTCAGAATCTGGTCCTTTGCGAGCCGATTTCAGCTTGATGAATCTGGCTGTAAGACACTGGCCATGTGCAGGGAATGAGAAACCGGGGAGAAGGTTTTAGCCTCAATTTTTGTAGCGTTTCTATCAATGGGTGAGATACATCTTAACCCCTCTGTTGGGTTGTGTGGATCGTGTCTTTCTAATATGAATTTTCTGATGTTATTGTGCTTGCACATAGTAATGGTGGCTGGCTGGTAATTTCTCTAGGTCAATGAAACTCAGCGGTATCTGGGCAATGCTTTGAGAAGACTTGCCTGAATCCACAGACCCACATATTGCAAGCTCACCGATTTGCCAACTACATGATTTCTAAGTGTTGACTTGGGACACAGTTTGTACAGTTAAGGCTTACACTTGGTGGGTGGTTTGGGCTGGAATCTCAGATTTATTGGACAGATAAATATTACACAATAAGTGTATTTTCCAGTCAATTGTACTACTTTGTAAACTTATAGGACTTGTATTCTCCTTCGGTTCAATATCATAATAAAATATTTCTACTTAAAGACAGGGGTCATATTCATTCTGTAACAGAGGTGACTGTCCTACTCAGTGCACATTTACAAAGGAAGATCAGCATTTTCAGATTGCATCAATCCTAGGTGTGTCATGTCTGTTTCACTTTTAGGATTTTCAGTGTTACTTTGTGCTTACAAAGTCCTAGTGGTAATTTAGGGGGGTTTGCTGGCCAGTATAGGATCTTGCATTAGTGAGCAGGCCCTTTGCCAAGCACAGTCACATTCCATCTGTCTCGTTTACTGTGATGTAATCATCATGGGAAGGTTCCAAATCAGGAGTTAAACACAGTCTTTGGTATGGGCAAATCAATACAAGTTGCACTGCCACAGGAATGGAGGAGAGCTGTAATGGTGGAGGAAGAGATCTTCAGACAAACTTGATGAATGAGAGTGGTACCCTCTCCAGTATTTATGCAGCTTTCCCCTCCTGACACGGTTGCAAAGTGCTCTTTCTTTTTTACTGAGTGATGTGGAGCAGAGCTTTGTGAAGGTGCTTGTTGGTGCAATCCATTAATTGTTCTTGAGCTCTGCAGAGACAGTGATTCTACAGTCTCAGGGGGCTTTGTCTCACACAGTGTTCTCTCTTCTCTGGACAACTCCCACACCAGCTTGGCCTATAATTCTGGGATTGAAGTGAGAATGTTTTAAGCATGACAGGTATTCCTTTTACTTCTCCTTCCAATGTGGGGACAACCAAGCTACCTCTCTATGGTTCAGTCCTTTCCTCTGTGCTGGCACATGGAGTCTCTTGAAATCAAACGGTGAACATTGCTAGCTTGCTCACAAGGATGCTTTACCTTAGAAACAGTAGTAGTTGGTCACAGGCCAACCCACCATGAGATTAAAAGGTACAATTGAGTAACTCTTGATGTTGTTGGCTACTACCACTACTTTCTTTCTATCAAATAAGCTGCTTCTAGAAGAGATGTGGTATTTTAAAGAAATGCAAAAAGAGAGAAAAATATGGGAACATACAAAATCTTCAAGCTCATGTGACTTTAGTTCTCTCACCAACTCTAAGATATAATAGTTAACCATTATACCAATGTTGGCATCAAGCAACTGGGTAAGAGGTAATGTTTAAAGTGCCAAAAACAATCCTCGGCAAAGCTTCACATGGCATATGTAGTCATTCTTTTTTTCTGTTTAGATGGGTATCATGAAAGCTGTATATCTAAAGAAGTTTCATGGGTAACAACATTTTAATGTTGTTGATTATGAATATAAGAAGTGGAGATGATTAGAGCAAATTACTTTAGACAATGCAAACTATTTTGTCTGAAGCCCACATAATTTATTTTTACATGTGTGTGAAGATGTTTTTCGCAGAGGTAGGGGGATGTTTTTGGCCAGGATCATTTTCCTCTTATCCATTATTAGAGAGACCAAGTTCTGAGATAATTCTTCAATTAAATGTACCTCCCTTTCTAAGTTTTCATTTTAGCATTTCAGACACAGATATAAGCCATGAGCATAGAGTTGAACCTTTTTTACTTTAATAAGTGTTTTCCTGACCTCCCCACCATTGAGTACCTCAATCAGATGCACCAGAAGCTGTATAAAAATAGCAATCGGCATGGATGACCGATACCCCATTGTTGGGTATTTGTTTACATGTTAATTGCCCTTTATATTTTGACATTTAAAACCAGTTTCATAAAGCTGCTAAATGCAAAGATCTACTTGACTACTGGAAGGAATATTATTAACTTCTGTTCCAGTTGATTAATACTCCAAAATCTTCATCTGAATTTCCTAGTCATAATTAAACAATGCTGTAGGTTTGCAAGACCTACAACTGCCATTTTTCATTTATGCTCGTAAAAGCACTATCAGGACGCCCTTGTGATAACATTCAGACAAGCATGAAATTACAGAACCCAATGTAATTATTTTCTTCTTGTTGGAACTAGCTCCATTTAAAGAAGTTACATTTCTACATCATATCTGTCCGCACCTGGAAACATTTAACAAAGTAGCCTTCAAATCTTAGTCATAGCCTCACAATTTGTGATTTTCATAATTACGACTATCAGTCAGTCTTAGTTTACCGATATACATTTACAATTCCCTCAATTAACTTAAAACACATTCATTGCATTATTCTAATGAAGAATGTGGTATTACTTTAAGCTGTGTAGTTACATTTTACACATTCCTTCATGTATTTTGCTAGTCATCGATTGATAGGATTCCAGGGGCCAATGGAATAGAAGCAATGGAGAAAATAGCTCCCCTTAAACTAATGAGAAAGGGTCCACATCACAACTAGGCTAAATGGTACAAAGATATTTTAAGAGAGGGGAAACAGGGGAGTTAAAGATTGTTGAAAGACCTGTGGTGCAGATCAAAATTCCTACAGGACAAATGGCTTTAGCAGTCACAGATGCAATTAGGACCAACTTTTGTGAAGGAAATGCTTTGTTTTTAATACGTTTAGACCTTTTTGCAGCTTTAGACACAATCTCTTATATGACCCTAATCTAACAGATGTATGACATTGGTATCCACTCCCATGTCTTAGCCTGGCTGGAGGATTTCCTTACAGAGAGAACCCAAGTTGTTTCTCTCCCCTGTTTAAATATCAAGTGGATACCAATACCTGTAGGTGCCACAGAGGAGTCCTTTAAGACCAATACCTTTCAGCATATATATGGCCCCTTGGTCAAGATTGCAAAAGAATACTGCTTGGAGACTCTATTGTATGCCGACGGCACCCAGTTGGTGGTATCCATCGCTTATAATCAGAAAGCATTGAGGGCCAGAGTCAGTGACTGCCTTTGTGCTGTAGCAACGTAGATGAAACATCTCAGTAGGGACAAGATGAAGATAGTCCTTTGTGGTAAGGCCTCACTGACCTGGACAAATGATTGGTGGTTAGCTATATTTGGGCAACACCCATTTCCCAAAAAGGTTGCAAAAAAGTTGGGTATTCTACTGGATGACAAGCTCGGCATGAGCAATCAAGTGTCTGCAGTTAGCAGGGTCAGTTTCAGAACCCTTCACAAGCTGTGGGAGATTTTCTCTTGGATTCTGCTACTTTGTAGAATGATTCTTATCCAGATCCTCATAACAAACCACCTTCATTATGTCAATGTGGTACTGGTGGTGAATTTGAGCTATTCCTGCTTCCAAGAGCTGCAAAATGCAGCCACCAGATTGGGGTGTCATCCTCCGCCTAGGAGCATGGCAGAGCCAGTTTTGAAATCTCTTCACTCTCTGCTCATCTGAAAGTGCTGCATGTTTAAACACCAATCACGCTTTGTGCGGGGGGAGGTGTAGCCTCCAATCTCAAAGAATGCAATTCTATCAGCCTATCAGAAAACTTAGATCCTCTGTTGTGAAACTAGCTACTCCTCAATGTGTACACGCTGCATGGCGTGGTGGCATCTCCTTCTCTGAACTTAATTTCACACCATTGGAAGAAGTTTACATATCTAATTGTGCCAAAATATTCCCCCATTTCAAAATATTTCTTGAGAAGTGGTTGTTTAATTTGGCAGCTGGTTTTAGGCTATTGCGCCAGGAGACTCCTTTGGGAGTGAGTTATTTGTGCTCAATAAGTTCCACCAACATAAGATAACATAACATAATATAACACAACCAGCATAACCCAACACAACTTAACATAACATTATATAAACTTATCATATCATGCCTTTCAAAAACCGGGGATAGAGATGGTCACTAATCGAGTGTCGGACACCATTGAAATATCTGTCTCACCTCATTTAAGGAATGCTTTCATGATATTTCTCTTTCTTATGTCATTTTATAATTTCTGTTTACAGACATGATTTCAATGTTGCCTTGTAAAACTATGTTTCGGCTGAATACTATTTCACACTGCTGTTGAATATTTGTGCTGGGTGTGTGATTGTGCCCTTACTGTTTCTTGTTATATGCAAACTGAAAAACAAAACAAAGATATTAAAAAAACATAAGAAAATGTCACTTTTAGGATGTTGGCATTTTCTTACTTAAAGTGAATTACTATTTCACACTTAATGTATGTACTTTCTTTTCTAATAATCTATCTGCAGTTATATGTATAAAAGCTGGTAAAGCTACCTAGTGGTCTTTTCCCTTTTTTCTGTTGAAACCAACTTGTGTTCCTCCCTCCTCTCTGGTGTCTTTTATCACCACATTTGGAATCCATTGCAAGTTCTGTTGGTGTTGTTGGTGTCATAAAGCTCTCTCCCTCCACCTTATTCCCTGAACTTGTAGGACATTAAAGAGAACGCCAATCATGGGAAGGGTGAATGGCTTTACTCTGCTTCCCCACTACGTGTGTCATCAATGTGTTTCCTAATAAATATCATATTTGAATCAATGTCTTTATTGTGTTCTCACCTAGAATTTCAATTCCATGATTATATTGTATTAGCTATTCTTTGAATGTATTCTTTTACCTAAACCACATCTTGGAGGGTATTAACATTGCCAATCTGTATCACCCATAATACATTTTGTATGGACTAACTGAGCTTTTATGTAAAACTTGGGACTTCGTATCAAGTCTCAATCTATGTTATTACCCAAATGAAACAGCTGAGTAGATTTGCAGATCATACTCTTGCAAAGTAGATATGAACCTTATTTAAGTTGCCTTGTTGAGGATAGAATTCAACAATGATCAAAATTCTAGATTTTGCTGTGAGGAGATAAAGAAATATCAATCAATAACTTTATTTTGGTTCATAGAACCATAAAAGTACACAGTACGAAGAATATAATTGCATAACATACACAATGTTTAAATTATAGAAAATGGCAGTGTCATTAAATACAATTAGTTAAGATCATAACACATCCATAGACAGTAAGGCACCTTCATGCTCAGACAAAATCCAGAAAGACAGAAACCTCAAATAAAGTCCTTTAAATGGTCTTAAAAGAGTCCACTATGCAATCTGGAGGGTCTGAGCTAATAGGTTTTGAGGTAGATAAAAAGTACTAGGTAACATAAGTAGAATTTTAAAACTCTGCTGATCCTGTTGTTTGACTTAGATATTCTTAGTGCATTATGTTGGTCTGCAAGCCTAAAAAGCTGGCAAAGGGAGGGGGCTGTCCAGTGTGCACGCTGCTTTGCATAAGTGGGGAAAAAGAATAGTAGATGTTCCTCGCTTTCAACAGCATCACAGCCCATGGGACAAGAACTAGTATTTTTATATTTTTTGTTACAAGTGTGTGTAAAGGGAGCAATTCACATTATCCCTAACCTACATTTAATGAACAAAGTTCTTGACAGTTGAACATTACCATAGTCCAAAAAAATCTTAAAACTGTAGACAACTTTTGAAGGACAGGTAAGTATCTGTGAGACTGCCATTGGGACCGCCATGATCCTTGTGCTAAGGGCAGCTTCCCAATATGCTAATTTGACAGTTTCTCTGGCCCTTTCCGAATTAAAGCAGGGTGCAAACAATAATCAATAAATCCTAGTCTAAAAAACTGTTTTTTACATGGAGTACCCAAGGGAATGTTAATGCCAGCTGGTTGGCCATTATTTCATTAAGGCATTCTCTATATGGGGCCAGATTCTCTGTCATCCAGTGCCTGACCCAATAAAGACCAGGTTTTAAACAGGCTGTATCTGAATTCTGTCTAGGATTAAAATCAAACCTTAGCTGGAGTAGTGAGGTGTTTTTGGGGAGTCTCAAAAGAGTTTTAATAAAAAGATTTTCACATTTCACTAGGGATCAAGGTTACAATAGCTCCACAGGTCTGCCCCATATAATTCTGCCCCACAGGCTTTAGCCTTGTATAGCTCCAGTGCTGGTGAAATGGTATACTAAGAAGCTCTGCTAATGAAGCTAACAATAGTCCCAGGTCTATGTCTTAAAGTCATTGTCCCATTTATGGGAGCCATTCAGTCTCATCCCTAAATAGTCAAATTCTGAGACCTGATATAAACTGACACCATTTAGAACCACATTTCCCCAAGATTTTTTCATGTGGCTGAATATTTAGTTTTACTATTGTTTATTTCCAGGCCACGGTCCCTGCAGAAGATACTAAACTTCCCCAAAGGGATACTTAAGCCTCTTGCAGTTTTAGAAAGGAAAGGTGTTTCGTCTGTAAACAGCAGACCTGGAACTTTTGACACAGCCATTTTTGTGGTGTCATTCTCACTGTCCAGTAGGTAAGTGATGCACCCATTAAGAACTAATAGCAAGAGTGTTGGTGCCAGAACACATCTCTGGCGAGCACCTTACCTGATTGGGATGTTCCCAGTAGTCTCCCCACCCTTAGCCCACCTAACTCCATCATTAATGCCTGTATACAACTGTTGGATCAATGACAATAAGCCACTGGGATCCCTGCTCTCCCAAGGACCTCCCAAAGTGTGTCCCTGGGGACAAGATTGAATGCAGCTTGTGGATCTACAAAAAAAAAAAGTAACGACACCTGTTCAATGTCAACAGTTTTCCATTTTATGGTCAGAACATAGAACCTGTTCAGTTTAAAACCTGCCTGAAAGTGCACGTTCCTGAGCCACATCCATCCCCATATCCATCCCCATAGTTTGGTCAAGAGTTATTTACTGTATGTCTTTTGAATATTATCAATAAGGGTGATATTTCCCCAGGTCTAGTTTAGATCCCTTTTTGTAGATAGGGATTATTTCAGCTCTTTTCCATAAGTTAGGTATGGGGGCACTCAATGCTATTGCATTAGATAAACAATTGATATAAGGGCCTCAGGTCAAAGCTTTGGATTGAAATATGTCAGAGGGAATTTGATTGCGATCCGGTGTTTTCCCCACTTTCTGTGCATAAAGTGCATTAAGTGTTTGTTCTAGCTTGAAGACCACTGACTCATCTCCTATATCCAAAGTGATAGGAGGAGGCCTGGGGCTTTGTTTTCCTTTCTCTGTCAGTGGCACTGCATAGAGAGTTGAGAAGTGCTTGACCCACTCTTCAGCAGAAGCATGACATTCAGGGCATGCATGATCCTGCGTCCGTTATGAGTAACCAAGTGCCAAAATAGTTTTGCATCCTTCCCCTTCGCTGCATATAGCAGATCCTTCCAAACCTTAGCTTCCCACTGGGTCTCACTTGCTTTAAATACCTTAACGTAATTCCATCCTGAGCAGTAATGGACAGAGCTTCTATGACTTTTAAGGGTGAAATACATTAGTTGGTATCTTCTTATGATTGTGTCGGCTCTGACAACAAAAGGTGACTACCACCAGTCTTTTTGTCAGATATTGCAGTCCCATCTACTGTTGTCTCCTTTGCAAACAAGTGCCCAGACAGGAACAGCACAATGAAGAGGGAAGGAATGTTGGTATCCTCATTACAGGGCCTTACTTTAACAACAACTATGGATTGGCATAAGTCATGAAATTTGCTGTAATGTAATTAGGCAAAATTACAACAAAATTATGCTAGATTGTGCAGAATTAAGCTAGGAGTTTAACCCTGTATTTATCGCTATTTTCTTAGCACAAATAACATGCACTCAATATTAAGAAAATAGCTCTAAATGCAACAGAACATGAACAGCAGCATGAATGTGGTAGGCATTTTTATCCAAATTATGCGAGCGGGCATAATCACGTAATTTTCTGTATTATCATGCGGTAACACGAATTCACCCAAATTCTGCTGAGGCCTATCCCTAACAATATGGGGTTTTTCCTCATTACACAGACATTGTTTACTTATACTAGCAAAACAATAAAAATAAAAATAAAAACTCTTTTACAAACCGTAATTAGGCCACACCCTTTCTAAGTTACATATTCGGAGGAATCATTCACCCTAGCTTGATGTTTTTCCTGTCTCCTACAAATATGTATGCCTGTCCTGTGCATGGTAGGGCATTCATTACTATGTTATCCCATGTGAATTGCACAATAAAGGTTATTGGCTCATTGGCGTTTCTATATATATATTTTACAAACGCGGATCTGTTTTAGACAGCGAAGACGATCTCAACTTCCTGCTGTATATAGAAAGCAAATGGGTCCTGCCTTAGCGGGCCTCTGCTGCAATCTACTTTGTGAGCCTTAACCCAAACTTCCTTTCATTTAATTTGTGCAGTTATGGGAATAGTCTTACTGCAAGTATATAGAGTAGCATCTCCATGTGAAACAGCGGTAGTTGTGGTCATTCATTTCAACTCCTGTCCCTCTGGGATTTCATACATCACCTCTGCCTGATCCTAAAATGGCAGCAGTTATGTAAGATCTCACAGGGATTAACATTTCACTTTCATAGAAATTGGCTGATACAGAAAGTACTGGTCTGCTTCACTCTAGCTGTCAGAATTGCTGGTTATCTCTTGAAACAACGATCATGGAGCAATAAAAATGGTCTAGAAACCACCAATATTGTAGCAGTCAGACTCCTGTAATTCTACTCCTTGTGAACAAAGGTAAAAGGGCCTGCACTCTCATAAGAAACACTATCTATGGTCCTGCTACAGCAGATGGTTGAACAGGTGATTTCAGCTGCTTCATAAGCCAGCAAAGGTCCTCCATCATCTAAAAATCTCAGTGTAAAGCTCTGGAAGAGGAGCAGGTGGATGGCATCAGAATAAGCAACACTTCTGTAAAAATGTGTCATTCTTTGAGCCAAAATCTCAAGATGAAAAGGAACATGTTATATCCTAAGGTTTACATTTATATGTAAATCAGCCTAGGTCCTCCTAGCTGCTCAGCCAGAGTGAGAGATGGTGACTTACATGGCTGATCCTTGTTTGAAACCACTCGACATGGATTAATAAAGAAGACTTTAAGAACTTACAACCTGGCTACCAGTGTCTTCATGTACAGGATACTACAGAAAACTTCTTTGTACACTGTGACAGGGAGAACCTTGAATGTCTTACCTTGAATGTGTGGTACACACGTCCTTTTGAAGGAAAGGCGAGAGGTGGAATGTCCAGATTTTCCTAGATTCTTGATGAATTTCTATCCATTAGAGAACTTTGGTGACAAATTGCCATCTGTGATTAAAATGATCAGATAAATCTATATTCGGTAAAAAAAAACATAAAAGAATGCATACAGATTGCACTTAAAATCAGAAGCTAAAATCATAGGAATCAAATCATCATGCCTTCAGAACAGCACTAACCTAGGGGCAACTAAGTGCATTGATGTATAGTAATCAGAAAAAAACAGATCATCAACGATATTATATATAGCATTTTTAAAAAAGCAAATAATTCTGACAACATATCCAAAGCAAATAACTCTAGCAGCATGTCCACACCCAGTTCCACATTTCAAACGTCCCATGTATAGTACTGGTGCCAGGTTACCTTTACTTGTCAACCAAGCTATGCTGTTTGACTGCGGCCACAATTAATCTGTAGACTGTAGCAAACCAAGTCAGACTGTGCTTTCATGTTGGCCAGCCACTTAATGTTTTGAGCATTTTGTTAAATTTAGACAATCTGCTGTTACCAATTGACTGAGTGCAGCTTGGGCCTGGACCAAACCGAGAGCCACAATAAGATTGGTACTATCTTTATGAGGTCTCCTCGATACTTTAGGCCCACTTCCTCATGACATATTAGAGTCGGACACTGATTTGTAATGAGAGCAGTCTGCACAAAAAAATGTTTTGGCTAACCTGCTGCTGTGCAAATCACTATACCCTCTGATACCTGTGCCAAAGGAGGCGATCAAAGTTTATCTGGGCTTGTAGATTCCAGTTACAGCTTCCAGTAGTGCGCATCACAATTTGGAGGCTAATTTGTACAGAGATGTATTCAAGTTGTACATATCTCATCCTCAACAGAGATTTCCATAAACTCATATTATCAAAAGGGAAGCCATGTATGTGAAGGTAGGGACATGCTGTAGTTTGGTGCCACCAACATGATGGGCGCTAATCTTACTTAGAGGTCGGCCACACACCATAGAGATGGATTTTGCTTTATCCTTTACCAGTCTCAGGTCGTTCATAAATGCAACAAATCTGTCGAGCATCCTCTGAAGGCCTAGGCCTTTTCTTGACATGAGTATGCAGTTGTCAGCGTACATCAGGACTGGTATCTTCTTGGGTCCCACCCTTGGTCAGTCAGCCTCTACACCCAACAAATATGTACTGTGATGATTCACCTAGAAACTGAAAAGGAAGGGGGCCAGAACACATCATTGTCTGACAACCCACCTGATTTTGATTGGTGGCGGGCATTCTCCGTTAGGACCAGATCTAACACAACCCACGGCATCCTCATGGAGTGGGAGAGTAAATGAATGATCTTAGGACCAGCTCCCTTTGCTAACAGTATTCTCTGTGATTAAGATGATTCTGCAATTGCAGGGGACATTATAGGATGTTTCCCTTGCAGATGCCATTGACAAAATCTGGATAGTGCTCTTATTCTGCTTCCCGTGTTGTCATACCCACTAATACTTATGTCTCTTACACAGTTTCATAGTTTGTAAAAGACTTTCATATGCAGGCTGAATGGTCGAAACACGATTGATATCATAGATACTATATGTTGGAGCAACAGATTTGTTTTTTTTCTGATGTTTTATTTGATGGACGTTGTGGAGTGGCCCTGCTTCTCTTTCTCGTGTGGCTGTCTGAAGGTAATTTTGAATTTGATTTTGGAAGGTGCATCTCATAAAATTCCTTCCTATGCACCTTCCTCTTCAACAGATCCAGGTTTTCAGGATGCTTTTAGAGGAGTTTGTAATAAAATCTGTAGGAGATCACAAGTAGATGACACTAGTACGCAACCCCAGAGGATGTGATTTTGGTTCTAGAGGATTTGTTTGTCCTTTATTAGCTGAGGGTTCTGATCCAATCTGTCTGGAGAGAGGTCGTGAATGGAAGACCCCCTGTTTCCAATTTGTCACAGTTTTAGACCTATGTTGCCTTTCTACTTCCACCAAAGGCATTATTGTGTTATTTGTACTCCATATGTTCCAGGAGCAATGGCAGGTTGATTACAAATCTTCTTCAGTTTCTGAACCATGGGTCTTGAGATCAAAATGGGGGGGTACAGAGTCCAATTCCAGGAATCATAGAAACATATCTTGTGCCCTACTCCTACTCGCAGGTGGTTTGTCAGAATGTCATTAACCAAAACATATTATCAGACAAAAATATTGTACATTGGCAGTTTATTTTCAATTATCAACTCCAATGGAGTGATATATTTGTAAATGATGTCTAGTCAATAATGTTTCTGTCAGACGATATATGCTCTTCATCATGAGGATCTTCTATAAGCTATTCAGAAGTTACTGCACAAAGCAAGTGTTCGGGTATCACTGTCTGTAAGGCATCACTGGTTCCATCCACTCTGCTTGTCCGAAATCCCTCTGGATATTTTCAACCAATCCTGTATTCAAAGTCTGTACATGTTTTCACTGTTTATCAGTCTTTTGAATGGTAACACTGCAGTTTATCATTCCCATGATCATTTTGAGAACTTCCTCGCTTCTAACCTGGCCTGGTGGATTCTTACCTCCAACCCACATTCCCAGACGTTTCTTTGACTCTGTCTCAAAGGCAAACACTTCCTATTCCAAGAGGTTCCATTTGGTCTGACTTCAGAGTCTTCACAAAAATTGTGCTCTACTGGCAGGTGTGTTTTATTCTTGAAACATCCATGTTTTCCCCTGTCTGTGTGAGTATAAATATTCACATCTTCTTCAAAGGGTTGCAAAGATGTACAATAGGTCTGCAAGGCACCCAGGATCATGGATTTCTTCTCAATCTCCAACAAGGTCATCCAATCCCGTCAAGGCACTTATATTTCTTCTGGTTGTGTTCCATATGGATCTGGGTCAAGTATTCCTCTGACCACCAAGGATGCAGATGTTAGTATTTGGTCTGTCTTCCCTGTTGACAAAGATCAAAGCAACTGCTTCAGACTGGTTAAAAGTACAGGCTGATATGGTGGCCACACTACTGGTAATCATATGAACTTACCTCCATCTTTTGCTCCTGGTCCAACACCTTATTCCGTGGTGGACCCCTGTTTCAGAGAACTACAAAAGCAGGGTTTAAGTGACACCATAAAACACATCTGTTCCTGCATTGGGGGTTTTGTTCCAAAAAACATAGAACTGAGTCCTTTGGATTCCCCCCTCCCTCTGATCCTAACAACAGGAGCAAGTAGAAGGGGTTGGGGCAATTTTAGGAGAAACCGCCATGCAAATCTCTCTAATTCAGATGGAAGCATACAGTTCTTCCAATTAGAAGGTGGTTGTAGCATTTCACCAGCTCTGTTATATTTTTCTCCTCTTCTGCAGGACCATTCTGTTCCGATCCAAATGACCACACAAGTGGCAAGAGAATATATCAACTAACAATGTTGGACTGTTGAATCTGTGCTGAGAATTAGATGAAATGCTGACTAGTGGCCCTATCAGGCTGAAGCAGAAGGAAAGCTGCATAGCTAAAGACATTACATTCAGAGCATGATTGAACACCTGCATGTTCAGAACCACCCTGGAGTCTCTACACTTGGGATTGCCCAGTGGGATACTCAGTAAATTGATGTGAGCAAAGGATACGTATGATACTGGAGAATTTGCGGAATGCAATGGTAGAAGAAAGATGATAAACTTAAACTCATTTGTGTCAACAGTGAATGTCCTGACTTACAGAATGAAGTATTTTAATGAGTGTTTCCCAAGCTAGTTGATAGTTCATAGATTGTGCTTTGGGAACCCCTTTTCAAGAGGAGGTATGATCCTTTTCCTGTGATGTCAGGTCATATTCCATCACAAAACATTTGTTCCCTTATTTTCCATCATGATCTGTGTCCCTTTTTATACATTTGTATTCCAGATGTCTGCTCCCTTTTGGCCCCTTGCAGCTGGATCTTCAGCAGGAATTCTTCTTGAATTGCTCTCACTCTTTTTCACTCCTATGCTATTGGGAGGAGTATGTAGCTTGCTATTCTCTACATTTTAATTCTGTATCTTCAATAAACACTTTGAAGATTGCCAAGAGGTGTTTTCCCTTGTGGTTTATTCCTTCTTTTTTGGATGTCTTAAGGAGACACCTGACACGTTTCACATAGATTTATCTGTGCGAAGAGGCACTGTAAATACTGGAAGGATTTGTCTTTTCTTCGGGCAATCTAGAAAAGATTTAGTTGTCCGCTTAACTGTCCACTCCCTGACAGGGACTCAGAATCCTATGTCAGATGCCCTGCAGCAGCTTATTTGTCAGTGAGTGGGAGCCCACCTACTCTCCATGACTGCATTTTATCTTCCAGATTTTAAACTGGTTTGGTTGATTTGGTAACTCCAGGGTGGCTCTTCTCACTTCAGCAGAGAACACGCTTCTCTCCTGCTTTTCCCATCTGCTTCCCTCTCTGAATGTGGAGATGTATCTTTCATGACTTTGAGATCTTCTGCATATATTTCCTTCATTCCCTTTGAAACCAGAGTTTTCACAAGATTTGGGTTGACTATGTGGATGTTGTACTGAGAGCATCTTCCAGATCTCATGCACTTGGTAACCTCGTCCACTGCAGCTCTCAACGGAGCCACACCGGCTATTTCTAGTATTTCCCATCTTCTTTGGGCCTCTCTTCATCCAGAAATTTCTCTCACCCATCCCTGCCAGAGGGTTTGGAGCTTGACAAGGTAGGTTACCAAGACCAGGATGCTCCAAAGAGGCATCTCTGTGTATCCACCCTCCATGCCATCTGGAATGCTCAAGGTTTATGCTTGCTATTGGCATACTTTTGAAGGACATATGCGTCTGAGGTTTACAGGTAGCTTCTTGCTGCCTAATAATGTGTTAGATTTCCTTTCAGAAGGACTTCTCAGAAATGTGGCCATATCTTTATTATGGAGTCAATGAGCAGTCATTCATGCCTTAGCGGTTCAGAAATTCAATGAACATCATAATTGGTTTCTTGTCTCCTTTGAAGTGCTTTTCTCCATTGATCTACAACATATTTTTCAATTACCCCTTGGGATATTTCTGTAGTACTCCCATTATTTCATAACGTGCAAAAGGCTCTTTTTGATCAACTGGATTCAGTGGATTTTAAAGCTTTTTCCGATAAAGGTTTTGATTTTAGTTGCTGTTTATACAGAGAGTTGTATTAGAGAACTTGGAGACCTCCTATATGTACTGCTCCTTTTTTGTGATTTTTTCCTTACCAAGTATTCCTTCAATCAGGACCCTTTTTGTAGGTGTGGGCATAATTCGTGGGTGGCATAATCCCACATAATTACCTACAAATTCTGCAAGACTATATGACTATTGGTAATTCTACATCAAAGAGTGATGTGGAATTTCCGAAAATCCTCTGGGGTAATCATAATTTCTCCCAGGCCTACTTTTTTCTCCATAAATCTCCTTCTAAGTTCCTTACCTCACAGGATTTGGATTGTCCCATTTGTTCCTCCACTTGTTTCTTAGCTGAGGAAGACTGTTCCTATAAATTAGTTGCTTGCAGAACTGTTTCCATTTAGTTGACCAGAATAGCTCCTTTCTGCAATGTTATTTCCCTTTTGAATACCCTTATATGACACAAGGACATGACCCCTCTAGAGGAAACCTGAGTCGTTGTTTTTTTTTAGCCATCGCTGTTGCTTATAACTCAGGATGGGTTTATATGTCAGCTCCAGTAAGGGGCATTCTACCTGGGCTAAATGTACTTCCTGTTCAGCCTCTGTGACCTCTTATTATACTTTCATGATCCAATCATTATTAATTGCAAGAAGGTAATTGTTCATTAGATTTTGGTTTATTTGTAATTACATCTGTACATTCAGAAGCTTCATAAAAATGATGTTAATTTTTTTAAGTCACTGGATGGTTCAGTATTCAATTACCTTAAGGTTTACTTAAAATAAAAATCTTGTGCTGATGCAGCTTTATATTGTTGATACTGGGATGAGAAAAACGGAAGATGGATGAGGAGGTAGTGGCCCTGTTACTTACCAGTAATCTTGATTACACTAAGTCCTTGTCTCCCTCATCACAGTCCTGTGTTAGCACCCTTCTCAACCAAAGGAAGGAGGCACCCACA
The DNA here is from genome assembly GCF_964263255.1 of Lissotriton vulgaris. NCBI lineage: Eukaryota > Metazoa > Chordata > Amphibia > Caudata > Salamandridae > Lissotriton > Lissotriton vulgaris. Next base: position 1,640,326,280 of record NC_141695.1, read on the forward strand.
GGGCCTGGGTGCGAATGTCCTCTGTCAGGAAGTAAGAGTGAACAGTTCCTACTTTTGAGTAACTAAAAAAGGGTGGAGTCTATGTTAGAGACTGTTACAGTGTTCTTTTACATATTGTGTCTGTCAGGATAGGTGAACCATGTCTGTGTAAGTAGGCAGGACCTCATTGTTGTGACTGTGATGAGGAAGATCAGGACTTGGGGTAATGAATATTACTTAAGAAACCAGGACAGTTGTTGCCACTTACTTATTTACATTTCCATATGTACTGTCCATGTCAGAATCAGCAAGCTTCGGCAAGCCACAAAACATTAATTTCTTTCCACCCATTTTGGAAACTTACATACATGTCTGTAGCCATAAATGCTGGATAGTGTTGCCTGACAGGGAGGGAGCAGGAGAGTGTCATATCTATAGAGATATAGCTCTCTCCATAGCGCCAGCGCTGAATTTAGCTGCTGCGCGCCAGGTACAAACCTTAGTGCCATGGTGCTAAAGTGTGCCTGAGTCTACCATAGGTTTTGTACTGTGAGGGTTCCTTCCAGTGCAAAATACTATACGTAGGGACGCTTTAAAACATTTTCTACTTTGCATGTGTGCTGCACCGTGCAGTACACATGCAAAGTCGGAAAAGAAAGGAGAAATAAATACAAACATTTCTCCTCTTAACGCCTTCTTTCAAATGGTGTTAACTGACTACCATTGTTTGCAGATAGGGTTTTACATCAAAAGGCATGGGTGGTAGCTAAAGGAACATTCATGTACCACCCATGTAACGCCCCCATGATGCTATGTAATGCAAAGCAGTGCTTCGCGCTGCTTTGCGTTACTTTCATGGTACTGCCCAGCACAAAACAAGTTTAGCACTGGAAAGTAAATTAGGAAAAAAGCATTTTGTGCTGGTTAGCATCAGTTTTCTGATGCAAACCCAGCGCAAAATGTCAGTAAATCTACCGCTTAATGTTTACACACAAAGCACAGTGAACATTTATAGGCTCAAATTTGCAAGATGTATCGGCTAAAAAATAGAAAAAAAAAGAAACATGATTGTACTTGTTATACCAGTGCTACTGAAGTTCATGTTCAAGTAAATGATGTCATTTAAATTTAACTTCCAAGCCCCTTTAATTGATTGACACTCTGTAGGCTTTGAGACAAAGACTCATACCTATGTTTGCAGAAAACCTAATTACATAGCCTAAACCAATGATTACCGGAACATCAAGTGGAAATGCCTCAATTACATGATAATTTTAATTACATAATTTAGGTGTGGTGTCATTAGCAGATAGATTTTGGACAGTATGTATGGCAACAAGATACATTTTCATTAAAAAGGATTTCATTTAAAATGCAGCAATCACTTTAAATACTCATCGCATCACCTCACATTCAAGATTAGAATGAAGAGTTGAGGATAAGTAGTGTTTGAGCCATGCAACCGTTACAAATCTTCAGTTAATCTTTTGATGGTACATAGCTGGAATAACTGTTGCCCATGCATGCATCCCTGTTGATTCTGTTCCAAGGCTTTAGCTAAGCTCTTACTTTTCTCACCAATCACCCCTTTAAATTCATCAACCCCGCCTGTGCCATCGGCCAGGACCTCACAGCGAATGATGGGAATAGACAAGAGTATCACCTGTTAGGACCAAGAAAAGACAAAGACAGAGGCCCACATGCATCATTGTGTCATTTTGCATTTCTTAATTTGCGAAAAATAAGGAATCGCAAATTAAGAAGTGCAAAATGCTATGCATCATTTTTTTCGGTATTTCTTTGTGATTCGGTAAAAATCGCAATTTTTACCGAATCCCAAAGAAATACCGAATTCTTAAGTTAATTTTCGCAATTCCCATTGATTCCTATGGGCCAAAAGGCCCATAGTAGTCAATGCAAATTGCGAGTGGCACTTAGAAAATTTCATGGGTGCAGGGGGGGGGTCCAAAGGACCCCCCCATGCACCCCTGAAATGTATTTTTCGCATCATGTTGCACACACACATGTCCTAAGGACATGTGTGTCCGTAACATGAATGTTGAAAAAATAGCATTTTCAACATTTTAAACACTTTTTCCAAATTTACCGAGTGGTTCAACCACTCGGTAAATTTGGCACCCTATTTGCGAATTTTCACTTTTTAAAATAATGATGCATTGCTTTTAAGAAATCGCACATCTGCGACTTCTTAAAAGCACCCGCAATTTTAGAATTCGCAAACATGTTACGAATTCTAAAATTGCTTCATGCATCCCAAAAAGCACTTTTGCATTCGCAAACGGCCGATTTTAAGGAATCGCACCGTTTGCGAATGAAAAAGTGCTTGATGCATGTGGGCCAGAATACCTACTAATGGCACATTAAACCTGTCACTGTGTGTCAGGACTCACCATGTGCTTCCATCCCGACTCTCACACTAGCATCCCCACCTTCTCACACACCTACAAACACCTCACCCTTTGCAGTAGCCTTGCTTTAACAATCAAGCAATCACATCCACACCGTCCTCATCGCCAAGCATGGTAAATACAGAAGAAACCCTAAAGTGATGCTTATTGTTGCTCACTATGCAGTGGTACATGCAGTAGACATCATTGATTTGATCACAATGCACACAATACAGTCTCATGTAAAGCCCTCTCAGTAGAAACTATACTCCTTTGCTAACTACTTTCTACAACAGTCTCCATGAAGACCGGCCAATTTTAGCTGACACATGGGACCCTCTCAGATGTCAATGTCCAACTTCACACCTTCAAGAGACAACTATAAATCACCATAAAAACCCATTTACTCTTAAAGACCTGTTATCAAACTCCAATCTCTCAGACCCTTGGTACATCACTTAAATCATAAACAGCAAACAAACTATGTACAGGCAAGTGTCCAAAAGTCAACTAATACAGCCCTTGATGATCTGGTGGCCAAGAAAACCCTGCACATATTGCTTACACAAACGACAGACTCAGAAGACAACAAAGCACACAGAAGACCTAGGGCCCAATTTAGATCTTGGCAGAACTCCCATCGTCCCTCCGCGGCGTAGTGTGCAAGTACTTCCCAAGCTGACAGAATCCCGCCCACCATATTTATATATGTGCTGGCTGAATCTCTGTCCCAGTCGACAGAGCATCTTCCGTCACATAAACGGTTCACCGCTGTCAACGTGGCAGACTCTTTTGCTGGTTAACATTACTCCATTGCCATCAGAGTGACAGGATTGCGCTGAGCGGATTTAGATATCACAGTTGTGCTAGCGGCGGATTGCCGCCGGAGTGATTCCATTGTGGGACGCGTTCAACATTCTACTATTCCTGTGGCTTTTGGATGGATGCTAGCACCACACACCTGATGTGTTTTGGCTTATCGATTTCACCTACATAACACCATGAGTATGTATGTATTTTGTATTTATAAAGCGCACTGTGACCAAAAAGGTATCCTGGCACTAGCCAGACCAATATGTGAAGGCATCAACTGGGGTAAGTCTGAGGAATTTAGCCTGACTGTTAGTGAGGGAAGAGCCTGGTTTTCAAAGACTTTTCTAAACTTCAGCAGGTCAGTTTGAGATCTTAGTGGGCTGGCAGTTTGTTCCATATCTGAGCTGCTTTTATGGTGAATGCATGTCCTCCCGTCAGACTTTTTTTAATCTGTATTCTTGGACATAGTTACATGTAGCTGGTCGGAGGGGTCTGCCAGGAGTGTATTTTCTTAGTCTGGCTTGTAAAGGTTTTGGGGCCAGATGCATCAATGCGAAATGCGCTCGCAAAAGGGCCAGATTCTCAGAATCTGGCCCTTTGCGAGTGCAATTTTTGCATTTGGGATGCATCATCCCAAATGCAAAAATCGCAAATAGAGAATTCGCTAAATTGCGATTGTTTGCATTTAAGAAATCTCAAATTGAGATTCCTCAAATGCAATGCATGAAAGTATCAAAAATAGCGAATTCGCTAATAGGGCACACAAATTACCATGAAGTACAACTTCATGGTAATTTGCAAAAACTTTGAAAAATGCACTTTTGTGCATTTTTCAAAGTTTCATGTTGCGCACACACATGCCCTAAGGGCATGTGTGTGCGCAACATATGTCTACAGATCACATTCAGGGGTGTAACAAGGTGTCCTTTGGACACCCCTGCACCCTTGAACTGGCAATCTCAATTTGCGAATCGCTAATTGCGATTCGCAAATTGAGATTGTCTTCCCATTCATTCCTATGGGCCTCTAGGCCCATAGGAATTAATGGGGAGGTATTCATTAATTGCGACTCGCAATTTGCGAGTCGCAATTAAGGAATTCTAAGGAATCGCTATTTTTATAGTGATTGCTTGATGCATTCCATTTTGCTATTCCTTATTAGCGATTCCTTATTTTTCGCTAATAAGGAATCGCAAAATGGATGCTTGATGCATCTGGCCCTTGGTCCTTTATTATGTAGTGCCTTATACACAATACAGAGTGATTTAAATGTAATCCTCTGTTTAATAGGCAGCCAATGAAGATCTCTAAGGGCATTTGTAGCGAAAGAGTGTCAGGTCTGTTTAGTGTTAGTTTCGCTATGACTATCTGGATGCTTTCCAGTTTCTTTAGTAGAAAGCTGGGAGCTTCTAATAAGAGGGTTTTATAGTAGTCCATTCTACTTAATTTGACACCTATAAAAATCAGGGATCTAGCTGGGAGATCAAGCAGTGGGTAGAGTTTCCTGAGAGCGCAAATCAGTGCGAAGCAGGTCCCAGCAATTCCATTCACTTGCTTTTCCATAGAGAGGCCCTCATCTATAACTACCCCCAGGTTTTGTTCCGCAGTTTAGTTGCCCAACAGGGTTCCATGGGCAAAGGCCAGAAATTAGAGGGTAATGATGTAGGAATCTTGCTAGAAGAACAGCAAAGGAGTTCCATTTCACTTCCGTTCATGTTGAGTGAGTTTGTGTTCATCCAATTAAATATATCCAGGATACAGGCCTGAACATTGCAATGAATGTCATCCTGACCTTCGTTTAATGATAAAATCAGCTGGGTGTTGTCAGCATAGTTGATAAGGTTCATCTTGTGGGACTTAATAAGGGAGATTAAAGGTCTGATATAAATATTGAATAAAATTGGGCTAAAAGAGGAGCCCTAGGGGACGCCACTTGGAGACGTTCTGAAATTAGAAAGAAATGGGGGCACAGATACAGCCTGACAGCAGTCAGTCAGATAGGATTTTAGCCTCGGGCCACTGACACCCACTGATGTAAATCTGGACAGAAGAGTGCAGTGGTTAACCATGTCAAACGCGGCAGACAAATCAAGGAGGACCAGCACCACTGGTTGTCTTTTGTCTGTTATCCTAAGTATTTCGTCAGTCGCGCAGATCAGTGCAGTCTCGGTTCCATGACCGGGACAAAAGCCAAATTGCTCTTCTCCCATCCACGAGTAATCCTCTAGGTATTGCCACAATATAGTATTGACATAACGCTCTAAAATCTTTATTGGGAAGGGTAGGAGGGGGATTGGTCTAAAATTAGCTGGGTCTGATGGGTCAGCCGAGGCTTTTTTTAACAGCGGCTTCACTATAGACCTTTTTCAACAGTCAGATACTGTCTCAGTTTCAAGGGAGTGATTACAGAGTTGTAAGAGGGGGCCTGACAGTTCATCTTCCCATTTTGTCTATTGATTTGGTGGGAGGAGTCGGAAGGTGATATTGACTTAATGGATCTATACAGTTTGCCCCGACAGAGATAGGGTCCAGCCTAATCAGAGTCACTGCAGAGATCCAAAAGGTGTGGCATGGCAGATTGAGGAGGACTATTGATGTTTAGGGTAAATGTATTTGATTCACTGGGTTTATCAATGCCTTCTAAAAGCGTTTGAATCTTGTTTTTAAAGAATTCAGACAGGTTGTCACATAGTTTCTGCGACGGTGTAATTTCTTGCATAAAACAGGAGGGTTTTGTGAATTCCTTGAGTATTTCAAAAGTCTTTTTTACTTTATTGGAGGCCGGGGTGATCAGCTCACAGTAATAGATGGTTTTAGCTTTTTTTTTTTTTTTTCAAAAACCTTTATTGCACCATTAAGTTACACAGCGGAACGCCTACAACCCAACGGGCTGGCCGCCATAACAATTTGGTAATCATATTGCAGCACCATAAAGTCTCTGGTAGAGTATCCAATATTATAGACAGCAATATAGCTGCTGCGATGAAGAGGTGCAGCACATGCATCAGTGTCCCAGACATTAGTGGTTTTTGATTTTCCATTTTTCATAAACAACTACAAAACAAAGTAACCATTAGGAATAGTAATGTGGTCGTGCGTAGAGCAATACTGATCGTATGTAATTACCTCCCCAATGTGTCCCATTCCAGTCCCCCTCCCATTCTCGCTAACAGCCCCTGAGGGCCATGTTTGTGCTCGAGTATATGTCCCTCTTAACTGGTGCTCCATGTAATCCCCCCGTCAATCCTGCATGGTAACATAGTAAAGAAGCTACTCCCATAGTCCCTGGCTTTGCTTTTTTTTTAAACTTATTTTTATAGTCATGTAGTGTAGATTTTAGATAGATCTTGTCTTCGTTTAGGTAGTGGCACTTCCATCTGCTTTCTAAATGTCTTCTTTCAGAGTAACATTGTACCAAGGGGCTGGTACCTTTTTACAGGGTTTCTGAACAGTCAGGGGTATCATTTCATCTAGTGTTTTTAGGATATTTTTAAATAAAATAAAACACACTCCATTTTAGACCATTATCCTTTGCCATTCCACTGCAGCACAACATTGTCAAGCAGAACGTTTGTCAGTGAAATCAGGTTTTTTGCTTTCTCTGTTCCTTGTTACTTTTTCCATCTTTCATTTCTTTACTAGTAGGTTAGTAAAGTATTTTTTTTTTATAATAGCAGGGAGGGGAAATTCCAGTTTTACAAAGGAGAATTTTCAGTCGGTGCATGAAATGAGAGTAGAGCCATACTTTTTTGGAACCCAAGTACAAATTACTATCAAAGCTCTGAAAAGGCCAATGTGGGCCAGAATACTGTAGCAAGTGAATACTGTAGCAAGCAACCTGTGCACATTGGAGGAAATTAAGAACAGGTGGAATGACCTGCGGGGGAGAGTGCATTCCTTGGCCTCCAAGCATCACCTTAAGGTTCAGAGAACCCCATCCTACAAAGTTTTCCCTGGGAGGAGAAGGTTTTGAAGATCCTACATCCTGAAGGCTTGACAGGAATCCCTGGTGGAGTGGAGACTGGTAAGTTAGACTTTTGATTGTGTCAAAAAGCCTACATGTATTTTTTGATTTTCATTTAGCTGATGCTAGTATGTTTTGCATCTTTTGGAAACATAAAACCCATATATATATGTGTAATTTTTTTTGTCCTGTTTGTTTGTTTCAATGTATTTTGCTGCATTTAAGATTACAGGCTTCAATATCCATTACATTTCTCAAGACGTCATGATGATTGTAAGTGTTTTTACACCAAATAAATGTGTTTTATATTGTAAATTTATGTTCTTGTTTCTTCTAATTTTCACAAGGTACGTTTAACTTACAATTTTGCAAGTATTTTTAATGTTTAATTGTAATGCCTACAAATACAATGATGCCTTGTTATTGCAACATCATTTTGCTCATTCTGTCTTTTCTATCATAATTTTCACATATGTTAAAGTGTTATGTATTTATCAATCTCTGTTTCATGCGATGTTTTGAGAAGTTTTTGTGTTTAATTCTGTATATTAACTCTGCAATGTCTATATGATGGCTAATGCAATATGTAACTGTGAGAGTTTTAGAATGCTAGTGCTTTGAATGGTTTCTGTCACATTTTTCCTGTCTACTGTGTTGTGTTGAATCTGTGATATATTTTAGTCTATACTTTCTAGGAAAACTTTTTTGTTTCAGGACATCTTTTTACCTGCTTTTTTGAAGTAGTTTTGTTTGTAATTAAAACTGTTTGTGTAATTATCACAATACCACCTAAGGGTACAATCGTTGTAGTATCACCCTTTTCCTTGTAGGTTGCTTCATTTTTAGCTTTAAACTCGTGTGAAGTATAATCCTGACTTTAAGAATATTTATATTTTATCATTTATAATAGGTCAAACACCCAGAGTATGTGGACAACCATCTGCCCCTGAGGATACCTCCACTCCAAGCAAGAAACAAGCCTTCAGTGAGGACTCCACTCCTGATGAGAGGCTGCCTGGTCCATCTGGTCTGCCTGGGCAGTCCACTCCAGTGAGTTTCATGTGGCCCACACCTACACCTCCCACCTCAGCTGTTATTACACCTCAGCCTATGGATACTTCTACTTTGTGTGCTCAAACAAATATCTCCCCAATCTTGTACTCCCAGTCCTGGCTACTGTTGATCCAACACCTCCACTACCGACAGTTCAGCCAGGACCCAGTGGGATGGGGCACATTTGGGTCAAGGCGACAGGGTAGTGATTGTAGGGGTTGTGAGAGGGAAAGTGTGGGTCAACAAAGTGAGGCCACTGGATGCACTGTCACCCAGGCCACCATCGACTAGGTCTTGGGATCTTTCCATCAGTCTCAAGACATCCGGGCCAGGTCCTGACAGAGCTCTGGGAGATTAATCAGTTGCAGAGGGAACACAATGTACATATGGAGAATCTGAACTCCAATTTGGGCTCCCTTACTGGGATTCTGCATGATATTTTTGCCCATATGTGCAGGGCTTTTACAGCAACATCTACCCCTTTATGTGGTCCAATAACATCTGTTCCAACTACATCTGACTCAGCCACACAAAAGGAGGTCCTGCCACTAAGGAAAACACCTGAACCAACCCCAGTCTTTGCAACTGTGTATCAACCCCTTCCTCCCTCAGAAGGGGGTGTTCATCCGGACCACAGGGAGAGGATGGCAAGACCTCCAGTAGCAAGAAACGCAGAACCTAATTTCATCCATTGTGTGACTACCAATCACTATGTGGACTATTTCTGATGCCAGTTGTGTTTTGGACATTGAATTTAAAAATGTTGGGATCTTGGCTCTTAAGCAATAGATTAAGTCACCATTATTGACTTTTTATATATATATATATATTTTTGTTGTTGTCATCCTGCTTTAGTTGATTTTGGTTTTGTTGAATAAAATCAAATATAAATTCAAACATTGGATGTTGGTGCTGCCAAAAAAGATTTAATAAACACAGGGGCCGATTAGGATGGCGGACGGATTGCCACCGCCATGCAGGCGGTGGCGATCCATCCGCCATCCATGCCCGTCTGCTCTCAATTTACCCCCGCCATATTACAATGGCGGGGAGCCACGGCGGTCAGAAAGATCGTCCGCCGCTATTCCGCCACGGTTGCAAGACGACCGGGCGGAAAAGCGGCGGTCAAACTTGTTCAAACATTTCTATTAACAATGCCATATAAAATTAAATTAAATTGACCAGTTATTTTCTAGCCATAAGATCGTGTAAACTTCAACCTCAAAACATTTTTGGAAAACAAACTTGGTTTGATTTAATTTTCTATGGCATTGTAAATAGAAATGTTTGAAAAAGTTTGACCATTGTAAATATATTGGTTGTTGCATAGGGTGAATGTGTGGAGTGGGTGTGACTGAAGGTGAGAGAATCCGGACTTTAGAGTGCCTGAGAGCATATTGGATGTTCTTGAATTTGTATATTATATGTGTTTTTAATGTTGCAATTTTGTGAAAAATGGAAAAAGTAAAAACATTGAGTAAAAAATGTGATATTTGAATAAACAATAATTTCAATTTGATTAATTCAGACAGAAAAAGTTGTCTATGTCACTTTTTGTTTTGAGTCAATTAGTGGATGGCCACTAAGAAAGTAAAGCATTCACAGTACTGGCAGTTATTTTGGTATTTAGTTTTTAACATTGTGGCTGGCTGTGCTTTAAGCACCGTCCGCCGCAATGTTAAAAATGTGGGATGCCCCCGCCACTGTGGCAGGTGCATCCTAATTGGGGGCACGGTTCCTCCGCCCTTGTGGCAGACGGTACCTGCTCAAGACAGGAAGTCCGCCATCCTAATCGACCCCATAAAAAACTCCGTTCACATTGGCAAAATCCTTCTTCCGATGAAACTGTATGATGCTGTAGATAAGTCTCAGTAGTAGAAAGAACTTCTTGTAGCACACAACCAGATACTGCCACAGTATGTTGGAATGATCCTGTGGCCATCAAATGAAGTACAGCCATGATTTTGACTATAGGTAACCTGGTGAGAGCCAGACAAGTCACCCCATCCTAGATTTCCCTGGGTGTCTAGCTTTCAAAAATGTATAGTTTTTCTAGTTTTCCCTAAGTGCCGGCAGAGCTAGGGTTAAAAAACTACAGCTAGGCACTTTGCAAAAAAAGGGGTCAGTTTTCACTGTGAAAATGTACTGTGTCCATGTTGCATTTTGGGCAGTTTCCTGTTGCGGGCACTAGGCCTACCCACACATAGAGGTACCATTTTTCTCAAAAGACTTTGAAGAATGCAAGGCGGGTGGAATTTTGTGGATCTGCACAGATTCCAGGACTTTTCACCACAGAAATTTGAGGTAAATGTGTTTGTTTGACAAATGTTGAGGTTTGCAAGGGATTCTGGCTAACAGAACCTGGTGAGAGCCAGACAGGTGACTACATCCTGGATTCCCCTGGGTGTCTAGTTATAAAAAATGTATAAGTTTGCTAGGTTTCACTGGGTGCCAGCAGAGCTAGGGTTTAAATCTACAGCAAGGCACTTTGCAAAACAAAAGGTCAGTTTTCACTGCAAAAAAGTGCTCTGTCCACGTTGCGTTTTGGGCATTTCTTGCTGCAGCCACTAGGCCTACTCACACAAGTGAGGTACTATTTTTCTTGGAAGACTTTGGGGAATGTGGGTGGGTGGAATTTTGTGGATCCACGCAGATTCCAGAACTTTCCACACAGAAATGTAAGGAAAATGTGTTTGTTTTTTTTACAAATGTTGAAGTCTGCGAGGGATTTTGGGTTATATAATCTAGTGAGAGCTAGACAAGTCACCCTATCCTGTATTCCCCTGGGTGCCTACTTTAAAAAAATGTATAGGTTTGCTAGGTTTCCCTAGGTCCCGGCAGAGCTAGGGTTCAAAATCTTCAGCTAGGCACTTTGAAAAAAAAGGTCTGATTTCACTGTGAAAATGAGCTGTGTCCACGTTGCATTTTGGGCCATTTCCTTGGTGAGCACTAGGCCTACCCACACTAGTGAGGTACCATTTTCCTCGGGAGACTTTGGGAAATGCGGGGTGGGTGGAATTTTGTGGATATACGTAGATTTCACAACAGAAATAAGAGACAAATGTGGGTTTTTGACACATTTTGAGGTCTGCAATGTATTCTGGGTAACAGAACCTGGTGAGAGCCAGACAAGTCACCCCATCCTGGATTCCCCTGGGTGTCAAGTTTTCAGAAATGTATAGGTTTGCTAGGTTTCCCTAGGTGCCAGCAGAACTAGGGTTCAAAATCTACAACTGGGCACTTTGCAAAAAAAGGGTCTGTTTTCACTGTGAAAATGTGTGTGTCCACTTTGCATTTCGTGCTGTTTCTTGTCGCGGGCACTATCCCTACACAGACAAGTGAGGTATCATTTTGCTCAGAAGACTTTGGCTAATGTGGGATGGGTGAAATTTTGTGGATCCACGCAGATTCCAGAACTTTCCACCACAGAAATCTGAGGAACATGTGTTTTTTTAAAAACATTCTGAGGTTTGCAAAGGATTCTGGGTAATAGAACCTGGTAAAATCCAGTCAAATCACCCCATCCTGGATTCCCCTGGGTGTCTAGTTTTCAAAAATATATAGGTTTGCTGGGTTTCCCTAGGTCCCTGCAGAGCTAGGGTTCAAAATCTACAGCTAGGCACTTTGCAAAAAAGGTTCCTGTTTCACTGTAAAAATAAAGTGTGTCCACGTTGAGTTTTGAGCCGTTTCCTATCGCGGGCACTAGGCCTACCCAGACAAGTGAGGTACCATTTCTATCGGGAGACTTAGGGTAACACAGAATTGTAGAGCAACTGTTATTACCTATTGAGTTCCGATGCATTTCTGCCTTCCAAATGAAAGACAATGTGTACAACAGAAGTCACTTTGAAAAATGTCCTATATTGTCATGCTAGTATGGGTACTCACAATTTCGGAAATGTGCAAATTTCTACAGTTTCTGAACTCTATATTTTGTTCCAATTTCAGAAATACAGAGGAGTCTTTCATACCGATGTTTCCATTTACATATTTTCCCAAATGAATTGCTATATACCAGGTACATAATAAAAAACCATTCCAAGACGCCACTCAGTTATTGGCTCTGGGTTCGTCGGGTTCTAGGTGAACCTACAAGTCCTACATTTTCCCACAACCAGAAAGGTCCAGTGAATGTAACGGTATTGCTTTAAAACAACTGTCATAATTAAAAGGAGTTACAGGTGAAAACGTTGGCACAAATGGCTTTTTTTTCAACTAATTTTCAGTTTTTCCTATATTCAACAGTTACTTTCTAAGAAGAAACCTTGAAGGATCTACACAAATGACCCTTTGCTGAATTTAGAATTGTATTTACTTTTCTAAACTGTATAGTTTTCCAGGATCCATTGTTGCCTTCATACCCATTTCTACCATTAACTGGAAGAAGGCTAAAAGAAGAAAAAATAGCAAAAATAGGCTTTTTCCCAGTAACATGCCAGCCCCTAAAAGCTGTGAAAATGGTGGTTCCTGCCCCACAAACCCTTTTTTTTAAATAATTTGCAGGAAAAAAACAGATACTTTAATTTGCAGTACTTCTTTCCCATTTTTCCCCCAAAAAACTAAATTTGGCTAGTTTCTGGGTCCCCTCCAGGGCAATCCACAAACCCTGGTTAGCTTTAGAATCCCCATGACGTGTTAAGAAAAGGACACAAATTTGGCATGGATTCCTTATGTGGTCAGAACGTCACAGAGGTCTAAGCACAAACTACCCCAAATAGCCAAAAAAGGCTACGCACCGGGGGAAAGGCCTAGCAGCGAAGGGGTTAAAATTATAATTAAAGATTTAGGGGCAGATGGATCGCAAAAGGCTTTTGAGCATTTTTTGACATGTATTAAAAAATCGCAAAGTAAGGAATCGCAAAAATTAGCGATTCCTTATTTTGCTTAAGCATTTAAGGAATCGCAAATTTTGTGATTCCTTAAATGCAATGTATGTAGCTTTTCCAAATTGCGATTTTAGATTAAGAAATCGCAAATTACCACCAACTTGTAGTTGGTGGTAATTTGCGAATTCTTTTAAAAATGCCCAATTTGGCATTTGTGAAGGTGGCATGTGATGCACATACATCCCCATAGGGCATGTATGTGCACCATATGCACACACATGTAGATTTCAGGGGTGCAGCAGGGTGTCTTTGAGACACCCCTGCACCCTTGAAATTATTCTCAATTTGCGATTAGCAAATTGCGAATTGCAAATTGAGAATATTTTCACAATCATTCCTACGGGCCTCCTGGCCCACAGGAATGCATGGGAAATTATTCCTTAATTGCGAATTCGCAAAATGCGAATTTGCAAATAAGGAAGACTAAGAAATCGCTAAAAATAGTGATTTTCTACATACATTCCATTTTGCGATTTCTAAATAGCGATTCCTTAAAAATCACTATTTAGAAATCGCAAAATGGAATCTTGATGCATCTGCCCCTTAGTCATTATGAAATATAAAAACAATTCTATATAAGAATATATTTTAATTTTACACATAACATTTTCCAAGACAAAATTAAATAACACAATACCTAACTGTAAAACATTAAGGGGCCGATTATGATGCAGCTCGTAAAAGCCCAGGCCGACGGTCGGAGCCTTTCAGGCTGCAATGTAATCGACCACTCGGTTTACTTTCTGACCGCCACATTACAATGCTGACATTTGGAAACGAACTCATGGAGCTAGTTCACCAGTCGTAACTGGCTCATAAACCCAAAAGGGTGGGCCTTTCCGCCCTCCGGATTACGATGCATGGTTTCCATGCCTGCCTGTCGTACATGGACAACATGTCGGAAAGCTTGTTTTGGGCCCCCTTAGGTGTCCGGTCTCCGGTTGGGGACCGAGGGGGCACCTATGGTGCCCCCCAAGTTGATCCCTACACCTCATGGTAGGCACCTTGAGGTGCCTGCCACAGGGTTCAGGGATGAACAATACTTCCCATGTCCCTCTGGGATCATGTAATGCAGCCAGTTTCGGGCTGTAATGTATGCTGCCATACAGAAATGCAGGAATGCGACCAAACAGTGTTCGGTCGCATCCTAATGAGGTGATTCGGACCACCAACCAGAGGTCCGTCGGTCCCAGGACCACGACAGTGTCGGGCGGACTTAAGTACGCCCCACGTCATAATTAGCCCCTAAATAATGTATAAATATAATAAAAAATACTTCACAAATGTATCCATCTAATTCTACTATAACACCAACTGAATAATACAAATATGATTATTAATTCTTTGAAATTTATACATTGAAATGAATTACATAAAATAAAATGTGGTCCAAAAAATAGAATACATATACCTTTTTAAGTTTCAAACAAATTAAAAAATGTGATTAGAATGTATAAAAAGTACAAATTAAAATTAAAATAACTTTGAATTAATTGATAAATAAATATATATTGATATGTATTTTAAAATTGTTACACTTAATTTGATGTTAACACAATGATACAGAGAATAACAGCATAAATGAATTATTAAATTAATAAAAACTACATTTAGAAATCATTATAAAAACAAAATGTAAAGCATGCATTCATGAATTAAATTAAACACATATTAAAAATAAACACATAATGAAAAACACAAACCCATTTTTAAACTTTCCATATAAATAGGTAAAAATTTTAATTGCTTATGAAAAAATGTAAATTAAATAAAAAAAATATTTAGACAAACATACTTAAAAAATCGCCCTACCCTTTTGCCCCCTAAAACCTATATCCTGCTACTAATTTTTTTAACATATATTTTAATTCAAAACTCAATAAATGCATTATAAAATTAAATACAATAAAAATGACAATTTTCAAAATAAATATGCAAAACATCAAACCAATATTGAACAAAAATATTTTTAAAAAATGACAATATATACAATGACATTTAAGTAAATGATATACTTTACACAGATAATATTAACAAGATTAAAAACAATATACTTAACTTTGACATGTGTGTCCACGATATTTTTGACACAATCGTTCTCTAATAATATTTTTGTAACACAATATTTGTTTTCAATATTCTGTCCAGACACCCCTGGGACTTGCCTGAACCTACTGGGACAGTGCTACCATGAATCCTGTGTGAAAAATTTGTTTTTTTTGGCAAAAATTTAGGTTTGCAGAGGTTTCTGGGTAGGGAAACATTGGCGGATCCACACAAGCCATACCTCGCTAAACTCCCCCTGGTGGCTAATTTATGGAAATGTGTGGGTTTGATAGGTTTCCTTGGATGACGGCCGAGCCCGGGGCCAATAACTCAGGGGAACCCCTTTGCAAAACCAGGTTGTTTTGACATCGATAATTTTGATGTTGCCTCCATAGGTTTTGGGCCCTTTCCTGTCACTGGTACCTAACCCACCCATGTGAGTGAGGCACCATTTTTATCGAGAGACCTGGGAGAATGCGAATGCTGGGTGGTAGGAAATTTGTGTCTGCCAGGTGATCCTACAACTTTCCCACACAGAAATGTGTGAAAATGTAGATTTTGATGGCAAAATTTGAGGTTGGCAGGGGATTCTGGGTAATGAAAAGTTGGGGGATCTACGCAAGCCATACCTTCCTGGACTCCCCTGGGTGTCTAGTACAAAATAGCCTGACAAGGGAACTAGATATTTGCCTACTTGCTCAATTTACTAATCGTAGGGTATGGAAGGAATAGGGAATAATTCGATGTGCGGTTGAAGTATGATTGTTGATAATGACATTTCACTGGCCCAAATAACATGAACAACTTCCAGTGCTTATAAATAAGTGAGTAGAAAGGCTCATGTGAGACACTGAGCTGGTAAATGTACTGGTCTTGGCACCTTCTGCTGTGGCTTTTGGTGTATATGTAGTACCTTACCATTCGGGGGGCTTAGCGTCTATTTCCTCAAACCAGTGCCTCTACACCACAGAGCTCCTATCACCTTCCTTGCAGAGGGCCTTGTGGGTGCCATTCCACCACACCCCTTCTGACTGCATGTCAGTGGTGTGTCCTGCCTGATTGGCTGGGGAATGGGGAGACTTTGCACAACGGGGAGGGTGCCCCAAGGGGAAACCGGGCCTTTTGGGAACCTGTTTGCACCCCAGCAACCCAAAGTTAGAGGTCGGTAACTCAATAATGGCTTCCAATTGCAGCTGCAGTCACAAACCATTGTTGCATTCCTTTCTAAATAATAATAAGGAGGGGATGGCCCTTTCTCTCCCCCTCATGTTTCCCATTCGACAAGGAGCTCAATAGCCATTTAATGAGTTGGAAAGAATGTTATGACTCATAAAAGGCCTTTTGTACATTAAGAAAAGCACTCTTTGTAGTCATAAACCTTTTTGATTTTGAGAATCACAGCATTTGCAAACAAAAAAGGGCCCATACATCATTAATCTGCATTTTCGCTCACTTTTACTACCAGATAAAAGCCAGCAGTAAAACAAGCACAAAACCAAAACGAAAGCACTCATGTGATGTGTGCTTTGGCTTTTGCTAGTTAGAATGAATCTGATTTGGTGTCTGTTATAAAAAGACTCATTGAAAAAGCTGAAGAGAGTTTTTAACAAACAAATAACGAAAGAATACAAAACAAATCACTGGTGTCAATTATTATGTTATTTCTTGTGTTACCACTGAAAGTCACGAGTGACCTAAATCACTTCTGCTGTACTCATGATTTGGGAAAAGGCAAATCAGTGAGAGTAAATTGATGTTTAATTTTGTTTTGTTTTTCACGAAGAAGGCAAAAAACAAGGAACAAATTGAAATGCATGAACCTGAGTTTATTTACTTAGTGGTTCACCTTTTTAGCTTCATAAAATGTTGCTACTATCTTCAAAACAGCTCGTCAATGTAAATTGGCGAAAAGAACAACTTTATCTGTGTTAATAGACTCCACAATCACAAATTCAGGGCAATCCATGCCCCCAAGAAAAGAGTTCTCCATCACCAGCTCAATGTTAATTTCATGAAATGAAAAGCAATCTTTAAAGTACATTAGTGCATGTCAGTCATGTAAAAGGCAGCTGAGCAATATGCAAATCAAGGCACTGGGGATGGAGAGGCCATAAAAATTCATACCATCATTTACATTCGTCCATCAAAATAACTACCACATATTCCATGCACAAAAAAACGGGTACTTACGGATTTATTAAGATTTGCATTATAAGACATATTCCTACATTTAATTTACATTTATTTCTTCAATAAAAAATTAAATCCAGAGAAATCAAACTCAGCCATCCTTTTCGTTTTTTAGATTTAAATTGCCGCTCAATCCTGTACAATATTTCCCCTAAGTGGTCTAAATTGACATTCATCAGAGTGACGTACACTTTCCTTTAGTCTTCTCACGTGTTACTCCCAAGCATTTTAAGTGATGTTTCCTGAGCGTAATTACTGGGGGAATTGAGGGTCCTGGTGATCTCGGTTGATGGCACACCATTAATTGTTACTTCGGTGAATGTCAAATTTTAAATGGCATGCTGTTTCTAATTTCCAGTCAATTTTTAAACGTGCTTACAAAAAGGTACAACATAAGGCCATCGCTGTTCACTTAAATAGCTCAAATTCTGTACATTGCTCTGACTAAAACAGACGCAGGCACAGCGTTTTAAGCTTAAATACATGGGGGCAGATTTATGTCGGATTTGCGGCACTTTTGCGCCGCTGTTGCGTCACTTCTGTGACGCAGCGGCGGCTTAAACCCTGCGCCACGTTGCGACATGCTTACATCATGACTCTTCTAAGGAGATGCGTCACGGTGTAAGGCCCTGCGCCACATGAAACATGTGGGCGTTTCTACGCCTGCGGGGGGCGTTCCGTCGCAGGAACGCCCCTGTAAAGTGACTCAGTGAAATCTACAAGATTTCACTGAGTCGATTTCCCAACGCTGATGCGTCAAAACCCTGCGCCTGCTTGAAGCAGGCGTAAGGCTTGACGCACCACGTTAGAGATAGGGCAAGTTGGAATAGTGCTGGAGTTGCGTGCCGCACGCAACACAACTTCAGAACTGCGCCAACTTCCCCCCCCTAGATGCGACATGCATCTGTTCATTCCTGCTCCATGGTGCGCCGCATTGTAAATGCGGCTCATCATGGGTGGCGCAAGGATAAACTTGCGTGCCGAATCTTTCCTGGCGCATCTCTGCCGATTTGCAGAGATGCGTCAGGCAACATAAATCTGCCCCATGACACTCAAAGGGGAAATACAGAGCAGAGAGCAGCAGTACAAACAAGCTGTACAAGCAACAACAGCTTGCAGAAGTGTATTACACTACACTCATTTTGATTGCTGTAGCATGAACGTTATAAGCGAATGAGGTTGATTCCCCATGCATTACATACATTTACTCTGATTACTTAACTTGATGTTACATTAGAGAAGTATATTTTACCCTGTATTACATTCTTTTTACTTTACAGTTACCGAATACTTCACCCCTGCATTGTATCAACGAATTTTATTTCTGTGAGTAATCCACCCTGCTCTAGATCACAGGTGAATTCTATAATCAATTTACACTGCATCAAGTTACAGAAGGTAATTACTCTAATTGCTTTATTCCCTATTGAATTACGGAGTTATATTACTCTGAAGTAGTTAGCTCTGTTTTATTCATCCTGTGGTATGTTGCACATTGCTAAAATGTGTTACCTCTCACTAGGTGAGAGATAATTCCGTGTCTTATTTCACCCTGTATAAACCTGCATTAATATACAAATGATTATTCTCTTCTCCTTATACTACATTAGATTATGAATGAGATAATACAATTATTTTTCCCTTCCTGATGTACAGTAAGTCATACCTTTGAGTGCAATTAGTCTGCGTTTAAACTAAATGGAACATAATCTTATTTCCTTGATTAAAGTAATCAGTTAGTGTGCTCTTTATTGAATTCCAGACAATCTCTTTGACTAAGTTCCGCGGAATTATTTTACTGAAAGATATTGCACATATTACCCCATGTAAGAGCACAAACGATTACACTAATACTTCAGCTTGCAAGGAGATATAGGGCATAATGTACCACCCTATGCACATTATGAAGATAATGCCAATCCCCAAAGAGTTCTGTGACAATACAGAGACTCAAGGATACCTATGGAGCTTCAAGAAACAGGGAGCTTTGGCCCTTATGATATCTGTGCCTCTTGCCCCTTCCTTCTCAAAATAAATTGCACAGCTGGTACTTGGCTCCAGGGAAGGTGTGTCATATTCTGCAGATCTTGCCTTTTTATCCCACAGGACTTTGCCCAATGGGATATTCAGTGTTGAAACAAAGCTATATGTCCAAGAATGCAACCTGTTGAAGGCTAAAAACAAGGGGCTTTCTGAAGGTGCAATACATGCCATGAAGCATTTTGGCAGCTTTGCCTAAATAGGCTTCTGGAACCACTGGCTATGTTTCAGTTTTCAGTTTCAATTTGTTTTTATTTGTTTGATTAATTAAAATCTTACAAAACGGATAAGACTTATACAAATCGAAAATGCTAATACAGTACATATATTCAAATACTTCTCATAAAACAATTAAAAAGTAATCTGATCTTTAAAATTATTCCATTAATCATCTTGACAGTAGTTATAGACTATTCAAACACAAGCGTCCAACTTTATTTTGGCCAATCTGAGAAATTTCAAGATTGCTGAATTAATTGCTAAGTCTTCTGGATCTAAGGTTGCCATAAGACCCTGCCTACAAGTCCTTACACCTCATTCATTAAATAGTTTCTTAAGTACGCCTTTTCTTTCCGCCTCCACGTTCGGGCAGAGGCACATTAGGTGTATGATGTTTTCTTGACCAGATTTACAAAGCGTACACGTCCAGATTTCATCAGTTCTTTTCCATGGTGCCAAATGACATGAGCCTGGAAAGATACTGAACCTAGCATTCATAAAGATTTGTTTATTTTTTTTGTCCATGATGTTTCCAAATAGGTTTGGATCTTCTTTTTCTTAAAACCATTTACTATTGACCACGCATGCTGTCTTTTAATTAAATTATCTTTGTCCTTTATCAAAGAGAGATAGTCAGTCATTTTGTTTACTGTCTTCTTGAAACTCTCCTGCTTGACCGTGTTGTTCCAAATAGGAGCTAAACCATAGTCCTTAATTGCCAGGTTTAAATAGGAGGTGATAGTTAAGGAACGGTTGTTGCTTACTTCTTGCCAAAGAAGACAAGACATTTCGTTGTCATAATCATTTTTTATTCTATTCCAGACTTTCATTATATTTCCTTTTCTTGCACAAGATTGGTGAGGCATTCTTAGGGAGTGCCTCACAAGCCCACTGGCTATGGTCCTTCCAATGAACAAAAAATCATTTCTTCCACAGGTGAAGTGTAGAGAATCTTATTTGTTTGCTCTTGTACACTTCATCTGTAAAGGAAATGATTTGATTCCAGACCTTTGCAGCTATTCGCTAAAAGCACGGATAATGGGGTGAGCAGACATTGTATTTCTACAAACTTCTGATGGGGCACAGAATGGGCTCATGTGCTCTTTCTTTTGTGCCGTGGGTAGATATTCATACATCCTGAGTACTATCATGTCACAAGTTGCAGTTGTGTGTAATCACTTATAACAAGCGACTGATTGTGTCATTTTCTTATTACCTGCACCATCTGATGTCAGAACTTGTCTGTAATAAGAGAATAAAATGCAATACATTATGGGGGGGATTACGGGTTCCCATATACCACATGACTGATTCACAAACTGCACAAGTATATAAATGACATTAGCGGTACAGCCTTCTGTTTCTCTCCGTTGCTCCCTGCCACTCACTCTCTCTCTCTTTTTCTCTCATCCATAAACACACAACAAATAATTCAGTTCACCTCACACAAAGGGCAGGAAATAGCAGTAACAAAGACTATCAAACAGCACAGGGAGTAGCATTGCAGTTTTTTTGGGCATACAGCACTGAGTCAGCAAAGGCAATACCAATGCAAATGTCCCTCATGCACACGCACTGCAGATCCATTCCGGGGAGAACCCCAGAAAAGGAATAACGGGGCATATTACCAAGCAGTAGCTATAATTATCGCTATTGCTTGGTTAGAGACAAAAATTTACCGCTGAGCTGCGGCGATTTTTATCGCAGATAAACCTTGGTATTACCAAGTTTTATCGCAAATGCGATAAAAATTGGCCGCAATGCATGAATATCGCTGAAAAGTCAGCGATATTCATGCATTATCGAGCTAATGCTCTTAGCCATGTTATCCACCTCCCATTGGATAACATGGCTAAGAACTGCTCAGGGCAGGTGTTAGCTTTTGGAGATATTCGCGCTTAGCGCAAATATCTCCAAAAGTTGGTAATAGGAGATAGCGATGTTAACGACTGTTTCTAGTCGCTAACATCTTGGCACGCCCACTTTGCATGTCATTAGTGATAAATATCACTGATATGCACAGTGGGGCCCAAGATGGTCGCTATCTCCTACTAGCTGTCACTAACTGGTGTTAGCGACAGCTAGGTAATAGGGAGATAATTTTATCTCTGCTTTCTTGGCTTTTAAAGCCAAAAAAGCGGAGATAAACCCCCTTGATATTCTTGTAACACAGCATATGTAAAAAGGCAGTGTGGTACAAAATGGTTAATAAGGTTGCACACAGCCTAAAGCTTCACAGATGTAAATGTGACAGGCACTTAGAGAAATACCAAGATAGTTTGATTCTTGAAGCATAAATCTGAAGGACCACGACTTCAGTGCAGAATGACTTTCAGGAATACAGGAAGGCTTTCAGAAAACCTGAAGACCTCAGACAGTCACAGGTTTCCACTCTTGGAAATATGTTAGAATTTTATGTTACCATGACATACAGACATACAGTTTGTTCATGTGAATATCGGCTAAGCAAGTGCAACTGAATTTGCGAACAATTTTTTTTATTCACCATGAGGAGAATACCCTTCACCACTCTCCCACGAATTTTGGCGTTGTTGCATTGTCTTTCATACCTTGCAAAGAGAGTGACGCATGCCCTTGTCAGAAATAGATTTCCAGTTCTTTTCAGAGTATGAAGAGTTCTGGTATGAGTTTGTGAATATCCACAGTGTGCTGGTGTGCATGAACCCACAAGGCATTCAAGCTCTTTGAATCGCTCTACTCACACACATTTGTATGTGAGTATATACTTTATGAGTGCAAAACCAACTTTTTTAGTTCAAAAAGGGAGTTATTACTATTGAACGTTCATTTATAGTCATGCAAGTTGTGATCACAGGTTCTCACTCACTCCACGACTGTTTTTCAAAATCTCACTTTCGCTGCTAAACACATGCAGAGCATTCAGCGCTTCTGTGTGAACTGTGAATAACAGATATGACCACAGTTGAGACTATGGGACTGATTAGAATGCAGTCAGAAAAGGTTCCGACTGACGGTCAGAAACTTTCCGACTGTATCATAATATGCCGGTCGGATTCCTTTCCAACTGTGTCATTATGATGGAGCCATCGGTATCGAATTCGAATGGTCATTCCGAGTGGCTTCTGACGGGCTAGTAGAATGCAACCAGCAATCCCAAGGACGACTCTTTCTGCCTTAGGGATTACGATGTCAGGTTTCGGCATCCTTTCCATGCCAGACTTTCCGACACAGAAAGGATGTCAGAACTCGACTTTGGGGTCCCCAGTAGGGCCCCCTTGGGTGCACTGCCTCCGGTTGGAGGCCGAGGTGTTACCTATGGTGCCCCCCTGTTGATACCTGCACCCCGTGACAGGCACCTTGAGGTGCCTGCCACAGGGTTCAGGGATGAACTGCACCTCCTATTTTACAATGGGAGCATGCATTCCCGCTGGTTTATGGCCAGAGTACATGTAAAGTAAAGTAAATTAATGCGACCGAACGGTGTTAGGTTACATCCTAATTAGTAGGTCGGGACTGCCGATCTGGTGTCTCTGGGTCCCATGACCGATACGTTGTCGGGCGGAGGAAGCTCCGCCTGACATCTTAATTAGCCCTTTAGAAACAAAGATTTCTTTCAGACTTCCAAAGTTCTTCCATTTTCCATCTTAAGTAGTTTCCACAGTTGGAAAAGTTTGCTAATGAGAATACAATTCTGAAAAAGTTAAATAAATAGCATATCACAAACAATATTGTGTTGGTAAGGATACTATTATTGTAAAGAAGAGTCATCTAAATAAATATTAACATTCGACTATAAATGAAAAGCAATTCACAGGATGTCAGGTATGCAATTGAAAGTTATTGTTACATGTCCTCCATCAATATATGTAGACACGGTGTGAGGGGCTGGGGATGAGGAAACCATTGGAAACCATTGGATGGATTGCGACAATCCTGGGATGCTATTAAATAGGCTGCCACATTTAGTACACCCAATTCCATGGGCCACTTTGTGTACAAAAGGAGAAATTTAAACAAGTAGGTACTATTGGTAGCATTGGCATTATTGGCTGTGAGGCAGTCATTGCTGATTAACATAGACTTGTTGGCTCTTGTCTCAAGTCAATCATAGGGCTAGAGCAGCATAATTGGGCAACATGCTCCCATCATTGAGAATAAAAAGAGCATAGAGGACTTGATGACATGTTCAAATGCTCTAACAATAAAAGAGCAGTCAAAGGAAGCCATATGGGTATAGAATCTTCATTGTTGAATTTAGGGAATGGATTGTTGAAGCCTCATAAAAAATACTAAATGTTCAATATGTATTCCCTGTTAAGATATTCAAAGCCTATGGCAGTGTGATGAGCCACCATTTTGTTTTTCTTTTTTGTTTTAAATCTTCGAGGAAGGTAAGGCCTAGACAGGAATGTTCATGCTTTGGTAATGAGGGAAGTGGTTACACCTCACTGTGGAATAAGTAAATAAGTGCAATGAGACAAAATATGGACTAGATAATTGATGGAGTCAAGCAATGTAAGAAATTGTTGATGGCCTAAAAATGGGATTTGTGGTATCATGAATGGGATGGCATTTCTAAGATAGTAGCTGATAGCGATTCAGCTGATACCTGGGGGCTGATTGCATCTGCTTTAAAGGACCTCCAGAATTAACTACCATGAAGGAAGTCGGATTTCTGCATTTCCACTCTAAACAGTCAATTAGAATTACACATCAATGTTCAAGTGCAGATTTCTAAGATGAACTTTCCTTCTGACCCACATATCCTGCTGTTGATAGATGTGCAATAGTTAGGGCTTGCTATGTCTTTTACCCGAAACTTGCTCAGACAATAGTAAAACAATGTAGAGCAGAAAAGGCAGTTGGTCTATACAAGGTTCTGTTTACTTTATATAAGATATCACTATAGGCGACCCAATAGTGTGCAGAATGTTCATTGCTATTTTTGCTGGAAACCCTTTTCTACATTGTGTGAAAAACTGATGACACTGGGTCTGTGTACAAAATAAATGCAACCCGATGTTTGCAATAAACTATACAATAGGTTTTGCTAATTGATGATTAAGCAAAACAACATATCAAACTGATATTAACACGACTACAGAATTGGATGGACAAATGTATAGTCATACCAAATGCATAAGCTGGGTTTTAGAAGCGGAAAAATACCATTGAGCAATGGCTCAGTTTACAGCTTAATATAGCCCTATATATCTAGGGCCAGATTTTTCATTCCTCACGCAAAGTTTCGTTGTACAGTGTTGCGTGCGAATGCGTTGCGCCATGTTAAGGCAAAATCCTGCATCATGGATGTGCCATGTTAAGGCAAAATCCTGCATCATGGATGTGCCATATTTACCATACAGTGCACAATGACACAAGTTCAGAGATGCATCACATAGTGTGTTTTGCCCCAATTGTTGTGCCCAGCCCCTGCCGCGTTTCCCGTCCTCTCCCCGGGCCTCCCCCCCGCGGCCCCGCCCCCTTCTTTCTCTGTGTCCCTTCCCATTCGCCACCCCGCTCCCGCCTCCCAGCTGCTCCTCCCTCCCACTTTGCAATTTATGGCGGAGTGCACGCGTACGCGCAGCGGGTGCGCCGATTGTGCGCCTGATCTCTTGACTGGGTGAGAGTATTCTGTTTAATTCAGAAACTCTGTCCATCACCACCCCCTTTTGCTTAATTGTTTTGTCCACCATAAGCGTGGAAGGGTATACTCAGACGTGAGTCCCTTGCTCATTGCACCATCAGGATTCAAGCAAGCTGGGCCGAAGACGGCTGTAATGCCAGAAACCGGTAAAAAAAAAACACAAAAAAAAAACGGAAGCTTGTTTCCGTCCAGTGAAAGAATTGGCTTGGTAGTTTGGTCTGCCCTGTTCCCATGATGCACTGGGCCAGGGACAGACTAATTTGCATATAGCCAGGTTCTGGTGAGCTAAAAAACGGTGTTGGATCAAGCCCTGATCTCTTGACTGGGTGAGAGTATTCTGCTTAATTCAGAAACTCTGTCCATCACCACCTCCTTTTGCTTAATTGAAGGCGGGCCAAAGGCAAGCCCATCTACGCCCGTCCACGACTGGACTGCGCCCAGCGCCAGTACCCCTGTCCCCCGCAGATGCCAGCCCACCCGCCAGACTTACGACGCCGCCACCCTCAACGCACTCAACACCGGCCGGATCCCCGGTTGCTACCGAGCCACCCCGAGACGCACCCACGGACCCTTCATCTGCCAAACCTGCAAATTCACCTGCATCCAGACCTGCACCGCACCCGCCAAGCCAAGCACCAGCAGCAACCACCTGAAGTGCATCCTGCTCAACACCCGCTCCGTCCACAGACACTCCGCGGAACTCTGGAACCTGCTCGACACCACATCTCCAGACGTCGCCTTCCTCACGGAAACATGGATGAACGTCTCCTCAGCGCCCGACATCGCCGTTGCCATCCCGGACGGATACAAGATTACCCGGAGGGACCGCGTCAACCAGACTGGAAGAGGCATTGCCATCGTCCACAAGAACACCATCCTCATCACGACCAACTCTGACGACACCCTCACAGCCGCCAAACATCTGAACTTCCAGATACACACCGACCCCAAGACCACACTCAGAGGCACCCTCATCTACTGACCCCCAGGACCTCGCACACAATTCAGCAAAGACATCACAGACTTCATCAGCCCGCACGCCCCCTCGTCCGCTGACTACATCCTCCTAGGGGACCTCAACTTCCACCTGGAGAACAACAATGACAGCAACACCGCCGCCCTGCTGGACAACCTCGCCAACCTCGGACTCAAGCAACTGGTGAACACCCCCACCCACTACGCCGGACACACGGCTTGACCCAGTCTTCTCTTCCAGCAAGTACATCTCCTTCAGCCACTCCACCAGACTCCACTGGACAAACCACAGCTGCGTCCACTTCAGCTTCAGAAGGACCACGACCCACCACCACCCGCAACAGGTTCCCCGCAGGAGCTGGAACAAGATCACCACCGACCAGCTCACCACATCCCTGAGCCAGAACCGTCCCGCCAGCCCAACGGACCCCAACCAAGCAGCCAACAACCTCACACAGTGGATCGCCAACTGCGCGGACGACTTCGCACCACTGAAAAACCATCCCAGCAGGCCCGGCAGCAAGAAAGCCTCTTGGTTCAACGACGATCTCAAGAACTCCAAGAAGAACTGCCTTACCCTCGAGAAAGCCTGGCGCAAAGACCCGACTACAGACAACATGACCGCCCTCAAGCACGCCACCCGCAAACACCACCAGCTGATCCACACCACCAAGAAGACAGCATTCAAGGAACGACTAGACAACAACGCCCACAACAGCAAGGAACTCTTCAGCATCGTCAAAGAGCTGTCCAACCCCAGCGCCGGAAACAACGACATCACTCCCTCGGAACACCTCTGTGACTCACTTGCCTCGTTCTTCCACAGCAAGATCGCCGACATAAACAACAGCTTCGGCGCACAGACCATGCACCCAACCACCGAACCGACCCCCCCACTACCACCCTCCGCGCCTGGACCCCTGTCAGCACCGAAGACACCATCCACACAATGAACACCATCCACTCCGGATCACCGACCGACCCATGCCCCCACCACGTCTACAACAAGGCCGACTCCGTCATCGCACCCCAACTCCGGGACATCATCAACTGCTCCTTCAACACCGCCACCTTCCCGGAGAGCTGGAAACATGCCAAACTCAGCGCCCTCCTGAAGAAACCATCAGCGGACCCCACTGACCTCAAGAACTACCACCCCATCTCGCTCCTCCCTTTTCCTGCCAAAGTCATCGAGAAGACCGTCAACAGGCAGCTTGCTGCCTTCCTCGAGACGAACGGATCCCTCGACCACTCGCAGTCCGGTTTCCGAGCCAACCACAGCACCGAGACCGCCCTCATCGCAGCCACTGACGACATCCGAGCCCTGCTCGACAACTGGGAAACAGCGGCCCTCATCCTCCTGGACCTCTCCGCAGCGTTCGATACTGTCTGCCACCGCACCCTAGTGCAGCGCCTCAGCAAGATCGGAATCCAAGAGAAGGCACTGGAGTGGATCATCTTGTTCCTCGCCGTAAGAACCCAGAGAGTCCGCCTCTCCCCGTTCAGATCCGAGGCCACCGAAGTCATCTGCGGCCTGCCACAAGGATCATCACTCAGCCCCACCCTCTTCAACATCTACATGAGCCCCCTCGCGGCCATCGCCCGCCAACACAACCTCAACATCATCTCCTATGCCAACGACACCCAGCTGATCCTCTCCCTCACCAACGACCCCGCCACCGCCAGAACCAACCTACATGAAGGGATGAAAGACGTAGCCGAGTGGATGATAAACAGCCGCCTGAAATTAAATTCAGACAAGACAGAAGTCCTCTTCCTTGGATCATCACCCTCTGCCTGGGACAACTCCTGGTGGCCCCCTGCCCTGGGCAGCGCACCCAAACCAATGGACCACGCACGCAACCTGGGCTTCATCCTGGACTCCTCCCTCTCGATGACCAGACAAGTCAACGCCGTCTCATCGTCATGTTTCAACATCCTACGCATGCTCCGAAAGATCTTCTGATGAATCCCCACCGAAACCAGGAAGACGGTCACCCAGGCACTTGTCACCAGCCGACTGGACTATGGAAACACCCTCTACACCGGAACCACAGCCAAACTACAGAAAAGACTCCAACGCATCCAGAACGCCTCCGCACGACTCATCCTGACATCCCCCGACACAGCCACATCTCCGGACACCTGAGAGACCTGCACTGGCTTCCCGTCAGCAAGAGAATCACGTTCCGACTCCTCACCCACGCACACAAGGCCGTCCACGACCTGGGCCCCAGGTACCTCAACGACCGCCTGACCTTCTACACTCCCACCCGCCAGCTACGATCGACCAGCCACGCCCTCGCCGCCGTTCCACGCATCCGAAGAGCCACCACAGGAGGAAGATCCTTCTCCTACCCGGCAGCCAAGACTTGGAACTCCCTCCCCATTCACCTCCGTCTGACCTAAGACCACCTCTCCTTCAGGAAGCAACTCAAGACCTGGCTGTTCGAGCAGTAGCAGACCCCCCTCCCCCAAGCGCCTTGAGACCCTCCGGGTGAGTAGCGCGCTATACAAATATCTTGATTGATTGATTGATGCAAAGCTGTTGTTTTTGGTGCAATGCACTGTAATGCAAATAGTGCCTATGTGATGCAAAGTTGAATTGTGTGCCGTACAACAGTGCAATGCGTCATGGTTAGGTACAAAAACTCACAGTGTGCAATGCAAATCTCTCTAGCATTTCTGAATAATTTTCACCATGGTAGGAGCAACTGGAAGCCAGAAGTTCACCAATCCAAAATATGTACCAGAAGTTGTAGGCAAAAGGAAGAGGAAGTTCAACTTCACTGGGGAAGAAAGTGGAATACTCGTAAATGAGGTGACCAAAAATGAGCCTTTGCTATTTGCCACCTCAAAATTACTATTAGCAAAAAAGATGCTTCATGGCAAGCAATAGTGGACAAAATCAACTTTGTGGCACCAGCAAGAAAGACTGTTGTGGAATGCAACAAGCGTTGGCATGACCACAAACGTAGGACAAAAGAAATACTGGCCAGGACCGGAGGAGGACCAGATTTCCAGGAGGAGTTGAACCCATTGGAGGAGAAGGTGCATCCCTCATTCCAACTGTGTTGGTTGCTGGAGACAAGGGCCAGGACAGTGCTGACATAGAGCACCAGCAAGACATACAGGGTGAGTCTGAACATGTTGTGTGTCAAATGTTACAAATTGCTATTACGCCTTAGGACAAACATGAGGCTCATGGACTACAATTTAATGCAGCATAAGTAGGCATTGTTAAATTATTAAATGACATATGCCTAACCCCCTGCTAGCATGGCGCGAAGCAGTCAGGCTTGACTTAGAAGTAACACAAAAACTGTACTACACCAATTTAGATAAATGGAGTTATGTTTAACAATTACTTGAGATCAAAAGTAGTAAAAAAATGATCTGCAGACACAGATAGGGATTTTTTAATTTTAAGTGAAAATAGTGGCAAAAAGCACAAAGCGCCTACCATGGTTAACTTGTGCCAGATTGTGACAAAGGCTCAAATATAGGGCAACTGAAATGGAGCAAGGGCCCAACACAGGTACAAAATTAGGCCTTGACAGTGAAAGTTTTTTTGTTAAATCCTGGGTTGCCGAGCTTAGGAAGTTCTTGTGTTGAACATGCATTGCGCAGCGGTGGTTCAGATGTGGATTTTAGGAGATGTTTTGAGATGCATTGGTTCTGCTGCACAGGGCTGGAACTGGGCTTTGAAAAGCACCTACAGACCCACTTCCTAAAGTCCAGTACTGTGGTGGTACCACTTGGGTGGTAGGGTTCACAGCAGACACTGTCCAGGTGCTGGGTTTAATGTGTTTGGAGCCTTTTCTATCCCTGATGCTCTGATCAAGAGGCCAGCCAACTAGCCCTTGAAGAATAAGTACACTACTTTTAACACCTTGCATACTCATGACGAGCTCAGCTCGTCATTAGGCACGGTGCTCTTGTGCTCATGATGAGCTGAGCTCATCATGAGCCGTGGAACGCTCACACGCGGGGATACTTCCCCTGCTGTGCTGAACGTTCCACAAAAACGGGTGCGGCCGTGACGAGCTGAGCATGTCATGAGCACAGGAGCACTGTGACTCATGACGAGCCGAGCTCGTCATGAGCATGGGGGCACTGTGCGCGTGCCCCCGCCCCCCAGCACAGCGGGGGAATTACCCCCCGCAGCAAAGGGGTTAATCAGGTAGTAGGTAGCAGGGCAACAAAGTAGTTCTCGTTCTTGTACAGCACCATAGCAGTGCTTCTGAGTCTTCCACGGGAACAGAGGTTTACTGAAGAGTTGGGTATGAGGGACTTGGTCACTTTAAATTAGGATGGGATTCTGGAGGTTTTCACCCTCAGAGGTGTTGTGAATATGCTGCCTGCCTCCCATTACCCAGCTTGACTTGAGTGACGACAGGCTGTTGCCAAACCATCTGTGACTCAGCTCAGGCAGCGTTTAAGTGAGGCACAGGTGTGTTAGGTGACAGCTCCTCCCCCTTATCAAGTCATAGATGGTCCATCCAGTCAACATAATA
Organism: Lissotriton vulgaris; assembly: GCF_964263255.1. Taxonomy (NCBI): domain Eukaryota; kingdom Metazoa; phylum Chordata; class Amphibia; order Caudata; family Salamandridae; genus Lissotriton; species Lissotriton vulgaris. The sequence continues at coordinate 1,640,356,999 of NC_141695.1, forward strand.
CCCTTTGCCTCACTGACTGAAAACAATACACAAGGGCCAATAGCAAGCTACACCTGGTCATGTGACCCAGGATACATACATTAGTCAACAAATGGTCAGGACAACACAATGTTACTTTTCAAACAGTGGTATTTACAGATTTGTCACTCAAAACCCAACTTTACCATTGTGTAGGGGTTTTAATTATGCAATTCCTTAAACATCACACCAAAATCTACTTTCCTACTTTTTTTCCAGTTTATTATATGTAACATGGTAAGCCCACTTATGAAATGTTACAAGGTATTCTGATGTTACCCTTTGTGAGATGTAAACATCACAGTATTCAAAAACTGCATTCAGTAGTTTCTCACCACCAGGGCATATCACGTTTCAATACATGTTAAACCTTTGAAAGACACTGCACCTGCCTTCTGGCCTCATTTTGTCCTTTCTCAGGGGTGACTTATATGTATTACAACGCGAGGTTTGGGCCTGCAAAGAGGTTTATGATGCCAAGTCCATATGACTGTGTTAATCTGCACACACTGGCAGCTCTGGCTGGTCAGAGTCATTCGTAAAGGTCTATATAAGTGTTTGACCTAATGATTGCTGCATGGCCACTTGTAGCATGTAATTAACAGGCCCTGGGTAGATTTAGTACTACTTTACTAGTGACGTACATGTTATTAAAACAATTATTTGGGTTTAAGCCAATGTTACCATGTGCAAAGGAGAGAGCAGAACCACTTTATCATTGATTAGCATTGGTAAAGTGTGCAGAGTCCCAAGGGCATCAAAAAAGGAAGTCCTCAAATACAGGAGTTTGGAAGGGAAACTGTTTGTCTCAAACCACACCAAGGATGTCAGGACTAACAATCAACATTGGAAAATGTGTAATTGATGGTGGGATGAGAGTCCACCTGAGTATACTGAAATCTATTTAAGAAACACTTTGGACATATTGATATACTTTAACATATGTCTGAAAAATTGATTGTCTAAGAGAAACTGTTATTAAAGCATGTCTTAATTAATATCTGTTCTTTCAAATGTAAATCTGTCAATAAAGAATAGTAACATACATCTCATTTTCTTACAGAGGAAATTACATTAGCTCATATACAGCAGCCTTTCAATGAAGATTAACTTGGCCTTGACTCCACCTTGCCCCGATGGATAAAGACACCTTCAACCAACTTCTGGACACTATGCACCCTCCTCCAACAATCTTGACAATGGAAAAATATGTTTTGGGACCTCCAAAAGAACTAAACCACACAGTGTATCATCCATCTGTTCACCATACTGGCAGCATGGACTTTGAGGACCCCCAAGTCATGTTTCAAAGGAGGGTGATAGGGGTCCAGCTTTGTAGGATGCAAGTACAATTCTGGACCTGTGGACTCTTCCAGAAAGATGTACTTCTGTGCTGCTGAAAGGACTTCCACTCTGCTGGACTATTGCTATGATGGATTGCTCCCTGCTGCCCTGTTGCCCTGCTGCCTGGATGAGAGGGACTGCACCAGCATCTTTAACCTCAGGACCCCAAAGTGACTCCAAGGGTCAGTTGGCTGGTCTCCGGATCGGAAGCCACAGGGAAATAACAGGATTCCCATAACCTTGAACTTAGCAACTGGACTCAGCCATATGTGAGTCCTACCCTCCCAAGTGGTGGCAACTCAATTTTTGACACTTGGAAATGGGTCTGAAGGTGTTGTGCCAGCTCACCTGTGTATCCAGCAGACCAATGTATCTCCTCTGCTGCACGTCGCAAACGTGAGCACAACCTCTGCTGTGTGGACTTCCCGGGACAAGGAATTCGCAATGCCTCAGCAGCCCACAGCCTCATCTAAACCGCTGCTGCATGACGCATCCCCAATGCAGGCCCTCACAGTACAAGCTTCTCGTCGACAGCAGCCGTGACGATAATACAGGACTCCACATTGCATGCCCCATAGCTTCTTTAGAAGCAGCCAGTATGCGATGCATCCTCGACATAGGACATTGTTTCGCATGCCCCTTGTCAATAGCCTTCTCTATGAAGATGTGGAACCCACCTTCACAGCCTCACAGCTCCTCTCAATTGACGTTGTGCAACGTATCTCCACCCGGGACCTCGCATCGCCTCAGCTGCATGATGAATCTTTGACATGGGGCTCTGCAACCCTTTGCAACCAGGGATCTAAGGATTGTAATAAAGTTATATGAGTACTTAGTATTGCTCATGACCAGAATAATTAAAAGTAGATCCTTACAGTGCATTTCTCTTCACAAATCATTTGACTGAGTTCCATAATTTGTATATATAATACTCCCTGGATCGGTGGAGGATATGGGACATATATCCTATTCTAGTGGAATTAATAAAATATTCTTTCTAGTATAAAATACCGCCCATAAAAAAGATGACAATCTGCAGCACATCTCTAGATGTGTAATGATTGCAGATATAAGTAAGCTGGGCAACATTGTGTAAAACAAAATGGTTTAATAACTGGTAAGATATATCTATTTCATAAATCACTATAAAATCTGCAAAAAAGAACCACATGCATTGTATCCTGGGGCATCATGTTATCATAGGGGTAACTAGTTAAATTTGTGGACCAATCATTTGTTTTTGGAAGCTGACTAGTCTGTGGAATATATTCAGTCTTAAACGGATCAAAACAAATCTATGTCTACCATTAAATACTGCTTTGAGATAGGTCTGCATGTGAAAAGTGGTTCAAATCAGTTGATTCTTTAAAACGCTGGGTTTGTGGATTTCGGTTAGCAATCGAAGATTTCCTAAATGGGTCATCCCTTCATCTTTCAGTGTCTTTCTACTGATATTATTCAGTGTTTTGGGTCTTTCAAAGGATTCAGGATGACCCGAATCACGAAAAAAGTGTTGCACATAAGATAACTGTGCAATTCTTAAGAGCAAACTAAATTTAAGACAATCCTCAATAATTGCTCAGTTAAGCACTGTATATTCCTATGTCCATATCTTCTACTAAAGAAGAATTGGTTGCAGTTTAATTATGTCTGTAATGTGTTGTGCTCCCAGTTTAGAATTACATACGTCAACTGATGTGCTTTTAGGTATGGCGAGTAGACATATAAAAAATTCATTCTTTACAGTTTGGATGTCTGTGCATTTTCTGAATCCCTGCAGTCCTGCTCTGTATGTGACTATGCTGAGCCACTTAGCTTTATACATTTTAATCATCACCTCAGGGGGATTTGTACCCAGGTGTTTCACAAAACTCCTGAGGGCCATACAGGATATACTAAATTGTAGTTTTGTGTTAGCTATGGCCTTGTTCAATAATCCATCTCTATCAAATAAAATCCCAAGGTAACTAAAGCTATTCGTGACACCAACAGTTGTGCCATCTCTTTTTATGTCTGCATTTTTGGCTGGTCTGTCCACATTTCATAATGAAGGTTTTACTTCAATTGACTAGGAGGCTAAGTTCCGTCATGTAATATACAAAGTTTGATAGGAGAGACTGAAGGACCAAGGTATACGAGCAATAAGAACGGCGTCATCAGCGGAGAGGAGGGCCCAGACAAGGCGCGTTCCTATTTGAGGTAGGTCTCCAGTAGATGCAGCAAGTGCCTCTCCTACACTATTTAAATATAATGAGAACAGAAAGGGGGCCATGAATCATCTCTGTTTCACCCCTCTCTCCACACTGAATGGTTCAGTACATTCTCCCTTACTGCCAAATCTAACCCGAGATTTACACCCCGTCTAGAGGTTCTTCAATAAACTAATTGTTGTTGCATCTACCCCCATATCTTTCATTGCTAGCCAAAGTTTAGCATGTATCACACAATCAAAAGCTGATGACAAATCAACAAATGCCAAGTATGGATTTTCCTTTTTGATCTTAACATATTTTCCAATTATCAGGTTTAAATTAAGGCTCTATCATACCAATTCCTGGGCGGAAGCCATATTGTAAGTCAGATAAGATTTTTTGCGATTCTGCCCAATCCTGAAGTCTTTTCAGGATAATACAGGCTACTATCTCAACAAGTGAATCCAGCAATGACATAGGTCTATAACACACTTGGTTAAGACGGTCTCCTTTTTTAAAAATTGGAACAATAGTGGACTCTGCCAAGGTTGGCATGTAATAGTAATGTCATCATCGCTATGACCTGGCTCAAATATTGATGTTACATCCACCCGTGAGAAAATATTGGCAAAGTGCCTTATCCATTCTTCCTCTAGAGTAGCAAGCTCCACCCTAGGGCAGAGATCCATTGACAAGGGAGAAGAATTGATTACACACCAGAAGGCTCTATTATCATACTTGCTTCCTGTAAATGCTCCCAAGCTATGTCCCTCAAACATTTTTTCCTCTAATAGTGTAGTAGCTATGTTTGGTGGGTTTTAGAAATTGGGTCTCTAGTTGGAGGATATATGCACCCTGTCCAAATTGGGACCGCCATCTTAGTCAGGGTAGGTCAGATGCACATCCTAAATTAACCTTTACTCATCCTCTGGTAGTTTGACACTGAGCAGTCCGGCTTACCTTAAGAAGCAATGTGTAGAGTGTTTGTGCAACAGTAAAACAGTGGAAACACCAGACAAAAATAACCCACAAAAGGTTGGAAACATAGAGCTTACTTTAATGAACAAAATAAGATCAAAACAACAAACATCCAATAAGTAGAACATGAGTAATTAATTCTTTAAGATTATCTTGAAATATAGGGCCAGATGTATGACCATATTTTGCATGCTCAAACAGGTTTGCGACCCGTTTGCGCATGCAAAATGTGAAAGGGCTATGTACAATTCCTATTAAGGAATTGCGAGTCGCTATTAGGAAGGGGCGTTCCCTGCCTTATAGCGACCGCAACCCCATGTATGAATGTTTTCAACAGCAACTGCGGTCAGAAAACACTCACAAATTACCACCCTCTTCAAGAGGGTGGTAGTTCAGTCGAAATTTGGAAGGGGTCCCCAGGGGACCGCTTCCACTTTGTTGCTGTCTACAAATATTTTTTAAGGGCTGGAATTGGTCCCATGGACCACTACCTGCCCTTAAAAAATTAAATGTAAATGTTTCATTTAAAAAAACAATGCATACCGTACCGTTTTCCTTTAAGGAAAACGGGCTGCATTGAATAAAAAACCTGCTTTATATAAAAGCAGACCCAGACATGGTGGTCTGCTGAGCCCAGCAGGCCACCATCCCTGGGACGGCATGTCATTCCAAATGCGCTCGCAAATTGCGAGAGGCTCATTAACATTCATGAGTGTAGCAATTTGGGACACAAATGGGAATCGCAAACAGTGTTAAACACACTGTTGTACATGTCAAATAGTGCCTAGCAAATTGCGAGTAGCAAATGAGTCGCAATTTGCGAGGCTCTATTTTGCAGGATGTTTTCATCTGGCCCATAGTGCTTAGAGTCATAAAGCTCCAACCCAGGCTATCTGGTCACTCTGAAAGGAAACCTGATTGCAATGGAGTGCAGGTCGATACAGAAGCTACGCAGGCCCTGCTGAAAACAGTTCTTTTCGGAGAATGCATCGACATCAAGGAGCAACTGTGTCAGTTTTGAGCCAGGCAGTAAAGTTGATGCATCGTAGTCGGGCCTCGCAGATGGGTCCTGCAGCGTCGTGAAACTCTTTTGTGATGGAAGCAATGCGTCATCGACGAGCCTCGCAGTTGGGTACCGCTTTGTCGCCAAACTCCTATGATGAAAGTGATGGGTCATCATCGAACCTTGCAGTAGGGTCCAGTATCGTTATTGAACCACGCAGGGATGCCCTCGAAGTGGCACTGCATCGATGTTGAAGGCAAATGCCTTGGTTCCTATGCGTGGCATTTTGAAGAAAACTGTTGCAGAACCACCATTTAATGCGTAGGCACCTCTAGGCAGGGCCGGACTCATAGATGATAGAGTCCAGAAGCTGAAGCAGTGTTGAATGAAGTGTTTGATGTCCCTGAGATTTCAGAACAGGAGGCAAGCCAGCAAGCCCTTGGCTCTGGGGCTGTAAAGATCCAGGTCCAGTCCATCTCACCACCAGGCAGGGGGCAGCAGGGCAGGCACAGCAGAGCAGGAGTCCAGAAAATCCAGCAGAGTGTAGCACAGTATCAGTCCTTTCAGCTGCACAGCAGTCCTTCTCCTCAGGTCAAGAGTGTACTGAGTTGGTAGTGTCAGGGGTCCAGTAGATATACCCAGGTATGTATTTGAGGGGGGGAGACTTCAAAGAGAGGTCTTTGAAGTCCACAAGGTCCCTGCCCTTCCTGCCCTAGCTCAAGACTCACTAAAGGGGAGCATGCAGCTCTTATGTGGGGGCAGGCACAGCCCTATTCAGGTGCAAGCGTCAGCTACTCTCTCCCACCCAGCACAGGAAGACCCGTCAGCCTGGTGAAAGGTATCAGTATGTGAACATCACACTCTAGGCTCCCTTTGTGTGTGACTGTCTAGAGGGAATGCACAAAGCCCAGCTGCCCACCACCTTAGATGTGTATTCAGAGACAGGCAAAGGCAGAGAATGGTTTACGTAGGGAAATGCCAGCTTTCTAAAAGTTAATAATCAAAAAAGGGGGGCCAAAACTGGGGTTTCAATGCAAGAACTGGTTTAAATTAGGGTTATTTCGATTGAATCAAAAAAACCGGTTGACTTATTGAACCGAGCAAATTTTATTTGTTGCAAACGGTCTTGTTTTCAAATGTTAACACATTGTTTTTAGTGCGTGAAAAATACAAAAATGAACAATGAAATACATTTTATATACAATATATACAGATATATAAATGCGACATATCATACACACTTGGCCATACATTCATACACATACAATACAGAAGAAATGAAAAATACAAAACAACGCTGTGTCCAAGCAACTAGCAAAAAAATCAGCAGAAAAGAATATTTTCTGTTTTATAATGTCGTTGTGTTTGTCATGAGATCCCTCATGAAACCAAGTTAATGAACACTCTATTTCGACAGAATAAAGGTAGCCAGAAGCGGGACAGAAAAGCTGGTCGACGCGTTTCAAACCCCTAAGAATAAGTGGGGTTCTCCTCAGGACCGGATGTTGGTTCTGAAATGTTAAAAATAACTAGCTTTAGCAAAAGAGTTATCGAGCAACTATCAAGGCAATAAGACAAGGGCTCAACTACCAGGGGGACAGCTGGCACTCCCTACCTCAATCCATAGATTCAATCGACAACGTGCGGGTGGTTAATCAATGCCGTATTTCCCAGCAGGGTTTTGCAGCAACTGTGTGAGACAACAAAACACGTGCAACCACGTTTTAGTATAGTGCGCAACTCTCAAACAACATTCATCCTGCTCTCCAGGGGAGCGTAACCTTACCTGAAAGCGGGCGGTTTTAATGGCGCTGCTTTATTGTTTGCTTTGAGCGGCTGCTCGTATTCTGTAGGGAGGGAGCGTTGCTCGAACCTCGGTATGCCTTGCTCGAACCTCGGTATGCCCACCCGATTGAAGTGGAATCTAAATCGCCCACGTTCATTTTATGTTTCACTAACACAAGTTCTCGCTCCCTCCCTACAGAATACGAGCAGCCGCTCAAAGCAAACAATAAAGCAGCGCCATTAAAACCGCCCGCTTTCAGGTAAGGTTACGCTCCCCTGGAGAGCAGGATGAATGTTGTTTGAGAGTTGCGCACTATACTAAAACGTGGTTGCACGTGTTTTGTTGTCTCACACAGTTGCTGCAAAACCCTGCTGGGAAATACGGCATTGATTAACCACCCGCACGTTGTCGATTGAATCTATGGATTGAGGTAGGGAGTGCCAGCTGTCCCCCTGGTAGTTGAGCCCTTGTCTTATTGCCTTGATAGTTGCTCGATAACTCTTTTGCTAAAGCTAGTTATTTTTAACATTTCAGAACCAACATCCGGTCCTGAGGAGAACCCCACTTATTCTTAGGGGTTTGAAACGCGTCGACCAGCTTTTCTGTCCCGCTTCTGGCTACCTTTATTCTGTCGAAATAGAGTGTTCATTAACTTGGTTTCATGAGGGATCTCATGACAAACACAACGACATTATAAAACAGAAAATATTCTTTTCTGCTGATTTTTTTGCTAGTTGCTTGGACACAGCGTTGTTTTGTATTTTTCATTTCTTCTGTATTGTATGTGTATGAATGTATGGCCAAGTGTGTATGATATGTCGCATTTATATATCTGTATATATTGTATATAAAATGTATTTCATTGTTCATTTTTGTATTTTTCACGCACTAAAAACAATGTGTTAACATTTGAAAACAAGACCGTTTGCAACAAATAAAATTTGCTCGGTTCAATAAGTCAACCGGTTTTTTTGATTCAATCGAAATAACCCTAATTTAAACCAGTTCTTGCATTGAAACCCCAGTTTTGGCCCCCCTTTTTTGATTATTAATATTAGTTGGACTCAGCCTCACTGAGTAACGAGTCAAGACCCTTTTTTGATTCTTTAGCTTTCTAAAAGTGGCATTTTCAGGCATACAATTTAAAATCCAACGTCATCCTTGTTTGAATTGTGAGACTAGAGACTTCGAATTTCTATCTTGTCCCAATTGGAAATGACACTTGTAAGATGCATTAAGGCAATCCCAATGTTATCCTATATGCAGGATAGACCTTGCAGTAGTGAGCAATGCATTTTACAATGTTTCACTACCTGGACATGTAAAACTTAAAACAACATGTCCCGCTTTTTAATTACTCTGCTCCATGCCCAAGAGTCTGTCTAGGGCCTACCTTAGGGATGACATATGTATTAAAAAGGAAGGGTGGGGCCTGGCAAGTGGGTTTTCTTGCCAAGTCTATATGGCAGTTTAAAACTGCTGACACAGCCTCTTCAGTGACACTGCCGTGTGTTGGACAATCAGTGCTGCAGGCCCACTAATATCATTTAATTTACAGGCCATGGGCACATGCAGTGCACTTTACTAGGGACTTATAAGTAAATAAATATGCCAATTGTGGCTAAGCCAATGTAACCTTGTTTTAGGGAAAGAGCACCTGCATTTTAGCACTGGTCAGCAGGTGTAAAGTGCCCTGAATCCTAAAGCCAGCAAAAATTAAGTCAGCAAAACTAGAGGTCAGAAAGGTAAAAAGTCAGGGGAAACTACACCAAGGATGCCAGGCCTAACAGTGGGTTACTATCTTCCCCAACTAATAATCCACTGTCTCACAACACCCCTCAACATTCCAACATTGTAGTTAAGGTTTGTGTTTACACTACATTACATTCCTGGCCTAGTCTTAAGATAGAGATCATATATCCAGTCCAAATGTCTATTATACATAAGGAGTGCCAACTACATCAAGGGGGTATAGTTCATGATTCATTCATTACTTCTTTCAATGTATGAATATGTTCATGCCACCTTTGTCTTATAGGTAATCTCCTTAAACTTCTTACCTCTTTCCTATACAGTGCCACTCTTTCTGCCTCAGCCCATCTGATGGTAATAATTATCCAGCATTTTAGTCTGGAGTTTGATAAGACTTCCATCTTAAAGGGTTGGCTCTCCTGGCTGTTACTGCTGCTAAATCTATAATTTTTGCTACCTCTTTTACTTCCTTTGGACATTTAAAAATGATCAATATACAGCTTTCCAGACAGGTTCCTCAGCTGTCATCTTATCCTGTCACTGCTTTGTGTAGAAAACTTGTGACCAGAACTCAAGTAAGGTTGACAATGCCATAGCATTAGTAGAAGGCTGGTATATAATACATGACATCTGGGACAATGATGGTCGGATTCTGGAAAGATCCAATTGATCTTACTCAGGGTGACATAGGCTCTTTGTAAAATGTTGACATGTATGCACTGGAATTCAGCATTAAGGAAAACCTTTCTTTGATAAATTGCAATATTTTCCAATTCTTTGTCATAACCGTTTTAGTGTTGGTCTCCTACAGATCCCTAGTCGTATACATAGATATTCTAGTTTGAGAAAGTATGACCTTTTTGATCCAGCATATAAAGTATCTTCCAGAACCGATATTATGTTATGTTTGGATGTCTGTGTGAGTTTGTGGTCCTTTATCCACTGTACACCATATTTTATGGCTTGCGTCACTGATCTTTCTATAGGTTATAAATTGGCAGACCTCCATAACTATTTGATGAACTAACGAGTCAAGGATAAGAGAGATTCCTTTTGGAATAAATCTCCCAGTGTGATAATACTTACCTCTACCCGAGGGAGTAACTCCCTTCATGTTTAAATACTGCTGCCTGAGTGAGTAACTCCCTTCGTTTTTAAATGTCTTTCCCTTTAGGAATTTGCAATGGAGAAATTAGCAGAGCATATGTGGGTATCTCGTTAGTGAGAATAAATATTCCTTTGTAGCATCCCAACATTGTACGCATGAGACGGGAATTGATGTGGCACATCCAAATAGTGGTGTAAAGGAGTTCATGTCACCTCTCCAGCCTGTGATGATCTTCAGTGTTTTCGTAATTCAATTACCCTGTAAGTAATCTACAGATCCATTGCAGTTGTGCCACCAGTTCGTATTGTTCAAAATTTAGAGATTCAAATCCATCAGTCGGCAATTGCAGGTTAGCCAAGGATACCTTTTTCCTACCTGCCTTTATATCAGACCTCTCAATAATATGTCTAAGTTATAAAACAAAAATATTTTTAGAAACAATGGGAAAGTTATAAAGTGCGATAACCCTGGAAGCATAACTATCCTTGCCAGTACTCTCCTAACAGGAAGTGGTGGAAGGGCCTTCAAAAATTCGACTTGGGATATTAAAGCAACTCTAGTAAAATTCCCATCTAGGAGTTCTTGTGCGGTATAATATATTTGGATTCCCAAGTATCAAAATGACCTGCCTTCCCATGGAATAATTCCATCACCCATATCTAGCTCTTGTGAGGCTGCACCCTGATAAATAGGAAAGAGATAAAACTTTGACCAATTAACCCCCTCTCTGTAATCCTCTTCATATTTTGGAGAAATTGGGCAACCTCAGCAGTACTCCCCCAATATCCTTTCTGTATGTGAGCACATCATCAGCATAGAAACATATATTATGTATAGTGCCTCTCAGCGGAATGCCCCAGTCTACCCAGGACAGTGGTAGATTAGCTGCCATAGGTTCCATAGCCAGCGCTAAGAGTAAGGGAGACAATGGGCAACTTTGCTGAGTCCCACAAGATGTTTCAAGAGGATCAGTTATATGTTTTCCAACCTTCACTCTGACAAATTAGTATGTAACTATCTTATCAAACCTAAAATTATTTCTCCAGATCAAACTTAACTATGCCCTGAACTATGTAGTACCAACTCAGGGTGCTTAATGTCTAAAACCAAGCAGAAAGTGAAACAACCATCTAGTGTTTGGGGAAGTGCTTCTGTTCAACACGAATCCAGTTTGTGAAAAAGCGAACTGAGGGCTGAGGCAAGAGCACAGAAACTGCACCTGTCAGCAAAACTTTGGAAAAATAATGTTGGTGCAGTAAAACCAGGCAGGGCACCCCTCTCCACTCCCTATTTGGGATACCCAAAGCTAAAGCAACAAAAACAATAGGAATTACGCACACAAAAGTTGTAAATCCACTCAAAGTAAATTTAAAAAAAGTTGTTAGTGATGATCGGAAGAAATTTTCAAGTTGTTGTGTTCTTGTTCTCTTTTGAAAATTATTCTTTATTGAAAAAGACGAATACATCAAGCTGATAAAATCCAATATTAAAAATCCATTAGGCAACGGGGTTTCTCCCAATAGGGACTTCTTCAAGGCTCTAATATAAGTTCAGGGTGTATATTCACATTCAAAATTATATGTCAGCAATTAGTTCTTGAGACACAAAGGTAAAATATCTGTGTAGTTACCACTGGAGTGGCACAGTAGCCAGTAACTGCCGTCTTAGTGTCTGCTTCAAATGTGTTGACAAAAAAGAATTTGAACCAGACAAAGAATAATTTTCAAAAGAGAACAAGAACACAACAACTTGAAAATGTCTTCAGATCATCACTAACAATTTTTGTTTAATTGACTTTGAGTGGATTTACAACTTTTTTGTGCGGAATTGCTATCTTTCTTGTTACAAAACCAATCTGGTCCTCATGGATAAAGTCAGGCAGCACGTTTAGTATTTGTTTTCCAAGGATTTTATATACCCATCTTCAAAGTTGCCAGGGGTCAAATGTATTTTTCAATTTAAAATGTCAATTCGTGGTTGTATATTTTTCATGGTGTGCAGAACTCTAAAAATGTACTTAAGGTTCACAAACATCAAGGCTCTCCGAGGTCTGATGTAATTTCGAGCTATCTTAGAAGTAGTGCCCAGATTCTTACGAATAATAAATGGCTTTGAAACATATGACAACGACCTGACCCATTAACCTTATGTGTGATGAAGTAGACACAATAATAACAACTTGGGTTTTATAGAGTGCATGCAGGGGAAACTGCTTTTATTCCCTTGCACTGCAAATTACAGTTGTTATTTTTGTGTATATAGGTTATTGAATCCAAAAGGATGAAAGGCTGAGAGTGTCCTCTGGGGCTCAAGTCAGCTGATGCCCAAAGTACCAAGCCAGTCTACAAACAAATCTTTTTGTGAAGGGTCTCGGTTGTCTATGACCTGTATTTCTTCAAATGGAATGAAAACTTCCAGTTTATGTGCAGGCCTGGAATCTGTAGTGTTTTATTTTTGTGAACTGCAGCTGCACCTTTTCCAACCACTGAAACAGAAGGCTCCTGGTTCGGCTACATGGGTGCGGTAAGCGGGTGGGGCGGGGGGTGGCAGACATCTGATCCACTCTAGTCACTTGGTTTTAGGGGAAGTCATTAAGTCTGGGATTGTTGATCCACCAGATTGTAATATGCAGTCAGGTTTTGGAAACATACTCAATAAATATGTATTGCAACATTTTTATGTGGCTGAGTGGAGATTGGTGTGATATTTGTTTTTTGAACAGAAAACCTGCAATGTATTTTATTAGTCAATGTCTTGATATGCCTCCGTCTACACCTATATATTAGCCTCTAAACCCTGCTTGAATTTCATGAAATCCTTCTGCCTTCATTTAAATGAGATATTTCATGTTCCCTTCTTAGCATCACTTTGCATTACATGTGTGGAGAATGACAATTAGGGACACTTTGAGTGCTGTGAGCATACCTTTGGAATGATTCACAAAGGAGAATCAATATGCGAAACTGTACGTATACACATAAGTGCGTCTCTTACGAAGCTTATGTTTCTGAATCAACGTTATTCAATAGGAATACACATAGAGTATAATGCGAGTGTAGATATACATTGATCTGCCCCTTCGACATATGCAATTCAGCAATAGCATAGCAATACCTCCTGAAACAACAAACAAAATGTTACTGCACGTAACATTAGGTTTGTATTTTATGTGTAACTCCATGTGGGTCAAATAGGCAGCATACAAAGGGAAACATCCATTACAACGCAGTCATTACATCGCACTGCTTTTACAATGCAACTGTTACAACGCAACTGCCTTTACAACGCATGCCATTGCAATGCATGCCATTACAACGCATTATTAGGTAAGTAATGGAGATATTTTAGTTTTAGGGTGGGTCTGGGTTTTGGGGTAGATGGGAATAGTAATTTTTACCCCTACGCTAGCCAACACTTTTCCTACTATTGCACACACTGGAGTGGGAATAGTATTTCTTACCCCTAAACTATCCAACACTTACCATACTGTTGCATTCACTGGAGTGGGAATAGTAATGTTTACCCCTACACTATCCAACACTCATCCTACTGTTGCCCTAAAAGTATTATGCGTTGTAATAGTATACGTTGTAATGGTGTGCGTTGTAATGGAATGCATTGTAATGGTAGTTTAAAAAAAAATGCGTTGTAATGGTGTGGGTTGTAAAATCATGCAATGTAATGGTAGTTGTGATGTAAAAATTGTGTTGTAAAAGCATGCATTGTAATTGTTTGCGTTGTAACTTCATTTATTCCATACACATAGACCTTATAATTCTGAATGGTGGGAACAGAAAATGTACCACCCCTGACTACATTCAAATACACCAGGCATCAAGAACAATCCAGAGCACACCATCAACGCACTTCTGTAGAACAGTGTATCCTTCATTACATGAACCCCCACCAGCTCCATAGCCTGTCACTTCTTGAGACTAGACTTTGGTTGAATGTGATTACTCCTCCTTGCGGAGTTATTAATAATTTGGGCGGAAAAATCCTACAGAGGTAGCACATTTAGCGAGTGGCTTCCCCCGTTCACTTTTCGTGTTCTGATGCATTTAGAACTGTTTCATAGCTTAAAATGAATCCTCAAGTCCACTTTGGATGCAAGGGTGCATTTTGTGCTAAGAAAATAACTCTAAATGCTGGTAGAAAGTTGGAGAAAAATCCTACCTATAGAGCATATTTATTGAAAGTGAGCAAAAGCACCCACTCAGTATTCATATTCAGTTGCACATAGCGCTATCTCTCAGTGCAAAATGTATTGTTGCATCCATTTTAGATGCCAGTTGGCATTTTTGCACTCTTCTTGCGTAATTCAGTTGTATTCTCACGGATTTCTTAGGTAATGCCTCACTATTATGGTACTCTGAATTACAAGAGTTCCTCTCAATCCTACTTGAGATCACCATCATCAGGGCAGATAAGGTGCACAGATGAGCCCAGGAAACAACATTTATCAGTATCTGGGAATGTCATCATGCTCAAAAAGAGTTTGCATGTCAATCCTTCACCAAATAGACTACATACAATGCAGAATAAACACTGAATCAAAAGTTGCAACACACGGTATCCCACCTAAGCATGGGCGGATTTGCGGATTTGCGGATCCGCAAAATCTGCAAATTTGCGGATTTTGCGGATTTTGCGGATCATAGTGGGTAAAGGGCGGGAAAACGGTGCACATCGCTAGTGTGAGGGGCAGGGCCAAACGGGCTCACCTGCCCAGCCTCGACAAAACTCACATTTTTGGGGGGGCTGATTGACTTTGCCATCACACCGAAGAGCACCGGGGTCCCTCGAGTGAGCTGTCCTTCATAGTGGGTAAAGGGCGGGAAAACGGTGCACATCGCTAGTGTGAGGGGCAGGGCCAAATGGGCGAGCCTTATAAGCGAGTTCACATGCCTCTTGTGTGCATAAAAGGACAGGCACGGATCAGAGAAGCTCGTGGTCACAGGAACTGCACAGGGATTGAGCTTGTGAAAGTCAATAATGCAAAGGCCTCCATCAAGCATCATAGCTAATTTTCGATGATAGATATGGAGAGAACGCACACCTGCCCAGCCTCGACAAAACTCACATTTTTGGGGGGGCTGATTAACTTTGCCATCACACCGAAGAGCGCAGGGGTCCCTTGAGTGAGCTGCCTGCCAGTGCCCAATCCATCATCCTGTAACTATTTTAGGATGGCGCCGGCAAGCAGCCAGCGCCTTCCTAAAATAGTTACTAAATTAGCTTCATCAGGAAGCACTAATAGATCAAATAAAGCAGGTGCTCAAGCACCTGCTTTATTTGATCTATTAGTGCTTCCTGATGAAGCTAATTTAGTAACTATTTTAGGAAGGCGCTGGCTGCTTGCCGGCGCCATCCTAAAATAGTTACAAGTTCAACAGGCTTGAACTTTTGCCCCCCAAATCCGCCGCTCGCGGATTTCGCGGATTTTCGGTAAATTCGCGGGAGTTCGCGGATTGCGGATTTACCGAAAATCTGCGAAATCCGCGAGCGGAACGGATTTTGCGCTCACCCCTAATCCCACCGTTTCCAAGGAGCAGCAATGCATTTTCATTTCAACAACCTGGAACTTATCAACAACCTGGAGCTTATTACTCTTACTAGACCTAATGGATGCACCAGCAGCTACCTCTGGTGTAGCAAAGGGACAACCAAGACTGGCACCACAAGCCATCCTACTGCCAGCTAAGTGCCAAAGAAAGAACAGTTTTACCTATACACTAAAGATACACATTGCAAGACCTGTAGATATGTCCACTGTCAATACTATGGACCTCATTACGATGCCAGTTAGACGAGTGTCCGATCGGCATCACGTTGGAAACAGGTCCACACGACAAGGAGTCAGTGGTGCTACTAACTAATTAGGATGCCACCACCTTCACGTCAGTTGGGAAGTCTAATTTTACTCTTGCAGCTTTTGCTGCGGGCTGCAACACAAGCCTTAATAGGAAAATGACACTTTTTAAACATCCATCCACCATGTGGCAGACACCATACGGTGCCTGCCACACGATGCATGGATGTTTGGGGGGCACCAAAGGTGACCCTCAGGCCTCATAGTGGAGGCTGCGTGGAAAGAAGCCCTGTTAGGAGCCTCCGAAGTCTGTTTAGAACAGCCTTTCCATTGTGGTCGGACTGCCATAGAGAGGCTGTCGGCAACATTCATCGTAATCCCCACGGTGGTGCCTGGTCAGGCAACACCTCTATTTTGGGGATTATGATCTGTCCTCTGCCCGACAGGCTCCTTGAGCCTGTTGGAGGCAGAGCGGTTTACCCAGCAGGCTTCGGTCTGGCCGCCTGTATCCTAATACAGCAGTTGGACTGATGCCTCAGATGTCGGGCAGACCGCCACCGATGAGTTGTCAGTGGATAGCCTTCCGCCCGACATCGTAATGGGGCCCTATGTGTCTTAATCACCCATTTTTTACTGTTTACATCATATGCTAAAACACATTCAGCAACCCTATACAAAATCATAAGCCCATAGAATCATATTAATGGCTTGTTTAGAGTTTGACAGACAGGGTACCCCATAACAAATGTGACAGAGTACCCTGTCTGTCAAACTAGTAGTACCACTGCCATATTTAGAGTCAGAAGGACTGCCACCTTCTGTTCATGGAACCATGAGGAGGATCTTCCGGCAGCCTGACAGACTAGGGACCATTATAAGAAGGGCGTTATACTATTCTCCCTGTTTAGGATGGATGGTGTCACATTCTTTTGTCTTGGTCCATCATAGCTAGATAAAATCTGGTGCAGATGACCTGCATCCACTACACATAACGTTTGGCAGTGCACAGCTGAGGTTGGCAGCAAAGAGGTCAGGCCCTGTCCCAAGCCCACCAGGGGTGGCCAACCCCAGGTAGTCATGACATTGTGCAGTCTACAATGGGCTTTCCCCGTGGAGCCTGGCTTCCAGTCAAACTGTGCACCCAACCCGTCATTGGATGTCAACCTCCGCTGTGCATTGGGGTTGCCTGTAGATCCTGAATTTTAGCCAAGCTCTGAGGGTGTTGTTAATCCGGTGTGAGATTAATGGATCCTTTGTGTAGGTCAACATGGGTCCTTGAAGGTTGATCTGGTTTCACAGACCTTTACCTGGAAATCTTGCACAGGGTTCAAGGTCTTGGACCAAGATCCACGGTCCCCAACCAGTATCCATGGATCTCTTTGGCCAAACTACAGGATACATAAATCCCGAAACAAAATTAATATTGTTTAATTTAAACAAAGGGGTTTGCCTCGGCACCCTGGCCAGGGCATAATGGTTTTTGTGGAACTTGCTTCACATCTGCAAACCCACAATTGGCATATGTGAGCCAAAGCTCCCTTGCCTAATCAGATTTTAATGTTTATTGAATTATTGAACTAGTGGCCCGCACCGGTCAGCTCCTGTCTTGAAAGTTTTGCATTGATGCGACAAGCGGGGCTGATAAAAAAGGGGGGTCCCAAAACGTGTTTTCCCCATGTAATTTTCCATAGGAAACTTTAGACACAGCTACAGCCCGAACTGATGAACGGAATTACACCAAATTTGGCAAGAGGGTAGCCCTTGGTTTAGAAAGAGACCTTTTTGTTAAATGGTGTAAATCCGTTTAGTAGTCCCTGAGAAATTAGAAAAAGAAAAAGTTTCAATATCCAGGGCAGTGGTGGGTTCGCGAACCATCCCGAGCACGAGCTTCATTGTGATTGGCTACCAACACTCCAAACCAGGAAGTGTTGACAGCCATCTTGTGACTCAGTAGAACCGAGTCACAAGAAATCAGTGAAACACAGTGAAAAAACAAGAAAAGGGGGCAGGGTAGTCAGTCAAGTCAAGTCATAGGATTTATATAGCGCACTACATACCCAGAGGGTTTCAAGGCGCTTAGGAAGGGGACCCCATAGGCCTGCTCAGGGGGTCCCACATGGACCCCCAGGGCCAAAGGGTTTTTTTTCAAACAATATCGGCCGAATTTTAACTGGGGTCACGAATCCGGCCGAGAATTTGTTTAAAAACGAAGAGTGGCCTCCCATGCTTCGTTGTATTTAAGCACCCAGGTGGGCCAGGTCCCGGGGGCACTGAAAAAAATGCATGTGGGGCACCAATACCCCCCATGCTGCACTGGGGACCACCACCTACCCGGGGCTTGATTTATGAGTTGCGGGGGGAACGCAGCGCCTCCGCAGCCCCGGGGACCGCCGCCTCCCCGGGGCTAAGTTTAATAATAATAATTTAAAAAAATGTGCGGGGATGGCACAAGTCCCCCTACATTCTCCGGAGACAACCAACTCTCCGGGGCACTGTATATTTAAATTTTGGTGTCTGTTACGGACCCCCAAGCCCCCAGGGACCACCCCCTCCCCGGGGCTTTCGAAATGAAGGGAGAGGGGCCGTGCGGCCTCCCTCCTGGAGCTCTTGATGGCCCTGGGGACCGCCACTCCCCATGGCCGGCTCCTGCAGTGTCCCGGGGTGCCCACCCCGGGACACTGCTGTTTGCTATGGCAGGGAGGGAGATGTGTGGCTCCCGCCCTCTCATAGCAAACACTGGTTTGGATTTTGTAAGCGAGAGTAGGTTTCCTGCTCTTGCTTACAAAATCCAAACCAGATTGCTTTTCTACAAAGGTAGCTGCATGTTAGCAGCTTCCCTTGTAGAAAAGCAATGCCGGCTCCCGCAGGAGGCGGGGAGCCAATGGGACTGGGGGGGGGGGGGGAGCATTTGGGTTCTCACAACGGTCCCCAATGGAAAGGGTCCGCCCTGGGGCCAGAAGTGGCCCAGGAGGGGGGCCACGCGGCACCCCTCCATCACCAACAAAAAAAAATAAAAGAGGCACAGCCCCGGGGGATGGGATCCCCAGAGCTAATCTAGGCCTCAGGAGAGGGGTCACTCAGCCCCCCTCAAAATTAATTGAGGGCCATGCCCCGGGGGAAGACGTCCCTGGGCCAAAATTGGCCCCGGGAGGGGGGCCACACGACCCCCTTCTCATTATTTTTAAAAAAAATAGGGGTCAGGCCCTGGGGGATGGGATCCCCAGGGCCTCAAAAACGGGAATAGAAAGGGGCCAAACAGCCCCCCTTCTGAAAAAAAACTAAAGAAAAAAAACGCGCCCATTGTAAGTTGGGAAATTAATTATGCGCCACAGAGCTGGCCCGAGGACCCGCCCCTTTTTACACCTCTCTGAAACGCAGCTCTGTGACACTTACTGGAGGTACCTGGTGGGCAAGTTGGACCCCAGGGACCCTCAGGAATCTAGGGGACTTAATCCTCCAACTTCAATCATGCCACAGGGTGCATTTGCATAGTGGTGAAGGGAGGGGGCGGGCCTGATGTGACGTGTTCAAAAACACCACTTGGCGCATTTTAAGCTGGGAGATTAAGTCCCCTTGAATCCTGAGGGTCCCTGGGGGTCAACTTGCCCACTTGCCTCCCTGGAAAAATGCCTACATAAATCTGTGTATGTGGGGACTGAGTATTTGAATCTGAGATTTTGGTTCTCATTTGTTTCTTATTAGGCAGCCTGCAGGGATATTAGCTTTGACATTCATTTCATGCAAATGCCCTTAGGAAAACAAGGCAGGCCATGATGCTATTAGTGAATACTGGTGATCTGAGTTTTCCTGGGCCGGTGTTCCGTTTTCCAGGAGTGGCTCCTCCGTTGGAGTGGAGGAGCGTTGCCCCACTTGGATTGCCCACTAAATCCCCCAAGATGAAAAACAAAATGGTAATTCATTACCATTTTATTTTTCAGCCCTCTTCCCGAACAGAGCAATAAGACGGAGTGGAGCCACTGCTAAGTGTCAGCAGTAGGGAGGAGGTTGGGCAGGCTAAGTACTTTACAAAGTGTGCATGTCCATTTGGCCGGCCGTCTTGAGAATTTGACACCTCTAACCCAGCTGTTTTAAGACAACTGGGGTAGAATAGGTGTAAGCCTCCAAGGCACTGTGGCGTGCCGAGTGAGGCCGCTCCCTCCATTCAGGGCATGAGAGCAGTGCCAGGATTGGTTAACCTGTTCGGTGCTCATGACGAGCTGAGCTCCTCATGAGGCACGGTGCTCTACCATTGCCATAAAAGAAATTACATAGTAGCCAATTATTTTTAGAGAATGATACCCTAACAGACGCATATAATCTCAATATTTGTTTACAAATTGTGTTGAGAAAACATGCACAACACAATTAAGTTAACATAAAGGACCAGTGGAAAAAAAATCTAAAAATTCTCTTCAGTTAGACAAATAGATTTATGCCTCTACCTTTCAAAAACTGAAGTGCTTCAACAGTAAGTAGCACATAGTGAACCAATTGGATTATAGCTCTTCTTTACTGCAGCGCTCTGTTGAGAAAACAGCAGTGACTGCTGACATCTACCAGGAGGGGGGGAGCGGGCGGATTCACGTGCAAGCTCATGACAAACTCAGCTCGTCATGAGCCGTGGAACCCTCGCATGCGGGGATAATTCCCCTGCTATGCTGAGCTTTCCACGGAAAGGGGTATGGTCATGACGAGCTGAGCTCGTCATGAGCATCGGGGCGCTGTGTGCGCCCCCAGCACAGCAGGGGAATTACCCCCGCACGGAAGGTGTTAAGGGAGTTTCAGCATCCAGTTCCTTTGGGCATAGTCGAAAGAAGAGCTCCGGAGTCAAGGATGTCATTCAGTAAGTCTTTTTAATGTAATTTTGCACGTGAATCCGCCCGCTCCCCCCCCTCCTGGTAGATGTCAGCAGTCACTGCTGTTTTCTCAACAGAGCGCTGCAGTAAAGAAGAGCTGTAATCCAATTGGTTCACTATGTGCTACTTACTGTGGAAGCACTTCAGTTTTTGAAAGGTAGAGGCATAAATCTATTTGTCTAACTGAAGAGAATTTTTAGATTTTTTTTACCATTGGTCCTTTATGTTAACTTAATTGTATTGTGCATGTTTTCTCAACACAATTGGTAAACAAATATTGAGATTATATGCGTCTGTTAGGGTATCATTTTCTAAAAATAATTGGCTACTATGTAATTTCTTTTATGGCAATGGTAGAGCAGTGTAGCCCTCTCTAATCACCTTGCTAAAGGGGCAACCACTGTTTCTAAAGATGATACATATTAATTATAATGAAATGAATTATGTGAAATGTGGCATGCTGGTATCGTGTATGAAAACTTCACATGAGGGAATACCACCCATAAATCACCTCAGAGGAGATACCACCAGTGCTAAATTTGAGCAAGTGGTTTCTGGAGCTGGCACTGGCACTTTATTGTCACCACTGGCTCTTATGACGGCCTGCCACATGGTGGCGCTGTTTGTCTTATTTTTGATGCGCCAACAGCAATTCTTAAATAATCAAATATACATTAAAATCACTAGCACCTGCCACCCAAAGCTATAGGAATAACAAGGGCATCATTTATTAGTCATTTTAATGTTATTTAAAGTCTGAATTGTCACACTAGTATGAGTATGAGGTAGGGTGACCAGAATTTCAAAGCCAAAAAACAAGGACTTTTCCCAAAAATAGAAGAAGGACTACAATTGTACTTCAAACCAGTGCACAGAATGACAGTGCTCCTTAGCATAGAATTACAGAAGAGGAAGCAAGAACATACATACAATTTAATTTTTAAAGCCAGTAGCATGCCTGTTAATTAAATTGCGTTTTTATAACAGCTGCTAACTAATCCCTAGTTTGCAAAACATGAAAACATACATCCAACCGTTTCAGCCGACCCTCTCTAAAAACCGGGACATGAGCTTAATTTCCTGAAATCTGCTGGGACAGCTGGCGGAAATCCGGGCATGCCCAGGCAAATCCGAGACACCTAGTCACCCTAGTCTAAGGGCTAGTAGCAATAGTACTGTCACTGGCACCTCTAGTGGGAGCAATGGGTGGTACAAGCTGCAGTGGCCTCGTGGCAAGGTCCCTGGCAGTTTTTCTTTTCACAAAGTAAATACTAGGTACCACCAGGACACTCTTTCAAGCAGAAAATTGCTCTCTACCTGGAGACATTTACTGCACGAACCATTCGTGCGTAGTTGAAAATTATGAAAAATCTAAACATATTTTACTGATATTGCAAGCTACAAAAGTCACAAATTAAGTGAATTTTGTAGCCACAATTAAAATGTAGCCCTGGAATAATTAGGCTCCAATAGGCATCATTAAGATATATTTCTGTTGGTCATTTACATATTCTTATTTTACCACCGACGACGGTTGGGATAATATACATTATGAAAGAACACATATTCCAGAGAGTATATTGTGTGTAACCACAGTTGATTGGGAAATAAACCGGCAATATTATCTGTAATGCACATATTCATAATCTGCCCCACCATATAAACAAAATAGCTTAATATTCTTTCAAAGTTTGTCTCTTCCAAGCGAGTTTTAGTTTTTGAACATTGAGTTTCTCAAAAGTTGACCTTTCGGCTTTCTTGTAGACATCATTCATTGTCTGATAAACACCTGTGATACCTCCAACCAGCAGAAATGCGCAGAGGAACGTTTTCAAGGATGTGCAACACCCCCATTCAACACAGAAGCCTGGTAAAATAATGCAGTGAAAACCCCTCACAAAGGGGATTTCACGATGCATGAAATTCACTGCAATTCTGTGGTCCTACTAAGTAAACATCCTCCTAAACTTAGCTCCTACAATTAGCCGATTTGGCAGATTGTGCAATATTCTGACATAAAAGTTCCCCATCTTGTTTGTCTCTCCCAGCAAAGGGGAAAAGATGCTCTGCAAGTACTATCAGGAAATTGCACATTTATGTAAGGAACCTTTCCATGCCTCTCTCAATTTCCCTGGGAGGCAATTATGTAGCACTTTAATGGAAAACTGACATACAAGAAATTACATAGTAGCCAAATTGCTATCATCTAACAGACTAATAATAACTTGCTTGCTCCTACTTCCTTGTACTTTTTACAGATGAATAGATGAAACATAGATTTAAAGCAATTATTGTAAAGTCAGTTCTCCCATTCAAACATCAAGTTATCCATTAAATTCATAATTGACATAAATAGTTCTGATACTTTATTTTAAAGTTATTTAGTAATATTTACTTACAAATGTATTTCAAGACCACAGATGTGTAGTGAATACAGTTGTTGATTAGATGTAAAAAAATAGATGTGTCATTCGGAATGTAAGGAAAAAAGCCCCCAACTGAACTGCCTGTCCAGATGCACTATCTTTACTCCATGTCTTCTTCTGTCCCTTGGAGGTCTGTTTTATTTGCCCAGTTTGAAGGGTCCCCAATCACAAGGGACCCTAAAATTGCAAATTTAGTGGTTAGGGGAAGACACGCTTGATGTTAAAATAAGGGAGACCCTAAACTAGCATCACGACCCTGAGGTTTTGAGAGGGTACCCCCCATTTGACGCTTACACTGAGGCCATAGTTGATGTCAGCATTGGTGTAGCTTTGGGGTCCGGCAGCTGAAACGGAAGGTGGTGCTTACCGGCAGCCCTGGATCAATTAAGCATAGTGATCTCTGGTCAATGGGGTGCCCTTTGTTTACGAACATGGAATGAGTGCAGATGGAAGGCAAACCCTGAGGCTCTTCCCTGCAAGCATCTGTTTGCATGATGGTGGATGTAAAGTGAAGGTTGGCTGCTCGCAGAATAGAAACATATGTCTCATACCATATCCCATTTGGTCTTTGTCCCTCATGATACCTTGTCCCAGTACATACATGACATACCTGCTTGACGTCAAGTAGACCCTAGGACATACATGAAATATCTGTTTGACGTGAAATAGGTGCCACTCCAAGTTCATTTTGGGAGAGGGACAAGGCCTTATTCTACCCAGCATCACCTCTGAGGAGGGGACGCTTCCTCCACCAGAAGGGTTGGTTTTCAGAGGTACTTGGAGGATAAACCTTATGTGTCTAGCAGTTTGCTGCTGCCCAACTGCTAACGACTTGACAGATTAACTAGTGCCCACCACCAGCAAAATGAATAACTACAACAATGCAGACCTGCATGGACACTTCATCAGTGCTAGATGAATGTGGAGCTCATTGCTATGCTTGTCCTTAAGGATAGGACTTTGTCTTATGCTCCTCTGAATCTCTGGTGCACTGCCATGCCCTGCCACTGCTGCAGAACTTGCCTTATTGAAAGTTAACAGCCAATCTAAAAAGTCCAGAGACAAAGGCAGCTGATGAGAGGGGAGACCCTGCCAGGCGAGCGCAGTCCTTCTCCCTGCCCTCGGACCATCACCACCTTCAATATTTTGATTGTTGTAATAAGTACCCCTGAACGACTCACGAGGGTCACTTGACCCTACATGGCAGTACCCTTTGGTTTGCTCACTAGGCACCTAGAAAAGCTTGAAAATGTTGTGCCTAGCCATTGTGTGTGCACTACAGATCAGACCCTTGTATGCATCACTTCATTACTGAGATCTTTGCCCTGTAGACATGAAGCCACAGATCTAGTGCCACTAACACCTAGAGTTCATGAGGTACCCAAGTGACACGTTTTGACACACCATGAACCTAAGACAGAAAATGAAGCAAGGTTCTCCAGGTCTCTAACCCTTTACCACAAACACTTATATATTTAATTTTACTAATCTAAAATCTCAGCATATACTGTGTTTATTACAACTGCCATACTAATCATGAAGAGCTTATAAATAAGTGTAGGTCTGTTATGTAGATAAGGATCCTTAATGTTCTTAAAATAATTGGAAGCAGCATAGTGTCTGAGCTCAATTAGTCATAACAAACCATATATATATATATATTTTTTGTGTCATGGGTAGCGATGCAATTTGATATCTTGTGTGATATTGTGTTGCCTTATTGGTTATGTTGGCAGCAACAAGCAAACAAATTAAGGAGTGTTGGATATAATCGCATTTACTAGTAATTGACCAGGCCAAATTCTTTCATTGCCATCACTTTACACCCACTGTGCCACTTAGAACAGAGACCAATCATATGCAAATCAGTCTTAGTCTCAAGTGCCAAGAGCTGAAAAGCTAGTTTGCAATTTTGTTGCTTAAAAATAACTTGTGATCCTGCTCTATGGCCCGACTTTCACTTCCTCCGCTTGCTCTGCAGGCAGACACTGTGGCGTTATTTTACACATACTGTGTATATGATCTTAACCTCCACATCACTTTTCTGGTTACAATTGTCTCCTTGTAAGTAAGCCATGTCTGATGTTCTCATTAGCGGTCTGATAATAGCAAAAATGTCACTGTGTAAAATGCCTGCAGTTTTTTTTTACAAAGAATTTGCAGGAGAACCCCTGCAAGAATGTTCTTTTATGGGAAAAATGCCTAGTCGAATCTAGTTGAAGAATCTGTATTTTTTGCATGGTTTCCCACGTTCAGAGGTTCAGTTGGTTGCAGTCCTAAATGAGAAGAATATGTTGCTATTTTAGTTAAACATCTGATTTGAAAGATAAACAAAGTTAATTGGTCTCACTACATTCTGCAATCAACAGGTTTAGTACACAGGCTTTTGCTGTAACAGACTGCATTGACCTAAATCACAGCTAAAGATCTCTTAAGTTACACACAACTGCTTGCTGTACCAGTCTGCACTGCTTTAGGTCTGTACTAGATGCCTCACACAGGCTCTCACCACTGCCCCTCAATCTCAGGTTATCAGAGGGTAACGACCAGTCCACATACCTTTTTAATGTCTCTTTTTGCTGAAATCAAAAAATCTTGATTATTAATTTTAGCAGGCATATCATAGAGAGGTCAGTGGTGGCTCCTCTGCTAAGGCAGAAGAGCGTCTCCCCCACTGCTCTTGGCGCTGTGTAAAAGAAAAAGAGAACGATAATAACAGAAGTTATTTCTGTTATTATCATTGTATTTTCTAGTGTCAGCCAGGTTGGGCTGGGCCAAGCTGGGCTCCAGTGACGTCTGGGAGGAGGAGTTGTAGCTGCACTCCAAAGTGTGGATGGCTGCTTGGCCCGCCCTCTTAGGCTGGCCAAGCAGCCATGCGCACTTTGCATGTTTCCCACCAGGCTGCCGTACACAGCCTGGTAGGGAACATGCCCAGCCTCACCATTCCACGTCTGAGTGCAGAGCCACGGCGCTCAGATCAATAACAATGCTGCATTGCAGCTTTGTGAGTGGCTTAGGGGAGGGAACCTTTGTGCTTCCTGCCACTAGCGTCACTAGGGTTGGTGTCACCCAGTACGGGTAACTCATGGTGTCACCCCCACACGACTTTTAGCACCACACAGACTTCTGGGCGTCAAAAGGAGGCGATGTTACATGGATACTAGGGGCCGCAGCCACTGTCTGGCAAAATATGATCGCTGAAGAATCACCTTGGTGGGACTCTGCCCTCATGTGGGCAGTCAGGTACCCAGTTACCTCATACTAATGACGCAGATAATGTGATCAACAAAGTATTATTAATATTACTATTAAGACTGGGACAGCCGATACATCCCAGGTCTGTTTTGTCCTATGAATAATAGACACTGTTCGGAATCTTATAGGAAATGACATTTGGGAAAACACAGCAAAGAATTCCCCTTCCCGTATTCCCACTAGTGTGCTCATACATATCCGTAAACATACACCCTTTCTTGGGGTGCACCACTTCTAACTTGCACAAAAAACCACCAGCATTTTAAATAATGCATTGCAAAGCATACATTGCGTTCCGTTGAGTCTATGCTATGCACTCTTGCACTTAAAGGCACTTACTTAATTTCACATCTTTCTAAGGGTGAGATCACAAAGTGACCCACACAAAACCATGACTGAAACACCTCAAACCATCATGCAACCACTACCAAGCACACACACACACCTCTGTTTCACATTTACATTTTTGTAAACAGAGGAGGTATTTGAAATATATATGTTTACTTTGTATTAATTGTTCAGAAATGTGACCCCTGCCACTGACAATTTCTTTCAATTAAAAACAAATCACCAATAAAAGGGGTGTTAGAATCTCTCCTCTCAGACCCCTCACACACACTCCTCATGCTGAGCATTGTAACAGTGGCTTCATGCCCCGGCACATGAAACCTGCCCCAACCACACACACACACCCTCACCTCAACACCCCTTCCCCGGTTCTGGGGGCTGTTAATTCATAGAGCTAATATGAGTGTGTGTGATGATGGTGAGTGTGATGGTGGGGAGGGGATCTGCCCCGTTGGAAACGAAAGAATCATATTGTGCGACTTCAACTCTCCCCCGAACTCCCCCCCACCCCTTCTTCAGGGCGAGTTGAAGCACGTGGGGCACACGACACGTGCCTGTGTTGACTCGAGCTGTCTCTGCAGGAGCTGTTTCTCTGCCTGGGCTGCCTCTGCTCAGGGGTCTCTCTGCACGGAGTGTCTGCTCCGGCTGTCTCTGCATGGACTGTGTCTCCGCATGTGCTGCATCTGCTCGGGTTGCCTCACTATACTGGCTTTCTCTCTGCACGGGCTGTCGCTTCTCACACTGTCTCTGCACAGGCAGGCTGTCTCTCTGCACGTGCTGCCTCTGCTTGTGTAGCTCCACTACACCCAGGTTCAGAACCTTAAATTGATTCATCTGCTGCTGCTCAGAACAAAGCCCGAGGATATTTGCACATTTTAATCACTACCTCCCTGCACGCAGCCCCTTTCCTGTGCCGAGGCCAGGTGGCTGCTGCTGTGCGGCTGCACGAGGTCAGAGCCCGGGAGCTGATGGGGTGTGTGTGTGGGGGAGTAGGGGGGGCTCACAGAGCCTTACACCACTGCCGAACCAGGCTGGGCTTCCGCACGAGTCACTCCTAATGCAATTATATAATAAAACCTCAGGTGACCGCAAAGAGTCTGTCACGGTGTCACCCCATTTGATGGTGTCACCCGGTGCGGTCCGCGCCCCCCTAGTGATGCCACTGCTTCCTGCTTCCAGCCAGAGAGACAAGGAGGGACGACTTAGGGGAGAAATGCAGCAAGGAAGTAAGTGGGGTTTTTTCGTTGTAATTTTGTTCCTCTGCTCCACTCTCATTCCCTGCCAGCCCCTACTGTGTTCAATGTATGCATTTTCTCATTGCGTTTTGCATGTATAATTATGTTTTACTTCTGTGACCTAAAAACATATTCCAATTCTCTCTTGTGATGGTGGTGGAATCTGTGAGCTTCTCATAAAAGTGTCCCAAATAACTAGTATGCATAAAATAAATGTACCTTTGATATGGAACAGATTTTTTGCTCCCTCTTTCAATTTGTCTGACAGAAGCCACCAACGTACAGGAATCCTATGGTGCAGGGTAGGCGAGGTCAATGAAGTGAGGTGAGACAAGCAAGTGGTAGGAAAGGAAGGATACAGAACAGGGAATAGAAGGGAAGTGGAAGCAATGTGAGAGGGAGGAGAGTAGTAGTGATGAAAAGACAAAGGGGGAGGCAGAGTACAATGATGAATGAGGGTGAGGGAAGCTAAAGAAGCTGACATATAGGGGAAAGGGGGAAATGGGAGTGAGCAACCCAATGCGGAAATATGAGCGGAAAGGTGGGTGGAAGCTCCCAATGTACTCAAAGCAAGTGCTAAGGAAACATGCAAAAGCAAAAAAAAGTGCTATGACATTATCAGTGGAACCATAGAGCACACCCAATCACAATTGATGGTAAATCTAAAACACGTCAGAGGAAAAAACATACACAAGAATATGAAGATAAGCCATCGAATCAGGGTTAGGGCTGCTGGCTCATTAAGAGTGGCCAGGTGTAGGAGGATTTATTTATTGTCACTGATGAAAATGATACCCAAGGCAAATGATACTCCAGATATAGGTAGTTATTGGGTAATATAAATAACTGCTATCATGTTTCCCCCAATTAGAATATGGAATGATGTGGATTTCGGTGCTTTCAGCACTAACAGACCCATGTACTGATTCTCGGGGCCATATGTAGGTAAGTTGGAAATACTGATTCCTAATTACCAAATTGTACTGAATCGGTATTTAGAAATCGGTATTTCCAATGTATTTAATAATTAGGTAAATATTACCGAATCGGTAAAAATCGGTAAATATTTACTGAATCCGCAATACCGATCGGTATTTCCGAATCGGTAAATCCCGAATCGGTAAATACCGAATCGGTAAATACCAAATCGGAAATTCAAATACACAGCAATTGAGGAATCAGCCAATCCTGTGCAACCACCACCCCTCCCAACCAGAAAGTGGCCACACCCAGGCAGGTGCACACAATCAGAACCTTGTGGAGAGGGTGGAAGTGCAGAGGAGAGCAACAGAGCCACTGCCTGAACCTACTCCGAAAATCGTTCACAGTGGCCAGCCAGGACACAGAAGGAGGGGAAAGGAAGAGGAAACTCAAATTCAGCCAGGAGAAACTGCAGGTCCTTGTGGAGGAGGTAGTTAAGCAGCACACCAAGCTTTTTGGAAAACAGTCCTTGCAAGTAACAGAATCGGAGAAACGCAAAATCTGGCTTGGAATCCAGTCCCAGCTTAATGCCATTGGAGTGACCCCCCGGGACATTGATGTGCTGAAGAAGCGTTGGTATGACCTCCGGATCATCACCAAGAGGAAGATGGCTGAACACAAAAAACAAGCCAGCCTGACGGGAGGAGGAAGGAACAGGGCACCTGCCCTGACTGAACTCGAGAGACTGGTAGAGTCAACAATAGAGCCAGAGAGCGACTGTGGAATTGGGGATGCTGACAGATTGCCAGAGCTGCTTCAAACCAAGGTAAGAAGCATGCACAGCATTGTGGCCCCCCTTCCCCTATCCCAAATCCTCATTTGGGCTATGTGAATCCCACTCCAGTATAGGTTTTACTTCAGACCAGCAATGCATTATGGGAGATGTAGTCAGTGAAACCCCTATCATGACAGGAATGGCACTGGACAACAAGGCATGAGACACACATCAGCGATAAGCAGGCAGAGGACAATGAGATAGTGTTGAAATGTACTTTAATTGTTGCAATGCAGGGCTGCAGATACACTGAGCTAATGAACAACTTCTGTCCACAGGCGAGACCTCACGCAGGACAGCGCAGGACAAAGGAGAGAGGGCACACCAGAAGGACACCACAGAGAAGTCCACAAGTGCTGGCCACACAACACCACCACAGCCAGACTAACCACCACAGCCAGCCTCACCACCACAGCCACCTTCATCACCACAGCCAGCGTCACCAACATCAACACCACCTGCAGTAGGGAGACCAAGAAAGCGGATTTTGAGTCCTCCTCTGAAGACTCCAGGGGGGGGGGGGACTACTGTGCCACAGGATGTCAGCAATGCTGGTTTGTTGGCCACGACTGAAGGAGCATACACAGGTGCCAGCAGGGCTTGCGTGACAAGTCCACCTCCACAGGATGAGAGCCATGGTGTCTTTGGTGGGCTGGAGGCAACCATGGTCAAGGTGCAGCGCCTACAAAGAAAGGCAATACAGTCAGTTCAACGACAAATGAGGTGCCTCAATGATAACCTGGCCAACATTGACAAGGGCATCAACTCAATGGCAGAGGGAATGAAGGAGATGGCAGCGGGCATGCGGGACATGTCCCAGTCTGTGATGCTGCTGTGCAATAACATGGATGAGGACAGAGTTACAAGGCGTAGGGAGAGGCAGAAAATGGGGCAACATACTAGGGCAGTGAACCGGCTGGCAACTGCCACTACTCTACTATGCAGGCACTCCGTGGCCATGCAGGAGGGGCTGGCGCACTGCGGCACTGATGTGTTTAGGGGACTGGTAAAGGTCACCACTGCTCTGGAAGTGCTGCTTACGAGTCACTCTGCCACCACTGGTGCTGTCGAAGTTGCAGACAGCAAAGACACAACCAGTCGGAGCAGCATTACCCCCCTGTGGCAGACACACAGAGGAGTAGCAGACGGCATGGGGGCACCACTGGTACCACAGCCAGTGAGGAAAGTCAATCAATGCCATCCAGCACTGTTGTGCGTGGGCGCAGACGGTGATACAGCCCACACTTTCAGGACAGTTTTGGGTGAAGTAACCCATTACTTCCTACTATGGATGTGACAAATTGGAGATTTTGTTGTGGCGTAGTGCCCGGAAATTAAACTACGTCATTACATTCAACAATTGGCTGTGTCTCCTTACTTACTTAAAAATAGTTGCATGTGATCTCTGCCCGTCTCTGTCTCCCATCTGTTGCTGGCAGCACTTCTGCTGCATCTGGCTGTAGAAATTCATCTTCATGGTCCTCATAATCAGTTATTTCCACTTCTGTACCTTTTTTTGTGGCAAGGTTGTGCAGCATTGCACAATTTGCAATGATTTTGCAGCAGATTATGGGTGTGCACTGACGTGCCCCTCCGCTTTGGTGGAGGCAGCGGAACCTGCTTTTCAATAGTCCAAAGGTGCGCTCCACAACATTGCGAGTTGCTTTGTGTGACACATTGTATCGTCTCTCACTCGAGGTTGATGGGTTTAGGTAGGGGGTGAGGATAAATGACCGCACGGCATATGCACTATCACTTAGGTGAGAAAGACAGTACCACATATACTAATACACATTCATCTGCAGTTAGTTTAAGGGAGTGTCACAGTGATTTATCTAGCAGAGATCCTTCCCCAAATTCTCCCGCAACCAGGCATGTGGAGATCCAACTGTTCGGGAAGATGTATGAATCGTGGGTGCTCCCAGGAAATTTGGCCACGATGTCAGTGATTATGTTGCCAGCATCGCAGATTACCTGCACATTTATGGAGTGGGTGGACTTTCTGTTCCTGTAGATATACTCATTGGCTGCTGGTGGTCAGATTGGAATGTGTGTGCCATCAATGCAGCCTATGACATGCGAGAACTGTGCCATCTGGTAAAAGTCTCTCTTGGTTTTCAGCAGTTCCACTTGTGTGGGAAGCTGATGTAGTGATGCATTCTCTGCATCATGGCATCCAGGAACTTTCTGAAGAAACGGGACAGGTAACTCTGAGACACCCCGCCTACTGCAGCTATCACCCCCTGGTAACTGCCAGATGAGAGGAGATGTAGGCTACAGAGCACCTGCACATGTGGTGGCATGGCATGCGCCCTTGGTGTTGGGTGGTCAAGGAGTGGGTGCAGGTCCCTTATCAAGTCCAAGATGGTGTGGGGGTGTAACCTGTACCTTTCATGGATCTCAACCTCAGTCTGTTGGAAGAGTGTGACGCGCTGTCTGTAAATGTGCTCCTCCCGTCTCCAGATCCTCAATCCTGCTGCCTGTAGACATAGCCACCTTGCAATCACATAGAAAGCCGCCATAGTGATCACAGTGTTGCATTTTGGGATTGCTTATGTACCATGTGGCTGATTACCACCTGGTTTCAGTCAGTGTTAATTACCGACTCTAAAATACCGATTTTCATGAAATTTGGTATTACCGAATTTACCTACATCTCTTTTCTAGTTTTTACCGTTTCTTATTTACCGTTTCGGTAAATAAGGAATCGGTAATTCCGATTCTGTATTTTTGAATTCGGTAATGATGAATCGGTATTTACCAATTCATATTTACTGAATCCTTATTTTTGGACTCCTACATCTCAATAGCCTGAATACCGGTCGGTTACGGGAAATGTACTGAATTTCCGCCGTTTCCGACCGGCATTTAGCTACCTATATATGACCCTTGGTGTATTACCTACGACAAATTTCGGCTGGTTTACAGGGGATGTAGTAATAACCCCTTCACTCGTGATTCTAATCCCTGCACAAACGTGTTATTTTCACAGGGATCAGAATAAAACGGGCCACTCATAATGAAGGCTCAACCATATGTATTAAGATATCAAGGAAAATATGTATTTTAACCGACATCTAAAAAATGCTTGTTACTACCATTCATTTTTTAAAAAAAAGTTTCTGGAAATTAAGAATGCAAATGCACTCATTTAAAACAGTAACATGTTTGTCCATCCAAGTATAGACATCTCCAGGTGAGCGAATGAGTGAGTTCATGCCATTTCTAACATAGTGCACACTGGTGTGATCTCAGGCTCCCTAATTGTTCAACCTTATGTTCGGTCAAATAACTGTATTTTCAATTATATTACTTTAAAAGTGTTTGTGACGAAAGTTATTTGCCAAATGTGATAACTGAGCAAATAAGACGGGTTTGTTAGTACGGATGTAAACATCTGTCCTCGTGACTTCCAATGAATAAAGACTCCACTGTCTTGCCTGGGCCCAACAGCTCCTCCTAGCACTCTTTGGGGCACTCACATGTGGCTCAGTAACCAAATTAGATACCGCACATAAATGTTCCATTTTTGCACCACATTACTGTGGAGTGCAAAGTTTACCTGTGGTAATAAAGGCAGCAGGCATATTTTGCACACATTTCTTTGACATTGCTACTTTAAACAACCGTTTGGCAATTTTGGTGTCCAATTAGTAAAATAGTTCCCAAATTTCAGCGCAGGTAAATTGTGTACACCCTTGTAATGGGATGCAATGAAATGTCCACAAAGGGCAAAAGCTTGGGCGTAGCGCATTACTCGAAATTGATGTAGTTTACATATGACTGGACTGTTGTACTGTAAGCCAGAAGGAGTTATTAGACCACGGTTAGCACGGAAGTCTTCTTGAAAGGCCATATATTGCAGCTGCGCCTTAAAAAAAAGCAAGCGTTAGCAAAACCAGTAAGTTTGACGCTTATATGGCAGCCAGATCGGGGCTGCGTACATCGAACAAACATAAAATCTAATGCACTAAATCACAGACAACAGCATGTGGATACTGCAGAAAATAAAGCAATTTTTTTTTCTGCAAGAATCATTTTTCGGATGTAAAATAGTCCCTTGGGCATTCCACTACAGGCAAAGGGAGGCAGGCAAACGGCGAACAGTACGTGTTGAGTCTAACATTCTTGAGAGGGCAGATACAAGAAGTGATTGACAATGTCTCAAGCCAATGGCAAATGAAGCCACTGACTGAAAGAAGCTGACACAAATCCCTTAAAGTCATATACAATACAATATGGTCGCCATTCATTGAACATGTACAATGGTTTCCCAATAGGTGACTTTCAGCCAGATTCATCATTGTAAAATCGGCTCACAAAGGGCCAGATTCTGAGAATCTGGCCCTTTGCGAGCGCAATTTTTGCATTTGGGATTCATCACCCCAAATGCAAAAATCGCAAATTGCAAAATCGCTAAATTGCGAGGAATTGCATTTAAGGAATCTCTATTTGAGATTCCTTAAATGCAATTCATGAACCATTTTTGAATTGCGAAATCGCTATTTTTGGCCGCTATTTACAACGAAGTCTGACTTCATGGTAAATAGCGAAAACTTAGAAAAATGCACTTTAGTGCATTTTTCTAAGTCATTTTTCTAAGTTGTATGTTACACACACGCATGTCCTTTGGACATGTGTGTGCGCAACATCAGTCTACATTTACATTTCAGGGGTGCTACAGGGTATCCTTTGGACATCCCTGGCACCCTTGAAATCGCATCCTTATTTGCGATTAGCAATTTGCTAATCGCAAATAAGGAAGCTGTAGAAATCGCAAATAATAATGCGATTTCTACATGAATCCCGTTTTGCGAGTCATTAATAGCGATTCCTTAATAATCGCTATTAAGGACTCGCAAATCGGGACATTGATGAATCTGGCTGTATATTTCTTTCTTTGTTCCTGTGGGTTACTGACACTAAAATTAGGGCTCTCCTACAGGTGGTCTGTACTCCAGCAGCTCTCTACCAAACTTACATCAAAAGGCATCATACAATATGACTACAAGAGGACCAGTAAGGGGATGTAAGTCAAGTCAGGTAAGGAAAACAGAGACAAGACGAATTAACGTCCACTATGCGTCCACTTCTTGTTCCCAAAAAAATCCCCATATTCTGCAATCCCTTGGAAAGAGTGAATCTAATATACAGTACGTGTGTGGCAATGCTGGTAACTCAAACCAACAAGTGTATTGCTTTTGGAACATGCTGCTAGAAATGAAGTGAAGTGTGTTTGCATTAAAAACACGTTTTCAAAAGGTGCTATATTTACCTTACCATTAGCCTCAGTGGAGTCTAATATTTACCCTGGCTCGCGACCTTGATGTAAGCCTTTTCAAGTGTGGCTGTGAAACTGTCCGTTTCTGTGTCCTACACTTACAATGATGCTCTCTGCTGCCAGAGCATCTCATCAAAGACAGAAAATGTTGAACTAGCGCAAAGAAAGTAAACAAAGTGTGCAGAAGCCACATGTGAAAATTCATTCCTGGTGTCCCTTGTAGGAAACGTGTGCTAGAAAAAATGGTTCAGTGCGTTGAGAATGAAACTGTGTGGTCTGTGGAGGGCAGCCAATGAAAATGGGCCTTGCAGTCTAGACTGATAATTACTATTATTATTGGGGAGCAGACTAAGCAGTCATGCAATAGGTTCATTATTGCGTCTTTCTCATCTTTGAATAGGATTGAGCCCTTGGCAATAATAAGACTAGTATAGTATGTTAATGAGTGGAGAAAGACGTTGGGTTTATAGAGATAAAAAAAATAGCACACAATTCCAGGTGATTCCGCAATTCCATCTGTCAATATTAGCAATGTTTATGTGCTACATGCTCCTTGAATATTTACAACAAGGGGTGGTGAGGGACAGAGTCTCTGAATTAAACAGAATACTCTCACCCAGTCAAGAGATCAGGGCTAGATCCGACACCGTTTTTTAGCTCACTGCACCATCCCAGTTTCAGAACCTGGCTGTATGCAAATTAGTCTGTTCCTGTCCCAGTGCATGATGGGAGCAGGGCAAACCAAACTACAAAAGCCAATTCTTACACTGGGAAGGAAACAAGCTACCGGGGACCGGTTTCTGGCATTTCAGCCTCTTCGGCCCGGCTTGCTTGAATCCTGATGGTGCAATGAGCAAGGGACTCACATCTGAGTATACCCTTCCACGCTTAGGGTGGACAAAAATATTTACAACAAGGGGTGGTGAGGGACAGAGTCTCTGAATTAAACAGAATACTCTCACCCAGTCAAGAGATCAGGGCTAGATCCAACACCGTTTTTTAGCTCACTGCACCATCCCAGTTTCAGAACCTGGCTGTATGCAAATTAGTCTGTTCCTGTCCCAGTGCATGATGGGAGCAGGGCAAACCAAACTACAAAAGCCAATTCTTACACTGGGAAGGAAACAAGCTACCGGGGACCGGTTTCTGGCATTTCAGCCTCTTCGGCCCGGCTTGCTTGAATCCTGATGGTGCAATGAGCAAGGGACTCACATCTGAGTATACCCTTCCACGCTTAGGGTGGACAAAAATATTTACAACAAGGGGTGGTGAGGGACAGAGTCTCTGAATTAAACAGAATACTCTCACCCAGTCAAGAGATCAGGGCTAGATCCAACACCGTTTTTTAGCTCACTGCACCATCCCAGTTTCAGAACCTGGCTGTATGCAAATTAGTCTGTTCCTGTTCCAGTGCATGATGGGAGCAGGGCAAACCAAACTACAAAAGCCAATTCTTACACTGGGAAGGAAACAAGCTACCGGGGACCGGTTTCTGGCATTTCAGCCTCTTCGGCCCGGCTTGCTTGAATCCTGATGGTGCAATGAGCAAGGGACTCACATCTGAGTATACCCTTCCACGCTTAGGGTGGACAAAAATATTTACAACAAGGGGTGGTGAGGGACAGAGTCTCTGAATTAAACAGAATACTCTCACCCAGTCAAGAGATCAGGGCTAGATCACAAAAATAGCACACAATTCCAGGTGATTCCGCAATTCCATCTGTCAATATTAGCAATGTTTATGTGCTACATGCTCCTTGAAAGCATAACACTGTTCACTGCAGCAAAATTGCTTGAACATATCTCTCATATGAAATAAAATAGTCAATCTGAATTCCCATGGTGCTTGAAGATTATTTGAAATAATTAAAGTAGTGGCAAAGAATCCACAATTCAGGCTTGCAAAAAACAAATCCAGTCACAGGCCCTTAAAAAAGTTTCAAGCCAAATGTGCGGTGGGCAGATTATTTGAAAATTTATGACGCTTTTTCTGAAACTGCACATACAAAAATATAATGCAGAAACAAGCAAATGCATAATTTTGAAACGCTGCTCGCTACCTGAACCCTTTGGAACCTTTTGGAACCTAGGTAATATTTATGAGATGTATGTGTGTAAGTATTAATGTAAATACGATAGACCAGAATCAGGTAATGTCCTCTTTACACAGTTAAGCACAATCGGCCACATGCATCATTGTTGCCGTTTGCGATTTCTTTATTGCAAAAATTAAGGAATTTGAATTAAGAAATCGCAAAAGGCTATGCATCAAGAAATCGCATTTTTTTTGTGATTTCTAAAAATTCCTTAATTGCGATTCACAATTTGCGAATCACAATTAAGGAATCCCTTCCCATTGATTCCTATGGGCCAAGAGGCCCATAGGAATCAATGGGAAGTTATTCTCAATTTGCGATTCGCAATTTGCGAATCGCAAATTGAGAATGCAATTTCAAGGGTGCAGGAGGGGTCCAAAGGATCCCCCCTGCACCCCTGAAATATAACTTTAAGTGAATTTTTCACACACACATGCCCCAAGGGCATGTGTGTGTGTAAAATGAAACTTTCAAAAATGCACTTTTGTGCATTTTTGAAAGTTTTCGCAAATTACCATGAAGGTCAACTTCATGGTAATTTACTTCTCCCTATTTGCGAATTCACAAATTTAAAATGTTCATGCATTGCATTTAAGAAATCTCAAATTGCGATTTCTTAAATGCAATTGCAATTTTAGAAATCCCAACATGATTGCGATTTCTAAAATTGCGAAAAACATGATGCATCCCAATTTTGTCAATTGCATTCGCAAACGGCCGAAAATTGCAATTTGCAACGTTTGCGAATGCAATCGACAATGATGCATGTGCCCGTTTGACTTTCTCTCACTGAAAGCCAGAGAAGTCTTTCAGCTGTTCTCACTGAGATCTGGGATTGCCATTTGACTAGAGACTTGTTTTTTCTCTTTTAAGTGTCGACTGACTTTTATGTGATGCTAAGGTACATTGCGGTGCCCATGTTGTAATCTAGTTTAGCCCTTATGAAGGTGGAGATTTTTCTGGTTTGTTGATGTAAGATATTGCAAAGGGAGACTGAGAGGGTACTGTGAATCCTTGATGTAACGGACTCTGACAGTAACCCTTAAAGAAACCTCCAAGAGCTTTGGATTCTATTTGGACTGTGACATTGATGCTAACATGTATGAATTAGACTGGAGGTCAGTGCTATTTTTAACAAAGTAGTTAGTGGAAAAGAATATCAGATATGTTTTAGAGTGTGAGAAACTAGGACTTTATGGAGTGTCCCTCCACTTTTTGCCCCCATTTTGACTACTAGATGCTGGTTTTCTGACTCTGATTGTTTTCCTGCGCTCTGCTAACCAGACCCAGGGCCTGTGCTCTGTGTAAAAGGTACACAGTAATTAGGTATAATTACAATTTGTACTTGCAACCTACCTGCATATCCCTAGTATATGGGAGGCCCAATTGATTTAATGCACTTTAGTGTGCACTGCTGTGGTGCCTGCTGTCATTTTAAAAGCCGCCCCTGGCTTTTAGGCTGCTTTTAAAATAAAACTATGTCCAAATTCGACTTTGGAATTAAAGGTACTTCCAAAGTCTTAAACTACCTTATGTTTACGCATGCGTTGCCTCTAATGCTTTCCCTAAGTGCCCCAAGCGTGAGGTGTCATATTAAACTATGCAGGGACATTATAAAATATGGCAATTTAGTTTTTCCCCATTTTAGTGCATTAGCTCCATAGGCTTTATTTAATAGCAATAATGTATAACATATGAGTGAGCTAAAATAATATTTCAAAGTGTCCAATTAATAGTTGTAATAAATTAAGCAACTAGCCAAGGTGGGATTTATTTTAACTATGACAGAAAAGAAGTTATAGAACTTGCTTTTCTGATGTGCCTGAATCCAGCTCTGGTGCAGCCTCTCCTAACTGGCCAGCCTTTGACAGGGTAAGACAACCTGCCTTAATGAGGTGTGAAGGGGCCTGTGCTGAGACAAGGAGACATCTGGTGGGAGGAGATCTGTAGCCTGCAGACGCCATGACCAGAAGGGGACTGGGCAGCCAAACTGGTCTTCAAAGGGTGAGAAACCGTAATGACAAGAACCAGGCCCAACCCCACTTCCTGCACACCCAGCCATACAGGAGCGCCTGGAAGTGAATTAGGTGAGGGTCTGGAAGGGGAGTGTGGGGAAAACTTAGCCACACCTGTGGGTGGGTTTAGCAACATGAAGCTCCTTTTTGAGGATTAGGACACATTTTAGGGGATGCAGTCAACAAGGAGGGTGCCACCCTGCACCCCATTGGTGAAAACCCTTCATGCCAGCCCAGAAACTTGGATAAATATGGGAGAGCTGTCCAGCAACTCAGATCCCTTCCTGAAAGAAACAAGAAGAAGAAAGACAACCCTACTGAAAACCTTGTCTGCTCTAAGAGGACTGCACTCTGAAGGACTGCACCTGCTGCATGCTTTGGGCTTCATCAAAATAAGGACTTTGCCTTACTTTGAAAGTTTAAGGAGTGGACTACCTAAAAGCAACAGGTTAAAAGAGCTCCATCTGCATCAGCTTGACCAAGAAGAACCCAGCTGACCAGCTCCACCTGGGCTTTGAAGGATGTGGCCAGGTTCATTGTGGGTCTTGTAGTCTCAACTTCCCAAGGAGCAACTCAGATTTTCTGGAATCCTGGAATGGTGTTGTGAACACCAAAAGGACTTTCTGGAAGAAGATCAAGAAGTTTGGAATCATTTGGAGAATCTTTGTGAAAAAGCTCCATAAGTTGACTGACCTGTTGTCAAGAGTAAAGCCATCGACTTCAAACTGCGACCCTGCCTGAAATCTAGGTTTGTCCAGCTGAAAGCTCTGGCGCTCCAAGACCTCCAGGATTTCACTGAGGCGTCACACTGAAGCTAGCCAGACAGAAGAGGTGCCTAGAGCGACATCAAGAGAAAAGGGTTCATAAAAGTGACTAAGTCAGAAGGAAAAAACTTGCCCAAGCCATACCGCTCATCGTATCTGACCTGTGCTCCATTGCGGTCAGCCTTAAACTTTGACTTAGTCCCAGTCAAGCATGACCAGATGTCCCAAAGTGGCACTTTTGGCTTTGAGGCACTAGAAAGCATTTATTTATAAAACAATTCATATTTCCTGGTCCTTACATTGGGGTTTGTCATTGTGTTGTAATTGTAATCATAAAAATGTTTCCTATTTTTATAAATTGGTGTTGGATTTGCATTCTGTGATGTGTCATACTTATTAACTGTTATTTGTGTTTTTAAATGCTTTACACAGCTGTTCCCTAAGGTAAGCCTGACTGCTTATGAGCCAAGCTACCAAGGGCGGTGCAAGCATTCCTTTATTGAGATATGGCTGGTCCTTATTTGTGATTTTGTTGTTATTACTAACTGTAGGTAACTACCTGCACCTACTAATAATCCACCTTCCAACAAAGAGATATTGAGTTTAATCCAGTTCAGATATTTATAGATCTTTTAGATGATTTGAACCGGTGAACACATCTCTCTTTTTCTTATCCACCTTAGAAATAGACTGATTAAATGAGCTAGAATGATGCCAAATGGTGAAAGTATAATTTAGGTCTGGTGCTCTAAGGAGCAAGAGACAGGCATCAGTGGGTCACTGTGGAGCTCATGGAGATAGCAGGGCAGTGAAAGTGCTTAGAAAACCGGGGAATCTTAGGAATTCTTAACAGTGTGCGGGACCCTGGTTCACAGAGTTTCGAATCGTGTTTGCCATCTGTTGTCACAAGGGAATTAAAGATTGTGCTGCAGGTTCACATGGATTGTGGTATAAAGTAAAAGGTCACCATCTACCTGAACTGATGCTAGACGGCAGCTCTCCCATTAAGAAACATGTGCACTGCTCTACTCAGACATAGAACAGCTTCTCTGATTGGTCAGAATGGATTAGCTTGGAGGGGCAGGTGAATCCACATAGGAGATATGATAGGCGCATGGCACTACAAGGCTTCTGGTTGGTCTCTTGGCCATTTGTGTTCATTGTTAACGTTCCCCCATGTATGTTTCCCATTGAATCCCTCACCTGCTGCCCATCTCTAGTGACATCTTTTGGTCCTGAACCCCTTTTCTGAGCTGCTGTCTAAAGCGCCTATCTGTGACTCCTACTGATTAATTTACCTCTTGCTTCAGTAGAAACATAACTGCCTTATGTTTCTTTCTCCCACTAGAGACCAATCTCTAGAAGGCTTCTTTCTAATACATGTGGTTGATACCAGGTCAGAAATATGCTACATGAGGGGATCACCTCTTTACTTCTTCAAGCAGCAGAACATTACAACTCTGTGACCAATTCCCAATGCAATGTGCACAATTAAATTGAATTTAGGAAGTTTAATGGGCAGTTTTACAAGTGTAAATCCACTTTTAGGATTCCCAAAATCTGGATTTCTACTTGTAGATGTTTAATCGCTCATGCTTGTGCATGTGAGAAAATCTGTTGCAATGGGCTGATTCATCAATATCCTTGAGTTGCAATTTGGACTAGACTCCTCCTACTGGGGCAGGACCAAGGCTGATTTACACATTGCTCGGTGTAACTGATATAGTGAGCAAAAGACGATAGACTGGGTGCGGCCTGAGTAACCATTAGGTGAGTTTAATTCAGGTATTCCATCCATCACTTTTTTAAATTCTTCATGGGCAGGCAATAAGCATGTCATGTCAGAATACAATGGTGAGTGGGTGATCACTCATATATATTGTGTCTGTCGGTGTTCAAATTTTGCAAAAAGAGAAGGAGATGGACAGAATGATGAACAAATCAAACTTTCACCCCAGTCCCAGACCTGGTTTACATCCATCCTTTTTTTCCTCATAACACCACTCCAGTTTTGTCCCAGCCATTTGCAAATCAGCCTTGACCCTGCTCCTCATGGGAACATTCCAGTCCAAACTGCCAGTATAGATCCTCCTTGGATCAGAAAGCAAGCATCCTAGAACCGGTTTTGACGTATCATCCCCTTATTGGCCAGGCTAGCTTGAATCTGGTGGCATAGCGAGCATCCGTGGCATAGGGAGCACGAGACTCACATCTGGGCATACCCTTCCCACTTAGGGCGACAAATGCAAAAAGAAGAGATGATGGACAGAATGCTGAACAAATCAAACATTCACCCCCAGTCGCAGATCTGGGTTAAATCCACAGTTATGTTTCTCGCCACACCATTCCTGTTTGGACCCAGCCATATGTAAATCAGCCTTGACCCTCACCCTAAGGGACCAGTCCAGCGAGAACTGCCAGTACAGGTCCACCCTGGACCAGAAACAAGCATCTATGGGACCGGTTTTAGAGTATCACCATCCTTATAAGACAGGATAGCTTGAATTCCGTGGCATAGCAAGTACAGGGCCCATGTCTGGGCATACCCTTTCCACTTAGGGCGACAAATGCAAAAAGAACAGATGATGGACAGAATGCTGAACCAATGAAACATTCATCCCCAGTTATAGATATGGGTTAAATCCTTTATTTTTGTGCTCACCACGTCACCCCAGTTTGGACCCAGCCATATGCAAATCAGCCTTGACCCTGCTCCCCATGGGAACAGTCCAGCCCGAACTGTCAGGCCAGACCCTCCCTGGTTCGGTAACAAGCATCCTGTGACCGGTTTCAGAGTATCATCCCTCATCAGCCAGGATAGCTTGAATCTGGTGGCATAGTGAGGTAATCACATTTGGTTCACATTCCATTGTGTTCTGGACACAGCAACTACTTTACTTATCTCAATGCTGGGGGTAAGTTATTATCCAGGTTGGGAATTGGTAGAGGGCACCTTCAAAATTGCTGAGATTGCAGGAACAATTTGATCCTGGAGAAAAAAATATTGTCCAATTGGGGAAAATAAAATTACACATTGTCAGACTCTGTTTAGGGCGCCATAAGGCAAACCAGCTACTTGGCCACACCGTGGTGGTTGAGGTTATTTGCCATTGGTGTCCTTGGGTTAATCCTACTGCGGCTCCACAAAATGTTCTAAGTACAACCGTCCCCAAGCTTTACTCCTAGGGTAGTGAGCGAGAGCAGTAGCATGCTTCTTAGGGAGATAGCGTGGGAGGCAAGAACTCAAAAATCAACACTTTGCTAATGGATCCAATTGCTAATGTAAAATCCACTGCTTATCTTTTACCTAAAATGAAAGTACTTTAATCACACAATAGAACTAAATAACACACAATTCAATGACATGCCATGCAGGGTTGTCAACTAAGTTTCGATAGGGAGTTAGGTGTCATATCCTCCGTTTCCTGCTAAGATAGGTATTCCTCTCACAATGGCTAAGACCCCATATCTATTATTTCCAACACAATAAATATCTTAGCCAAGCATAATGCACAGGCGAGATGCTTCATTTCTCTATCAGGAAAATTGTGCAACTTCATTTCAATATCTCTTTACCCCTACCTTTCCAACAGCTTAAATGAGCACATCAGACTCATCAGCACATGGTTAGTCTCTAGTTTGTGTTTCAGACTAGGAACTATTGTTTACCTATTGGCTTCTGTAGCAGTTTGGGTGGCAGGAGAGGACTGGCTACCGGCCTCATGCCAGCAGCTCTTCTAAGACATAGGCTGCACCTACAGCTCACTCGGATTCACAAAGGTCATCAAGGTAGTCAGTTAATCTGACCTGTGCAGCAACACACATCATCAGCAGTGGAAATCCTCCTGACTAGCTACAGCAAGCATTTGGATTGGTAGTAGAGGCCTCAAGGCTGGTTTATTTTTGATGGCGCCTTCTAGAGTTGTGGACTCCAGGCAGCAGGGCTTCTCGTTAAGGTTTATATTTGGTCCTTCCTACTGCCTTGGAAGTGGCAGCACCATTTTCACAGCCCATGTCAGTCTACCTGGTCAAGTAGAGTCTTTTGAAGTTTACATGGAAATTGTGCAGAGCAACCGCTGAGACTCCTAATGACATGGTTCACTTGGCGTTTAGAGGAAATATTGAGTTTAAAATATCAATTGACATAAATATTGGAATTTAAATATTGTGATACACAAATATCGTGATGTACACATATCCTTGACAATAATATGTTTTTTTGAGGTAAGTAATATTGTTTGAAAGAATATCAAC
Source organism: Lissotriton vulgaris (assembly GCF_964263255.1). Lineage (NCBI taxonomy): Eukaryota > Metazoa > Chordata > Amphibia > Caudata > Salamandridae > Lissotriton > Lissotriton vulgaris. The sequence goes on from NC_141695.1 coordinate 1,640,401,278, forward strand.
GTTTTTAATGTTGTTTTCAGTAATATAGTTGTCAAAATATCGTTTTTTAAATTATTTGAATGTTGTTTATTTGATATGTACATTTTAGGTGTTAGTATTGAGTATACAAATGTTATTAATTTGAAACAAATATATAGATTGTAATTTTAAGTGATTTAGAATATTTCTTTAATTATTAGGGGTCATTTATAGTGTTGTAGTGGGTTGTTGGGATAGTAGGGGGAAAGGGTGGAAAGTTAATTATGTAACAATTAATAATGATTTTTAAAATACATTTTATTTAATTATATCATTTATATTTATGATGTAAATGATATAACACTGACTTATTTTCGTTATATGTTATTTATAGGCTCTTGGGATTGTAGGGGAACAGGGTGGGAAGTTAATGAAGTAATACTCAATTAGAAATGAACTATTCATTGTTAATTTAATTCTCTAATTGATTTTATATGTACACATTATGTAATACTTATTTTTGTTATGTTTTAGGTGCTGGCTGTTAGGTTTGTAGGGGTATATTATTATATAAGTTAATTGAATAACAATTATTTATGAATTGATTATTAATTATTTTATTGAAGAGCAATCATGGAAATTGATTAATTGCTTTTGTTTTTTTAACATATAAAAAATGTCATGTCAATTTAAAATGTTTATAGTGAGTTTAATATTTTTTTCTATGTTTATAGATTACCCATATATGTAATGTGTTTGAAGTAAAGTACTTTCTCTACTCTTGCTCAGACTGCAGTAGGAATAGTTAAATTCACCCTTTCCTTACTGCTGTCATTTGTTGAGTGAAAATAGTAAATCTAACCCCACCAAAGTCCAACACTTTCCCCATGGTTATGCTGTTTGGAGTGAGACTAGTAAATTGAACCCCTCCGAAGTCCAAAGCTTTTTATACTGTTGCACAGATTGGAGTGGGAATAGTACATTTTACCCATCTGAAGTCCAACACTTTCCCTACTGCTTAACTGTTTGGAGTGGGAATAGTAAACTGAACCTTTTCGAAGTCTAATACTTTCCCTACTGTTGCAAGGACTAGAGTGGGAAAAGTAAATATTACACCTCCTAAGTCCAACACTTTCCCTGCTGCTGGGCTGTTTAGAGTGGGACTAGTACATTTAATCTCTCTGAAATACAACTCTTTCTCTCCTGTTGCACAGACTGGTATGGGAATAGCAAATTTTACCACTTCGAAATCCAAAACTTTCTCTACTGTTGTTTAGGCTGAGTGGGAATAGTAAGTTTCACACCTCCAAAGTCCAACACATTCCCTATTGTTGCTTAGACTGGAGTGGGAATGGTTAATTTAAGCCCTCCAAAGACCAAAGCTTTCCCTACTGCTGCAATGGTTTTAGTTGGAATAGTACATCTAACCCCTTTGAAGTCCATCACTTTCCCTACAGTTGTATAGACTTGAGTGGGACAAGTATTATAAGTTTTAACCAACATTCACCGCAAAGTTAATTAACTCCACGCAAACAACAATTTTAATCCTACACACTTCTCCAAGGAAGCTATTTTTAAGCATCAAGGACAAGAAAATAAATACCTCAATATTTTGCAAACCCACAAACTGCTCAAACTACTCATGGCTATGAAATGTGTACTGTAATTGTTACCATCTTTAACTCACCATTATGTTGAATCAAATATTCCTTCTTACAGGGGCTGGCTGAAATGTGCCTAACAAGGTAAAACAAGAGACTTCAGAAAGTGGGTCTACCACCGGAAAGATCAACTGAAAATGTACTCCCAGCAAAAATGGTAACAAATATGGTCCATATAGAGCAACAAGGCATGTGTTGCAGTTATGTTATCAATGATGTCATAGAACATGTCATGAGTGGTGTAACATGTGAGTTAATTAGCAGTGCCCACCTGTGGCACCCACACGTTTTCATATTTTTATACGTTGGGAGCTGTGAGAGGAGACCCAAGGCTCCCAAGGGCTCTGCTGGCTTCCCACCAGCACCCCATACCAGGTTTTGGAAAGAGCCAGCCTTTTTCTTTAAAAGTGGGTGCCTCTTTGCCCTACTGGGGCACCCACAACTATGTAATTAACTGGAAGTCAGAGGGAAGGCCCAAAGACCACACAAACACAGGTGGCTTGACAGCTAGCACCCTTCTTGGGGGAATGCTGGAGCCCTCTTCTTTTACTTTGCTTCCACCTGGGGTGGGCCACAGGCCCCCTCCCTTTGAATGAACAATTCAGCCAATGGAGGTGGCATCCCGGGGCCTCTGCAATGCTTGAGGAGGGGGGCCAAAGACCCCACTCCCCAAATAATAAACTACTGCTAGATCCCTGGGCCATGGCACACCCTGGAGTGCTCATTTTTAAAAGGGTGAAAGAAATCCCTCCATTTTTGTTATTGGTGTCGCAGATCCCTCTAAACAAAACAATTACTGTTTTTGGCCCCTCGTGGAACCACCCCACCAGGCTTTGGAGGGCAGGGTATTCCTACCCTGGCTCCTATGTTTTTTAATACTTTTTTGTTGGATGAAAGAGTAAGCCCCTGAGTTCTAAAATGACTGCACCCACATCTTTGTTGATGTGGTGGCAGACAGTAAGATCTTATCTTAGAATCTGCTGTAACATTTTAACGTCTAAATTCCACTGAAATTCACCAGTTAAAGTTATAGTTATCTTAATTAGGTGTAACGCGTGCCCTAAGGTAACTATAACTCGCACCTTTGCCATGACATCACCTTTGACATCATTGATAATATCACTGTGCATGGTGGGGGCATGATTAATGGTTACCTCGAGTCACGTGTTATAGTTACTTGAGATAACTGTAACTGATGAATGAATGTGGTATTTAGAGTTTAAAACGATACGTTGTTACTGAACGTTTCACCTAACTATAACATTACTTTTTCAGTAAATATAGATAGATAGATAGATAGATAGATAGATAGATAGATAGATAGATAGATAGATAGATAGATAGATAGATAGATAGATAGATAGATAGATAGATAGATAGATAGATAGATAGATGGATGGATGGATGGATAGATAGATAGATAGATAGATAGATAGATAGATAGATAGATAGATAGATAGATAGATAGATAGATAGATAGATAGATAGATAGATAGATAGATAGATAGATAGATAGATAGATAGATAGATAGATAGATAGATAGATAGATAGATAGATAGATAGATAGATAGATAGATAGATAGATAGATAGATAGATAGATAGATGTTATAGTTGGGTGTTGAAATTAGATGAAAACTAACGTTTAAAATTGAAAAACACTGAAATTCACTAGTTATAGTTTACTGAGCTAACTATTAAATGTTAAATGACATGTTTTTGCAAGCCCCAACCTGGCATTGTCTCAAAACATACATTTACAGTCAATGCAACAAACTTAAATTAATGCAATCCTATACATTTGCATTTTCCTTTCACACTCACATAAATCCACCCAGATTAAGCAGTATGATAAAGGGAGGCCTATCTCAGTTATATTGCAACTGAATGAGGAAGAGACCTGCTTGGTATGGAAAATTTGCAAACAAAAATCTGAGGAAGTTGAATAAAAGTATACATTCTTCAAGGCTGAAGTCTTCAGACATCTCATAATTTACAACTGTCCCATATGCTTCATGGTGTACTATTGTTAGCTGGACTTGCCCAGACATATAGAGCAGTTAATGTCTGTAAGAATATAGCAATCTTCAAAGCAAGCCTCTGTGCTTTTTACTGAATGGGAATTGTGCAGAGGTAGACACTCAGCTGCTGTCTATTTTTACGTAAGCTCACGACGATTGCAGAAGTATTAGACGTGAAGAAATTGGAAAATATATCTCCAAAGTTTTGATCAAGCTGCTGCTGACTGTTGGCTTGCTTAATGGTTTAAATACCATGGGCCTCATTTATGAGGCCGTGCGTCACTTTTACGCCGCCGGTGCATCACTTTTTGTGATGCACCAGCAGCGTAAAAAATGTGCCTTGTTGCACCATATTTACAAAGTGACGCATCTAGGTAGATGCATCACTTTGTAAACCCCTGCGCTAGATTATACCTACGCCAGGCATAATGTATGCAGGGGGGGGCGTTCTGACTCAAGAAAGGGTCATAGAAGTGTTGCAGGGAAATCTATAAGATTTCACTGCGCCACTTCTAGGACACAAATGCGTCGATTTCTTATGCCTGCCTCACAGCAGGCGTAAGACTGACGAAGGCCCTTTCTCATGGGGCTTGTCCCAAGTGAAAGGACACATTGCTGGAGTTGCGTCACTTTTGTGACACACTCCAGCAATGCGTCACTTTTGCGCCATACAGATACGTCAGAAATACTAACATATCTAACTCCTTGCGCCATGATGCATCATACTGTAAATATGACGCATCATTGGTGTTGCAAGGAGGGCGCAGTGAAAAGTGACGCATCGCTGTTTTCACGAAGCGATGCATCACTTTTCATAAATGAGGCCCCACGTGTTTAACATCCCATAATGCTTTGAAATGCTACGAAAATAATTAGTTCCATGTTGGCATGCAGCTCTGGTGCCAATAAATTAACAGTAGTTGCATAAAACAGTCTGATTTTGCCAGGTTCACTCTAACCATTTATGAGGCAGAGCAGGGGTGTGCATATCTTATGTTATTTGCTTGCAATGAAAAGAACCAGCTCTGATTCAAGCACAGCTGGATATGCTGGGGCTCGAAGTAGTAACATTTCCTTTACAAAATTAGTCACCGATTTTTGTGAATTGAATCAGATTTTGCAACCTGTGTGCTAATGGGTTGGTTCTCAAAATCACTTGTGTCCGTTGCAATCTAACCTACCTCATACATTATAATGATGTATGCCGCAAATTGCAGCTTACTCTAATTGGTTACTATCCCAGGGATGATGGCCTGCTGGGGTCAGCAGAGAACCATGTCTGTGATTGCATTTGAAATAAAAAAAATGTAATGCAGTACATTTTCTTTAAGGGAAACTTGGAAGGATGCATTTAAGATAAAGAGACGTTTAAAGAAAAAGTTTCTTTAAAAGTTGGCAGTACAGAACTGGACAATTGCACACTCATATACAAACTTTTTTTTCATTCACAAAGGGACCTTACCTCCTCCTTTGAGGAGTCGGTAACCTATCAATGGTTTGTGACCGAAACTGCAGTTGCAAACCATTCATGCAAACATTTGCCAATCTGAATTTGAGAAGGATGACCTAAACACAGCCCATCAAAATTGAAATTCGTAATACATTTCTAATCCCATTTTGTAAATCTGTAACCACATAACAAATTGCAAACTGGGTTTAGTATATTTGTGAAGGTATTTAACCGTGTGATTTAGCAAATTGCAGACATCTGACTGTTAAAGGGCTTCGTACATCTGGCCATTGATTCAGGAATTTGCAAGATTTTCAGTTTAAATCTAATTGGCATGCCAACATACATCATACACACTTGCATGCATGAGTGCATATACATACACTGCTATGCATTTATTTAAAGTAAGGGACTGCCTAGCAATTCATGACTTTAGTGATATGGTGGCGTGTCCAAGACGGTGGCCGGAAAAGTTGCAAATACGCAAGCTCCGGCAAGCCGTGTTAAGTTATCCGTAGCCATTGACCCACAATCTTCTTTCATGGTGGAACAGGGGTGAGTGCTGGGGTCGCGGCACCTGAGGTGCCCTGATTCTGCCCATTTCTGCATGGCTTGGAAGTGACCAGAGCTCTGCAGAGGGCGTGGCCTATACAGCAAGTAGGTTGCCATGACAGCAAGAAGAGCTGCGGACTGCGTTGGTGTACCCTCCCCGTCTCACACACAGCTCAAGGGGGCTAGGGGACCAAGAGGCAGCCACCAGGTGCAACGAGGGTCACAGTGCACTGCAGGGGGCGCGGAGAGAGTGAACACACCCTCTGCGCCTGACAGTGAGCACTCTGGCAGTTGTGGACCCATGAGCGCTGGTCTACACGCCATCAACAGAGGAATTTGGATGAACTTCAACCTGTGCTTGGAGCTGTTAATCGACCTGTGTGTTGTGTCCCTTACCTACAGGAAATTGATCTTGGCCCACTGAAACCAAGGGGTGGTTTGTTGCTATATTGACTGGAGGGAGATTCGGTCTCCATTCTGAACTGCCTGCATTTTGCAACTAGGGAGGACCAAACAGAACCACGAGCCCTATGTGCGTCATTGTTTGTTTGCCACGTCTACCCCGCCGCATCTGTCTGGAATTGTCCTTCCTTTCCATGGTAGGAGGCTTTGGCTATAGTTAATCTGTTTGTGTAGTGGGACCTGACTACTGGAGGAAATGAAAAGTGACAGGAGTACCACTGACTTTCTGCCACTGTGCACGTCTTTCTCCTGATACAAAGAACGTGCTCGCAAGAGGCATTTGCCATTCAGCATGACTAAAGCGAAGCCTGGCAATATTGGCAATGGCAGTGGAACGCCTGCTAAAGGACCATACGGAGAAACACATGGAGCTACTGGCCACTGTAAGTAACCTTAAAATCTCTCTGAAACCCAAATTAGACACACTGATGCTAGCTATGGGGTTTCTGCGGGCGTACCACAAAAAGCTGAAAGAAAGGTGAAGTCCGGCTCGTCTCTGGACCCAGACCCCACAAAAACTTAAGGCAGTAGCACCCATTATCACACCAAGTCTTTTGAAGGTATTGAATCAATCCCTAAAATTAGGTGAAGTCCCAGGGGCCTGGAAACATGCAGTGATAACGCCCCTATTAAAGAAAGCAAATGCAGATACAGGACAGCTGGAGAATTATCGACCGATATCCCAACTACCATATGCAGGCAAGCTGCTAGAAAAGCATGTAAAAAGAAACCAGTCTGAGTTTCTTGAGAGCCATCAATGTCTCCATCCAACTCAATTGGGTTTTCGAGCACAACATAGCACGGAATTCGCACTGCTGGTAGTGGTAGAAGAGTTGAGACAATCACTAGACCAGGGGAAATCCGCGGTGCTCCTCCTGTTGGACCTGAGTGCCGTTTTCGATACGGTTGACCATCAAATACATGGCAGAGGCTGGCTAACATTGGGATACAGGATGATGCACTCAAGTGGCTGCTATCCTTCCTGAACAAAAGAACCTTCCAAGTACAAGAAAACTCTACCTTCTCGGAAGCCATGAGGCTAGAATGCGGTGTTCCATAGGGATCGGCCTTGAGCCCTACCCTCTTTAATATATATACATGGAGCCCCTGGAAGAGATTGAACAAGATTTTAACATATCAATGACCTCATACGCTGACAATACTCAATTGGTGATATCACTAGACCCAAAAAATAGCAGAGATGGGGAGAAGTTGACTTCCTGCTTGATAAAAGTCAAAGATTGGATGATGAGAAGCTGCCTAAAGCTGAAAGGGGAAAAAACTGAGATATTGTATCTTGGAAATAAACTAGCACCCACCCTCATTTTAGCATGGCCAGAATGTTTAGGTAAGGCACCTATACCTACAGACATAATCAAAAGCCTAGTTTTCTGGTTAGAATCGGACCTGTCTATGGGGACTCAAGCCAAGAAGGTAGCCACAACCTGTTTCGGTCTACTAAGAAGCATAAGGAAAATTATAGATAGGGTGCCAATTAAGCTAGGGAAGACAGTGGTTCACTCTCTGGTTACCTCCCAACTAGATTATGGAAACTCTCTATTTCTGGGAGAACCTAAATACATCATGAGCAAGCTGCAGATTGTTCAGAACGCAGCTGCCAGTCTGCTCTGTGACATCCACGCATGGGAATCGGTTAAAAAACATTTAGCAAACCTTCACTGGCTTCCGATAGCTGCAAGAATAAAATGTAAAGCTCTAATCAGTACACACAGAGCACGCCATAATAAAGGGCCAGAAAAAAAACTGTTTTCCCCATACACCCCTCTTAGGCGGTTACGATCTAGTACAGCTGACCACCTAACACAAAAAAAAGTTCAGTAGAGAAAGATGGGGCGGAAGTGCCTTCTCACACCTGGCCCCCAAGCTCTGGAATTCTATTCCAGTAAAGTGTAGGAAATCAGTGAATGTACTGCAATTTCAAAAGCAAATCAAAACCTGGCTGTTTAAGCAACATCTCTAAATCACTGGTATCCTATCAGTAACTAATCACAGCACTGGGAAGCCTTAGGGCAGCCATACGCTCTATAAATCTCCTATAATATAATAACAGTGAAGGTAACAGATTTAGAGCTGTCATCTATATGCCCTCAGTGGCCGACCACCAGCTGTACCAGAGTTTGGTCAGTGGATTGGACTTCTGTATGAGTGTCCCTTAGTGAGGGTCCATTCGGCCTTGATTATTTCGGACATGATTGACATGCAGAGGAGATCCAGGCACGGTTGCTCCCTCTCTCACTTACTGTTCACCGTTGCTACGGATCCCTTGGCATGCCTGTTGCATACACAGGGCCATCAATGGGATATTTGTGTTTCTGGATGACCCCATGTGGTATCTATGTTTGTGGATGAAACTGTAGTATATTTGAAGGTATACCCCATTGTACTGCCTGGCATTATGGAGGTCTTGGACGTGTTTGGCCGAATAGCCGTACTTCGCATTAACTGGGACTAATCATGTTTGTTACCACTATGAACTCCAGACCCACCTGGGTATGGATGACCCATTGCAGTGGAAGTTTGACACCTCTAAGTGTTTAGGAGTCCTAACAGAGCATGACCTCATTGATCTAGGGAAAGTAGTGACGTTGATTTAGCAGGCCATTCTTTTTTGGAGAGAGTTGCCTTTGAACCCTATGCGTAGGGTATATATTGCAAAAATGTCAGTCCTTCCCAGCCTTCTTTATTTTTTTGCCACCTTAGCAGTCATATTGAAAAAATACTTTTTCATGGACTTACAACGATTACTTGCTTCCCTTGTGTGAGGCATCAGAAGACCTAGGGTAACAATTACCACTCTACATACTCCATAGAGGGAACGAGCTTTGGGGACACCGAACTATGAACTTTATTGCACTGCAGCACAGCTCCAATGGCCAATGCAATGGTTGGCGGACACACCAAGTCCTAAGTGCAATATGACCAGACTTTTCCTCAGTGACCAGCCAGGGTTGGAGTGGTTCCTGAGCACTCTATCATTGAGAGGTATTCACCATGTACTACTAAGGATGGCTGTGTGTGGTTAGAACAAAATATGTACACAGCAGCAAGAAGGTGGTGCCCTACGCTTCGAGTCTCCCGTTTTGGACTCCACCTCTCTGCAGAAAGTTGGAGGAGGCTCACCAAACAGGGGGATGGATTGCTGCTGGACTCACACAATGGGGGTGCGTGGTAGAAGATGTTTGACTACATACATCTTAGGAGTTGGTGACCAAAAGTAACAGACCCGGGCCAATTCCTTTTATATTTAAGCCTTCAAGGGTTGTATGTGAAAACAAAATTGGGGTTGGCTCTGATCAGCAAGGCTGAGCCTATGCAACAAGTAACAAAAGAAGTGCCAGTGCTGATGACATTTATTCAATTATCACTCTTAGCATCCACACCAAGAAAACTAATTCAAAATGGGGTATTTGCTTATTACTCGCAATTTTTATTTTTGAAAATTAACAATTTTTTACACAATTTTTTTATTTTATACAAAGAGAAGCATATAAGAAATGAGGACACATCAACAAACCACATTCAATAGAAACTTCATGCATTCTGAGCCTTCAATCATATCACAATCACCGCAGCATTCGTCACATTCATACCTCAATCATTCATACCACATACTACCACTATAGTAAAACAGAAGATATACTGGATCTGCACAAATTTTTCAAATATTTAGTACAATTTAAAGAAGTCACATTCCTATCTGTTGATGAATTTAGAAACATACATTAGAACTTAATACAGTCCAAGGTAATGTACATAGGATGGTGAGAAATCAGGGAGAAAAATGCCCCCTAGATACTCTAGCAGACCAGTAGAACAAGGGTTGTAGGCATGATGAGGGGGTCTCAGCCTGAGTTACCACAGGCTGCATATCAGCTAAAGATAGCATTTGATGTGAACAGGACAAGAGAGGTGATCACAGGACTAAATGGGGCATTACAGCAGGGCTCTGCTATCCCAGGAAGTACGGGCTCTCAAGGGGTGGTGTGAAGACCGAAAGGCGGTAGAAATACCGGAGGCTGCATTGGAGCGATGTTTGGGGTTGATCAAGACAGTATCTCGGAATACTCACTTTACTCAAGTCAATTATGTACACCAGGGGTATCTTTCCCTAGACAGGATAGTGAAAATATATGTGAATGCCAAGGCCTTCTGTCCTAGAAACCAGGTAGAGAACGCAGATTTTATACATATGGAGTGGGCATGCCCTGTAATATCCACACTCCGCAGGGTGATAGCACAGTGTATCTTGGAAGTGACTGCCTGTATTTTACAGCTGGATCTGCTTCGATACGTTCCTAATACAAGTGCAGAACCTAGAAACGGAGGACAATTGGCTGGCTTTCAGACTTTGGTCTTGGTACTCACTAAACATTGCGTAGCCATGTTGTTGAAGGCAGCTGAGGCTCACTTATTACAACTATGGTGGAAAGATGTTGCGAGATGGGCACCAGCAGAACTTGCAGTGCATGCAGACACTAGGGCGAGGGACAGGAGGTGCCACCCCATGGAGAAGATGGAGGTTTATCTTGAGAGATGAGACCGATTACCCACTGCACAACCTCCCCCTTCCACATCACTCCAGTTCGTTTTACAACAAACTGGAGTGATGTGGAAGGGTGTTTGGCATTCCTCCCCAAAATACAGATCACTCAGGGAGGTTTGTGGATGATGGAGTGTGTTGGGCTAGGAGGTGGCCATGTGCCGAGCTCAATGCCCACATCTTGTGGTGTACTGAGTGGGGGAATGAGGATGATGGCGGAGATCATACACTCTTCATATGTCGGGTAAGCAGTTAGGAAGGGATGGGCAGCAGGTGTTGAAGTTATTGTGTTGTTTAGTTACTATTTTATGATTTCCTGATTTCTCCTCAATGGTTGGTCTTGTACACAGGCACGTCGAGGAGCTCCTGGGTCTGTATCATGACCACCTATCTAGTGTTTTGTGCCACCTTTATGATATGTACCAAAGCTTCTGCTGATATATGCACATGCTGTGCTGTGATAAAACAATAAAGATATTTTTTTTAAATTTAGCGAAGTGGTGGTGAATTCGCAAAAGCATTTATGAGTATGGGATATAGTGTTACTGGAGTACTCTTCTGTGTACTTGTGTATATCTTGTGTCATCAACTTCTTGGGGCATATTTACAATAACTGGCGCATCCCTGCAAATCAGCAGGGATGCGCCAGTTATTGTGCGCCACAACTCCGCCATCATGGATGCATTGCATTTACAATGCGGCGCACCATGGTGCAAAAACGGCACAGATGCGTGACGCATCTGTGCCGTAAAAGTGACGCATTGCTTGCGACGCAGCTCCAACATTACTCTGGGGGCCCTATCTAGTTAATGCTGCGTCAATCCTTAAGCCTGCTTCAGGCAGGCACAGGGTTTTGACGCAGCATGGGCCTAAAAGTGACTGACTCAGCCACTTTTAAGAGGCGTTCCCACGCCGGAAAGCCCCCCCTGCACAGGAACGCCTACATGTGGCGCAGGGCATTACAACGTGACGCATCTCCCAGATGCGTCACGTTGTAAGTACCCCCACACCATGGAGCAGGATTTGCGCTGCCGTTGCGTCACAAAAGTGATGCAACAGCGGCGTTAATGAGGCGCAAGGGGCTTGTAAATCTGCCCCCTTATTTGTAAAAGTGGAAAGAGGACACTGTGCTCTCTATGTTTACTAACAAATTATGAATACTTGCAATCTATTCTCATTTTAGCTGTTCCAGGTCTAATTCACAAAGACCTTTAAGAATACCAAAAGATTACTACAGGAGAAATATTCACATACTCCAAAAGGCCTTTGTTCATATGCCTCATAGTGTGCACAATGCATTTAATGGAAAGTACACAAATATGTTAGATAAAGCGGATTTTCTTTTACCTTGTTTCAGAAAGAGTCTATAACTGTTTTGAGCTGCCCTACTTTACAAAAGGAGAACCATCAGGCTGAAAAGATGCAATTCAAACCAGAGAAACCATCTGAGCTAAAAATAGAAGAGATCCCAGGTGGCTCATAGGTTGACCTCAAACTTTCCTTCCCCTCGAAATGCATTAATTTCTATTATGCGATTCTAAGCAATGTCATTGCCATACAGTAGCAGTCAATGTGAATTTAGATGCTGAGAGCACTGACTCATGGTAACAAACGATCAGTTTATAAGTGGTCCTTGGGGAAGGGGAGATGTTGTTTCTTTTCCATAAATGTGAATCATGGGGGAACATTATGCTTTCCTAATACATAGTAGGAGCTAATTTACAAGTTTGAAATCTGGAGCAATTCCTGGACTCATTATGCAAATTATGCTGCTTCATTCTTTACCCAAATAGTGTGAAATCCAAAAGAAAAAAAGGTAATTGCATTATGAGTGGCCTTTGTTAGTTTCAGGATTCTTATTTAAATCACTTTACATCAGGCTTCAAGCCCTTCTTTACATTATTGCTGGAAATGTGCCTGGTGAACCGAGCTGATCACTGCTAGTAATCTTGTGTACGATGGCCACTAATGTCATCTTGACTGCTGTGATCAATATTGCAACACTAGCATTACCAATATTAGTAGCTCAGAATGATTTTTGTTGACTATAAGTAGCTCACAATACGGAAAAGGTTGGAGACCCCTGCTTTAAATGATGAACTGCTTCGACAGTATTTTTATACCCGGAAACAGATTAGTTTAAAAGTAAAATACTGGTCCTGATTCACAAAGGTATGCTTATAATTTTTTGTATGTTTACATGTTTTGCCATTCACAAACACATCTTAGGAGTAGCATCTTTATGAAATGCAGAGTGTCCGCACTTAGAATAATAATAACTAGCCAGGTGTCATGTGCCAGGCCCAGTTTAGATGGAATTTACAGTACTCTTTCTTCAGTACGTTTGCAAATACCTTGACTATGTTGGTTGAATGGTTAATCCATGCATATATGGGTGTCTTATTGAATAAATAAAGTTGTTTTTAGATCTAATGTTAGCAAAGGGCTGTTTAAAAAAAAAAAAGAAATACATATATGTGCATACTTATTTACAAAGTGGGGCGTTTAGCCAGCCATCTTCATACTTTGTTTTGTTGTAGTGTAATTCACATTTTGCTCCTACACACCCCAGCACACAGCATGGGGCTATGGATTAGACGACGTCATCCATTGGCTGCTCTTCAATATGAGCCACAGCATTTTGCCTGTACACAATAAACACATCCACTTAAAAAAATCCTTCAGTCACTGAGCTGGTGGGTCAATTTATAATTGATTCTTTCAGTAAACGCTATTTTTTAGATGTGCCTATGCCATTAATATTCTTATTTTTGCTAGGGCCCAGCAGCTTCTCACTCAATGCTCGTAGCCGCAGACTGTGTTTGGGGGCAGTCTTGCGCATTGTTCTGGAGAGTGAAGAACCACAGTAACCAGCTGCCCTGGGACCACGCGCACCTGCGCACTTACCAGCCCCGCCTTCTCGTACCATTTAGCGGATCGCGGCCCCCGCTTCGCGGGAGCCGCTCGTAGTCGCGGACTGTGTTTGGGGGCAGTCTTGTGCATTGTTCTGGAGAGTGAAGAACCACAGTAACCAGCTGCCCTGGGACCTCGCGCACCTGCACACTTACCAGCCCCGCCTTCTCGTACCATTCAGCGGCTCGCGGCCCCCGCTCCATAGGAGCCGCTCGTAGTAGCGGACTGTGTTTGGGGGCAGTCTTGCGCATTGTTCTGGAGAGTGAAGAACCACAGTAACTAGCTGCCCTGGGACCTCGCACACCTGCGCACTTACCAGCCCCGCCTTCTCGTACCATTTAGCGGCTCGTGGCCCCCGCTTTGCGGGAGCCGCTCGTAGCCGCGGACTGTATTTGGGGGCAGTCTTGTGCATTGTTCTGGAGAAGGAAGAACCACAATAACCAGCTGCCCTAGGACCTGGCGCACCTGCGCACTTATCAGCCCCGCCTTCTCGCACCATTTAGCTGCTCGTGGCCCCCGCTTCACGGGACGCACGCCGGGCAAAGCCCGGGCCAAAGGCGGGCCGTCTGTGCCTGTCAGGGCCAGGAAGGGACAGGGCAGAGCCATCTCCTTTTGGTCTTTTGTTTCATTGTCCCTCACTCTCGTCCCAAGGACAAAACGGTCACCTGAGCATAAAAACCTTCCAGTGATTCTCTTTTAGGTGCCTCCGAGGACCAGGGAATTTCTCCCACGAAAATCTAATAATCTATTAGGGGTTATTACTGAGCACTTCCCCTAACACTAGTAAAGAAAAATGGATAAAAGTAGGAGTACCGTGGGCACATTAGACGCCTTCCTTATCAGAGCGGAGTCCCTTCTCACCCATGAGATTCAGTTAACGGAAAGAAGACTCTCGCTAGACCCCACACTTTTCCCCTTAACTAGGGGGAAGAAAACAGTAGTTAATTAACTCCAAGGGTTATAATCCAAGTCTTAATTCATCACCCCTGCTCTCCCCCCCCTAATGATTATCCTAGCGAATTGAACTGGTCATCCCAAGAACAAGCAGGCCCACAAACTCGGAATCGTTTAAAAAGTAAGAAAGGGCCAAAAACATGCTTAAATACGAAGAGAACAAAGGGGCAAGATGCAGGGAGAAAAAAGCTCCCTCAAGAACCACTCTGTAAGAAAGCGCACTCAGTAGAATCACAAACTGACGCTGTCAACCATCCATACCCAGAACAATCAACATCTTTGTCCAACTCCCCAGTCAATTGTCCGTCCGACTCAAATTCACCTATAGAAACATTCATTAAGGGCCTTTTAGAAGCACATTTCAAGGACATGATGACAATATTGAGCTTGCTCATAAACGAAAGATTTAGTGCTCTAGAGCGTAAGCTGGACGAACTAAGAAAGGATTTAGAGATCTATGAAATATCTTCAACAAAGAAAGTCTCAGTTCAAGACGCGAGGGAAGATGCACCCTCACGAAACGAAGATCCTAGGCAGATTTCGCAGGAGGCCATGACTGCCATAACAAGGGATCCACAGACAGAAAGCCAGAAAAACCAAGATTCAACACCTAGTGCCTTAATGATTACTCCCAGGGTAAAGCGCATTAAAAGGCATGATCTATCAAACAAGGCTTATCAATCCTCCAGAATACTACAACCAAACTCAGAAACCTTAGATCTTCCCCCAGCATCAAGCCCCAACGCTCTAATTCTTATGGGGATTCCACCCCTGAAAAAAGCCAAAAATCAAACTTGGCTATTGCTTCGAAATAAAGTAGCAGACTGGCTGATAAAGCACAAGCGATTCAATCCCTGTAACATTAATGAAATTCTTATGGTTCGCAGGGTGGGCTGGTTAGGTTCTTCAGCTAAAACAATTCAGGGCGATTGTATCGCTGTTAATTTTAGGTCCCCTCGAATGGTTCGCTCTCTCCTAGGCTACAAAAAGCTTACTTCCTTATCTGACTCTACCGTCATGGCTGTCCCTTTGGGATATTTTTATAAACCAACTGCAAACTTTAGGGGAGAAAGAAATGGTTCAGTTATAACCCAAAGCAGGTTCAATCAGCTATCATCTCTAGAAGAAACAGATTGACCATCAATGGCCGAGCACGGGCCTACACCGAGATTAAAGGTAGTTAACGGTGGGGAAGCCCCCTTTATTCCTTCTCAAATTTTCCCTATGAGTGGAGCTAGGGCAGTCACTTATCCACCTAAGTTACTGGATCTTGCTATGGACCCCCTAGAATAGAATCATATAGCCTCGCACTCCTACTCACCTACTGACCATATTACTGAGAACAGATTACATAACGTTTCACAGACTCCAAATTTGGCCCTGCAGCTCAATCACACGCAGGGAAACTCTGACCCTAGCCAACTAGCTGACTCCTCCCCTGTTGCACCAACTGAGAGACGGGCCCTTTTTAAAATCATTTTCTGGAACATTGCAGGCCTCCGCCCAAAGGTCAACGTGGGTGAGTGGCTTAATTTTGTTAGGGATTATGACCTCATATGTTTACAAGAAACTTGGGCAGTTTCTCCCGCCCATGTAAATGGCTATAAAACCTATTTCTCCCCCGCTATTTCATCTTCCTCGGGACGTGCAAAAGGAGGACTAGTGGTATATCTCACCAATCTAATTAAATTCCGAAAAATTACGGACCTAAAAACCGAGCCCAATTACCAGATAATCCAACTCGATATAAATAACGTGGACCCCATCCTGATAGTTAATTTTTATAACAACTTATCCTAAACACAGTTAATTGTCATTTTTAATTAAATTGGCACCTTCCTTTTAGATTTTAATGTTATACATCAAGGTAAAAACCCTATAATCGTTTGGGGGAGGCGATTTTAATCTGTCTCTTTGTTCCCATAATGAAAATAATATATGTGGTCTAAAAGATGAAAATGGCATAAACATTACTCATTTTACCCACTCCCAAAGTGGGGCTAGTTTAAACAAGTTGATCTTGAGCCTCCAATTAACTTTGGCTAATGAGACCATCTCTCCTACGGTCCCCTTGAAACCTACCTTCCATGGAAAAGGGGCATCTACTTGTATTGATTTCATACTTGTAACAAGCACTGCTTCTTCCATTATTGTAAATTTTCAAACGAATAACTCTGATTTTAGTGATCATTTTCCGATTTCAATATCCCTCTCCCTTCCTACGTTAGGAAAAAGGAATAAACAGGGGATATCTATCGAGAAGAAGCTATAAGTCTGGGCAGAATGAACGGATACGCAGTAAAGTGGAGAAAACTTGAGCCACTACTAACAACAGAAAAAGTCGTAAAGAACTCCCTGACTGAAATTAATATCTATTTGGCTGATTTATCCTCACCACAGGAGATTGTTGATCATTTTCTGTTAGTTACTACTTCTATCTAAAAAGCTTTAACTACGAATGTCAAAAGAACAACAAATAAACAGCCCGGTTGGTTTAATTCCACTTGCACGAAAGCTCACTCAAGATTGAAAAAAGCATTAAACGCACCGGACATGGATTAAAAAGAGATCACTCGCTTAAGAATTTTTTTTAATCAGGCGATAAGGACAAGAAAACTAGAATTAAAAGAGGAATTATGGGCAGACCTGCACAAAAGCTGCCACCTTAACGAAAGCTCTACTTTCTGGCAAGTGATAAATTCTCCCTTTTTGACAGGACCCAGATATACAAACATGATAGAGGTTAGCATAGATGAATCATCCTGGATTGCCCATTTTTCAAAATATTTGGAATAGCAGAAACCCTTGATTTTGACCACCCTCCTGGAACGTTGAATCTGGCTAGTTCCACCCTTCCATTCACTCCACTTGCCCTGTATTTTACCTTAAACGAAGTGGAGAATGCATTAACAGCTAGGAAATCAGAAAGTCCCCCAGCTCTGACGGGGTCCCTGTGGCCCTCTATAAATTCAAGCCAGATCTCTGGACCCCCATTTTATTAAGAGTATTAAATGCCACCTTCAAAATTGGCCTTCTAGTTTCATGGTCACAATCTATTCTTATTCCAGTATTCAAAAAGGGTGACCGCTCAAACCCAACTTGTTACCATCCTATCTCCATACTGGATTCTTTCGGGAAAACGGTGGGCCGATTTATTTTCGATAGACTACAGTCCTGGTCCATAGAAAATCAAATCATATCCGATATCCAGTACGGTTTTAGAGAAGGTTTGGGCACCGTTGAGCAGGTGTTAAACTTGTCACTAATAAAAGGGAAATACGTGGACGCAAAAGGAGGGAGTCTTCGACTGGCCTACGTAGATCTTATAGCTGCGTTTGACTGCATGGACCATTCGAAGTTAAGGGCCATACTAACTGTCCTGGGAGCTGACGAACTGTTAGTAAAATTTCTTCGGGAAATGTACTCTAACACCACAGCCAGAGTGAGATTCGGCACTGAGGGTGAATTGACTGAACCGTTTAGAGTAGAGAGGGGGGTCAGACAGGGCTGTGTTCTGGCCCCCTTCCTTTTGATTTTATACACCAACAGCCATGTTGGAGGGGGCAAAGGATCTACCCTTAATGCAGCAACGTCGAATCCCTGCTCTCCTTTACGCAGACGACGCTGTGATAATAGCTCGCACTTCAATAGAACTCCAGCGTTCTTTGTCCCGCTACCACCTGTTCATGGCAAACCTTGATTTGAAAATCAATGTCACAAAAACTTTTATCAGGAACTGTGGTAAAAGAGGAGGCAAAGGGATGAAGATTTACATTAATAATTCTAGCATAGAGAACACGCTCACATATCCATACTTGGGAATATTGATTGATGAAAAAGGCACCTGGAAACAAGCCATTGAGGCCAGAAAACCTCAGTTCCTAAAATCTACCATGGCTCTGGTAAAGTTTACCCAGAGATTTTGAAAGAGAGCACCCGAGGAACTGATACGAGTATACCAGGCCAAATGTATCAGCACGGCCATCTATGGGGCGGGGGTGAGGGGACATGTTAAGGTTGAATTCCTCCAAACAGTGCAGAACAGCTTTTTGAGGTACCTTCTTGCGGTCCCCCAGGGAACATCCAAGTTTAGCTCCCACCTTGAACTGGGCCTGCCTTATATTACTGATCTTATTAAGGCAGAGCCCATTCTCCTGTGGCACCGCATCGGACCTTGTATTTTTCTCAAACCATAGTGAGGGATTGTCTTGCGTTAGAAAATGTTTCCAAGATTGGATGGCTCCATTATGTAAAAAACCTATTGACCGATATGGGCCTGGAGCAATTCTATCTGAACTCCCAAGAATTGGGCAACATCAGCAGGAAAGTGTTGAAAACAAAATGTTTATCCCATCTAGAGGGGCTCCGCTTGTATGATGTAGCCTGCAAACCCTCAACTCAACACTCTTTATTGATCCAAACCACACTGCTGATTCACCCATATTTAACCTGACCCCTAACAAATTATGACAGATTGTTGTTGACCCGATTCAGGTTAGACATAATCTTTAGGTTAACCACATTCCCTCAAACAAATGATTGGTAGCAGCTCCCTAAGGCATGCCCTTGTGACGGTATTTCCCCTCAATCCACATTACACATGACTCTTTTCTGCAGATTTTATTTGGAGCTGAGAAAGTGCTATCTAGTACCTATTTTAAAAACTCTTGGCCTACGCCTTTGTCGCACTGCCCTCTTGGCCCTTCAATATTTAGAGCTTGAATCTTTTGCCCTCCCCATTGTTAGGTTATTTAAATTTTGTATCAGACATAGAAAGAATCTCTAACTGTATTCCTGCTACAATTTTAATTCCTATTGGTGCGTTTTTTACTAATTTGGTATTTTACATTGAATATTAAAGCTTGGTCTTCCTGATGAATGTATGATTTTTTATATATGTACTTTTATGGTTTGCTGAATATTGAAACCGAATAAAGATTTACTACTACTACTAGTGTACAGCTTGACACTGCTTGCAGTGCCCCACATCCCCCGAGGGCAGTGCTCTGGAGCCCAGCTGAGAATGTGTTTTCTCATTCTTTATTTTTATGAAAATATTACAAAACGTTTAAACGATGCTTATTGTGCATGTGTAAATCCTTGCAGCAATATTTGAATGTTTTAAGGTAAACTTTATTACAAATACGATTTCAAGATGGCTGCCTGTGTATGCTTATGCTTGCATGTGCAGCGGTTCGGTTGCACGGTTAATTAAAGTTGTTGTACTTTATGACAAAAGCATTCCGAGATGGTTGCTGAGGCATGAGCTTGGGTATGTGGGTGTGCACGTGCAGAGAATGACCTTCTTGAAAGTTTCTTGTTTAAACTATTTCTAATGGGCATCCAAGCTCCCCCGTGCATGCACATGCACAGCGGTCAGCCTTGAATGCTGTAGGCGTACTTTATGATTCTTTGCGATGCTATGATAGCTGACATGTTGCTTTCAAATGCATCAGCCGTCTTGGAACATTAAAGTTACAATAAACTATAGCAAAGGAAATAAGCACTAATTAAGCCTGCAGCGCTGAAACCAGCACCATATTAAATGGCTTTCCCAATACTCATA
The DNA here is from genome assembly GCF_964263255.1 of Lissotriton vulgaris. Taxonomy (NCBI): domain Eukaryota; kingdom Metazoa; phylum Chordata; class Amphibia; order Caudata; family Salamandridae; genus Lissotriton; species Lissotriton vulgaris. Next base: position 1,640,421,375 of record NC_141695.1, read on the forward strand.
ACAATTGCTTTGGCTATGCTTTCAATAAAGAAGGATTACATGATGTGGAAGACTCTAAGGAAAAAGATCTCTGCACTGTGCAGTCAATAATAATATCCAGACCATTACTGACCTAGTTCATTCAGCATGGTAATATATATATATATATATATATATATATATATATATATATATATATATATATATATATTACCTACTGGCGGTTGGCAGTAGGTAGTTATAGTTAGAACCTAGTTTCCATAGGAAATCCGCAACATTCTATTGGGAATAAGTTTGGCGCTGGTGGATGAATCTTCGTGAATTTCTCAAAGAAGATGGCCCGCTCCGCTCCTTCCCTGAAAGTTTTGTGGTGATTCGTTAAGTGGGGGCTGAGAAAAAAGGGGGGTCCCAAAACGTGTTTTCCCTATGTTATTTTCCATAGGACGATTAGACACGGCTGCAGCCCGAATGGCTGAACGGAATTACAAGAAATTTTGCAAAATGTTAGAGTCTGATTCGGAGATCGCCCTTTTGTTTAAATGGTGTAAATCCCTCCAGTAGTTTCTGGGAAAATCGAATTTGAAAAAATGTATATATCTATAGGCCGCCATTGTGCGCGAGCGGAATTCTGATTAGATGTTAGATGTCTGTCAACATTCGAATTGGTGGAAACCAGGAAGTGTTGGCCACCATTTTGTCAGTGCGAGGCAGCAAAGAGGGCAAAATAAAGGTGGAGAACATGAAAAGGGGGCAGGGTACAGCGTCCCTGACCCCTTAGGCCTTCTCAAGGGGTCCCTAAAGAACCACAAAGGGCAAAAAACCCATTTTTTTTTAAATCGCGAGGTGCGCGCACGGTGCTCGCACCTCCCGAGGCAAAACAGAGTGAAAATTAAAAGTGGAGAACGTGAAAAAAATTGCGAGGTGCGTGCACGGTCTGGCACCCTTCAGCCTCCATTTTGTGTAGTTTCAGAAGAGAGTGAAAAACGAAAGTGGAAAACGTGAAAAGGGGGCAGGGTAGAGTCTCCCTGACCCCCTAGGCCTTCTCTGGGGGTCCCTGAAGGACCCCAAAGGGCAAAAAAACCTTCTTTTTTTTTTAAATCGTGAGGTGCTCACAAGGTGTGCGCAGGGTGCGCGCACGGTGGAAATAAAGAACAAAAAAAGACAGTTAAATAACAAGTTTGAGTGTTTAGATGTTGGTTGGCTCTAAAAAGAGCCGTTGTGTAGGTACCGATGCAGAGTCTAAAGTTTAAAAGGAAGACTCTGTTCCCCTCATCTGTGTACTCCCTTTACCCTGATCTACTACTCCCTCTCCGTCTCTTACTCCCCTCCCTCACTTTCCTTTCCCTACTGCCATTCCCTTACTCTTTCACTCACCTTACTACACTCCCCTACCCTATGGCCGGGATGCCTGTCACCTCCTCCCAACACAATCCCCAAGGATGGGAAGACGGACGCAGTTCTGAACTTTTGGAAGGCGGGAGGGAGTTACCCTCCCGGCCGTATTTATTAAAATATGAAACAAAATTAAAATATTAAAATAACAGTTTCATATGTACAATTTTCATTTATTACATTACGATGCAGACACGTTCATTGGCTAACCTTAACAAATCTCTAATACAAAGGTTTTCCTAGCCGAGTCTAAACATCCTGCAAATGCATACTTTCTAATTAAAATTGTACATCCTAGCATTACGGGCCAACGGCAAGGTCGCAACCGGTGTCAGATCCCTACTACCAGAACTCCCCCCTCACGGTGTGAGGTGCGGGCGCACAGAGGACTGTACCTCTGTGCCAACTCCAATTTCCCTTGTCTTTGCGGGGGCCCCCTATTTAACTCGACGCCATCTTAATGGTCGTCCGAGGACTCGTGTGAGGTGTCTAGAAGGTAGCGTGGACCCCCCTCCCACCCCACACTGTTTATCACATCCGCCGTCGCGGATATCCTGGCCCCCGGAAATTCGTAGGAGGGGCATCTAGCCGCCTCCTCCTCTGGAAGGGGCCTATGACCGCCTTTCCTTAGGCGACCCCATACTTAGTGGGTGCCGCTTCCCCCCGGGCGCTCCCATCCATAATGGGTGGCGCCCCCCCTCTAGGGACCTTGAAATTACTGCTCATCGATCATGACCTTACCGCCCGACCAAAAATAAATACGACGTTTTATTTACCTACTTAAGAAAGAAAATCAACTTTACATTGCAATATTTATCCTATTATTTAAACATTCTACACATCCTTCAACTAGACTGTTATACTCCGCTCCACTAAGGAAGAAAATGTTATGAAGCAAATCATTTTATTGCAGTACCAACATTGACATTTTTACTAACCACTAAACCAGGAGAGAAAAGATATTATCAAAGAAAATCAATTTCATTGCAGTACTAACGTTGCCATAAGGGGCTGGTGGGTGGGTCAAAAATTGCTCCTTGTTCCGTCGAGGGCTCACGTGCAACAAGAGGGTGCAGCTTCCAAGCACAGGAACAAGAGGATGCTTCTTCGGATTGCTGCTCCTTTTATTCCTCTTCGGGAGGGCGTGTACCCTCCTCCGGTACGCCTACGGGGCGTGGCCAACGGTGTAGGGGTCTAGGACAACCCTTCTTGGGCGGGAAAAGGCGCGCCCCGGCTACCCCGCTTCGGGCATACCAGCCGAGACATGCCCCCCGCCCAAAATGGCTTCCCGGGGGGATCCGGGCCCCCTACCATACGTTCGGGGGGACCGAGTGGTCGCCCCTTTCCATATGGCCGGGATGCCTGTCACCCCCTCCCAACACAATCCCCAAGGATGGAAAGACGGACGCAGTTCTGAACTTTTGGAAGGCGGGAGGGAGTTACCCTCCCGGCCGTATTTATTAAAATATGAAACAAAATTAAAATATTAAAATAACAGTTTCATATCATGTACAATTTTCATTTATTACATTACGATGCAGACACGTTCATTGGCTAACCTTAACAAATCTCGAATACAATGGTTTTCCTAGCCGAGTCTAAACATCCTGCAAATGCATACTTTCTAAATAAAATTGTACATCCTAGCATTACGGGCCAACGGCAAGGTCGCAACCGGTGTCAGATCCCTACTACCAGAACTCCCCCCTCACGGTGTGAGGGGCGGGCGCACAGAGGACTGTACCTCTGTGCCAACTCCAATTTCCCTTGTCTTTGCGGGGGCCCCCTATTTAACTCGATGCCATCTTAATGGTCGTCCGAGGACTCGTGTGAGGTGTCTAGAAGGTAGCGTGGACCCCCCTCCCACCCCACACTGTTTATCACATCCGCCGTCGCGGATATCCTGGCCCCGGGAAATTCGTAGGAGGGGCATCTAGCCGCCTCCTCCCCTGGAAGGGGCCTATGACCGCCTTTCCTTAGGCGACCCCATACTTAGTGGGTGCCGCCTCCCCGTGTGAGGGGCCAATGGCCGCCTCCCCCCGGGCGCTCCCATCCATAATGGGTGGCGCCCCCCCTCTAGGGACCTTGAAATTACTGCTCACCGATCATGACCTCACCGCCACAGGCCGGATAGTTGACCGGCTATCCGGACCCCCCACAACTCCTACTAAAGGTCATGCTTTTACAAACCTTTTAACCATGCTATGAAGTCTCCTATGAGTAAGACATTCCCCTCCCGGGACAAATGGACCCCATCTTCGAGATACATGTGCTCCCCCCGAATACATCCATGCGGAATACAGTGCAACTGCGCCGAGCGAAACAACCTACCAAGCTTGTTATTGACCTTCTTTACTGAATGGTTCAGTGCTGATACAGAGAGGCCCCCCCCGCCACACCTTCCTGGGAATCATGTGGGACCATGCTATCGTGCACCCCGGGATCCTCCTCGCCAACCAGCTAACAGTGGATAGAACTCGCTCGAGTAGTACTCGCCGACCGAGTGTCACCAAATCATTGCCTCCCAGGTGTACTATGATTACAGACGGCGGTGACCTTGTCCGCCCTAGCAGTCCCTCAACAAAACATTGAAACTGGTCAATACAGAGCCCGCCCCTTCCGTGGAAGGTCACCCTGTACCCGTATTCCCCAGCTGCGTGAATCATATCACCTGCTTTGAATATGTCCCTGGCCCGCCTCACGTATGAGTGGCCCACGACCCACACCACTCTTTCCTCAGCCGGTGGTCTCTGACCGCTGGTCCCCAGGTGCCGGGTCGACTGCTCAGTCCGCCCCGCATAGCATGCTTGCGAAACTGTAAACCAAACAGAAGACAAGAAGCGTGAGTGCATGACATTGGCTTCACAACATGTGCAACCGCACATACCTTTTATAACAGTTCGAGGACCATCGTCCCAATTGTTTCACCTCCTCAACACTCTGACCCCTGGCTGTAGCCTCTGTAGCAGCCCCTATCCTGAAGGAATGGGTCCCGAAATCGCACGGGTCCAAGCCCGCCGCTGCGATTGCCATTGTTAGCACCCGCTGAAACTGAAACCTTGTCAGTGGGGTGGCGTCGATGTGTCTCAGCAAGCTTCCCCCCATGCTGCCGCCCTTTGCGCTAAATATTCCTCAACGCACTTCACCGGGCACATGGGGGACCCTCGCATGCGCTGGACAACAATACTGTCTCCCATACCACCCTGATCGGTCTTGGACCTGGCTATTGTGACCACCATTGAATCACCCTTGATCAGAATGTGTTCCCGACACAGACCTCCCTCCACATCCTTCTTATTTTTTGCAACCAGCTCGCTCACCCGCATAGCCCCATGGAACGCTAATGCGAAAGCGGCCCGGAACAGCACTGCCTCGGACTGGGAGGAACATGTCGCGGGGAGTACCGACATCAGCAGGGACAACCTTTCTAACCCAATCGGGCGCCTTTCGTCTACTCTACGACCCTCAAGGCGTTGCCAACCACGCAGGGCCTTCCTCACCAAAAAGGACGATGTGGGGTCCTTGATGCCATGCGCCTGCGCCATGAATGCAATGGCGGCCCGGTGCCTATTGGCCGTTGCCACTGATCGGCCTGCCCTGTGTAGTGCTACTAAAAACTTTAGGACATACTCCTCCTGCCCCCATTTGTCCCCTCCTGCTGGACCCAAAAATGCACAATAGGAACGAAACGCTCCTTCGTATGCCTTCCTTGTCCTGGGGGCTAGGCTTGCTCCCACGAGGTCCTGTAATCCGGGGCACCGAGTAACCAGAGTGCTTCGGGGAATGGTGCCGCCACTAGGTCCGCGGAAGGTAGATAACCCCTGAAGGCCTGCATGCGGGAACGAGAGAGTGCATCAGCTGCCTGGTTCAGCACACCCGGCACATGCCTCGCCCTAAATTGAACGTTCAGTCTCATGCAAAGTAGTACAATTTCCTTCAGCAATCTCAATATCCATTTGCAGCGTGCTGCCTGATTATTAATGCATTCGACTACGGTCATGTTGTCGGACCAAAACACCACTGAGCGGTCACGAAACTCATCCGGCCATGCCTTCAGAGCCACAAAAATGGGGAACAACCCAAGAAACCCAATGTTACCTGTGAGCCCACTGGTGTGCCACCACGCCGGCCATGTTTGTGCCGACCATCGATTACCGAAGATGGCGCCAAATCCTACGCTCCCTGCCGAGTCGGTCCACAAGCCCAGCTCGTCCGAGGACGCTGGTGGCTTGCCCCACACCACTCGACCGTTGAAATCCGCCAGAAATGCCAACCATATGCGCATATCCTGGCGAACCTCTGCAGACAGTCTTGTGCGGTGGTGCCCTTCCTTGAGACCAACCATGGCTTGTGCAATAGAGCGGGAAAAGGGGCGGGCCATTGGTATCACTCTAAGGGCAAAGTTAAGCTGGCCCACTGCTTGCTGTAACTGATGGAGAGTAACTTTCTCTTTGCCAATGCACAGTTCCAGAGAGGCCCTGAATTTCGCTACTTTGTCCCTTGGTAAACGGAAGCATCCCTCCACCGAATCGAGCTCAATTCCAAGAAACTCGAGTGAAGTAGATGGCCCCACCGTCTTCCCCGGTGCCAATGGCACGCCGAACTGCTTCATGAGAGTGCAAAATTCCAGTAACGCTTGCGCACATTCTGTGTCACCAGCTGCCCCCAAGAACAAAAAATCATCTAGGTAGTGCATAACCTGGGTATAGCCCGTAGCTTTGGTGAACGCCCATTGCAGAAAGCAACTGCATTTCTCAAAATAAGCACAAGAGATGGAGCAACCCATTGGCATACATCTATCCATGTAGTAGCGTCCTTGGAACACAAAACCTAACAGACGCTGATCCCGTGGGTGTACCGGGAGCAACCGGAACGCTGACTCAATATCTGACTTCGCCATCAGCGCTCCGGGCCCCAGGCGATTCAATATGGCGACGGCCCCATCGAAGGATGCGTACCGCACCGAACAAACTCCTGGGTCAATCGCATCGTTCACCGAAAGACCCCTAGGAGCCGACAAGTTATGAATCAACCGAAACTCACCTGGGTCCTTCTTGGGGACTACTCCCAACGGGGAACAAATGAAATTAGTGACTGGCGGGTGCCTAAATGGGCCAGCGACCCGGCCACGGGCAACCTCCTTTGCAATCTTTCTTTCTACCACCACCGGATTCTGCTGAACCGACAGTTGGTTTTTACACAGTGATTCCCCCCGAAAATCCCCCGCCGGGGTGTGGAAACCATACGAGAAGCCGTCCCGCAACACCCCAGCGGAGACATGATCAGGGTATTCATTTAGCCAGGGAATCATTGCCATGATATCTACGGTGGTAGGTAGCGGTACCACATGGTTGACATTAGACCTGCTTGGCCCCTCCTCTACCCCCTGTATCACCATTCTTGGCTCTTCACAAACTCTCAGGGTGTGAAGAATGTCCGCACCCTGCACACTCACACCTGAACTTACATGTCCCTTGTGGCCTTGTGCACTTGCCTCTGTTAAAATTCCAGCAGACCCCTTTTCTACCCCCGTTCCCACCACCCCTCGGTTGGTGGTCACCAGCGGGGCCTGCCCGAAAGGGCGCCGCCGATTGATGGCGGGAGGGCGCCAACCCATTCCCGCCCAGCGAAGACGACTTTGTCGCGCCCAGCAGGAGCTGCTTCTGCCAAGAGATGGAGTCGAGACAATCCCACGTCAGAGATGAATCGTGCTCCTTGGCCTTACGAAACTTGCTATCATAACCCATCCATTCATCGCCTTCGTACGTTTCATAGAAATCCATTATACGTGCCTGATAGCAGGCCAATTCGGTCAAAACCTCGGGCTTACGTTCCCCGATGATTGCAGTAAACATCGCAAAGGCCTTGGCCCAATTAGAGATCGTCTCCTCAACCCTGAACCCCGCCATTTTGGCTCGCCACACACTCGGGTGCCACAAATCCTTCTGCGTTTTAACATACTCCATCTCGTGATGGTCAGTCAGGAGAGAAAACATATTCACGTACTTATCAGCCCAAATCATTTCTTTCGTGGCCAGCAGAATATGTTGGACCACCTTTTCCCTTCTTGAGGGTAAAGACCCCTCCCTTGCCATTGGCAATGGCTGCTTACCCGACTCCACAGTTGGTCCCGCTGATCTTCCAACGCCAGCCGCTGGTCCTTCCGAGGGAACCTGTGGGGGAACAAGAGGGAGATTCGCCTTCGCGGCATCTCGCGATTGCCGCAACTGCTTTATTAGTAACTTGGCCTCTTCGGCCGTGTCTCCTGGTGCCGTAGTACCCCCTGTATTTTTGCCGAGCCATGCGGCCAACTGAGCGGCCAACTCCGGAGGCATATCCTCCTCGTTGGTGGGTGTAACTACAACCGGAGTCGGTTGGCCCGCGTCCGGGATCGGTACCGGGGCCTCAACTGGACTAACCGGGCTCGCCGGGGGTGACTCGGGAACTGGGACCTCCCCCCCTGCCGCCCTATTCCTAACCCTTTTACCTCTCCCAGCGGGGACGACTCCCGGCAATGCCGGTCCTATCACTTTCTTTGGTCTGCCCGTATTGTTCATTGCCGCCATCTGCTTTTTCATGCTCGCCATATCCTTTATCAGCATGCGGAGCATCTGGTCAGTCCCTGACTTCTTTCCGGCCTTCTTGCCAGGCATCGTTGTCGGATGTTCGACCCTTGCTACTCAACGCGGTCCTGGATCCGAAGGTTCGGAGTCGCTGAAAGAGAAACACAACAATTACAAGTTCTCAAAAATTGCTCCTTGTTCCGTCGAGGGCTCACGTGCAACGAGAGGGTGCAGCTTCCAAGCACAGGAACAAGAGGATGCTTCTTCGGATTGCTGCTCCTTTTATTCCTCTTCGGGAGGGCGAGTACCCTACTCCGGTACGCCTACGGGGCGTGGCCAATGGTGTAGGTGTCTAGGACAACCCTTCTTGGGCGGGAAAAGGCGCGCCCCGGCTACGCCGCTTCGGGCATACCAGCCGAGACACGCTCCCCGCCCAAAATGGCTTCCCGGGGGGATCCGGGCCCCCTACCATACGTTCGGGGGGACCGAGTGGTCGCCCCTTTCCATTAGTCCCCTTGTCTCAGTCACTCTTTGACTCCCCTTTCCTCACTCATCATACTCCCCTTTCCTCACTCATTCTCTCAGTCCCTTCCTCCCCTTCATTCATTTATTTCAGTCATTCATTTATACACTACACATTCATTCAAAAAAAGACTGACACAGTGTATAAGAAATACAGCTCTTCTTGGAAAAGTAAAGTTAGTTCTGAAAATAACTTTTTTTTGTTTTGTTCTTTTATATATTTTTTTCTTTTTTGAAAGTTTTATATTTTTTTGTGTTTTTTTTCAAGAACAGGAAATGAAAAACTGTTCAACAGGAACAAAGTAAATGAAATTTTGAAAAAAATTATCTCCTCAGGGAGCATTGGTGCTGCACAATTTTATTTTCGATCAAGTTGAGGCTCTTCTCCCCGTAGCAGAGTATCTCATTGCACATATTGCACCTCATGTGCACTGTGCTCAGGAACGGGCGGATATCCAATGCTGATGTAGATGGTGAGGCATAAGGTGCTCCCGTTGATGTGCTGGGCACAGCAGGTGGTAGTTGACATGCGAGGGCTCTAGTTGAAGCCTGTGTGTACTGTGGAGGGTGCACATTCCTCAGGTGCCTTATCATTGTATGAATTGAAAAAGAATACTTCTTTTGAGGGTTTGCCCTCGAGAGGACACATCCACAAATGGTACACGTCACCTTTGGGGCATTTTCTTTTTTCTGCCCCTGAGGATATGTAAAAAATTGCCAAATGAATGGTTCTTTGGTCTTCTTTGCAGGTGCCTGATGTTCCTGGACATCTGAATCAGAAGAGGAATCCATTCTTCCTGTCATCTTTTCGAATCTCTGGAACAATCCTTGAAGAAAGATGGAAAGGTCCTTCTCCCAAGAGAGTGAAACAGATAGTGAGGGAAGTGGGTGGGGTTTTTGAAGATTCTGGAACAGAAACTACTATAAACCAATAAAAAGTGTTGTTTTTGAGTCACATGACTTGACGTGCACGCACGGGTGCTCACACAGGTGCGCGCCACGGTGCGCGACCGTCGCATAAAAATTGCGATTTACCCGATTTTCATAAAAGTTTCAAAACGTGAAAAGGAGGCAAGGAAGAGACCCCCTGACCCCCTAGGCCTTCTCGAGGGGTCCTTGAAGAACCCCAACGAGCCTAAAAAAACATTTTTTTTTTAAATCGCGAGGTGCGCGCACGATGCACACACCCTCGAGGCAGAAGTCACTCAAAAACAATAGTGGAGAACGTGAAAATGAGGCAGGATACTGACTCCCTGTCCCCCTAGGCCTTCTCAGGGGGTCCCTGAAGCACCCCGAAGGGCAAAAAAACATTTAAAAAAAAAGAAAAATCGCAAGGTGCGCGCACTTTGCGCGCACGTCAGAAAAAAAATACAGTTAAATAACAAGTTTGAGTGTTTAGATGTTGGTGGGCTCTAAAAAGAGCCATTGTGTTCATTGAGTATGTATGTATATAAAATGTATATATATTTATATTCACTTAAAAAACAATAGGTTTCACACACGTTATATTTAGGAATTAGCATTTAAAAAACCTTGCAAATACACTGAAAAAACCATAGGTTTCAGCCACGTTATAGTTAGGAATTAGCATTTAAAAAACCTTGCAAATTCACTGAAAAAAAACATAGGTTTCAACCACGTTATAGTTAGGAATTAGCATTTAAAAAACCTTGCAAATTCACTGAAAAAACCATAGGTTTCACACATGTTATGGTTAGCTGGACATTTCACTCATACAAAACCTTTGAAATTCCACCGTTATAGTTAGTTCAGCTAACTATAACTCGTGCGACCGCAATGCACTGCTTGTGACGTCACATATTACATCACTCATGACATGGTCAGTGACATCACTCATGACATCAATGATGACATCTCAAATTACATCACTGATGACATCATCCTTGTGAAAGAGTGGCAGACCTCCTCTTACCCTAGTATAACCTTTGATACACACATTCAAAAATGGAAACTACAATTTTCAAAAAATGGAGATACCAATACCAATTACAACAACCTATTACATACATATACATCTACATACACATCCACTCATTCACCAACAGTTCTACATAGTCTCTCATACATGTACTCACTCATCATATGTACTCATACACCTATACATCCTGTTACACACTAATACTCATCCATATAGTTACTCACACACATAATCACACATGGAAATAAACTATCAAAAATCCATTTACTTGATTATACTGCTATATATACACCACTACACTTACTTCTAATGAAACATACACATATTTACTCTTTTAAACAATCAATTATAAAAACACATACTTATTTATACATGTACTCTCCCAAACTCTCACTCTCACATATACTCAATTATATACATCAATACTCACATATACTAGTTTAAACATATGTAGTTACTCATGAATACACTATTGACACAATCATTCACACACTAACCCACTCATACACACAATCATCCACCTATACAGTCTTGCACACATGCTGTATTCAAAACACATACAAACAGTAAGTCACTCGTTCATGCATTTGTGCGCTAAGTAATATACTGATACTCAAAAAAACAACTAATAACCCATATGCACACTCATGTAGCTACTTACCAACCCATGCAGCCCCTTATACGCAAAGTGAGACACAGATACATATATTTAAATATTTAAACATTACTCGCTAATATATGTATTCACTAAGATACACTTAATAAGTCAGTTAACCAATCAATTTTACACCCAAAAACATCCATTTAGACACTTATTTACCTATTTATTCTTCCATCAACCTTTAGATATATATATAGGCCTACCTAACCCCCCACCATATGCATGTAATGTTTCCGACTGAGCCTTTGACGTACCTTAGTTGCCTGACTATGGGTGCAGATTTTTACCACTAAGTTTGATCTTGCCCACTTTTCCTTTCTTACTGGACCATGGTTTTGCAAGTGGTGAGGGGGGCACAGACAGAGACTTCCCTGTTAGCCCCATATTATGCTTGCTGGGCCTTCATGAACATTCAGCTGCTAGGACGGTTAATGATAGGTTTCTGTATATAGCCCTAATCTTTGCCCACCGACAATTGACCATGAGTTGGAAGTCTCGTCGGAGTCCTGATGCTTAGCATTAGGGGCTTGAGCTGATGAGATAGGCAGATTATGAGAGGGAGGTAATCTGCTGAGAGGAAGCTAGGGGGGTTAGAAGGGTGCCGCTACTGCCCGCTTGGGATGCCATTTTGTTGGCCTGCCTGTTTGTGGGTTGCGGGGGCCAGGTAGTCTGGATTACGACTGCTTCTGATGGTTTTTTGTCAGAATCAGAGGGTGGCACATCAACTATGACACTGGATGGCTCTGGGTAGTGGCTCTCCTCTTTACCTGATCCCCAGAGTCCACTCCCTGCCCCAGGTGTGATCGATGATTGCTGATTTGCGTGACTGATGTGCACATGATGTGTCCGGATGGACCAGATTGCGATCGTGGGCACTTCTATTATGAGCTCTCTTGCCTCCTCTGTCTAGGGTGGAAATTCTTACTGCTAGGAAAGTAACCATTCTTGTGCCTACTCACAGTGTGATTACTATCATCTTCTATGTATTATGGATCTAAACGATCTGTCCTTCTGCTTAGCCTGCCAGTGATAGTTTTTTTTTGTTTTGATGTATGCTTCATAGTTGCTGTGTTTTGCTCTACCACTTTAATAAAAACATTTCTTTTAAACTTTTTATTGGGAAAAGGTAAACATTTCATGATTGTTGTCTGAGAAATTGTAATTAGAAATCCTCTTTACTGGTAAAGTTGGAATTTTAAGTTACAGTTTTGAAAATGTGACTTTTAGAAAGTTGGCATTTTCCTGCCCTAACTATTTGACGCCTGAAGCCCTTTCCTGGGTAACATGATAGGGTGTAGTTGGCAGTTGGCCTTTGTTTATTCCTCCCAGACAGCCACAAAATAGGGGGATTATGTGTACCTGGATTGGCCATCAACTGGCAGGATGGGGGTGAAAGTGTACACAGCCCCATATGCAACTGAATAGACCCCTCCCTGTCATCACATAAAGGACTTGTCACCACACCATTGTTCATGCAGCCAGCTTGGAGCCATGGAAGGGGAGGCAGCGAACTTCAAGGATCTTAAAGGGAATTCTGTAGAAACATGCCTATTTCAAAGTGGTCACCATTTATAAATATTGGACGTTTAGACCCAACTCTTCAGTGCATTCCTGAACCTGTAGATACTGCAGAAGTAGGACTGCTGTGCTGTCTTGTTGCTAAAAAGATGGCTAAACTGCTGCCCTGCTACTCTGCTGCCAGCTGCCTACTGCTCTGCTTGCTGAGAAGAAAGACTGGACCTGCACCCTTTATCCCATGGCTGAACTGACTCCAATGGTCAGCTGGCTGACTTTCTGTTCTGAGCAAAAGAGGCTCCCGGTAACTGCCCAGCTGATCTGCTCCCTGTACCTGCAACTGGACCTGCCTGAGCCATGCTGGCCTAAGATGGAGTGAGTTCCAGACCCCTCCAAGAGGTGCCCCTCAGGTCATGGACACTTAGTGTAACAGGAGAGGGAGAAATCGTGAAGCTTTGGGCTCTTCTCGACAATGAACGGGTCTATTCACTCCAAGGTCTTGACACCTGTACAATCCCACCAACGTGAAGCTCCGCTGAACCCGACTCCCTATGCCGCACTGACCACCAGCGATGCCCAGCAATGTGAGATCTCCCCTTTCTGCTACGGAATCAACAGCTTGTGGTGACAGCCAATGCGAATCTCCAGCAAAAGCAGTCTGCGATGCCTGACAGAATCTTTTTGCTATAGCAACGACCATCTGTATTGCCCAACCTACTCTCTGAGCTATATTGACAGTCATCCATCATGCTTTCCCTGCTCAATGGACTGTTCCACCACAACAGAACTGTTTGTGCTGGACTTTGAAGGTAACTCTTTAAGCAGGACTAATCTTGTCCCTGTTTCTAGCCCATGTTCCATTTGGTCGACCTGAACTTGTGACTTTCACCTAGTCTTGCAAAACCAGATGACAGCGAAAGGCACTATGTGCTTTTAAGCGCTTTAATTTTGGTGTTAAATAATTGCTTACTATTGTCTAGTGTTGTGATTTCATGTTATTACTGTTTGATGTTCTGCATAAATTCTTTATACAGTGCTTCTAAGTTACGCCTGACTGCTTTGTGCTAGGCTACAAGAAGGTTAAGCACATTTTAATTTTGGGGTTGCTTGTGATTTCACCCTGACAGAAATTGTGGATGCTGCTTTAGATAAGGATTCACTCACCTTCAACCAGTGACCCAATGTCCAATAACCTTCATACCCATTCAAGACTTCAACTTCATGTCTGTACCATTCACTGTTGAGGCCCAAGCAGATTACACCCACCCAGCAAATGCCCTTTAGATTTTACCTCTGTCAGAAGCTACAACTATAAGTGTCATTTTTGGTGCCCACTCCATTCTGCTCTTGAACCCAGAACCTCTGTATTTGAAGAGGTCACACCTCCCCAGTTCCAGGACACAAGTCATAATCACTCATCCACTCAGACTAGCAGATGCTGAGGTTACCAGGTCACCCTCTTCCCACACCATGCCAGCTGTGGCCTGTCAGCTGTGCCCCCATCAGTCATTCAATTCATTCCACACCAGCTCACCCAGAGACTGTAGTGAAATGCAGCAAGACAGCAGATAAAGGGGTCCATGCATTTGTAGTCCAAAGATGTGACATTGGTAGGTCCTCATCTTGACCATAACTCCAGCATCATCACATATGAAACACGCTGCACAGGGCAGCACAGCATACATAAACTATCACATGCATGTGGAAGTTGGACTCATTCAGTTCATATCTTCCACAGCAATCTGTCCAGAATGTTACTTGACTCTTCACTTCTTCTCACCAGGTTGGGGATGTTATGGAGAGTAAAGTTTCTCTCACAACACCATGAAGAGTTTGGGAGTGCTCGTAACCTCCAAATGTAGCATTCTTGGGTTAGACTGGTTAGGGGCAACAGGTATCAATCAAGGCAGAAGTTTGCATTTCACAGTTTCTTATGGCAGCACATAGAGGAGCTGAGCATGGCATTCTGTTTTCAGATAAGGTAGGCTCTCACCACACTGGGTTGTCCTCCTTCTGGTAACAGGAACATCATGTACTTTCTTCAGTCCTGGTATATAGTCTCTACTTCATCAACGGACACAGACCAGTGTCCCACACATTCTTTGACTTGATGTGTAGAACTTTCTTCAAATAAAGAGGAGAAATAACTCACAGAGCTAACATATTCATAAATAGTGGCAATCAGTTGGCTATTCAAGTTGTCCTTGATTATTTGTGGGAACCAATCATTACAATGTGCATAATTCAGTAGGTGCTTAGCTCTATGGAAACCAATTGCCAAAAGGTGCATGCCACCATGGTTTCCTTGAGGATGGAGGGCACCCTGTATTGAAATAAACAGATAGAATCCGCTCCTTGAGATTAAGGGTGTCTCCTCCACAGTGGGGAACACCTTTATGTTTTTAGGTCCCCTCACACACCAACAGGCCCCTTGGTGTCATGCTTCATCATCGGGGTCATCGTACCCCTTTACGGGGTACGGCGTGCTGCGACCTACGGAGACGTGGGAGCACTTGTTAGACTATGTGTGGTGTTGATGAGGGGGTATTTTGAATAAATGTGAGTGTATTGTGGGGCTTGGGAAATAGTGATAGTTAAAAAGAACCTGGCTCATGGGGTGACTAAAAATTATTTAATAAGCCCCCGGGATGGTGCTGTTAAAAATGAGGGTGGGAGGTCACTACGCTGACAATGTGGGTTACCTCCTTTTTGTGTGCGTCGACATGTTTCGGTGCCAGAAGCACCTTCTTCAGGACGGGATGCACAAATCCCCACCTTACTCACGTTTCTCTAACTAATACCAGAGTTTTCTAATAAAAGTGAGGAAAAATTACAGTGCAGGTAAAAGTAATGTACCTAGGAAAAAAAGACGTTGTCTATTGATCAACCTGTAAAGGAAAGAAGACAAAAAAAATTTTTCTGGTGGTCTAAGGGCACCCTGTATGTATTGTCCATTTGGAAGTGTATCAAATTCAAATAGCTTCAAACCAATCAAGTGCTTTTGGCAGCTTTTGCTTCCTTCACCAGAAGACTAGGACAGAGCATGTACAGGTTAGGCAAACATTTAATCCGCTTTGTGAAGTTGTGTTGCAGTGGTCATGCTCCTTCCAACAGACTGTTTTCGGCTATCTCATCTATCAAGTCACAGGCTGGCCTTCTGGGTCGGACTTGATCCGAGGATGTTGTACACAATTAAACCTTCCTGTTCAACTAGCCATGATAGGGGTTTGGAAAAGAAACTCATACTACAACCAAACACAGTAATCACCCTATTCCCTCTGAGCAACAGACAGACACTGGGGGGGGGGGGGTCCTAAAACTAGATAACTGAGTTGACCCACTTATGAAACTTTAAACAGATTTAAAGAGGGACAACAAGCCAACATTTGCTTCTCTCTCTGGGACCCCATGACTATAGATCTGTTGCCACCAACCATTAGCTGTGCCATTGAGGAAATATACATTTTATGGTCAAGAAATGTTCCCTAACGTGTACCCCACCGTCTCCATGTACGAGCTCAAAGTGCATGTAACTTCCCTCCTGTGTCAGCTATGAAGACGCAAATACATTTGCGTCCAACGTTAACGTGTCCTCTTTCAGATCCACCCTGAATGGGTCGGATATTCTGTTCCTATGTATGCCTTGCCACCGTCTTTGTATGGTGCACTTTCACGTATTCCTGGCTCTGTGCGAGTTAGGCCCTGTTTTCTGTCATCGAACCTCTTTTCAAAGTCATCTCTGCCTCCTGAAACTGCAACGTGGGATGCCCCCCGTGAACTCTGTCCTACTCCCTGCGAGGCGAGCGGAGCCTGGATCGGCCTGCCTGCCTGCCAAAGACAGTATTTTACCTTCACGTTATCAGCATAGCCAAGCTCAGCTTCCCGAAAACACATTCCAGTCTAGCAGAATAGATAAACAACCCCTCAGCTGCAAAGCAAAGGGCCTGGCCTTTCTGTCTCCATGCAAGTAATTCATAGCTCCGCTCCCGTTACCATGGTAGGCCCATGGCCCCCTCGCTTTACAATCAGACACGTAGGCACATATGCACGCATTCATAGTCAAGTATCGGATAGCCTCTGCCCAAGAGACCTTTCCTTCTAGATAATATGGTTCCCAAACATCAGATATCAGATATGATATAGGAACGAGTTGATCTGACATGCCAGACTTCTGTCTCTTTCCTCTAGTGTAAATGTCAAGTCCCCTGCACCCTCCAGCTTCACGTCAATCACACGTCATGCAGCTGCGCGCGCATCCAGACTTCAGATTTCTGCTGACATTGCAAGATTCTGCCATGTACCCACCCACTTGTGACACTTTCATATGACGTTTCTAGCACACACCTCTGTGCACGCCCTAGTTCCCGCCTTCTGATTACGTATTGTTAACACGTGTGTGCTCTTATCTTGTTTCTCTCAGCTGTTACGCCTTCTGCATTGGTTTTCATTATGTGCATTAAGTATAAAAGTTATGTATTGTCAATAAAGTATGCTCTATCCCTTCCTGAACCCCAGTGGTGTCAGGAATCCGATATCCGGTTCAAGAACCATTCCTTTTTAAGGAATAAAACCCCTAAGAACTCTAACACCACGGACTCTGCGTCTTTCTTTCCGATTGAGTTATTTTATTTTAAGTACTTACCTGCATAGAAATTAGGACGGTAATTAAATATTTACCACATTAATTTTGGCGCCCGAATAGGGACCCCTCCCCCACCCCACGCGCCGGTTGGTGCGTTGCAGCCTTTGCCCCCTGCCACAGTCAAGACGGACAACTACGCGTACCCGCAGGATTTCCTGTATCTCCCTCAGGCCTACGGAGGTGACGGAGACTGCGATTAGCACCCAGACGAGGCGGTGAGGAGTGCCGAGGATCCCGACCAGAGCCTAGCCGAAAGAAGCAAGGTCTGAGGTGTCAAGAGGCCCACCAGTTCCGAAGTATTCACGTATCGAGTCGAGTCGAGTCCAGTCCGGTCCAGTCCAGTCGAGTTTTCCGAGGCCTTCTGTTCCGTGCTTCCCGGTGAGTACCGTTGCTGGGGACGCATCTAGACGGGTGCATTATTATGTATCCGGTAAAGACGGGTTTGGGTACACAAACACGGTCTGCGCTGTTTTAGACAGTGTATCTGTACTGTTTAGCAGTACATCAGGCATTCAAGTTCTTGCACTGTCCTTGGCAGTGTATCTGTACTGTTTAGCAGTACATCTAGTATCAAGGGTAGTCCATATGTGTTCAAAATGTTTCATGTGATTAATGTCGTGGTATGAGTGACTGTTTGATGTACATTACTGTGTTTTTGTATAACTAGCTGTGTTCAGAGTAAGTAACAAGTATCGAGTGTCCAGTATCAAGTAACAAGATGCCGTTTTTCAACAAATTAAGACAGATAGGAACTAGGAAAGGGAATCGGGATACTAGAGGAAGAAATTCCTGTCCCCCCTAGGGACACTCCTGGAAATTTTATGTACCATAAGCATGGCTTAGATGCCATACTGTATCTAGATTTATGGGCTGATTATACCAAGCACCTAGAAGAGAGACACAGGTGGCCTGCTACAGGAACATGGGATGCCGAGTGCATCATGAGAGTAGAGGAAGCGCTATGGAAAAAGAAAGCCCGACAATCCCAGAAAGATGCCATAGAATTGTGGCGTAAAGAATCGCATAAACGTACAGAAAAAGCACTCCGAAAAGCAGAAAAACATAGAGAAGAGTCAGATGAGGTCCGAGAAAACTAATTAGTTATTGAAGGTATCCGAGTAAAAGCGGAACAAGTAGACCGCATGCGAAACACTCTTGCAAATGGCATGTATTTAGTGGCCGAGGGTTTGCCTAAAGCCACTCCAGAAATACCGAAGGATCTGCCGCCACCATTGGTTCCGACTAAAGTAAGTCGCAGGACCACCAAAGACATATTCCTTACTTCCTATCTAGACGACGTAGCTCCCGCTTACACCAATTCACGTACCAACGTACCGCCTACTGACGGTGACGGTGGTGGCAACCCACTCCAAGACAATGCCCAGCCCGTACCGCAACAGAGTTCACCTGTTCGAAATCCTGTTCCACCTGTTCCTCCACCACTTCCTACACCCAAGATTAATACACTGAATCCGTTTGGGCCTGATCCTGGTAAAAGACAAGTTCAGTTACTTACACAGACTCCACAGACAAGTCATGCTCAAGCCTCCGCCTCAGGAGGTGCGACAGGAGGTCTCCAGACCCCGCCACAAACACATAGGTTAAACCTTAGGGACGTATTAAAGCAACGTACACCCCGAACACCAAGTTACGACATACTTAAAGAACCCCTTCCAATTTGCAGATACGATCCAGTACCCGGTAAAGACGACATGATGTTGTTAGCATCTCTACGCTTACGAAAAGTTACAGATTATTTAGTGTTATTCCCAGGAATGACTGAACACCTAGATAGAATATATCATTTTATCCAGACTGGGGAAGATCCTGAAAGTATTAAAGAGGCCCTGGCTCACCAGAAAGTTGACACTCAAGGTTGTATATTACGATTCTTCATAAATTGTTTAATAAGAGAACGAGACAGGCCTGGAGTAGACAAGGACGAGATGGACGCACTAAACAAGTGTGGTCAGAATATAGCCGATGGAAAACACGATAAACAGAGCTGTATAGCAAGTATGTATAAAAGAATCAGGAAAGAAGTAATAGAAATACACGAAAGGAAGGAACAAGAAAAGGAAGTAGATAGCGACAGGAATAACTCCTCCGAGGAGGACGAACCAGAGGAACAAGACTCGGCTAAAGAAATAATAGCATATGTAGGTAAGGGAAATTACCTAAAGAAAGGCATTCGTCCAGAAAGCAAGAGAGTTTTTCTCTCTGGCATCTCAAAAACGAGTTCTCGTGAACATCTGTTTCAGGTTACCGATAAAATTCTTCAAGAACGAATGGGGTACCATGTACTCAATTCTATGGATGAACAAGAACTAGCCCGATCAGCAGTATTATGGGCTGACAATCCTAGTACATATAATGATGATACAGTAGCACAGACATTTTTGAATCTTTCCCCAGACGAGCAGAAATTAGCTGGTATGTACATGATTCAGCATCTCATCACGTTATACAGACATCAACATTCTGATCCAGGTCCTTTACCTGATACATTAGAAGCACTACTTATGAATAGATGGAGAGGCCTAAGTACCAGGTTAATTCAAATCATTCTAGAACAACGGCACAGATATAACGCTTTCTTAGGCCCACAATACGTTCCAGCTCCGCCCCCAGAAAGGAAAATGTTTCATTTTGACAGGCAGAATCCTTTACGAGAAGTACACCCAGTTATGAATAATGATAATACCCTACGACGTGTGTTTGTGTACACACCTTTAACAAAGTTGGAATTGTTAGAAACTAGTGCCCTCTCACGATAAAGACCCTGCAGGTTTTCACCGAGAACTTAAGGACATGTTACTCATGGGAGATTACACGTATACGGATATTATGAAATTGTTAAAGGTACTGCTGCCCACGGGCATTTACGAGAAACTAAAAGAAAAAGAATGGGAGGTGGGAGACAAAAAGATTATTTGGACTGAAATAGAAGACGAGGAAAAAGGTCGTACTCCAGGGCTAGGCCTTGGGGACAAAGCTAAAGCATTACCAGGATTAATAGTACAGGTTTTGCCAAGATTATTGACAACTAAAAAGGAAGACTGGGACGCAATCTCAGCTTGTAAACAGAAACACGATGAAGATACTAGTGACTTCTATTCAAGATTCGAGAAATGTTTCATTATTAATAGTGGCCTGAAACCAGGTAGCGAGTCATACCCGCACCTTTTTGTAACAAAATTAGTCGAGAATTCCCTGACACAAGTTAAAAACCGTGTATATAAAGTCGAAAGTACATGGCAAGCAAATACGCCATCCCAGATGTTACAAATGTTACAATATCACCAGAACAGAATTAGAGAAGAACAAGATCACGAACAGAGACGTATGAAAGACACGAAAATGAAAATGTTAGTGGCCCAGTCGGTTCCAGCCGACGGTCAGAAAAAGGGTGTGACCCAGACAAGTAATTCAGCAGCTCCTGTTAAAGGGACATGCAACTATTGCAAACAACCAGGTCACTACGTAAACGAATGTCCAGTCCTGAAACACAATATATCAACAGGTAAAACTAAAGAAAGACCGCGTCAGCCTAGACAAGACCAGGTCCAGCAACAGACTTCACAGAACATACAGCCTATGCATGCTCCCCCACATACAGTACAGACCGTAGCGGTATCACAGCCACAGCCCATTGCCGCGACGCAGCAAGTTTCGCAGCAGATGTACCAGTATGCCCAATCTGATTATCCCGATTATCAGCGATACACATGAAACAGCCTAGAGAGGGAGGTTGGCTTGCCTCTTATTGAGATTCCTGTAGATCAAGAGGGTCCTTATGTACATAGTCAAGTATTAGGAAAAGACAGAAAGTTTCTAATTGACACAGGGGCAAGTCGCACCACGATCAGTCACGACGAAGTTCCAGGGGCACCCCTCTCAGGCTCACAGAATGTTTCCCTTGGTTTTTCAGGACAGCCTATTGTAAATGAAGTATCAGAACCCGTTTCCCTAGCAGTAGGTCCATTATCACGTGTTACAGACCTGTTACTCACGAAGTCATGTCCAGAAAACTTATTAGGTATCAAGACACTAAAGGCTCTAGGGGCAGTGATATGTTGTTCTCCGGAGGGAGTTAGACTTTTCCTACGTGACTTTAAGGGTCACTATGTATTACGAGAGTTTGATGTCAGATTGAAAAATGTACCGAAACACCTGTGGGCACAAGGCCCAACCGATGTAGGTTGTATGCACATTACACCATACCGTGTTACACTCAAACAAGGAGTTGTTTTACCCCGAATCAGACAATACAAGTTGCCGCCCGATGCTGTAGTGGCTTTACTGGAAATCATTGAAGAGCTCATTGCCCAAGGAGTGGTCGTAGAAACCGACTCCAATATCTGTAATTCCCCTATCATTCCGATTCTTAAACGTACTGATCCCAATGCACCGCCAGTATATCGGCTGGTGATTGATTTACGAGAACTGAACAAATGCATTGTACCACAGTATCCTGTGGTTCCCGACATCTCATCCTTATTGACTGCTATTGATTCAGAAGCAACGTTCTTTACTGTAATTGACCTCAAGAACGCCTTCTTCAGTGTACCCATTGATCCAGAGAGCCAATATCTCTTCGGTTTCAGTTTAAATGGCCGAAGCTTCAAATTTTCGCGCGCACCTCAAGGATTCACAGAAAGCCCCAGCATCTATAGCCAAGCACTGAAAAGACAACTTGACTGTATCCAAATGCCAGTTAACACTGCCTTACTACAGTACGTCGATGATCTGCTGATCACCGCACGAAGCGAACCCGAATGTGAACAAGCATCACTGACAGTTTTACATTTTCTGGCCGACAAGGGACACAAGGTGTCTCCTTCGAAGCTACAATTCTGTGTTCAGCAAGTGATGTACCTTGGGCACTTGCTGTCCAAGTGGGGAAGACAGCTCACACCTGATCGAGTTCAGTTAATTGCACAGTTACAACAACCCAAGACACAAAAGGAAGTGCGGGCTTTTATAGGCCTCACCTCGTACTGCAGACAATGGATTCCTCAGTATGCATTTCTAGCTAAACCGCTGATACAGTTGACAACACAGGAGGCAGCGACTTCGACTGTCCTCCCTTGGACTCAGGAACATACACAGGCTTTTGAGGAATTAAAGAAAGCTTTATGTCAAGCACCAGTTTTAGCGACACCATGTTACAGCAAACCTTTTACACTTTTTGTTACAGAACGTGATGGTACAGCGTTGTCTGTCCTCACCCAAGATCAAGCAGGTTCACATAAGCCTTGCGCTTATTTTTCAAGTACATTAGATCCAGTGGCCCAGGCTCTACCTGCGTGCTTAAAATCAGTTGCAGCGACAGCCCTAGCAATCAGACAAAGCGATTCAATAGTATTAGGACACCAATTGACGGTACAAGTTCCACATTCTGTAGAGGTCCTTCTAAACCGAACACAGACTCAACACCTGACTATAGCACGACTGACAGGTTATGAATTGACACTGTTCCAGCCCCACATAGAAATCAGACGCTGTAACATTCTAAATCCTGCCACATTGTTACCCTCGGTTATGACAGATTCAGCCCCGCATGATTGTATAGAGATCATTAATGCAGTAACAAAGCCCCGACGAGACTTAACAGATGTTGCACTGACCAATCCAGACCTGACACTTTACGTGGACGGTTCATGTATGAGAACAAGCACAGGAGAACTAGTGGCCGCATATGCAGTGACCACCGAAACTGAAGTCAAAGAAACACACCGTATTGATACACTGTCCGCTCAAGCAGCAGAGCTTATCGCTCTGACCCGAGCCTGTATACTAGCCAAGAACAGAAATGTTAACATATACACAGATTCACGTTATGCTTTCGGAGTTGTACACGACTTCGGAATGCTATGGCAAGAACGAGGTTTCTTGACCTCTCACGGTGCCAAGATCCAACACGGTCCCCTCATTCAAGCACTGTTAGAAGCAATACATCTGCCTTCAGGCATATCCATCATGAAGTGTAAAGCACATACTAGAGTTACTGACTCTATTTCCCAGGGTAACGACCTGGCAGACCAAACAGCAAAACATACCGCATTGACTCACACCCAGACAACTGATGTGACAAAGACAATAGTACCGACACATTGTATGACAGTTAGGGATCCCACACTAGATGTAATCGATATTCAGACACATGCTACTCCAGATGAAATCAAGAAATGGACTGAACTAGGAGGGGTCCAGACAGATCAGGGATGGATGACGAAGGGAAAATCTACATGGTTTCTCCCCGACTCTATGGTTCAAGTCATAATAAATACAGCACATAGTCCAGCACACCTGGGAGAAAAGGCTATGTTAGATAGTTTACAGAATCTCTGGTACAACAAACATTTACGAGCAGCAGCAAAACAGAAAGTGCGTACTTGCATGATCTGTTGTCAGTTCAATCCAGGAAAAAGCGTCCCTGTAGAGCAAGGTGGATTTCATCCTCCCGATCACCCTTTTGAAGTCCTCCAGATGGATTATATCCAGATGGAACGTTGTTGAGGATTCAAGTACGTCCTCGTAGTTGTTTGTGCACTTTCCCGTTGGACCGAAGCATATCCAGTCCCAGATTACACTGCCCCGACCACTGCCAAGCAGCTGGTTCGAGAATTCTTCCCACGGTACGGCTTGCCTCGTATCGTGTACTCAGATAACGGACAGCCATTCTCATCCGAGCTCATGAAGCAGGTTTCACTCCTGCTAGGATATCAGTGGAAATTCCATTGCGTCCGACATCCCGAGGCAGCTGGCCTTGTAGAGAGGCACAACCAGACACTGAAAACCCGTCTTGCTAAAATATGTAAAGAGAAAGGGGTCGACTGGATAGTCGCCCTGCCAGTTGCACTATTCTATATGAGAATGGTCCCACATTCGAGATCAGGGCTATCCCCGTATGAGGTGGTCTTTGGCCGGCCACCAAATATGTGGGGGACGCCCATGCCTAAGAAAATAACCGATGTTGACTGTAATATGCTGACAGATTACCTTGCCTCCTTGATGTCTGCACTCCAATCATGTCGTTCACAGGTTGCCGCAGCTTTTCCCGACAACACTGACGTGAAGCCACACGATGTCCGTCCCGGAGATACTGTCCTGATACGAAATTTCGACAGGAGGAGTCCGCTGGAGCCCCGTTGGCAGGAGCCGAAGCTCGTCCTTCTGACCACGAGGACTGCAATCAAGGTCGAGGGCCGCAAGGGGTGGATCCATACGAGTCATATTAAAAAATGTAATGAACTGTTGCCAGAGACCGACTCTTCCACCCCCTCAAAAGACTGCCCAGATTCTAGTGACTCTAAACTCCCCATGGTAGAGAAAACTCCACAAGAAGAGTATAAATTAAAATTGCGGTCTAGCAAGTCAGACAGTTTAATTGTTTAAGTCCTCCCCTAGGTGAATTGGTTAAATAGTTTCTGACATGTATCCCCTAGACCCCGATAGAGAGAGAGATAGAGAGAAACAGATCAAGAAGCAACGATATTGCAAATCTCTCAAAAGTTACTGTATTGTTACCTTATGGATTATGTTTTCTTTAAGTCTCGCTATTATTGTCACAAGTGTAATTTTGCATATCTATTTTCCTATTGCTACACATGCACATTCTTTTTCTAATAATACTGCCGAGCATTCTTTTAGTGAGTTACCCCCTCACGAGTTGTCTTACCGACTTGCGCTGCGCAACAATACATTCATTAGTATGTTACATCACTCTCATCAGACCAGCAACGCTACTAATTGTTGGAAATGTGGCCGACTCCCTCCCTACCAGAAATACAGGGGAGTTCTGCCCCTCTTCCCGTACCCGTTCACACACAATGGTTCATGTGGAGCCTGGTTTAGTTTGATTAATTCCTTAGATTCAAATTCCGTAGTTTATCAGGGTAACTGGGTATGGGGAAACCTGAACACAGTTTTGCATAGAATATGTTATCCTGACAAAGAGGGACTTCCTAAAAGGGCAGGGACTGATCTAGAGAATGAAGTATATGGATTAGGAAAGTTTACACTTAATCTCATGATTCTGAATGTTGAATCCGAAACCGAGCCAGACTTGCCCACTATGTCAGTACTACCAGTCAAAGGTGAATTATGTGTCAGAAAGAATGGTTCCGTACACCTGGGTCATAGTAAGTGTACTACTGTGGTCGAATTTAGTGATAAGGGCAAGTCCACATTCAAAGCTACACGTCATTCCTATTTTATTTGTGGTCAGACAGCATATGTACGTTTGCCTCTAGATTGGGATGGGACCTGTTACATTGGATTCTTACTGCCACCTGTTTTCCTAGCTCCACCTGATTATCATAGAAATTCCCGTCTAGTTCACAGACCAAAAAGAGATCTCCCAATTGTCGACTATACTGAGACAGCATGGGAACAGTACACAGATTTCAATAAAGGTTTCTTTCCCTATTTAGGGGCTATTTTTAATAGTAAGTCTATCCGTCACTTGACCAGAACCCTTGAAGCAGTAGTAAAAGAGACTACTTCCGCCCTAGGTAACTTGACTGAGGAACAGTCTGCTATGAGACTTGTCGTTCTTCAAAATCGTCTTGTTATTGACGTCATACTAGCCGATCGCGGAGGAGCCTGTAAGGTCCTCGGGTCAGCTTGCTGTGTTTTCATCCCAGATAATGCTCCGTCCGTATATAAGGCTATTACACGTCTCCATAAGATAGCTAGTCAGATACATCAGAATCCAGGCACTTGGACTTGGTCCGGTTGGCTCTGGACTACTATTTCAGCCTGGGGATGGAAAATACTGTCACTCCTTGGAACAATACTACTTATAGTGTTCAGTTGCTGTCTATGTTTACAATGTGGGCCAGCGATTTGCGGCTTGTGCGCCACATCCTGCACTCCCCATTCAAGTCAACGTTCTAAAACCCGTGTGAAAAAGGATGAGCAGATGATGCTAACTACTCAAATAAATGGATTAATGAAGATTGATATATCATGAAGGGTCCGTAGGGAACAAGGAGGGAATGAGGAAATATAAATTTTATGGTCAAGAAATGTTCCCTAACGTGTACCCCACCGTCTCCATGTACGAGCTCAAAGTGCATGTAACTTCCCTCCTGTGTCAGCTATGAAGACGCAAATACATTTGCGTCCAACGTTAACGTGTCCTCTTTCAGATCCACCCTGAATGGGTCGGATATTCCGTTCCTAGGTATGCCTTGCCACCGTCTTTGTATGGTGCACTTTCACGTATTCCTGGCTCTGTGCGAGTTAGGCCCTGTTTTCTGTCATCGAACCTCTTTTCAAAGTCATCTCTGCCTCCTGAAACTGCAACGTGGGATGCCCCCCTGTGAACTCTGTCCTACTCCCTGCGAGGCGAGCGGAGCCTGGATCGGCCTGCCTGCCTGCCAAAGACAGTATTTTACCTTCACGTTATCAGCATAGCCAAGCTCAGCTTCCCGAAAACACATTCCAGTCTAGCAGAATAGATAAACAACCCCTCAGCTGCAAAGAAAAGGGCCTGGCCTTTCTGTCTCCATGCAAGTAATTCATAGCTCCGCTCCCGTTACCATGGTAGGCCCATGGCCCCCTCGCTTTACAATCAGACACGTAGGCACATATGCACGCATTCATAGTCAAGTATCGGATAGCCTCTGCCCAAGAGACCTTTCCTTCTAGATAATATGGTTCCCAAACATCAGATATCAGATATGATATAGGAACAAGTTGATCTGACATGCCAGACTTCTGTCTCTTTCCTCTAGTGTAAATGTCAAGTCCCCTGCACCCTCCAGCTTCACGTCAATCACACGTCATGCAGCTGCGCGCGCATCCAGACTTCAGATTTCTGCTGACATTGCAAGATTCTGCCATGTACCCACCCACTTGTGACACTTTCATATGACGTTTCTAGCACACACCTCTGTGCACGCCCTAGTTCCCGCCTTCTGATTACGTATTGTTAACACGTGTGTGCTCTTATCTTGTTTCTCTCAGCTGTTACGCCTTCTGCATTGGTTTTCATTATGTGCATTAAGTATAAAAGTTATGTATTGTCAATAAAGTATGCTCTATCCCTTCCTGAACCCCAGTGGTGTCAGGAATCCGATATCCGGTTCAAGAACCATTCCTTTTTAAGGAATAAAACCCCTAAGAACTCTAACACCACGGACTCTGCGTCTTTCTTTCCGATTGAGTTATTTTATTTTAAGTACTTACCTGCATAGAAATTAGGACGGTAATTAAATATTTACCACACCATTTGCTGGTCTTGGGACAGTAGACAATCTAGAACACAGTTGGTGAGCAACAGTTAGTCCACTTCTCAGGGTGCATGAAAGACACTTGCTCTCCAGAGGAAGCAGACATGTTGACAATAATGATGAAATCAAGAGCAGGTTGGCACACGGGTATCCCAACTGGAACTAAATACCCTGTAGGGTGCATTCCAAAATACATGAACACAAATATAGATTTTGGGCTCTGGGACTTCTTTCAGCTGTAGAGTGAACGCAGAAAGTGGCCTCATTTTTCTAAAATAGGCAAACCCCTGCCTTGCTGTGTAATTCAACACTATTTGATAATTTCTTTCACAAACAAAGGGGGTTGTTTACTAAGGTTGTTCGTGCTTGGTCATGTGACGCAAAACATGGCATCAGTTTAGATATCATTATAACAGCCTGCTTGTGCAGTGCAAAAATTCTGCAGTGATGACCTTAGTCACAAAGAAGAAGAAAAACAAATCATTGTAGCTCCCTGATGTTAAAGCTGTCATGATCATGCAGGTGTGCATACCCATACAGATTGATACAATGTTTCCAGCTGAATTGGAAATGATGAGGAATGCGGCCATACCGCATCCTCGCAGCTCTCCCTACCCAGGCATTTCACCAGTTTAAAGCTGGTGACATCTCTGTGTGAGAAGGAGGGGAGGGGAATGGGGAATTATCTTGGGATCCAGGGGTGATACTCACAAACTGCACTCTAATTCTCCATACCT
Source organism: Lissotriton vulgaris (assembly GCF_964263255.1). NCBI lineage: Eukaryota > Metazoa > Chordata > Amphibia > Caudata > Salamandridae > Lissotriton > Lissotriton vulgaris. The sequence continues at coordinate 1,640,449,569 of NC_141695.1, forward strand.
CAAGGGACACAATTTATAATCCTGCAGTGTTGCCATATCTTGCTATTCCCAATACTAAGAGTATTGGTCATTTCAAGATTGGAAATGCATTTTCTGGTATTTCTGCATACCTATTGATGAAGAAATAAGTATGAATAACCCTCCAAATGAAATTGTGATAGCATACAAATACGTTTATTTTAACAACACAAATATAAAGGAACTTACAAGACAAAAACTGCATAGACCATTAGAGGACCATAATCAGGTTTTAAATGAGTCTGTTTCAATAAGTGAAAGAGACATGAAAAGATACTAGTATACAGCTTTCCTTTATTTTGAACAAAGCTTCTTTTTGTTAGCCTACTTCTTACTTGAATGTTTTTGCCTCAGTCATGCATTTTGACCTCAAGGAACTCAAGATCGATCCCTGTGAAATACAGAAAAAAAATTAGGAACCTCAAAAATGGAGGGGCTGTGAGTGACACTGCTGGTCAATTGCTTTGGTTGTGTTTTTCACAGGTAAAAAGGATCACAATAGGATTAGTCTAGATAACACATTTTTACTTGCCTTGTATGTGCCAAGTCTCCTGGGAGTGAATGATCCCCTCTCATGAAAGTGCTAATAAATAATAGTGTGCTATGGGAGATACAGTTATTGAGGAGTTTATAGATGCCAGTACGTCACTTTTTTACGATACTCCGGTGGCGCAGGAGCCTGCTCATATTTACCAGGCAGCACTAAGCAAATTTTTTGGGGCTTAATGCTGCCTTGTAAATAGAATAGGGTTCCCTTTAACTCAGTTTTCTGCGTTAAAGAGGCATGCAATGGGTGTTGCTGGGGGTGTTCCCAGCAAAATCCATGACCTTTTGACACTGCCCCAGATTACCGTTTTTTATCATCGGCCTGTTGACAAAAAAACTAAACCACCTAGGTATTTTAGTTTTTCTTTGAAATATTTTTCCATCCGATGTTTTCCTGCTTTTTCCTGTTTTATAGGATACATGCAGCCATTTGTGCATTAGCATGCAAAGTAGCCTAGCGTGTGTGAGTATTTGAAGTGGGGTGATGGAAAAATCTATTAAACCAATTAAATACCACAACGTGCTGCAAAATAAACAGGGGCTTCGACGACTCAATCCAGTGAGAAAATGTAATCTATTTTAAGCAAGGGTAATTATTGAGAGATCACGTCACACAGAAGCGATTCGATCCTTTATTCACGTTTGACAGAACGTTTATTTAATCTTTCACATGTTGTCCGAGGGTGAATCTCTGTCAAATTGTAATGTTTAAAAAGTTTAAAAAAAAGTAAAGAATGAGGAAATCAAAAGCATTGCTCACTCCCCTTCTTCATTCAATTTGTAAAGGAGTTTTTCACCTCTAACCCTCTTTTTCCTCCTTGACCGTGTACTCTGTCTCTTGATGTTACTTCACAATTATTTAATGTTTTTTTCCATATGCCATACATTATCCTCCCTTTTTATTCAGATATACTGCTTATAGAGCTACCATCTGGGCCCTTTAACTTCTGAACACGGTTCTGCATTGCAAGCATTTATCAATGTTTTTGCAGTTATTTTGTTTTAAAAATTGTAATTTAGGGTATGTCTAAAATCTTCATTTCTTCGTTTTTCTTCCTTTCATTGTATTGTCTTTCTTTTTTTTTTTTTACTAAATACCAGCCTCACATGGGTTGCAGCATTCGCACCTTCTTCTTCATAAAGCATGTATTATTAACAATTTCCATCAAGCTTTAAAATACACCATGGCGTCTATTGCAGTGATCTATTGAATCATGCGTGGATGCCAATGCTACCAGGTTTATGAAAATTACTATCAAATACTCTAATCAAAAATCGCTTTTTCATCTTGGGTTTTTAATGCCAAGATCTTACCTTAAGAGTATTCTTACATTTCAAGACTGTGACGCAAAATCTTTCCAAATTCAATTCTGTTCTTCACAAACAAAGGCCGTAATCACATTTTAGAGCGCTTTCTAACAAGATTACAATACTGATGTTTAAGTGACAATGTAAACCAGCAATATTGTTTTCATAAACAGGGCTGATTGACATAGACAGGCAGGCCATTGACACTCATATTGTTTTAGTAGGATAATACTTTATTTTTGTGGTGAAAAGGTGGTTTACAAGCACTCCTTTCGTTAATATTGTTTAGTTACTTTTTCCAACTTCAGCCAGTGCACCTTATCTTTATTTCTGAGCACTTTTCACAGAGATTTTAAAGGGTAGATGATATTATTCGTCTGTCTAAGGCATGAGGGGATGAATCAATCGACTAGCAGTGAGAAGTCATTATTATTATTTAACCTACCAAAGTCAAGCAAATGTCACTTTGTTACCGGTATCTCATTATGCAGGTCTGGGCTCCCAATAGTAGTAATATGGTCTCTGAAATGAATGTGTTGATGCCACCCTGGACCAACATCATTGGTTACTACTTCCAGTGCATTTTCTTTCCCATACCCTTGATAATGTGCTAGGAAGACTACGGTATATAAGATAGAAAAGACTACTTACTTATGCATTCATTTTCTCAACAAACATTGTGCAAAGAAATGTATAATCGCCATACTTCCAATTACTGATGAAATATTCTTTAAGCAGAAACATGATGTAAACTTAGAGCAGGTGCAAAATTATGAGCTAACATCCTAATATATAAAAGTGCAAAAAGCAAGACTCCACACATTGGCCAACAACAATGAAGGTGATTTCATTACAAGACCGGAGGCTACCATTATGCAAATACTTATATTTGCTGCCCAAACATTGAGCCCTTTAAAGAATGTCATTACATCACAATAAATAGAACTTTAACAACATAACAACTAGGTTGAGCAGGCTCCTATCTTCCTCTTTTGTTCACTGCTCTGACAGAGGTAAGTACTGTTTGTTTTCATTACCAATGTAGTTTATTAATTATATATTTTGGTAAATTTTAGATGATGGTCTATTATTCGTTTAAAAAGCTTAACTAATGATTAGTTATCTACTTTCTATATATTTTGGAGTTTGTTCTAAAGTTGTTTATAACCAGATCTTCAAGCAGAGGGTCTCACTCCTTTATCAGAGAGATGAAGACATTATACAGACTTAACAGAACAGAGACATGAGCAAGGCTCTATTGTACGAAATTGTACCCACTTTTTGGAGCCCAACACTGCCCATTCACATGCCATACCACCTCATGTGAAACTTTTGGCAGTCCTACGTCTACTTGGCTCTGAGTCATTTCAGACAGGAAACAGCCTCTACAGGGCAGGTATTGCCATGCAATGCATTACCACGCATATTTTCCATGCATTGACTTTACAACGCAATATGTGTACCACTCATGTCTTTACCACACATATACCTTTACCATGCATGCCTTTACAATTGCAATCAATGTAAGTGCCTTTAAGGTACGCATGTGTGTGTATATATATATCCGAGACGGGAGGGAGATTCAGGAGCTTTCATATATATATATATATATATATATATATATATATATATATATATATATATATATAGATCTCCACAACTCCATTCACCGGTGGTTGAACACAGTAGCGGGTGCCTCCGTCAGGTAGGTGAAACCTTCTTGCCCCGCTAGCACAACAGAACACACGGAGCACTAGGGGACAGATCAACACGATGGCTTTATTACGGCAAATGCATTTTGGTTAGATACACCTTCTTCAGTGCCAAGCTTCTAGTCAGTCCTCTGCTCAGCCCCCAATTTAACATACTTCTGTCCACCTTATTGGTGGGGCTTCAGTCTGTCCAAAGCGGCAGTTCCTCCAAAAGGAAACAAGAACGGAAGCGGCGGGAACTCCACGTTCCATGATGCACCTGTAATTATTTTCCGTTCTCATTCAAAAATTTGAACAGCATTCCTGTCGCTTCGCTCGATGTGAAGTTCTTGCATTTGTGTTGGATTTGAACAGGTTCCCCTCGCTTCCCGCTGATGACACCAAACACAGACATATATATATATATTGTGTTAGACTGGGCACTGAATAAAGTCTAGAAACTTGGAGTTGCTGAGTGCGGTGTCTTTGGTGCTAAAAACCTGATCCTGGCCACTGGTTTGGCCCAGCGCCGGCACCTGCTGCAGAGCGATCCTGTGAGCAGACCACATTGGAGAAAGAAATTTTTTTAATATATATATATATATATATATATATATATATATATATATATATATATATAACTAAAGGTTACAGGGACATTATAGTTAGGCTCAGATTTCACTTGTACACAACCAGTGAAATTTGGCAGTTACCTATAACTCACGCCCCCGCAATGTACTGCTTATGACCTCATATATTACATCACTCATGTCATGGTCACTGACATCATTGAGGACAACACTGATCATCTCAAATTACATAACTGATGATACCATCCAGTGAATAGGGGTGGGTGGAGTTTGCGGAGTTTGCAGAGTTGCACTACAATGAAATCCGCGGAGTTGCATAAAAACTCTGGAATTCTGCGGAGTTCCGCATCGCACTAGGCCCACTTACTGAGCTGATCTGGCCCACCCCTACTCCTCTCCCTCAGCAGTGTAAAACATTGGGACGCCATCTATCTCCTCACCCTCCTTTCCACCCCAGGGCTTCCCTTCAGCAGCAGCCTAGTTATACACTACCAGGCCTCTTTTACATTTAATTTGCCTGCCACATATTGACACAGAGCTCCTGTAACAAGAGGCCTCACTGACATCTCAGGCGCAAGGAGACACGCTGTCCAGTCAGCAGGTTGCCAGCATTTGCCATCCTTTGTCCGTGAGGTCCATAGAGTGGAAGCGTGTGGCCCTACTTATATTGAAGACACTTACAGGGCCCCAAGCACCCCTGTGTTCATGCCTTCTTCTCCCAGGATCCACCAAAGTGCCCTAAGCATCCCCAGTGGCCCCAGCCCCCTGGACACCTCCATGGCTCCAGGCACCAGGCCCCCTAGTGCCTCAGTGCCCCAACCCAATGGACCCTACTCTCGCCAGTCCCACTAAAGTCCCAGTTCCCCCTTCCCTAGGGCTCTGCACTGGTCACTTACCTGCTCGTGTGGCCCGCTGGCCAGAAGAAGGACCATCGCCTAGAGAGCAGCTTCCATGGTGCAGGTGGCGGGTTCAGAAGCCCCCTCTACCAATGGCACCTAAGGGGAGTTCTGAGTGTGAGTAGAGGAGGTACATGGGTGAGGGCAGAGGAGCTCAGAGTGAAGGCAGAGAGCTCTAAGTGAAGGCAGAGGAGCTCTAAGTGAAGGCAGAGGAGGTCCATGTGAGGGCAGAGGAGGACTGGGTGAGGGCAGAGAAGGTCCAGGTGAGGACAGAGGAGCTCTGAGTGAGGGAGAGGTTTCTGCAGAGGAGGGCCGGGTGAGGGCAGAGGAGGGCTGGGTGAGGGCCGCGGAGCTTCAAGTGAGTACTGAAGCACTCCGTGTGAGGACAGGGGTGGGCCGGGTGAGGGAGATGCCTCAGCATTAGAAGAGCTCCAAGGGTGGCCCCGTCCAGCTCCAGGTCTCTGGTGCAGCAGCTAAAGGTCTTGCCGAGTCGGTGGTGGCAGCAGCACTGAGCACCTCAGGCAGAGCCCCAGCAGTACTGAGCTCCTCTGGCACAAAGAATGCAGGAAGTGACTGAGGTGCTAGTTTGTAAACCAATAATGTTTCTCTCTGTGCTGCACAGAAAGTGTTGCACTTGCTTTGCCTGTAGTGAATATTACATGTTCTCCAAGCCCAGCTTATGAAGTTAGCCTAGCAGATTCTACAGCAAACTGGTCCCAGGCATCTGGGCTTGATTTAAGGTTACAGGGCAAAAACACAGTCACAAAAACTTTAAGTAGAGAGAAAAGGCCCTGGGCTACAAAAGCCCTCTGAAGACCCCAGCCCTCAGCTGAATGTCACCACAAGGCTTCCGTAGATGGGTTCTGCTCTCTTTAATGACAGGAACAAGAATGAGGGGAACGTCATTTCCAAGCATGTGCTTCTCCTTATCTGACTTAGCAAGATGTCCTCCTCCCCACCCAGGATCCAGTGAAAGATACAAGAAGTGTGTAAGCTAAAGGCCAGCTGTGCTGCCTGAACCCTTAATAGGTATGTAGGAACACATTCTCTGTACTGTGACCCTATTCTTGGGGATGACTCTTCTGCCTGAGCATTCATGAATTGCAAAGGAGGTGGAATAATTTTGCTTTACTGATTGTTAAACATATATACCAAAGGTCTACAAAACTTAAGGTAGTATAGGAGGTGTACTGCTAATGAGTGATACTACTTTTAACATATATTCTTTGAGTGGCTGTGTGACTGTATGTCTCCTTGTGTGTATGGGTGTGTGAGTGGCTGTGTGAGTGTATAAGTGGGTTTGTGAGCAGCTGTGTGGGTGAGTGAGATACTGTGTGAGTGATTATTAGGAATGAGTATATGTCTCAGTAGCTGTATGGGTGGGTGAGTGGCAGTGGGATTGGCTCTATGGGTGGGTAAGTGGATGTTTAGTGACTGTAAGGTAGAGTGAGTGGGTGTCAGGATGGCTGTATGGGTGAGTGACTGGGTGTGTAAGTGGCTGTATAAGTGAGTGAGTGGCTGTTTGAGGGGGTGTTATAGTAAGTGAGTTGGTATGTGAGTGGATGTATTGGAGAGTGAGTGTCTGTGTGAATGGTTTATGGGTGAGTATGGGGATGTAGGAGTACTTGCATAGATATGTGAATGGGTATGTAAGTAGTTGTATGAGTGAGGGTGTGAGGGCTTGCAGGGGTGAGTGATTGACTGCGATTGTATGAGTGAGTGGGTTTGAAAGTGACTTTATAGGTAAATAGCCAGGAACAGAGGGAGTTTGTTTCTTTCTGCTACTGTGGGTACAGGGAATCGAACCTGACAAACCCTGTGGGACACTGTTTTTGCTGATTGTGCTGACTGGAGGAGGCCAAGACTCAGCAGCGGGACTGCGAGGACCATAGGCCAGTGCGAGTGTGACCAGACGCACCTCGGCCTCATCACGCCCTCTTCCCGCCTACTGTCTCCTCTATTAAACCACGCCCGCACTCCCGCTCGCGGGATGGCGTCGGGCGAAGCCCGGGCAAAGGGCGGGCCGTTTGAGGCCGTTAGAGGACGGGAGAGACCAGACCGGGCCATCCCTCTAAGTTTTGCTCAGTGGACACCTCAACTCTACAATTTTCCCTGGTTCCCCTGAAGTACGGCATGTCAATATGACAACCAGGGAAACAAGAAGTAAGGCGGCCACCATGCTAACAGGTACTCTGGATAGTTTTCTTGCTAAGGCTAATACTGTGGTGAACAAGGGTCTTACAGCCCTAGAAAAACAAATAGCAGAAGGGATGGATAGCTTGCACGTAGTCTCCCCAGGGTCATCTGCGAATGTTAGATCGTCACAATTGCTGGATGCTACCCACTTATCACTTATGGATATCATCAACCAAACTATAGAGTCAGTTCTGCAGCAGTTGAGGACACCATCTAACTCACATAGGGATCGAGACTCAGTCCATACCATCGATGAGGTGACATCTCCCCCGATTCCACAGATAGTTTTAACTAGGGACGTTGGGAATGTTTCCACTGCAACAGATCACATGGGTCTTCGAGAGGGTGCTGTCCCGAAAAGTAAAAGATCGTGGAAGTCTAAAGGCGCTAAAAGGGCTAAAGTAGATTCCACTTCAGACACTGTTGATGACAGCACGGATGCCCCAGGAACATCTTCTGCCGTGAGTGTCATCGAAACGGCGAGCCCTTTACACCCTGCCCCCAATCATATACCTCCGGATACTGGCCCATTCACCTTTGGAGGGGTACTCTCAAACACCACGGAGCACATTATCTGCTCCATTACTGACATTATCAAAAATCTCTTGGTTCCCCTCTCGATTAAACTGGATTGTATTGAGGCTAGACTTCTAGCAATAGAAAAATTAAGTGGGGGTAGGGCGGACCAGCAAGGGTTGCGATTAAGTACTAATGGAGTAAATGGGACTAATAATGGGATTTCTCTCCCGCCTAGTGCTTCTAATACTGTGGTGTCAACCCTTCCCACTACCCTTTCCATGCAGAACGTCCCTATAATCACTCCATCCCAACCGGTCCCAGTACCTCTCCCTAGGCAACTCCCTCCGGTTCCGCCGGTTAGGAATTCGAAGTTACCTACTGCGGCTACCACAACGGGACAGGAGAGACCGCCTACGTAATGGCTGAATGCCCCAACCGGATTAGCAATAGCCTCAATCGGCGAAAAGCAGTTAACCTGCCTCCAGAGGCGGCGGCATATACTGTAATTCTGATGGGGGTACCTGAGCTCTCTAGTAACGTGGTGGAATCTTTTGACTCTCTACGTAACAAAGTCATTAGCTGGTTAAATGTACACAGGCCCTTACCACCTAATCTGAGAGGAGAAGTATTGATGGTTAGAAGGGTCCCATGGGTTGGGTACACTGTTAAGAAAAAAGGGGGAGATTGCATAATTGTAAGTTTTAGGAATTCTCAGGTTGTGACCCAGATCTGCAATTGGTTTGGGAATTCAGGGAACACATCCATAGAACTGGTCCCCCTGTCGTTTTTTTTATCCTAATGTTGGAGATGCAACCATGGGGAGGGACGACGGCAGGACCAGGGTGGGATTTGCTATTGATTGGTCAAGGTATAGGCCCCCTCGCTATGATACCTTTGCCTATAGCAATTATGTTCATCCCAATAGATACAGTTGCCACAACCAGGTTGACTGACTCCCGATGGGCGCACCTGATGGGGATACCCAAGGGGTAGCTTTCGAAACTGCTGGGTTGGGAACAGAAATAGATGCAATTCATAACACCAACTGAGACCCTGTCACATCTCCCTTGGAGAGCACAACTACCACCAGTTCACGGGGCTATCCCGCCAATCTCTCCCCGAGACCATTCTTTTCTAACTTAACATCTGAAGCCCAAACTGATTTGGGAGTGCTAACGGGTAGGTCTGCACTACCATCCTTAAGTAACGCTGCCAAGAGGACTAGAGGGACGGTATTTAAGACTCCCATAGGACCTATGAAGGTCCTCTCCAGGAATTTGGCAGGCATCGACAACAAATTAGATTTAAATGACTGGGTTTCTCCAGTAAGCAGTAACGATATCTGTCTCTTTCAGGAGACTTGGGCTAGGGAACCCTTTCTCAGGGCAGGTTACGCAAACTTTTACATCAATGCTAAGTGGAATGGTAAAGGGAGGCCTTCCGGTGGACTCGCTGTCTGGGTGGCCAGTCATATTGGTTGTAGTGCAGAGATTATACCAACTTTCTCGGAGGACATACTATGTGTTCTTCTTAAATGGCCTAACGCCCTTAATCTGGCGATTGTCAATGTGTACTCGCGTCCAGTCAGTGCGTCCATGGAATCACCCATTTTGGATGATTTATCTTCATTTTTGGGGCAACTTCCCACCGATTGCAAGATATTGATGGGTGGAGACTTCAACTGCCACTTCGAACCCCTGGAAGGTTTGAAGGAGGGTGCCCTAACTGCTGAAGATGATTATTGGGGGATTCCTCAATGTCAATCCCCTCATCCAAAATCATGGTCCCCTCTAGCGGTGCAGATTATGTCCCTGACTCTGAACTTCGCCCTGAGGGCTTGTAATGGGTGTACTCCATCTGATACCCCTTCAGCGTGAACCTTTAATAGGAAGGACCACGAATCGCGCCTGGACTACATTTTTGTAGATACAGGCTTATGGTCCAAGGTCCAGGATTTTAGGGTAATAGAAAGATCAGACAGCTACCATAATGCCCTTTGTTTAGAAATGGCTCACCCTGCTCCAGAAGCAGGGTCGCCACCCACTGACCCCAGTGAAGACATACGGAATTTGGTCCTATGCAACAATAGACGCAGGGTAAGATGGGGGAAATTAGTCAGTTCAAAAGAGTTCATAACTAAAATTTACGAATTGGCACTCCCAAAGTTAGATGAAATAGACGGACTAATTACCCAACCTAGAGCCATTGATTTTAATGAGAAATTAGCCTAAATCCACACAGATCTAGTGGGAACTTTAGGAGGGGTATTTTACCCGGTGGTGGTGACCAGGAAGAAGAGGACTCGAACCTCAGCTTGGTATAATTCTACTTGTAAAAAGATCAAGACCGAGCTGATTTCTATGATAAAGTCTGGCACTAATAAGGACAAGGTAGTTGAGCTCAGACGTAAATACAGGGAAGCAATGGCAGAGGCAAAGGCAGAATGGGACTGGAATAGATGGCAGGACCTAGCCCTGGCACTGGAAACCAGGGATTCTAGAAAATTCTGGTCCCTGGTCAACACTGGTACAGGCGAACCAAAAGCAGCAGTGGAGCCAAATATCGTTGCCTCGGTGTGGGAATCCCATTTTAGCAAATTGTACCAAGATACTCCTGAATTTGCTAATGAGGTGGCCCTTGATATTACATCTGATCCCGCAGACAAATTAGAATTTACATTGGGTGAGGTAGTAAACGCCATAGAGAGACTGGGCTGGGGAAGGCCCCAGGACTTGACAGACTGCCCGGCGATTTGTTTAGATATCAGCCAGAGATCTGGGGGAAGTACTTTCTAATCCTTTTTAATTCTATCTTGGGAGGGATGGAGATCCCCTGTACTTGGCTGGGGGCAGAGTTAGTGCTAATTTTCAAAAAGGGCTGTCCTCTGCTCCCAGCCAACTACAGGCCGATCAGCCTCATAGATGTACCCCAAAACCTTTTTTCCCGCCTTCTCCTGGACCATCTCCTTGACTGGATGGAGGATAATGCGATTCCAAGTCCCCTCCAGGCGGGCTTCAGGAAAAACGCGTCCACCGTGGACCAGATTTTCCGCCTCGTCCTTCTCCACTGGAAAACAGAGAGGATTGAGGGGGGGAGTCTGTACATGGTGTTCGTGGACCTGAGGTCCGCATTTGACTTGGTTCCCCGTAAGAAATTATGGGAGGTTCTTAGGGAGTTGGGTGTTCCTTCACAACTGCTAATGGCTATAATTAGGCTCCACGAAGGTAATTTTGGACAGGTTAGGTGTGGGAGGGATGGGGCGTTGTCCTTTAGGTTTCCAATTCTCAGAGGGGTAAGGCAGGGTTGCGTTCTTGCACCGACCCTGTTCTGCCTCTTTGTCAACAGTATCATATTCCATCTTGACAACGTCAGGGACAACGACGCACCCTTGTTGGCAGGCAGGAGGGTTCCGGCTATTATGTTTGCCTCCTGCTTTCCAAATCCCGGATGGGCATTCAACGGATACTAGATGGGTTTGGGGATTTCTGTAGGACACATGGTTTGGAGATTAATACAGAGAAAACCAAATTCATGATATTCAATCCTCCTTTACAACTAGGCCCAACCCAACACTGGGTTCTGCAAGGCTGGAAAGGGTCAGAACGTTCCAGTATTTGGGGGTAACTTTACAAACTCCTCAGATAGCCATATCCAGTTTAAAGTTGGCCCAAATGTCGGGGGCAATTCTGAAGGTCGCGAATACATCAACCTTTAAACCCATTAGTCCAGCCTTGGAGATGTACAAAACTCAAGCCAAAGCAGCAGCATCTTATGGTGGTGAGTTGTGGGGTCACAAAGCCGGGACAGATCTTGTCATGGTAGAAAATAACTTCCTCAGACGCCTTTTGGTTCTCCCCCAAAGTACACCCCTGTTGCCTCTAAAATTAGATCTGGGGCTCCCTTCAATAGGGGATGAACTGGCACTAAAACCGCTGAGGTTTTGGCATAGGCTCTGGTCCACTGGTGAACTTGCCCACTATAGGGAAGACCTTAAGCATGTTATGAACCTTAACCAGCGTGACAGAATCCTGTGGTTGGCTTACACCAAAAGAGAATTCTATCGCCTGGGTCTTCCTGAGTTGTGGGAGGTTCCTGAAAGCGGTTGCCAAAGGGTGTCACGCAAAAGGCTCATTGAAATATTCAGGGAGAAAAGTCTAGGCTCTCTAGTGTGTGCATCCAAAGTCGGCACCCTAACTGAACAATTTCTGGACACCAAAAATTCTTACTATTTTGAAGGTTTTATGGACATTATATTTCCTATCCTGGCAAGGAAACTGTTCATTCAATGGAGGCTAGGCACCCTGCCTCTCAAAACTTTCACTTGCAAATGGACAGTGCGGGATGATAAACTCTGCCCTGGGTGTACTAAGAATGAAGAGGACGAAACACACGTGTTGTTTTTTTGCCCTGCCTACACTAGACCTAGGAAATACTGGCTAGTGCCATGGTGTAGGAATTTGGGCATTAGAAACTATTTACACTCATACAGAATTCTGAAGACAAGTACCCTGCCCCATATAGTTTTTGCAGTTGCAAAGTTTTTAACGGCCATGTGGCAGATAAGGGGAAAAATACCAAAAGATTGATTTTCTGTAAAAAGTGTTATGAACTGTAATGAAATAGATTTAATTGCCTCCTCATGCCCAGATCCTACATGGAATTGTACTAGTTGTGAAATGCACCCTGCCATGTTTTTACTGTGTCTTTGATGTGTTTTAAATGTTTTAAATGTTTTAATGAATCTTTTATGGTCTCAAATGGCCGAAATAAAGAATTTTTGGATTGGATTGGTAAATGAGTGAGTGTGTGACAAGCTGTCTGGGTGATCAACTGGTTGGTACAAGAGGTTGTATGAGAATGTGAGTAGGTGTGAGAGTGGTTCTGTGGATGATATCATCAGTTATGTCATCAGTGATGTCACTTACCATGTCATGAGTGATGTAATGTGTGAGGTGATTGCAGTGCATTGTGGGCATATGTTATAGTTAGTTTAGGTAACTATAACTGCTGAATATCACTGATTTTGTACAAGTGAAATCAGAGACAAACTATAGTGTCCCTATTACCTTTGCTTTTTCTGTGAATTTGTAAGGTATATTAATGTTCTATTTCCTAACTATAATATCCCTGTGATCTTTTTTCAGTGAATATCTAAGGTTTTTTAATTCTATTCCCTAACTGCAACCTGTAACCTGTAAACTTTGAGACTGGGTGTGAGAGTGACCATATGGGTCTGTGAGTGGGTGTTTGAGTGAATGAATGGGTTGGTGACCGGCTGTGGAAGTGCTGTATGAATGTGAGATCTGTGTCATGTTGTCATTGATTTAATTAATTGCATGTTATGTTGAGCTCTTTAATACATTTCTGATTCTCTTCATCCTTTACAAGGGCATCTGGATGGCCAGCCATGTTCCCAAGAGAGTCTTCCATACCAAGGACCTATCATGTGTATATTATATGAACTTGCTGATTGTTTAGTTAGAGTAAGGCCCTTATTATGAGTTAGCTGTCTTCATCTGGGACCGCTAACTGTGGCGGCCCCAGGAAGACCGTCAAGTCAGTGGTTCTGCCTGGCGGATACCAGCTGAATCCTGGGTTGCCAGGCGGCGACGGTGTCATGGTGGAAGGTATGTTAGGCTCATAGGAGAGCCTAAACAGCCTACTGCCGCCATGACAGTACCCACAGCACATTCCTGAAGGTTGTGGCATGTACCATGTCGTGCATGCCACACCATGCATGAATAAAGGTGCGATTTCTGGTGACACAACATGTGGCACCTTGCAGCACGCATCCCAACTCCAGATTTGGCTGGGGGTCCACAACCTTTATTTCCACCACCCTTTTCACGGCGGAGTCCTCGCCATGAAATGTGTGGTGAAAACGCAACCAGCAATATGCTCGGTGAAGCTGGCATCGGCACCACCCGTATATTCAGCCCCTCTGCAGACCACTGCTGCAGCGGGAACCTGGATCCCAGCGGACCCAGTGGCCTTGTAGCAGTCCCATCGCCACCATCACGATACAGCAGTTGGACCGCCACCAAGAGTACAGCGGTCCCAGGACCACCGTACTAGTAATAAGACTCCTAGTCATCTCCACAGTCCATTTAGCCTCTCAGATAGTGTGTTCATGCATTTGTAAAGTTTTTCTCCTATGCTTACTGTGTCCTGTGGATGTGAGTTTCAGAAATGTCAGCCTGTACTGCAGTATTCTGAGGAAGACTAGTTCTCTTTTGAACCTTAGAAGAGTGAGGTTGAGCTTTGTCTGGGGAATGTCTCAATGTATAGGCACTGTCCAGATTTACAAACGTGCCTTCTAAATTTTCCCCTAATCTGAAACATTATTTCATCATCCTTGGATGGTAGGGTTGACTTTAAGGAGTTTAATGTAACATCTAGACTGCATATTGTTAGCCTAGGCTAGACTGACATAATATAAAAATAAATGACATTTTTAAAGAGTAACATTTTGAAAATAAGGATGTAATGATATAAGGTTCAAATCTATAACTTATTAAATATAATGAATTAAAGAATTTGGTAAGATATTTATTGTTACTTTTTCATAGGATTGGTGTGCATTAATAATTAAATGCATGTCCCAAACAAGGTGTAACAGGTGTACAGCACTGCCATGTATGACATTAATGCACGTTCCCTCTTGAGGAATGCACTGCACATACTTTCTACCTCACACATTGTTTACATACAATAAACTATGACAGCAACATACCATTTTTATCATTATTAAAAATAAGCAAGTCACTTTAATATAAGTTCAATGTGGTATCTATTGGGTGTACATGAGTACAATTCATCTACACTTTTTAGACGTAAACTATATATGTGAATGTATGTTTTAAGAATTGTGTTGGTAGAAGGACTCTATGGGCCTCATTTACAATATTTTGCCATAGGGCAGTGCTGCAAGACTTTCTGCTGCTCTTCCCTATGGTGAAAGAAAAAGGCAGGAATGCACTGTATCTATCAGATGCTGCAAATTTCTGTCCTTTTTCCCTGTGCTGGCACTCGATTGGCTGCCATGCGCATGGTGCAAGGGTGTCTGCACTGAGTGAATGATGGTTGTTGAGCAGAAAGGAACATTTTCCTGCAAAAAAACAATCAATGGAGGCGATTTCCTCCTTCTGTGTACACTACTGAATGCAGCACACATAGAAAGAGGAATAAACAAGGAGAAATAAAGTTATTTCTCCTCGTTGTGCCTCCCCTAAGTCTCCCCTGGGGAGAAATAGGCTTTTGACGCATTCCAAGGTTTACATATTGTTGTCAATCTAAGAATGTGTCAAATGCCATGGGTGTTACGTGGGAAAACCCACTGTAATGCTCATGGCACTGCTCTTCATCGTAATGGCAGGCAACGCAGACTTGTGCTGCATTGCCTCACACCACATCTACAAGGCCATGAAATGCCACACAGGGTGGCTTTACTTGGCCTTATAGATTTGGCACTGCAAAGGGTTCTGTTGGAGCATCATTAAAAGTGGCATTCCGGCAGTGCAGGGGCCTTGTGAATGA
The DNA here is from genome assembly GCF_964263255.1 of Lissotriton vulgaris. Lineage (NCBI taxonomy): Eukaryota > Metazoa > Chordata > Amphibia > Caudata > Salamandridae > Lissotriton > Lissotriton vulgaris. Next base: position 1,640,464,869 of record NC_141695.1, read on the forward strand.
GGCCCTATTTTTGAAATGCAAGAAGAAATTTATAATGCGTAAAAGTACATTTTGATTTTCATCAGCTATAACTATTTAAAACTTTATTGTTGAGATCTGGCTCGGTGTACTTAAAAGTGAATTGCATGCGTTACTGAGCTTGTGGGAGAAGTGCTTAAGCATGGAAATATGGCTAATTCAGAAAATAAACAGTGAACCTTTGTTAATGGAGGCACAGAATGTCACTGCCATCACCAATACCATTTGTGGAGGGAAAGGACAGTGCCTAATTTGAGGTGAAGGTTGTATGTGAGGTCTTACTGCCACTCGTTTTTGGTGACTGGCACTTATTTTTTCTCATTGGTCTTTGACCCAGACTGAGAGAGAAAAAGAAAACATCGTAATCGGCCCCTAAGTGTGATGCAGCAAGATATGCTCCTCCAAGTAGGTAGATGGCTGAATGTCAACCAATTTTTTTAACACTAACGCTTGTGCCATGTCCATCAAGCAATATGGGCCCAATTATCAATAATGAACATACACTTTTGTGTACGTTTACTACTTTTCGGCATTCACAAAGGTAAACTTTAACCAAAAGTCTAGCTTTACAATTTTTCGGTATCCACAAAGGTACACTTAGACCAAAAGTCTAACTTTACTACTTTTTGGTATTCACAAAGTTAAACTTAGACCAAAGTCTAATTTTTCTAGTAGTAACTTACCTTTGTGATTACCAAAAAGTAGTAAGTTAGCCTTTTGTCTAAGTTTACCTTTGTGAATACTGAAAACCAGTAAAGTTAGACTTTTGGTCTAAGTTTACCTTTGTGAATCGGACCCTAAATGTACACTGTCCAGCGTGTGTGTAAAAAGATGAAAGTTCGACTTCAGAACCTTCAATATTTATTTCATTCCATTCATGTTTAAACTCCAAAATTAATTTTATTCTACCCTTGTTAAATGCTATATTTGGATGATCTCGGTGGATGGGCTGCTCCGTCACAACAGGGATGGGTATCCTGTCTGCCGAAATATGAATCTCACAGGGTATAATGGGGATTTTTATTTCGGCAGATGGGATGACTGTCACCTTTGTGATGGAGTAACCCATCTGCCAAGATGTAAACTAGGCCCTTAATCAATAGAACTGCAGCAATATTCTCGGCCTATGTCTTTGATCTTTCTTGATCTTGTAGGTTAAGATTCCACCTTTTAGATTAGGGTAAGAAAGGAGGGAGCTCCTTTTGAATTTTCTCGAGTAAAAAGTTGAATTTCTTACCTCTCTGTGCAATCCGCTTTTAGGAAAGCTCTTAAAACCTATCTCTTTGCTTCCTGTTAGGAGGGCAGAGTGCAAGGGATCCACTGCAGATTTAGTTCCGGGACACTCTGTGAAGTTGCTGTGTGCTCTATAAACTGTTCATTCATTCATTTATAAACATGATTTGTTGATGAATTTTAGCTAATCAAATCATGTAATTGGAATGCAGCTACAATGACCACTTTATTCAAGGTCAATATGGATAATACTTCTAGTCTTGAAACTTTGTATCATTATAAAATGCATTGTGGGTGCTATAATCTTGATTTACCACAATTGAACTAATTCAAATAATACAACGGAAAGAAAATATTTAAAGTTTACGATTGTTTTTTGTTTGCAATAATTCTAAATTGAACTTTTTGGTCATTGCTTTAACATTTCACATTGATGTGATCTCTCTAAAACAAATGTTAAAGGAAATAAATCATAAGCATTTGCAACAGACTTTGTACAGTTTCTAATGTTTACGGTAATAGTCCATAAAGGCAGTGTTTGCCACTGATAATATACTCCTTGAATAGTCCATATTATATTCGGCATACAACATATTTAAAGCAGAAGGATACATTTAAGACATGAGAAAAATGGAAATCATAAAGTTAATCATACATGCCTACATGCCTCTCCACATATCCTCACACCCCCACTTTCTGAGTATTCTCATGAGTCTCCCATTACTGCAGTTCCAGTAGATCTTATGAACTACTCATATCCAGTTAGGGTTTAAACTTGGGTTTCCTTGTGAGTAGCCCTGGCATGACCCTTAGCAATATACTATCCCATAGTAATCTACTAAAAAGTGGCAATGGTATAACATATGTTTGTGGTAGAAATTAATTGTATCTCTTTGATTATATCTTCCAGTTCAAACATCGTTCTCTCTGGGGCGGTGAGCCGCTCATGCTGTCACACATCCTCTCTCTGAGCGAAATCCAAACATGGACTCCATAACATGTCAAGTTGTTCATTGGCTGTATATGCAATCCTTTCACATGAGGCTAACCTGCACATTTCTGTAATCCATTCCTCTAGCATCAGTATAGAAGCAGCCCACCAGTGTCATAAGAGATATATTTTAGCTGTTGCTAGTGCTGTTGCTTGTCACCTGCTATTATGGTTGTTCAGGCCTATGACATCCATGAAGCCATGTAAGACTGGTAGAGGTATTTTGGTACAATATGTAAGTTTATTGTGGTGTCTAACTAGCACCAGAAAACGGTCCAGTAAGCATGTATGGCAATGCAGTGCCAAAATATGTGTAGGTTGTTGCATCCCTGTTGTTTGCATCTCCAAGATTCATTGGGTGCTAATAGCCCCTCCCTGTGAATCTTTAAGGGAGACCAATGCCAATCATTGAAAATGTTGAAGTATAAAAAGTTTACCCTAACTTCTTTGACGTACTTGTCACGAGTGCCCAATACATCTGATCAGTTTACTGTAGAGTATTGTTTTCTCAGTGAGTTTTGCTAGTGATTACTGTGGCTTTCTAATGTGGAAGAGGAAAAGACATGGATAATTTAGTAGGCTGTATGGGCCAGATATCCCGCCTTTATAATTCCCGGATGCTTTATGCCCATAAATTAAGATATATTCTGATGGGCGAAGTCTGTACTTTTACCAGGGCTGAGTGGAATGATTCATGCTGCCTGGGAAATTGGAAAATTTTGGTGGCTCCTCATTACTCTTGATGCTGGCCAAGTTCCGCCAATCACCCAGTGGAGGAATTTTTAACTGTGAGGCTCCAGAAATGCGAGCTCCTATTTTCCTTGTTTTTTCAATGGATTGGTTGTCCACCCATGTACATATTGGCGGTGTTCCAGAGCGAAGCTTTTATATGGAGTTTAGGATCAACACCTAAATGTTTATGAGCATGGATCTAATTGATAAATATGCCAGTGGTGACAGGATCAAGTAATTTAGGTGTAGTCTTTTCTTTGTATACCCTGTCCAGTTCTTTATTACTGCCTAAAGTTTCCTTTCCCATCTAATCCACAGCAGTGTGTCCTCTGGACCTGGTAGAACCTTAATGTCCTCCCTGGAGTTATCCAAGGTGGATTACTGCAATGGTCTATTGCTTAACGTACAAGAGCAAGTTTTGAGCAAATTACAGCTCGTCCAAAACGCTGCTGCAAGGATTCTTATGGGTATACCCAAGTACGCTTCTATCTCTCCCACAATTCGCGAGCTCCACTGGTTACCAATAAGAAGCCGGATAAAGTTTAAGGCCATGTGTATCATTCACAAGGCCTTGAACAACAATGGACCTGATTTTTTCAAAAGAGCATTCAAACTGTACAAACCTAGCCGAACACTACGTTCTTCCTCGGCCCAACAGCTCCAAATCCCATGCACAAAAAAAGTATCATGGGGAGATAGACGTTTTGCAGTGGCAGCATCAAAATTATGGAATCAGATCCCTTCCTCTGTCAAAGATCAATCTTCACTACTTTCATTTCGTAAACATCTCAAGACTTGGCTCTTTAATCAGTAAGATGTCAGTGGAACCCCTGTAATCTGCAAACTCCAGCGCCGAGACACCGTAAGGTATTTGCGCGCTTTAGAAATTTTAAAAATAAATAAATAAATAATAGGTGACATATTAATTGCAATAGTTGGTTAGCTCATCTATGGCAAGTGAATTCCCCCACTTTCAGAGCATGCATGCAAATTAGCAGCTTTCAGGCATGGGTTGGTACTCCTACACACAAAATAGGGCCTAATTACGACTTTTGGTTGAGCAGTGGCGCAGTGTTGCCAACCGCGGTGTCACTGCTCCACCGAAGGTCCCTGTCCCCGCCCACCAGATTTCAACCAATGTTGTGGTCTGGCAGGCGGGCGTTGTGAGGGTCCCGCTGCTGTGTGTCTTTGAAAGGCGGCAGTGCCTTTGAAAGAAACACTGCAATGGGAACGCCATGTGGTGTTCCTGAATGGCATTGTTTCCAAATTCAATGCTGTGCAGGAACCTGGGTGCATGCAAACAGGGGGGCACATGTTGTGCCCCCCTGCTTGCATCCCAGGCTGAGGGGGCACAAGGGGCCCTGTAGGGCTCCATTTGATTCAGCCCAGCTAGCCTTTTCATGGAGGAAAGACCTCCATGAAACCACTGGCAATGCTGCAGATATAGTCAGTCAGCCTGGCTATATACACCTCGGATGCCTGCAACCTCATTTGCAGAGTTCCGCAAGGATTATTCCTGGTCTAGGACTTTTCAGTGCATACATGGTCCCTCTAGCCAGCATTATCTGCTCCTATGACATCAACATCCTCTCCTTTGCCGATGACACACGACTAATTATCTGCCTCATGGACAAGACACCCCGTAACCGGATGAAGTTAAATGCCTACATGACTTAAATCGTCCACTGTAAGAAGACCCGCTGTCTAAAGCTGAACACCAACAAGACCCATATCGTGATCTTCAGGAAGAGCTCTTTACCATGGGACTCCAACAAAGCTAGGACTGACATCCACCCCAAACCAACCATGCCAAGATCATCATCAATAGCAAACTCAACATAACCACCCAAGTCAATGACATTACTGCCTCATGCTTCCAAACCCTGAAGATGCTGAGGAAGATTTTCAAATTGCTCCCAATCAGCACCCAGAAACCCATCATGCACGCCCTCATCACAAGCAATCAGGACTACAAGAACACTCTAAGCCGGAATCAACATAAAAACTCACCAGAATGCTGCAGACGATTCAGAAGTCAGTGGCCAGGATCACTCTCAACCTCCCACGCCGCACTCACATTGTGCCACACCTGAAGGAGCTCAACGAGTTCCCTATTCACAAACGAGCACAACTTAAACTCCTCTGGCACACTTTCAAGGCACAGCATAGCACTGCCGTAACAAATCTCAATAACTGCACGTGCTTTAACAAACTTTCTAGACACCTCCGCTCGTCCAGACTTTTACTTGAACACATCCCATGTATACAGAAACCAGCTCCAGCAGGTGACCTTCTTGTACATAGTTCCAAAAGCATGGAACAAACTGTCACTACACATAAGAGCCCAGGGCCGGACTGGCCATAGCGGGCACCGTGCAATCCCCCGGTGCGTCGCACAGGTCGGGCCGGTTTTGGGCCCCTGGGAGCCGTTTTTTTTACAGGACCGTTTTTGCAGCATACCTGCAAAATCAGCCTGTACCAAAATCGGCCGAAAAGCGTCCCCGGCAAAGAGCTCAGCGGCACCTCCAACCCCCCCAAGTGGGGAGGGGGGGCCAGCCGAGCACTTTGCCAGGGCCGGTTGTGGTTCCCAGTCCGGCCCTGTAAGAGCCTCCTCCTCACTTCTTGAATTTGGCAAAAAGCTGAAAAACAGTTTTTTTTAGTAGTCATTCTAGGCCCTAGGTGTAGATAGGCTTCCAACTGCTCAGTGCAAGGATACCCTCCCGGTGATAGTGCGCTCTCCAAATCTGCATAATAACATAACATAACATAACATAACATAAAATCCTTCACATAAGCCTTAATCAGCCTTATTCACAAATCTCTTTACAAAAGTATGTTCCTCCATTTTTATGAAGTTTTATGGTTGATAATGGGAACTAGCAATTTTATGTGAAGCACAACTGGTATAATTTGTGACAAAGCATGAGATTGAGGGCATCTGTCATCACAGAAATTAAAGAACCACCAACAGCATTATTTTGTAATTTACCAGGCATATTATACACTGGCACACCTAAACAAACTCAATGGATGTCCATGGTTAGTTGTGCACTAAGTGCAACAGGTAGGCTAGCTATCTACATATGTTATATACTTGTCCAGAAGAACATATGTCCTAGAGAGGTATCACACAAAACTTGACTAAAATATTAAATTGACAATTTGAGTAGAATTCAGAACTAGTAATCCTTGTCCCAAAGCCAAGGAAAAATACTTAAAGTTCACTGCTGCTTAGGTTGACCTCTAACTAAATGCTAGATAATGAAAGCAAACTAAAATACCAATCCTAACTCAATAGAAATAGGAGTTACAAACTGAGTTTAATGCTAACCAATGCCTTAGCTCTGTGAGAGACAGTGCAATAAATGTGCAATAAGGACCAGGTTAGGGACCCCTAATTGTTCCTATCATAAATCACACTTTAACTTTTACAGATAGAATGCATGGTATGCTGGACCATGCTCCCTTCTCCTGCCTTTAAATTCCTTTATATGTAGGCTGTGATGTGTTTAATACCCAGCTTCACATTAATGCATCTGTCATATTTTTTCTATTATTTGTTTTCCTTTTTCCATAGACTTGAACTGATTTCCACAGGTGATCTAAACACAAATTTTTATATTATATTTTAATATTCCATTTGCTCTCCAAACCTATGCACTATTGTCGACAATCTTTTCAACCTGGTGAAACAAATAAACAAACATAAAGTGAAGGAGAAAGGCATTAGCTCCCAGATCGAGCGTTGTTTACTTACAGCACTGGAAAATAAGCTTGGTTTCTCATTGCTGTGCCATAGTTGCAGAAAAGTTAACATCATTTTGAAGAGACAGTTCATGATAGTGAATGGGGGTGTGGTCCATATAAAACACCCTTTTGTTTACTGCTCATGAAGAAATCATGAAAAGATGGTGAGGATGGATAGGTCACATTCTCTGCAAGCCTACATCAAACACAACCAGGCAAGCCGTGACCTGGAACCCTCAGGGGAAAGGAAAAGAGGAAGGCCAAGAAAGACCTGGGGGCATATTTACAATATTTTGACATAGGGCAGCGCCGCAAGCCTGCTAGCTGTGCTGCCCTACATCAAAAGAAAAGGACAGGGATGCGCTGTATCTACAAGACGCAAAACACACAAGATGATGGACAGAATGTTGCACAATGGCAAAACATCCACCCCCAGTCACAGATCTGGGATTAATCCATTGTTACTTTGCTCACCAAGCCACCCCAGTTCAGACATGGCCATATGCAAATCAGTCTTGACCCTGTGCCTCATGGGAACAGTCCAGACCGAACTGCCAAGCCATGTCTTCCCTGGAGCGAAATCAAGCATCCTAGGACTGGTATCTGGCTATCAGCCGTCTTCAGCCAGGATAGCTTGACTCCAGTGGCATAGTGAGCAGGCCCAGATCTCTGTACTGGGGTGAATGTATGACATTGTTCTGCATTCTGTCCATCAACTGTTATTTTTGCATGTATCTACAAGATGCAGCACATTCCTGTCCTTTCTGTCAGCCGAGGAACATAAACTGCAGCCGAGCGCCAACACAGGTCCCCATGCACCATGGTGCAAGGGTGTCTGTTTTGCTGGCATGAATATTTTCATGCAGGATGGGAAACCTTCCTGCTCACAAACAATCAAAGGAGGCATTTTCCTTGTTCTATGTCTGCTGCAGAATGCAGCACATGTGGAAAGAGGGAAAACATTTATCCTCGTTATGCCTGTTTTGAGAAGGCAGGTTTGGCACTGCCCCAGATTTACACTCTCTGGGGCAGTGTAAAAAAACATGGGTGTTGCGTGGGAACACCCACCTCAACACCCATGGAATGCTTCTTCCACAAAGAGTAAGGTATTGCCTTACTCCATATTTACAAGGCCATGAAAAGCCATGCAGGGTGGCTTTGCGTGGCCTTGTAAATATGGTCCGTCACACTGCGCCTCCAGAACATCACAAAAGTGACAGTCCTTGGTGTAAAAGTGCTGCAGGGGCATTGTAAATATGCCCCCTGGTTCCCTGGCCTTGAGGCTGACTGCAAGGAGATGGGTAACACCTGTAGTCAGATTGAAAAAAAGCCAAGTACAGGAGTAGGTGGAGTGCCCTGACCGATGGCCTATTACCCTGGAAGTAGTAGTAGTAGAGTTTATTTTATCATTTTATGGCCATTTATATAAAAAGCAAAGCAGCTCAGTTATGCCACAACAACTTAAAATTTAAAAGAAAATATTAGTAAAAACAACAGAATTACTAGCTTGGTTACGAAGATGAAACATAGACTGTTTAAGAAACTAAAATTCAGTCAATTCCAAAATCGGAAAGGATTCATATGGGTTTTATCATGGGGACACTCAAGTTGTATGGGGCTAACACAGTGCTTTGCACATATGTTGATAGAGGGCCACTCCTCACAGTAGTCATTGCACATGCTGATTCCTAGATAATAGATAAGAGCCTAATCCTAATACACCAAGCAAAAAGCAGATATCTCGTTATTGCGTACATAAGCCATTCAGTTGTGTCAGATCAAAACACAAGTAAGGCATCTGTGGGTCGTTTGAAGGACAGGAGGCGACTTACATCCACCTATTTCTAATGTGTGTGTAGGGGAGACAAATAAACATAAAAGGTTCAATTGATTTAGAGCTTAAGCTACACAGGGGACACATAAGCAAGTAAGTAAGTAAGTAAGTTTATTTACAATTATCTATGTGCAATACCATGCTAATTATTACCATTCACACCCACTTCTCCTGTTCACAAGAGCAGCGCACGAGTAGGGTAGTCAATGGTGAGCCATGTGTAACATGTTGTCTTGCCTGCCAACCCCACTAACCTTGGCCTCTGGTTTCCTGAGACCCACCCCCAGTGCAGTTGACATGACTTACCACTCTCCAGCCAAATATAAAAAAAAATACCTGGGGCCAGATTTATCAAAATGGCATGCAAAATGTCTTGCAATGCAACGCAGCAAGACAACTGCACTGCGCTAAGTGACATAGAGAGAGTAGGACTGGAACATATATAATAAGATAAGATGCATTCCTGCTCTCTTCCTGCACAACACAGGCTCCCTTGCACCATGGTGTAAGGGGGCCTGATGGGTGCATGTGCTACCAGCAGGATTGTCCTTTCCTGCACAAAAGCAATCCTTAGAGGCATTTTCCTCTTTCTATGTGTGCTGCAGAAATAACAAGAAGAATTTAAGAGATTTCTCCTTGTTCAGCCTCTGTTGGGAAGGTGTACCATTTTGACACTATTCTAGGTGTACTATGCGTAGTAAGTCTAGGATTGCATCAGAATCCATGAGTGGATATGTAGTAAGGCTCATGCTTCATCTATGGAACACCGTCCTAACCCTGTGTAAAGGAAGCGATTTGCACTACCTTGTATTACTCTGAATTTACCAAGCCATGCTAGGAGGCTTTGCCTGCCTTGGTGAATCTCATTTAAGCCCTTGCATTCCCTTGTGTTGTCTTTAGTAACACAAGGACAACATAACGGCTTAGCAAATCTGGCTCCTGGTGTCTTTCCAAGCTTCCCATCCGTTCTTTGTAATACCCTCCCTCACCCTTGCTCTCCATACATAAAACAAGTGGCAAGTGTCCTGCTCTGACTTTCTGAGATCTCCAGAGAACAGAGGCAAGTGGCAGATTTCCTTCAGTGAGTAAAAAATCTTCGGCATTGGTGGTTCCATGTTCTTGCTCAGACATCAGGTACCTGAAAAATCCAAACTCATTTTTCACTGCTGTAATGTGAGAGCAGAAAGTAATGGGTTTTAAGCCTGTCTTCTATATGGTGGCTTCCTATAAAAGTCTTACATAACATACAGACTAACAGGTAAGTAACAGTGATTAACAGGTATGTTTTTTATCTGTGATTTTAGGCTATGAGAGTGAAGCTCAAGTTGTCTATGGTGTCAATCAGAAGCTTGATCCGGAAAAACATCTCCATTGTTCACTTTTTGATCTATGTAATTATATGATCTGTATGGTCCTCACAAACAAATGCTTTTGCCTTTTGCTGCTATTTAGATGCAGAGGAGCAGTGGGAGAACTATATGTAAAATGACCTCTCCTTCCTGTCCTATATGACAAAAGAAAAATACCTGGCCACCTGCCAGCCATCCTCACCAACCTCTGTGCACTTCCAACTCCTACCATTTCAAACTGTGCTAGAACCAGCACTTCACTGTTAGACTCCTTGTGAACCCTATCAGAACTGCCTGGAATTCCTCTATGAATTAACAACAGTGGGAACCACATGTTGCTTCTCACTGCCCTAAATAACCAGGTTTGCAATCTCTTATTCAGATAGAACCATACATAATATATAGAATTGTAGATGGGTAACAGTGAATTACAATGTTGTTTTTCACCGAGGAATTTTGAGTGACATCAAAAAGACACAGAGAGCAAAGTTTGTGTTATCTATGATGTCACTCAGAACCTTGAGGTAAAAAACATCCCCATAATTCACTTTTTACCTATCTATAATTTTATGTTTTTAATGGTCCTCAAAACCATCTACCACTGCTTTTAACTGCTACTCACGGTCAGGGGAGTAACGGGTGAGCTATACATAACATGGCATCTCTTCCATGTCCAAAATGTAAAAATAAAAAATACCAGGTCTCTAGCTCCCTCCAAATATCTCTCCTCTGTCCTTGCCAGCACAGGTAGCACCCAGGCTCCCGTCTCTCCCAGCCAATAACGACGCAGCAGGAGCCGCATCATGATTGGTCGCTCAGGCAGTACTTTGGAGGCTAGGCACGTTCTCCACTGGGCTGTGCAACACAGCCCAGAGAATATGCCAAGTGTGCATGATTCTTTGGCGGGCCCCAGAGGGCTGACCAAGCCTTCATGCGCACTTAGGGAGGAAGTGCATACCACTCCTGCTCCCTCTAACGGCAGGGAACGCAGCCGCGCCTCGCCCGACCTGGCTGAAGTCCTGCAAAGAAAAATAAAATGATAATAACTTCTTGTTATTATCATTTTATTTTTATTTTCCACTGCTCAACGAGCAGTAGGACGACACTCCTCAGCCGCCACTGGGTGAGAGAAAGTCTATGAGAACCACCAACTGCGTATCTACCCCTGAGCTCCACATGCATCAACCTAAAAAACGATCGCAAACGGGCAGATTCGCAGATTCTGCCCCTTTGCGACTGGTATTTTATGCATATGGGATGCATCATCCCAAATGTAAAAATCGCAATTTAAGTCATCGCAAAAGATTTCTTAAATTGTGAGTGCATTTTTCAAAGTCCCATTGTTAGAACTGGGGGTCTCTAGTTGGCAGAGGTAGGTACCACTGTCCAAATAGGGACCCTTGCTTCTAGTCAGGGTAAGGAGGAAACCCTCTGAGATAACCCCTGAGGCTGCTCTTTATGGGGCCCTCAAACTGGCTGCAGAATTGTTTAAGCTGTCCAACTTTGTAGGAATCCAAATCCTCAATACAAAATTCCAATTCTGCCTCTTCCACACTGGGTGACTTTCCATTCACAGGCATGATGCTTTGCACAGTTAATCAAAAATAGAACCAACTAAAAAAAACTTAACCGTAGTATGCGGTGGCGTAGTGCTCTGCACTCACAAGTGATGTACACCAATCACTGTGGGTCTAGTACAAGTTCAAATCCCACAGCTGACCACCAATGTTAGAACTGGGGGTCTCTAGTTGGCAGAGGTAGGTACCACTGTCCAAATAGGGACCCTTGCTTCTAGTCAGGGTAAGGAGTATACACTCTTTAGATAACCCCTGCTCACCCCTTGGTAGTTAGGCACGAGCAGTCAAGGCTTATCAAAGGCAATGTGTAAAGTATTTGTACCAACACTCACAGTAACACAGTGAAAACACCACAAACTGATGCCACAACAGTTTAGAAAAATAAAGGTATTTAATCTGCACAAGACCAAAATGACAAAAAGTCCAACATATACAGTTCAAGAATATGGTTGCAAAAGAGTTCTTAAAGTTGCGATGAAATAATCCACAGTTGCGTGAAAAGTTCACAGTTGCATCATGTTTAGCCAACAGTACCTTTAAATGCGCCAAAGTTCAAAAACAGAAGCTAGTGCGGTGGAAAACAAGAGATGCATCTCACCTGAGACCCTGGGGAGGCGATGCGACAACCCCGCTGGATGTAGTGGGCATGTTGCGGTGACTCCGGTCTGTATTGGGAGGGAGGCAATACCTTGTAGGGATTCCGGTGCGGAGGTTGCCTAGTGAAAAAGCTTGCAAAGGCATGATGCGATGATCTTTGGGGCTGCGACGATCTCCGGGGCGATGATGTGCGGTCCAGCGGCGATCTTCCTCTCGCAGCTCCTCGATGCGATGGCTCTGCGATGATGTTCGCAGCGACGTGATGCTGTCCGCAAGCAAGTAGTGCGACGATCTCACGCAGCGACGACAGGCTCTGCGACGACACTCGCAGCGATGGTATTCTTCCCGCACCGGACTAATGCATCCCGCAAACAAAGGATGCGATGACTTTGGCAGCGGCAACAGGCGCTGGGCCGATCTCAGCCTTCGTAGCAGCAGGAATTTCCTCTCACTGACGGGGATGCTCTCCGCAAGCGAGCGATGCAATAAAACTTGCAGAAAGTCTTTAAAAGCTTGGTTTCCAGCTTCCCAACACAGGTACAACTTCCAGAGGCACCACACAAGGACCAAGCACTCTAGGAAGGACAGAACTCTCTCAGCAGAGTTCAGGGAAGCTGGGGGTGAAGTCCTTTTGTTCCTGGGACTTCTTAACAGGGAGCCAGCTCTTCTCAGGCCCTTGGAGATTCCTTCAAACAAGGGGACACAGCACAAAGCAAAGTCCTTCCCCTCTCCTTGGCAGCAAAGCAACTGCAGGTCAGTCCAACAAAGAAACAGCAGGACAGTCTTCTTCAGTTTTCAGGCTTTCAACTTGGCAGAGGTTCCTTCTTGATTCCAGGATGATCTAATTTTCTGTAGTCAGGGGTCCTGTACTTATACCCCTAAAAGTCTTTGATCCCTTTGTGCAGGAGGGCTCTGAGCCCGGTCTGAACCAGTTCTGGGTGTTCCTTGAGCACTTTGTTTTCCTGGCCTCTCCTTTCCTTTCAGGGAGAGGGCAGGGTCGTCAGCCGCCCAGCAGGAGGTGGAGCCAGCATTGTGGAAGGCAGGCACAGCCCTATTCAGGCCCAGGTGCTATCCCCTACCACCACTCAAGATGCAGGTGCAGTCATTCAGCCTTGGGCTGACTCAGCCAGCCTCCCGGGGGCTCCCAGCCTCTGTCACTCTCATACCAGACAGTCAATTCACAAACAGGCCAAGGCACACAGAAAGTTCAGACAAGACAACAGCAACTTTTACGCAGGGAGCACTTGCACTTTGACACTGAACAGCAGTGGCAAAGTGCCCAAAGTATCTGAACCAGCAAAAACGACATCCAGCACAGCACCAAAAATACAGGAGTTAGAGGCAAAAACATAGGAGGAAACCACGCCAAAGATGCCAGGTCTAACACCCATGTTACTCACGCCCTTGGGGCATGTGTGTGTGCAACATGCGGTAAAAGGAAATTCCAGGGGTGCAACAAGGCGTCCTTTTGGCACCCTTGAAATTACATGTGCAATTTGCGGGTATCTATTGGGTACTCACAAATTGCGCATGATATTCCTAGGCCCATAGGAATTAATGGGAAGCCATTCCTTAATTGCGAGTCACAATTTGCGAGTCGCATTTAAGGAATGTGTAGGAATCGCACTTTTTTTGCGATTCCTACATGCATAGGCAATTGCTATTCTATAATTGTGAATCCTTAAAAATCGCAATTATAGAATCGCAATTGCCTATTTTGAAGCATGTGCACCTAAATACGTGGGTGGGGGTCAGATCAAATGGGAATTGATCACCTCTCTTGGGTGACATCACAGCAGCAGTTATCTATAGTGGTCAACCACTGTGTAACGTCACAGCAGGTAATAACCGGATTTCGATCTGGTTGTACAAAATAAAGGTTTCTTTGAGCAACAGTCAAATACGTAAAGTGATTATCGTTTTCCTCCCATCCTATTAGCGAGGCAAATTGTAATGGGTAATTTTGTTTTCTAAAAAATATAAAAACTGCAACAAATTTAAGTTTTTGCAGTTTCCACGTTGTGAAACTATCTATTCAGTGCCTCAACCACGCTTTACAACCCATATGTAAGATGGGGCGAGGCCGAGATTTATTTTTAACAACATTACTTAAAACGATCTCCATGCCAGCTTTAAAAGACTGCCTTTGGAAAGCATTTAGACTAACTCTTTCCTGAATACCTTCCAGACATTCTTACTTGATGCTCTCTGAAAGGAGTTACCCTATTCCCAAATGAAGGCTGTTTGCGTGACTACATTTCAAGTATGCCTCTGGGACTCTCTCACCTGTATTAAAAATGTAGGTGTTTGAGGTATAGGCGGATCATAGTAGGACAACATCAGCTCTGTAATCCTCCAAGTCTTTGTGAGAATTATCCCCTGCCAGGGAATGACTGATGTGATGTTATGCTGCTTCTTGCTCCGCAGACAGACAACAAAACAAAAAACTGGTGCCTACAACAGTTTGCACTGTGGAAGTTACAACTTGTTAACAATATTTAGTTCTTTAAGTGGGATGGAAAAGGTAGAGAGAGTTCTCGAAAGGGGTCTGGCAATGAAACATAACTAGGCCAGATGTAGGAGACCAAATACCGGTCGGTAACGGCCGATTTCGGTATTTGGTGTTTGACATGTAGGGGGCTTGAGATTTACAGAGTCGGTAAATTTACCGTTTCGGTAAATTTACCGATTCTGTAAATCCAGATGTAGGTGGCACATTAAACAGTGCCACAGGCCCTTAAGAATTCGTTATTTACCATGTAATACTATTGCATGGTAAATAACGAATTCCTGTGTACATGCACATCTGTGCATGTACATCTGTGCCATGTGGCACACAGACATACCCTAAGGGCATGTATGTGTGTCACATGGCACACAAGCCTGAATCAGGGGTGCAACAGATTCGGTAAATTAATCGGTAAAAATACCTACATAGCATTTACCGATTTGTAAATACCGAATCGGTTAAATTCGGTATTTACAAATCGGTAAATGCCATTTACCTACATCTGGCCCTAGGAGTTCTATCAGGGGCGTGCCCTCTGTTACAAAGGGCGTGGCCTAATACAGTGTACTAGAATCATGTGCCGCACACATTCATAAATAATATTTATAAAATCATAAGCAATAATATATTCATCCAAAAACATTTTTCAGTGTCTTTAGAAATAAGTCTGAAAGGGATTTTTGTTTAAGGGAATTCGTCATTTTTAACAACTGACACCTTTTATGAGCTAGTTTCTACAGTCTGTCTATTTTCATACTCTGTATAGATTACTTTTATTGATGGTGAATGGAGAAGAACTTTCGATTTCGGTTTGAAGTAAATTTGCAGCGATATGATGCCTAATAGATATCTTACGAGTGTCTGTGCTTAATTTGTTCTGGTGGTTTCTGGTGCTCGGACCGGCATTTAATTGTCCCCAAAAGAAAGACTACCCTCCCACACCAGATTTTCCTTGGATTAGTGTGGTACCACTCCACATAATGTTTGCCAAGATAGGTGAGGTTGCATGGGTGCAGGCAGTATTTTGGGGTTTGGACAGTCATATGCAGGGGTATCCACCCCTCGGGGGGATGAAGAAGCACAAGCAAAAGAAGACGGTGTGCGGGTTTCAGCGATCAGGCCAAGGAGTATCTTTGTAGGAGGGTCCGCAGCATGTCTGAGGACAACAACGAGGTGGTGAGCGGAGCCCTGCACACTCAGTGCTGAGGGTAGGCCTGATCTACTCAGACTTGTTGTTCTCGACCAGGCCTGGGTCACAATGCAACGCACAACGAACTCTGCATTGGGTGGCATGGCAACTGCTGTGGTGGGATTTTCACCTCCGCAGGGGAGTACTGTAGGCAGGAAGGCTGGGCGAGACGCAGGAGGAGAATGCAGGGATCAGCTGGCAATAAAAAGAATATGGGGAGGCGATGCAGCCTGGCTGAAGTGCCGGCAGACCTGGAACATTATAGAGTGGTGGGCCATACGCGCATTTAGCTGGAATGTGGTCGGCAGTCCCCTGAGCCCCCAGGGCCCCGAGAGGGCAAGTGTCCTCTGGACCAGTCAGCCTGGAACACCCAGGGGGTTGTGAAACAGTGGTGGCTGGGGAAAGGGCCCAGCCACTAAGCAATTTAAGAAGGCTGATGGGCAGGCACTGGCCATAGCGGAGGTTAGTTTTACCCACAGCTGCACGTATGTGCCCATAGTGGGACCGAGGGCAATGGGGCTGGGCCTGCCCTGGTGTCAAAGTGGCAAGTCATGGACTTTGAATGCCCGTATCAGGTAGCAGCGAATTTTGATCTAGGAGACTAAAAATAGATAAGATTGCATGTGCAGGGCCAGGGAGACTGCACTGTGCCAGGGCCCAGCAGGGGGCGAGTACCCTGTTCCAGGTGCACTGGGGCTGAGTTTTAGGTCTTAGGACTGATGACCAAGGGGCAGGAGGGCATTGGCTTTGGGTGCCAAAAGGGCAAGAGATAGACACTGGGAGCTGGTGAGGCTCATGGGCCCTCTGGTGTGAGGGACTCCCACAGGTTGGTGCAGCCTGCTGGTGAATGGTGCGCCAAAGCCAGTAGGTAAGACTGGCAGACAGGTGGTGATGCTGACGGGGTGTATAAGGGCCCCTGGATGTTGGCCGGAAGAGGTGGGGGGTCCGATGCAACCCCCCCTTACGCTGAGGGCTTAGGCACCCAATGCACAACAGGAGTGGCATCCCTTGCCAAACACAGATTTGCCTTTGAAGAAGAGTGGTATGTTGGGCAGTGTGTATAGAAGGTGCAGATGAGGATGAATTGACTTTGGATTATGATGAGGGCAGCAATGAGTGGGAGGAAAGTGAGCTGCTTGATGACAAGGATATTGGGCTGACAGAGACGAGAACAAAAGGGATAGTGTAGGCAACAGAAAATATAGTTGGTGTCTTTCAGAAGCCAAGTGCAGACAAGGGAAGTACCATTGGCTGGTCGACACAGAAAATCGGCTGACGTCACAAGGAGAGGAGGGACTTGGGTACCATGCCGTCAGGTAAAGCAGATTGGTGGTCAGTGTGGGACGCGGGGAGGCGAGTACCAGGAGAAAGGCTTCCACATGTTGTGGACGGAGTCATTGATGATGGAGGGGACTAAGGCTAAGGAAGCCTTAAAGGTGATATCGATGCCAAAGGAGGTCTATGGTGGCAAGTCCACCATGAGAAAGGTTGTCAGACGGAGGATGCGGAAGGGACTGATGTTACAAGGGGCGAGGAAGCTTGAGAGGTGGAGAAGCAAAAGAAACAAGTGCCTTACATGGGTTTTAGCGATGCCCCTGGGGTCACACCTTTCTGACGAAACTAAGAACAGGATATGGAAACATGAGTACATAGGTGTATTCAAACTATTACACAGGGACATACAGGCTAAAGAGGGGTCTAAGGAGGAAGAGTGGGATCTGACAAGGAGGTCTAGGGTGCCCATCAACATGGAAAATTGGACTCTATGTTTGAAACTAAGGAGAACAACGTCAAGGACAACATTGTCTGCATAACCAAACACTCCAGCCTAAACAACAAACTGCGGCAAGCTATCAATTCCAGTTAGTTTTTACTCAATTTAAACCAACCACAGAACCCCCTACCCAAACCCATTTTTGCCTTTAGAAGGAATAAAAACCTTAAAAATCATCTGGCAAAAGGCAAACTACCTGAGAAAGGATCTCCCCATCAAAGCTCATTGACAGGACCCACCCCTATAACTGGCAACCACCGATGTGGTTCTTGCCAAGCCTGCCCTAATGCCATAATTGGCCCTACCATCGCCATCCCCCCTCGCACCATCAATCTTCCTAAAATGACTAATTGTCGTTCTTCCAACTTGGTATATATCATCATCTGCCCTTGCAATCTCCCGTGTGTTGGAGAAACGGGAATGGAAATTAGATTTCGCATTGGGGAACACAAGTCTAACATTAGAACTGCCAGAAGAGGTGCCCCCCTGGTTGAACACTGGGCCACCAAAAACCACCTGGAAAAAGAACTCCAGTGGTTTATCCTTGAGAAAATACAGGCTGGCCCTGGTGTAAACCCCATCGCCCTAAGGAAAAAGAGAGAAGTATTCTGGATTTTCTACCTTGACAGAGTGACGAAGGGTCTTAATGAGGAATGTCCCTGGGCGAATGCCCTCACTTAGGCTCTAGACATCTGTTTCCCTCTGCCCCTTCGCAGAGACATCGATTCTACCTTTTGAAACATAACCTACTCTCTCAATTAAGGGACTGGAGAAACCCCCTTCTTCCCCCCCTTTTTTCTTTGAACCCCTTATTGATGGACCATTCCCCCCCTGGCGTATATGTATGTCATTGGCTGCCCCGAGTACCTGCCTCCAACCAATCTAAATATCCCCGTTTTTGCACTACTGTTCGAACTTATTTGTTTCTTTAAAATACCTACTCTTCCCTTTAAATCATGAAATTCCATTTAGGCTTGGCCTTTGAGAGTTGAAATCAGGGAGAGTGTTTTCCTTGCTCTCCCCTCTCAAGGACGGCTATCCCCGTCCACCCCCTTGGTACCCTGTATTGCCTTCTTATCCCGCTCCAAGATGGCGGCCCCCGCCTTGCCGCCGAGATCTTTGAAACCTTTGCACCGATCTACCACGCATGACCCCTGTCTAATCTCGCGCTATTTTAGCCGGGTCATCTCCTTGGTATCCTGTATTGCCTTCTTACCCCGCTTTAAGATGGCGGCCCCCGCCGAGCTGCAGGGGTCTTTGAAACCATTGCGCTGATCTGCCACGCATGACCCCTATCTAATCTCGCGCTATTTTAGCCGGGTCATCCTTTTGCGAACTGCATTAAAAGATCCCCCCCTTCAATCTCTCACTCTCACCCTACCTGGAGGGTGCACTCCGTACGGCGATCCTTGGAAGCATTCTACCGCACTGAGAGCAGGTAAGAGAGCCCCGCTTGATTATCTCTATGTCCATCCCACGCCGGAATCATTGAGAGCCTTAACCTCCCTTACTCCGTGTCTTTTCCCCCCTTAGGAGGTGAAACCCTGGACATACCTATATCTTCCTTCCCGCCCGCTCTCCTCCGCTGGCCCATTGAGCCACTTACCGAACGCCTGTTACTAAAAGGGTCCTGCACTGAACCTAATGTAATTTTTAAACCGGTAAGCTTGCAAATACCCCTTGCGAACTGTCTGATTTATGCTTAACTCGATCAACTCACTCCTTAGCGCAACACCCCCCCATGTTGATCCTTTGTGCTAGATACTTCTCTTCCTAGCCGGTCCATTTATCAAATCAGGTATCCCTACCACGTTCCGATCTTGATTTTGATTTCTTTCATCCTGAAAGTGATCTGTGAAGTAACTCCTGCGGAACCCTTATTCGTCAGTCCATATATGTTATGCTATCTATTGAGTCCCTGCCTCTTTATTTTCAGCCCAAAATCTTATCCCTCCTAAAAAGCGATTTCTGTAACAATTCCTGTAGAGCTTTCCTATTTGCCAGTTCCAATGTGTCCTGTTACCTATTGAGTTCATGCCTTCTTATTTTCATTCCAAATCCTAATTTGACGCACTGACGTCCCATTACTTGGAAACTGTACTTCGTGGAGTATCTACTGCCTGAAGCCCTTTGGCGAGTCACGGTATGGGCTTTTCTCATCTTTTCTAAAGGTTTATATCTAACCTCCTTGCGCCAATACCCATAACCCCCCTGTTTTTCACTATTCTACCCCTTAGTCAAAACCCCTTGATGCACTGAATCACCCTAGACTGGACCTGGACTTGCCCTGCTCCTCGACTCTCCTGCGAGGAACTATCCTAAACTTTTCCTTCAACCTACATATAATGCGTGAGTCTGTTTTTAAGCCCCTGTTATGTGAGTCTTGAAAAAAGCTTTCTTGTCGTATTGGCCTCTTGATTACTGGGAACCTTGGAGTTTATTGTCTGGCTTCTGTATATGCCTTTTGAAATGTTACCTTTTGAAATGTTGAAACTCTGAACCCTTGTTTGAACACTCCTCTAAACAAATGCTATTTTAACTATGTCATCCCTACAGATAATACTTCTCTTCTGTGGCCCTTCCTCTCCCGTCTCCTCACCCTTGCCCTGATGAAGGTGTAGCCCGCCCTGGGCTAGACACCGAAACGCGCGTCGGTGTTTGTTCCAATTGTGGAACCCTTATAATCCTGAGGGACTGTATGCCATCTGTCCTATATACATCGGATACATCGGTGGCTATTGTGTGAAATGCTGTATGAATTTTGAATGACTGTATTTGTATGTTGGTGTTGTGAATCGTGAGAACCTGGGCTAAAATTTGTAAATAACTGTTTTATCTATTGTCCTGAATTATATATATTTTTGTCTTCCCTGTCTATTTACACTAATGAAATATCAAATGAAAAAAAGAAAAGAATGAACTATAATAATCTATAATAAACTGTCTTTTGTTACAATGAATGTGTTGATTTATCTGTGAGATGTTCATGTAGGGTTCAGAGTGGCACATAATTCCTCGGACCTCTTGTAGGCCGACCTTAAAAAGTACTGGGCAGGTCCTCTCCTCTGTTTTGATACTTAGGCACCCAATGCACAACAGGAGTGGCATCCCTTGCCAAACACAGATTTGCCTTTGAATAAGAGTGGTATGTTGGACAGTGTGTATAGAAGGTGCAGATGAGGATGAATTGACTTTGGATTATGATGAGGGCAGCAATGAGTGGGAGGAAAGTGAGCTGCTTGATGACAAGGATATTGGGCTGACAGAGACGAGAACAAAAGGGAGAGTGTAGGCAACAGAAAATACAGTTGGTGTCTTTCAGAAGCCAAGTGCAGACAAGGGAAGTACCATTGGCTGGTCGACACAGAAAATCGGCTGACGTCACAAGGAGAGGAGGAACTTGGGTACCATGCCGTCAGGTAAAGCAGATTGGTGGTCAGTGTGGGACGCGGGGAGGCGAGTACCAGGAGAAAGGCTTCCACATGTTGTGGACGGAGTCATTGATGATGGAGGGGACAAAGGCTAAGGAAGCCTTAAAGGTAATGTCGATGCCAAAGGAGGTCTATGGTGGCAAGTCAACCATGAGAAAGGTTGTCAGACGGAGGATGCGGAAGGGACTGATGTTACAAGGGGCGAGGAAGCTTGAGAGGTGGAGAAGCAAAAGAAACAAGTGCCTTACATGGGTTTTAGCGATGCCCCTGGGGTCACACCTTTCTGACGAAACTAAGAACAGGATATGGAAACATGAGTACATAGGTAGGTGTATTCAAATTATTACACAGGGACATACAGGCTAAAGAGGGGTCTAAGGAGGAAGAGTGGGATCTGACAAGGAGGTCTAGGGTGCCCATCAACATGGAAAATTGGACTTCGCCATTTTCAATATATGCCAGTGTTTATTGTAAGAAACACAGAGATTGAGTGATTGCTTTGTTTAAATACATGGATATTATCTGGAAGGTGCAAATGCACTTTGGGGGCTATGCATGACTAGCTACTATGAAAAGTTCTTGGTGCGGGTAAGCCTTAATTCAGATAAGCCTTGGGAGGAGATGGATTCTGGGTTATGGATGCAGTGTAGTCTTCTACACAATCCATAGCCTCGACACACACTTCGTGAGACCTTTCTATCACATACCAGCCTATTCAGCGCCACCTCATGTTAGAATAGAAATGATAATGTTTGCACATTGCCTTATATAAGTTAGCATTCGCTGCAACATTTTCTTCACAGGCGCCATTTTGAGCTGTTCGAAACTGATCTCGTTCAAATTCAGAGAAATGCCCCCCTTAGAGTTTTGTTTTCTTCACTTCTGTTCTGTTTCAGTAATGAATACACTGTTCCTATAAGCGCATACCTTTCTCACTACATTGAGGTCCTCTCCCACTTATCTAGTGGCGGGCCCAGATGGAACAACTTTGGAATTGAGATACTTTGTGAATGATAGAAGCGCTGAAACAATTTTTTGTATTTTACTGCTAGGCTGCACCTGCCTGGAATAATCCACTGTGGGTGAGTTCTAGGCCAGTTACGAAACGTACATAATTTATCTTTATGTTTGCCGATTTCAGTCCTCTCTGCAGCACTCCTAGCGACTGGGCAGACCGGGCTCCACTCTGAGTGTATATTACTAAAGAGTTATTGGTTTGTATTCTCTACTGTCTGACGACTCTTCATTTGGTACAGAAGGCTGAGAAGTGGTCATTAGCAACCCGGGTGACCCTAAATGGCCACTTCTTTCAGTTGACGCCCGAACAGGGACTCCTTCGGGTGATTGATCCATCTCCTTTCCGCAGACGGGGAGAGGCCGAGGACATCGTCGAGTCGGACTGACGGCTCAGGAATCACTGCACGAAGACTTTTTATTTGCTTGCAGCTGCCACTTCTGTCCTGCTGGATGATGCTTCACCCAGTGGTCATCTCGACTGGAGTCCTAAATGGTGAAACCCTTGGATCTGACTGTTTGGTCTGAAAATTCAGCAATGGAGAACTGATTAATTTGTACTGCTGATATCAGGTGAGTTTGTTTTGGTTCTTTGTGGATATGGTGCCATTGTGGTTTGAGTTTGGTACGGTCTGAGGACTGTCTTGATAAAAAAGTTCTTGCAACTGCTTTGCCAGGTAAAATATAACAAACTTGTTTTCCTTTTAAAAATGCCTGCCCCAGTAAAGTTTGGAATTTGTGCTGTTGTAGTTGTTTTGCAGATGTTCGATTGGAAGAAGCTCAGCCGGCGCCTCCTGAAGGCAGCCCTAATTTTGATATGTATGTGAGAGAGAGAGAGAGAGAGAAACTTGTTTATTTAGACCTTGGTCTTTTGAACAGTACAGAACACACGCATTTAGGATAAAAAAGTACGGACAGACAAAATTCTACTACATCTTAGATAGGTAAAATTCAGTACTTGCTAAAAGAAAATTAAAATATATGTATGTGAAACATGGTCTTAGCCCTATTATGTTTAGTACATTATGGCACAAATATACGAGGGACAATGCCGAGTTGCAAAGGCTGTTGATAGGCACTTTCAATTAACAAAAGATTGGGTTTTCACGGGACCAGTTTTTAAAGAAGTAGGCAGTCAATGTTTGATTCTCTTCAAACTTGGCAGAAGGAGGAAAGACAGAGACGGTTAAAGATGGAAGGAGATGCACGGAAAGGGGAAAATGCAAACATTAACGCAAAAAGTTGTAGTATATGATAGAGTAAAACAGGAGGCAGGAGTTGAATGTGAAGATAGGAGATTTCGGCTACACATTGATAATTCTTATTTGGGGAAAATGATACTTTTGTGAAGGAGCTGTTAGACACACGGCCTCTGCCTCCTCATGCCCCACAGAGGATATATCCTACCATTCCCTTACAGTCAAAGCATCCTGTTATGTCTGCTTTGACTGTTCTCGTATTTACGGCTGTTGTTTCAATGACTTTGGCTATGGGACCTTCTTCCGCTTCTCTGTCCTCGTAATCTTTGACCACTGTGACCCCTAGTACATCTATAGGTTTAACTCCTGAATCTTCCGTTCTTTTTCCTCCGGTACAAGCGTTAACAATGCTCTTGCCTGCTACTTCTGTTGCCTCTCCTTCTATGGTTTTTCATCCTCCAGCAATCTTGACTACTGAGTCACCAGTACGTGGGTTTGAAGATAGAGTTTGGATGAAATTCATTGAACGGATGGGTCCGTTAGTACTCTCTGGAGTAGGGGAAGATGAGAAGGAGGTGCTGGCCAGGCAGGCTATGAAGTGGACTAGCAATCCGGTTTATGGCGCTGAAGATATTTGGCAGGCTTTGTGTGAGTTTGAGTCTTTTCTACAGCAGCATATTCTCCACCATATGTCTGCCACATTGCTCAATCTCTGGCGCACACATATTAAAATTGAGGCCCCACAAGTGTTATTTGATAGTAAAGATCGTGTTTATATTTCTGATTTAGCCCCAGGACAGGTGCTCGCAAATATTAATACTATAGTTTCCTATAGAGTTCGGTTGTTTGAAAAGAGTCCCACTAAAATCACTTATTTCCCTAAGCGTGAGGTTCATCCAATATATCATCCAGAAATTCCTGAGTTAACGGATCAGCACAGTAATGTACCTAGAGCAGCTGTAGCCACTTGTTTTCAGGAACAATGGGTCTATACTCTGTGGAAAGGAGCGATGTTTTGCCCTTAAGGCTACCCTCCCCGATCCTAGGAAAAATCGCACAGCTTATTATAGGGAATTAGAAGAAGCTGTTTCTTCTACTGTAATGACTCTTACTGATATTGCAACGTTTTTTGGTCTTCTTGTTCCGGTTGATATTTGGCGGCAGGTGCATAATCACGATCATATTGCAGGATTGGGTGGTACATGGAATGTGATTAAAGGATGGGATCAGGAAAGGAAGCCAGGAGATAAGACCCATGCAGAGATACCTGCTTTGCCTGGTTGTATTATTACTTACATGCATATTCGTATTGATGGTTTTTGTTCAGATTGAAGACACATTTCTGGATTATAGTGGGCAGGATATGTCCACTGAGGGGGAGTCCGCTTGTTTGTGGACAGGTTTGATACTAATCTTCTTCCTGAGATAATGACTTGTTTGCAAGCGTCTGAAATTACTTGGTCTACGTTTTCTCCCTCTGTTATTTGAAAAAGGCCCAATATTATGAACATCGAAATCAGGATGAGAAAGATAAGACTGATAAGAAACATAAAGATCTAATGACAAGGGTGTTGTTGCAGCAAGCATTTCCGGGCAATAATAGGGGACGAGATGGTACTTCCAGACAGCTTCCAAGTACTAGCAGGCAGCCTTCAACAACATCTTTAGGGCCAAATCAGTGTGCATAATGTAACTAGGAAGGTCATTGGTATAGACAGTGCCCTGTGCCTTTACAGAAAGTTGCGTCTCCTACGGAGTGAGGTTCTAGTGGCAGAGGTCAGTGGGACTGATAGAGCTCAGAATGCTACGGTTTCACTGGGTCGCTCTGATAATAATTACTTTGATGTCCCTCGTGATGGACAATATTATCATGACGATTACATTATGGATGAGGTGACAGGTTTGTCTTATACCTAGAACAGCCCGGGACACCTGTTGATCAGCGTGGTCATTATATCACAGCAAATTGGCAAGGCTAGGCTGGAATTTTTGGTGGTAACAGGTGCGACAAAGAGTTCTGTTTCATGACACATGGTCCCCAGGGCGGCTCTGTGAGTACTAAACAGTGTTTGTCTCAGGATACACTACTCCCAGCTGAATTTGCTGAAGTATCACCATTCTTTGGGCAACAGGTGACACGGATGTAAGGCTGTTGCATATACCAGCAGTTTCTATACAGGTTAGGGATCATGCTATTCTGCCTCA
Organism: Lissotriton vulgaris; assembly: GCF_964263255.1. Taxonomy (NCBI): domain Eukaryota; kingdom Metazoa; phylum Chordata; class Amphibia; order Caudata; family Salamandridae; genus Lissotriton; species Lissotriton vulgaris. The sequence goes on from NC_141695.1 coordinate 1,640,490,268, forward strand.
CACTCAACAGTATAAAATACCTCAGGCGGGAGAACTGGCACTTCTTCAGATTATTCAGGATTTGATACAAAAGGGAGTAGTGGAAGAAACATCTGCCAACATTTGTAATAGTCCTATTCTTCTGATTCTTAAAAGGACACCCTCAGGCTCCTCTGACGACCATGATAATGTTTACAGTTTTGTGATTGATTTGTGCGAGGTTAATAAAACAGTAGATCCACAGTTCCTGGTGGTTCCTGATATCACTACTCTTTTGACAATGATTCTTCCTACTGGTAAAAGAATTTCTGGTATTGATTTAAAAAATGCTTTCTTTAGTATTCCTATCCAACCAGACAGTAGATATTTGTTTGGGTTCACACTGACTGGTAGAAGTTTTAGATTATGTCGCACTCCTCAGGGCTAAACGGAGAGTCCTAGTATTTATAGTCAAGCATTAAAAGGTCAGCTGGATCCCTTATCGCTTCCCTCAGGAAATGTATTGGTGTAGTATGTTGATGATCTACACATAGCTTCTGATACGGAACAAGGTTGCAAAGACAGTATAGTCAAATTGTTGTTGCATTTGCCCCATCATGGACATAAGGTTTCTCTTTCTAAATTTCAGTATTGTTGACAGGAGGTCACCAATTTAGGTCACCTACTGTCGAAGGAAGGTAGGAAGTTGCGATTAGTACTATTGTTAAAATGCCCATTCCACAAACTCAAAAAGATGTGCACGCCTTTATAGGTATCACTTTCTACTGTCGCCTGTGGATACCTAAATATTCACTATTAATTAAACCTTTGCTTGCATTAACAACAAAAGCACTGCCAGAGCCTTTGCTTTGGCCGCCCGAATGTCAGCAGTCTTTTGAGCAATTGAAAACTGCACTTTGTTTGGCTCCAGTGCTTGGTACACCTAACTATAATAAATCGTTTGTGCTCTATGTCCACGAGATGGCTGGTTGTGCGCTTTCTGTCCTAACACAAAAGTTTGGGGATAAGCAGAGGCCTGGTGCTTATTTGTCTGCGTGCTTAATCCTGTCTCAAGGGCACTCCCGAGTTGTCTGAGAGTGGTTGTGTCTGATGCCACTTCAATCAGGCAATTGGCTGGACTCGTACTTGATACTGATCTCTCAGTTATGGTACCTCCTGCTGTGTATACACTTTTGAATAAGACAAAGGCACAGCACCTCACTAGTGTACGTCTTACTGGCTGTGAATTAACATTGTTTGCTAAGCATATTACGGTTAAAAGTTGTGCCATTCTGAACCCAGCCACATTGCTACCCCTCCCTTCTGAGAATGATGCAGTTGATAAACATGATTGTATCTTCGGACGGAAGTAGAGATGAAGGGATGGGTAGGCCGGGCTGATGTTCCCTCATCTAACCCCCAAGGAGAACTATATATTGATGGTTTCTGTTTTAAATTACCAGATGGCACCACCACTGCAGCTTATGCTATCACCATTTTCTGCTTTGTGGTAGAGACATCACAGGTCCCTTATCAGTCGGCTCAAGCTGCTGCGCCCGCTGCTGTCATTTGAGCTTGCGAATTGAGAGAATGACTGGTTGTCAATATCTATACTGACAGCCAGTATGCATTTGGCGTTGCACATAATTTTGGGCGATTCTGGGATGAGAGAGGGTTTCTACTTCTCATGACACCAAGATTCAGCATGGGCACCTCATATTGAGGCTTTTGTCCATTCTAACACTCCCCAAGAAATTAGCCATAATTAAGTTCAGTGCCCACAGGAAGGTTACTGAAGATGTGGGTAGGGAAAATGCTTTTGCAGATCAGGCAGCTAAGAAAACGGCACAAACAAAGATGAAACGCATGTTTGTAGCTGGTGGGTTCACAAAGTTATCATGTTTTAGAATACCCTTGAGATTGTAAAGGGGATACAAAGTGAATCCACTATAGTAGAATTAGAGGAATGGCAGGAGAGTACAGCGCAGTTGAATGAGGAAGGTTGTTGGATGGATAATTCAGGGAAACAGAGATGGATGTTGCCAGATGCATATGTTCTTCCTCTGGTTACTATGGCACATGATCCAGCTCACATTAGTGCAAAAGGCATTTGTCAATTGTTAGCCCCTGTATGGCAGAATGACAATATTTCCAAGACAACTGTGCATTTAGTAAAGTAATGCATGGTCTGCATGATGCATAATTCAGGGAAGGGTACCCGAACACCACTTGATAATTTTGCACCACCCACTTTTCCTTTTGAAGTCCTTCAAATTGATTATATTGAATTAGAGAGATACAATAATATTAAGTACATTTTGGTGGTTGTATGTGATTCAGTAAATGGGTTGAGTTTTACCCCAAAAAAGATAACACAGCCATTACGACTTAAGGAGTTCTTTCCTCGTTTCGGCCTGCCCCAAATTTTATGGTGTGACAACGGAAGTCGTTTTAATGGGAAAGTGATTAAATTGATTTGTGAAGGTCTACATGTAAAACAGAAATTTCGCGCTGTCAATCATCCACGGTCAGCAGGTTTGGTTGAGAAGTACAATGGTACTGCCAATAATTCAGGAGACAACAGGTTAAAGTGGCCAGATGCTTTACCATTAGCTCTTTTGTCAACAAGAACCACAGCTCATTCTAGGACAGTATTGTCTCCTTACAAGGTCGTGTTCGGGCATCCGGCAAATGACTGGGGCATCCCGCATCCTCGTAAGTACTTCGATATTGAGTACCATGTGTTGATTGATAACCTTGGCCCGCGAACAGAAAGTTTGTGTTCTATTTACCAAAAGTTGCGGGAAACCCTACCGTTCACACCAGAGAGACCGGGGCACGACATCCAGCCAGGTGATTATGTACTGCTTCGTAATTTTCAGGGGAAGAAAAGTTTGGAGCCACGCTGGAAAGATCCTGAGCAGGTTTTGTTGGTGACACAGATGGCTGTAATAGCCGCTGGTCGAAAGAACTGGATACATGCTACCTATTGTTGGAGGATTCCTTTGCCTTTACCATTTGACCAGTGAGTCAAAGATGGCATAGGAGATACAGAGTGGGAACAGACGCCCAGTTGACCTGGATGCAAACAGACAAGGAGAATGAGGATACTTTGAACGAGGCTGTTACCCCGGAAATACAAGCTATCCAAGAACCCTTGTTCACTGATCACACAGTACATGGTGCTACCAGGTACAATGTGTGCCCTCAGCTGAGGGATACTGAGTCTAAGGCAAAAACAGATCTGAGATGGACTGCGTAAGGTAGCTAGTACTGAGTTACAGTACCAACAGAATTAACAGAAACTAGTGGAGAATTTTCTTTTCACTTTATCTTAGTTGCTCGAACATTAGTTAAGGAAGACTGTAGTATACTTTGAAGGTATACCATCTGGATCGACATGGAATACATTAAAGAGCTTAAAACAGAGGAAGCTCCACCGCCGGTGCTCAACAGGCGCCAACTTATTGATGGACAGTAGGAGGCTGTATCAGTGAGGCTATGACAGACACTGGGAACTTTTTGCATTTTGGCCCTCTTTATTATACGTTATGCATCCCTTTGGTAGACAGGTTGCTGAGGAAGAGCAGCCAATGGCTCTTGTTGCACAGCATGATATAGTGTGGACACAAAAAAAGAAAACAACATGTGTTGTTCTGTTGGTTTTGCTGATAATAGTATTGTGTTGGGTGTCATGTGTTTTGAAAAATGATCAAACTCTGCCCCTACGCAGTAAGGGTAAGGTTATTTCCCCGAAAAGAAATAAAAGAACAGCCTTGAGTAATGTATTTCTAGACACACAAAGGAGATTCTTTGGAGAAGGGACAACTTGTTACCCTACTGAGTCTGTCACTAGTTTATAAACTGCATATCCATTGTCACTTGTAAACTATACATATACTCGTCCACCTCAATTTACAGAAGTCAAGGGAGTTTTTAGTTCTGGCTATCCAGGACCTTGTTTATATTATAGAAAGCCATTGGGAATGGGTTTTCCAGGTTGTGATACCAATACACATTGTGACAATTTGTATATGGACAAACTGAATGTTACTTTGGTGGGCTGGCATTACAAGAAATTGATAAGCACCCGGGAGGCTGGTTATTATACTGCTTTCTGCCCTATTGTGAATACCACAGACCATTCTTTGTATATCAACTGTTCTGGAATAGTGCTGTACAAGAATACAATCGCTTTAGTGAATGACAAAGATCAGAGTACTTTTGGAATGAACACTAGATATGCTGCAGTAGATTACGAAGGACCGATTTATGCATACCTGGGGTTTTATTTCTTGTCTAACGGTACATATTCCAATGTCCATAATGGTACAGACGATGTAGCTCTTGGTATGGTATTGCCCTTATGTGTGCCCTGTAAATGTGCTAAGCCTAATGTACGCTGGGTTAAACATACTTTAATAAAAGAATTCTGTGAGGGTGTGATCGATATGAAGGTCAATAATTATAGTAATGGGATCACTTTTGGATACCTCCTCTCATCCATTTTCACTTTGGGTGGTACCTTTATGGCTCAGGGTGAGAAAGCTAGACAATTTTTTGGGTGCAAGTTGCAAATTTGATCTAATACTACCGTGGCAGCTTTATGTGACATCACCACTCAGTTGGAGAGTATGTGAATATATTCAGAACAGACCAGATATGCAGTTGATTTTATTTTAGCCAAGAGTAGTGGTTTATGCGCGGTAGTTGGAGACTAGTGTGCAGTAGGGATCAGGAATATGGAAAAGAATATCACCAAACACATCTTAGACATACTCGAGAATGTCAAGGGAGTTGAAATATGGAAACTGGAGTTAATCTCTTTTTGGTAGCTGGTGCTGTATTCTTGAAAAAGTGATTTACCTGATTGTGATATTGGTGCTTTGCTATGCGCTTATTCAGTGCCGACCCTTCTGTTGCTCCTATTGCAGCACTATTCTCCCCCATGAAAGGAAAATATTGATTCAGGATACCAATGCCGCAATTATGGTACAAAAAGACATTGAGGATCTCATGAATATAGACGAGGACATTTTTGAGAATTCTTCCCTCCTTACAGTGTCCTTTACTGATGTTGATAAAATGGAGGGCTCATAAAGACTTATTATTGTGAATTTGTATTACTGCTTATGGTTGCCTGCATATGTTGCTGTTAGAACATGTTTTTAGATCATGCTTAAATGAGGGCCTGTTAGAATAGAAATGTTCATGTTTGCACATTGCCTTATGTAAGTTAGCATGTGCTGTGCCATTTTCTTCACAGGAATCATTTTCAGCTGTTCGAAACTGATCTCGTTCGAATTCCGAGAAATGCTCCCCTTAGAGTTTCGTTTTCTTCACTTCTGTTCTGTTTCAGTAATGAATACACTGTTCCTATTAGCGCATATCTTTCTCACTAGCTAGAGGCCCTCTCCCACTTGTCTAGTGGCGGGCCCGGATGGAACGACCCTGGAATAACCCTGGGCGTAGTTCACGTAGTAGCGCTAGGTGTAGCTATACAAAGTGCACTTCGCACTACGCAAGCTACACGAATTGCGCAGTGCAGTAGGGAAAATGCTGTTCGCAATAATTGCACAGTGCCGGATGGTTGTCCGCACTGTGCAATTATTGAAAATGGCATAATCTACTGTACAAGCGGTCGTTCTCTGCAGCTCGAGTAGATTTGTACTCGAGCAGCAGCTTTTTCAACGTGGATGGTAGTTACTCATCGCGAGCATACGCGACCACTCATAATCAGAAACCTGACCTCCCTGCGTTGAGAATCTCGCCGGGAGGTTTATTTTCCACGCTTGTGATTGTCAACTTGATTTTGCTGATTGCGAACGAGGAAAAAGTCTCGCCGGGATGGTGATTTTGCTCGCTCGCGGTCGCCAACTTGACGTTGAGGACTGCAAGCAAGCAAAAAATGCCCGCTACGCTATGTGTTTTTGCACTGAGCTATGTGCAAATCACGTAGTGCGTAGTCGCACAAACTCCACACACTCCACGAGCGTAGCGTAGTGTTCCGCCCAGGTTTACCATGGAATTAAGATGCTTTGTGAATGATTTTCCATTTTTTGTATTTCACTGCCTAGCTGCACCTGCCTGGAAAATTCCACTGTGGGAGTGTTCTAGCCCAGGTACGAAACGTACATAATATATCTTTATGCTTGTCGTTTTCAGTCCTCTCTGCAGCACTTCTAGTGCCTGGGAAGACTAGGCTCTGCTTTGAGTGTATATTAATAAACAGTTATTGTTTTGTGTTCTCTACTGTCTGACTGACTCTTGATTTGATACAGAAGGCTGAGAGGTGGTCATTCGTGACCTGGGAGATCCTAAATGGGACACTTCCTTCACTCACTCAGCAAGGACGGGTATGTGCCAAAGCCAATAGGATCCAATGCTGTGGTGTATTGAAACTTCAACAAGGGGTTTAGCTCGAGACATCAAGGCAAGTTCAAACATGAATGCTCCAAATGCTGGGGAAGACACCCCATCACCATGTGTTTCACACTGGCCAGCCCTGATGAACAATTAAGGGCATCCGGAGGACTGGGGCAGAAAAGAGAGCCTGGGCCAAAGGGCTCCTACCCCCATTAGAATGGAGTACATGATACCATGGCTATCTTTCTACCAAGACAGGGAGGCAGGTTTGGGGCTGGAATGGGGTTTCAAAGAAGTATTTCAGGTTGCTTACCAGGAGCCTATGTGTCCCCGGAGGGCAGACAATTTGAGAGCAGCTAAAGAAATCTCTTAAGTGATAGAGGCGAAATTGAAGGAAAAATGTGTCAGAGGGTAGGATCTCTGGCCTGTTTATTGATTGGCTCCTTACAGATTTGATCATCTCCCCGCTGGGTGCGGCATCTAAGAAGAGGGTGGTGGAGTTCAGACTGATTCACCATTTGTTCTGGAGGGGGGAGCTTCGGTAAATGATTTAATTGACGCAGAAGACACTACAGTGTTGTTTGTGCCAGTGTATGATGCATATGTTTGGTGAGACAGTAAGGACAGGAGAAATGAGCGAGCAAAATGTGACATCAAGTCTACCTACCAGCTTTTATCGATACACCCCAATGATTTCTCTTTGATGGGCATACAATTTGGAGGTGCCATTTATGTGGGGTATTGCCAGTAGGTTGTGCCATTTCGTGTGTGTGTTTTTTAGGCCTTTGTCACATTCTTGCAATGAGTGTTCACTAAGAGGAGTGGGCATCGGGAGGTGTCCCACTATTTGGATGATTTTCTCCTTATGGGCAGAAAGGACTCTGGAGACTGCTTTAGGGGGGGTTCAGCACTTTGAGTCTATGGCCAGGGACATGTGGATGCTGTTGTCTCCTGAAAAGATGGAATGCCCTAGTGAGGTTTTGACATTCCTGGGCATTGACCTGTACACAGTGAAGTCAGTGGCAAGGTTGCCTCAGGCAATGGTCCAGGAGATATGAGAATTCTTGACGGACTTGATCAGTGAACAGAGAATTGATTTGAGAATGGTGCAGAAGTTGCTTGGGGTTTTAAATTTGGCTTGCAGAGTGGTGACGGTGTGTCAGACTTTTTGCAGGTGTTGGGGCATAGCTGTGTCAGGGGCAGTGTTGCCACATCACAGGGTACAAATTACTTTGGCAGTGAGGGCTGATCTTCGCATCTGGAAGTCCTTCTTGGAGGAATTCAATGGACTGTCTATGCTGTTTTTGGAAGAGAACTTAGTGTGGCAGGTCCAGATCTTTTCGGATGCTGCAGAAGCGCATGTATTGGACTTGTTTTGGGATGGGGTGGTGTGCAGAACTGTAGATGGCACATTTGTTGAGTCAGGGAGGAAGCATTGCCTTTTTTGAGTTCTTCCAGTTGTTGGTGGCTTTGATGGTGTGGGGCAGGGAACTTACAAATAGAACTGTGATGTTCAGTGTGGACAACATGATGGTGGTGTACCTGATGAATAAACAGAGTGGGAGAGATTTGAGAGTATTGCAATTGTTGAGAAGATTTATGCTGGATTGTTTTTGGTTGAACACTACTTTCAGGGCAAAGCATGTGCTATGTGTAAAAACTGAAAAAGCAGACTCATCATCTCGTTTGTCGCCGATTGGTTTCACATACATGCACCAGGAGCAGAGAAAATTAAGACACAATTGCTGGCAGACCTTTGGGCCTGGGGAGAGTAGGAGTGGGAGTGGTTGGTCTGGTTGAGATGTCTTTGACAGAGTCCACCAAAAAGGAGCTATTGTCTAGCATATAATGTATTTTAGAAGTATGAACAATGTTTGCTGGATGAAATGATGCAGGATCACAAGGAAATTGAAGAGAGAGTGCTATGTTTTGTATTGACAAAGGTTTACCACCCACAACAATTGTGGACACGTCAGCAAGTTTTCTTTCTATGGTATATGGTACTGGAGTTTTGACCCAGCTAGGGATGAGATCCTGGGCCATATTTTGAAAGGATGGGTCAAAGAGCGGAATGCCTGGGAGTCTGTGTTACAGGAACGTGATTACATTTGAGTTGCTGCAGGATCTTCCTGCAGTGTTGCCTGTCTGTTGCCACGGTCAGTTTGAAGCGGCTCTTTTCAGGTTATGCATGCGTTGGATTTTATTTGGCACCTTTCGAGTGTCTGAATTGTTGGGGTCGGCCCTGACCATATGAATACTGTATGAGGAACTATGCCTGGACTAAGGCCGAATGGAGATTTTGCTGCGACGATCCAAGATGGATCAGGCGGGGCGGGGCAAATGGGTATAGTTGGCCGAAGGAGCAGTCTTGAGGCTTGTCCTGTGTGGGAATGGTGCAGGTTTAGAAGTGGCCAATGAAACAACAGCCGACTGTGTTTTGCAATGAAGGAGGAAGCAGGGTTACGGCGCTCCAATTGTTGGCATTGTGGCTAATTGTGTTGCGCAGGCTTGGAAAGGATCCGGCCAGTTTCGGGACACATTCATTCAGGAGTGGCGCTGCAACAGCAGTGGCATGCTTGTGGTGGGATTCGGGCCAGATCTGACAGATTGAAAAGGTGGAGATCGAGATGCTGTGAGAGCTATGTGCGTAAATGATTGGGTTCTGTATGAAGTGTGGGGCTGGGAAGCGTGGCCTATGCTAATAATCTTGTTTCCACTTCAGGGTGTGTGAACAGTCATGGGAACTTGATGGTTGCCTTGATTGTTGGATTTACTTTCGTGCCCTGGGTAGAGAAGTATGAGGACCAACAGGTTTATGGACCAAACCTGGGACTGCCCAGAAGCAGGCATGAGGTGCTATGGTGGGATAATGGGAGGATGCTTTTGGGCAATTTGTTGCTGTGGTTGGAGTAGCTGGTTCCACAGAGGGTTTACCCAGACATGATCCTGGTTCATTAGGGGGAGAACAATTTGGTTCAACTGTCGGGTTTGATGCTGTTGCAACATATATAGCTGGGCTTGGAGGCCTTAAAGAAATATTTTACAGGTACATGTCTAGTTTCACTGAGTTTGTCCTCGCAAGACATTGGAGGGGGCAATGAAACACACAGCGATTGACAAGGCTCGGAGGAAGCTTAACAGGGCCATGAAGGTATTTTGCATGGCTAGAGACATTAAAGTGATAACACACAGGGGTATAAAGGAGGAAGAGCAGTGTCTTTTCTGGGATGATGGGGTTCACCTTTCTCAGCTGTGTACTGCATGATGGAGATGAGGAACGTGGTAAGTTGAAGAATGAAAAATTCTGGTGCAGGATATCATATCATTGACTTTTGGGAATCATGCAGAAGGGGGGGCAGCAAAATGCCCTATAGGGTTCCTGGATGGTAGTATTTTGGGAGGTGGAGAATCACATGTGGGCATATCCAAATCTTGGGGAAGGGGTGAAGGGAGCACAGGCAAAAGAAGACTTTCTTGATCAGGTCAAAGAGTTTTATTGGAGGGGGTTTGGTAGGGCCAGTGAAGGAGAGATAAGGTACCTGGAAAGAGGTCAGCGAGTGAAAGGGAGAAGAATGAAGGCATGGGGCTTTGGGTTAAAAGTCAGTGTGAGCTGAGAATGGTTCCGAGAGGAATGTGAAAGTCATATTTATGATGTTTTTGACGTTATTTTGAATGTTATTATGGTTGGATAATATGTGTTATGTTCAAAGCCTGTGCTCTGCCCACCACACCTCTAGCCCCCCTTTCAGATCACTATCAGGTGATCAAATTTCCTGATCATAGCTGCATACATAACAAAGCAGACTCATTAATGTTCCATCAAAGGGAAGGGTGGTGCCTTGCTGAGTTTATATATTTTCTCATACTGAGGATGAGGGCAAAAATGGAGGACCTGATGCAGACCCATCTCAGCACCTGGTATTAAGAATTGCTAGTGCTGAGCATTGGCAGGACCCAGCCCACTTTAAAGCCCTGACATTCTACTTAATCTCTCAGCCGCCTTTGATATGTTGAACCACGGACAGCTATTAGCTCGCCTGGTGGCGGCTGGGAGTCACCGGGATGGCCCTTCAGTGGTTTACCTCTTTTTTGAAGGATCGTCGGTAGACGGTCCAATTAGGAGATTTTATGTCTAAGCAGAGCAGCTTTCCTTGGGGGGTCCCGCAGGGTTCGGCACTGTCACCTCTGCTTTTTAACATTTATCTCCAACCCCTGATTTAGGCCCTGGCAAAGGCAGACTGACAGGTGTTTCATTACGCCAACGATACTCAGTTAATCATCCATGTTGACAACTCCGGTGACTCACAGAGGAATATCCAGAATATCCTTCGGTTCGCCATGAATTGGATGACCTCCAATTTCTTAAAGGTGAACCCTGATAAGACAGAAGTTCTGGTACTCTCCCCAGCCTCCTCTCCTTGGTCCAGCCTTTTTTGGACCCAAGAGCATGGCACTACTCCAACGCCATGGCCAGTGGTGAAAAGCTTGGGCATTAAATTGGACTCTGGCTTGACTATGAAGACCCAGGTGTCAGCTGTTGTGGGAAGCTGCATAGGGTTGATGCGCCAGCTCCGGAAACTGTCTATTTTGCTATCCTTCACCACTATGCAGTCGGTTGTGACTGCTTCAATACTATCTCGGCTGGATTATGGCAATGCTGTCTACATTGGTCTGCCTGGCACTCTTCTGAGGAAGCTCCAGGTGGTGATGAATGATGCTGCCAGGCTGATATTCAAACGGCCCCGTAGAGCACATGCTACTCCCTTGCTGTGTCAACTGCATTGGCTGCCTATTAAACAAAGGATTACCTTTAAGGGTTTGTGTATTGCACACAAATCCCTGTTTGGTGCAGCCCCTAAATACATCAAGGACCATTTGAAGCCTTATGCTCCGGCCCGACAGCTTCGTTCATCACAGGCTAGTCTCCTTGCTTGCCCCCATGTCAGTATGGCAACTACCACATGATATGTGCAAGGGAGATTGACTGTTTCCATTTAGGAAAAGGCTTAAGACGATGCTGTTCTTAGAGGCATTTGATTTGGTCCATTAGGTTCATCGTAAAGCTTCAGGGGCACAACGGAACTCGGCCGGCTGCTCTACGACACAGTGCTTAGAGACCTTTTGGTGATTAGCGCTCGACAAATGTAATAATAAAAAATAAAAAAACATTATGAGTACAAAAGATGCTAGTGCAGCACTCACTTGAATGTGCAAGGAAAGCAGTGAGGATGTTATGGATGCCACCTTCAAACCTTACTTGTGAATGGAAGGAACAATGTCCAGGTTGTTTGCCTGTATCATATTGTTTTATTTCCACTAAGGGAATTTCGAGTCTTGTGGGAATCGAGATTCAGTGGACACTACTCATTCAAGATGTGTGACAATTACCACACATCACAGGCTTTCCTCCTTTGCAAAGTTCCTCAGGTAAAGCCTTTGCAGTTTGTAAAGTTAAAAACACAGTATTACGGGTTTTGCATGGTTGAGCAGGAGAAACATGTTGCGTAACCACATTATTCTCTATCTCGGCGTGTGTTGCTAGGAATTATGTTGTAATACCACACAGCATGTAACCACCATATGCGAATCTATCAGTACTGTCTAATGGGTGTGTTATTGCCACTGCGGGCAACTCTAAGAGTAAAAGGTACTTTCACATCTTCCTACATACCTCCAGATGATTTGGGCCTTATTTTATTGGACACATGTATCACTCTCGCACCAATCAGCAATACTCCCATGTTTGAACAATTCATCATGACTGTCAAAAGAAGGTCAGGCCAAGCCAAGGGCAGGGCATGGCCTACTATGTATTGACTCCAGGGTCATCAACTGTGCTTTGCTATTCCAGGGTATGACACAGTATTCTCGCTTGTGAATTCTTTCCTCTATTTTCCAGCAAAAATGTGTGCTCTCATTCACGAGTGGGTATACACCTGCAAATGCCCTTTTAATGCTGATTTGTTTCTTGTAGCTGGAATATTACCAAACACTGACAAAAAGGATACACTTGGTGGAAAAACGCAATATAGAATGCACACAAAAGGAAATGTATTCAGCAATTGAACGTTACGAATATGTGAAAGGCGTGAGACTTTTCCATCAGATGAAGCAGCCCGCTCTTAGAAATATAAAGCACAAATGTGTATGGAATTCATTTTTTAACATCATACACAGGGTTAAGCAAAAAAAAACAAGTGATCATGATAAATAAAGACTATACCTGTAAGGTAGTTGTCACCGACGTTAAACGTTTTTCACACCAATAAAGCTGCTATTCAGATAAGCATCTTTTTCACTAAGCCAGAATGTTTCTGTAAGAAATGTGCTTGGCAGTGTGTGGGGGTAGGTAATTTAACTTGAGGTTAGACTTTCACACTGTCCAACCAGAAGAATTGTTGAGGAAACAGTGTTCAATACAAACACAATCCACTATCCTTTATTTATCTTTTTTTACAAAGCTGTATAAATAGAAATAGTTGGAATGTATATAAAGGGAGGATGGTTAACAAACATGGAGGTTGGTGAAATTAGACAGGCAGACTAAGAGCCAGATGTACGACGTGATTTTGCATGCGCAAACGGATTTGCGAACCCGTTTGCGCATGCAAAATCACTGTTGGCCGTGTACAATTCCTAAATAGTGAGTCGCAATTCATTTGCGACTCACTATTTAGGAATTGCGGGTTGCAATTAGGAAGGGGCTTTCCCTTCCTAATAGCATCCGCATTGCTATGTGTGAATGTTTTGTGACCGCAATGGCGGTCGCAAACCACTTGAAAATTACCACCCTTAGTAAGAGGGTGGTAATGCAGTCGCAATTTGGAAACTTTGCTCTCCAGTACAGAAAAGCTAGCTAAATGGAACAACACCAAATTTACCAAAACATTACAACTTTACTCAGAAAGAATTCTTCTTTTGACTTGATGTAAATCCATTGGGCCATTATCAAGAAATGTGTGTTTAAAGTTGTGGTCCTGTTGCATTTGGGGAATCTAAAAAGTTAGACATATCTGGATGGTTGGTCCAGCAGGAGTTTTTCCAAATGCCCACCATGCACAACTAAAGGCTGGGGGGGTCAGTTGGGGGTGGCACCTGTGGTGGGGTTGTATGCAGCCCAACCCTCTTCTGCGTATCGCTGGAGGCTGTGAGCAGCAGCATATTGGGCAACTGCAAGGGGTTACGCCCAGGGCCTAACAGGAGGCCAGGCCCTGTAGCCAACCCACCACTGGAAATGGCCAAAGGCCATGTGTGGGGTGCGCCTGACTGCCTCTGGTGGGGTTGGGCTCAGGGTCTGGTCAAAGGCCGAGCCCTGCACCCAACCACTGGTGCGCACAGCCAAAGAGTGGGTGCAGCAAGGTGCTGGGTCACTCCATTGAGATTAGGCCCATTCCACACTGCATATACAGGAAGGCTCTGTGCAATGCAGGTAGGCCAGCTGTGATGAGGTCGGGCACAGAAGCATCTCCCCTGCTCTGCATGGCTGTTGAAAAGAGGCTTTCTGCTGTGGGAGTTTCGGAGGCTGGGTGCCCATGGTGGGATTGGGTGCAGTACCAGGCCAGAGGTCAATGGCAGGACTCAGTGGAGAGTTGGCTGGCTGTGTCAGGGTTGACTGCCAGAGGCCAGCACTGTGGCAAACCACACTGTGCACAGGTGAAGGCAGTGTAAAATGGTGAGTTGGCCACCGACATGGAGTTATTTATTTATTTATTTATTTATTTTTACAATTTATAGAGCGTGAACAAATGCCCGTAGGCGTCTCGGCGCTAGTAGTTAGATGCAAGACTTGCTACCAATCCCTCCTGCATATGGGTGAAGCCCATGTTCAGCATGTTATTGGGTGCCCATGGGGCTTGGGGCCCTGAGTTGAAAGGCCATGCTTATGGTGAATGCCCCGCTGCGCACTGCCAATGGGCTGAGTGGCAGGTGGGTTGATCAGCTGTGCAGAGGAGGCCACAGTGCCTTGTGGCGGCTAGGCCCTACATCCCAACCCTCTGCTGCTCCTGGGCGAAGGTTGTGTGCAGTGCTCCAGCACGGGGTTGGGCACAGAACCTGGTGTGAACCTACTGCAGTGAACGGCTGAAAGCCATTGGGTGTTGGCCAGCCACAGGGAATAGTTGCATGACCTTGCAAGTCACCAGGTCTGTGGCCAACACCTTGCTGGTATGGCCTGAAGCCATGCACAGGACTTCAGCCAGGCGCAGCAGGGGTTTGAATGCCTGCATGCTCTGGCCTGAGGCCGTGTGCAGCATGAGAGTTGGGTGCTCATGGCAGGTTGGCCGTAGGTGTGGTTGGATTCCAGGTCCTGTGGCAATCACCTACTCCACTTGCCAAAGGCTGTGTGACATGAGGGGTCAGCAGCCTGACCCCTCATTGTTGCCCAAAGCCTGCAGTGGCTTTGGGCCCCCACTTTCTGTGACAGCAAAAATTGTGGGTAGTAGTTAAGAGGAGAATTTTTGGGGTAGATTGGAGACAATGATAACAGTATTACTGGATTCAATTCTACAAAAATTATCAATGATAGAAACTAGGCTGACCAAGGTGGAGGGGATGGTAAGCCGTAAACCCCGGTCTCACTGGTTCCTAATTCTGAGTCCAACCCATGCCCGTTAAACAACGGGGTGAAGGGTAGAGAGGATGGTCAAGCTCTGAACACGCCAGTACTCAGGCAAGTGCAGACCAGGAGTCTTGCTAATGATATTACTTCAAATACTAAACAAGAAATTGAAGCGGGTAAGCCTCAGACTTGAGTGCACTGCAAATGCCCGATAGGCGTATTCAAAACTCCACAAATGTAGTCAAAATTTAGTCCTTTTATTATAGGTTTCTTCAACATATTTCTCAATTGTACTGGTTGCGTAGTAGACAGTTAAAAGTATTACTTCAAATACCTCACATATCCCTATTCGAAGTGGGTCCCATCTCCCTAACGCAGGATCCTCACTAACAGAAGTTAGTAATACAGTTAATGCAGAAAGGGGAATATTAGGCGCTAAACCGCCTGGACAGTCTGCAGATGAAGACTTAGAGAGAAAAAGAAATATTCAAGATCATCGAGGCAAGCCCATGAAATCACCACAAAATCTTAATTTGCCCCCTGCAGCAGCCCCGAATACGGTTATTTTGTCAAATGTACCTCCTTTATTACATAATACCTTTGAACACTGGTCGACCTTGAGGAACAAGGCATTACATTTTCTTGGTTTAATGACCGGCATTTAAAACACCCTCTTCTCAGATTTTAAAATGGTACGGAGAATAGGGTGGGTGGGTACCTCTAGGAAAACTCTATGTGGGGATTGTGTGGTATTAACCTTCGGTTCACCATCTTTGGTGCACTCAATTTTGGATAGGGGAAGCAATGGGCTTGTCAACTCTAATGATATAAACATTTTCCCTCTCTGTTATTTCTATCAACCACCAACACATTTTAAATTCTGTTGGCCACCACTTGAAGGAGGAGATTTCATAGGGAATAGGGAGCCTAGATTTCGGGTTCCTGTGAGTAATCGCTTTGATGCCCTGAACCTACTGGAAGATGTCGACTGACTGGCTCCGGGGACTTACACCCAATATGGCTGGGATACCCGTCACCCCCTCCCAACACAATCCCCAAGAATGGGAAGACGGAAACGGTTCTTGAACTTTTGGAAGGCGGGAGGGAGTTACCCTCCCGGCCGTATTTATTAAAATATGAAACAAAAATGAAAACATTAAAATAACAGTTTCATATCATGTACAATTTCATTTATACATTACGATGTTTATTGGCTAACCTTAACATATCTCTAATACAATGGTTCTCCTAGCTGATTCTAAAACATCCTGTAAATGCATTTGTCAAAATTTAAATTGTACATCCTAACATTACGGGCCAACGGCAAGGTCGTAACCGGTGTCAGATCCCTAATACCTGAACTCCCCCCCTTACTTGTGAGGGGCGGGCGCACAGAGGACTGTACCTCTGTGCCAACTTCCAATTTCCCTTGTCTTAACGGGGGCCCCATATTTACTCGACGCCATCTTGGTGGTCGTCCGAGGACTCATGTGAGGTGTCTAGAAGGTAGCGTAGACCCCCCTCCCACCCAACACTGCTTACCACATCCGCTGTCGCGGATGTCCTGGCCCCGGGAAATTCCAAGGAGGGGCCCGTAGCCCCTCCTCCCCAGGGAGGGGCCTATGACCGCCTTCCCTTTCGGCGGTCCCATCCTTAGAAGGGTACCGCCTCCCCGTGTGAGGGGCCAATGGCCGCCTCCCCCCGGGCGCTCCCATCCATAATGGGTGGCGCCCCACCTCTAGGGATCTTCCAATTACTGCTCACCGATCATGACCTTACCGCCACAGGCCGGATAGTTGACCGGCTATCCGGACCCCACACAAAAGCTCCTACTAAAGGTCATGGCTACATAAACTCTTTAACCAAGCTATGAAGTCTCCTATGAGTAAGACATTACCCTCCCGGGACAAATGGACCCCATCCTCCAAATACATATGGTCCCCCCGGATACACCCGTGTGGAATACAGTGCAATTTACCTGTACGAAACAACCTACCCATTTTGTTATTAACCTTCTTTACCGACTGGTTCAAAGCTGACACAGAGAGGGCCCCCCGCCACACCTTCCGAGGAATCATGTGTGACCATGCAATTGTGCACCCCGGAACCCTTCTTGCCAACCAACTTACTGTGGACAAAAATGACTCGAGAAGTACTCGTCGACAATGGTCACCAAATCATTGCCCCCAAGATGCACTATGATTACAGATGGCGGTGACCTCGTCCGCCCTAACAGTCCCTCAATAAAACTTTGAAACTGGTCAATACAGAGCCCGCCCCTTCCGTGGAAGGTCACCCTGTACCCGTATTCCCCAGCCACGTGAATCATGTCACCTGCTTTTAATACGTCCGCGGCGCGCCTCACGTATGAGTGGCCAACGACCCACACCACTCTTTCCTCAGCCGGTGATCTTTGACCGCTGGTCCCCAGGTGTCGGGTCAACTGCACAGTCCGCCCCGCAAAGCCTGCTCGCGAAACTGTAAACCAAACAGAGAACAAGAAGCGTGAGTACATGACATAAGCTTCACAACATGTGCAACCGCACGTACCTTTTATAACAGTTCGAGGACCAACGCCCCAACTGTTTCACCTTTTCAACACTCAGACCCCTGGCTGTAGCCTCTGTAGCAGCCCCTATCCGGAAGGAATGGGTCCCCAAATCGCTCGGGTTCAAGCCCGCTGCCGCGATTGCCATTGTTAACACCCGCTGAAACTGAAACCTAGTCAGTGGGGTGGCGTCGGTGTGCCTCAGCAAGCTTCCCCCCCATGATGCCGTCCTCTGCGCTAAATACTCCTCCACGCATTTTACCGGGCACATGGGAGATCCCGGAATCCGCTGGACTACCACACTGTCCCCGATCGCTCCCTGATCGGTCTTGGACCTGGCTATTGAGACTACCATTGTCTCCCCCTTAATTTGAATGTGTTCTCGACACAGACCTCCCCCCGTATCCTGCTTATTCCTCGCTACCAGTTCCCTTACCCACATAGCCCCATGGAATGCTAATGCAAAAGCGGCCCGGAACAGCACCGTCTCTGATTGAGATGAACATGTTGCAGGGAGTACGGACCTCAACAGGGACAACCTTGCTAGACCTATCGGGTGCCTCTCATCCGCTCTACGACCCTCAAGGCGTTGCCACCCACGCAGTGCCTTCTGTATGAGAAAGGACGCTGTGGGGTCCTGGATTCCATGTGCCCGCGCCATGAAGGAAATGGCGGCCCGGTGCCTATTGGCTGTTGCCACTGATCTGCCTGCCTGATGTAGTGATACCAGGAATTTCAGGACATACTCCTCCTGCCCCCACTGCTCCCCCCTAGCTGAACCCAAAAATGACCAATAGGAACGGAACGCCCCTTCATAAGCCTTCCTTGTCCTGGATGCTAGACTCTCTCCCACGAGGTTTTGTAATCCGGGGCACCGAGCGACCAGAGAGCTTCGGGAAATGGTGCCGCCACCAAGTCCGCTGAGGGCAGAAAACCCCGGAAGGCCTGCATATGGGAACGAGAGAGTGCATCAGCTGCCTGGTTCAGTACACCCGGCACGTGTCTTGCCCTAAAGTGGACGTTTAGTCTCATACATAACAGGACAATTTCCTTCAGCAATCTCAAAATCCATTTGCAGCGTGCTGCCTGATTATTGATACATTCCACAACAGTCATATTATCAGACCAGAACACCACAGAGCGATCACGAAACCCCTCTGGCCATGTTTTTAAGGCCACCAGAATGGGGAACAGCTCAAGAAACCCAATGTTACCTGTGAGCCCATCGTCGTGCCACCACACCGGCCAGGTTTGTGCCGACCATTAATTACCAAAAATGGCGCCAAAACCTACACTCCCTGCCGAGTCGGTCCACAACCCAGCTCTTCGGAGGAAACTGGCGGTTTGTTCCACACGACACGACTGTTGAAATCCGCCAGAAATGCCAGCCATATGCGTATATCCTGGCGAACCTCTGCTGACAGTCTTGTGCGGTGGTGCCCTTCCTTGAGGCCAACCATAGCTTGGGCGATAGAGCGGGAAAAGGGACGAGCCATCGGCATTACTCTAAGGGCAAAGTTAAGCTGACCCACAGCTCGTTGCAACTGATGGAGAGTTACTTTTCTCTCGCCGAGGCACATTTCGAGCGAGGCCTTAAATTTCATTACCTTCTCTTTGGGCAAGCGGAAGCACCCCTCCACAGAATCGAGCTCAATCCCCAGAAACTCGAGTGTAGTAGATGGCCCTACCGTCTTGCCTGGTGCCAGTGGCACGCCAAATTCTTTCATGAGATTACAGAATTCACTCAAGGCCTGAGCACATTCCGTGTCCCCGGCCGCCCCCAGGAACAGAAAATCATCAAGGTAATGCATGACCAGTGTAAAACCCGTGGCTCTGGTGAAAGCCCATTGCAAAAAGGTACTGAACTTCTCAAAATACGCACAAGAGATGGAGCAACCCATTGGCATACATTTATCCATGTAGTAGCGTCCTTGAAACACAAAACCTAAGAGACGCTGATCCTCTGGGTGTACCGGGAGCAACCGGAACGCTGACTCGATATCTGATTTAGCCATCAGCGCTCCGGGCCCCAGGCGATTCAAAATGGCGACGGCCTCATCGAAGGATGCGTGCCGCACCGAACAAACTCCCGGGTCAATCGCATCGTTCACCGAAAGACCCCTAGGAGCGGACAAGTTGTGGATTAACCTAAACTCACCTGGGTCCTTCTTGGGAACTACTCCCAACGGTGAACAAACAAAGTCGACAACTGGCGGCTTACCATATGGTCCCGCAACCCGACCTCGGGCCACTTCCTTTGCAATCTTTGCCTGTACCACCGTCGTATTTTGTTGAACCGATAGTTGGTTCTTACATTGTGCTTCCCCCCGAAAATCCCCTGCCGGGATGCGGAAACCATATGAGAAACCGTCTCGCAACACCCCGGCGGAGACCTGATCAGGGTATTTGTTCAGCCAAGGGATCATTGCCATGATATCAACGGGAGTAGGTAACGGTGCCCCTCGGTCGATTTTAGACCTGTTTGGCGCCTCCTCTACCTCCCGTATCACCAGTCTTGGCTCTGCACGAACTCTCGGGGTGTGAGGACTGTCCGCACCCTGCACACTCATGCCTGAACTTGCATGTCCCATGTGGCCTAGTGCACTTGCCTCTGTTAAAGCTCCAACAGACCCCTTTCCTACCTGAGTTCCCATTACTCTTTGCGTTCTGATCACTGTTTGTGCCCGCCCGAAAGGGCGGCCCCAAAGAATGGCGGGAAGGCTCAGCCCCATTCCCGCCCAAAGAAGGCGACTTCGCCGTGTTGGACCCAACCAGTTTCTGCCAGGAAATGGAGTCGAAACAATCCCACGTCAGGGATGGGTCGTGCTCCTTGGCCTTACGAAATTTGTTATCATAACCAAACCATTGATTGCCTCCGTACGATTCATAGAATTCCATAATACGTGTCTGGTAACAATACTTCAGGCCTACGTTCCCCCATAATTGCAGTGAACATTCCAAACGCCCTGGCCCAATTAGCGATTGTTTCATCTACTCTGAAACCCGCCATCTTTGCACGCCATACACTCGGATGCAACAACTCCTTCTGATTTCTAACATGCTCTATCTCATAGTGATCGGTCAATAATGAAAACATGTTCACATATTTATCTGCCCAAATCCTTTCTTTCACATCCATCGGGATATGTTGATCCACCTTTTCCCTCCTTGAGGGTAACGATCCCTCCCCCGCTATTGGCAACGGCTGCTTACCCGAACAAGTAGCTGTGACTGTTGTCGCTGCTGTTCCAACGCTCGATACTGGTTGTTCCATGGGAACCTGCGGGGAAACAAGAGGACAAGGTGCCTTCGCAGCATCTTTCGATTGCCGCAACTGCTTCATTATCGACCTGGCCTCCTCGGCCGTGGCCCCCTCGTTGTCCCTGCCCAACCATGACGCCAATTGGGCAGCCAATTCAGGAGGCATATCCCCCTCGTTAACAGGTGTGACCACGACAGGGATCGGTTGTCCCGCGTTCGGGACCGGAACTGGGGCCTCGACCGGACTGACCGGGCTCGCCGGAGGTGATTCGGGAACCGGAGCCTCCCCTCCTGCCACCCTATTCCTGGTCCTTTTTCCCCTCCCGGTAGGACTACTCCCGGCAATGCTGGTCCGATTACTTTTTTCGGTCTCCCCGTACCATTCATTGCCGCCATCTGCTTCTTCATGTTCGCCATGTCCTTTACCAGCATACGAAGCATCTGTTCGGTCCCAACCTTCTTTCCGACCTTCTTGCCAGGCATCGTTCACGGATATTCGACTCGAGGTCCTGGATCAAAGCTTCGAAATCGCTGAAAGAAGAAACACAAAATTACAAGTTCTCAAAATTGGCTCTTGGTTCCGTCTCGGGCTCACGTGCAACAAAGAGGTGCAGCTTCCAAGCACAGGAACAAGAGGATGCTTCTTTGGATTGTCGCTCCTTTTATTCTTCTTTGGGAGGGCGTGGACCCTCCTCCGACCGCCTACGGGGCGTGGCCGACGGTGTAGGTGTCTAGGACAACCCCTCTTGGGCGGGAAAAGGCGCGCCCTGGCTACGCCGCTTCAGGCATACCAGCCGTGACACGCCTCCCGCCAAAAATGGTTTCCCGGGGGGATCGGGGCACCCGACCATACGTTCGGGGGGACCGAGTGGTCGCCCCTTTCCATTTAATCCCGTACTTGCAATTCCCGAAAATAAGAGCAAGTCTAGATCGGTCTGGGTAGGAAAAGTCTCTCTATCTAGCCCGCTAATGGCCACCATAGGGAAGAGGTCCTAGGTTTGAGAGCTCTAACTGCGAAAATATCTCCTAACCCTGTGGGCTGCCCAAACGTATCCCAGCCACACGGTGAGGAACCTGAGGATCCATCAGGGATAGTAACTCCTATTTCTACCTTAGAGAATGATTTAGCTCTTTGTA
Source organism: Lissotriton vulgaris (assembly GCF_964263255.1). Lineage (NCBI taxonomy): Eukaryota > Metazoa > Chordata > Amphibia > Caudata > Salamandridae > Lissotriton > Lissotriton vulgaris. The sequence goes on from NC_141695.1 coordinate 1,640,512,095, forward strand.
ATATTGCCTCATGGAATATTGCGCACATCCGCTCTAAGTTATCTAACCAGTTGTAGTAGGATTTTGTATTGCATATCGACATACTATGCCTTCAGGAAACATGGTTGAAAGAGGCAGTTCATATGAATGGGTATAAGACCTATCATACGCCAGTAATAGATGGTTTGAGTCAAAGGGCTAAGGGTGGTCTCTGCACCTATATATCAAGTGCCTTGAAGATTAAAGAAAGAACTATGTGTGCAAACAACCCTTATTATCAAATACTCATATTGGATATAGATGTAAAACTGTATTGCCCTAACTATTTTTATAATATTATCCCTCAAGCTGAAGTGGCAACTCTTATAAAGAGTATTATAAAATTGTTGAAATCTATGGTGAGAATAAGTCGAGAGATAAGATAATATTACTGGCAGGCGATTTTAACTGTGTGTTATGTCCCAATGCTGAGGACAATCTATGTGGGATTTTAATTGAAGAGGGGGTATGTTCTTCTAATTTTCGACATTCGACTTTAGGGGACCACCTTAACGAATTCATTTTTTCCTTTGACTTGGGCTTTGTTAACGATTTGTGCCCAGCACCCATTCCCATGCCCTGGACCTTTAGTGGTAGGGGCTTGTGTTCCACTATAGATTATGTTTTAATGTCAAGTAACCATGCGCATAGCCTCTACTCATTTTATGTTTCAGATATCTCCCTTAGTGATAACTTCCCTTTGTGCTTGTCAATCATGTTGTCATCAGGTAAACCGGTTAAATCAAGTGTTAATGATCATTTGTTAGAAAATATAGCCATTGAGAGCGTAAATGGTTTTGTTTTGCCATGGTGTATGGTGGACCAGGTAGCTATAATTAAGACAGTGGTGGGTAAATGTAAATTTGCCTTTGAGACATGATTGTCTGAAACAGCCATCCCAGATAACATTTTAGCCTCATTCCTGGCGATATCCAATAATATAAAAGAACCCCTACTCAGACGCAAAAATAGTAATCGACACAAGAGTGGAGGGTTTGATTCCAGGTGCACTCATGCTTATTCTCACCTAAAAAGGGAGCTACATAAGTTCCCAAGAGATTTGGTTGATCTGAGGACAGCTAGACGGGATTATAAACAAGCAATTAAGGCCAGGAAAAATACTTTGAAGAAGAAGGAGGACTACACCATGAACCCATCCCATCATTACTCTGACCTGTTTTTCACTCTAGATGAAGTGGAACGGGCACTCTCTAAAAGCCAGGGAGGGAAGGTCCCTGGACCTGATGGGGACCCCGTAGATCTTTTTAAATCAAATCTTTCTCTGTGGGGGGCCATCTTATTCCAGGTGATCACTGCTAGCTGCAGTACCTCATTTCCTTTTACCTGGATAGAATCTACTATTGTGCCATCTTCAAAAAAGGGGATAGGCAGGATCCCAGATGTTACAGGCCTATTTCCTTACTCGATGGTGTAATGAAAGTAATAGGCAGAATAATTCTGGAACGCCTTCAGGACTGGGCAGAGGAGAACTCTGTTCTATTTGACCTGCAGTACAGTTTTCGTGCTGGCCTGGGAACGTTAGAGCAGGGCATAAATCTGTCAATCCTGGTAGGGAAATATACGAGGGCGAAACAGGGGAATCTATTTTTAGCTTTTGTGGATCTCACAGCAGCATTTGACTGTGTGATTCACAGTAAACTCTGGTCCATTTTAGAAGATATGGGGGTTGCGATCCAGATTATTTATTTTCTTAAGCGTTTACCTGGCAATTCTTCAGGACTGTATGTGATATATCATCTTCAGGGTCCGGTTTGAGGGCGATGCAGGTAGACTGAGGGTGCAGAGCGTCAAGGGTGGTGTGCCGAATAAGCTTCCACCCCCCTCCTGAGACCCATGGTGATTTATTTTAATACCTACAAAGTGCAGAAACCGCAAAGTTGAAGCCCCCTAAACCAGGAGTTATTAGGAAGATAACTATTCTTCCTAATTTTTTGCACTTTTTTCACCTTTTTGTTTATTTTTACTTTCACGCCCCTAGGTAAGGGTGGGCCTTAGCGCGTCCATACCGCCAGGGTATATAACCAATACAGTCCTTAAGAATTGCCGGGTAAACTCACACCGTTTCTATGGCAAGAAACATGTCGACTTACGCATAGGAATCCACCACTCAATTAAAAGTGGACTGCTTACATACACATATACATTTTAATACTGTCTTTAGTGATCATTGAATAAATAATTACTTTTTGATACACTACTGACTATTTTAATACCCTCACCACTCATTAATTTAATTTACTTTCATACAACACGTCCTGAACTCACCATCCCGCTCCGCAGTAGATCTGGCGTTGTAGCACACCAAAGAGACACTCGGTCTCTTTGGTGGAGCCCGACGATGAAGCATGTCATCACTAGGTGGTGAGTGAGGGCTTTCCTTAACATCCCAGTGAGGTTGTTCCCATTTCTTAAGTTTGTTGCTCCCTACTGTGGTTTAGCCTACTCCTTAAGACACTCTTTTTTTGTTTATTGATGTTCATCCTGCATATGCCATGCAGAGCTGGGACTCCCCTTCATTTCTGATTTAATAAAACTCGAACCTGTACTTCTTTGGCATAGGTTGTGGACCAAAGAAGAGGCCAAGTTAAACAGGGATATTTTACTAGATGCTTTAAAACTGGAAGGGGTATTGAAAATTCCATGGATAAAATATGCCCGAAATTTTCTACAAGAACTTGGTCACCCTCAGTATTTTACTAACCTTTTTTCTATCCGGCAAACATCAAGGAAAGAATTGAGAAAGGAGGGTCTTTTGTTATTGGATTCTATTAGAATGTCATCAGAGATATTAAAACCTACTGTACTCCACAATCAATTGATTTTAACTAATTTTAATATCCAACCCTACTTAACTTTTGTACCTGGAGTTTATGATAGATTCCTACTAACCAGATTTAGGTTGGAGGTATTTCACAGACTAGTTACTTTGCCTAAAATGAATGACTGGTGCCTAAACCTCCAATTATGCCCCTGTGATAATAATTCCAACCAATCAACGATCCATGTAATATTGTTCTGCAAATGTTATACTTTTTTAAGGAGACTCTACCTGGTACTGGTTTTAAAAGCAATTGGGCTTTGACAATGCTGACCTGCCTTACTCGTATTACAATAGCTTGAAGATCTGCACATTACTTTTAAAATTGTGACTTATTTGAAGAAAGTCTTGAGACATAGGAATCATTTGTCCACTTAAACCTCCACTTTGGGTAAACTATAGGTGAACTTAATAATGCTTTAAGTCTACAATGTAGTAGGCATCTTGTCTATATTAAGATATTAAGATATTAAGACAACATTTTGTATTATTTTAGAACATGTATTGTTGTATTTCTACTTTGATATGATACATATTTTTATCTTTTAAATTGTAAACCATGTATTGATGTGCTTTATTTCCTCTGCACTTTTATGATTGTTTTTATGAAGCAACCGAATAAAGCTTACTTGAATTGAATTGAATTGATAAATGCAACCAAATATTGAGAAAATTTGTTATAAAAAAATTTAAATATCGCCACATATTTCATTATATCTTGAGCCTTCTCTGTAGCAGGGTTTGCACATACACAGACGTCAATGTGATGGAAAAGGCAAATACAGTTTATACGGATGCACAAAGAGACCAAAGAGGTACCTGTGTTTGAATAACTTAATGCCTGTCTTTTGTTAATAAAAAGCTCAAGTCCAGAGGGAAGCAAATAACCTGGCAGTAAAAGAATTAACAAGCATTTGCAATGCAATAGGTCTCGCATTTGTGAAAGTTGGAGCTATTGGCGTTAAAAATGCCAATGTTTTTTACTTTTATTTTTTCACGACCTAAAAAGTGCACCTTAGTTTCTGGGCATGCAGAGCACAGTGGTCGGCAACAGAAGGACATTTTCAATAATCGGTCACCTAGTTATAGATAGGTTTGGTGTTTAACAACAGTTAAACACATAAAAAAATTGTTACACACAATGCATTGTAGTATCATTTTAAAAACCAATAGAGACTGTTAAACGCACATTGGCAGTTCAAGTTGATCTTTCCTGCATACCGTAGAAATATCCAGCGCTGGCATTTTGATGGAATACAAGACACATATCTAAAGATGGGTACATTCCAAATGCACGCAATTAAAAGCCCCTACACACATAAAATATTATATAATACTTGACAACAATTGACGTTTCCCAAGACTAACACATCAGTGTTCAAAATATATGAGTAGTTTAACAAAGAACAGCCCTAGAAGATAACATCTGCACTCTAGCGTGCCTGCATTCAAAACCGGGCTGCGAAGCGCTCCATTACCCATATGAGACGGTTGTTAAGTGCAGACCTGGCCAGTGACGTGGGGCCGAGGTGGGTTGCAACTGGGTGATATGGTTCGTGAGCAGCGGAAGTCTGCTTGAGCTGTTCAGAACCAGTACCACTTTCAGGGGTGCCCGCAGAAGATGATGCGTTCATGACGTAAGTAGACACCGGATGGATCTAGTCAGAGGATGGCTGAAGCGCGGTGTGGTGCATACAAAAAAAATATATATATATATATAAACACAACGTCGCGATGTTCTGCGACCGGGTTTTGTGTAAATATAAAGAAGCCCCACAAAATCAACAAAAAAATAATATTTAAAGTTGAAGCACGACGTCACGGCATGCGCTTTTTGTGTAAATAGTAAGCAGCCGCACAAGATTAAAAAATCAGCGAGTGCTAACGAAACTGAAACTTCCGGCGCATGGCAGTCAGAAACGAGCAAGGCATGCCGGGAATGACGTAGGCAACAAACCCAGAGTGACAATTGGGTGAGAGCCTAATACGTCAGACCGACGCTCTGCTTTGAGACGTGCCGCCCGCCATCCACTAACAGCTATGCACAGCCCCCGCCATCTCTAACAATGATGGAAGCCCTGCGTGTGCCCAGTGAGTGGGGTTGGGAGGGTGTGTGTGTGTGCGCGTTTGTGTGTGTATGTAAGACCCGCGTGTGTGGGGAGGGGAGGAAGGGGATGCGTGTGTGCGCGTGGGAATGTGTGTGCGCATGCGTCAGTGTGGCTGTGTTTGTGCATGGGAATGAGGCACGGGAGGGGCACGGCGTCGTGCGCGCCCACGAGGTGAAATCTGCGCTCGTGCACCTCTCGTGTCCACATTCCCAAATAGGGGTAACAATAGTTGTCTTGCTGACAGCAATCAATGCTTTCGCATTGAATGCAGGTCAGCTCGACCTAAAAAAGTGGGTTTTTAGAAATGCCGAAACATTTTCCGGAGTCTGAGTAGTGGCTCTGTCCATAAGAGTAATCCCGCCAATGAAGAGATCTTCCTTGGTATGTCTGTTACATTGTCAGGCAAGGGAAACAACACTTACAATGCAACTTTTACAACGCACTACCTTTACAACAAAACTTTTACAACGCAACATCCATTACAACGCATGCCATTACAAGGCAACCCTTACAACGCATGTCACTACAACTCATACCACTACAACGCATGTCATTACAATGCAGTCATTACAACGCATACCATTACAACGCATACCTACACTATCCAACACTTACCCTACTGTTGCACCTCCTGGAGTTAGAATAGTAATTTTTACCCCTACACTATCCAATACTTACCATACATGCAATGTAATGTTATGCGTTGTAATGGTATGCGTTGTAAATGTAGTATGCGTTGTAGTGGAATGCGTTGTAAAGGTAGTTTCAAAGAATTCGTTGTAATGGCATGCGTTCGAATGGAATGCGTTGTAATGGATGTTGCGGTGTAAAAAATACGTTGTAAAGGTATGTGTTGTAACGAGATACATCCGTCAGGCAAGTATCAGAAGATTTCAATTTGCTGAATAATTTTGTTATCCAGTGGACAGCTATGGACTCCTTTGTGATTGAGAATGAGATCAGATGTTCTGCTGCATGCAGTACCACATTGAAAGAGGCAAGCTGTTCCAAATGAATAGCGTTTCCATAGTCCTTTCTGAATGGAACTAGCATTTGTCAACAAGTTTGGATTCAGGTTCAGACATGATGAGATTATTGTTTCCCAGCATTTTGAGATTTTACTGAGTCTGTTTACCTTTGTTCTTCATGTGGAGGTCTGGATACACTTTGTCATTTACAAGAAAATGGTTGATGTGATGCTGTTCACTATGGCAGCACAATTCCCTAATGTGAAAAGCGGTGATAGCCACTGCTGAACAGACAATATGTGGAGCAGATAATGCACAACTTGTAAAGTGGTTATTTTGTGCTCTACAGCTGCATTTGAATTCAGATTGATATTTATCCAGAAAATTGTATTCCATCTAGGACACTACCAGTTGAGTGGTCATTTAATTCTCCACAATCTTACCTGGGAATGGAAAGGAACATTTAGTCAGTAACACCTCAGTCGTTGGTTGGGAGAATTGGCAAGTGAGGCGAGAATAACATTCACTACATTATTGGAGGAGTGTCAATATATGAAAAGTTTGATTTGCCAGTGCCATCAGTCATATGGCAGGCAATAAAACCTTTCTTGTTTTGTAAAAATAAACTCCCACAATGGGATTTCGGTTGAAAAACAAAAAAACTAAGGACCTCATACCCTGAGAGTTTTCTACCAGAGTGAGGGTCATTATTGTTTTTCTGGTCCTTTGCTGTCACGTTTTCCTGGGGGAGTTATGGGTGGGAAAAAAAGTGTTTACATCATCCACTTTTAACACGGTGGACGGTGTAAAATCCATCCCCTAACGGTCCTTACTCCGCCATCTCGAGGGACCTATACCCACCAGATTTAGAATTGGCTACCACTCCATCGGACAACTCTGCACGTTGAAAGGAACCTGTGAGAAAATGGGGTGGTGGTTAAGTGAGGTGTTTGACCTGCTCAAGCAACAGCCACAATCTCTGCCAGGTGAACCACAAAAGTCACCAAATTAACATGTGCTTAACTCTCTAGTAGCGTAGTACACAAGCAGTCAGGCTTAAAATAGTAAGCATTAATGCACATAGCAATAGCAATAAAATGAAAACAGCACACAAGAAAAATTCCACACCAATTTAGAAAAATAAAGCACATTTTTATAAATAATTTGACTCCAGAATGACAAAAATCCAATCAGTAGAACCAGAGTAATTAATTTTTAGAGTGAACGTAAAAACTAGTGTCTAAAAGATTAACATGCCAACCATGGACATCTAGTGACGTGACGCGAGAGTCAAATACATAAAGTGGTTTGGACCAGGTCAGAGCTTACCTTTGGACCTTGAAGAGATTTCAACAAAATTCCTCTGAGAAGGTAGATGTTCAGCGAGGCAAAGCTACAGGTGGTGTCTAAGGAGGATGACATTGAGGTGAGAATTCTTTGGTCCTACTTAGGGCTGATTTAGATCTTGGCGGACGGGTTACTCCATCATAATTTTGGCTGATATGCAGTGTGCTGGAATATAAATTCCATAGAATGTAATGCGATTTATATTTCGGCGGACAGGATATCCGTCACCGTTGTGACGGAGTAACCCGTCCACCAAGAACTAAATCAGTCTGTTAGTCTCTTTTTTGAACATCAAAAATCTTCAGTGAGATGAGGCCAAAGGCTGTAGCCAATGAGAGTTCCATGAGGCTGGATAACCAGAGATGCACCTTCGATGGATAGACAAGCAGATTGGGCTCAGTCTCCTCTTAGTTCTCAAACCATGTTTTGCGCAAAAGGTTTCTAACCCCAAAGTTTGGGATTTTGCACCACCACCAGGAGTCAGGACTGGAAAGGCACCACTTGAGGGATTAGGACTCACTAGGGCTGGGTCGAGGTGTGGGTTCAAGAGATTGTTGGAGCCTTTTCAGTTCATGTGGCTCTCATCAGGAGGCCAGCCACCTAGCTTTTGGAGTCACTCTTGTCGCCGGTTCAAACAGTGGAAAAGGACTCAAGCAGCAGGGAAGGCCTCCAAGGGTTCAAGGCAGCTCGTGCCAGTAAACATCCCTTTAAGGAGCATACCAGTCTTGTAGAGTACACAGCAGACCACAGCACCAGGCAGTCCTATGAGAGTCTTTCCACAGATCTAGAAAGTTAACTGCAGAGTAGGTCTAAGCGCTCTGTTTTTATACCTGATGCCTTCTTTGAAGTATTAGAAGTTTTTAGAGAATACCCATTGAAGTGTTTGAGGTTTCCGGCTTCCCTTGCCCTGGCTACAAGCTGGCTGCATGAACAATGCAGGGGCAACAAATCCTTTGTGTGGAGGCAGAGCACAGCCTAATCATTTGCAAGTAGGACTGTGCCCAGCTTCACCTACCCCATCCTGCCAGTGAAAGCCCACTGAGGCACACTTAATCCCTCTGTTATGTGCCACTCTGACAGGAATAATAAGTCCAACTGACAACATCACCCAGCCATGTAAGCCAGGAACATGCTGCAGGCACCAAATGGTTAAGACATGAAAATAGCAAATTTCTAAAAGTTGCATTTTTCAAAATTACAACTTAAACTGTGACTATACCATTGAAAAGGATTCGAAACAACATTTTGTCAGACACTAAACATGAAATGTTCACCTGTTTCCAATCAAAAGTTAGCACTTATTAAATGTAATAAGGCAACCTAATGTTATCCTATGGGAGAGGTAAGCCTCACATTGGTGAAAAACGAATTTGGAGTTTTTCACCACCAGGACATATAAAACCTAAACGTACATGTCCAACCTTTTAATTACAATGCACCTTGCCCTATGAGCAACATAGGGCCTACATTAGAGAAAAACGGAATTTAAGGCTAGGCAAGGGGGTTATATTACCAAGCCAAAGTGGCAGTTTAAAACTACATCCAGGCTGCAATGGCAGACCTGAGACATGTTTTAAGTGTCTATTCAAGTGGGTGGCCCAGTAAATGCTGCAGGCTCCCTAGTAGCATTTAATTTACAGGCCCTGGTTATATGGTATGCCACTCTGTAAGAACTTATATATTCATTAGATTTGGCAATTAGATGTAAGGCAATGTTACCATGTTTAAAGGGGAGAGCCCAAGCACTGTAGCAATGATTATTTGTGGTAAAGTGTACAGATTCCTAGAGCCAACAAAAATGAATTGTTGCAAAAAAGGGAGCGTAAAAGGCAAATGGTTTGGGGAAGACCACCCTAAGACTGACTTATCTAACAGAACTGCTGTGCCAAAGCATGACAAATTTGACACACTGTACAATCAAAACAAGGGTTCGTAGGTTTAGAAAAACCTACCAAACTAGAGGGTAGGGAAATTCTTTAAAAAAGGACAGAGGGACACAGCCGGCCTATGCAAATGTACTTCCAACCCTGGGGTATCCCTCAAGAACACAAGGAAAAGTTAAGTGCCACACCTATTCGCCACTCCTAAGTATGTGTGAAAAGGAGAAAATATATTTTTTTAAACCCTCACCCACTCTAATGGTGGCATGCATAATTGTCGGGTTCACTCTGACTCCTAAAGGTCAGGGTGGGATCAACTATGTTCCAGGCAGTTCTTTGAAGAAAGTTAACTAGGAGGAATATCTCTAAATATTCCTCCTCCACTCCATAGGTTTCCCTTTCCTGGTGGGGTGTATGGGAAAGATCAAAACAAAAGCACAATCGCGGTTTTAGGATACAACGGTCCTATGACACTAAGTTTACCAATTTCACCAACATGTTTCAGTCATACACTATGGCCTGCATAGGTCCTGGGCTTTTGTCAGGGTGGGTCAGTATTTACCACTCCCCAAGTGTTGTATTATTACATTATTTTGTAATTTTTATCAAATAAAAGAAGAAAATATGCATCATAATTCTGTCCTCCAGTTACAACAATATGTACAGATAGTGTCTTCAAGTAATTAATGCAGGTTTCCTAGCAAGCGGACCCAGCAATAAAACATCAACATTTTAAACCTAGAACCTAATGAACAACATTGTACATCTCTACAACCATCATTCTAAGAATTCTATTTAGGAGACTGCAAATGTAATCTTGCAGTTTCCTAGGTTTGCATCTCATCCAATCACCCAGCTTTCGTGGTATTCGTTTATGGAGTAAAAATTTCAGTTGACAAAATATGATATTTTCTTCTTATTGAACAATTTGAATGACCCAGTTTCTCCAATATGCCCAGATACTTTGCATTTGAACACTCAGACAAAAGAGTAACCATTATATTTCGTACTACTAGCTAACATGTTATATCATAACATGGCACTAGAAACAGTCTAACTGAAAGGGTTAATGCATTTCTAAAAATTAAGAGAAGGAAATTCTCCCCCTGAACAGTCCACTGAATTCAGTTCAGTAAGACTTCAAATGCGCTTTAGTTTTGCAATCTAACCATCAATATTTTGACACATTTATAGTGCACAGATGAAGAATATATTTAACTTGAACTGATGCAGTGTACCCATGGGGTGTGCAATTAAATATTTATTCACCTCTAAAGTGCCCATTTATAAACATTACCAGTGGCAGAATGTGAACGAGTTTTCCGCTGTGATCATGGGGCATGCTGTGCATTTTCCAAGTAACAAATCTGTGACATTCATATAAAAACCCTATTTTGCTGTGTGGATAGGGCAGTCTTCTTATAAAACAAGTCTGTAATAGAAAAGGCACTGTGGGCATACGGACTTTAAAAAAATACACACTTTATTGAAGTTTATGCTTGCCAAAAAAGTCAAAATATGCAAAACAAAAACTGCTTCAGCAGAGCTCTTCTAAATGCAATCTATATGCAGAGTCATGCCAGGTTTGTGCACAGAAATGATAATGAAGTTGAATGTGACAGTACACTGTACTGCTGGATTAAAATAGCACTTACTATGCCAGAAGAGACATTAGCTCCTTCAATTTGTAGAATAAATGAATGCCTCATGGAGCCATGACTTAAAGATAAGGAGACATAGGGCAGTTTAGCATGCCATTAGATGGTATGAATATTATTAACATAAAATGTTGCTTATGTTTCTCTTTCTCTGCAGGTTCCTTTGTTGTTGCAATTGACCAACATCGAGTCTCAGCTTTTCTGAGCTATGAAAGTCCGAAGAAATAGGGTTCCCCAAGGCTTGCAGTATTTTTTAAAAGGGAGTGGGGATGCTACACAAAATCATCTGTCTCTGCCCAGCGTGCCAAGGTGGGTGGTGAAATGAGCCCTTGTAGAACTGGAAAATCACATTTTCCTCACCACAACACAATACCTTATTAAATGAGTCATACAGTACATTGTTATCAAATCCAAACCTGTTCTAGCATTATCATTTTTAATAGATATTCAGAATTAATATTTTTAATACTGAGACTTTTACCACCAGATAAAAGAGTTACAGGCAGATGCATCAAAGTTATGTTTTGCGAGTCCTTAATAGCGAATTTTAAGGAATCGCTATTAAAGACTCGCAAAACGGGATGCATGTAGGAATCGCAATGTTATTAGCGATTCCTACAGATTCCTTATTAGCGATTCGGTAATAGCTAATCGCTAATAAGGAATGGCTTTCCCATTCATTCCTATGGGCCTTTGCTAATCGCTAATAAGGAATGGCTTTCCCCGTTCATTCCTATGGGCCTAAAGGCCCATAGGAATGAATGGGAAAGCCATTCCTTATTAGCGATTAGCTATTACCGAATCGCTGATGTTCCGCTATTTCAAGGGTGCCAGGGTGCTGCACCCCTGAAATGGACCTGTGCACAAATGTTACTCACACACATGCCTTAAGGGCATGTGTGTGCGCAACATGCAACTTTGAAAAATGCACAAAAGTGCATTTTTCAAAGTTTTAGCAAATTACCACGAAGTTCAACTTCATGGTAATATGCTCCCCCTATTAGCGAAATCGCTATTTATTTGGGTTTCATGCATTGCATTTAAGGAATCTCATTTTGGGATTCCTTAAATGCAAGAGCAAATTAAGGAATCACTATTTAGAGATTCCTTAATTTGCGATTTCTGCATTTGGGATGATGCATCATAATTTGGAAAAATACCGGGAGCAACCGGCCAGATTCTGAGAATCTGCCCGTTTGCTCCCGGTATTTTCTTTGATGCATCTGCCCACTAGATGTGTGTTTAACAAGCACATATTACTAGTTCCATTATCAGATGCTGTGACACTGGTTCTGTTATGACTGTAATTGGTTTGACATGATATGGTAACACGTCACAGTAAAGTAAAATATATGTGCAAAAAGACTGCAGCAGGGCCTGAGAAAGTGGCAATACGTTATTAAGCTGTTTTAATTTTCTTTTAAAATATCATTTTGCCATTATTGTTTGCAATATATATTGATCCCCTCATACGTAGACTGGAGATTACAGACCGTCCAATGCAGTTTCAGGAGTGGGATACTAAGATTTTGGCCTACGCTGATGATATTGCACTTTTGACCTCTGACCCGATAGCTGTGCTTAAAGTGGTAGAAAAGGAGGCCATTTGATTTGGGAATATTTCAGGATATTCATTGAATAAATACATTAATTGTTATTAACGATAAGATCTTGCTGTCAGATAATCGTGTTGTAAAGAATGCAGTGTATCTAGGAGTAAGTATTTTTAGCAGACAAAGATGAAATAGTGAAGGAAAATCTTGATCCCTTTTTTGGTAAGACTAAAAAAGACCAGAGTAGGCTGAATAATTTGCACCTATCTTTAGTAGGCAGATGCAATCTAGTAAAAAAAAAAAATCCCCAAGATTGTTTATTTTTTTAGGGCCATACCGTTGGAGATTGATAATTAGTGGCTTCGGAAACTAGAGTCTATAATTTCTCGGTTTCTTTGGGCCTATGCTTACCCTAGAGGAGTTTTTAAATTTCTCATACTGCCACGGAAGAGAGGTGGGTGGACCCTTGCTAACCTCAAAGTGTATTATTGGGCCCCCACTTTACAATATAGCCTTATCCTGCTGCAAGAGAAGACGGGTGGGGAAGCAGGGGATAGTAGATAGATGCCTAGGGTGCCTTTGGCGGCAGGTCGTGTTTAGCTACCATAAAAGTGTACGTTTTAAGACACTTCAAAGTGCCAGTAAGGTTTGGTCAGCTACACTCAGGATGATGGGGATGGGTAGATTACATTTTTATACGCCCATTTGGAAGTATAGGAATCTGCCAGATATTTTTGGGGATTGAACTATTTCTCATTGGAAAGGTGTTGGGCTAAACAGACTGGGCACTTGGGGGTTGTGGCCAGGCCGCCGACCACGACGGCCGTGCGCCACTGAAGCTCTACCGAGACTGCCCGGAACAGATGCTCTATCTCCACTATTAGACCAGTTTGGGTGCCCGGATCAGAGTTGGCATAAACCAGATGCAGCAGAAAATGAGGGGCTGCGTTCAGATCACCCGTGCTTGCAGATGATTGCCTGAATCCTGCACTGCACCAACAGAGGGCAGAGCCATAATCGGCACAGCAACCTGGAAATCAGCTTGGTTGTGCCTGAGTGGGGCCTGCCGGATTGCCATGTCCGCGAGTAGTACTCCTGGCCGAACCGACTCCTGCGGTGAGTACGCTGGGAGCAAACCGCTTTGATCCCCCGTCACCACTGCCGCAACATGCTTCTCTGCCGTTTTTGGTTCAGAGGCCGCGCTACAGACTTGTGCCTATCCCTGAGGCCTTGCGGAGACAGGGTCCGCGGGCGGGCCTGGGAGGCAGCCACCAGGCTGCTTGCATGAGTGAGCGGGGGGCGCGTCCCACATGACCTCACTGCTCGCTCCTAGTAGCCCAACACTTGGCATTGTAAGTTGGCCCCTTGACCGGCAACCTCCACCCACAATGTCTTATAAGGTGCCCATAATCCTTGCCTCACTAGCAGCACAATTACTCAGCATGCCACACTGAGGGTGCCCTTCGCTTTCTTAATTCACCGCTATCAAAAGAAATCCCACTGCACTGCAGCGGCTCCTAACCACTGGACCCCTGGAGACACAGGCCTCTTGCCCAAAGGAGCCACTATATTACAGCTGGCATCCTCCTAGTAAGTTCCCACTGGGTGCCTACACAGCAGCATGAGAAGCAAAGTTCCCAAGCAAAGAGTACTGCCATTTGAAATACTTTCGGAGCAAGCGCAAGACGCAGGACCCGACATGGCGGAGGGTGGTCAAGATGCGCCCCCCTTGGGAGACCTGACTACGCCTTGCCCCTCCTTGCTGCAGGAGCTTAGAGCTGGCTTTAAGGCACTAGATGGCCGTTTTGATGCCCTTGATAAGACTTGAGAACCTGGGGACTCAAATTGAAATACATGATAGAAGACTAGACACGGCGGAGGGGAGAATCTCTGATCTTGAAGACGGCGCAGCTCAATCCCTCAAACATCTGGAACGGGTGGAACACATCCTTAAGGACGTTGCAATAAAAAAGGAAGATTTTGAAGCACGCAGCAGGCGCAATAATCTTCGCATTCTTGGGGTCCCAGAATCGATAAACACTGGCCGCATAGACCTTTTCGTAGAATCCTTGCTCACCAACATTTTTGGTAGGGAGGCCTTCACCCCTGGCTTTGTCGTCGAACGGTCCCATCGCTCGTTAAGACCGCGTCCAATCCTAGGCTGTCTGCCCAGACCCATTATTGCACGCATCATGAATTTCCGGGACAGAGACACTGCATTACGACTCGCCAGAGAGCAGGGCAAAACTACATGGCAGGGGTCGGCGGTTGCACTGTATGTGGATTTTACAGCTATGGTTCTGGAGGCCAGACGAAAATATAATGAAGTGAAGGCTACCCTCAGAAACTTGGGAGTACCTGCATGTTCTATCCGGCACGTTTACGGGTTGACCTAGGAGGTAGGGACCGTATATTTGATACATCCACAGCAGTACAGGAATTCTGCAGAACTTATAAAAGCACTGGCAGCTAACATCTGCCAGCTGGGCCCGGGTCCTCCACCCTTCTCTCATTGGATCGAACGCCAGCATCAAACTATTCTCTAATGACTGAACAGGTTCCCGGATGCAGAGACGCAGTTTACTGGCCTGTACTTTTTCTTTACATTGAGATAGTATGGACATTATTTTGCAGTTGATAGTATTGATATGCTGGGTACCTGACGGGGCGTTGCCTCCCCCCAGGGTGTATGTTACCTGGATGTTACCACTGATTCTAATGTATCTTTTTGTACATTTGCTGTTAAAATTGCAGTGTTTCCTAGATACATTTGCTTATTGTTCGATGGGATTTGTTCCTTGCGTTAGGGTGTGTGTGGCCCGGGGGTGGGATGGGGGAGGGTACAGGGTTTAGATTCTACTGCTATTACTTACTTTGCATTATGCTCACTGTTGAGTCATACACTTATTTCCATGTCATCAATACTACTCTATCTGCCACACTGCCCTGATGACAATGATTATAAATCTACCCAGTCCCACCGACCTGTCACTGATTTTGTGGAATGTTAGGGGCCTAAACAATACCAGGAAATGGAAACACGTTCTACACTATTTACAGAGACACCAAATAGATGATGCATTTCTGCAAAAAACTCATCTACCCGAATTAGACAACACTCAGTTTGCATTGAGTTGGGGACAGAAATCGCTATTTCTCTAACTTCAGTACTTACGCCAGGGGCACTGCGATACGGATACACAAACAAACCCTTTCCATTTGAATAAAGTCTATTGCGACGGAGACGGCCGCTACACAATAGTGGAGGGAACATTAATGGGACACAGCGTGTAATTATGCTCCTAACATTGACAGTCATGAATTTTTCCATAACTTACACTCTCAACTCTTAAAGCTGGGAGCGACCAACACGATTATGGGTGGGGACTTTAACCTGCTACTTGACACCTCACTGGACTATTCCTCCTGTGGCCTTCCATAACCTTTTTGGGCCACCTACACTATTTTTGGTCCTGAAGAAAGCCTCACGATTAGCGCAGAAGGCTGAAACTAGTTGACTTACACCTTTTTAGGGGTATTGAGGAATATTCACACCTCAAATATATCCCGCTTATGTTTTTACCTATGTCCTAGGACCCTATAATTGAAACTTTTAAAAGGGTATTTCCTAGAGGCATTTTTATCATTTAATTTCACTTCACATAGCACTTCACTTTCCACAATCAACCTGCGCCGCTGTATTCAGGCACAGCTGGATTGCATTCGGCATTCCAGCTGGACCCCGATGATGAAGCATGCCACCTACTAGGTAGGTGGCTGAGGGGTTTCATAAGACAACAACCTGTTGTCAGCGTTCCTCTACCAAGGTACAGATTAAAAACCATGACCACAACCTGCTAAAGGACTTGTCCACGTTGTTTTCTATATGATTAAAAAATGGTAAATAAAGTTTTAAAAAACAAAAAAAAGATTGGGCACTTCTTTTCAATTACTGGAATTATATCTTTGAAGAACTTAGAAATGACTTTAACATTAGTCAAAGAGTCTTCTTTAAGTATCTTCAAGTTCGGGATTCTTTGAGGTGGAAAGGGGGGCAGTGGGCTTACCTCCTTTTGGGTTAATTTACAATTTTTCGAATCTGTTTATGAAAGATGATTTGGATAGACATTCTCGGAGGTGGCAGTAAAATCTCTCTCACTTGCGCCATCTGCCCTACTGTCAGCCAGGTTACAAGCATTTGCAGCTCGCATGACTCGCGGTATGGGGGCCACATGGTGGTTCACACAGCGGGGGGTATTTACAAAATTAAAACTTATCTTACCAGGTCCTGCGCTCACTCCACTCCCCGACCGGTCCGCGCCTGTATTTTCCTGCTGCTTTCCTGCTCAGGAACAGGAAGCAGGCATCCTCTCTCCCCTCTCCTAAGCCAATCACAATGCTGCAGTGTTGTGATTGGTGTGGATGACGCCCAGCACCTACCTGTAGGGAGGCCATTTTCTCTATGTAGTCAGCATTCAGCCTACATAGAGAAAATCCAGAATGCGCATGACTGGTTTGGTCAGTCCCAGAGGGCCAACCAAACCGTCAGGAGCCATAACATTGGGCGAACCACTCCTCTCCGACCCGTCCGCCCCCCACCAGGCATACCATTCTGCTTTCTCGCAGCGCAAGAAGCAGAAACATAAAATGGTAATTAAAAGACCATTTTATGTTTCTGCTTCTCGCGCTGCGAGAAAGCAGTGGGTCGATGCTCAACCACCATAACGGAGGAGCCACCCCTGATTACAAGTGCAATATTACGAAACCTGTTTTAACCTATATTATACACCTAGAAGGTTTATAAAATGGGGGTGATGGCAAAGGGTTTCGCTGCCCTAGGTGTCAGATGTATGGCGCTGGTATTGTGCAAATGTTTGCTACCTGCAGAATGTTGTCAACTGTGAAAGAGGAGATATTGAGATTTTCTAAATATAATCTGAAGCTAAAGGCATCCTGAACCCTGGCGCTAATTTTATTATGAGTACAAGAAGGGTAGTGAGATGGGAAGACCCCTTCTATTTATCTCAATGACCATCTTCCAAATATGTATCGCTTCTGCCTGGTTGGATCGGAATCCACCTGTATTTCCACAATGGTTAGCCTAGCTGTTGGGGTACATAACCTGGAAAAAGCGGTATATTCGAGGAGAGGTGTACGGTTCCGGAAAAAAATGGTTGAAAACCTGGACTCCTCTGACCAACTGGGTTGAGTCGCCGGTGGGTGAGAAGGATTCCCTTAACCAGGAAAGAATGAACCTGATTTCTTAGTATTAAGTTTGATTATGCACTATGCACTTTAGACAGAACTGGCCTATTTCATCTTTCATGAAATGTTTATTGCCTTACAATTAATTTCCTAGTCTTATAACTTTTCCCTTTAGTGATTTGCTTGATGAAATGTTTATTATTGTGATGGTATATGATGAATTTATTTGGGAGTGTCACCTAATGTGTACAGTGGGAGGGTGGTAGGAGGTGGTGTGGATGGCATTGTTGTTTTTATATAATATGGAAATTGCAACAAAAAATTATTTTTAAAAAAGGACAAAAAATAAAATGCGATTTGCACATCATCCTTACCCCCAACACCCCAGCAAAACATTCCCACTATTAAACCTCCAACCATATGCCCAAGATACTCTAACCAAACATTCCCATCATCCCATCATTCACTTCTATCCCTTACCAAAATTAATCCCAGAAAACACCTTAACCCCTCTTGAAAACCAGAATATTCCGGTAAAACCTTTTCCTAACCACATTAATCCCATTAAACCCTAGGAAAACCTCTCTGTCGTTCTAACCATGCTCTGACACCAAAATTGTAGACCTTTGGTAACAGGCACTTGTGGTCCTTAGCTTATTTCGAAATGTGGATGTCCTTTAAAGAAGAGATGGGCATGATCGACGTTCTAGGCGGTCTCAGTCAGATAGATGGATTTGTTGTTTCTGATTAAAATGTTACTGTCCACTATTTGGAGTTGTAGTGCTAGATTAGTGCCTGCCAAGATGACCAAAACAACAAACAAGGGCTTTGACTCATCTACAGTAAAGCAGAGTCTCTTAATATAATCAACAAAGAACATGCCAATACTGAGTGCAATTTACGAACAAACCTTTTTTGTTAACCAGCCTAAAAAACAATCAATTATTAGCCATATATTGGAATGAATCCAAAAATATTTATTTCTTTTATAGAAAATGTTTGATCAACACAACCGACAATGAAAAACTTACAATATATATATATATGAAGAACAATCAAAAAAACTAAGCATGGGCGAATTTTGCGAATTTGCGATCCGCGAATTTGCGGATTTGCGAATTCGCGATCCGCAAAATTCACGAATTTGTGCGAATGTGTGCGAATTTGCGGATTTTTGTTTTTTTGCGTGTTCGCGGGGCTTTTTGCGTCTTCGCGAGCCGCTTGCATAGCGAAGTTACCCATGCAGTCGTTTATGGGAGAGGGAGAGAGACATAGATAGATAGATAGATAGATAGATAGATAGATAGATAGAAAGAGAGAGAAAGAGAGGGAAAGAGAGAGGGAGGGAGAGAACGAGAGAAAGGAAGAGAGGCCGGATCTCTGAAGAGCCAGATTCCTGAGTTGCCCCTACAGAACATACAGCTTTTTATTTTTAGCAAAATGCATATGAAAATTGTGCTGTAAAGGTCTCTTTTAGTTCAACCCCTCCTGACAACTCAAAATGGGTGTATTTGCCATCCTCTCCCTCCTTCCTGTTTTTTATATCTGTAAGTGCTTCCTGATGAGGTTCCTTGGACAGGTGCCTCGTTGCCTACTTGTAACTATTCTCTGACCCTGCTTCAAGGGTCAGAGCAGGGTCAGAGAATAGTTGCAAGTAGGCAACGAGGCGCCAGGAAGCAATTAGCAGCAGGTGTCCAAGTTGAAGTTAATTTGTTTGTAACCCTTTTGTAAAAGGTTACAAAGAAATTAGGTTCAACTTTTGCACCTGCTGCTGTAACCCTTGCTTGGCTGAAAATTCGTCCCTGCTGATTCACGGATTTTACCGCGATTTCGCGAGATTCGCGGATCGGGAAATCACGGAAAATCCGCAAATACGCCAGCGAAACAGATTTTACGCCCACCCTTAAAAAAACTAAATTTGGAAATACGACAAACACTACATAAAATAGACAAACAATTGAAACATATATTCACCCTCTCTTAAAAAATCCATCTTGCAATCATTTTTACACTCCTTTCGACTTACAACATACCAAACATATACCACAAATAGACAACAAGGGAAACAGAAAAGTCAATGACTTAATCCAAAGACTGTTCAGCAAACATGAAAGAAAAACTTTTTCTCTAAATACTTGATATATAACAATCTTTTGAACACTAATATACACAATTATTTTGACAGAAACCCAAACAAACAAGGTCGACGCATTTCGAACCGGACCCTTTGTCCGATTCTCATCAGGACCAGAAAGAGAATCTGAAAGAGGAAACATAAAGTTCCTTTAGAATTGGCGAAAAACATTTTGCATAAAGGAGAACAAAGCGACCATCAACGAGCAGAGCTTCCTACCTGAGTGTTCAATACTTCTCAAAGCTACTGATTTTCAAAAGAAAGGAGAGGTAGTCTGTAAACAAAGGTGGACCCAGGGTTAGTCGACAAAAATCACGTCTAATAGTCTTTTTTTTACAAAAAAATGGTTGTATCACAATCAAAGGTACCTGTAGAAGGGCTGTGTGTGAGCGTGTCTCCTGGAGAAACTATTTAGAAAGCGTGGTGAATCGCCATTTGTCGAAATTGTCAATTATGTGGCTGCAAAACAAAGGGGAAAGGCAAACCGCTTTAGACGGACTGTCTCACAAGATTGACCGACAGGGCTCTGGTAATTCGAGGTGTTTAGGGGCAAACGTTTTTTACCTTGAATGTAGCCTGGCGGGGGATATTGTTGCAATCCAATGTATTGTTTTTAGGCGAAGGGATACAATCCGTGCCGGTACACCAAGGCTGTGGGAAAATAGAAGCCTGTTTTAGTTCGTGTGTCAACACGCAGGGGGAAGAAGAAAATTACGGAGTGGCGATGCTGGGACACATTGACGCGGGGCTCTGCGCACCTGAATCGGAGATCTCAGTGCATAAACCGGGCCGCAGCTGAATGATCCGTGCGGTACGGGAGCCAGGAACACGTAATCCGCTGTTGTTGGGCAGGTGGAAATAACAAGAGTTTCCATTGGTCACTCAGGGTCATGTGGTGGCATCAGCATTAAGCACATGTTCTGCAAGCTTTCACAATTACTGTCACTTCACAGCCTGGCTCCCATGTTTCAGTCTACCCTTCTCCACATGTGGGTGGACAACATTGACATTATGTGCTTGATTACGAGTCTGGAGGTCCACGGAGCACCAGACTTACGGGGCACGGCTGTGGCGGTCTTCTGCCCACCCTATTACAATTAGGGTGGTCGGACCGTCATTGCCCCTCTGCAGCCGCTAGAGAACTGCCATTCTGTGGTGGTGGTCTGGCAATGTAGAGGCAGTAATATGCTTGGCGGGACCACCAAGGTGGTGAGGTACTGATCTACTGTTGTTTTGATTATTTCCTCTTTCAAGGTAGCCCCCTTGGGTAGCGGGTGCTTTTGGGACCTGCACACAGACCTATAGATTTGGTTTAAATACATTGGTGTAACTTTCTAAACTGGTGCTGCACCAGAGTTCTGTACCCAACTGTCCGCCTTTGTGTTATCAATAAAGTATATCACTACACTGCCCTGGCGGAGTCCCCGCCTGTCAAATCTAGAACTGAATGGCAAGCTGATGGTCTTTTATAAAGAACTGGCATGGACCGCCATCACAGCAGTTCCTGTCAATGTTTTTTTAAGTTTGCTGCTTGGCTCTGTCAACATGACAGGGTGGTCCATCAAACTTATTTTGTTTTATTTTAAGAAAAGAAACCTCTAAGAGGTTTTGTTATTTCAGAGATGGAGTAGTCTACGCTGTGTCCAAATTATCTTCTGCCTTCATTCAAATCATCAACGTAGACCATCATCTTGGCAGTAAAGATACTCTGTTGCCATTGCAACAGAGGATCCCTACCTCCAAGATATACATCAGGCCCCAAGTCTGATGGTGAATCTTCTGACCGGGTTGAACCTGGTTTCTGTATCCAACCTGTGCTCCATTATGAAAGGCCTTAACTTGTGCCTTGGTACTGGTCAAGCTCAACCAGATGACAGCGGTTGGAGCCTAACGCTTTTTTATGCTATTTTTGATTTTAGATTTTAAAAATTCATACCTCCAATTCTACGTATTGGAGTTTTATCATTTTGGTATTATTTTCATTTAATTGTTCAAATTGACTCTTTTTCTAAATTGTTTTAGTATTTTTCTGTGTTGTGTTTTTACTTTAATACTGTTTAAGTACTGTATAAATACTTTACACATTGCTTCTATTTTAAGCCGGCTTGCTCTGTACAATAGCTACTTGTGGCTTGAACTCAGTTTAATTTAGTGACTTTAAGGTTTCACCGTGACAAGGGATGCAGTTATTTTTTGAGGTAGGTACTTACCTTCCTCAACTAATACCAGTCTCTTACACTTTTAACCTCACAAAACCTCACACAAATTAGACCAATAAGCAACAACGCCTAAAACACAACCTTGATTACATAACAACACCTACTCAACAACATAAATAACAGTTTATTCATTACTGTCTCAAAGGTAGTGTTATTATGAATGCCATAAGTAATATGGCCTGTGACATTGTTTATATGTGTTTATTAAAACCTCAAATATTCCAGGGAAAACTACAGCTGCAATACTTCAGACATACAATGCAAAACTAATATATTAAAATGTTGAAATTCTGCAATTATTTTAAGCTGTTTATACTATCACCCAGGCCACTGCAATGTATTGCTCATAATGACCTTACACATGACATCACTGATTACATTTCAGATTATATCATCATTCACATTGCTAATGACATCTCTAAGGATTTTGATGATATCTCTGATGAGGTCTCTTTATTTGTATTTTTTTTCATGGAGCGTCAGATGTTTTGTGACAGTTTTTTCATTGAATTTTTGTTTTCTCTAAATGATCATCTGCAATGAGGTACATATCATGCAAATTATCTGTGCAAGGCCTTTAGACCTACTCAAAAAACCATTGGAGCTTGCCTCCCTATGGCTAGCAACTGCAACTACACTAATCTACACCCTCCTTCCACCTTTTGCCATGTTTGGGGGCTTAGCCTTAGGTGTAACTTAAGCACAGGCCATGTCTTCAGCTGCTGCCCCATGCAAACAAGCTGCACACAGACCTAGGCTGGGACTTGTATGCTCTGGACACAGGACCTGGCACATGTCCTGGACTTGTGCCCTGGCCCTGTCTCATCAAAGTAGCTGTTCATGGACTTTGGCTGTGTGCAGTGATCTCTGTACTCAAGAACTGCCCTACTGCTAGATCCTGATACAGCTCCAAACCTACCCAACCCATCTGTGCATGGCTTACAGCTCACTGGCTGGCTACTACTAGGTACTTCACCCTAGCCCTGTCTATGTAAGGGTCGTAAGGAGATTCCACCCCTTTTTGGGATATACCACACTTCGCAGACATGTGAAAAGGACATGAAGACTAGGGAGACCAATAACAGATGCTAAAAAAAACAGCAGTGTTAGTGTCCTCTCCATGTCCTCAGGATACCTGTTCCATTTGAAAGTACAATGATTTTCCAATTCAAGATGGTGGAGGAGTACTTTTCGTTCAAGTGGGGAAGAAACAATATTTGTTTTAGTGTAACTGAGAACACCTTGATTGCCAGCTGTGTGTTTTGTTGGGTATGTTTCGCTTTTGAATCAGTTAGCACCTGTTCTTTTACTGTCACCTTTCTTGTTTTATTGCTCCCTTCATTTCCTGTTTTTGATATCCTGCTTAACCTCTGCACATCTACTATTCATATACTACCAGTATGAATCTGTTACTGGAATCTTGCTGCCACCATCTCCTTCTCTTCTCTGGGACCTTGATGCCCTTGGGCTAGGTTGCGCATTATAAGACCCACTTCATTCATTCATTCATTCATTCATTCATTCATTCATTCGTTCATTCATTCATTCATTCATTCATTCATTCGTTCATTCTCTGTGTGTGGATACTGGAGTGTTTACTAAAGCTGTGGGTGACGTCCTATACTTCGCCTACACAGGTGAGTACTGTCAGATATTTGGCAAAGACCTATAATAATCTTACTTTTAATATCTGCAAATAATTTTAATAATAATAATGATACACTGTGTCTTGCCATAGTTGTTCAACAACTACAGAATGAGGGTTACAGTCCTGAGTACTCCACAAGGCCATTCTGGTGTTTCTTCTTTTCTTATCCTTCTACTCTGCTAGGTCACCGTGCAGAAGGTAGGATGTAGTGCCAGGGCCTATATCCTGGCTCACATCTCAGAATCAACGGTACTTAGTGACCTCTGGAATCAGACCGCGGTATGTGTTCAGTCTGCTACAACCCCCATTTTTAATCTACTGGGCAGCATCTATGATCCCATCTTACTGAAACTTGCTGAGCACAGCCACCATGGAGTACACCCTGTCCCAAGGACCATACCTTTGAATTGATGTGCGTTGTTTTCTGGTACAAGGTTTTACCCATTATCAGGCCTGTAATCTCTCTTGTCCTACCTAAACCAACTGTATTTTGTGTAAGTTGCGACTATGGCATAACTCCACAAGGTATGCTTTCCCACCCACCGGTGACACAGGAGAAATTGGTTCAATGCACCTACAATTAATGTGAAAGACAGGTTATTGTAGTCCTGCATAACACTATTCAATGTATAATTGAGATAGAAGCATTGCTTTTGGGTTTCAAACAATCCCATGGAGGGATTTTGGGCACCGTGGAAAAAGCAACAACCCTTATTTCATTAGTATCACACACACTTTATAAAGAAGGATGAACACTTTTAAGTTGAAAATATTTATTACTGCAGGAAATTCTGTTTCTCAGTACATCTAAAACAACTACACAGACAGACAAACAGCAAGAAAGCATGTCATAAACAACAAGAACTAAATGAAAATTTCTAGCATGTTTTAAAATGTCATATCAAGCCTCACACCCTATTGCATACTTCCTCTGGAACTTGGCTTTATCAGCTTCAGGTGAGATGTAGAATCTACGAAGTGAGAAGTGTGCTGGCAGTAGGTGATACCATCTCTGGTTGAATATCGGGCGATGATCTGGGCAAAGGACCTCTCCTGACAAGTGGTCAAGTGGTAGTCCTTATATACTAAATCTAATCAAAAATTGTTATTTTTTACATACGTTTAGGAATGTTTGACATAGATTATGGGCATTAAGGTGTGCATTCCAGAAGTTTCCTTATGAACATGTAAGAAAAAAAGACATCAATTTAGATGACACTATTTTGGTTATATGTCTGTATCTGTTCGTTATTTAACCTTAACATCGTGAAAAGTAGACATTTGACCCAGACCAATGTTGTACCAAGTGTTGTATCTACATCATCAATTGGATGTCTTGATCCTTTCACAGTTCTTGGAAAAATAAGGTCAGATGACATCTGCGTCTAATGGCTGATGTGACATGATTCTGCATACATTGGGGAAGATGGCGATTCCCTTACCCGTGTCCAAGGCGGTTCTCTGCCGAAACGCGTTTGGGTTTGTTTTGGCTTGATGCAAGAATAAAAAACCTTTCAAGCTTCAAAAATGTTGTGTTTTCATGTTTGGAGTGCTTTGCGTACTTGAGTGTATGGAGGAAGCTTGATATATATATATATATATATATATATATATATATATATATATATATATATATATATATATATATATATATATATATATATATATTGCACAAAGGTCTAGAGCTTCGGGAATGCACACACAGCAGATTTGAACCAGCAAGGTTTATTGAAAAAACGGGAACCTGCAGCAGAATCCCACAGTCATTAATCATACGACCTGACGCGTTTCGAGGCAGCAGCCTCTTCTTCCGAGGTCTCTCAGCATTCGGAAAAGTTCGCAGGTGGCTCCAATTTGGCACGCTTTTATTTCCTCAGTGGGCTTGCATGCTAGAATTTGTAGTCCTATTTGGAAACAGTGTATTAACCTTAGTAGGTACTGCGTATATTTTCCACAATTAAACCAGCATTTTTCTTTATGTCAATTCACCCAAAGTGGGCCCAGGGGTTCTGTTCAGGTTTTCTCTCCCAAAATCCGCCGTACCGCATATTTGCATTTAGGAATAAGTTCCAGCGCGGTTTCCTTCGTGTTGGGATGGTGCTACTCCGCACGACAAGACAGCCGTTTGATTTGTGTTGCACAAAGGTCTAGAGCTTCGGGAATGCACACACAGCAGATTTGAACCAGCAAGGTTTATTGAAAAAACGGGAACCTGCAGCAGAATCCCACAGTCATTAATCATACGACCTGACGCGTTTCGAGGCAGCAGCCTCTTCTTCCGAGGTCTCTCAGCATTCGGAAAAGTTCGCAGGTGGCTCCAATTTGGCACGCTTTTATTTCCTCAGTGGGCTTGCATGCTAGGATTTGTAGTCCTATTTGGAAACAGTGTATTAACCTTAGTAGGTACTGCGTATATTTTCCACAATTAAACCAGCATTTTTCTTTATGTCAATTCACCCAAAGTGGGCCCAGGGGTTCTGTTCAGGTTTTCTCTCCCAAAATCCGCCGTACCGCATATTTGCATTTAGGAATAAGTTCCAGCGCGGTTTCCTTCGTGTTGGGATGGTGCTACTCCGCACGACAAGACAGCCGTTTGATTTGTGTTGCACAAAGGTCTAGAGCTTCGGGAATGCACACACAGCAGATTTGAACCAGCAAGGTTTATTGAAAAAACGGGAACCTGCAGCAGAATCCCACAGTCATTAATCATACGACCTGACGCGTTTCGAGGCAGCAGCCTCTTCTTCCGAGGTCTCTCAGCATTCGGAAAAGTTCGCAGGTGGCTCCAATTTGGCACGCTTTTATTTCCTCAGTGGGCTTGCATGCTAGGATTTGTAGTCCTATTTGGAAACAGTGTATTAACCTTAGTAGGTACTGCGTATATTTTCCACAATTAAACCAGCATTTTTCTTTATGTCAATTCACCCAAAGTGGGCCCAGGGGTTCTGTTCAGGTTTTCTCTCCCAAAATCCGCCGTACCGCATATTTGCATTTAGGAATAAGTTCCAGCGCGGTTTCCTTCGTGTTGGGATGGTGCTACTCCGCACGACAAGACAGCCGTTTGATTTGTGTTGCACAAAGGTCTAGAGCTTCGGGAATGCACACACAGCAGATTTGAACCAGCAAGGTTTATTGAAAAAACGGGAACCTGCAGCAGAATCCCACAGTCATTAATCATACGACCTGACGCGTTTCGAGGCAGCAGCCTCTTCTTCCGAGGTCTCTCAGCATTCGGAAAAGTTCGCAGGTGGCTTCAATTTGGCACGCTTTTATTTCCTCAGTGGGCTTGCATGCTAGGATTTGTAGTCCTATTTGGAAACAGTGTATTAACCTTAGTAGGTACTGCGTATATTTTCCACAATTAAACCAGCATTTTTCTTTATGTCAATTCACCCAAAGTGGGCCCAGAGGTTCTGTTCAGGTTTTCTCTCCCAAAATCCGCCGTACCGCATATTTGCATTTAGGAATAAGTTCCAGCGCGGTTTCCTTCGTGTTGGGATGGTGCTACTCCGCACGACAAGACAGCCGTTTGATTTGTGTTGCACAAAGGTCTAGAGCTTCGGGAATGCACACACAGCAGATTTGAACCAGCAAGGTTTATTGAAAAAACGGGAACCTGCAGCAGAATCCCACAGTCATTAATCATACGACCTGACGCGTTTCGAGGCAGCAGCCTCTTCTTCCGAGGTCTCTCAGCATTCGGAAAAGTTCGCAGGTGGCTCCAATTTGGCACGCTTTTATTTCCATAATTAATTAATTGTGGAAAATATACGCAGTACCTACCAAGGTTAATACACTGTTTCCAAATAGGACTACAAATCCTAGCATGCAAGCCCACTGAGGAAATAAAAGCGTGCCAAATTGGAGCCACCTGCGAACTTTTCCAAATGCTGAGAGACCTCGGAAGAAGAGGCTGCTGCCTCGAAACGCGTCAGGTCGTATGATTAATGACTGTGGGATTCTGCTGCAGGTTCCCGTTTTTTCAATAAACCTTGCTGGTTCAAATCTGCTGTGTGTGCATTCCCGAAGCTCTAGACCTTTGTGCAACACAAATCAAACGGCTGTCTTGTCGTGCGGAGTAGCACCATCCCAACACGAAGGAAACCGCGCTGGAACTTATTCCTAAATGCAAATATGCGGTACGGCGGATTTTGGGAGAGAAAACCTGAACAGAACCCCTGGGCCCACTGTGGGTGAATTGACATAAAGAAAAATGCTGGTTTAATTGTGGAAAATATACGCAGTACCTACCAAGGTTAATACACTGTTTCCAAATAGGACTACAAATCCTAGCATGCAAGCCCACTGAGGAAATAAAAGCGTGCCAAATTGGAGCCACCTGCGAACTTTTCCAAATGCTGAGAGACCTCGGAAGAAGAGGCTGCTGCCTCGAAACGCGTCAGGTCATATGATTAATGACTGTGGGATTCTGCTGCAGGTTCCAGTTTTTTCAATAAACCTTGCTGGTTCAAATCTGCTGTGTGTGCATTCCCGAAGCTCTAGACCTTTGTGCAACATATATATATATATATATATATATATATAAAAATATATATACAGGCACTGATTGTGAAAGATGCACGATCCTTCTGGAATCTGGTTCACACCGGGAAGGCAGAGGGCAAGTCTAAGATCGACCCTAACATCGCTGAGGAAGTTTGGTGTGCTACTTCAAAGATCTTTATTCTAGTCCTGCTTCCCTAACTCTTGAGCTTCCAAGTTCTCCTCTGTGGTTGGATCCTAGCTGGTGCCCTCCTTTATTTACTTTGTCGGAAGTGACACTAGCAGTATTAGCATTGAAACCTAATAAGGCCCCGGGGCTGGACAGGATCCCTGGTGATCTTTATAGAGATGAGTTGAAGATATGGGTCCCCTACTTGACTGTCCTATTTAATGCCATTTTGGACGGACAAGAACTCCCTAGCACCTGGCTGGGGGCCGAAATCATCCCGGTTTATAAAAAGGGCTCCCCGCTGGTACCATCAAACTACAGGCCAATTAACCTTATTGATGTCACACAAAAAATTTATGCCAGACTCCTTTTACAACGCCTGCAGGATTGGATTACAGAGAATAGTATTCTCTCCCACCTGCAAGCAGGGTTCAGAGCCAAAACATCGACCATCGACCAATTACTACGGCTCCAGGTACTTTATTGGAAGCATGTGGTCTTGGATAGGGGTAGCCTGTATCTAACATATGTGGACCTCAAATCCGCCTTTGATATGGTGGATAGGAATCAATTGTGGAGCATACTAATCAACCTGGGGATCCCTCTTTACCTGTGCCATCAACTTAAAAGACTCCATGAAGGAACCTTCGCGAAGGTACGCTTTGGTAAATCTGGCCAGCTGTCTAGGGCATTTCCAATCGAGAAAGGGGTTAGGCAGGGTTGTGTACTTGCCCCCACACTATTTTCCCTCTTTCTAAATGGCCTTATAGAAGATCTAAACAGCGCAAAATATATTGATGCCGCTAATTTAGTTGGCGCTAAATTCCCTGCACTAATGTTTGCGGACGACACCCTGCTGCTTTCAAAAACACCAATGGGGATGCAGCGGGTGTTAGACCAATTTACCGAATTCTGTAAGAAAAGGAACCTGGTGATTAACATAGATAAAACAAAGTACATGGTGTTTAACGCCAGCACAATTAATTGCCCCCACCCGAAAATGGATGGACGATCCCTGGAAAGGGTCAATAACTTTGTCTACTTAGGTTTGACACTGAACGACAAAATGGGGTGGGACACTCAAATGTCTAAGGCTAATCTAGGGCTGTCACAGGCCGCGGGGGGAATCTTAAAAGTGCAGAAAACTTGTGTGCATAAACTAGTGAGTGCTCCGCCAGAAATATACAAAGTTCAAGCCAGATCTTCCACCCTCTACGGGGCGGAACTTTAGGGGCACCGACCAGTAAATGAGATCGGTGCTACCGAGAATAACTTTATTAGGCAGCTGCTCACTCTACCAAAAAGCACACCGCTAATACCATTAAGGCTGGATTTAAATCTGAGGCCAATTGCAGAAGTAATTGCCTCTCGCCCGCTCCTTTATTGGCGAAGATTGTGGAGTGTCCCGGAGCTTGAGAGCTATAGAGAAGAATTGAAGACCGTGATGGCCTGTCAGGGTGCAGGTAGGATACAGTGGCTATCATTTATAAGGGGGTTAGCGACCAAGATTGGACTGGAGAACCTGTGGTCCAATCCTGAGGCTGCATGCCAAGTTATCTCGAGACAAACCCTGGCTGAGACTATAAAACATCATAATCTACAGGAAGTTCTTCAATCAGCCAGGCCCTTCAGTCTCACCGATAGTTTTTTAGATCACAAGAATGTTTACAGATTTGAGAAGGAACTAGATCTGATTGAACCGGTTCTAGCAAAGAAGTTGTATCTACAGTTTAGATATGGCACACTGCCCCTGCATTCATATACAGACAAATGGAAAGAGGGCCCAGCTCGCCCCTGCCCAGGATGTGAAAACTCTAATGAGACCCTAATGCATGTATTCTTGTTCTGTCCTGCCTATAGTAACAGCAGAAAGAAATGGATTATACAGCTATGTCTGAACCTGGGAGTTAGGAATTATCTAGAGTTTTTTAGAATTTTAAAATCCGATACTAATGCACTAATAGTTACAGCCGTTGCCAAGTTTCTGTTCTCTATGTGGCTAATAAGACGGAGAATGCTTCGGAAGTAACAAAGCTCCTGGGCTGTTGTTGGATAACACATCCAGGAAGACTTTGGGCTTCTACTGTATTTTAACTTTTTAAATTTGTTAATATATAACTTATTGTCTTAGGAATTTTAATGGGACTCTGCCACCAAATGGAAATTTGTAGTCTATGTATATCAACTGGGATGTAATATGTGTATTTATTCAATGTCTAAAATGTGTTCTGTACTTTTATGGTTCATAAACAAACCGAAATAAAGTTTTTAGAATGAATGATGAAAATATATATATATATATATATATATATATATATATATATATATATATATATATATATATATATATATATATATATATATATATATATATATGTATCCGAGCTTCTCCAGCCACTTCAGAGTCCTGGAGAAGAAAGAGACACAGACCTCACAGCAAGAATCTTTTTATTTTCGACCCAACACAACGTGTTTCAAACCCTAAAGCCCTTGTTCACGTGTATATATATACATGTACATATATATATATATATATATATATATATATATATATATACATATATATATATATATATATATATATATATATATATATATATATATATATATATATATATATATATATAATCGTACTTCACCAGAACAGCTTCTCGGCAAGCAGATGAACACGCGGACCCAGAGAGTTCTTTGTGCCAATTTTATTTTTCAAATATCCCGCACCAAAGCCGCCATGACGCGTTTCGGTCCCACCTGGACCTTGATCACATGACGCGTTGCATTGAACAAAACGCCCTTTTAAAGTGCTAGTGCCATTGTTTACAGCTGTGTTAAGTCCATACAGCAATAGAAGACAGACTATACATGTTAAAATTGATCAAAGATGCGGAAGTAAGTACAACCGAGCATTTCATTATATTACAACAACAGCAGCCAAATACATTTTAGCAAACGATTTCATATTTACAAATAAGGACCATGGTAAATGGATATAAATTCATAAATACAAAGCAATGTTTAAAAATATAAACATTATTTATATCAATATTTATAAAATCAATAAACAAATTCACATTTAGCCACCAATATATGATGGTGAAAAATGGGTGAGGTTTAACATGCATTCTGAAACCCCAAAATAGCATGTCCATGTAATGAGGGGCTATTTATGTAAAGCATGAACCCAAATCATAGTGTCTTGCAATGGGTCCCCATATACTCACTATATACCATGGTTGTAATGATATCGTATATAAAGTTGTGATGGCTGCTGCTGTGGACAATTATGTGTATAGTTACCCTGTATACAGGGCTTTTCTCAATGTTGCCCAAGTGGGCAAACACAGCTTGCTAAAGGAAAAGTTTTTTTTAGCAAAAAAGGGCGATGGCCGAACTACTAACAAGTGATTCCTCAGACATTTAAACGTTACGAAGTCTATTAGTGAAAATAAACATTTATCATAAATAATATGAAAGTGCCACCCAAGTGATTTGCAAAATCAAAAATAATAAGAAAAGAAAACCGAGATATTATGATTTCGTGCACAGGATCTTTAAAGTTTTTGTGAGTGGATAACTGAATCCGAGCGCTCATAATTCATCAGACCTAAAACTATAAATACACATAAGTCATAATTTATAAACATGTGTATAAGTCTTCTGTCGCATTCAATCCAAAGGGAGACATGGTGTTCAGCTCCAGGATATATTTGGTCTCTAGCTTGCGAAGTGCACTCTCCCTATTGCCCCCTCTACGGGACAATGGTATGCAGTCAATAGCAAAGTAATTCATCAGGGTCGGGTTGCTGTTATGGACTGCCTCGAAATGCCTTGCAACCGGGTATGCCTGGTCTTTATTTGCAATGGTGCGAATGTGTTGAAGAATCCTTCTGTGCACGGGCAATTTTGTGCTGCCCACATAGCGTAATGCACATGGACATTCTAAAACATATACCACGTACTCCATTTTGCAGGTGATTCTTTTAGTGATTTTGACAGGTCTAGGTAAAAACGGGGTATTGTAAGTTTTTACATTTTTGGCATGATTACATGCTTTGCATATTAGACATTTAAAGAACCCCTTTTGTTTTGATAGCCAGTTGAAGGGTGATTTGATCTCAGCATTACTTTTAACGAGACAATTTGCCATCGACCGAGCCTTCCTAAAAGCAAGTTGTGGCAATCGGTTATGTTGAGTCAGATCCTCCCCAATTATGGGGTCCCGTAAGAGTAAACCCCAATGTCGCTTAAGGATTCATCTAATAGCGCCATGCTGTTTGCTTAAGTCCATGATGACTCTGACTATATATATATTTATATATGCGTGTGTGTGTGTTTGTGTGGGTGTGTGTGTATGGGTGTATTCTATATTCATATTTGTATATTTGTGGGGTATTTCTAGAGCGCAGCGTTCGCTCCGGAGGGAGCATCTTGGCGCTGAAGATCCTGAAGAAACCAGTCCAAGAGGAATTAGATGGAGGATTTGGAGTAATCGTCAGGGAGATTGAAAATCCATGTCTTAAGGAGTTTTCTAAAAGGTTTTTCCTGGGTTAGTTGTCTGAGGGTTTTGGGCAGTTTATTCCAAGCTTTTATGGCAAGGAAACTGAGGGTTTTCCCACCCTTCGTTTTCAGATTGTATTTAGGGGGAAGGATGAGGTTGTCGTGGGTCGAGCGAAGGTGTCGACTGGGCGTATAGTGGGGAAAGCGCCTGGTGAGGTATTTAGGGCCTGTTTTGTTGTAGGCACGAAAGGCTATGATCAGGATTTTGAAGAGAATCCTTTTGTGAAGGGGTAGCCAGTGAAGCGATCGAAGTGCTGCAGTGATGGAAGATTCGCGGGGCAGGCCTAGGACTAGACGCGCGGCTGTATGCAATATGCTCTGAAGTTTCAAAATAGTGCTCTTTTTGACTCCTGCGAGCAGACCGTTGCAGTAGTCCAGGCGTGAGATTATGAGTGCTACTGTCACCATTTTGCTGGCGTCGATAGGGAGAAAGTCGAAGAACTTTCTGAGAGATTTGATCGTTCCGAAGCATTTGCCTGCGACGGTTCTGGCATGCTGATCAAAAGAGAGATCGGAGTCAAAGATTACGCCAAGATTCCTGGCCGATGACACTGTCTGAGGGGGAGCAACAGAATTGTCCGGCCACCAGAGTGCTGGACAAAAGGAGATATTTTTACCGATCGGGAGGATCTCCGTTTTACTCGAATTACATTTCAAGTGATTGTTGTCCATCCAACGGAAGACTTCAGTCAGGCAGAGTTTAAGGTTGAGTTCTGCTTTAGTAGATTGTTCCTCTAGCGGCACAATGAGTTGTGTATCATCGGCATACGAGGTGACAGGTATGCCGAATGATTCAATCAGGTTTAGGAGAGGAATGAGGTAAATGTTAAAAAGGAGAGGGCTCAGGATGGAACCCTGCGGGACGCCTGAGGAGACCAGTTTGTCTTTGGAGTGGAAGGGGCCCAGAGCAACAGTTTGAGATCGGTCAGAGAGGCTTTAACCAGGATAGGGCGGAATCAGAGATACCAATGTCCATAAGTCTACTAATGAGGATAGAGTGGGAGATGGTATCAAACGCCGCCGTTAGGTCAAGAAGGATGAGAATGGAGTTTTTCCTCTGATCTTGTAGAGTTTTTATGGTGTCAGATAGTTCGATAAGTGCGGTTTCTGTCGAATGTTTGGGACGGAACCCAGATTGTTGGGGGTGGAGAATGTTGTTATCGTCCAGATAGCGTTTTAGCTCACTATGGACTAGTTGTTCCGTTATTTTTTCCAAAGCCGGGAGCAGCGATATTGGGCGAAGATTGGTGAGATCTGTCGGGGGTTTATTGGCCTTTTTATTAAGGGGTTTGACAATTCCCTTTTTCCAACGGCTGGGTACTGAGCCTGTGCTGAGCGATGAATTGATTAGATTGTTGATGGTCGGGTTAACCATGTCGATTAATTGGTAAAGTATTTTGGGGGGACAGGGATCAGACGGGGAGCCCGATTTGCAAGCCAGGATGGCTTTTCTGGACTGCTCTAAAGTGACAGGGGAGAAGCTACTTAGAGTGCAACCTTGAGGGACCGGTGGAGGGGCACCGGAGGAGTGGCTGGGGGGGGGAAGTTGATTTGAATAGAGGCAATTTTGTCCTCAAAGTAGTCCGAGATTTGGTCGCAAAGTTTCTGAGAAGGGGGAATTTCAGGCAGAAGTGCCTTGGGCTGCGTAAATGATTTGACTATCGCGAACAGCGCCTTTTGTTTTTGGCATGAGTTTTTAATGGCATTAACATAATAGTTTTTTTAGCCGATTTGATTTCAGAAAGATAGTTTTTCCTTGTGGCGATATAGGAAGTGAGATTTATGACCTCGTATGACTTTCTCCATTTTCTTTCTGCCTTTTTACATAGCAGATGAGCATTTGCTAGTTCAGGTGTGAACCAGGGAGCATTGGTTTTGGGTTTTTCCCCGGGAGGTGCGGGGGCGTGAGGGCGGGATTCTGGAATTCATTTCTTGTGTGATCCAGTTGTGAAAGAGATCGGCGTCGGTGTCGACGTTGCCAGATAAGGTGGGGGTTTGAGTTTGCATTAAGGGTTTAGGCGTGATGTTATCTTGGACCTTTTTCCAGTTGATGTGATTCGTGGGGTAAGAAGTGGCTTTGTTGCGGATAGGCGGATAGGCGGATTTACGGTCAGAATATGGAATGGGATTAGGGAGTGGTCAGACCAGATCTGAGGCAAAGGGGGCAGTGTGATCAATGAGGGGGAGTTTGTGCAGACTCCATCGAGGGTGTGACCCAGGGAGTGGGTGGGTGAAGTGATAAGTTGCTTGAAATTGAACATGCCAAGGGTTTGCACGAAGTTGATGGTTTGTACGTCTGCTTTCGATTCAAGGTGGAGGTTAAAATCTCCTAGGAGGGTGAAGAGTGGGTATCTGAGTGAGAGTTGTCCTAAGGAATCGTACAGGGAGTCGAGGAACTCAGAGGCATTGCCGGGTGGGCGGTAGATGAGTCCGCCTGAGAATGAGGTGTGTTTGTTCAATTTAATAGAGAAGCCTAGTCCTTCTGTCTTTTTTAAGAGCTCTAAACTGAAGGTGTGGCAAGGGAGGGTGTCTTTAAGAATGATTGCGACACCTCCGCCTCGGCCCT
Source organism: Lissotriton vulgaris (assembly GCF_964263255.1). Lineage (NCBI taxonomy): Eukaryota > Metazoa > Chordata > Amphibia > Caudata > Salamandridae > Lissotriton > Lissotriton vulgaris. Next base: position 1,640,547,467 of record NC_141695.1, read on the forward strand.
TAACTCTATCTTGCCTGAAGAGTGAATAGCCCTGGGGTAGGGCAACAGCAATGTCAGGGTTACTATCTACCGTTAGCCATGTCTCAGTAATCATGAGGCAATCAAGATCGGACTCCAAGATGAGGTCATGTATATCTTGATTGTGCTTGCACATGGATCGTGCATTGATCAGACCACCTTTGAAGGAGGGCTGAGGGGCCTGAAGGGGTGGTGAGTCGGCCGATGAGGAGGCTGAGTAATGGCTAGTGGTCCAGTGGCAGAGTTTGCAGCTAACTGGGCCTGACAACGCGGCTGGGTCAAGTATACATGGACAATGCTTAGTGACCTGTAGTTGATGGAGGTCGCTGGGCTGGTAGGAGATGTGGGAGGAAGAATGGGCAGAGTTTCCTGCGCTTGTCGCGGTCTTGTCGCGGACGGGCGCAGACGGGTTTGCCTTAGGCGCGCCTTCGGCGCGCAAACGGCGCTCCCGCTGCGCTCGTCCGCTGCGCTTCCTCCAGTGGCACATGTTTATGGTGTGGGGAGGCAGGGGGGCGTGTCCAGCGAGGGGGAGTGGCCTTGTTGCACGCCGTCAATGGCGGCGGCCAGAGGGCGTAGCACAGAGTGAAAGGGGGCACTGCTCGTAAGCAGCAGGCTCCAGGGAAATGAAATTCACACACAAGGTAAATCTGTACACTCAAAGAGTTTTTAAAAATTGTAAAAACAGCTTAAAACAGGAAATGCGTCTCCCGGCTTTTCGCCTCAGGAGTAGGGATCTTTGTGACACCAGCGCTCGTATTCAGCGCTTATGTAGTCGGCGGGGGGCGTGGCCAGCGAGGGGGCGTGGCCTCGTTGCACGCCGTCAATGGCGGCGGCCAGAGGGCGTAGCACAGAGTGAAAGGGGGCACTGCTCATAAGCAGCAGGCTCCAGGGAAATGAAATTCACACACAAGGTAAATCTGTACACTCAAAGGGTTTTTAAAAATTGTAAAAACAGCTTAAAACAGGAACTGCGTCTCCCGGCTTTTCGCCTCAGGAGTAGGGATCTTTGTGACACCAGCGCTCGTATTCAGCGCTTATGTACTCGGCGGGGGGGGCGTGGCCAGCGAGGGGGCGTGGCCTCGTTGCACGCCGTCAATGGCGGCGGCCAGAGGGCGTAGCACAGAGTGAAAGGGGGCACTGCTCGTAAGCAGCAGGCTCCAGGGAAATGAAATTCACACACAAGGTAAATCTGTACACTCAAAGGGTTTTTAAAAATTGTAAAAACAGCTTAAAACAGGAAATGCGTCTCCCGGCTTTTCGCCTCAGGAGTAGGGATCTTTCTGCATCAGCTAGCTACAACCCTACCACACATCAGACACAGTTATTAACTTAACTGGAGGGTTTCTATCACCAGGTGAATTGGAACTCTTGAGCAAAGGCCTCTATTTATGTTCTGTACCAAAGGTTTATATTTCCGCCAACATGAGAGATCTAAAAACCTTCAAGAGAAGATGCAGACTTGCAGAATACTGAACAATAATTCTAATGTTGATCTGCCAAGCTTCCTTCCAGATCCATTTAGAAAATTCCACCATCCCAAATCATGGACTCCTCAATGGTTTTGATCTTGATACATACATTTCATCTTTCAACAAACTCATCAAGGAATCAACACCTAAAAGGATTGTTGATAACATTACCCTAGAAGAAAGAAATGCTTTCCACCACCTTCAACAGAAAATGGATGTCATTGTATAGTACAGGTGCTTAAACCGTATTGATACAACAACAGCAGATATACTTGCTCATCCCAAACCAAGTCCTGGGAGATTTTACATGCTTTCCAAAATTCTCCAAATGAACAATCTTGGCCATCCCATCACCTCTGACAATAATGCAGCCATTGAGAAAATACCTTTATTTGTCGATCTGCACCTTTAGCTCATTGTACAAGAACTTCCATCATTTGTAAAAGATACCTATCAATTTCTTCAGATTATTGTAAAATGAAACGAATCCTACACATTTGATGATCACAATCTTCTGGCTGCATTTGATGTTACATCATTATACACCATTATACCACAATAGGATGGGCTTATGGTGTTATCGGAAGCTCTTAATGAAAGAACTGTGAAAAAACACATGTGCTTACCAACTCTACAAGAGCTATCCCACTATTTTACCTTCAATGGTAAATACTATCTGCAGTTTCAGGGGACTTGCATGGGCACTCGGATGGCTCCATCCTATGAAAATATCTCCTTGGGCAAACTAGAGGACTATATACTTGTTGCTTCTAGCATGAAACCACTAGTATGGCTAAGATACATTAATGACATATTTACAATATGGAATGTAGGAAGCAGAGTATTGAAACAATTTGCAGCTGATATCAACATCATCCTTCCTACCATCACCTTCAAAATTGGGATTTTTATTGTGCAACCATAATGCCACTTTAAATGTGTGTTTTTTTAGAAAATGGAAAAAGCAGTATATTCGAGGAGAGGTATACGGTCCCGGAAAAAATGGTTGAGAACCTGGGCTCCTCTGACCAACTGGGTCGAGTCGCCGGTGGGTGAGAAGGATTCCCTTAACCCGGAAAGAATGAACCTGATGTCTTAGTATTGAGTTTGATTATGCACTATGCACTTTAGACAGCACTGGCCTTTTTCATCTTTCATTAAATGTTTATGGCCTTATAATGAATTTCCTAGTTTTATACCTTTTCCCTTTAGTGATTTGCTTGATGAAATGTTTATTATTGTGATGGTATATGATGAACTTATTTGGGAGTGTCACCTAATGTGTAGAGTGGGAGGGTGGTAGGAGACAGTGTGGAAGGCATTGTTGTTTTTATATAATATGGAAATTGCAATAACAATATAATTTTTCAAAAAAGACAAAAAATAAAATGTGATTTGCGATTTGCAATATATATATATCTATATATATATATATAGATATATATATAGATATATATATATATTGTGTTTTTCGTTGATATATTTAGTTTTAATTGTATTGGAATATGATATAACAATTTGTGAATCACTGCAAATGGACTCTTAATAGACCTTTATAATGAATTAACTTGGAGTTGTTAATTTATGTGATTATATACAAAGCCAATAATATACCATATATAGGACTTATGTATATAAATGGACATTTATCTTTTAATTAATTTAATGTGTACATGTGAATGTTTTGCGACTTTTAAATGTTATAATTAGATGTTTTATGTTTTGTAAGTATGTAATATGTTAGGTTTTATATGTGATTTTTTTATATGTTCTTTTTTCTGTAAATTCCAACCCTGAAGAAGTCCTAGTAGATTAGGACGAAACGCGTTGGCTGATGGATTATGACTGAAAATAAAAGAAACTTGGTTATGCTAGAATGTGTGTTTTATCGGTTTCATAACTTGATACTCATTTTGTAGCTAAAAAGCTTGATGCTGCAATACGTGACGCGACGAGCTGTAGGTCAAGAGTGTCTTTCTTTGGGGTGCGTGGTTCTAGCTGATCTTTGATTACAATGAGTCGGTCATCTGATATGGGAACTGCTAAACTATGTGCCACATCCTACCTTAGAAAAAGAAAGTTTGGGGAGGGTGTGTGTCATGTTTACTAATTCATTGCAATTGAGTGGATATTCTTCACGGGGGCTTATGAATTTTTCCAGTATTCGGTGGGCACTATGAGATTATTGATTACTAATCCTGTACAATATGCAGTACATTGATCTCCCCATTGAAGTAGTATTTCGATTACGGCTTGTTACCTGCAGCAGATGTCCGTTTAAAATTTTAAAATTGCCATCTGTGTTTTCTGCATTCTGGATTGATAAAGCATCATATAACTATGGCCCCAATATGGTTTTTAGCTCCTGTTACTATTATAGTTTGCTCCTTCTAACTTCTTTTCTCTGCAGGACCGTTTGTTTGGGTGGAGAATACCGACCAACGTGTGTACTGAAGGACTGTTTTCGGTACACACTGCATTTCTTTGCTGTTGCTGGTCCTCTTATTGGAGTCACTGCCTATTTGAGACTGTAAAGAAGCCACCCTTGGGATCCTTATGAATTATTCTGATTATGCTGAGACATGAAATAGGCAAGGAGGGCGCCTGATAATGGTCTTTTGCTGAATGCTTTTCCTGTGTGTATAACCCAGTAGGTGTCTGATTGTACCATATTGGTTCAAATTACAGAAACATCGATCATATTAGATTACCGGTTACTCTCCATCGGATGATTGCTTTCCTTTTGCATTCAAGCGACAAAAGAAAAAACTATTGGTATGTTATAGTTTTATAGTTTCTGTGTTCACTAAATATATGGATATTAGCCCCGGGTGTGGTTTCATGGATCTAGTCACACTGCGGGTGTTATAAGTCTGGTTGGTTTCCTTTGGTTTCTCTCTCATTTCGTGTGACTGTGTGTGCCATTTTCTCACTGGTGGTGGTTACTCTTTATCCTATTGCACATATGCACATATATATATTTGTGTATATTTTTCATATTATATTGTGTTTTTCATTGATATATGAAGTTTTAATTGTATTGGAATATGATACAACAATTTGTGAATCACTGCAAATGGACTCTTAATTGACCTTTATAATAAATTAACTTGAAGTTGTTAATTTATATGATTATATACAAGGCCAATAATATACCAAATATAGGACTTATGAATATAAATGGACGTTTGTCTTTTAATGAATTCAATATGTACATGTGAATGTTTTGTGACTTTTAAATGTTATAATAAGATGTTTTATGTTTTGTAAGTATGTAATATGTTAGGTTTTATATGTGATTTTTTTATAAGTTCTTTTTTCTGTAAATTCCAGCCCTGAAGAAGCCCTAGTAGATTAGGACGAAACACGTTGGCTGATGGCTTATGATTGAAAATAAAAGAAACTTGAAACCCGCTGTTGGGTCACTTGATGCCTCTCGCACTTATTGGTTCGACTGGATTAATATGGACACTTAAGATTTCTTGCATATATGTCAGGAATGGTGGTGCAGGTCTGATCTATTGTTATTTTATATACTTTATTGCCTTGATTGAGTTAACTCTGTCTGACAATAAATAAATCAGCCCCTAAGTCTCTGGGGTGGAAGTAAAAAATCCTCAGTGGGGCAAGGCAGCAAGCTGTAACCGAAGAAGGCTCCACATCGTTGGATAGCCAATGGGCGAGGTCTCAGTTAAGCTGTTGTCTTACAGAAGGAACTCTCAGAGTGGAGCAGATTAAAATGTTGTATCCAGACAAGGTCCCTTGCCAGCCAGATACTATTCACACCTTCACCCAGTAAATATTTCTACCTTCGGATTAAGTAACTTTTTTGAAGCTCAGAGATGTAGCAGGAAAGGGGTTCACTAGGCCAGAAATATTTTCTGCAATGTCCAGCGGAATATGATTTGCTGCTGCAGAGAAGAACGTAGCGGGAGCAACCTGAATCTCTAGCCCAGTGACAACACACCTTCATTGGATTGGCTTGCCAGGTTTATCCCAGTACCCTGCTGGTTCCTAGTGCAAAATGTTGGCAAAAAGCTTCTAAGTCCCACATTTCAGGAGCAAAACACTTTGACACCAGCCAAAAGTACAGGACCTTGAGAAGGGAGAGGGGGTCAAGACGCACCGCAGCATAGGTCAGCAGCTGGGTCAGGATATTGGCAAACTTCTCAGATGGAAATGTTGGAAAAAGTTCTCTTAAAACTGTTTACATCCCTGTAGCACAAACAGAAGGGAAGCCTTTTGTCCTTTGGAGGCAACTTCTTCGTCCTTGATACAGGTGGGAGAGCAGGTCCAGCGTTGGCTCTTCTAAGGTCACTGTCAGTAGGTCAAATCCCCTTCTGGCCTTTCACAGGTCTAGAGGGTTTTCTGAGGAGGGCACCAGAAGAGGCAAGTGTATGCCCAAAGCCAGCCTATTGGTGGGGGGAACTCCTTGCTGCTGCCTAACCAGAGTGGTAAAGGTTCCCATGGGTGGCCAGTTTTGCTGCACTTCTGGTGTGTTTTCATTCAATCCCACATTGTCCCTTTCAGCCCAAAATCAACATGACAGAACCTTTCTTCTCCTTTGTAGAGCTCCTGCGCCTATCCTAGAGGTATGGCTGTGGATATGAGCCACTCATTTCTTGTGATCAATCTAACCCAGTTCTAGTGGTAGCTCCTTTTCTGCTGGGCCTGGTGCCTGACGGGCTAGACGAAGAACAGAAGAGGGCAGGCACAGATGTTAGCTACTGTTAAGCTGGAACAGAGTAGGCCCTTTGAAGTTAATTGAGATCCTAGCAACAGCCCAGCTAGTCAGCCTGAAAGAGAGACAGAACACTTTCCTACCCCTAAGACCTATGCCTCAGCTGTTACAGTTTGAAGCTCATGCAAATTGATTTCTAGAGGCTTTATGCAGGTAACTGCTCCAAAATATTGGGATGTATTAAATGTTTTAGAAAGCCCATGAAATAATTTTGCGACTGTTTCCTAAGCAATAGTACATTTGATATAGAATCCCAATGCTTTCCTGCAGAATAACGAACCCTGCTACAGTAAAATTAGCCTTTTGGGCCTTTTCACTGTAAGGATATGTTTAACATTAAACTTTTACATGTGCTATTCTTAATTACCATGCACCATGCCTTAATTGGCATTAGAGCCTACTTAACTACCCTATTAATATTTAAAAGAAACGCTTGTTTATGCCTGTCAAAAGGAATTACTTGAAAGGTTGAATTTGCAATTACAATCTGCACCTCTGTGCTACATATGGCAGGCTAGCATTCTCATTTATCCCGTTACTGAATTGGGTAGCACAATTTGTGCTGCAGCCCACTGATGACATTTAGCATACAGGCCCTGGGTAGACTTCAAGTTAAGCATGGGCGGAAAATCCGTTTCGCTCGCGGATTTTGCGGATTTTCGGTAAATTCGCAATCCGCGAGATTCGCGAATCTCCCGCAAAATCCGAGCAGCGGATTTTGCTCGCACTGTTCGCGTGAGTTCGCGGCTTCCCAGTACAACTTCGCGCCCCGCGAATAAGCGCAAAATTGCAGAAATACGATCTTAGCAAAACTGAAACTACTTACCAGGTTCAAAAGTTCAGGCTCATCATTAGTAGCCATTTCCTGTAGTGCTTCCTGAGGGGCCCCTCCAGAGTTCAGTTGCCAGTTGCAACTATTATGTGACCCTGCTCTGAACCTCAGAATAGTTACACATATGCCACAAATGTCCTGAATTACAGCTAAGGGAGACAAGCAGGAGCCAGGCTGGAAGTTCAAATCCATTAATCAGCCCCTAATTCATTATTGTCAGTTGGGGCAGGGCAGGTGTTGTAACTAATTTTGCAACAATGAAAGCACTTAGCAAGTGCAAAAGATCACTAATCAGGAAGCACTAAGGAAGCAGGTGCCAGCTAAAAAAATATTCTGTGACACATTAAGCAGCCCCAAATTAATTCAGGTCACTTGAGGCAGGGAAGGTGTGCTTGCTTTGCCACAATAATGTACACTGACTGGACAACCAGAGGGTGCTGTGATGAAACAGAGGGTGGCATGGGTGGGCCAGAGGGTGGCATGAGTAGTCAGAGAGTGGCAGTGGTGACAGAGAGTGGCAGTGATGAAGAAGAGTGTCCCAAACAGGCTGGACACGTAGAAACAAGTTCGCGAAACTTGCGACCCGACAGGTAAGTTCGCGTTTGCGAAATTGTACAAAACCCTCGCGAACTGGCAGAAACCCGCGCGAACACACAAAAAAAAAAATCCGCAAATTCGCGAGAATTCGCGGATTTTGCGAATTGCGACTTCGCAAATCCGCAAAATTCGCGAACGCGAGATTCGCAAAATTCGCCCATGCTTACTTCAAGTACCATATATAGGAACTTATATGTAAGTTAAAGATGCCACTTAGGCGCATACCAATTTCATCAAGTTGAAAGAGGCCCTGACTGGCAGAATTAAAGAGCACAGAGTTCCACAGCCAGCAAATACTGTGAAGGCAAAAATCTGGAGCCATAACAAGCAAAGGAAGCTCATTTCCAACAATAAGCCTTGTGTTTGGTGAGGGAGTAATAAGCTGCATAGCTGTTGTGTGAGGTATGATTGTGGAGCTAACAATACCATGCATTCAGTGTTTTACTAGGTTTTAATTCAACCTAACTTTACATTCACTGTGTTTTTTAAAATACTTTTCACTTGTTTTTGTCATATTTTAAGGTATTATAACCTAAGCTAACCATAACTTCAGTTTAACCATGTTTTTTCAGTATTTCGTCCACCTATCACAGACAGCCAACCCATGCTGCTCTCTGCTTTCAGCCATTTGCAGCAGGAGTTGGCCAATAGGCTGATCCTTTGGCCAGACCCTGTGCGCAGCTCACAATGGACGGCCAACCCCTGCCACACATGATGCATGAAGGGTTCAGGACCATATTTTTATTCAAAAAAGATTTTCTTCATTTCATGGGTCCACAGACCCTTCCATGGGGTACATGAACAGCTGTAGACTCATGGACCCTTAATGGAAATCCTTTGGGGTTCGAGAACTTCGGTCCTCTTCCATGAACCCAGTACGAGGTCCAAAGTCTGCTAAGGGTTGTGAACCTTTGACCAGGGTTTGCAAACCTAGGAGAACATGCTGAGGTTTGTGAAAAGAACTCTGGGATCTTCAAAGCAAACATCAAAATATTTGTTTTATTGCTGAACCCAGAGAATTCTCTTTGGAGCCCCTCATCAGAGTAAGGAGGTGAGAAGGTTGTGGGAGCTTCCCCAACCCTCCTATGCTGTTAATTTTCATGACATTAGGACCAGGTGTATGAGTCCTGAAATGGCAATTTTGGCCAGACAATCAGAGAGCTTCAGCGTTGTGGACCCAACTTTGGGTGCATAAACCTGAAATGGACAAGAGGAGAAAAAGTTCCATCGCCCAGTCAGAGTGGTGTAATATTTATATTTGGGTCGAGTGAAAGTCTGCGAACCTTGGTTTGCAAACCTCCATGGGCGAATGTTATGCTATGTTATTATCATTTCTATAGAGCGTGACTCACCGTGTGGCATCTCAGCACTTTCCTAGCGAAATGAGGAGGATATCCGGTCATGTTAAAAATCTGTTAGAAGAGAAAAGTTTTCCAATAGTTTTCTGAAGACTATATAGGAGGTACATTTCCGCAGGGGAACCGGGAGCTGGTTCCAGTATCGGGGGTGGGGGGGGGGGGGAGTGAGATATGAAAAGGCTCTCCCCCCGTGCGGGTTAAACGAATACGGGGAACCTTTAGCAGAGCCAAAGATTCAGATCTCAGATTGCAACCCGAAGCCTGCTTTATACATTTCTTCTGCAAGTAAAAAGGGCCTATACCATTTACGGCCCTATAGGTGAGACGGCAGATCTTAAAGAACGATCCAGATGTATTCACATTTTTCATCCTTTCAAGGCCACCACAGAAGGTGTTTTTTAAACTCGAGTTTCTCAAAAACTAATGACTGGATTCACCCCAATCTAAGGAAAGGCACTTAAGTAAAGCTCTACTTTCAAGTTTATTGTAATTCTGTTCAGCCGTTTTTTCTGTAGTGGAGAAAAAAGATCCCAATAGAAGTTCAAATGGAAAATGTCACCTTTTTAATTCCCCATTTCAGCCCCTTCCTCTTGACTGGTATACACAAAATGTGCCATGCCAAACCAAAACTGGTTGAACTCTGGTTAGTGCAATTTTGTGCAGGTTCATGAAATGGTGCAAAATCGGGGCAAAGAGACATGACCATAAGGGGACTAGCCTCTAGTGAGCCCTGATGCCCATGCATTCAATCTAGCAAGATGCAGTGAGAGTAACAATACACGCCCTGTCACACAATTGGCATCACAGGATCCCACCTTAGACCTTTAACACATCTGTGCTCCTATGCCTGCTAGGGGATGAGCATGGAGTGGAAGCTAAAAACAAAGTGATGTTATAAAGTTCTGCTTCCTGTTCTTCTTATTTCCTTCATGATCCCTGTGACCAGCCATATCAATGTGGTAATACCTCACAAAGATGTTTCAAGACATGAGAAAGGGCGCTATTACCCGGGGCCCGTTTTCCAAGGGGGCCCCTCGTAAAGTGAATGAGACAAACGAAATTCCTGCCATAATGACATTTCTCCTAAATACCAGCGTATTCCTATAATTCACAGCCAATCCAATATAACAGAAACATAGGGCCAGATTTACGAAGGGTGTGCATCAGGTGCAAAGCAGCCAGAATCTGGCAAGGTTATTTATTTTCCAGTGCAAAAAACGAATTTTGCCCTGGAATGGTGCCCTTTCCACAGCACAAAAGGCACTTTGACCCACGGGGCGATACTTGGGTGTAACATGGGCAGTTTAGCACAGGCACATATATTTCTTGACTCAAAACCTGATCTTTTAAGATAGCCAGGCTGGGCCATGTCTAAAAAATATAAAGCTTTTTAGAAGCAAGCACTAACATGAAGTAATGTTTTAATGGTTTCAACCAATCCACACATTGCGCTGCACAGCACAATCGAATTCACGGATTGCTTCATCATTGGATTTTATACTGGATGGTATTCTTCCACTACAAGTTGTATGCTAGAGAGCACGCACATACCTCTGTACCATGGTGCAAAGGTTGTGCAGGGCACAATGCAACCTGTCTGTGCACCAGTGCAGGGGTAATGAGCAGTAGCGGCCATTTTTAGCAACTACAGATCTGGTTTGCAGTGAAAAAAATATATATATATATCTGCCTCTTAGTGTGCTTGGCTGTCCTACCCAGGCTTACTCCTTGTACTTCCAGGCAGTTGGTGGCAATTAAATACATAATCTGTCTGTGTGCTTCCTCTCTCCTTACTTCACTTCACCTCTTGAACCCTAACTCTTTCCTCTAACCTCATTCTCTCACTCTCAATATAACCAATATAACTCTCTCAAATGTATCTACCTTTCATGACCTTGCCCCTCCCTCTCTCTCTCTCTCTCTCTCTCTCTATGTGCCCACTCTATCTCTCTATGTTTTGTCCAATATGGAAAAGCACCGCTTTGTAAGTCAATCCTATCCAAATCGAATTCTAATTTGGAGCTCTGTTTGGGGAATTCAAAATATAAGGAATATAAAAGAGCATAAGGATATAGAGGATTCCCCCCCCCCCACCTCCTTACGATTGGAAATCAATGTACATTGGAACAACCATTTCGCCCTGAAGACGTTCTGTTTTCAGAATGAAACGCGTTGGCTGGCTTTTTTCCTAAAACGGATCATTAAATGAGTATTGAAAATTTACACCAAGACTCAGCGTCTGTATGTGAAGACACTAAGGGAGATGTCTAGTTTCTTCGATCTGGATGGGATTGACATACAAAGCAGTGCTTTTCCATATTGGACAAAAAATTTACTTTTTACCCCAGGTTTGGGTTATGCTCTTAGGACAGGGAGCATTTGGAAATAGCACGCTAGAATTTGAAGACTAACTTGAGTGGTGAATTTAGGATTGGTGTCTTTCTTTTCCTTGACAGGTCCACTGTCCAAAGTGTTGTTGTACAAATAATCTATCTCTCTATGTGCCTACATCTACATATATCACTCTAGGTGGCCGTTTTTCTACCTTGTGTCTCTCTGCCTCACCTCTCTCCTCTCTCTACCTCACTGCTTATTTTTCATCTGAACTCCTTGTATCCCTCCTCAATCTACTCACTTCTCACGCAACCGCATCTTTATGTTATTCAACCATCTACCTCTCTCTCAGCCCTTTTCTCTGCCTCACCAATTTTCCCCACCTCTTTATCATTTCTCTCTCTATCTCACATCCCTCTCACTACCTCACTTCTTTTTCCCTCATTGCTATCTCTCTCCCTACCTAACCTGTTCAATTATCTCACCATTAGTTTAAATTAACTCACCTTACCGTCACTTCTATAAATATTTTACTCCTTGCTGGATGCCTCTGTTTCACTACCTCTACCATTTTGCTCTCACCAACTCCTACCTCACTCTCCAAACGCAGATCATTTTCTGAACATCCTTGTCAATTTCAGCACATTCCTTTCCCCTACCTATTTCCCTCAATCTCTTTCTTATTAGAGCTCAGGGGCCCAACAATATATATTGCCCAGCTCCCTACAAATCTTTCAGATGTCACTGAAACCACATATATTCCTCATCCTTAGCTGCAAAACCTGCAATAATGCACTATTTCCTTACACAAGTTCCATCTGGTTTCACCTTTGAAAATGTATAAAGGGGAACTGTGTGAAATGTGTTTTTTTTTAAGTTCAAGTTTATTGAAACCAAGCAGAATAAAATAATATAACAGTGCATCCATATACATAGTAAAATGGAGTAAATAAACACTTATTCTAAATTAAGGAAAGAAGAAAAGCTCAGAACGTAAGCAAAGTACACATTGTATGCATAAAAAACAATAATAAGTAAAAATAATATAAATGCAATAAAATTTATCTGGCAAAGAGACAAAAGAAAGGTTCGTAAAAAAGTCAACGAATGGAGATTCAAGGAGGTTTACGGACTTCATCAGATACGGTAGTGAGAGTGGTGATGGTGGTGGGGCTAGAAGAGAAATGAGTGGATAAGTATGTGGTAAGAGGAATCCACAATAAATCTCTCTTAACAGCCAGGGAAATAGGAGTAACATAATTGGTATCTAGCCTGTGATTAAAACAAATATCATTCCACCAAGCGGAGTAAGTGACCTTTGAGGAATCCTTCCAGTTGGAGGTAATCAGGTGAAGGGCAACTGCTAAAAATAAGTCTAGAAGCTGAAAGTGAGAAAGGTGTTGAGGCAAACTTGGGGACAAGGACCCCAATAGGACATTAGAGGGGGAAAAAGGGAGCTTTATATTAAAAATAGTATTTGTGCGGGACCAAACTGAGTCCCAAAAAGTGGTAATATTGGGACAATGAAATAACATATGAGGTAAGTCAGCATGTGTACAGGGGCAGGACCAACAGGCAGGTGAAAGTTCAGGAGAGAAAGAAGCCAGTTTAACTGGAGAAAGTAACAGCCGTTGATATACAAAATAAAGTGTTTGAGTGGTGTTGGCGGCCCTAGAAGTTTTGTGAATTTTTAACCATAATTTATCCCAAAAAGAGATAGGCCAAGAGATTGATAAGTCTCGTTCCCAAGCCAATTCAGCCTTTGCTTTAGGATGCGCGGGAGGGTTTAACAAAGAATTATAAATGCGAGAGGCCAAAGGAGAGGAATACAAAAGAGGGGAGAGTGTGTTACAAAGGAGAGGCAGATCAAGGGTGGGAGGAAGAGATTGAAGATAATGGAGAAGAGCAGGAAGCAAAAGATCATACGTTTTTTTTGCAAAATTAGGAAGATGAAAGTGGGATTGGAGATCAGCAAAGGTTTAGGGGAACATCATCGTGAAGGAGTTGGGAGATCCACATTAGCCCTCTGGATTTCAAAGAATTCCAGAAAAAGGAACGGTTCTTGATTCGAAGCAATTTATTGTGCCAAATAGGTTGTTGAGGGAGAGAAGCAAGGGAGGGATACGAGGAGGGTAATAATGGATTCAAAAGATGATGAGAGTGAGCAATGATGGGAGAACGTAAGAGGAAAGTCGTAGCAGAAAAAGCCAGAATCTCGGGAAAGTCAAAAGGGGAGTTCAGAGACTTTTCCAGAGATAGCCAAACTGGAGGATAAGTAGGAAGATTAGTAGACAACCAATGGGAGGCTTGCTTGAGAATAAAGGAATAGTGATAAGATTTGAAATCAGGGAACTTAAGACCACCATTAGATTTATCTTTTTAAGGGAGGATAAGGCAATCCGGGAGGGTTTATTCTTCCAAAGAAATTTGGATAGAACCGAATCCAATCTTTTAAAATAATATGAAGATATTCGAACAGGGATCATAGAGAGAAAGTATAAAATAATAGGGGCTAACATCATTTTATTGGAGTCTAATCTCCCCCACCAGGAAAGGAAAAGAGGATGCCACCTGGCGATGGAGTCCGATATTTTTTTCGGAATATAGTCAAAGTTAGCTTTCAGAGTACCTGAAATAGTAGGGGAAAACCATAAGCCTAAATATTTTACTTTGGCCGGTTGCCAGGAGAAACCGGTTTGGTCAAAATATTGCCGGAGACACAGAATATTAAAGGGCAAAACTTCACATCTATCCCGATTAAGGCAATACCCCGAGACTAATGAAAAAGCATTAACCTGGCGGGGAAAAAAAGGGATGGAGGATTCAGGGTTAGAGCAATATAAAAGAATGTCATCTGCATATACAAATAGTTTAACCTGGTTAGGGCCAGGATTGTAACTAGTAATTTGGGAATCTTGACATATCTTAGTGAGAAAAGGTTCGAGGGCCACAATAAACAAAAGGGGAGATAAAGGACAGCCTTGTCGAACTCCTCTGTAGAGGGAGAAATAATCAGAAATGTTCCCGTTAGCAAAAATGGAAGCTTTAGGACCGGAGTACTAGAGAGAAATAAGGGAAATTAGTTTGGGGGAAAACCGATCTAGGTAAGAGCGCGAAACATAAAATCCCAACTAATTCTATCAAATGCCTTTTCAGCATCCAGGGTTATAGCCACGAGAGGAGAGTTAAAGGATGAAGCCTTGCTAAGAATATTAAAGAAAACCCAAGAGTTATCAGAAGAAAGACATCCTTTGACAAAGCCGGATTGTTCAGGGCCGATGAGTTCAGGTAGAATAGGGTCAATACGTAGGGCAAGCAATTTGGCAAAGATTTTATAATCGGTATTTACAAGGGAAATGGGACAATAGTTTTTGCAGAAAGCAGGATCTTTACCTTCTTTAGGGATAAGACAGATCATAGCTTCTTGAAATGTACCTTGGGAGAAACCATTAACAATAAAGGACTTAAAGAGAAGGAGCATGTGGGGGGAGGAGAATTTTTGAAAAATGTTGATAGAATTCAATAGTGAAACCATCCGGGCCAGGAGCTTTACCGTGTTTTAGGACCGAGACTGCGTGAGAAATTTCTGCCACAGCTATATCTGTTTCAAGAGAGTGAAAGTCAACATGAGAAGATGGGGGAGGATCGAGTGATTGGAAATAAGAAGATAGATCTGAAGGAAGTGGAATAGATTCAGGGGTATAGATATGTTTATAGAAAGTAACAAACTCCTGTAAGATGTCAGCATCTTTGAAATGAGACGTACCAGAAGAATCAGTGATGGAAGAAATCCGAGTTCTATCTTGTCTAATTTTCAAATAGTTAGCCAAAATGTTTCCCATTTTGTTTTGACCTCCGTAATAACGGACACTACTTTTTAAAAGATAGGAAGACGCAGCATCAGTAGACATTTTATTAAAAGCGATCTTGGCAGTAACAAGGTCCTTTAAAGATGATTCCGTGGGAGATTGATAATAGGAGTATTCTAACTTTTTAATCTTAGCGAGAAGAAGAGAGGACTGCTTATCAAAGCCTTTTTTCTTTTGGAAAACGTAATTAATAATAAAGCCTCTAGCAGCAGCTGTGAATGAGTCCCTATCATGTTTGAAGAAGTTTCAGGAAGAGAACTAATATTGAAGAAATCATCAGCGAAATAACTGAATTTGCCAGAGAATTTGGTATCAGTGAGAAGGGAATTATTAAAACGCCATCTGCCAGAAGGAGGAGAGAAAGGGATGAGGTCAAAATCAACTATAACAGGGGCATGATCGGATATTAGGATGGAACCTATATCTGAGGAAAGTACATGTTGGATCAGGGACTTGCTAAGAAAAAGATAATCAATACGGGATTGAGTTTTGTGAGGAGGAAAGAAGTAGCTGTATTCTTGGAAATCAGGATGGCAGAGCCTCCAAATGTCAGTCAGGGAACTACGTCAAATGGTAGAAGTGAATTGGTTGTGCATTTTGGATGCAAAAAATGTAACAGGGGAGTGTCTATCAAGGATGGGGCCATGGACTTGATTGCAATCACCACCGAAAATAATATAATTGTCATCAAAAGAAAGTAGTTTGTATGAAATAAAAGGCCTGAAGGTATTATTAACAGAGACTGGAGCATGTACATTAAAAATAACAATAGGAACATTGTCAACTGTTAATTTGGTGATGACCCAACGACCATCAGAATCTATTTCTTGATGAGTAACAGAGACCTTAAACTTTTTGTGAACTAGGATAGTGACACCATTCTTTTTCCCTGAAGCAGGGGAGGAAAAAACATGACCGACCCAAAGACGTTGCAGTTTAGAAGCTTCAACATCGGAAAAGTGGGTCTCTTGTAACATAGCAATGTCAGATTTCAGTCTAGCCAAATGCGAGAGCACTCGTTGTCTTTTAATGGGATTATTCAATCCTTTAACATTCCACAAAGTTACTCTGAATATAACTCATGAAAAACAACCATGCTCGAGAAAAAAGCATACAATGCAATAAACGAGCATGAAATCAAATTATGCAGTAACTTAGAGGAAATGCCCTGAGAGATGGAAAAGGGAATACAAAAATGGAAAACGAACAGAAAACAAGTGAGAACAACGAGGATAAAAGGGAAGGGGAAAAGAGAAAGCAGAAAACAAAAATAGAATAGAAAGAAAGAAGATGAGAAAGAGAGAAGAGAAGAGAAAAAGTATGAGAGGAGGATAGAAGTGTTATGAACAAAATACAAGCAAGAGACAGAGAGGAGAGCAATGAGCAAATCTTACATATAAATAACCAAGAGAATACAAGGAAGAAGAACATACCTACAAAGAAAGTATCCAAGGATACAAGGGGAGGGGAAGAGCCAGGCGGGGTGAATGGCACAACCGGGAACAGGCAAGACGGAGGACCGGGAGGCACCACATCAAGGAAGTGAAGAGCTGTGGGGAGAAATACAAACCCAATATGAAAATAAGTAACCAAACAAGTAAGATGAAAGGAGAATTAAAATATACACTAGTCAACCAACAATACTTGGAATGCAAAAACAACAAGCAAAAAGGGGGGAAACATAAAAGAATCAGCCAACACTGGAGGAGGAAGTATCCATGGCATCAATATTATGAGCATTTATGAAACTCTGGAGACGGAGTGGATCCTCATAAGAAGTTGTCCTATTGTTTAAGGTAACCTTAAAAAGGCAAGGATGGAAAAGTCCATACTGAGCGCCCATTGCACAAAGAGCAGGTCCATGTTGAGGAAGGCCTTCCGCCTGTTCGCAGTGGCCTTAGCGTAGTCCTGGTTGAAGAATAAAGTAAATCCAGACCAAATAACATGTTGAGAGGATTTGGCAGCAGAAATAACCTTCAATAAGTCTGTGTACTCCAGGAAATACAGGATTACCCCTCTAGGTTTCTCCGAGGTAGTAGCAGATGAAGCCAGACGACCCAGTCTATGTGCTCCCTGGATGTTGAGAACAGTGCCTTCTGGCATATGAAGAACTCTGGGAATAAAATATTTTTAAAAAGTAAGAGGGTCGGATCCCTCCTGTCCCTCCTCAAGGCCGTAAATACTGGGATTATTACGCCTATTGCGGTTTTCCAACTCCTCCACTTGTCGCTGAAGCAGAGAAACTTGAGATTGGAGAAGGGAAATTTTAGTACAAGTGTCCGTGATGGAGGAAATGGTCTGTTCAACAGCCGTCACTCTGTTATCAAGTTGTGTCCAAGTAGTAGTAAGAACTTGCAGTTCAGCATTGGTGTCTTCCAGTTTAGCATTGGTGTCTTCCATAAAGGGGCGTAATGCCCTGATTTCCTCCAGTAACACCTCCATGGATACAGGCGAAGAAGATTTAGGTGGCGACGATGGATTTTGTCTGAGACGCTTAGTGAGGGACTTCCCAGGAGTCGCCGACGCAGAGTCAGAGGCGGCCATGTCATCAGCCGGGGGAAGAGAGTTTTGTAGGCAAGAGAATTCAGAAAAATACCTTTGAATTTTTGATGAAAATATGTTTAGCTGAAGTTACTGTGGAGAAAGAGCCTTTGGACCTGCCCATGTATAGAAGCAACAAGGAGGTGGCCAAAAATGCGCAAAAATACACTGAGGAAGAAAAAAGCACAAAATGGCCGTCAGAAATAATCAGTCAATTCAGGCAGGGTCAATAGCGCTGGGAGCACGCATAAAAAATCATATTAATCCACAGAGCAATGGGTAAGCAGGAAGAACATCGATAACTGATGCAGAAAGCCACTGCAACCCATTTAAAGCAAGGAAAATCGGCACCTCAGCGCAGCATGTAAAAAACAAAATGGCGGTCGCGATATAGCAACAGTAAGGGGAAACTCACATTATCCCCGAAAATGGCAAAAGATGCGCTGAAAATGAGCCGGAAAGGTCCGAAGCGGTGGAGCAGAAGTTCCGACGGCTCTACATGAGGAAAAGAGCGCTGAGGCAGCATGTAGAGGAAACAGCCGTCCGGTGTCGTCGGGGAGCCTAACACGGGCATGAGTATCCATTTCCATATGTGTTTTCAGGGGAGTTGTCTGTGCTGCCCCTCCCTTGGAGGCATTGACCCTTAATGAGCAGTTGTTTTGTTTTCGGAAAATAAACTCCCAAAGCAGATGATTCTTTTCGGAAAGCAAAAAACATAGGGGTTTCTTCCTATGTTGGAGGACCATTATGTGTTTTTCCATAACTTGGACTGGTATGGCTCACATGGCAGTCTTGGATAAGTACAAAGAATGACAGATACCCTGGCCCCTTTAGGGTGAGTGAGCACCACTTTGACCTAGTGTCCCATGCTAGACTGGCCGCCATGTAAAGGTGGTATGCAAAAGGATTCAGCTGAGGCTCCACTGGTTTACATGTAGCAGCACTTCCTCCAACTCTAAATAAAGTAGAGGAAGTGCACAGAGACGTTTTAAGGCATAGGCAAAGTGGGCTCCGGCCAAGGGCCCCAGCTTTTCAGGGGGCCCTGATAGATCCGGCTCTCTTCTCCACCCAGTCCAGCCCTGATAACCTTGAATGATTTTTGAAACATAGATTATTTTAAATACCATTTACTTAATTTTTAATGCAGGTAATGAGCGGGAGTCGATTACAGGCATTTTGTAGAGAAATGTTGTGTTTATGGTTTTCAACACCATGCAACATCCATAAAAAGTTCCTTTTAGATGAAAATAGGACCTCACATATGAGAAATGGCAATGGGTCTACTGCTGCATTACAACATTGAAAGCACACATCACTATCCATAGGGAACGTTTTCATGGTACCAATAGCAGGGGGTAGGGCAACTGTACATCAGAGGCCCAAGAAGAAGCAGGGATGGTATACACCACTATGCAGACAGAGAATGTCTGCTCTAATAAAAGCTGTCAAGGCGAGGTCTCAACCTTTAATCAAACAAGCCAGGAGAGAGTATAACTTGGCGATAGTAAATGCTAAAAAGGAGTGGGAGAATATGTATTGGCACACCTTAAGAGAGGCTAGCGTAGGGCGGGACTCGGGCCGCTTTTGGAGTACTATTAGGGCAAAGAACAGGCCAGATAGCGACCTTATCACCTGCAACATCACCTGCCAGGCCTGGTTCGATCATTTTTTCACTTTGTATTCCTGCCAGCCAGACGCTCATATTATTGCCACTCATGGCAGACCTCTAGCGTCTTCTGGAGAAAACACCTTATTCCCCTTTACAGCTAAGGAGGTGGAACATGCGATCAGTTGCATTGTGCCTCAAAAGACATTTGGCCCCGACAGCATTCCTGGGGACCTGCTCCGCTCAAATTTGCCAAAGTGGGGGAAGCTCATCAATACCCTACTTAATGCTATTAATAATGGTGCTACTATTCCTGTGTCCTGGAAGGGGGCCGAGGCCGTCCCTATTTATAAAAAGGGCCAGAGGGACGACCCTTCTAACTACCGCCCAATTAGCTTATTAGACTCTGCTCAGAACGTTGTGGGAAAGGTGATTTTAGAGAGAATACACTTATGGGCTAAAGATAATGAGATTCTTTCTGATTATCAAGCCGGTTTCAGAGCTGGCACTGGTACAATTGAGCAGGCCTTTAGACTGATGTACTCCCGAACTCACCTAGTATGCTAAGGGACTAGCGGAGGTATTGTCAATGGTGGGCTGGCAACAAATAAAATAGCTTAGAGATATTAAATTGTTACTTGAGGAGATAGGACTTAGCGAAGCTTGGACTAGCCGGTCTTCTCCCCCGAAAGCCACCTTAAAGATCTTTTATTTGAAATGGGTTACCTTAAAAATCACTACTGACCCATTTCTTGGCAGGCTGACGGAAGAGTTCC
Source organism: Lissotriton vulgaris (assembly GCF_964263255.1). Lineage (NCBI taxonomy): Eukaryota > Metazoa > Chordata > Amphibia > Caudata > Salamandridae > Lissotriton > Lissotriton vulgaris. Next base: position 1,640,567,608 of record NC_141695.1, read on the forward strand.
TAAAACATAAGGATGCACCACTCCGAGAGCTCTACCTAGACATTGTTTGGAAACCTTATGATAGGGCCCTATATTTTAGGTTCAGGGCTGGGGCTCTCCCGGTGTGTGCATTAACGGTACACTGGAAATCACCATCTCAAACTACACCAATTTTGTCCCTTCTGTATAACCATTATTGAGACTGTACCACACATTCTATTTGCTTGCCCGGCTTACGTATTCCCATGGCATCGTTGGCTAAAACCCATTTGTCGGGCTATGGGCACCAGGTGTTCAAGCAAAGTACTTCGCATTCTAATATCCTATACCCGGACATTATATGTCTGCGGCCTATCTAAGTTCATATCGTGGGTCCATCCGAGCAATAAGGCTTGCGCTAAATGTTTAATTCGCTTGTTTTATATATTTTTTTTAAAGTTTTAAAATGTCTGGTTCAATTTTAATTGTTAAAGAAAGCTCGTCTCTTTGTGTAAATGTCTTTTATACCACTGTAATTCTTTTATGATATGATTTTATAGAAATAAAGCCTTTGAATTGAATTGAATTGACATCACTATCCCTAAATATTAAATGGAAAAACATTTAGAATTTGAACCAGTATGCCCGTGTAGTGTCACTGACCTGGCCAACGAGGGCACGAAAAAGCTAAAATTGGATCATAAATCTGAAGCTGATCCGAACAGGGGCCCCTAAACTATGTCTGGCCCAGGGCCCCCAAAATCCTTAAGCTGTTGCTGGAAGTGCACGTTTGGCAAAGTGGGAGCACTACAGATTTGCTATGGTCTTCCTGCAACACCAACTCTAAATTACCCTGGAGTGTTTCAGTTCTATCTTTTCAATCAATGTAGTAGATGTTTATCGAAAAAATGTGAAAAGGATTTATATAAAGTAAGGAAAATCCTTCATGCACATTGTTTTTGGATATTACATTTCTGTGTGACTGGTTCAGAGTTTAACTCATAGAGAATCTTACTGTATCACATTTGCTTCCAACATTTCACGGTACATGATAAATAGAATTGCACTTTGTTATCTTACTCTTATCTTCAGCTAAATTGCGTTTGCTACTGTCTAAAGTAGCTATTGCAAGGGACCTTAGAATTTCATGCACTGGAACTCATCAGAAAAACATTTTGAGTTAAAAAAAGCTATCATTTTTTTAAAGTGCTCGATGACAGTAAACATGTAATTAGATTTCTACAGTAAAATGTTTTCACCATTACACGAAAAGCAATGCAGAACAGTTAACTGCTTTTAACACATTTTTATTGGTGTTTTACATTATACTGCACAGTACACATGGAAATGTACTCCTGTAGTTCAGAAAAAGCAGCACAGTTCACATCGTTTTTTATGTAGGGTTGGAACAACCGTGAAGAGAAAACCATGGCCAAATGACCCTAAGTACAAAGACCACACAGAGTGAAGTGGGGAAATTCCACAGTTAGGTTCACATTTGTAAATAATGGAATATTCTTGATGAAATAGTGCTTTCTAATTTGGTTCAGTACTAAACCTTCTTGACAGTAAATGATAATGCCAGTTTCTGTCGGATTGCTGAAATAAAAAATATCAACCTGCAAGAATATCTACTGCAGAATGTCTGCTACTAATTTACCATCAATTTAAGTATATATAGAGAAGTGCAGATTTACTATTCATTACTCCATATCTACTAACATTGGGGCATATGTAGGTAATTCACATTTTGCGATTCTCAAATAGCGATTTTTAAGGATTCGCAATTTGAGAATTGCAAAATGGAATGCAGGTAAAAAATCACAATTTTATTGCGAATCTCAAAAATTCCTTAATTGCGATCAGCAAATTGTGAATCGCAATTAAGGAATGAGTGTTCTATTCATTCCTATGGGCCAAGACGCCCATAGGAATTAATGGGGATAAATTCTCAAATTGCGGTTTTCTATGAGAAAATCTGAGGATTGCGGAAACTTTGATTCAGTCATTATTAGGGAATTACTGGCTGATTCAGGCTTCCAACACGTGCAGTCAAAAAAACTATTGTGATACTGAACCGGATTAGTCTTCAAAGGACAATCATTTCAAAATACCTTATCAATTAACAAACTTCAGCCTATGTGTCTACTTGCAAGGTTATCAAAGGGGCTTGCCCCCACTCACATCCACCTCTGGTTTGGGGCTTTGTACACTGCTCTTTTCACCCATTGCTCAGGGCATCACCGCTCAGAATGTCATCCACTGCAGTGACAGGAGTTATGCCACCCCAGGATTGTGGCAGTCATATGTGTGCTGCCCAGTTGTTAGCCCCATTACTAGTACAGTCTATCCTGTTCCCATATTAGCACCCCACAAGCTATGAGCATATGACCCATGTGAGTGGCAGGCTAATGCGTGATTCACCGATCTTGTCGAGGGTTCAAGGATCCTGAAAGTCAAGGATCTACAGAAAATTTTTAGTTCCCAGGATTAGAGGATTGTATGATTCAAGGAGACCACAATCTAATAAAGCCAAATCTAGGGTGTGGCCGATGGTTGACTTGCCGCTGCATTTCAAGTGTGTTCCTGGCTCACCTTTTGTGCTTATCTTCACACCGAACATTAGGAACATCTTCCCAGAGTTTTCTGTCTGAGGTGCTTCTTGACATTCCATCTGAACATCGCATTATAGACTTTGCTTTCATCCTTGGAATTGTTCGACCTTTTCCCATGCAGTCTTCAGAGTCCTTGAGTTAGTTATAGCTAGGGGGAGTTGGATATTACTGGTTTGCATTGTGGGATTCCTGTTGGGCCACTAGCCATATGTACTGGGATTCTGTCATGCCCAAAGGCTGCCCCATAACAACTGCCTCTTGGGCCTCCACAGTGGTATATGTAGATCCTGTGAGAACCTGTGTTTCTGATCAGTGTGCCAAGCTCTGGAGCATTAACAATGAGAACAAGACCAATCTCATGTTGATTCTTTTGGCTTTAACACAAAAAGTTACTGTACTATTGATATTTTGTATGTTTACTGTTAGACCTGACATCCTTGGCATGCTTTCCCCCCATCGCTTTGCCTTCCAGCCTTCTGTTTTGATGACTACGTTTTTTGCTGGCTTTAGGACTCTGTGCACTTTACCACTTCTAACCAGTGCTAAAGTGCCTGTGCTCTCTTCTTTAAACATGGTGCAGTTGTCTCATACCCAGTTGCCACAAATTAGGGTACTTGTGAGTCCCTATTACAATGGTACTACATGTGCCCAGGGCCTGTACATTAAATGCTACTAGTGGGCCTGCAGCACTGATTGTGCCATCCACTTGAATTGACAGCTCTGCCGGACGGACACTGCACCGCGTAATTTTTCCCGTTAATGGCACCTGATTTCATCGATGCAGACCACTACCTAACATGAGAACATGTGTGGCCCCTGATGGATGGTGTTTGAGGCTGGATGAGGAAGCGCAAGTGAAGTAATTCAGCCCGGTTGTCCGGAGCGTGAGGCTGCCGACTTCGGGTAAGATGGCGCCCGTAACTTGCCACTGACCCGCGCCGCCCGCATCACAATACCGGAGTGTCCCATGGTGATTGACCGTCATTGACATCGATATCTGCCCTTATAGCGGGGCTTATAGATAACGCTTCCGCATGCCACACATTACCTGATTGCAAACTTGAAAGTCTGCTTCGCCAAAGACTAAGCCGGCATGACGACCCCCAGCGAGATTACCGCGCTACGCCTCGGCAGCCCCAGCACATGCTAAGGCACGGGTGGTCACTTGGTGAGTTCAACTGCCTGCTGCCGAAAATGCGTGCCGGGCGGAGTGTTTAGGTGTTGGGCAGCAACAGACGGCATAGAACGTCTCCAATCGAGACACGAAAATGACGCGAAAATGGCAGACAAGATGGCGGCGCCCATATAAACACCTCAAAAGTGTCGATAATTATACGGACCTACTGTTGCGGAACTATAAGCATCAGGAGTGCTGGGTGGAATGTGTGGCATGCAGGGAAACGCTACAAGAATTCTAGCCCCTCGCTGGTGAATTATCTACGGCTCGCGCTGATTCCAGAGGTCGCAGTGGCAGATACCCTGGTGACGCAGGTTGGTGGAGACTGCGACCGTTACCATTCCTCCAGCGGCTCCCTTCGCTCTAAGCACGTAGGCGCTTAGCTGCACATCTCTGATTCTGGCACTGCATCATGGCCCCTTGGAACACTGAATAACGCAGTACGCATTCTCAAATACCTCTTTTGTAATTAGCCACTGCATGTGCCAGTGTGCTTTACACGAGAGCACACTTGATGCTGAGAGCTATGCTGCAACTGCACACTCCCCCCTTACGCACACAGAAAGTGCCCCTGTACCTGCTGTGGAGGGGACATCGCTGTTGCTGAGAGACCTGGGGCTGAAAGGCGGCCATTTGGGGAGTGAGCTTGTCATTTGCGGCCTGTGTGGGCCCAACCTACGCGCTAAGTCTACTTACACACTGCCCGCCCGAGGACCCGGGTGGTGATACTATCAAACACACGGCCCACGACTCACCGTTGAGGTTCGGCAGCCTTGCCCCATACCTGACCTCCTGATACACTTGCTGTGTTGTACCACAATCCATCTGCCTACTGGGCTCCGGCAGAAAGCATCATTCCAACATGGGGAAACCAGACAGGCAACAACCAAAACTAAACTTTGAACAACGCAGAACAACGCGGACACCTGCTTCACATTCGGACACAGAGACAGATGCAGGAGTCGGTATGTCGCAGGGGATGGAATCTATTCTGAAGGCCATTCAATCTAGTCTCCAGGACATACACGGGAAACTGGACCACCTTACCTGCCGAGTAGACAATATGGCGGCGAAGATGAATAAACATGGCGAAAGGCTGGACGAAGCGGAAACTAGAATATCAGCAGTGGAGGACGAAGCGCATACGAGCACGTCTAAATGTACGGGTTTCGAAAAGGTACTAGAAGTCATACGATCTAAGGCGGAAGATTTGGAAGCTAGGTCACGTCGTAATAACGTGCGCATAGCGGGTGTGCCAGAATCCACAAACACGGGGAAGATGGAATCCTACGTTGAGGAACTATGCCTGGCGCTCTTTGGCAAGGAAGCGTTGTCACCAGTGTTTATAGTGGAAAGAGCTCATCGCACCCTGGCACCGCGTCCCCCACCGGGAACACCACCAAGACCAATAGTGGCATGTATCCTAAACTATAGAGACCGAGATACGATCCTGAGACTGGCACGTGAGCACAAAGACCTCAACTTCCAGAATAACCGTCTGAAATTTTATCCTGATTACACGATGGAGGTTCAACAGGCCCGCAGAGAATTCAACACAGCTAAAGCGAAATTACGTGACCTGAAAGTGGACTACGCTATGCTGTACCCAGCACGACTGAAGGTGACATGGGAAGGTAAATCGACGGTACTCTCCACACCCAAGGCGGCGAACGAATACATCAAAACCATTGTGGCCTCTTGAAGGTCCAGGGAGAGGCAGGGACAAGACCACGGCGAGGAATGACGACCTCCTGAGACTTGAGACCTGGCAAGGATGCAGAGACGCGAAACTCTCCCGAACTGTCCTGGTAGAGCCTACCTTGGAGGGGTGACCATTGATCTAAGCTGTGATGAGCTCCACATGGACAGTAAGTCCACACTATGTGCTTCTATGTACTTCTGGTCTTCACTGATTCAAACGACTCTCGACACTTATCAGGGTATGACCTGTCCTGATACACTAAGGCGCCACCAGTTCTGACGGGGGGGAGATTTAACGCATGACTGCACTGGTATATATGGAGATGAGTCCCCCTGATCATTGACTTTGCTGAAGTGCAACACTGGGCTCAGACTGAACAATAAGGGAGATGGGAGAGTGTGCCTGGACTGGCTGCTGCAACACTCCCTAACAAATGCAGATGAGATCTGAACTATGACACAGCGCTGGAACTCAGAACTGTTTTTGATTGCTCCCATCCCTAACTTACTTTGCGATCTGACCACAGCTGTTGACTGATACGAAACACTAACGCTGATCCCCCTCTGACATTTACTGCAGCAGTAATTGCATGATTATAAGTGTTCATGCTCTAGTGCTGATCTGATGAGTGAGGTACGGATCAGATGTCGCCACTGAGATAAGGCGCGAGTGCAACTGCCCGCCTATGCTCTCACACTTACACATAAGTCTTAACTGCATGGCAACTGTGATATCCAGGGCTTTGGTTGCAGGGCTGTGGTGGGAGGCGACTAGATGATGCAACGCACCCAACCGGAGTACTACCTGGTTCTGGGACCGTACGCACACCTCTTTGGTAATACCTGACAAACATTATTTGCTTTGCTTTCATGTTCCCTTTCCTTAAATGTATACTGCCGGGAATCCCTCCAATGCCACAGTGCCCCACACAGCTGTCAATCCAGTCGTGATACATACTGATTGTGCAATGTATTGATGTGCTATGTGCTACATGGAATTAAGATTCATCGGCCTTATTAACTGTTGGATGCTACCTACTCTTAATGATTTGTTCTGATATTTACTGCTCTGATTTGTTTTGATGTTAGGTGGATGTTGTTACTAAATAACGCAGTCCGTCCACATCCGATATATCGGATGGAGATGTGCAGCTCAGGCGGACACCCCTATGGGAGATCCCCACAAAATGTTCTTGATCTTAAACTGTTTAACTGGGGTATGGCATCAGCAGGATTGGGCTGCTGTTGTGGGTGAGGGGGGAAACATTATGGGTATTGTTCTAGTTCATGGATCTGACTACTTGAGATGCACTGCCTCCACCCAGCCGCTACATGATTGTTGGTCTTCAGAGGGTGCCTACATACGCTTTTTATTGAGTGGCATAGGGGGAACTTTACAAGATCACAATAATAGCGTTCACAATTCACAACATGTGTTAAGATGGATGAGGTTCCGTTAACTGCACAATCGTTGAATTTCCTCACCTGGAATATCAGAGGCTACACCAACCCCAAAAAAACACGCCAGATATTCGCATGTCTGGATAGGTGGCACATTGATATTGTGATGTTTCAAGAAACGCATGAAGCTCCACACTCGACTGCCCAGGTGGGAAGGAGATGGGCGGAATCCATTCACTGCTCAAAATATTTGTCATACTCCAGAGGGGTTTCCATCCTAGTTAAGAAAGGTGCTAATTTTAGGATTGACACTACGGTGTTAGACACATATGGCCAATATATTATTCTCAAGCGTAGACTGCGGGGGCGTCTGTTGACACTAGTAAACAAGTACGGCCCAAATACTGATGCACCCGACTTTTTTCATGAACTCTGGCAACAGCTGCACTCCGACGGTGATCACACGATACTTTGGGGTGGGGATCTTAACCTGGCCCTAGAGGATAGGCTGGATAGATCAGGCAACACAACGGAACATCACACACAAGCTCGCACCAAACTATTAGATATGATGCTAGATCTGCGAATCACGGACATATGGAGGGCCCGCCACCTGGGAGTGCAAGAAGCGACACACACTTCAGCGGCAAATAGCAGCTGGTCGCGCATAGACTACTGGCTAGGGTCAGATGCTCTACTATTATGGACTACGGCGATTACACATATGCCAAAAACTCTCTCAGACCACAATCCCATTAAGCTTTCCCTACGTATTCCTAACTATATACCACTACCATACAGTTGGAGGTTCAATGCTACAGCACTGACTGACTCAATTTATGCAGACACAATCGAAAGGGCGATTAGGGAATACTTTCAACTGAATGAGAAATCCACTGAAGACGCAGGCCTGTTGTGGGAGGCGTTCAAGGCCACAATTCGTGGTGTTTGTATAAGCACGACGGCTGGGATACTGAAGGACATAAGAGCACAATTGACCCGGTGCGAATCCAAACTCAGTATGCTAGAACACCAATATGAAGTAACGCCTCTACCTGCTACACTTGCTGACATACGCACCGCAGTAACTGAACACCAATCATTAGCCGAAGACGAGGTCAAGTACCTAAGTAAGCGTCATATAGCCCGAAGCTATGGAGAGGGTGGGCGAGTACTAGCGTCCAAAATTTGTACAGGCCGCGCAACCAACACCATCACGCAGATCAGAGGGGATGTCCTATAGCGATCGTACTTAATGCCCTAAATGCTCTACTGAAGCAGCAGATCTGGTACATATGTTGTTCTCATGCCCGAGTTTGAAAACTTTCTGGTGCGATATTGAAAAAGTTTTGAATATGAAGCAGATTCAGATGCCCACGCCAACAGCCACGTCTGTCTTATTAGATATCTATCCAGCTCCACTCCCACATGCTGCTTTGATTACAATATTAATATCTTGTGCTAAACTAACTCTGGCAAGAGCCTGGATTAGTCCAGAAACACCAAAAATCTGGGATTGGTGGGCATTGGTAATTGAAATACACTCAATGGAGCTTGATTTAGCAAACATTAGGGGCATAAGGGCAATGAAAAAATATGAAAAAAATTGGGGAACTTTTATCGAACGTTAATGTTATACTTATGAAAGACCTTGTTATCTGATAATTACTATTGTGTTTCGAGACTGTTAACGAGAAATTGCTCTTTTTTCTATCGTCTTTGCCCTTATTTCCTTCTTGTCTTTTTCTCTATCTTTCCTTCTTTTTTTTCCCCTTTTTTTTGCTTTCAACCGCTGGATTGACCTGATTTTGTATACGTTCTGTATGATAATCATTACATATATGTATTGTGTTTTATGTATTATCACTACTTTTTTCTGGATCTGTTTTTTTTTTTGTTCTCTTCGTCAGCCTGCTAACAATAAAAAAAATGTAAAAACAAAAAAAAAAGATCAGAGAAAGATCAGAGGGGATGACAATAAATTACACACAGGTTCCACAAATATTAAAAAAATGCTTTACCCAAAATTATAGTGACTTGTATCGAACACGGCCGGTGGCCACACAACGTGACACACTCCAGAATTTGGAAGATATTGCCATTGCCTGGCTATCAGATGCCCAGAGGCAATATTTATCCCTGCCAATCACTGTAGAGGAGGTTCTGGAGGTGATCCAATCCCTACCAAATGGCAAGACCCCTGGCCCTGATGGCTTCACCTGTGAATTTTATAAAACATACAAGGACCTGCTGGCACCTCGACCAGTTACCATGTTTGGGGCCGCACATGATGCTCAGATATTGCCATCCACACTACGGGAACCGCTAATAGTGGTGCTTCTTAAACCGGATAAAGATCTGGATAGTTGCAATTCATATCGCCTGCTCTCCTTACTTAATGTGGACTCAAAAATACTCACTGTACGACTGCAACCACTCATGACGAACTTGGTCCTTCCAGACCAGTCGGGTTTTATACCCTCTCGCAATACAACACACAATACAAGAACACTATTTGCGGTCTCACACTATCTGGCTCCGACAACGAAAGCTGTAGCAGTTATGCTGGACGCTGCTAAGGCGTTCGATTCTATTGAATGGTCTTATTTAATCACAATAATGCATAGAATGGGCTTTCCCCTGGTATACATTCAATGGATCCAACTGTTATACACGAAACCTACTGCCAGAGTCAGGATCAATGGCTACATATCTGATCCTTTCAATATCGGAAGAGGGACCAGACAGGGTTGCCCCTTGTCCCCCCTTCTATTTGCCCTCGCCCTAGAGCCCTTAGCCTGCATGGTTAGGCAGACGAGTCATCATCTCGCATTACAGTTCCCAAGCAGACCCCTGCATATCTCCCTATATGCGGATGATATGCTACTATATGTCCGTGATTCAGAGCGCAACCTACACCCTCTCTTACGCGCTTACATTAGATTTGGTGGTTATTCGGGACTTCAGATAAATTGGGAAAAATCCTCGATCATCCCACACACTGACACTACTATATCACACGCAATAGAATACCCATTAGAATGGCGAACAGACCCCATACGCTACCTGGGCATATGGTTTCACAGAGACCCGGAAATAGTCATCAGGACAAATTACGGCAGAGCCATTGACGCCCTAGAGGACAAAATTAGGAGATGGATTTTTGGAACCACCAAAAGAAGTATTTAAACGCATAACTACGATGGTTTTGAAGCTGATTTGGGCGGGCAGAGAAGCACGTATCAACCTACATACCCTGACACTGCCAATTTCTAAAGGGGGATGGGGTGTCCCAGACTTTTTATTATATTATTTATGTGCTCAGGCACAATACACTGCCTTCTGGTACCACAAAACTCCATATCTGCCTCATGTAGCTGTTGAGGAGGGCGATGCTAATCCTATCCCACTTGACGCTATCATTACCCACGACAGACCACCGCTTCACGATAAGGACATCAACACCATAGATGTTACGAACGCAGCATGGAGAAGATTATGTCGACTAGCCCATAAATTACCACTCTATGCTCCTGCTCTTCCACTTCACCATGATCCCGAACTGTCGGTGACAGCTGAACCAGTGGGTATGGGCCTATTAACACAAGTGGGACTAGTTTCCATGGGATATTTATATAAGGATGGAACTTTCCTCACGGAACCTGATTTAGCCTACAAACAAAACCCATTGTTGCTATTTCAATTCACATTTCACAGACTGAAGATGGCGATTCGGCAACTATACCCTACCTTCCCGGAGGAACCACCTACTCTGAATACACTGCAACTGGTTCTGACGTCCTCTAACACGACCCACTTAGTATCTAGGCTTTATGCATCAGCTCAGTCAGAGATAGGATATAACACTACTAGAGCTCAGGAACATTGGAATCTGATACTGGAGGACCCACTCACAGAAAAAGACTGGGAGATTGCATGCATTCTGACTACACTCCTTACGCCTAATGGAAACTTATGCATCATCCATTTTAAATACCTACACCAAGCATATTACACCCCAGTTTCTTTGCATAAGTATGGTTTGAGTGAAGACGCACTGTGCAAACGTTGTAACTTTAGTCATGGTGACTTTATACACTTAGCATGGCACTGTGCAAGGATCCAGACCTATTGGTTGGAAGTCGTAAACACATTGTCTGAAATGGTGGGGGTCACTCTTGAATGCACAATTCGCTGTTGTCTCCTGGGGTTACTGGGGAAGATGAAACCCATGGCACGTAGGTTTTGTGCGGTGGCCATGCTGTTGGCTAAGCGCCGAGTCTCAATGTGCTGGGGGAGTAAAAATGTGCCAACAGTCAAGCAGTGGCTATAGAATATGTCTTACTGTCAAGATACATTACGTACATATGAAGAAATGTTGCCACCTAGGTCCCGACCAAAAGATTATTGGGTGTATCTAACTGCTTACTTGAATGCCCATGAAGGTGATTGAACGCTGCCTCACTTAGGCAATATGAAGTCACTCTTATACTTTCTGTGATGTCAGCAACATAGCGGTACCGTTATATTGAGTACTGCTATAATGGTGGATGGGTGGGGAGTGCGGTATTGGACTGATCCAGTTTGGTTAATATTTGTTTGACATTGGAAAAAAGTAAAACCCCAAGACCTAAGGTTACGGTTGACGCGGCCGGCCCGTAGTGGTTGTAGGCGACTTGCTGTGTGATATTGCACTATATCTGCAGACTCCTTAAGTGCTATGCAAGTACCTGATTATAACGCTGCCGGCCTTTTTACGGTTGTAGGCATTGAGCCGTGTTATCTGTAAAATGCATTTTCAATAAAGTTCTTAAAAAAAAAAAGTTTAGGTTAATAAATGTAAAAATAAAAATGTCACAAGACTGAGGAAAAATAGATTAGTAAATCTAACATTGTTGCAAAAAGAAATACATTCCATGGGAAATTGTTGGTAAATCCATTTCATTAAAGTGTGAGGGAAATGTAAAAATAATTCAAATATTTTGAATTCTCATCCCGAGAGTTGTTGGGCCGTAGTCACCCTTTTGGCTTACTCAAGAGTGGACTTTTTCGAATCTAAACTGGGGTATGCCCAAGTGATGAAATCTACAGTGCTATGTATGAAAAATGATGGTCATCAAAAATATCCCGCAGGACCAATCTGTAGGCTGTATCTAAGGAAGGATCTCACCTAGTCATTGTGTGTTAAGTGAAACTTTCTTTAGGCTTAGTCTTCTATTTCCCAAAACTTCCAGAATGCTAAGGTGCCAAACAAGGCAAATCCATGAGTCCACATAGACAGTAGCCCTCCAATAGGATTGATATTTTTATGAAGCTTTAAACACTCCAGCTCGATTAAGATGCAAGTATACCGAATGAAGATCTCTGTGAGGTTGGCTTGACTTTGCAGGGTGTTCTCCTAACAACTTTTCATGAACTTCAAAATCTCTGAGTGTTGCCAAGCCACTGCCTGTGTTAAAGCAGGCATGAAGGTTTCAAAGTTGCTTTTAGTCCTACTTTGAAAACTACTTACACATTAAAATTGCAAAAATAGTAAAAACCAGCTCTTCAGGAAACAGATCACCACATCGTAGTTGTTGGGAAGTTTATTCAGCAGCACCAAATCCACAAATTCCTATTAGCAACTTTGGTAACTAATTCCTCCTCAATGGCTGCTCTGTTTCTGAATTTTCGTGAAATCATGTTAGGGCATCATAGTGATGCACACTATATGAGATTTTAAACCTGGCATTTTTTGGCATATTTCCGCTGTCTTTTTGCTTTCTGGCCTCCCGGTTTTTACTGGTTTAACTGGTTTGGTGTCTCTGCACACTTACTCGCTGCTGTTTAATGTTAAACTGCAAGTGCTCCTATTGTGAATTGTATTATGGATTGCCGTTTTCTTGTTGGCATATTTGATTTACTGGTAAGTCCCTAGTAAAGTGCACTGAGAGTGCCAGGGCCTGTTAATCAAATGCTGCTAGTGGGCCCGCAGGACTGATTATGCCACCCACACGAGCAGCCTTTCAGAGGGTTCTCAGACCTGCCAATGCAGTGTATGCGCGCACTTTTTACTGCCATGTCAACTTGGTAAGTGGACCTACTTGCCAGGCACTAACCTTCCCTTTTATTGCATGTGAGACACCCCTAAGGTAGGCCTAAGGGCAGGGTACAGTGTATTTGAAAGGTAGGACTTGTACTGGTGTGTGTGTGACCAGTACTGATAGTGAAATACAATATATTTCGTTTTTCCATCTTAAAAGGCTATCTGTCCCATAGGATAGAAGGGGATGTACTGGGTAACATTTTATGAGTATTTCTTCCCATTGGGACAAGATCGAGAAATGGAGTTTAGTATGACTGAACTCAGAAAGTAGAAATGCATCTTTTAGTAAAGATGATTTTTTTGTTCTGTTTAAAATACCAATTTTAGAAAGTAGGTATTATCTTGCTTAGCCATCCTGTGTGCCTCTGCTGGGTTGTGGATTTACTGTCTGGCTTTGGAGTGACAGGGGCTGGGGATGTGCATTCTCTTCATGCAGCCACTGGGAGGGTTGAGGAGTGTCCTGCCTTTCCTGGATGAGTCAGGGCTGAGCTGCATAGACCTGGGCTGCATTTAGTGAGCCTGGCCTGCCTTGGACCATGCTGTCTCCACCTTCTGCCGGGAAGCTGGACCAGAGAGGACAAAACTGGTTTGGACTAAGCACAGAGACTCTCTGCCACAAGAGAACAAGGGAAATCTATTATAAATATTGGGGCCCAGGAACCATATTTTTAAAAATCGCGTGGATCAAGGAACTTGCCAAGAAGAAGAGCTGGAAGAACTGCCAGGAGGAGTACCGCCCCTTTGCTGGGTTGGTCTGCAGTCGCTGCTTCTGCCTTGGACAGTGAAAGGACTGGAGTGAACTCTTTTCACTTGCCGCTGAGTATCCCTGAGGGCTTGAAATAGAGCTTGCCTCCTGCTTACAAAGTCTCAGGGACTGCAAAGACTTCACTTACCTCTTGGTACCGCCTCTGAATCCTTGGATTTCAGTTGCCACAGAGGGATAAAGCAGCCGACACCATCACTGACACCACTGCTGGATCTGCGTCCTGAAGGCACTGCAGAAGGCACCACCGCACTTCGCACCGCAACCTAGGTCTCACAGATGATGACAACCACCACCTGCAACGTGCCTCCGCTTGCACTGAGACCTAAGGGCACCATACTTCGTGCCGCCTCACTTCACTCCACCACCCTGGGCCCACCGACGATGTCACTGCACGCTGACCTCAACACCCTTGACTGCACAGTGGATTGGGGGCACCGCTTGCAAGTCGCACAACATACCACCTGTCCCATGCTGCAGTCTTGGCTAACTGATGCCAGCTCCCATCAACCAGCACTGCCACTTGCATTGTGACCTGTCAGCACCGCAAAGAGCACCGCCCCGTTTTGCACCACAGCCCTAGTTTTACCGACGCCACTGGACGAGTGCCACCAAGCCGATGCCTGCACTGCGACTTGAGGGCAGAGCATGCCGCACTGCTGCACTTCACATCACAACTGTGATGGTTGCCACGACCAGTACACTCCGACGCGGTCAGCCAGAACCAAAGGTATTGTTTACAAGTCTGTTGACATTGATGCCGGTCTGCACCAATGCAGTCGGCCGGAACTGTTGGAGTCTGTTGTTTACAGCCCCAGACTGAGCTACCGGCTTTAAGGAACTGCATTTTAAAGTAATTCTTGCAAAGTGTATATTTTTGATTACTGTATGTTGATCTTTTATTGGCTTGGTCTTGTTTGCACAAATACATATTGTTTGTTTCTCTATAACAGGTGTGGTGTCCTTTTGTAGTGTTTTCACTGTAGTACTGTATGTTATGTGCAAACGCTTTCCACATTGCCTCTGAAATAAGCCTCACTTCTCGTGCCAAGCTACCAAGGGAGTGAGCAGGGGTTATTTTAGAAGTGTATCCCCCTTATCCGGACTAGAATGAAGGGTCCCTCTATGGACAAAGGTACACACCATTGCCAACTGGAGACCCCATTTCTAAAAGAAGACAATTAGGAATATCTATATCAACATGGCACACTCATTGCCATGTTGCCACTATCGACCATCATTGCAACAGTGTAAGTATATATAAAAAATCAGTGGTTCTTAACCTGTGGTCGAGGGACTCCTGGGGGTCTGTGAAGCCTACTCAGGGGATCTGCAACTGCTTAGAAAATTAAATAATATTAACAGTTATTAAAGAGTATATAGGTAAAGTAGCCAAATTGAAAAACATTTTTAAACATTCTGTAAATGTGACTAAATTTGAAATTGGAGGCTAAAAATTAAGTTAATATCCTCAAATTGATTCTTGGGAGCTGTGCAAGCCAATATCAAAAAGAGGGAGGCAAGACAGTTGATCATTTGATCAACGGACACGATTTACCACTCAGAGTGGTGGAAGGTCCAGTAACAGCTTGTGTCCGTATCTAGCACTGGGAATACAATAGGGGGTTGCTGAACTGTTCCTATGGAGTTCTAGGGAAGATTTAACTGGCGTGACCAAAGGTGTTGGAGTTACACCCTGGGGCATCCATTTTGTTGGATGTAGTTGCCTCACACACCCACTCATCACCTGGTGTTGTACGAGAGATTGGGTAATTTTAATAATCAGTACTGCCAAATGGATCGCAGACGCAATCCTCATTGAAATTCAGACCTTGGAGTCTCACATAAAATTGGTCATCTCAGCAACCCTCTATAAAAAATAAGCTGAAGATACAAATAAAACTAACAAAGATTTCAAGTACTCAATTTTAGCCACCAACATAGATACATTTAAGAAAGACCTGACACGGTTCTCCTTCGAGAAGGTGTACCCGTACACCAATGACAACTACGTCCCACTACAGTACAATTAGAAAGGCAAGAGATGCAGGTCCAACTATTCCACAACCGGGAGTGGAGTCTGGTCCAGGGATTCAGACTTGGCTAGCTATGGTGAACCTAAAGGGAGAGGGGCAAACAGAAGGAACAGGAACAACTGGAGAGGAGGTCGATCTGGCCCCCCACCACCACAATGCTGGCCCCCACAGCTCATGGTTATCCTAATCCACCATTTCAGCCACCAATGTTTCCCTATCAACCCCAACCACAGTTCTTCTCCAGCCAGGATTTTTTTAGGGTCTGTCCGGAAACGTTTGAGAGAGTGACAACGTAATCAGCAAGCTCATGTTCATTGGAGCCTACCACCATCCACAAGAACAACATGGAGCATGACCAAACCCAACACTCAACCAGGGAGCAGTCAGGATGTGACCTAGTCGTAAATCTCATTGCCCGCCCGCATAGTGTGAATGAATTATCAGTCCTCAACAAGGGACTAGGATATGTACCCTCATAAAAAGGTGACATTTTCCAGATCAAGCAGGAACTGCTCACTTTTTCGGAAAAATCCGCCTCAATTTCTTCTTCAAGGATAAATCAACCATAGATGGAGAAGAAGCATTAACCAACACTGGCTTAAAAAATCGATCTACTTTCAACCCCCTCACGCACTTGGTCCCCCCACAGGTACTGACTTTTGAAAGAGCTGTCACGGATGAAATACCTACACTATGCAAGAGCAACGAGAGGCAATATCAGAATCTTTCAAGGCGCGAACAATTGGCGACATGGACGCTGGCGAATGATGATTCAATCATAATTAAGCCGGCAGACAAAGGAGGCGCAATCGTCCTTATGAACACATCTGCCTATTGAACTGAATGTTTAAGACAGCTTGAGAACAGACGCTTTTATAAACCACTCAAAATGGATCCCATGAAGAGATTGACAACGGAGATCAAGATGTTAGTTGTGGAGGCGAAAGACAATGGGTGTATCACTGTCCAAGGAGCCTCATTTCTCACTACATCTCATCCAGTAACTCTGTACTTCTATGTTTTACCCAAAATACATAAGGAGGAAAGACCACCTCCTGTCCGACCCATAATTTCTGGCATGGGGTCTTTACTTGAACCTCTCTCTATGTTTGTGGATCATTTTCTATGACCACTAGTCATGGAAATGCCTACGTACCTTCAGGACACAAAAGACATCCACAGTCTACTTGAAGGACTATCTTGTCTCCTTCGACATTGAGTCCCTGTATACGTGTATCCCTCAAGATGAGACGTTGGCAGTGATACAAACCCTACTCAACAACAGAGATATGGGCACAATCTCCCCTGTTCATTTAATCATGACATGTGCTCATCTCGCAATAAAGGAGAATTTCTTCAAGTTTTTGAAAATAGATTATTCCTGCAAATATCTGGATCATCCACAGGCAACGTTTTCACCCCCACCTTGGCAAACTTCTATGTACATCTCTTTGAATAGGAACACATTATATCAGAGATAAACTCATACAGGATGCATATCCTGGTATGGAAACGCTATATCGATGACGTGTTTGTCATATGGCGTGGCACACCAAACACTAATACTGAATTTCATCAATGGCTGAATACCAGGAATTCATTTTTGAATTTTACACCTGAATACAGCAACACCAGCCTACCGTTCCTTGACGTCCACATTTTACCGGAAGGTGGCGGCCTGGGTATGGAACTTTTCAGAAAACCCATGGCTAGGAATTCATTACTGTCATACAATAGCTACCATCCAAAGTCCCTTCGAGACAACTTGCCTTACAGGCAATTTCTACGGATCCGGAGGAACTGTTCCTTAAAATATGAAGAACATGCTAAGAAATTTTCCTCCCAATTGCAAGAGAGACACTATCCGGTCAAACTAATACGTAGATCAAAGAAGAGGGCGGCTAATAACAATAGGGAGGCGGTAATTGAGTTGGCCACACCCAAGGAAGGAACCTCAAGAATCACATGTGCGAATACCTTCTGCAGTTTCTCCAATAAAATCAAAAGAAGCATTCTAAGAAACTGGAACATCTTAAACGTTGGGAATACTCCTATTCCCCAACCATTGTTTGCTTTCAAGACAACCATGAACATTAAAGACCAGCTGGTTCACATATGGTTGAAAGACAAGAAACCCCAGAATCAAGTAACTCTCTGGGGCTTACCAGCTATAAAAGGACACTTTCCCTGTGGCTCCTGTGCTATGTGCTTGCAAACAAAACACACTGTCTCTATTGAAATCGGTACCAATAAACCCTGGATACTTTCTCGCCACACGAATTGCAATAGTGACAGACTCATGTACTTGATCACTTGCCCTTGTGATCTGTGATATGTGGGGATGACCAGGCGCAAGGTTAAGACGCGCATTCTGGAGCACAAAAGTACCATTCATTGCAGAAAACTTTTGAGTAAGCTTACAAACCATTTTCTTGAGAAGAATCATTCACCAGACGAACTTAATTGGACTGTTTTAGAACAACCATATATCCTGCCTCATGTGACATATATCTCTAAATATCTATTCAGACGCAAACAGAGATGGGTTCACAGACTACAGATTGACACCACACGTCTGAATGACACCAGTCCGTGGGTGGCGCTTTGAGGTTTTGGTTTCTACCTCTGACAGGTTTCATTCTTTAACACACACTATTGTCTGCAAAACATCTGTTCGCACCCACAATAATACTAAGACTGATGATCATAACAAGTGAATTGGGCTTCTGCCTTAGCAGTGTCTCCATGAATGTGTAAGGATGTTGTCATTGACACAGGTTCCCATCTCCATCTAATTAGTAGTAATATCTTACAGAAAACACTAACTGAGCACTTGACTTCTGTTCTAATTTGTGATGGCACTAAACATGTACTACACAGCACTTCGATGTGGATAGCTCACAGTTTCCGCAGCACTAAACCTAATTATCACCACATAACATGTACACGAGAGTGGCGACACAGGATTAACTTGGTAACCGCTGGGAGAGTATGGTTTACTCTTTAACGTGATTTATGGTGCCTTAGACACTGCTTTGCTTCTTAGCTGCATTTGAGTTGTGGTAAGAGGAGGATCCCACATTTGTAAATAAAGCTTAGTAAACATGCTCAGAGTTACTGAAATTTCTTTTGTATCTGTTTACAATAGGTACAATCACTATTCTTTGAACTGAAAACAGCTGTTTAAGTGGTTTTGTATTTCAGTATCATTAATGTTTATTATTTGATCACTATTCACTTGTTTGTTTGCAGCAGCATCTCCTCAGGTCCTAACAAAAGTCTTGACGCCATTTGAGTCATCACGGCTTAAATATGTTGACCTTCTGTTTCGTCTGACACATGCAGTTTTAAATCCATACTGCAGGTGCACTGTTTTCAATCCTGACAGTGAGAAAAAGCCTATCAAGTACATAATCTGTTCTCACTAGTTATTTTTATTATCACTTGCTACAAAGTAATTTTCTGTTGCGCCCTCAACCAACTTATTCTTCTCATCTGTTGGATTTAGAATATCCTTTATAGAGTATATACAAAAAAACATCAGTGAGCTCCTCCCTCTCAGAGAGGGGGTTGTAGCCCTTGGTGGGACTAGGTATTTCCACCTAGAGGAGAATTCCAGATGATGAAGCATGCCACCATTGTTGGGTGAGGGATTACGTCCTGAAAGGGATCATCCCACAGATATTTCTGTGTGATGTTTTTCAGTATCTCTGACTGTTTACCTCTTGACTTCAGACCCAAGGATTTTCTGTGTTGTATTTGAGCTGTGCAAATGCACCAAACAGAATATAGTATGGATGATCAATGTGGCCTCAATTGAATTTATTAAAACTCCAACCTTTCCATTAAAATGTAGATTATTTTATATGTGTTTGTAAATTAAATACAATATATAATCATTTGTGGATTTGTTTTTTGAATGTTTGTTCCTGTATTGTTTTGTGGTTCAAATTATCAGAAATGCTCAGCCTAGGTCCCCAGCTTCCAGAATTACTCAGTTTGTGCTCCCAGATCCCTATAATAGTTCAGTGGGTCCCCCTCCCCCCACCCCATTCCAATAAAGATTAAGTGGGGCCAACAGAAGTCGAAAGGTTATGAGTCATTCCACCATATTGTGATGAAACAACACCAAGGAAATGCATTTTAAACTTTAACATTCATGTACTATAAAATATATCCCTGACAAAATGAACTGTGAGAGTGGCCCTATACCAATATATGAAAAGGCTCGACACCCAACACACCATGTTCTCTAATCTGCTGAGCTCAAAATTAAATCTGAAGGAGAAGGTGATGGTGCATGGATAAACATTTCTATTAAGTAATACAGTTAAAATAAAAAAACAATGTAAGGCCCCTATCAAGTTCATTAAAAAAAAAAGATAAAGAGATACGGAGAGCTGGAGAAAAATGTGTTTTATCATTTCCATGGGAGCCACAGAATCAACTCCAAATAAACATGATTTATGAATAAAGGCTTTTATATTAAGATATCCTGACTGGGGAGTGGGTCAGGGATGACCTAAGCTACAACAAAAATAGGCTACACAGTAAAAATTAACATATTCTGAGGTCCACACAACGTTCATATAAAGGGAGAACAGGTTTAGCAAACTCACACAAAACGATAAAGAAATAATGGAATAAAACAGAAAAGTAATTTTAGCCCCTTAAGTGCTGCGTCGGGGCGTTGGCCGACGGCAGCACTACCTCCCCAGTGCTCCCCACGACCATTGGACGTCCATTCAGCACTAGTTCCAATGGACAGCGCAGCACTGGGGAGGGATATTTGCGCCGCATCTATGAGGTTAACAATTTACAATGTCAATATGGTATATTCAGGGCCACTGGAATAATGCAGCAGGAGAGGGCCAAGGGCCAGATGTAGGTAATTCCTATTTACTGACTCTTAAATACCGAATAATACCGATTCGGTATTTAAGAGTCGGTAAATAGGAAGGGGGCAGATGTAGGTAATTCTTATTTCAGAATTACCGAATCCGTATGATTCGGTATTTACCGATTCGGTAAATACTGAATCGGTATTGCCCATTGATTCCTATGGGCCTTGAAGCGGAATCCAGCAAGGGTGCAGGGATTGTGACTTTGACACCCTCTGGCACCACAAGTACAGGCTTGTGTGACATGTGGCACACATACATGCCCTAAGGGCATGTCTGTGTGTCACATGGCACAGGTGTACATGCACAGATGTGCATGTACACCTGAATTCGGAATTTCACCACCCAATTGTATTGGGTGGTAAAATACCGAATTCTGAAGGCCTGTAGCACTGTAAACAGTGCTACCTACATTTGGGATTTACCGAATCGGTAAAATTACTGATTCGGTATTTTACAGATTCGGTAAATTTACCGAATCGGTAAATTTACCAATTCTGTAAAATAAGGGCCCCTACATCTCAAAAACCAATTACCGATCGGTAACGGCCGAAATCGGCTGTTACCGGCCGGTAATTGTGGACCTACATCTGGCCCCAAATTATGACTCAGGGTTGAGTAAATTATGCAGTAAGAAGAGTCAAATTATGCATCATAATGCAGCATATTTTGTAATAGTGTTACTTCATTATAGGGACATTTTTAAACTTGGTTTACACTGTCTGGGCTTTGGTCGCAACTCGTTAGTACAAGTTTAACACCCTAAAATAGCAATAAGCAATAAAAAGGTGACCAGTCGACCTTTACAAAGGGCCTTTCACTTTGCATTAACACGTCACTGCAGTTTTAGTAACTTTTAAACCTTTTGGCCTAGAAACAATTTTTTTAATGAATTCTGCAGATTATCCAGCAGAAGATGGATTATGTGAAAAATGTGTTAAATTGCCATATTTAGGCAAAAATCGCCGTGTTGCATAATCACATAATTCAAGTGGCCCTGGGTACATTATAAAAAGAAGTGCTACCCTATAGAAAAAGTTTAAAAAGTTATAAATATTAGAAAATGTCACCATTAATGTTGTAGCTCGACCTGGGGCAAAGACTGATTTGCAAGTGCAGACTATTGGGTAAGGACTGTACATTTGTTCCTTTGCTTACTCTTGCCATAGGGCTTTGAAATGTTTATGGATCTCATAAACTAAGAGCGTTCTATGACTGCATCTAACAAACTCTTTACAAGTACACAGTAATCTGGCCACTGGTATAAAAGAAAAGAAAGGACAATAAAAGGTGCAGTAGAAGATGCGTATCAGTGGCCTGAAATGGATGCAAGGTTGCCCTCAAGTAATCTAGCTGACAAACACTGGACCCTTAAATGATTGCATTTATAAGTAGAAACCTTTATATACAGATTTCCATCCCTAAATCTTCCAAATAAAGTGAAGAGTGTCATGATGCTTGTAAACTAGAGTGATCAAAGTGAATAATATGTAAAGAGTTAAATAGGAAAACCATATGGGGAAACGTCACAAAAGCATCATAAGGACGCCAAAGTTGACAGATTTGTGATCATCAGTGTGATATCAGCGAAGATTAAGAATAAACAGCAGGGGGTCCTCACTCATCGTCACACTGGCTCCTATTTCTATCCCAATCTAATCCACAAAACAGTGGTGCAGGGCCTTATCCATTAATCCCTCACTATTTAAAGTGTCACAATTGAAATTATATATGGATTGAATGAGGAAGGTCTGACAGGTTTTCCCACTTTGAAATAGAACTGGTTGGAATTAATGCACTGCACTGGTTCCACTAAGTACAACAGAATAAAGGGGCTGCTCTTAGAAATGAGGAATGTTGAGCTAGTAGATATCATTAGAAAGATAAATGCATTAGAATAGAAATGCATTCATTTCTCATCATACCTTTTACTCCAAGCAATGCAATTCATCGTCTAGAATTTACTACTTTTAATCTTACATTTCATAGATAGTTCTGTAAAAATATATCCTGCACCTAGACATTGTTTGGATGTCTTATACTAACACTTACTATTTTAAGTTTAATGAACTTAAGGAAAGATGTCTTTGAAAGTACTCGACTTCTAGACTTAGAATTTCATGTCTAAATCAGAAAAATGTGTCAAGAATATTCTTTGAATAACTTAGGCACAACCCACATTTTCTTAGTATGGTATTCATTTAAGGCCTCTCACAAATAAAAGTAGCAAATATAAAGGCAGTAAATATAAGCCCAGTTAATGACATTGTCTTTCCAATAGCTAATATTTAGGTACCTAGTTATAGTAAAAAACTAGCAGCCCGTCCCGACGTTGTCCGGGAGCAATTAGGCTTCAGGGCCCCCGCCCGCCCCGACGTTGTCCGTGGGTCCCCCGGAGCCTTCCTCCATATATTGCAGTATTATACCTCTATGTTTACTTTGTACGCTTTTGTAACCTGCACACATAACTTTTTCCTCCTGTAATGCACCGTTTGGCTCACTTTTTTAATGCTCTGTTTGCTTCCTCTTGCTACCTGCACACGTCACTTTTTCCTCCTACACCTCTACGTTTACTTTCTACGCTTTTGTTACCTGCACACGTAACGTTTTCCTCCTGTAATGCACCATTTGGCTCACTTTTGTAATGCTCTGTTTGCTTCCTCTTGCTCACGAAGTACGCTTTTGTAACCTGCACACGTAACTTTTTCCTCCTGTAATGCACCGTTTGGCTCACTTTTGTAATGCTCCATTTGCTTCCTCTTGCTCACGATTTTCATTTTTGCTTAATTTTTCCGCCGCTCACCGCTCTTAAATAAATAAATAAATAACCTACCTCATCCGCCGCTCACCGCTCCTCCCCGCCTGTCCGCCGCTCCTCATCGCCTGTCCGCCGCTCCTCACCGCCTGTCCGCCGCTCCTCACTGCTCCTCCCCGCGCCATGTCCGCCGGTTCTCCTCGCGCTCCTGGATGCCGCTCCTCCTCGCGCTCCTCACGTAGGGCACACACGTCGAGGCCGGCGCTTCTTCCAAGGGACTACTTTTTTTTACTGTAAATTTTTTAAATAACGTATATTTATTACGTTTAAATAGCCTATGTACATCTGAACACCCTGACGCTTACAACTATGTATCGGGTGTGTGGATTGGTGCTGTGGTTCCCGAGTTTACCCGCCTCAAAGGTTCAAAGTTCTTCCTTTATAATAGTAGTATAGATCTTTGAAATGGGAAAACATATGGGCTGGATGAATTGCCAGCTGAGGTATAAAAGGCACTGTTTTAAAAGATACTATGGGCTTTAGTTAGTTTTGCAAATCAAAAATAGTCCATCAAGGTGGCAGAGGACATTTCGGCTACCACACTGATTAACTATAGTCTTCCAAATTTACAGATCTCCATCGGCTCAGTGGTGATCTATGTACCCTGATAGAAACTGATATTGTTTCAGTTTCTGTCAAGTTACAAAAAGAATGTTGGATGGCCATTGTAGTTTTGACCGTTGCTCACTAAACATTCCCATTATTTTCGTTGTTCAAAAGAAACTCCCAAATAAATCACTAATGACAGCTTGGCTGGGGTAGTTATTCACTGGCAAAATTGGGGGGTAATTCTTTGTTTTTTTCTGTCTCTCATCTTCAGGTTTTACCTACACATGCAGGGTTTACCGTGCGGTGAGGGATAGAAAAAAGAACATTACACTGCCTGTCCTAATTCAGGAGGGTGGGGCAACGACCTTCCTCTGACAGCCCGTACTCCGTCAGGCCATTAGAGAAATATGCCCAAGCTCATAATTTAATTCTGACAGCAAATTGTATTCCGAGTTATTGGCGGAACATATGCAATGTTCCCTCAACAAGTTGATAAATGAAGAGTAGAAGGGTTTCATTAAGAGATGCAGTAGTAAAAAACACTGAATTTGTGGTGTGCATTCATTATGCCTGGACCATGCCCAACAGCAGGAACCCAGGTCCAATCACCCCCAAGTGATACTCTGTAGCAATCCTTTAGTCGCTTGACCTGGGACGCCACTCCCTTCGCTGCCGCGGCGCCACCCCACACCGCGTTAGAAGCATTCACCTGCATCTTCTGCCAGTTCACCTGCAGCAACCTACCCACACAACCCACACAAGCACCAACACGCCACCAACTCACCAACCCAACACCACATGCCTCTGCAAACCTGCACCCCAACACTTGCTTACATTCATGCTACTCAACACAGGATCTCACAGCAAACATGCAACTCAAATCTGGGCTTACTGATCAGTAATGCACCAGACTTTCTCTTCCTTACAGAAACCAGGCACAACGCCCAAAATTGCCACGGTAATCCAAGTGGGCTACAAGATTACACAACTGCAACACCTTTACAAGACTGCAGGAAGACTCGCATTCATCTTCAAAGACTGCATCAAGTACTCACCGCCCGCGGGAAGCACCAACCCTTTCATGGAGCACCCACACTTCCAACCACAAACCCTTGAAAAACTCCATCCCAAATGCAACTTTACATCTATCGACCAACCGGACCACAAGCTTCCTTCACCAACTTCATTGCTGGCTTCCTTGACTACCTAACCATCGACTCCAGTGCCTTCATACTCCTCTGCAACCTCTGCTTCCTCTTAAAAGACAGTTTTGACCCCCGCTCCACAGCACTCCTCAAAAGCTTAGACAATATTGGATTAACCCAGCTTGTCACAGAACCAACACACATCTGCAGGACACATACTAGACCTGATCTTCACCACTAACAACAGCATGATGTACAACTCCATGTCACCACTCACAGACTGACTACTCCATCATCCATCATCCAATACCAATAAAACACACCGTAAGTCAACACACACAACACCCCCAATCTACCCATCCACAGACTGGGTAAAATCTGAGAAGTAGACTAGCTCAACATCCTCAGCACAGGTCACCGAAAGGCAAATCCCTTCATTCTCAGTAACATCAACATAATCCAAACGATTTCTCACACTAATGAATGGGAATCCTTGACTTAACTCAGGAAAGAGCAAATCAAGACGGCACTCCATGGCATAATAATGACTGAATATCTCCAGGCCAATGCAGTACCGAGGGGCCTGTGGGTTCACAACACCCCCAGGATCTACCTCAAAGAGATTGTTTTTAGGTAGGACTGGGCTGCCATTTCTTGGAGATATACACGTAATTGCTTAGTGTTTATAATTAAAACAGCCCGAAGTCTATCAGAAGGACTACCCATCGAAATACAGGTCAGTGAAACCAAACCAAAGGCAACAATCAAGATATCAGTACTTAAAAAATGTCTTGAGGAGAGCAATAAAGAGATGTCTAAAATTAAAGATTTCATCACTCAGAGCCAAATCCAAACATTGGACAAAGACCTCAATCGCATCTTACAGGAGAATGTCTACCCCCATATAAAATAAGACTACACCCCTCCAGCAGACCAAAGAGATTATGGATCCTCTGGAGGCAGATCCACAAACCTTACAGATTGGAGTAGTGGAGAAGAAAACCAGAACCTTGAAGAGGCAGATACAGGGGAGGAAGAAGAGGCAAGGCATGGTGACCAAGGTGGAATGACTGAATTTCGAAGAGCAAACCCCCCTTTCTTCCACTCTTTTCAACTGCATTTTGGAGGGTGGATGAACCCATCTGTCTGGACTTCAACCCAACTTCTCCCCTATGTTTCAGAACCCTTTTGTTGGGAGAGACCAGAACCAACCAACCTTGCAGAAGGCAGAAAAACGGAGTACGATGGGAAGACACAGATCAAGGGGTCTAGACGAGAAAGACGAGGGGTAGCAGAGAACCAGCACAGTCGCTAGTATTTAACCTGACCGATTCCACCCTAATAGATGCTCAACAACAGGTCCTTGAAAAAGGTCTAGGATTTGTCACCAACCCCATGTTGGATCAGTTTAAACTCCATTGAAAAATAGAAGAACTCTGCAGAAAGAACACATTAAACGCTTTCTTTCAGGACAAAGAGACCCCATCATCAGAAGGCGATTCAAACCTAAAATGAAAGTCTACTTTCTAGCCACCAATCTACTTTATACCTGTCGAGATCCTCACATTCAAACAGGCCATTTTCAAAGGAGTGGAGAACATCAACAATGCATAGAAGAAAACATTCCACAGCACAACTAGAAAGGAACAACTCACACTTGCAGAAATAAAAAATAACCACAATTTGGATATAAAACCAGCTGATAAGGGCCGCAGAATCGTCCTTCTGAACCTGCCTAATTATCAAAGACAATGCACCAGCCAGCTTTCAGATTGCAGACTATAGGCCACTAAATGAACACCCGACTCCATGATTATGAAAAACCATCATCATCATGCTAGAAGAAGTGGAGGTTAGTCATTGGATTTCGAAAAATGAAGCAGTGTGTATTCTGGTCAAGGACCCCAAAATACCATATTTTTATTCTTTGCCAAAGATGCATAAAAACAGATCACCTCCACCAGGCCGATCTACAGAAAACCAGTCAAATCATCAATAATTTCTAAAAGAGAGCCAGGACCAAAACCTGCATAGCCTCCTGGAGGAAACAGATAACACAAAAGAGAAGGACATCCTCAATGTCTGACTACCTACTTCACAGTGTCCAACAGTATAAAAAAAAGCTGTAAACATATATTGGGACATTATTACTTCTGGGTCCTTGAAGTGGCCAAAACCAAGATTCACCCATAAAAGGGGTAAAAATATCTGAGACATGTTGATTCACACACGATCCCCAAAATAGAAAGAGAAAATAGACATTGAGCTATAATCTTCGGGTCTCACCACTGTAACCAGGCACTACCCCTGTGGATCATGGACAGTATGCCATCTAACAAAACCAACAAAAACACTCACATTGAGTGAGAATTTGGAATGGACTCTTAAATATCGAACAAACTGAAATACCACTCATGTAATATACATGATTACTTGTCTCTGTAAATTAGGATACATTGGAATGACCTGCCACAAAGTCTAAACATGAATTGGAAAAACACTGCAGCAATATCAGGTGCAAAAAAGCCATCACAATGATGAGCAATCATTAGCTCACCTCTCAACATACAGCAAATGAACTTGAATGGGTGATTCTAGAAACACTCGATGAGGCAGACAGTGATACCAAATGAATCTTCTTCCAGAAAGAACAAAGATGGGTATATCATCTCAAAATCTTTGAGACTGGACTTAATGACAATGTCCCATGGTTGGCATTCAGCCAGCAATAATATCCTCAAGGCACTGAGATCACCAAAGTACAAATGGCACTTCACCCAATGATGGTCCCGGACATAATTCACCTACTCATGCTGCACCTATAGCTATATCCTCAACAGGAGTATTACTCAAGAGGTGATATCATTCCACGGCCCATATCTACAGGTCTGTCGGAGGAATGGGCGTTTCCGTGTACTGAGAGCACCTCACATTGACACTCTCTGTGTTCTGCTGCACGTATTACACTCCACAATCAATGCCATTTCATATTGTGTTGCATCTCCTCAAATGAAAGCAAACCTCGCTACTCACATACCAGTTGCAACCTTAACATCATCACATGTCCTCAATGGCCAATATCTCCTGAGGGAATTCAATTCCGCAAACCTCACCCAAAGGCTTTATTTTTCAGTATGATACTCTTCACCCCCTATGAAAAACCCTACACTAGACTATGTCCAGTCCCCTGGGTTGCATATTAGGGGTCTTCGTCTTTAGTTTCTATTTTTCTCTACACACCTTTCATAAACATTTACTGGGGCCATCATGCTGCAATTGACTACCAATGAGCTCTACTGACTTTGTGTGGTAAAAGCAATGTCAGTCAGGCTACGTTTCCCCTACGACTTGATCTAAATTAAAACAATTTCTATCAGGCGTTTTATGTCGATAATGTAATACTTAATCTCCCCATTTCCGGTGCTATATCACTTGTAACATCTAATGGTTTGTGTTAGAGCAAACGCACAGACAATTGCCAGGTGCATCAGACTTCACTGGCCATTGCACCTTGTTCGTAACCATAGTCTTTTTTTACCTGCCAAGTTTGATAACTATGGCAACCGTTTCCACACTGACGACATCTCCTACTCCATCCGTTTTCTAAATACACTTCTCAGAAATGTTTGTAACCAAGTTAGATTTTTAAAATCATGCTAGACTTTCTGTTTCTATTTAGAGTGTGACTTTCATTTCTGTTTAACATTTGTTGAATTTCTACAACAGTCTTCATGACAGGCTGCTCTTTTCTGGCCACTCAAGCTCTCGAGCATTGCCCAATTATTCGATTAAGGTCACTGGGATGGCTATAAATACCTGGTTTACTTTTCAATTCCTTTCCCTACTTGATTTTCAGGCTTTACTTTTTGTCCATAACTATCCCTCCACAGGGTGGTGGAGCTAGCGGAGCCTTCAAATGGCTGCTCTGTGAGCGAGCTCCCGCGGTCGCTGCTCCATCCTGCAAATATCCTGAGCACATCGTCTGCTATCTGAGACAGACTCGACGGAACCCTGCACCAGAAAGTAGTGACAACGTGATGCCCAGGTTAACGCATTCCTAAATGCCCCCGAAAAGACTGTAAACAGCCGTCGGCTCTGAAGAGGAGCGCCGCCTAGGGGTGCGCATGAGCGTACCTCACGACCCCGGGGCTGAGATCCTGGACGGCGCGGCGATCGAGTGATCAAGGGTGCCTTTATTAGCCCTGGGATTGCTCAGTGTTGGGCGGACTTGGCTCCCCGACACGTCCTACAGCACATCCTGACCTACACATCAGTCAGAGGGGGTAAGAAAGTACAGGCTTCTCGCTCCCGGGAGGCAGGAACCACCCAGTGTGCAACCCCGGATAGCTGCATAGGATCTCCCAGAGACAGGACTGCGGGCATGTGGAGCGGAGAACCCCACCATGACTTGCTGCGCCTGTGGTAGCCATAATTCCTGCAGTGCTCCTAGGCCCGCCGTCGGGTGGCACGAAAAGGCCCCAGTCTGCTTCTTTGCATCTGGATGCCTCTCGTGTTGAGTGACTGACGGTGCGCTTTTGTGGATCCCCCCAGGTACGGCAAACATTCTCATGGAATAAAGATTTGCCTACAAGATCAGAGATAAAAGTCACTCACTACTGTCAATATCCAGACAGACTTCCTCCTGGTGGAGGTTAGGCATACACTTAAAGAACGGGACACTCAAGTGACAGACCTAATGATGACACTGTCCACCAAACCACACTCAGCTGAGGTTATATACACCTCAGACTATGATCGTTTGGTTGAGGGTCTCCAAAGAAATAATCCTTGAGACTTTGGCATTGAAACTACTGTGGTTTATCCCCCACCCCTTTTGATTGATATGCAGATCAATCAAATCCCGTGGACAACCTCAACAAAGAAAAGAAAGAAAAAAACTCAGCACTGAAATGGCTCTCATAAAAGCCATAGACGACATCCGAAACATCCTAACTGAGAAGAGACAGCGGCCTTCATTCTGCTCGACCTCTCTGCTATAGAGAACAACGGTCCTTAGCTTATTTACGAATCAGCATAATACAGTATAGGAACACAATGGAAAACTATACGAATTAAGATTTCCAAACCCAGCCGGGAAAGGAGTTTATTTTTTGGAGACAATGTACTGCATCCGGCATTGTCCGAGCAGCCCCTGGTGAGACGCGTCTTCACTGAGACCCGCGTCTGTAACGCCACACTGTTGGTAATCCTTATGCACGGCCACCGTTGCCTGCATTGTCTAAGCTACTCCCCGATCCCATTAACAGTGGAGTAAGAACTGCCATTCTATGCAGTTGGAAACGGACCCTGAAATTCATCCATTAAATTAAGCATTTTTCTTCTGGACCCCCTTAAAGACCTCCTTGACGTAAAATCTACGTGCACCTACGCTGCAATCTGAAGAGAAGGACCATTCCCCCCCCTTTTTTGAGGTCTTCCACCTCGATATACTGAGGCTTTTTTCATTCAGGCATGTTTTATTAAAAAGTCCTGATGATGATCCCACGTATCTAGTTGAGCTTTAGGGATCGAAACGTCGACACTTATAAGTGGGGTTACACTTACAATATTGGTAAATGTGATTGTGTATACTTCACTCCAGGCGATACTGTTATTAATTTTTGATTTGCTCACAGTACCCTGTCCTAGCTCTCTTCCTTTGCCTGAAAGACACCCCTTTCACCCTAATTCTATCCTTCTTTTCCTTTTTATGTACGGCACAGGCTTGTGTCAAACTATTTCGTGTATATTGTAAGATTGGACATTGTCTCCAAAAAATAAACTCCTTTCCCGGCTGGGTTTGGAAATCTTAATTCGTATAGTTTTCCATTGTGTTCCTATACTGTATTATGCTGATTCGTAAATAAGCTAAGGACCGTTGTTCTCTATAACTTAGTTATACCCATGGTACTTAGCTATCCGTTGGGTCCCCCTTGTATTATAAAAAGCGACCTCTCTGCGGCATTCAACACAGTCTCTCACAACATACTCATCAGAAGACTCCTCAAGACCAGCATCCAAGGACCTGCACTCAAATGGATCTGCTCCTTGCTCACAGGAAGAACCCAAAAACTCAGACTGCCACCCTTCACATCAGAGTCTAAGAACCTGATTTGCTGAGTACCCCAGGGATGGTCTCTCAGCCCTACCCTTTTCAACATTTGCATGATAGCACTTGCCAACACCATCCATTCCCAAGGCATCAACATCATTTATTTATTTTATATATTTGAAGAGTTATATATAGCGTTGGCTAGACCCGGAGGTATCAGAGCACTTTACATGAATGTGGCATAAGAAAGCAGTTTAAAATAATTACATCAGTTACTGGAGCATAGCATAACACAGAAACAAGTCCCATAAAGCATAGAAGGTAGTGGGGGTGGGGGGTAGAGTCAAGGGGCTGGAAAACAGATCAGGTCTGGCAGACCAGGAATGGAAGATAGTACATCAGGGGACCCACAAAAGTCAGAGTTAACAAGCCCACAACCGGTTTGGGTTGTTGGAATTTAACACTTTATGTACTTTCATTGACTTGTTTTGCGTTATGTTAAGTTAGCATTTATAAGGCTATGGTAGTAGCAGCTGCCACGCCAAATATACCCCACAGAGTTTTCCTTACAATACAAGCTTAAGTTAGCGTTTGGGGCTCCGTATTGTAGTGCGTAGGCTATGTTACACTGTGACTGGATTAGGCCCCAATTATCTGTATAGCTTGCTTCAGCAGAAGCCTGTGTTCAGCTATTTTTTTCTCTTGTGGTCAAGTTTGGATTCCAGCTTACTAATGAATAGGCCATTCTGCCTCTGCATGCCTATCCTTCTCCGTAACCCTGCTCCCGCATTGGGAGGAGCCGAGCCCTAGCAAGGCAACCTTGAGATAGTGATAGTGTGTACTCATCTCACAGGTGGTAGCCCATCCTTCTGTGCCTTCTTTGTTCATGTACGGCTCAAGCCTGTAACTTTCCACTGGGGGCGTGGTTGGAGTTTGTCGGAGGAATGATTATGCTTTACCAAGTGTTGTGGAGCCAGTCCCCTTGACAGCCATCCCTGGGACTGGTCAGATTGGACTCTGCTGCAGGATATTTTACTAATAAATGATTGTTTGCATTCTTTACTGTCTGACCGACTCTTCACTTGTTTGGAAGGCTATGAGGTGGTCGTAAGTGACCCGGGTGACCCTGATTAGGTAATTTCCTTCAGTTGGTGCCCGAGCAGGAACTACATCAGGTGAGTGGCCCATCTCTCGCCCACGGACGGGTGAAGAGGAAGGGGCCGCACCAGGTCAGATGGGCGGATCAGGGATCCCCACTTGATGGAGCCTAGTTCTCGCACCTGCTCTGCCTGTCTGATCGGGCGGTGCCTCGCCCAGTGGCCACCCCGGCTGGGGTCCTAAAAGGCAAAACCCTTGGATTTGACCTTTTGGTCTGAAGAGTCGGCAGTGGAGAATAACTTTACTTGACCTGTGTGCACCAGGTGAGTTTGTTTTGCCTTGTGATAAATATGGTGCCATCTTTAGTCCTAGGTTGTTCGAACTTGGTGGGTCTGCGGATCCGTAAGATACAGGGTGTTTGCGAACGCTCTGCCAGTCCACTTGTTGAATTTGGTCTACTCTTGAAAAGACCTGGGGTTAGAGCCTATGTTCTTGTCTTGGTACAGTCTTCGGACTCTCTGGGGCAGTCTGCTGACTGCCTGGTACATTTTTCAGACTGTCTTGATTTTTGATGCTCGGTACTGTATTTGTCCAGTGCAGACAGTGAATGTGTCTTATATTAAGATGCCTTTTTTGAGTAAATTGGGGTGTTTTGGATGCCGGTGTTGTTCTACTGAGGCCCGATTGGAAGAGAGGCAGCCTGCGCCTCCAGAAGGTACCCTAAATGTTTATGTCAAGTACGGTATTGGCCCTATGATGTTTAGCACGCTTTTGCATATGTATACGAGATACAATGCAGACTTGCAGTGGCCACTTACAGGTACATTTGATGAACAAAAATTGAGCAGGATAAATTGTTTGCTATAAGAAGTACGATTCAGAAAAGGGGGTGGTGATGAACAGAGTGTCTGAATTAAGCAGACCACTCTTACCCAGTCCAAAGATCAGGGCTTGATCCATCACCATTTTTTAGCTCACTGCACCATCCCAGCTCAGAACCTGGCTACATGCAAATTAGTCTGACCCTGGCCCAGTGCATCATGGGAACAGGGCAGACCAAACTACCAAGCCAATTCTTATACTGGGAAGGAAACAAGCTTCCGGGGACCGGTTTCTGGCATTTCAGCCGTCTTCGGCCCGGCTTGCTTGAATCCTGATGGTGCAATGAGCAAGGGACTCACATCTGAGTATACCCTTTCACGCTTATGGTGGAAAAAAACGATTCAGAAAAGGGGGTGGTGATGAACAGAGTGTCTGAATTAAGCAGACCACTCTTACCCAGTCCAAAGATCAGGGCTTGATCCATCACCGTTTTTAGCTCACTGCACCATCCCAGCTCAGAACCTGGCTACATGCAAATTAGTCTGACCCTGGCCCAGTGCATCATGGGAACAGGGCAGACCAAACTACCAAGCCAATTCTTATACTGAGAAGGAAACAAGCTTCCGGGGACCGGTTTCTGGCATTTCAGCCGTCTTCGGCCCGGCTTGCTTGAATCCTGATGGTGCCATGAGCAAGGGACTCACATCTGAGTATACCCTTCCACGCTTATGGTGGACAAAAACGATTCAGAAAAGGGGGTGGTGATGAACAGAGTGTCTGAATTAGGTAGATCACTCTTACCCAGTCCAAAGATCAGGGCTTGATCCATCACCGTTTTTTAGCTCACTGCACCATCCCAGCTCAGAACCTGGCTACATGCAAATTAGTCTGACCCTGGCCCAGTGCATCATGGGAACAGGGCAGACCAAACTACCAAGCCAATTCTTATACTGGGAAGTAAACAAGCTTCCGGGGACCGATTTTCTGGCATTTCAGCGTCTTCGGCCCGGCTTGTTTGAATCCTGATGGTGCAATGAGCAAGGGACTCACATCTGAGTATACCCTTCCACGCTTATGGTGGACAAAAACGATTCAGAAGAGGGGGTGGTGATGAACAGAGTGTCTGAATTAAGCAGACCACTCTTACCCAGTCCAAAGATCAGGGCTTGATCCATCACCGTTTTTTAGCTCACTGCACCATCCCAGCTCAGAACCTGGCTACATGCAAATTAGTCTGACCCTGGCCCAGTGCATCATGGGAACAGGGCAGACCAAACTACCAAGCTATAAGAAGTAGGCAGTCGATGTTTGACAATCTCCATGTGCGGCAGAAGGAAGCGAAGCAGCGACGTATGAGAGTGGAGAAGGAGGCCCGGATAGAAAAGGTGCAGACAGTGACGCAGAAAGCAGTGGCCTATGAAAGAGAGAAGATAGAGAAGGGGATGGAATGTGCAGATAGGAAGTTTCACTTACAGAGTGTTAAATGTTATGTTGCTCTGGAAGAAAATTATGTCTTTGTGGAAGAGCTTTTAGATCCTAACCCCCACCTCCTTATGCCCCCCAGAGGGTGTTCCCATTGTTCCGACGTCTCAGTCTCCAGACTCTGCACTTGCTATTACTGGTTTTCCTGTCTCTGGCTTGGCTGCTCTGGCCTCGGCCCGCCTGCTTCCTCTCTGTCTCTGCAAGCTGTAGGTGCGGAGGCCGCTAGTTCTCCTGTTATGTCCGATGCCCCTATACATGTTGTCTCCCCTTCTCGCATCCCTTCTTTGCCGCCGTTGCTAAAGCTGATACCTGTCTCTTCATCTGCTCTGTCCCTCTCACATTTTCCGTCTCTGGTGCTGCTGAGTGCTGAGATGCCTGTACGTGGAGTGGACGAAGGGAATTGGGCAGCAGTGCGAGAACGAATGGGGAGGGTGCTGATGAGATCTGATGTGCGAAATGAGGAGAAAACAATAGTGGCTGATCAGGCTGCGCAAGGGGCCCAGAATCCGATTTACAGCGTGGAAGACTTGTGGAGTTTGATGAAAGAATATGAGCCATTTGTGCAGCTGCATGCTCTCAAGCACCTGTCGCCTACACTAATAGGATTGTAGGAACAGTGTTTCAAGGGTGCTGCTCCACAGATCATATATGAGATTCATGATCATGAGTATGCTACCGACTTTGCCCCAATTACATTTTTGGTAATTTTGTGACATTGGTTGGCTACCGCAGTAGATTACATCAGAAGACCCCAGCGATGGCTACGCAATTCCCTATGGGGGAGGTACACCCCATTTACCTTCCTGAGATTCCAGAGCAGCGTAATGCCGCAAACATTGTTATTCAGCCAAAAGGAGAGACCAGTTTCCAGGAACAGTGGGTCTACACTCCTTGGAAAATGAGTGAGGTACTATCCCTTAAAAGTCGGTTGCCAGACACTAGGAAAAATCCAACTATAAGGAATTGACGGAGGCAGCTTCCTCCACTGTAATGACACTAGCTGATATTAAGCTCTTTTTTTGTATTATTGGTACCGGTGGATATATGGAGGCAGGTGCATACACAGGACCATGCAGTGGAGTTAGGAGGGACATGGAATGAGATAAAGGTGTGGGATAAGGAATAGAAGCCTGGCAAGAAGCCGAGGGCAAATTATATTGTTTTTCCTAGTGGCATTATTACTTAAATGTATTCCCTTATTCAACCTAGATGAGTAGATTTGGACAAGTTAGCAGCATGTCATCAGTCATCAGAAGAAGGATGAAAGTGTGTCTGATTTCTTCACCATTTTTGAAGGTGTGTTTTGGGATTTTAGCGGACTAGATTTGTAGGTGGAGGGTGGTGTCCGATTGTTTGTAAACAGGTTTGTTACAAACCTGCTTCCCGAAATTGCAACTCGTAGCAGGCTTCGGAAAGTACTTGGACTACCTCCTCCTTATCAGTGATATTGAGTATGGAACAGTATTATGGTCATAGAGAAAATGAGAAGGAGAAAGTAGAGAAAAGAATAAGGATTTAAAAACGATGGTGTTAATGCAGCAAGTGACATGGGGAAATGGAAGAGGAAGAGGGGGCTTGTGGTTGGCCCAGCAGTTGCCTCGGACTAACAGAAATAGCATTACAGGTGCGCCTGTTAGACTGAACCAATGTGCGTATTGTTAAAAGGAGGGGCATTGGCGAAGTAAGTGCCCGGAGCTGTTACACAAAGTTGCTGCTCCAAGAGGTCAGGGTTTTCGAGGACGTGGTCGTGATGGAGGTGGCTATGATGAGATGCAGACAGAGGATTCGTCATATGGTCCTCAGAATCAGAATTATTTTGATGATACTCGGAGAGGACAGTATTAACATGATGATTATGATATGGAGAAGGTGACAGGAATGTCTTACAGCTAGGATGGCCAGGGACAGGGCGAGAGACCAATTTCGGTGCCTGTAGATCAGCGTGGACCTGTGTCACCGCGGACTTGCATGGCACGGAAAAAGACATTCCTGATTGATGCGGGTGCTATGAATAACCCTGTTTCTCGTTCACTGGTCCCAGGGGCAGCTCTGTCTGGCCTAAATAATGTTTTGGTAGGTTTCTCAGGTGTGCTGGATGTGAGCCCCATTTCTAAGCCTCTTGCTTAGACTATTGGCCCTTTCACGGTTGATTCACCATTTTTACTGACAACAAATTGTGGGGAGAATTTAATGGGATAAGATGTGTTGGAAAGGCTCCATGCAGCCATATTCAGTTCACTGGATGGTATTTACATGACCATTGGCCCGAAGGTGATTAGTACAAAACAATGTTTTACTAAAGATACCCCCCTCCCTGCTGAGTTCAAGGATGTGCCACATACTCTGTGGGCTACAGGAGGTATGGGTGTGGGGTTTACAGATCCCACCGGTCTCTATTAAGATCAAAGCAAATAATTAAGGACAGGTGTGGTTGAGGAAACAGTAGTGAATGTTTGTAATAGCCCTATTCTTCCCATTCTTAAGAAGGCACCCTCAGATGCTTCTGCTGCTCACCCTGATGTTTACCGTTTTGTCATTGATCTGAGCGTGATAAACAAAATTGTAATTCCTCAATATCCTGTGGTTCCAGACATCACCACATTGTTAATGATGATCCCTCCCTCAGCAAAATTCCTCTCCGTGATTGATCTGAAAATGCTTTCTTTAGCATTCCAATCCATCCAGATAGTACATATCTTTTTGGATTTGCCATAGCTGGCAGGAGCTTTCGATTCTGTGGTGCTCCTCAGGGCTATACTGAAAGGCCTAGTGTCTATAGTGGAGCCCTGAAAGGACAATAGGATTATTTGACACTCCCCTCTGGTAATGTCTTATTGCAGTACATCGATGACCTCTTAGTGGCCTCTGACACTGAGGACGGCTGCAAAGCTACAACGGTTAAATTATTGCTACATTTGAAACGCCATGGACATAAAGTGTCCCTTTCTAAATATCAATATTGTCGACAGGAGGTTACCTATTTAGGTCACCTACTGTCGAAGGAGGGTCGTAGACTAACACCTGAGTGCATCGTTGCTATAAATAACATGTATGTCCCTAAAATCCAAAGGGATGTGCATGCGTTTATCGGCATTACTTTTTATTGTCATCACTAGATCCCTAATTATTCCCTACTAACAAAGCCCCTACTCCAGCCAACCACTAAAGATGTGCATAAACCCCTGCCTTGGACACCTGCATGCCAGAAAGCTTTTGAGCAATTAAAGGTTGCGCTTTGCTCTGCTCCTGTGCTTGGTACACCGTATACCAGAACCGTTTGTGCTCTACGTGCACGATACGGCTGGTTGCATGCTCTCTGTCTTAAAACTGGCCTTTGGTGGTAAGCAGAGGCCTTGCGCTTATTTTTCTGCTATCCTGGATAACGTCGCCAGAGCCCTCCCGAGCTGTCTAAGAGCTGCTGCGGCCATGACCATCTCTATCAGACAATCGGCTGGGCTTTTTCTTGATACTGACCACACAGTTATGGTACCTCATGCTGTATATACACTTTAAAACAAAACAAAGACACAGCACCTTACTAGTGCACGTCTGACTGGCTGTGAACTAACGTTGTTTGCACCGCACAATACCATCAAGAGATGTGCCACTCTGAATCCAGCCACGTTACTACCCCTCCCTTCGGTGTTCAAGGATACAGATACACATGATTGTGTGTATCGAACTGAAGTGGAGACAAAGGGACAGGTAGACTTGACTGATGTTTCTCTATCTGACCCACAAGGGGAACTTTATGTTGATGGCTCTTGTTTTATGTTACTGTATGGCACTACTACTACAGCATATGCAATAACAACTCTGCGTACTGTTGTTGAAACATCACATGTCCCGTATCAGTCAGCCCAAACTGCAGAGCTTATTTCCCTTCTTCTGGCTTGTGAGTTAAGTGAAGGACTGGTTGTCAATATTTATACTGACAGCCATTACGCCTTTAGGGTCGCCCATAACTTTGGGCGCCTTTGGGCGGAGAGAGGGTTTCTGACCTCGCATGGTCCACGATTACAGAATGGCCCAATGAGATATAGACTCTTGTCAGCTCTGACACTTCCCAAAAAGTAAGCAATAGTGAAGTGCAGTGCCCACAAGGCGATTACTGATGAGGTTGAGAGAGGAAATGCAATTGCAGATCAGACAGCGAAAGAGACAGCTAGATCAAAGATGAAAAAGATGTTTGTGGCAGGCCCAGCTAGGTGGGTGCCTGAAAACGGGATGTTTGAGGACACACTGGACAATGTTAAGGAGATACAGAGTGTGGCAACAATGGACGAATTGGCAATATGGCAGGAGAGTATGGGGCTTCTAGATGAGGATGGGTGCTGGACTGATCTGTCTGGGAAACAAAGATAGATGTTGCCTAATGCATATGTACTTCCTGTTGTTACTATGGCACATGGCCCAGCCCACATTAGCGCAAAGGGAATATGTAAGGTGCTGGTTCCCGTATGGCAGAATGACAATATCCCTAAGGTAGTCGCTCATCTGGTGAAGTACTGTATGATCTGTATGACACACAATCCTGGAAAGGGCACCCCCATACCCGCTGGCAACTGTGCTCCGCCTTCCTTCCCTTTGAGGTTCTCCAAATGGATTTAATCAAAATGGAACGAGTGAACAATTTGAAATATGTATTGTTGGGAGTTTGTGCGTTCAGTAAATGGATCGATGTTTACCCCACTAAAGAGAATACAGCCTTATCGACAGCGAAGGCACTCTTGAAAAAGTTCTTCCCGCGGTTTGGTTTGCCATGTTTGATCTGAAGTACCAACGGAAGTCACTTCAATTGAAAAGCTATCCAACTGGTGTCTGATGGTCTACACATTAAACAGAAGTTCCATGCAGCAAGCCACCCTCAGTCAGCAGGTTTGGTTGAGAAGTACGATGATACTCTCAAGCAGAAGTTAGCGAAGATAAAAGAAAGCACAGGATTGCAGGGGCCAGATGCTCTACCCTTGGCTTTGTTATCCACCAGGGCACCAGCGCATTCTAGAACCGGGTGGTCCCCATACAAGATCGTTTTTGGCCACCCTGCAAATGTATGGGGTGTTACACACCCCCAACGTTTTT
This sequence comes from Lissotriton vulgaris, assembly GCF_964263255.1. Taxonomy (NCBI): domain Eukaryota; kingdom Metazoa; phylum Chordata; class Amphibia; order Caudata; family Salamandridae; genus Lissotriton; species Lissotriton vulgaris. Next base: position 1,640,607,290 of record NC_141695.1, read on the forward strand.
CTAAGATAGAAAACCCCTTGCTTGTGGATGATCTCTATGAGTTGACTAAAGATTTGCGTTCTATTCACCAACAGATTCAGGAGACACTATGGCCAGTACCTGAGGGACTGGGGCTTCAGCTACAGTCCGGTGACTTCGTGTTGATCAGCAGATTCCAGAGGAAGAGTTGTCTGGAGCCTCACTGGAAGGAACCTCTTCAAGTCCTCCTCGCCACCCGGACGCAGTCAAAGTTGAAGGTGGGAAGCAGTGGCTCCATGCCACACACTGCTGCAGGATCCCTCTCCCGTATCCCTATGATCGCTGGGTGCTTGAAGGCATCAGAGATTACTTATATATTTTATTTTGAAAGTTTTATAAAGCGCGAACAAGATCCTAGCGGATATCAGAGCGCTGTACATACAGTAAATATTACTTATTCTGAAAATAAGAGCAGATCAAAACATATGTACAAGGCATATAGTACAACAGCATAATTAGGTGTAACATCAAAGGAAATAAAGTGTCTTGAGGGTGGGGGCGCATGTGCGTCTCGACACAGGATTTCAGTAGATTTTAATCATGTGAACTTGGCCATGAGGATGGCTTTAACTTCCTTTTTAAAAAAGGTAGTGGATGGGTTGAGTCTGGTTTCTGGGGGTAGGGCATTCCAAATTCTGGGTGCCATCCCAGAAAAGGATCTGTTGTACGTTTTTTTCTTATGGAATTTTTGTGGTTTCAGTAGTAGTTTTGCCGCACTTCTTGGGGATCTGGACCCACCCGAGATCGTCAATTTCTGTGCCAGATAGCTGGGTGACTTGTGATGCATGGCTCTGTGTGTCAAGCAGGCAATTTTCAGCAGGATTCTCGCCTCCAGGGGTAGCCAGTTCAAGGATTGAAGGTCCGTGGAGATGTGGGAGGTACGTTTAGATCCAGTTATGAGTCTTGCTGCGGCGTTGATTGATGCTCTGAGTGGTGCAGTTGGTATTTTGGGTAGGCCACAGAGAGAGACACATCCGTATTCCAGTCTGGGTATAACCAGAGCTTGTACTGCCTGTTTGAAGTCATTGTGTGGGAGGAAGGGTTTAATTTTCCTCAATGAGTTTATGTGGAAGTTGGCTCCCTTTGTAGCATTGCTGATATGTTTTTGCATGTTGAGGTTACTGTCAAGCATGATTCCTAGTGATTTCGCTGAGTCTACGATGGTAAGTTGAACTTTAAACGCTGTAATATGTGTGATCCAATCTTGCATTATGGGGATTTGAGCCGGAGGAGCTATTAGTAGGAATTCTGTCTTTAGGGCATTCAGTTTGAGATGATTTTTTTGCAAGCCAAGTTTGGGTGTTCCTAAGCACTGTATTAAGTAGTTTGACGTCCTCTAGGGTGTGTATCTTGAGGGATAGTTGTGTATCATCTGTGTACATGTAGTATTGCACGTTAGAGGCTTGTAGGATTTCAGTGAGAGGTTCTAGGAAGAGATTAAACAGTGTTGGGGATAGTGCAGATCCTTGCGGGAAACCTAAAGATACTGGGACGGGTTTGGATAGGGTGTTGAATTGTTGTGTCCGATTTTGGAGAAATGAAGTGTACCAACTAAGCACTGTCCCAGACAAACCCATTCTGTGTTTCATGAGGTCTAACAAGTTCTCATGTTTGACTGTATCAAAGGCCGAGGAGAGGTCCAGTAGGATGAGGAGACAGGATCTATTTTAGTCGAGTATTTGCAGCACGTCGTCAATGATGAGTGTCATGGCTGATTCTGTGCTGTGTTTGTTGAGAAGATTAAAGTGATCAATATGATTCGTTAGCTGACCGAAAGGGTCCCTTGATTCACTCCCTTCTCTGATGCCCTAGTAAGTTGGGCACAGACGGAGGAGGAGATCAACGCTGTTTTGCAGGAAGTAATACCTCCAGAGATCAGGGCTTCTCAAGAGCCATCACCATCTAACTCCCCAGCAACTGAGTTTCAGTCCCCTTTCGCTCCTGAGTTTCAGGTTCTTTTTCAGGCGATGCTGTGCCTGGAGTTGCCCAATATAATTTGCGTCTCAGACGTAAGGACAGTGCAGTAGAGGGAAAGTCAGAAGAATAGGGATGGGTGTCATGGATGAAGACTAGGGTGCAGGTACCCTGTCTAAGGTGTGAGTGATAGAATAGGGTAAACGAAGAGTGGTGCACTTCCCTGGACACTGGACAGGATCATTTGTGGATGTTTTCCCAGGAGGGAAGGTGCCCTATCCTGAACGAATAAGATTCTTCTTCAAGTAAGGGGTGCGATCGCGCAGCTCCACCGACAAGCACTCACCGTAGATGAAAAATAGGAGTCTACCAGCAAGGCACTGGGTGACTTGTGACCCTCTTTAGCTTATTATACCATTGTTGGCTCCAGTATACTGATTTCCTCAGGCAATTGCAAATTACTCATAATCTGGAAAAGTTTACCCATTTGGTCGACCTATTATGGAAGAAGAGCAGCCCTTAGCGGCCCTCTAGTAGAGCAGAGTAGTCCTGGTTGGTCTAGTTGGTCCACTAAAAGTAGGATAGTGGCAGTGGTTTTAGCCTTTGTAGCATTGATGATATTATTTGGGGTAGTGTGGTACTTAGAAGAAAAGTGCCCTATACACACTTTGATAGGAACATCTCCTGTTCCTCCTGAACATATTTTTGTTACTTTGGCACCAGCACAAGGAGAGACACAGACAGACGTATGTGGATAATGTCTTCCTTCAGATGCTCCATCAAGTACATCAGACGTCCAATGTTACTGATTGCTGGGTGTGCGGGTTAGTCTCTTCTGTTATGCATAAAAATGATTTGTTGCTGTTATTACCCATGTCATATTTGGGTAGCTGCGAGTCATGGTTCCAATTGCTTTCAATGGTGTATATTCATTACCATGCCGATGCCATGAATATAACTCAATCTGACTATGAGACTGTGTTAGAGTATATAGTAGAACATCAAGGATTTACTCTGGGAAAAGGAGGGGAACAGGGTGCTTTACATCCAGATGCTTGTGTGAACGTCTAGGAAAGTAAGAAAAATGCCTCATGGCTACAGAATGAGATGATGGATTTTCAAGGATTTAATGTCTCTTAGCACTTTAAATCTTTCCATTTACATAATATTACCCAAGACAGAGCAATGCCTATGCCAGTGAATAATACTACCGCCAGTTTTTGTGTTCAGGGTTTCTGAAATTTTGCAGTAGGGAAAAGTAATTGCAACTACATATATCGCTTGAATACAACTAGTAGTCCGCCTTTACTCCCACCTTATAATGTGTATTTTGTTTGTGGCTATATATGGCTCCCATGGGGCTGGTCTGGCATAGGTTACGTCTCCTTCCTTTTGCCACCCGTATATATTGCACCATCTGGTTATCACAAAGATCATAGGTTACAACATATTAGTACATACCTGCCCCGAGTGAAAAGGGTCATTGATTCTAAGGATATAGATCAAACAGACAGTACCGTGCAGCAATTTACTGACACTATGAAGGGTATATTGCCCTTCTGGGGTCCCATGTACAATAGTCTTAGTATTCGTTGCCTCACCAGGGTAGTGGAAGGGGTTATTAATACCTCTGCAGGAATACTGACCAATATTACAGCCGAGCTTCAGGCTACCAGACTTGTTGCTCTTCAAAACAGGGTGGTGTTAGTTGTCATCCTTGCCAATAGGGGAGGAGCCTGTTGCATCATCAGCAGTAGTTGTTGAGTGTACATACCAGATCATGCCCCGAATGTTTATGCAGCCATACAGAAGTTGCACAGACTTGCTTCTGATAATCCCCAAGAGAATGGGACCTGGTCCTTATATGGGTTGGTCTGGGATTTGATGACTACGTGGGGTTGGGAAATACTTCTTTTCCTAGTGGCCATTGCATGTGTCATTTTTACATGTTGCCTGTGTATTAACTGTCTTCCAGCCTGTTGCTCCTACTGTGTTAGTAAGCTGACACCTCCACCCAAAATAGCGGGATCTGATGCTAAAACCACCGTATTATGATGCAAGAAGTACAGGATATGATGAATATTGACAAGGGCATTTTTGAATACTGAACATGTTTTGCAATTACATAATTATTAAGCTCTGTTAGTAAATGAAAAAAGGCAAACTGTGATTATTCTTTCTTGCTTATAAATGTAAAGACACTTACCTGATAGCACTAATAAAGTTAACCTTATATATGCTAAAAAGAGGGTCTGTTGGAATTTAGTAATTTATGTACTTTCATGGACTTGTTTTGTGTTATGTTAGGTTAGCATTTATAAGTCTATGTTAGTAGCAGCTGCCACGCCTAATGTACCCCATTTTGTTTTCCTTATAATACAAGCTTAAGTTTGTGGATCCATTTTGTAGTTTGTAGGCCATGTTACACTGTGACTGGATTAGGCTCCAATTATCTGTATTGCTTGCTTCAGCAGAAGACTGTGTTCAGCTATTTTGTTCTCTTGTGTTCAAGGTTGGATTCTGACTTACTAATGAATAGGCTACTCTGCCTCTGCATGCCTATCCTTCTCCGTAACCCTGCTCCCACGTTAGGAGGAGCCGAGCCCTAGCAAGGCAACCTTGAGATAGTGATAGTGTGTACCCATCTCGCAGGTGGTAGCCCATCCTTCTGCGCCTTCTTTGTTCATGTACGGCTCAAGCTAGTAACTTTCCACTGGGGGTGTGGTTTGGAGTTGTCGGAAGAATGATTATGGGTTACCAAGTGTTAGGGAGCCAGTCCCCTCGACAGCCATCCCTGGGTGCTGGTCAGATTGGACTCCGCTGCCAGTGTTTTTACTAATAAATGATTGTTTGTATTCTCTTTAGTCTGACCGACTCTTCACTTGTTTGGAAGGCTATGAGATGGTTGTAAGTTACTGGGGAGACCTTAATCGAGTCATTTCCTTCAGGGTCATGTAATCACAACATCCAGTGCCGTACTAACTCACTGAGTCGGATCACTGTGGATATGAAGCAGGACCTTAGGAGGGGGCGAAAAGGGTGCCTCGCAGTGACCATTCATGATGAGAGGGGTGTATGCGTTCCAAGGGGGAGTCAACTTGAAGCAACGGATAGGTTGGCGACACAAGACGTAGACCAGCGGCATGCATTGATCAAAGAATTGGTCGAAGCCATCAAGATGGAGGACCTAGGTCATGCTCCCCAACAACCTCAGCACAAAATGGCGGGACCACAGATCCACAAAAAAAAAACAATCCAAAATCCATAAGGAAACCAACCTCATGGAGCAGGACTGGATGGGGGGGCAGCCACAGGATCGGGAAGAAGGAAGGCTGGAAATCGCCTTTCTACCTTCCTACTCCAACAACAGACAGCTCATCATCTCCCTGATGAACAACACGAACACCACTAGAACTAACTTCAGAAACTAGATGAGCACAGAGATCTCTTAAGGCATTGGCAATGTGGGTTCTGAGCCAGGGCCTCAGCCTTTCAGGGGGCCCCCTGATAGAGCCAGCTCTGTTCCGCAAAGAGTCTTGCCCTGACGACCTTGAAACATTCTCAAACAGATTATTTTAAATACTGTTGTCCTTTAATGTATTTTTAATGTGGGTGATGTCTCAGAGTCTGATTCAGACATTTTGTAGAGAAATCTTGTGTTTATGTTTCAAACAACATCCATAAAAAGGTTATTTTAGATAGAACAGGACCTCACAAATGACAAATGAGAGGGTGTCATCTAGATTATTTGGAAAATTAGTGAGTTGCTGCTGTGTTACAATATTGACAACACACATACATAATATCCCTGAATATTAGTTGTAAACACATTTAGAATGTGGATGAGTGTGCCTGTACACTGTCAGTGACTGGGCCAAAGAGAGCATGAAAGAGCAGAAACTGGATCATAAATTCAAAGCTGTTACGAACATGGGCCCCAAAATCCTTAAAATGTCTCTGCATGAGCATGGTAGCAGAATGGATGAGATCCAACTGCCTGAAACTTAACTCTGACAAGACAAAAGTACTGGTCTTCAGAAATAAGACCTCTCCATTTGATGCTACCTGGTTGGTAAGCGAGCTAGGAAAAAAACCAACACCAATCGACCACACCAGAAACCTGGGGATCGCCCTGGTCAACAAGCTCAACATTAAGGCACAACTTCATACAGTGAGAACTGCCTGCTTCCACATCCTACGCATGTCCCTAAAGATCCTCAAATTTCTGTCACAGAACATCAGATGAACCATCACACAGGCACTCATTACTAACATACTTGACTACAGCAACGCACTCTGCACTGTAATCTCCAAGCTTTTGACACACTGACTCCATACGATTCAGCAGACCACTACAAGACTCATACCTAACCACTTATGGCCTACTCACATCTCCTTCACCTCTGAGAGCTCCATTGTCTCCCCATCCACAAATGTAGCCAATTCAAACTCCTCACGCACATGTAGAAATCTTTGCACAACATCGGGCCTGCATACCTGAACAGCCAACTCCATTCTACCAGTCAACCAGACACCTACGCTCAGCCTCATTCTTACTCGCATACACCCCTCGCATTCACAAAAGGCCAGCAAGAGGGCACACATTCTCCTACAGCACACCCAAATCTTGGAATGAACTCCCTCTGCACATCAAAGTCTCCTCCTCACTTCTTGAGTTCCACAAGAAACTGAACAACTGGCTATTCAACAGCAGCGGCTCCTGGTGGGAGTGCTACCGGGCGGTGACATGGGGCAGGGAGGGGCGGAGTGTAGTAAACACCGGAATACGGATGAATGCAGGTAAGTTAACAATTAAATAAATAAAACAAATTCAGTTGCGGGTTCTACATCACCAAATATGATTCAGCATGCGCAACGAAATTTGTTTTATTGATTTAATTGTCATCTTACCTGCAGTCATCCATATTCCGGTGTTTACTACCTCCCACCCTGCCCCTCCCCCGCCTCACGTCACCGCCGGGTAGCACTCCCATCAGGAACCACTACTGCTATTCAAATAACCATGCAAGGATCTCTCCCCTTCAAATATGTAAATGACAGCATATTTATGACATGCCAAATTAGGGCGTTTGTTATATTAATAAGAGAACTGTATTTTTGGCCTGTTGTATGTATCTGTGCGTGGATATGTCAGTATATAGAGAACAATGAAAACTAGAGAGCGATGTAAAGCTACAAATCGAAATTGAGAAGAAGATTTTACATTGTTGGAAAGAGTTACAGGAAAGTTCAGCATCATGAACAAAGGGCGGGAGTAAGAAGAGGACATAGGTCTTAATTTTCGGCTTAAAGTTTCCATGAGCTAAAATGCGAATCATGAAAGAAAGATGAATGTTCCTTCAAGTGGTTAGTTTGCATTTCCTTTTTGACCTTTCAGAGCGATGTACTGAGTCTGGCATGCAAAAAGAAATGTTCAAAATCTCACCTACCCATAAGTACACCTACTCACCTGTCCAACCGCTCACTCATTCACCAATCATCAACATCATACTGTCCCTTCCTGCACCCACCCAGCAATCCATCTTCCTCCATCTATAAATATTTATTCACTATCCACTCATTTACTCACTCATCTATCCATACAGTTGCTTTCTTCATTCACTCACTCGCGTATACACAAATGTCCAATGTCCCTTCCACTCACATATTCTTTCACGTATTCCACTCATATATGCAGCCACTCATACATCCGTACACTGATACCTCTATCATCCAATGATCCACCACTTGCAACTCATCTCTAAATCCACCAATTCTTTCCGTTAACTCACTTTCTATCCCTCCCTCAACTGATTAACCTTTTATTTACTCAGTCAACCACTTGTAAATCAAACCAATCACACTCACACACAGACCACCCACATCCTCCCACATACACACACACGCACACACACACGCACACACACATCAAAAAACAGACACTAAACGGCAAGGCATGCCTATTGTCTTTGGCAGTGCTCTAAAGTGGGCTCTGTACATTTGGATTTTATATTGCTGTCTTGATCTTCCTGCAAATCCCTAAAGACTCTTCACATTATCAAAATGTATGTTAACTAAAATGTTATTTTTTATCCTGCTTTGAAATTATTATGGTTGCTGTATAGTTTTTTCATTGATTTCTCTGCTACTGTGATTTTATTCCTATTGATAATTCTTTTTTGTACATTCTCCCTTTGCAATTGCAATTACTTTTCCTGTATGATGTATACTGTTCTCATATCCCTGGTCCTGTTTCTTCACTCCCCCTCCCCCTCTGACTTTTTTATTTCTCAAATAAACTCAAACTTAAAAAAAAATATCTATGTTAACTTGCAAGAAATGGAAACTGCGGTGTGCAACACAATGCACCATTCAACAAAGGTTAGATCCGGGCATTCATTATTTTGAGTAGGTTTCCCGTTGCTATTTTCAACTGCTATCTTCCCGGCCGATTTGTACAAAGAAACGTCCTTCTATTTAGTCGTTCGAGTATAACCACTAAATGGAGCAGCACAAATAAAAAATAAAAAAGGAATGCGTGTTCTGCTTTAGTCCCGGGTGATCTACAGTTACACAGAAGGAACATCCTGTACTTCATAGACTGAGGTGAACTTGACATAAGAAAATTGGTTCCGCGGAATATTAATTATTGAACAACACGGGGCACTGAACATTTACATGCTGTTTTAACAACTGTATTTTTATAACATCCAGCAGTTTATTTTATTGGCTTAAAAACGCCAGCAGTCATGCTGAACCAGAGCGATGTGTAATCTAATTAACAGTTTGTTTTGAAAGCCGCAATCTATAAAACTTTATTATGTTTAGAACTAGCATTTCTCCTTTAATTTTAACGACTGTAATAGACAGATTGATACTATTTTCTGTACAAATTGTAGTTATTTTCAAAATAAAATGGCAATAAAATAGTCTGCTGATAATAATCTTCAAAAATGTGCACGTTCTATGTCCTGTGTTTATTCAAGGGGAGCTCTTGATCTGACGCCTTTGTGTATGTTTCCAGCACTTTTTGACAATCTCATATTTTTAGGTCGAGCAGCGTCCGCTCGAGACCTATTGTTGCCCGTATTTGGGAATGTAGACACGAGAGGGGCACGAGCGCAGATTTCACCTCGTGGGCGCGCATGACGCTGTGCCCATCTCGTGCCTCATATTCCTGTGCGCAAACACACACACACAGGCACACTCACGCATGCGCACATACACAGGCACACACACACTGCATACACACACGCACACACACACTGCATACACACACGCACCCCCCCTTAAACAGACCCACGCGCACACAGACAGACACACTCGAACACACACAGACACACGCGCATACACCCCCCTCCCTCCCCCCCCCCCACTCCCTGGGCTCTTTCTGCGTGTCCCTCAGCAGCCAGCATTCAGCGTGCAGGGTTCCAGGACGTTCTCCCGGCAGTTCCTTCCTGTTTTTTTGCAGACCCCGCCCACGTCCCAACCAAGGCTGCCTGACTTCCGCTAGCACTCCGTGTCATCCTAACTGCATCCGTGACATAAGGTATATATGGCTAACTCGTGTGTTCTTTAAAGTTTGTGCTGCACGAGGTTTGTCATTGCTAATCTGGGGCTGTGCTGCATAACTCCACACTGATACGTTTATCTGCCCTTTCACAATATCTACTTTAAAAAAAGGGGGGGTTATTTTCCGATTACATTCCTGTAACCCTATGCGCATCCATGCACATTCCCTTCTATCGGGATGCAGCAGTCAGGCCGAGCAGACTTCCCTCACTGCTAGTCCTCGCATCCACCATGAGACTATGTGCAAGCACCGCTGCTCTCACTGCAATTAACCGGCCGACAAATCACGCAAACGGCTCTGTGCCCCGGCACGGACACAGCATTTTGGGAGACTCCGGATGTTTTGAATCCAATGTAATTTCACCGCCCACAGATACTTCTATCTCGACAACCGAGCGCTTGCATTGTCCACCCGTTATATTTTTGGTAATCAGTAGACTGTTTAGTATTACACATGATGGGTCCTTGTTTTTATGTATTTCTAGAACGTATGTAGCAGAGTGACTTTGGCAGCTATTTAGTAATTACGTACTGCACGGGGATTATTTATTCCTTCCGGCACCAGTAAGTGAGACATCAATAGCTTCAGCTTTGATCTCACTACGCATTGTTGTTCCAATGTTTTTCAGCCCGTTTTTTTCTTGCTTGTTACAGGTACATTATTTTGCCTCTAACCGGTTCTCCTCTGAATGGAGCTTACAAGCCCCCCAATCCTTGATTAACCCACCGTGATTAACTTCTCTTAGTAAGCTCGTTTTGTCTTTGACTCCAAAGTACAGCCCTCGTGGCCTGGGCATAGTTTGAAAGACAGGGTACTCCGCCCAATTCAGGCGGACCTGCGGTTCAATTGCTTTATTTACAATTGGAGGAACCATTATGTTCCCACTGGTGGAGCCTTCGCTGGCTTCACCGGTGGAAACCATTGACGCATGGCAGACTGGTATTGAGCTATCAGCCAACTGGGGTCAGACCGTCCACTCTTGTGGGTGATGTGGGTTTTGGTATTTGTTGTCTGGCACATTTAGGACGTTTTGCTGGGTTTGTGTTTGCTCAATCATAAGTTAACTAACTTTAGTTTTGTTTTCCCGGTGTGTGAGTTCTGTAGTGCTTAATTGGAGCAAGGGTTGCAAGAATGACTAAACATGAGGGGTGTGGCACATACTTAAGGCAGTAGTATTGTTTTCTTATAGGTATTTTGATGTTCATGTTCACATGAAGCCTGAATGTGAGCCAAGAGTGATCTTTTTCGAATCAAACCAACCCAAACTGGCATGTGCCTTAGTAATTTAGGCCTCTTTCAAGGACTACAATGTATTGGCTGGACACAGGGAGGGGATTACATGGTTCACATAACATGCAGAATAAGTTTCCTTCATAGGGTGCAGGTGAAAAATGTCTGCCTCTTGGATCTGGTGGTGAAGTTGTGGTCCACTCAATAGAATTTTATCAGCTTTTTTTTTCAGAGTCCTTGTTTGACCTGATTCTCAACGCCACGTGGAAATGAGAACTGTCAAAAGCAGATCACATATATATTTTTTTTTTAATGGGCCTTGGTTACCACACCACAGACTGATTTCCATAATCACAAAACAAACAACGGAGTTGCAATATGTGTAAAATGTAACCTTTTAGATATGTTAGGGAAATGTGGGACTTAGAATGAAATACAGCTGCCGATTGGAAATGTGAGATGCGATTAGTAAATTAAAAACAAAACTTCTGATGCAAAAAGACAATTCGCCATGTGTGGCACCTTCACCTAGCCAGAAGTAGTTCTTTTAGCCTAAAGGAAGGTTCAATTTGAAACTTGGGGCTTATTTAGAGGTTTGCAGATGGTATACTCAGTCAAAACATGAAAAAACCCTGTCCATCATATTACAAGTGTACTGCCTATGATGGACTCGTATTACAGTGAACGGGCATCCACCACATTTATGATCAAGCATCCTGTCTGCCAAACTCTATGTAAGACTTCTGGGTTAATTTCCAACCTGTGAAGGAGCAGAAGTATCTGCAAGCAAAATGTTATTATGTAAAACATCAAGAATGCGGTATTCTCTCAAAAAGTGGAAGCATTAAGTGATTTTTTCTTAGAATTGGTACTGGTAAACATTTCAACTAGATTGCCAAGATGATATTTTTTAACATTGGCATTACAGATAAGTAATGTTTTTGATGGGTAATCTTGCCTAAGGAGGATGAGAACCATTTAAGTACAGCTCTGGTATGGAAAAGGGGCATTGCCAAGCTATGCACAAGTACTCAATGGTGGAGAGCTGATCACTTCAGGTTGATCCAAAAAAGATCAGCAAACATGCTTTGCTGTGATCTCTAGGGGACAGCAGTGCATCTTTGAACATCACCAAAAGTGTTTTGTCCACTACGAGGACATAAACATGGTTTATGAGCACGAGGTAAGGCAATTTTTTTCCAGGTGGGAAAAGAGCAGTGATAACCATCATTTAGAGATTTGATTGTATAGTATTATACTATATCACATTGCATTTCATTGCAGTGTAGCATCCAAACAGCACTTTCGTTTCCTTTTTTTACGACGCACCAAAGCACTTTCTGGTTTGTCCAACAAACAACTGCTTAGTTCATTGTGCATTCTTGGTAGAGTGTGTTTCCTAGAGAGGCCTATGTGGGAAGTATTTTGGTGTCACATGTAAGTGCCGGAGACATTCACCAGACATAAGGTGCAATAGAGATAGATACGGTTAAAAATTGGGGTCCCTGTTCCTAAAGAGAAAGCAAAGTGATATATGCAAGTTGAACAGGGTTAGGTCACATGAATAGTGGCAGTCAGCAAGACTGTTTCAGGTACCATCACACATTCCAAAGGGATGTGATGCTTCATCATAAGGCTATTACTCCTCATTGGGCCGGCGCTGCAATGCCCAACTCGTCCCCCTTAAGGTCACTTTTTGACGATAGATATATAGTCTTGTTTGAATTTACCCACCATACATACTTTTCTTTACTAACCAACATTATTCGGTCTGTTGACTATGCAGGGAGCTATCAATTTCAGGAAAGAGATAGTATCAAGCTACAGTTTATTGAGATAGTTAGATACTGTAGGACAGCATATACATAGATCTTTAGGAGTTGCACTGTTGGTAATGCTGATAATGTAATTGTTGAAGAATAATTGCTTTAATCTGTCTGATTTCTTACAAATAGTCATGTGGTTCTTTATATATAACCAACATGAATTTAAGGGTAGCTGGTACTGTAACATACTTATTAAAATTATAGTACAGCCAGCATGTGTTTTGAGACACCCGTCTCTTTTTCAAGGCGTGTAGGTTATAAGGCAGGTTTTTATACTGGAAAAATCCCTGAGATCTATGATCTCTTCACACAGTACTATTGGAAGAGAGAATAGAACATCTCATAATAGAACACTTGTAAAGTAGTCATAGATACTTATTATATCAGTAGTTCAGTCTATGAAAGGTATAGATCCAAAGTGCGAACGTTAAAGTTCTTTGACAAAATTCAAAGTATGGAGAATTTTATAACAAAGTAGATGTCAAACATGTTGACAATTTTTGGAAATAGTCACTAAATGATGATTGTGCTAATGGAGTCTGTACGATATTCAGATAGTTCGATTACAATTATTTTCCGATTCATGTTCTCAGGAAAATAAGGAATTACCTTTCCCAGCCGGCAAGAAGACAACTTGCTGTCGCCCTTCTGGGATCGCGTCTGGACTACTGCAGTGCGCTGTATGCTGGACTGAATAAGAGTCAGATGCAGCGCTTGCAGGTAGTCCAGAATGCGGCAGCTAGATTTGTCCTCGATCTTCCCCGTCGCTCTTCGGCCACGCTGGCCAGGAAGCAGCTGCATTGGCTTCCGGTTAAGGAGCGGATTGTTTTCAAGTCCATGTGTATGGTCTATAAAGCCTTGGCCAAAAGCAGCCCCACAGGGATCAGAGCCATCCTGACATACTACAACCCTGGCAGGAGCCTCCGCTCCTCTAATCACTCTTTCCTCCACATCCCCCGTACTCGGAAAGCTAGATGGGGTGGTAAGGCTTTTTCCCTCTTGGCCCCTAAATGGTGGAACGACCTTCCACTAGAACTTAGGTCCCTCCCCTCCCTCCAAACTTTCAGAGCAGCCCTTAAAACACGCCTCTTTGTTCAAGCATATATGTAAGTGCATGACTGCCCGCTTTTTTGATCTTTTTGTTAGGCGCCTTGACACCTTCGGGTTTTAGTTTGCGCGGTACAAGTTGCAAAATAAATAAATAAATAAATACAACTCAAGGACACTTAGTGATGTAAGCCCATGATAAGGTGCCTACAAACACTTAAAGAAAAACTGGTTACATTTAAATAAACGTGTACACTGACGTAGTTCTATACGCGTGTATGCTAATTTTAATTGTGAAAAGCACGCATGATTAGTTCAACAGAGTGACGAGAAGTCATCATGGTCATGATGTTTGGGTGACATTTCATAAGGTAATGTACCTTTTATGGTAATTGTGAAAAAAATAATAGTGTGTTTGTGTTATCCTTATTTGAAATATATAAATATAAATATATATTGGACTTATTGGTATATTTTTTATTATATATATGTATATTTCTAAATGTATATAATTAATTTTGGCTATAAATAAGTATCTAGTTGTATACTTATTTAAAATTACACGTTCACAGATATAGTGCTTTCAAAGTGGTTGCTTACTTTTAACCTTGTAACTTTATTTGTCTTTAACTGAGCTATATATAAATGTATATATACCTTTTTATATATGTATGTGTGTGTGTATATGTGTATATATATATATATATATATATACACATTGAAAAAAACATAGGTTTCACACATGTTATAGTTAGCTGGACATTTCACTCATACAAAACCATCGAAATTCCCCCGTTATAGTTAGTTCAGCTAACTATAACTTGCGCGCCCGCAATGCACTGCTGATGACGTCAAATATTACATCACTCATGACATGGTCAGTGACATCACTCATGACATCGTTGCCCCGGGGGCATAATGAAAAAAGTTGGGGGGGCCCAATCCCCACCACACTGCCCCGGGGGCCGCCAATCCCGGGGCAAAGTAATTATGATAGCAGGGGCACATGGCCACCCCGCAGCCACAGGGACCGCCCCCCCGGGGCTTGGATATGTATAATGGGGGGCCGACACCCCGGGGATTTTTTGTAACATATGCGGGGGGCTCACGCTCCCCCCCCCCCCGCAGCCCCGGGGACCACCACCCCCCAGGGCTTCGTTTTTAATTAAAATTTAAAAAACCTGTGTGGGGGGACTCAAGCTCCCCCACACGCCCCGGGGACCTCCCCGGGGCACTAATATTTAAAATACGGGGCTTTACAATTGTTGGGAGCAGCATGTTAGCTGCTCCCCATGCAGAAAAGCAATGCCGGCTCCCGCAGGATGCGGGGAGCCGGCAGGGACCGTGGGGGGCTTGAGGACCACCCCACGGCCCGAACGAGGAGGGCCAGGCCCCGGGGATGGGGTCCCCAGGGCCAGAAGTGGCCCAGGAGGGGGGACACACGGCCCCCTCCCCAAAAAATAATAATAACAATTTTTTTAAAATGGCCGGCCCAGGGGGATGGGGTCCCCGGGGCCAAAAGTGGCTATAGGAGGGGGGGCAAAGCAGCCCCCCTCCTAATTAAAAATATTTTTAAAAAGGCCCATGCCCCGGGAGATGGGGTCCGGGGGCAGAGTATGCCTTTGGGAGGGGGGCCACGCAGACCCCTTCCCGATTTCTTTTTTTTTTTAAATAAAAATTGGGGCAGGCCCTGGGGGATGGGGCCCGCAGGGCCAAAAAAAAAAAAGAAGAAGGGGGCTACACAGCCCCCCTTCTTAAAAGCAAATAAAAAAAAAACGGGATCTGGAGGAGGCCACGCCCCCTCCCTGCACCTCTCTGCAAACGCGCCCCCTGGCGTATTTCCATAAGGGAAACTAATTCCCCTTGCATACTGGGGATCCCTGGGGGCCAACTAGCCCACCAGGAACCTTCAGTATGCGCCAGGGGGCTGCGTTGCAGAGAGGTGTAAAAGGGGCGTGGCCTCATTACACCTCTCTTTGTGAATCATAGGCCATTTTTAGGTCGAGCAGACCTTACTCTCAATGCGTGAGCATTGAGAGTGTCTGCTTCAGACCTTTTGTCAGCGTTTTAGAAGGAATGTGAGACGGAGCTCAAGCACGAGCGTCGCCGTCTCAGATTCCTTCTCGAGTGCGCGCACAGCACCACGCATGCGCATACACAGACACACAAGCGCCCATGCACGCACCCATCACGCATGCGCATACACAGACACACAAGCGCCCATGCACGCACCCATACATACAGAGAACCCACCCCTGCCGTCGCATACACACACTGCATACACACACGCTCCCCCCCTTACCTCACCAGAGACACACACACGAGCGCACATACACACACGCACGCACGCACGCACGCATACAGAGACACCCCCGCCGTCGCACACACACGCGCGCGCACACATCCCCCTCACACCCCACTCACCAGGTTCTTCTTGTGTCCCTCGGCAGCCAGCGTGTCATTCAGGTTAACAGGCGGGGGCCGCGGGTCTCTCCACGAGCACGGGAGCCCCGCTAGCTAACATGGAAATCCTCCGGCGGGCACAGGAGCGCCTGCTTCCTGTTTTTGTCTGGCCCCGCCCCCGTCCCAACAAAGGTTGCCTGGCTTCCTGTTAAAGCCGGGCTGTGGCGGTGAGTTTGCTTGTTTTCTGCCACTGTTCGTCTCAAAACTCACGTGAGGAAAAACACGTTTTAATTGGAATATTTGATTCTTGCATTATGCTTGCTTTTTGAAAGAATCATTAATTAACAGTGGTAAATGCCATCCACGGCAGCCACGCTTCAGGTTTCAGCACGGCAGCCGCACGCATAACTTTACTTTCATTTCCTCTGAAAAATTTAATGTTTCCAGTTCTGAGTGCCTTTGATGAGCATGATAGCTGTGAGCATCGCGACCGCCTCATGGAGATTTGGTCACAAATAACATGGTTTGTCTGGAGAAATGCTTGGATTAGCTCTTTCTGTGTAGAATGTTTTTCGTGTTTGTGGCCATAGCATTGACTCTTTATCTGGTGTGAACTTCATCTGATCCCAGGCGGTTTATTACCTCCATGATTACGTGGTACATTCTTCCTCTGGTTGCTGGAATATACCCGTTACCATGCTCAAAGCTTTTTATTTCCCCCCAGCCATGCTGACTTGTTGGCTTATGTTATGTGTGGTACACACGGATTCACATACATTAGTTAACATTTGCTGTAATGTTTCATGCCATTAACATGCATTTATTTTTCAAAGCTAATTTTCCATTACAACAATTTTTGTTGCAGGATAACATTTAGACCCTTTCTTGGTACCACATCAAGGATGGGTACATGCAACACTGGTTGCCTGACAACATTTGCACCCTTTCTTAATACTGCAGTGAAGATGGATAGACGCAGCAGTGCTCATCCATATTGGAACTCCGCTGTCACATGATACAACCCCCTTGATCTGTTTATTGTGTTGATAACCGATTTAAAATAAAGTTTAAAGGGAGCTTGTTTTTGTAGTCACGCCTGGCGGGTCTCGTATGCACTGGAGGTGTGGGGCACTGGGACGTGAGGGGCGGATAAACCGAGCCTGCCTTTTTTTTTTTTTACAACTCCCATTTTCTTTTATGGCCGTCAGTTTGACCTCAACAATCGAGGTCCCACAAGCTGTCTTTCAGACGCGGTGATTTCTGCCGTCTAACAGCATCTCGACTACTTCCGGGGCACAGCAGGGGGTGCATAGTGTATCAGAGCACATTTAATCACCAAAATCAAAAGAATCCAGACCTTTATTGTGATCTTGGAGACGCTGGTGTAGACTTGGCCTTTGGGCTATCGAAATCGATTAGGGAGGTAATAAAATACGGGTTTTGGGACAATTGTCCTTTGAAACCTTTTAATAGCAAATAACACACATAGCTAAAAACAATATAAAAATATCAGATGTCAAATGCTTAATAAAAAGTAGAAAGCGGGCAATTTCCTCTGCCACATCAAAATAACGCATTTTGTATGTTAATGCCCTAATCGGCCCTGGGTTTAGCAGAGTTCCTTTTTGCCTTAATTGAAAGAAGACCCACCCCTTCTTAGCTTCTCTTTCTAGATCTGCAGCAGAACTCCTATTCAGAATTACATAATTGGAGACTGAAACATGTAAAACCTTGGCAGACATGAACCACCAGCCCCCTCCATTCTTTACTCAATTTCCTGCCTCCTCTCTTCAGTTAGATGCTACATTTGCTGACTTTTTCCACAGCTTAGACCCAAGGGGGCACTTCAGTGAAATTATTGTAATGCTTGTTCTTTATTATTTATTTTTATTCTTCACTCATCCCAGCCCTGTGCCTAACACTCGTTTTAAAAAGTCTCTGACTCGTGGACAGCTGATAGCGACCTTTGATACAGCGCATTGCAGACTCCCACTCATCTCCAGGCGCGCCAAACAGGTGTCTGTGTTACCCGACTCAATGGTTCTCGATTCTTTGGCGTCAGAAAGATGTGACGCTAGTTTTAGTCTACAAGTCCCAGGCAAATGTCTCGGGTAATCGATTTAGTCCACTCAGCTATACTAGAATATATTTCTCTCTCTCTCACGCTCTTGGTCACTCCCATATCATCCTCCTCTTGCATCCCCCCCTTATTTAGTTTCACTTCCTTTCTAACAATACTATAAAATCTCCTCTCCTCTATCTCCTGACTCTCCCCTCCCCTCAGTCTCTCCACTCTCCCCTCTCCCCTCCTCTCTCCCCTTTCTCCCCTCTCCTCACTCCCCCCACTCTCCCCTCTCACCACTCTCCCCTCCCTCTCTCACCTCCCTCTCACTTCAATCTCCCCTCTCCTCACTATCCTCACTCTCCCCACTCTCTCCTCTCACACCACTCTCTCCTCTCTCTCCACTCTTCCTATATTTCTGTCTCACTCTCTCCTGCCCCTTCACTGTCTTGGCCTCTCCACTCTTCCTCTATTTCTGTCTCACTCTCTCCTGCCCCTTCACTGTCTTGGCCTCTCCACTCTTCCTCTATTTCTGTCTCACTCTCTCCTGCCCCTTCACTGCCTTGGCCTCTCCACTCTTCCTCTATTTCTCTCACTCTCTCCTGTCCCTTCACTGTCTTGGCCTCTCCACTCTTCCTCTATTTCTGTCTCACTCTCTCCTGCCCCTTCACTGTCTTGGCCTCTCCACTCTTCCTCTGTTTCCGTTTCACTCTCTCCTGCCCCTTCACTGTCTTAGCTTCTCCACTCTTCCTCAGTTTCCGTTTCACTCTCTCCTGCCCCTTCACTGTATTGGCCTCTCCACTCTTCCTCTATTTCTGTCTCACTCTCTCCTGCCCCTTCACTGTATTGGCCTCTCCACTCTTCCTCAGTTTCCGTCTCACTCTCTCCTGCCCCTTCACTGTCTTGGCCTCTCCACTCTTCCTCAGTTTCCGTCTCACTCTCTCCTGCCCTTTCACTGTCTTTGCCTCTCCACTCTTCCTCTATTTCTGTCTCACTCTCTCCTGCCCCTTCGCTGTCTTGGCCTCTCCACTCTTCCTCAGTTTCCATTTCACTCTCTCCTGCCCCTTCGCTGTCTTGGCCTCTCCACTCTTCCTCAGTTTCCGCCTCACTCTCTCCTGCCCTTTCACTGTCTTGGCCTCTCCACTCTTCCTCAGTTTCCGCCTCACTCTCTCCTGCCCCTTCACTGTCTTGGCCTCTCCACTCTTCTTCAATTTCCTTCTCACTCTCTCCCGCCCCTTCACTGTCTCACTCTCTCCTGCCCCTTCACTCTCTTGGCCTCTCCACTCTTCCTCAGTTTCCGTTTCACTCTCTCCTGCCCCTTCACTGTCCTGGCCTCTCCACTCTTCCTCTATTTCTGTCTCACTCTCTCCTGCCCCTTCACTGTCTTGGCCTCTCCACTCTTCCTCTATTTCTGTCTCACTCTCTCCTGCCCCTTCACTGTCCTGGCCTCTCCACTCTTCCTCTATTTCTGTCTCACTCTCTCCTGCCCCTTTACTATCTTGGCCTCTCTACTCTTCCTCTATTTCTGTCTCACTCTCTCCTGCCCCTTCACTGTCTTGGCCTCTCCACTCTTCCTCTATTTCTGTCTCACTCTCTCCTGCCCCTTCACTCTCTTGGCCTCTCCACTCTTCCTCACTTTCCGTTTCACTCTCTCCTGCCCCTTCACTGTCCTGGTCTCTCCACTCTTCCTCTATTTCTGTCTCACTCTCTCCTGCCCCTTCATTGTCTTGGCCTCTCCACTCTTCCTCTATTTCTGTCTCATTCTATCCTGCCCCTTCACTGTCTTGGCCTCTCCACTCTTCCTCTATTTCTGTCTCACTCTCTCCTGCCCCTTCACTGTCTTGGCCTCTCCACTCTTCCTCAGTTTCCGTTTCACTCTCTCCTGCCCCTTCACTGTCCTGGCCTCTCCACTCATCCTCTATTTCTGTCTCACTCTCTCCTGCCCGTTCACTGTCTTGGCCTCTCCACTCTTCCTCTATTTCTGTCTCACTCTCTCCTGCCCCTTCACTGTCTTGGCCTCTCCACTCTTCCTCAGTTTCCGTCTCACTCTCTCCTGCCCCTTCACTGTCTTGGGCTCGCCACTCTATCTCTATTTCTGTCTCACTCTCTCCTGACCCTTCACTGTCTTGGCCTCTCCACTCTTCCTCAGTTTCCGTCTCACTCTCTCCTGCCCCTTCACTGTCTTGGCCTCTCCACTCTTCCTCAGTTTCCGTCTCTCTCTCCTGCCCTTTCACTGTCTTGGCCTCTCCACTCTTCCTCTATTTCTGTCTCACTCTCTCCTGCCCCTTCGCTGTCTTGGCCTCTCCACTCTTCCTCAGTTTCCGCCTCACTCTCTCCTGCCCCTTCACTGTCTTGGCCTCTCCACTCTTCCTCAGTTTCCGCCTCACTCTCTCCTGCCCCTTCACTGTATTGGCCTCTCCACTCTTCCTCTATTTCTGTCTCACTCTCTCCTGCCCCTTCACTGTCTTGCTTCTGTTTATTGTATTTGCACAAATCTAATATCTTGGTCTATTCCTTTTCAATAATCAGTCATTTTTGTTTATTAGGTGTTTATGTTTTTGATTGGTTTATTTATAGGCACTTTCTATCTATCTATCGCCCTCACTCTATTTATCTATCGCCCTCACTCTATTTATCTATCGCACTCACTCTATCTATCTATCGCCCTCACTCGATCTATCGCCCTCACTCTATCTATCTATCGCACTCATTCGGCACCACCACTCAGGGGCACCACAGCATCAATCTGTGCAACCATTCAACAACAACTGGTTCAAATATGTTCTCTCAATGTCTCAAACTTTATTACAAATGTCACAAAAAGATGTTAATATTTAACTTCTGTTCTTGGATTTTCGTCACAATAAAATACACTTAACACAATCTTCACAAAAGTTATTTACAAAAGTTTAAGCTATTGCTATTATTAATTACAATAACTTTTATTTAAGTATTAATTATTAAAAAAAATTAAAAGCCATTGTTATTTGTAATAGTAATACATCTAAGTCACGTAAATACAACACTAATTGCATTACAAATGCTATAGGTGTCACATTTGCGAAAGTTATTACTATTGGCATTGTAAATGACAAAGCTATTAATTTAGCTATTTTCAAAACCAACACAGAAATAAAAAATTGTCATTTACAATACCAATAGCTCAAAATTTCCTAATGCGAGACCTATTGCATTGCAAATGCTTGTTAGAAAAATGGAGCCTTATTGCGAACAGATGCTCCAGGGATCTCATGATTCTTATCATTGAGACAGCCAAAGAGCTAGCTATCGAAATTAAAAAAGAAATTGAGGCATTAGAGACTAAACTTAAAACCTCTAGTAATATAGAAGATGCTATGAAGAAAATAGAAGAGGCGAACAAAGAACTGGAGTCATTCAGTACATACTTAAACAAACGTAAGAATGACAAGTTAGCCAAAGACAAGCGTTATTATACTCTGGAAGGAACCTACCCATACTTGAGACAGGACTTTTACAAACAGAACCACTATGTTGACGATATCAGAACAACACCCCAAAGAGTAAATAATTTCACTGACTCTTCTGACTCAGAGAATGAAGGCCCTAGTAACTATTACGAGGCAGAAAGTAACTCTAATCAATACAATGGCCCTCGTCCAAAACAGCCTTTTTTGTCCAACAGGGGCCCAAGAAGAGGGAGACCCAGAGTCCACTTTCAAAACCAGACCAGAGGCAACTTCCAACAAGCTCACCACCAACAACAGCATCAACACCAATATCAACACCAGCACCAACAACATCAACCTCAGGAACCCCAATTCATTCGCGAGACACGCAATCATCAGTATTGGGGTCAAGGGATGTAATGCCGATCTTTAACCTATCTTCCAAAAATATCGATTTCCCTACTGATTCGTTACTATCTAAAGGCCTGTCTTACGTTCCCCATTCCCAACTCAATGTCTTTGAGCTTCAAAAAGACATTATCTCCTTCTTCCGCAAAATTAGGTTAAGAAAATTCTTTTCTATGCATAAAGATAACAACGAAACATCCCAAGAAACCAGTCAACTTTCCTTGCCATCTACTTTTAATCCTTCACTAGACCAGCTAGGCCCGGAGGTTGCCACTTTCGTTGTTCTCCAACAACTCGAAAGAGCTCTCCGCTATATACCCAAACCTATTTACAACCTCAGCAGAGAAGAATCAGATTCTCTCAAAAGTCTCAGATAAGACAACAACTTAATTGTCAAGAGCTGCGACAAAGGGGGTGGTATTGTTTTGATAGATGCGGATAAGTATGAACAAAAAATGAAGACCATGCTCTCTGACATAGCCACATACTCCCCAGTAAGAACTAACCCTATAACATCTATCTCCAATAAAATCCGTAACCTAACCACCACAGCCCTTACCAATGGTGACATTAGTCAAAAGGATTTTGATTTCTTGAACCATCATCAGTTCAAAACAGCATGCATTTATGGCCTAAAATTCATAAGAGCATAATTGATCCACCCTACAGACCCATTGTGTCCACGATAGGCACTAATACAGAGCCCCTTTCTAAATGTATTGATTCATTCTTGCGTCCCCATATACCTAAGATTACCTCATACATTAAAGATACAGGCTCTATGATATCCAGAGTCGAAAACCTACCGTTTGATCCTAATGAGGATTTACTAGTTACTATGGACATCGAAGCGCTGTACAGCAACATCCCCCAAAAAGAAGCCATGCTTGCCACAAGTTGGTTCATTGATACTTTCGACATTAATTGTTCGAAAGACTTTATACTGGACCTCCTACATATTGTTCTCACTGAGAATATTGTAGAATTTGGCAATACCCTTTATCACCAAACCA
Organism: Lissotriton vulgaris; assembly: GCF_964263255.1. NCBI lineage: Eukaryota > Metazoa > Chordata > Amphibia > Caudata > Salamandridae > Lissotriton > Lissotriton vulgaris. Next base: position 1,640,630,212 of record NC_141695.1, read on the forward strand.
AAGGCGTTAGTATGGGGGCTTCGGTCGCTCCATCTATTGCCAACATCTATATGGCAGCCTTCGAAACCAAAGTCATCTACAAAGAAATAGCACAATTCTTTGAGTCCATTTCCCATTGGTCCAGATATATTGACGACATCTTCTTTATCTGGACCAATGGGGAAAACTCACTCCGTCAATTTCTAGAATGGATCAACTTAGCAGATGGAAATTTTAGATTTACGGCTCAATATAACAATAGTCATGTTGAATTTCTAGATATAGTCATAAAGCATCTGAACAACAAATTAGTTGTTGACCTCTTCGTTAAATCTACAGCGAGGAACACTCTCCTCCATTTTAAGAGTTTTCACCCTTGTTGTCAAAGAGAAAGTATACCCTTCTCCCAGTTCCTTCGAGTCAGAAGGAACTGTTCCCGTTTAGCTGACTTTGACATACAAGCGAGCATTATGCGACAGAAATTTTTAAACAGAGGCTACCCACATAGCTTAGTCAGAGATTCATATAAGCCAGCAAGATTTTACGACAGAGACTCACTACTTAAATCTAAGCTGCCTACGATAAACATGCAATTAGTCTGCATTACAAAACACTCTACCCTCGATAACACGGTTCGACAGATTATAAATTAAAATTGGCACATCTTGAACTCCAACCCAACCAATTGCAAATTAGACAAACCCATGTTTGCTCATAGGAGAAACAAAAATCCTAAAGATCTTATTGTACATTCTCGCTTCACTGCTAAAAAAGTCTGTTCAGAATTTGTTCAAAGATCACTAACTGACAACTTTCCAGTCAGAGGCACTGTTAGATGCTCATCCTGTAAATTCTGCAATAACATCATTACAGGTGAGTCCTTTGAATACAATGGTTGCCTAGTTAGCGCCAATGATATGTGGAATTGCAAAACGTCTAATTGCATTTACTTCATCATGTGTCCATGCCAGTTGGGCTATGTGGGTGAAACCTCTAGACCCATACAGACCAGACTTACAGAACATCGGTCAGCCATCCGTACAAATAAGAACCTGGCACCTGTGGTAAAACATTTCGTAGAAAAACACCACGGACCAGATAATTTTAAGTGGCGCATTTTGGAAAAGATCAGACTTCCAGACAGCAAAGGTGGTGACAAAGTCAGAAGAAAAAGGGAAGTCTTCTGGATTTTTGCCCTGGGAACCTTTAAGAAAGGACTCAATGCTGAAATCCCTTGGGAGAATGCCATAACTTAAATTTTTAATCATCATTGAAATAGTTTACGTTCTTTTCCCAAGTACCCTTAGCTGAAACGATTTAAATTAGGGCCCTATAGCATTAAGACTGCCCTTATATTTTTTGTCTAGTATTATATATATGCCAACTTGAGTCAACTAAATCATTAAGATCAATACTACCTAATTTCTATAATGGTACCCCTCTTTCCATGTTCAGGTATATATGGTCTTTACTATAGATTTAACGATTATGTCCTATTCTTGACATATATATTAATATACCTTACTCGCAATTTATAGCATGTCCCATGATTCTAAGCATGTTCTTTTGTTTACCTACTTAGCTCTGGGCGATCGAGCAGATTTATCTCTAATTCGATATTGACACCTTTTGCCGGATATAGGCTTCTTTTCGCCATTTAGTAACTGTTGACCTATATACCTTTCGTCCAACCAAAGTTTAATATCCGCTATAAAATATACCCTTCTTGATTTGTTGGGCGCAATATATATCATTATTTTGTATTGCGCGTCGATTCCATCTATGAACGCAATCTTAGATTAGGGTATTTTCCCTTGTATGGTGTATATTTTCTTTGACTATTCTATATTAACATCATCAACCCAGTTTAGAATCGAGCGTCAGATGTAAATATACTTCTGAGAGCTACAACTCTGTCTATGTTAGCATTTCTCAGTCCGTTTTAAACAAGTCCATCCTGTTTATATATATAACATTATAATTCAATCAGTACGCGCTGTTTCCAAGATAGAGCGCCATCTTGGAACAGGCCTGCTTTACTTTGTGGATGGCTATTAGTCCGTTACCGCTTTCTACTACTCCTCCATCCTAGCCCAGATTTTTCGCGCCATTATCGGGGCTTTAAATATCAGCCCGGTTTCTCAACGTTTACTTTCCCGGCTGGATGTATCTACGTGACGTGACGTCTTGCCCGTTTTGGAGCAGCACCATCCTGCTGTCCTCAAGATTCCTTCATTTGTAAGGTAAATGCTAGCAATAATTGTTAGACCCTGTATGTCATTACGACATATGACTCACAAACTGGTTCTTTTCCAACTTAGCCGATATCACCTCCCTTTTTCATCTATTTAGAATACCTTCCCTTTTCCTTTGTTTCCTTGCAGTTTTGCAATATCAGGCATCGGCAGACGCTGTTTGATCCCAACTCCTATCCATAGAATACGGAATAAGAAACATATTTTATATATTCTATTGAATACTTAAGGTACGTGTCTGCTATATAATGTATGCGACGCTTACTGTTCGACACCATCCACCCTAGCGTTTTCATTAGACTAGTATTTTTTAGCTAGTAAAGGTTCACTAGCAGTCCTCGTACTTATTGGCATTCTTTGTGTGCTTTTTCTTTCCTTAACTACAGTCACGATTCATCTGGCTCATTGCAGATGTCGATATTCCCTGTATGAATTTATATACCTGTACCAGAAGTCCATAGGTACGCTTTCCTTTATTTTATTTATATTGACTCGTGAGCCATGGAAGCTTCTAAACAATCTTGTCACCTGAAATGAGTCTACACTAGCTTACTGCTAACAAGCTATCTATGTGGCCAAGTATTAACTCTCCTCTCATCAGTTTCGTTTTTTATTTATACAGTATCTTTGTTTATGCTGACCGAGAGATTGCTTCACCTCCTCGGCCATATCCGCCTTGCGGCTGTACAGGATCATCGTGTTTGAAATTATGATGATGTCAGTGTTAATTCAGGTATTGCCAATAATTATATGCAGTTTCTATATACATTTTTTTTTTTTTTTTTTTTTTTAGTCATGTAGGAGGCAGACGTCCACAGTCAGAAGAATAGTCCACACGTCAAAATAATGCTGGGACCTCATTTCGAAATTATCTAGACTTTTCGATTGTCAGTTGTCACACCATGTTTATTACGGATGTATGACGTTACTCCGCATACTTTTACTCCGCATACCGTTACAACGCGACTTTTACAACGCATACCATTACAACGCATAGCGCTTTGAGGTGCTGGATAGTGGTAAGTATAATTTACTATTCTAACTCCAGTCCCCGTGGACCCTAGGGAAGGTGTTGGATAGTAAATTATACTTATTCCCTATCCTAGAGCGCCCCCAGCGCAATGCGTTGTAATGGTATGCGGAGTAAAAGTCGCGTTGTAATGGTAGTGCGGAGTAAAAGATGCGTTGTAACGGGTGTATACCGTTTATTACCGGTCCATGGCAGAGATATATTGCCTTTATAAGGCTGGCATTCTATTCTAGATAGGCCGATGTGATTGCATATTATAATCGCGTTCCCTATATTCGTCTATCCCCTACTAGTTGACATTATCTATCGAGAGGAATGTGATAGAATACTTTAGATCCACTATCCATGTGGCGCCATGTGTTCAAAGTGACCCATTAGTTTTCTTTGTCCACCTAATCTCTTTAACCCCCTTATTTAATTCATTTTTAATGTTTTACTTTGATCAGGTATTAGCCTTTATCAAGTGGCTCTGACTACTCGTATCTATGAAGATATCACCAACTTCTAAAAAATAGATCAATGTAAGTTGTTATATATATCACATGGAATTTTACGTTTAGATTAAGAGATATGTATCGTTTCCATCCTCATGTTATGAAGGTCAGTTTTACATAGCTCAAAAATGAGAAATATAATGTGCAATATACCTTTTATAAGAAATAATGAGACTTTTGTAAGTTAAGTACTGCACAATACTGTTGAAAACATTTGTCTATCATATAACAAGAAATGACCAAATTTAGTGTTTTAACTTGGTAGGTGTTGAAGATTGATGAATTTGATAGATATAATATGAACCTGTTGTCTAAATGTCTTTATTAACTTTCTCATATACCACCAAATAAGAGTTTAGTTATATAAACACAAAACTATGATCTGATATATGTCCCTTTTTTTTCTGTATATGTATTTCCAGATTATCAGCAGAGACTCCTGAAGAAGGCGGTTGTCTGCCGAAACGCGCGTCGAGATTTTAATGATTAAAATTTCTAGTACTTTTTATGCCATTGACCCATGTGAATATATTGTTTTTTGTAATTTGTATGATTTATAGGATATGTATTGATCTAGAACACCTGTGTCTGTCTTTTTATGAATTATACTTTTTTACCCTATCATATAGTTTGTTTCACTATATGATTTTTATTCATACTTATTAAATATATATTTATATACAGTCCTTTTTCGTTCCTTCTTCACACCACTGGTTATGTAAAAATTGGTCATTTTCCTTGCTGATGTCCTAGGATTTTGTACTCACATAGCTCATTACACCTCTCTGCAATGCAGCTCCCTGGCGCATACTGGAGGTTCCTGGGGGGCTAGTTGGCCCCCAGGGACCTCCAGTATGCAAGGGGACTTAATCCCACAACTTAGAACGCGCTACGGGGTGCGTTTGTACAGTGGTGAAGGTAGGGGTTGGGCTTGTGGTGATATGTGTGCAAATATGTCCTGTGGCGTGTTTTAAGTTGAGGAATTAATTTCTCTTCAATCCAGAGGTCCCCTAGGGGCCTACTAGTCCAACAGGTACCTCCAGTAAGCGTCACAGAGCTGCGTTGCAGAGTGTTGTAAAAAGGGGGTGTGCCCTCTGAACACCTCTCTGCAAGGCAGCTCCCTGGCGCATACTGGAAGTACCTGGTCGGCTAGTTGGCTCACAGGGGACCTCACGATTGAAGAGGAATTAATTCCCCAACCTAAAATGCGCCACAGGGTGTGTTTGCACACGTCACCTCAGGCACCGCCCCCTTCCTTCACTATTGAGCAAGATATTCCTCTAAAATCAGCCGAACTACGAATTCCGATTTACTCACCTGTCATCACGAGAGACGTCAGTGCTGCATCTTTGAGCCCAGTAAGGACCCTTAAAAGTAAATCTAAGCGTACTTACCAGTAACTTGTATTTCCTTCCATAGGAATCTATTGTGTGGTTTTCACCAGAAAGGTTTCTAAGTATCTATTTTTGAAACGTACAATTTCAATATTTTTAAAAACATTTATTTTTCAATTTATATAAAAAATATGTAAGGTAATTAAAAAAATAAAGTATCTAAAAATAAATAATTTAAAATAATGTAGTAAATCAGTATAAAAAAATATAACAATTAATACATTTAAAAATTATCATTTACAGAACCTTTGAAATTCACTGAAAAAACATAGGTTTCAGCCACGTCATAGTTAGTAATTAGTATTTAAACAAACCTTAGAAATTCACTGAAAAAACCATAGGTTTCAGCCACGTCATAGTTAGGAATTAGCATTTAAAAAACCTTGCAAATTCATTGGAAAAAACCACAGGTTTCACACATTCATCAAGCGGCGGCCGAGATAAAAGGGGGGTTCCAAAACGTGTTTTCTCCATGTTAATTTCCATAGGAAACTTTAGACATGGCTCCAGACCAAACTGCTGAACGGAATTACACCAACTTTGGCAAAAAGGTAGATTTTGGTTGAGAAAGCACGCTTTTCTGTAAATGGTGTAAATCTGTTCAGTAGTTTTTGAGACATTGAAAGATGTACAGATATCGATATTTGAGAATTGTGAGATCTGATTGGCTGAACCCTCCCGATCTCGAGCTTATTTCGGATTGGCTGCCAACACTTCAAACCAGAAAGTATTGGCAGCCATCTTGTGACTCGGTACCGAGTCAGAAGAAAAAAAGGTGAGAAAAACGATAAAAAAAGAAAAGGGGGCAGGATAGAAACATCTTAACCCCCTAGGCATGCTCAAAAGGTCCCACAGGGATGCACAGGGCCCCAAAAAGCATAAAAAAATATTTTCAGTGGGATTCACGCTGGGTGCGCGAACTCACCGGAAAAATAAATTGTGGGCTCCCGCGCTTCGTTTCTTTAAGCCCCTGGGTGGGTCAAGTCCCAGGGGCAATGTATAATTATCAAGCGGGGTCAGCAGGGGCCCCCACAGCCCTGGGGACCCCCGCCTCCCTGGGACTTTGTTATTAATTTGCGGGGGCACACTTCCGCTCTGCAGCCCCGGGGACCACCACCTCAACCAGGGTTTACTTTATGTGGGGCAGGGGTGCCTTGCGGGCTGCACAAGCCCCAGGGCCCGCCAACTGTCTCGGGCTACTTTAAAAAAACTCTGTGTGGGGGCTCAAGCCCCCACACTGCCCCAGGGACCATCACCTCCCCTGGGCACACTTCATTTAAATATGGGGGATCTGTTTCAGACCCCCAGGGACCCCCACCTCCCCGGGGCTTTAAACTATTTGGGGGGGGGCGCACCCCCCAAGGCCGGCTCCAGCCATGTCCTGGGGTTCCCACCCCGAGACATTGCAGTTTGCTATGACAGGATGGGAGAATTGCTTTTGGACAAGGGGAGCTGCATGTCAGCAGCTCCCCTTGTCAACAAAGCCATGCTGTCTCCTGTAGGAGAATGGGTAGCCTGCTGGGACCACGGGGGCATTGAGGCTCCCCCTGTGATCCCCAACATGAGGCCAGGCCCCGGTGGATGGCGTTCCCAGGGCCAAAAGTGGGCAAGGGAAGGGGGGCCACGATGCCCCCCTCCCGTAAAGAGTTTTTAAAAAGTGGTGGAGTGGTGGAGAAAGGGGACATGGCCTTTGTCCACCTATCAGCAATCCCACTATCGGGGGCTTACTGGAGGTATCAGGTAGGCTAGTTGGTCCCAAAGGACCCCCAAAACCAAAGGGGACTTCAATCCCGATCCAAGAGTGCGCCAGGAGGTGCGTTTGCAGAGTGGTGGGCAAAAGGGGCATGGCCTGCTATGAGAACTTAGCAATCCTGCTGTGTGGGACTTACTGGAGGTAATAGGAAGGTAGTTGGCCCCCAAAGATGTCCTTGAGGGCCGACTACCCCCCCTGTTACCTTCAGTAAGTCCCACACAGTGGGATTACTAAGAGGTCATGCCCCCCTTTCTCCACCACTCTGCTAACGCACCTCCTGGCACACTACGGGTTGGGGAATAAAGTCCACTTTACTCCTGAGGGACTTTGGGGGCCAAGAAGCCCTCCTGGTACAGCCTGTAAGTCCTATGCAGTGGGATTCCTGAGCCCTGCACCCATTCTCCACCACTCTGCAAACGCGACTACTTCTTAAAGAAGCATTTGCAATGTAATAGGTTTCACATTTGCAAGAGTTAGAGCTATTGGGGTTATAAATGTAAAAATATTTTACTAATTTGTTTAGAGTGGAGTGGATGTACGTTGTGTGTAGTGGAATTATGTGGTATGTTGTGCAGTGAAATTATGTGGATAGAAAGTATGTGGTAGTTAGTGTATAGGAATTATGTAGAGTGGGATTATGTGTTATGGAGAGTAATTATATGGTTATGGTAGTCTGTGTTGTGGAGTGGTAACCTCAGGTTTAGTCTTACTCGTTTCCACACGAGCTAAAATATGAACTCAATGAGACAAAATAAAGATGGAATCACTGAGGAACACTTCTGGACCTAGTCAGAGGTATGAGCAGGGCCACTGGAATTATGCGACTGTTTGGCTGCACCGACTTTTGCACAATTATACATTTTCCGTATTAGCCACATAAGCCATCATCTGCTGCCTAATCTGCAGATTTGAGAAAAAAACCTTGTTTCTAGCTCAAACGGCTCAAGTGTTCCCAAAAACTGCAGCGACAAGCGACAGCGACAAGTGTTACAGCATGGTGGAGGGTCCTTTGCAAACCTAGAATGGTCACCTGTTACTTATTGCTAAATGTGGGTGTTACCTTGGTACTAATTGTGTGCAATCCACTCTTGCTTCTTTCTGCGGCTCTCTTGCCTCTTTCTGCATTTATGTTGCTTCTTTCAGCACATTTCTTCCTTTTTCTGTACTTCTCTTGCCTCTTTCTGCACATCACTTCTACTTTCTGCACATCTGTTGCCTCGTTCTGTACCTCACTTGTTTTTTTTAGCACCCCTCTTGCCTCTTTCTGCACCCTTCTTCCCTCTTTCTGCATCTCTCTTGCCTTTTTCTGAAGCCCTTTTCCTTCTTTCTACACCTCTCTTTCCTCTTTCTAGACCTCTGTTTCTTCTTTCTGGACTTCTTTTGTATTTTTTGGTACATCTCTTGCTTCTTTCTGTACTCCTCTTCCCTCTTTCTCCACCCCTCTTCCCTCTTTCTGCTTCTCTGTTGCTTCTTTTGTACTTATCTTGCTTCTTTCTGCACCTCTATTGCTTTTTTCTGCACCCATCGTCTCTCTTTCTGTATTCCTCTTTCTGCACCTCTGTTCCTTCTTTCTGTACTTTTTTGCTTCTTTCTGCACCTCTCTTGCTTCTTTCTGTACCCCTCTTGCCTCTTTATACACCCCTCTTCCCCCTTTATATCATCTCAGGAGACTTCAACATGTCCCTCTCCGGGAAAGACGATAATGACAACTCAGTGGAAGAACAAGTACTAGAATGGGGTTCTCACCGCTAGACGAAAGTAAGTGGGGTAAACAAACTAAGGTATCTAAATCTCTACTTATGGAACTAACCAGTCTGGGGCTGATAGCTTTAAACGGCAGACATCCGGGTGATTGCCCACAAGCATCAACTTACCAGAAAACGGTGGCAAGCTCAGCAATTGACTATACCATCATATCTCTCTCAATTCTGAACCTAGTAAGCAGGTTTAAAATTGAAATAATGGGCAATAGTGATCATTTGCCACAAGAGCTCCAACTGGAGGTTCAGGGTACGGCGCAAATCTTCTCAAAGGAAAATCAGGACATAACAGTATCCTCAAACCGAAAGAGATTAAAATACAAAATAAAGAATCTGGAAAAATTCGAGAAGATGGCAAAAAATTGCTGGAAAGAAAATAGAACGAACGAAGGAGACAACATCAAGACCTGGGAGAACTTCTTAGAAAGCCTCAGCTCAGCTGATGCTAACTAAACACAGGAGTAACCATAAGCGGAACTGAGAATCATCAAAATCTGCCCAGAAGAGACAAGAGCGAACAAAGTAGGAACCCTCTAACAAACCAAGCGCACGACCTGAGGCAAATAAAAAGGGAAATCAATAGAGCAATTCGCAAATTGCATCAGAGAGGCCATGATATCAGTTTACAGGTTGAATTAAGGAAGCTAAAGTGCATAGGGAACAAAATTGCTTGGCAAATAAGGCATGAATCTACAGAGAAGACATGGACCAAACTGCTATACGACATCAAATCTAACAACAGCGCGAGATTCTGGCGCACAGTGAACAACTTAGACAACGCAAGGGCTTATGAAATAAACTCGCAGATATTCGAAGAAGATTGGGTTAAGTATCTGCAGCATCATTTTAACAAAAACACAGACAAAAGTTACCCAAGGCACTACTGCCATCAATTACGACCTTGAATCACGGGAGAACTTAGGAGAAGAAAACCTTATGCTACTTACAATTAAACAGATCAAAAATCGAATCTCTAAGGGCAAGAAAGATGGTGCCCCTGGCCCTAACGGAATTCCTCCTAGGTCATATAAACAAGACCCAGATTACTGGGCCGAACAACTTCGTCCCCTCTTTAAAAACATACTGGACGGGGGGAGAATCCCAAACTCCTGGAAAGGATCTATTATTTCTCCCATTTTCAAAAAAGGCAGTAAAAGCCAAGAAAAGAATTACAGGCTAATAGCCCTACTTGACATAGACGCAAAATATTTCGCAGGTCTATTACTGGAAGTACTCACAGAATGGGCATCAACAAGAGTATTAATTCCTATTAACCAAACAGGCTTTCAAAGAAGTACAGGGACAACAACTAACATTCTTGCTCTTTCTTTATTAATTGAGGCCACAGAAAAAATCAAGAAGCCACTATTTGTCTGTTTTATTGACTATACGTCTGCTTTTGAGAGTATCGAAAGGGGCAAACTTTGGTCTAAGCTATCAGACTGGAAAATCGCCCGCAACTTTTAAACCAACTAGTTGCGCTTCATTCAGACACATGGGTACAAATTAAACTAGGAACTGGTAACTGGTAACATCCTGTCGAGGAAAATAACAACCACCAAGGGGCTGAAGCAGGGATGCGTTCTTGCCCCGACATTGTTCAACCTCTTCCTGTCTGATCTGTCAGCAGAGCTTGACAACTGCCTCCACCATGCCCCAAATCTAGGAGGCTTAACAATATCAAACCTGCTGTATGCAGACGATTTAATACTGATCAGTCGAACCCCAGTTGGCCTCCAGCACCTTATAAATACTACAAGCAACTATTCAGAGAGAAATGGGCTAATGATAAACCAGGAGAAGTCAAAAGTGATGATCATAAATCCAAGGAAACAAGGCCATCGTCGTTGTGAACTTCAGGGCAAACTGTTGGAGGTGGTCAGTGAGTACAAGTACCTGGGTATCACTTTTGACAGCAAGGGTTCATTTGAACAACACAAATCGACTATTAGAACAAGAGGGACTGCACTGGCAGTAGCACTAAAAAGAATTAAGCACAAAATGCATGAATGGCAGAGACAAAGCAGTTCCGGATAAAGCAGAGTCAAAATCAATTTGTCTAATTTTTAACCTACCCCAATATATTTCTCCAGCCCAGCTAAGACTAGAATTTGGCCTGCATAAACAGCAAGTAGCACGGAAGGGGGCTTATGCAAAGTGCTGGTACAAAATCAAGGGAGCAGAGAATGGTTCTATGAACTCGTATTTATGGAAAGAGATAAACAAAAAGAAAGACAATCCAGCTGCGGTCTATCTACACTCGGCAATAAACTATTTAGCACTACAGGAGCTCTGGGAGATCAATGGCTCACAGAAATTTTTTTGAAGAATTAGTAACTATAACAGTAAAGTTACTGTCTTTGGAAGAAGACAAATCCACCCTATCCAAAAGAGCACACGGGTGGTTTGTCATTCAGAGTTACACAAGGGCCGCACCGCAAACCTACCTGGGAACAGGATTCTCAAAGATTGCGAAGGAATCATACCTGAAATTGAGGATGGGTGTTTTACCGGTCAACCAGCACCTTCCTCCTTGGCGAAGGTCAGACACAGTCACAAACTGCAAAATCTGCGGCGAATTTAAAAACGATCTCCTCCATTTATTGTGCAGCTGCAGAGGCTTATAGTGCAAAGAGCGCAAGCTACTACTAAAACTAGCCTGGAACATGAGAGGGATCCGAACCCGCAGGCAAGCACTAAAAGCATGCTTTGAAGGAAGTGACATCAAACTAGCATGCAGATTGGTGAAATGTGTTAATATTGCAAAAGCTATGTCAAATCTAACTGTAATATAACAGAGCATGCACAGAGATCTGATTTCAAATGGCAGAAGCTGCAACTCTGAAACTGCAGTTCTAATGGAAAGGGGCGACCAATCGGTCCCCCCGAACGTATGGTGGAGTACCCCGATCCCCCCGGGAAGCCATTTTGGGCGGGAGGCGCGTCTCGGCTGGTATGCCCGAAGCGGCGTAGCCGGGGCGCGCTTTTTCCCGCCCAGAAGTGGGTTGTCCTAGACACCGAAGCCATCCGCCACGCCCAGGGAGGCGGAAGGGGGCGGGTCCACGCCCGCCCCGAGAAGAATAAAAGGAGCCACAAGCCAAGAAAGCATCCTCTTCTTCCTGTGCTCTGAAGCTGCACCTCCTCGCTGCACGTGAGCTCGAGACGGAACGAAGAGCCATTTTTGAAATTTGTAATTTCTCTCTTTTCTCTTCTAGCGCTGCAAATCATGCCGGGCAAGAGAGTCGCGAAGAAGGTCAGCACCGACCAGATGCTCCGGATGTTGGTGAAGGACATGGCGGAAATGAAAAGGAAAATGGCGGCCAGGGACGGTGTGGGAAGGCCAAAAAGACCCAACCCGTCGGAGGCCCCGGCCGGCAGAAGGAAGAGGGCCAGGAACGGGCCAAACGACGACGAGGTCCCGGTTCCGGAGGCTCCCCCGATGAGCCCCCCGAGACCGGCGGAGATTCCCGCGCCGGCCCCTGCCGAGGGTCAACAGATCCCCGTTGTGGTTACCCCAGTGGACGAAGGGGACATGCCCCCGGAATTGGCCGCCCAGTTGGCAGCATGGCTGGGTAATAGCAGCGGGCGTCCCGCGGCTCCGGGGGACACGGCTGAGGAAGCCAAGCAATTGATGAGGCAGTTGCGGCAGTCTCGCGAGGCCGCGAAACCTACTTGTCCGTTTATTTCCCTGCAGGCCCCAGTAGAGCAACCCGCAGCGGGCACGAGTTCGGCAGCAACGGCGGTTACAGCCTCTAGCTCAGGTAAGCAGCTAATGCCGATTGCAGGGAAGGGGTCGGTACCCTCGAGGAGGGAGAGATTGGCTCAACATATCCCGATGGAGGTAAAAGAACGGATATGGGCTGAGAAATATGTAAACATGTTCTCCTTACTAACCGACCATTATGAGATCGAGCATGTGAAAGTTCAGAAGGAACTCATGCATCCGAGTGTTTGGCGCGCAAAAATGGCCGCCTTTAGAGTCAATGAGACGATAGGTAACTGGGGTAGGGCTTTTGGCATATTTACTTCAATTATGGGGGAACAGAGACCCGATTTATTGACCGAGTTACCTGTGTACCAGTCACGTATTATGGAATATTCGCAGACATATAGCGGCAACGAGTGGTTTTGTTATGATAATATTTTTCGTAAAGCCAAAGAGTTCGATGCATCTATGACGTGGGATTGTTATAACTCCATTTCTTGTCAAAAGATGGAGCAATCAGGCATGTTGAAGGCGCCACTAGTAGGGGAGGGCGGGGGTGAACTTTCCCGCCAACCAGCCGGGGCGCCCTTTCGGGCGGGAGCAAGTAACAAGCATCACCCTAAGCCGAGTGGCAATACAGGTAAAAAAGGGGTATGCTGGAACTTTAACAGGGGAAAGTGTACGAGGCCCCACGGGTCATGCAAGTTTAGACATGAATGTGGGGGGTGTGGACAATCTTCGCATCCCGAGACCATGTGCAGAGCCAAAACGGGTGATAGCGGCAGTAAGGGAAGCGCCAAACAGGTCTGACATAGTCCGAGGGGCGGCTTTACCTACACCGGTTGATACCATGGCAATGATTCCCTGGCTCAGCTAATACCCTGATCATGTCTCTGCTGGGGTGCTGCGAGATGGTTTTTCTTACGGTTTCCGCATCGCGGTGGGGAATTTTCAGGGGAAAGCACAATGTAGGAACCAACTCTCGGTCCTACATAATACGGCAGTGGTGCAAGCAAAGATTGGGAAGGAGGTGGCCCGGGGTCGGGTGGCAGGACCATTCAACACGCCACCAGTTCCTAACTTCATTTGTTCACCTTTGGGAGTGGTCCCCAAGAAGGACCGGGGTGAGTTCAGACTGATACATAATTTGTCAGCCCCGAGGGATATGTCAGTTAATGATGCAATAGACCCAGGGCTGTGTTCGGTGAGGTACGCATCCTTCGATGATGCAGTCGCCATGTTGAATCGCCTGGGGCCCGGAGCCCTGATGGCCAAGTCCGACATCGAGTCCGCTTTCCGGTTGCTCCCAGTACACCCGGACGACCAGCGCCTCCTGGGCTTTATGTTTCAGGGGCGCTATTACATTGATAAATGTATGCCAATGGGCTGTTCCATATCGTGTGCTTATTTTGAAAAATTCCGTTGTTTTCTGCAATGGGCATTCACAAGGGTTACGGGGTTTCAGCATGTCATGCATTATCTGGACGATTTTCTGTTTCTGGGGGCAGCTGGGGACACAGAATGTGCACAGGCTCTAGACGAATTTTGTGATTTGATGAGACAGTTTGGTGTGCCATTGGCACCAGGTAAGACTGTGGGGCCCTCAACTTCGCTCGAGTTTCTTGGAATAGAGCTCGATTCCGAAGAAGGTTGCTTCCGCTTGCCAGAAGAAAAAGTGCGGAAATTCAGGGCTTCCCTTGAAGCATGTATTAGAGAAACTAAGGTGAACTTGCATCAATTACAGCAGACTGTGGGACAGTTGAATTTTGCCCTTAGAGTGATGCCAATGGCCCGCCCCATTTCCCGTTCGATTGCACAAGCCATGGTCGGTCTTAAAGAGGGGCATCACCGCACGAGGCTCTCGGCCGAGATCCGCCAGGACATGCGCATTTGGTTGGCATTCCTGTCGGGCTTCAATGGTCGGGTTGTCTGGACGAAGCCGGCGGTGTCCCCGGAGAATTGGGGTTGTGGACAGATTCGGCGGGGAGTATAGGCTTTGGCGCCATCTTTGGCAATCACTGGTCGGCTCAAAGATGGCCGTCATGGTGGCACGAGTGTGGACTTACAAGTAACATTGCTTTTCTTGAACTGTTCCCTATTCTGGTGGCTTTGAAGACATGGCCTGAGGGGTTTAGGGATCACTCTGTGGTGTTCTGGTCTGATAACATGACCGTTGTTGAGTGTATCAATAGTCAGGCAGCACGATGCAAGTGGATCCTGAGGTTGCTCAAGGAAATTGTTTTACTATGTATGCAATTGAACGTGCTCTTTAGAGCGAGGCATGTGCCAGGGGTACTGAATCAGGCTGCTGATGCGCTTTCTCGTTTCCGTATGCAGGCCTTCTGGGGTTTTCTGCCCACAGCGGACCCGGTGGCGGCACCATTTCCCGAAGCTCTCTGGTCTCTCGGTGCCCCGAACTACAAAACCTCGTGGGAGAGAGTTTAGCACCTAGGACAAGGAAGGCATATGAAGGGGCGTTCCGTTCCTATTTGTCCTTTTTGGGTTCAGCTAGGGGAGAGCTTTGGGGTCAGGAAGAATTGGTCTTAAAGTTTTTACTGTCTCTACGCAGGGCAGGAAAATCGGTGGCCACGGCCCAGAGGCATCGGGCTGCCATTTCCTTCATGGCGCGGGCTCATGGTATCCAGGACCCTACAGCGTCTTTTGTGGTTCAGAAAGCGCTGCGTGGGTGGCAACGCCTTGAGGGTCGCAGAATAGATGAAAGGCACCCTATAGGTCTGGATAGGTTGGCTCTATTAATGTCCGTACTCCCTGCTACTTGTTCATCCCAGGCGGAAACAGTGTTATTCCGGGCCGCTTTTGTATTAGCATTTCATGGGGCTATGCGGGTAAGCGAACTGGTGGCAAAGAATAAGCAGGATACGGGGGGTGGACTGTGCCGAGAGCACATTCAGGTAAAGGGGGAGACGATGATTGTCTCGTTTGTCAGGTCCAAGACTGATCAAGGCGCGATCGGGGACAGTGTAGTAGTCCAGCGGATCCCCGGATCTTCCATGTGCCCGGTTGCATGCGTCGAGGAATATTTGGCGCAGAGGGCGGCATCATGGGGAGGGACCTTGCTGAGGCATACAGATGCCACCCCACTGACGAAGTTTCAGTTCCAGCGGGTGCTTGCAATGGCAATCTCGGCCGCGGGCCTAAACCCGGCCGAGTTTGGGACTCATTCCTTCCGGATAGGGGCTGCCACAGAAGTTACAGCCAGGGGTCTGAGTGTTGATAAAGTGAAACAGTTGGGGCGTTGGTCCTCGAATTGTTACAAAAGGTATGTGCGGTTGCACATGTTGTGAAGCTGATATCATGTACTCACGCTTCTTGTTTTTGTTTGGTTACAGTTTCGCAAACCTACGAGGCGGGGCGGACTGTGCAGTCGGCCCGACACCTGGGAACCAGCGGTCAGAGACCACCGGCTGATGAAAGAGTGGTGTGGGTCGTGGGCCACTCATACGTGAGGCGTGCCGGGGACGTATTCAAAGCAGGTGACACGATTCACACAGCTGGGGAATACGGGTACAGGGTGACCTTCTACGGAAGGGGCGGGCTCTGTATTGACCAGTTTCAACCTTTTCTGGAGGGTTTGTTAGGGCGGACAAGGTCACCGCCAGCTATAATCATAGTACATCTTGGGGGCAATGATTTAGTGACCACTGGTAGACGACTACTTCTCGAGGCGATACTATCCACAGTGAGTTGGTTGGCGAGGAGAGTTCCAGGGTGCACAATTGCATGGTCCCATATGATTCCACGAAAGGTGTGGCGGGGGGCTAATTCAGTGTCTGCTATAAATCAGTCTGTGAAAAAGATTAATAACAAACTTGGTAGACTGTTCCGTACCAGTACTTTGCATTCGATTCCTCATGGTTGTATCAGGGGGGACAATATGTATCTAGAGGATGGGGTCCACTTGTCCCGGGTAGGGAACTCTTTACTAATAGGAGACCTCGTAGCATGGCTAAGGAGTTTACAACATGACCTTTAGGTAGGAGTTTTTGTGGGGGGTCCGGATAGCCGGTCAACTATCCGGCCTGTGGCGGTAAGGTCATGATCGGTGAGCAGTCATTGGAAGATCCCTAGGGGGGGGGCGTCACCCATTACGGATGGGAGCGCCCGGGGGGAGGTGGCCATTGGCCCCTCAACGGGGAGGCGGTCCCATCTAAGGACGGGACGCCTAAAGGAAAGGGAAGGCGGTCAAGGCCCCTCCCTGGATAGGAGGGGCTACGGGCCCCTCCTGGGAATTTCCCGGGGCCAGGACATCTGCGACGGCAGATGTGGTAAGTTGTGTAAGGTGGGGAGGGGGGTCTACGCTACCTTCTAGACACCTCACACGAGTCCTCGGACGACCACGTACATGGCGTCGAGTTAACAGGGGCCCCCGTCAAGACAAGGGAAATTGGTATGGCACACGAGGTGAAGTCCTCTGTGCGACCGCCCCTCACAAGTGAGGGGGGAGTTCTGGTTTAGGGATCTGACACCGGTTACGACCTTGCCGTTGGCCCTTAACGTTAGGATGTACAATTTCAATTTGAAATGCAATGTTGTAAGGATGTTAGTATCGGCTAGGAGAACCTTTGTATTAGATATATGTTAAGGTTAGCCAAACATCGTAATGTTGATATGAAATTGTACATGATATGAAACTGTTTATTTTAATGTTTTGATTTTGTTTCATATTTTAATAAATACGGCCGGGAAGGGTAACTCCCTTCCCGCCTTCCAAAAGTTCAAGAACTGTTTCCGGTTTCCCGATTCGTGGGGATTGTGTTGAGAGGGGGTGGCGGGTATCTCAGCCATATGGAAAGGGGCGACCAATCGGTCCCCCTGAACGTATGGTGGAGTACCCCGATCCCCCCGGGAAGCCATTTTGGGCGGGAGGCGCGTCTCGGCTGGTATGCCCGAAGCGGCGTAGCCGGGGCGCGCTTTTTCCCGCCCAGAAGTGGGTTGGTCTAGACACCGAAGCCATCCGCCACGCCCAGGGAGGCGGAAGGGGGCGGGTCCACGCCCGCCCCGAGAAGAATAAAAGGAGCCACAAGCCAAGAAAGCATCCTCTTCTTCCTGTGCTCTGAAGCTGCACCTCCTCGCTGCACGTGAGCTCGAGACGGAACGAAGAGCCATTTTTGAACCCACCCACCATCCCCTGAAGACAGCAAGTTGTTTGGGTGAAAAATTTGTTTTTTCATAATTGGTTTTTTCTTGCAGGTTGTTTTGAATAAAGTTTATGATTCGATTGCAATAAAGTGGATAATTTTGTACGTATACTTGATTAAAGATATTCATCGGAGTGTTTTTTAAGGTTTAGATGTTTTAGGTAGAGATGTGATCCGTTTTTCATTAGGTATGTCTCTTGTTTTTAGTCATTTCTCTTGTCGTATTTATTGTCGGGCGATAAGGTCATGATCGGTGAGCAGTCATTGGAAGATCCCTGGGGGGGGGCGTCACCCATTACGGATGGGAGCGCCCGGGGGGAGGTGGCCATTGGCCCCTCAACGGGGAGGCGGTCCCTTCTAAGGACGGGACGCCTAAAGGAAAGGGAAGGCAGTCAAGGCCCCTCCCTGGATAGGAGGGGCTACGGGCCCCTCCTGGGAATTTCCCGGGGCCAGGACATCTGCGACGGCAGATGTGGTAAGTTGTGTAAGGTGGGGAGGGGCGTCTACGCTACCTTCTAGACACCTCACACGAGTCCTCGGACGACCACGTACATGGCGTCGAGTTAACAGGGGCCCCCGTCAAGACAAGGGAAATTGGTATGGCACACGAGGTGAAGTCCTCTGTGCGACCGCCCCTCACAAGTGAGGGGGGAGTTCTGGTTTAGGGATCTGACACCGGTTACGACCTTGCCGTTGGCCCTTAACGTTAGGATGTACAATTTCAATTTGAAATGCAATGTTGTAAGGATGTTAGTATCGGCTAGGAGAACCTTTGTATTAGATATATGTTAAGGTTAGCCAAACATCGTAATGTTGATATGAAATTGTACATGATATGAAACTGTTTATTTTAATGTTTTGATTTTGTTTCATATTTTAATAAATACGGCCGGGAAGGGTAACTCCCTTCCCGCCTTCCAAAAGTTCAAGAACTGTTTCCGGTTTCCCGATTCTTGGGGATTGTGTTGAGAGGGGGTGGCGGGTATCTCAGCCATATTGGAAACCATAACCGGATACTAAATAGAGCACAATGCAGGGCACCTCATCACGGACATTGACAATAAATATAATAGTTAAATCAGGAGTTTCTTTTTTATCTGCTTTTACCACAGTCAATCTGATAAAATTTATAACCAACTGTTCTTACTGTAACGTATATTGAAGCTCTTTTTAACAAATGTATTGGTATATGTGACCTAATTTTTAATGTACGATTTTGCAAAGATTTTATTTAATCATGCAATAAAGATTAATTACTTACTTACTCTTCCCCCTTTATGCGTCTCTGTTGTTTCTTTCTGAACTTCTCTTTCTCCACCCCTTCCCTTTTTCTGCACCTCTGTTGCTTCTTTTTGCACCTCTCTTGCTGCTTTCTGCACCCCTCATGCCTCTTTCACACCACTCTTCCCGTACCCCTCTTGCCTGTTTCTGCAAATCTGTTCCTTCTTTCTGCACTTCTTTTGTTTCTTTCTGCACCTCTCACCTCTTTCTGCACCCCTCTTTGCTCTTTCTGCACCCCTCTTGCCTCTTTCTGCAACTCTGTTCCTTCTTTCTGCACTTCTTTTGTTTCTTTCTGCACCTCTTGCTTCTTTCTGTACCCCTTTTGCCTCTTTCTGCACCCCTCTTGCCTTTTTCTGCACCTCTGTTCCTTCTTTCAGCACTTCTTTGTTTCTTTCTGCAGCTCTCTTGCTTCTTTTAGCACCCCCTTGCCTGTTTCTGCACCCTCTTCAATCTTTCTGCACCCCTGTTGACTCTTTATGCACCTCAGTTCCTTCTTACTGCACTTCTTTTGTTTCTTTCTGTACACCTCTTGCATCTTTCTGTGCCATTAGTGCATCTTTCTGCACCCCTCTTTCCTTTTTTTGCACTCCTCCTGCCTCTTTCTGCACCTCTGTTGCTTCTTTCTGCACCCCTCTTGCCTCTTTCTGCTCCTCTGTTCCTTCTTTCTGCACGTCTTTTGTTTCTTTCTGCACCCCTATTGCCAATATCTCCACCCCTGTTCCCCCTTTATGCATCTCTGTTACTTATTTCTGCACTTCACATGCCTCTTTCTCCACCCCTCATCCCTCTTTCTGCACCCCTGTTGCTTCTTTCTGTACTTCACTTGCTTCTTTCTGCATCTCTGTTCTTTCTTTCTTCAACCCTTGTGCATATTTCTACACCCCTCTTCCCTCTTTCTGAACCCCTCTTGACTCTTTCTGCACCTCTGTTCCTTCTTTCTGTGCTTCTTTTGTTTCTATCTGCAACTCTCTTGCTTCTTTATGCACCCCTCATGCTTCTTTCTGTACCCCTCGTGCCTCTTTCACACCCCTCTTCCCTGTTTCTGCACCCCTCTTGCCTCTTTCTGCACCTTTGTTCCTTCTTTCTGTACTTCTTTTTGTTTCTTTATGTACCTCTCTTGTTTCTTTCTGTATCCCTCTTCGCTCTTTCCACACCCACATTCCCCTTTCTGCATCTCTGTTGCTTCTTTATTCAATTTTTTTCTTCTTTCTGCACCCTTCATACCTCTTTCTGCACCCCTCTTCCCTCTTTCTGCAACTCTGTTCCTTCTTTCTGCACTTCTTTTGTTTCTTTCTGCACCTCTATTGTTTCTTTCTCTATCCCTCTTGCCTCTTTCTCAATCCCACTTCTCCCTCTCTGCATCTCTGTTGCTTCTTTATGCACTTCTCTTGCCTCTTTCTGCACCTCTCGCTGCTGAGGGTCCTTGGGGACGAACAACTCCTTCGGTTACCTCCAGTAAGTCCCACACATCAGTATTGCTAAGAGTTTTTTGTAGCCCACGCCCCCTTTGTCCATCACTCTGCAAACATGTCTCCTGGTGCACAATTGGCTGGGGAATTAAGTCCTCTTGGATGCTGAGGGACTTTGGGGGCCAAGAAGCCCTCCTGGTACTTTCTGTAAGTCCTACACAGTGGGATTCCTGAGAACGGGTCAGAGACCCTGCCTCTTTCTCCACCACTCTGCAAACGCTGTTACTACTTAAAAAAACACAGGAATGCATTGAAAAAAACAAAGGTTACAGAAACGGTATAGCTAGGCTTAGGTTTCACTCATACAAAATCAGTGACATTTGGCAGCTATATAACTTGTGCCCCTGCAGTGCACTGCTTATAACCTTACATATTGCAACACTCATGACATGGTCAGTGGCATCACTCATGACATCTCAAATTACATCACCGATGACATCATCTACAAAATCACTAATGTACCCATCCACACCCACTCCCACTCCCACACAACCATTCACAAACCCATTCACAGACCATACCAGTACTTACACACCCACTCACTGATTCATAGATCAAAACACACATCCATTCATTCACTCACCCATACAACCACTCATATACCCATTCACTCACTAATACAACTACTGGCATATCCACTCATACACCCATAGAGCTACTCACACACTGAGTCAGTCACCCATAGAACTACTCATGCAACCTACTCACTCACCCACACAGTCAATCAGACAGCCACTTATTCACCCATATAGTTACACACACACACCCACTTATTCATACAGATAGTAACATGTACTCACTCACCTATACAGTCACTGACACAAGCACACATTCACCCATACAGCCACTCTCACATTCAATCACTCACTCATACAGTCAATCATTTGCCCCATCACTCACATATACGGCCTTTCACATACCCAGTTACTCACTCATATATTACTGACACATCTACTTACCCACAAAGACACACACTCACTAAGCCATACAGCCACTGACTCACCCACTCACTCATCCATACAGGCAGTTACACCCTCCCACACACAGACACTCTGACATCCATATAGGTACTCAGACAGCCTAGCAATCACCCATACAGCCACTCATGTACCCACTCACACACCCATACAGCAACTTAGATACCAACTGACAGACTGATACAAACATTCAGACAACCAGTCACTCACTCATACATTCACTGAGACACCTAACCATGCACTTATACAGCCAGTCATCACCTACTGAATCATCCATATAGCCACACGTACACTTTTGAGATATCATCAGTGATGTCACTGACCATGTCATAAATTATGTATTATGTGAGGTCATCAGCAGCACACTGCAGGGTCATGAGTTATAGTTAGCTAACTATACCAGCTGAATTTAACTGGTTTTGTATGAGTGAAACCTGAGCCTAACTATAACGTCTCTTGAACCTTTGGTTCATTCAGTGAATTTCTATGTTTTTTTATTCAATTTCCTAACTTTAATGTACCTGTAAACTTTGTTTTATTTCAGTGAATATCAATTGAAATGTAAGCAAACAGAACCACCAAGCACGATGATGACACAGACTATTTAATTCTGCAATAAAAATGAAAAGTGATGCAGCATCATGAGCCATAGCCTTAACCTGTGAGGGCCAGAATGTAGCAATAGATTTATGTGCAAAATGAAGGTGTGATGCCAACCTACAAATGTCCACCATAACCTCTCATTTAGTATCACCCCGGAATCAAAAACAGCTCTAGTTGAATGACATAGATTTGGACCGAGAAGTTGACCGTGGATTGCTAATAAGCAAGATAATATTTTAGGTACACCCACCCACTTAGGGAAGCTGTCTACTTACCTTGGTGATCTGAAGCAAATGGCATAATGAGAAACAATGAAATCCACCACTGAAATCTGATGACAAAAGTTCCATGCCAGCTACCTCTGAAGCATCTGTGTCTGACAAAGAAAGAAAGGCCACATGAGAGCAGGAGGGACTAATTAGATAATTAATTCTGATTTAAGCACCATCTGTTACATGAAGAGAAGTCTGGACAGTCATAGGCAAGGGAAACCATTATCACCCACGCAGCTTACTCACACCTGATTTTCATCAACATACTTGGAGTCATGTTAAAGAGTGTCAAGTCATTTTTGAGACAGAGCTTCACACAGTCTAACAGATATGTTATCAGCAATCAATCAATCAATCAATCAAGGCATTTATATAGCGCACTACTCACCCAGAGGGTCTCAAGGCGCTTGGGGAGGAGGGTCCGCTACTGCTCGAACAGCCAGGTCTTGAGCTGCTTCCTGAATGCGAGGTGGACCTGGGTCAGGCGGAGGTGGGTCGGGAGGGAGTTCCATGTCTTGGCGGCGAGGTAGGAGAAGGACCGTCCCCCTGTGGTGGCTCTTCGGATGCGGGGGACGGCGGCGAGGGCGTGGCTGGTCGATCGAAGCTGGCGTTTGGGAGCGTAGAAGTTGAGGCCGCTGTTGAGGTATCCTGGTCCTTGGTTGTGTAGGGCTTTGTGAGCGTGGGTGAGGAGACGGAAGGTGATTCTCTTGTTGACCGGGAGCCAGTGCAGGTCTCTCAGGTGTTCTGAGATGTGGCTGCGACGGGGGATGTCCAAGATGAGTCGTGCTGAGGCGTTCTGGATCCGCTGAAGTCTCTTCTGGAGTTTGGCGGTGGTTCCTGCGTAGAGGGAGTTGCTGTAGTCCAGATGGCTGGTGACAAGGGCCTGGGTGACCGTCTTCCTGGTCTCGGTGGGGATCCACCGGAAGATCTTACGTAGCATGCGCAGGATGTTGAAGCACGACGAGGAGACAGCGTTGACTTGTCTGGTCATGAGAGGGAAGAGTCCAGGATGAAGCCCAGGTTGCGTGGGTGGTCTGTTGGTTTGGGTGCGCTGCCTAGGGTGGGGGGCCACCAGGAGTCGTCCCAGGCGGAGGGTGAGGATCCCAGGATGAGGACTTCGGTCTTGTCTGAGTTCAGTTTCAGGCGACTGTTCTTCATCCATTCGGCTACCTCTTTCATCCCTTCGTGAAGGTTGGCTCTGGCGGTGGCGGGGTCGTTGGTGAGGGAGAGGATCAGCTGGGTGTCGTCAGCGTAGGAGATGATGTTGAGGTTGTGCTGGCGTGCGATGTCTGCGAGGGGGCTCATGTAGACGTTGAAGAGGGTTGGACTGAGCGAGGAGCCTTGAGGAACGCCGCAGATGACTTTGGTGGCTTCCGATCTGAACGGGGGGAGGCGAACTCTCTGTGTCCTTCCAGCGAGGAAGGAGGTGATCCATTCCAGTGCCTTCTCCTGGATTCCGACGTTGCTGAGTCGCTGCACTAGTGTACGGTGGCAGACCGTGTCGAAGGCCGCGGAGAGGTCTAGGAGGATGAGGGCTGCAGTTTCTCCGTTGTCGAGAAGTGCTCGGATGTCATCGGTGGCTGCGATCAGGGCGGTCTCTGTGCTGTGGTTGGCTCGGAAGCCAGACTGCGAGAGGTCGAGTGATCCGTTTGTCTCGAGGAAGGCGGCCAGCTGCTTGTAGCAACCAAAGACCAGAAAGAGATAGATAGCCCTAGATGTAAATAGGCACAGTTCTGACCACCAAAACCTCTGACAAATCTGGCTAAACATGTTCATGTTGAGAGAATAATCCACACGGTCCTGGAAATTCTTGCTCAATTAATTT
The DNA here is from genome assembly GCF_964263255.1 of Lissotriton vulgaris. Taxonomy (NCBI): domain Eukaryota; kingdom Metazoa; phylum Chordata; class Amphibia; order Caudata; family Salamandridae; genus Lissotriton; species Lissotriton vulgaris. Next base: position 1,640,654,169 of record NC_141695.1, read on the forward strand.
TTGGGGATGTATCCACCCATGAAATATCTAGAACCATCTGAAATTAAAACCCTGTATCAACAATTCTTGTTGAAGGGGCTTGGTGTCAGAACAGAGTAGACTCTTAATGACTGACATAAGATCTGACCATTTGAAAATCAGTCTTCACAACACCCACAGATCTTGAAGACAAAAGGATGAACGATCTGAGGTCAGTTTAAATAGTAAAATTTTTCCCTCAATTCGAGAACCTTGCCAGCGCAATGGGACATCAATAACTATGAGATATCTGAGGGAATCGGTTTACCACCCCAAGACTTCCTGCTTAAAGCAGTTCTGACTGCAAGCAATAGTGGTCTATTGATGCCATGCCGTGGGATATATTCCCTGAGAACGTCCGCCATTTGAGGTCCAATAAAACTGAAATATCAAATACTCATGCAAATGTGTCTACATAAAGTAACATGTGCCACTGATGTTATGTTATGTTATAAGGTTTTATATAGCGCTCAGCTGCCCCAGCTAAGGGGCGTCCCGGTCAAGTTTACATGTACCAAAGCATAGCAAAGAGTGAGATGCATGACAGCTACCATGGGTTAACATTCAGAGTGCAAACCTTTAAAAATGTCTACATGGTTCAGGGTTTTTTATTGTTGGGCATTGAATACTATCAATATTTTGTGTGGTACGTCTCATTTAAATTGACATAGTATGAGAAAACTCAGCAGGCAACATCATTGTGAAACCCTGCCCCAGTGTCAGCCAGAGGTGTAATGCGGTGGGGGGGGGGGCGATTTTGCCCATTACCAATGAATATCTGTGAGATATGGGAGACTCAGAGGACCCTCATCACGCTATGCAGTGGGACCCCATCCTTTTGTGTTCCTACATGACTGCAATGCTGTTTTTATTTATGCACATCCAGGATGCATTTGAATTGTCCTGGTGTAAGTGGAATAGATAATATGGAAGTGCAGACAAAGTTCCTGTTTACACAGAACATACTTTGAAAATAGAGACATGCACTGTAAAATAATTTTTCTAGATTAATGAAATACTGTAAAAAAATTAATAAACTGGATATCACCATTTTTGTTTGCTCTAAGAAATTCTCAAACATGAGTTTACTGATACAACCATAAGTTATAAATGTATGGAATCACCATTCACAACTCTGACAGTCTTAAATGATGGAACTAAGTGGTATGAAGTGTTTGTAAATTGTCCACACTCTTGTAAACTATAGCCATACATGGGTAGTTGTAAATTACACGTTACAGTATGCACGCCTAAATCATTGCTATTGTGAATCAGCTTTTCACTGTTTCACTCAGTGAAGTAAGTTGTTCAGAGAGGAAAGAAGGTAAAGCGAAGAGAAGAACAGCATATGGGGACAAGGAAAGGGTGAGAGTGAAAGAAAGGTATGAAACATTACTGGCACCTCTAAATGCTGTAGTGAAAATTCCCACACATACAACATGGCTACACAGGCTCTGGCACATTCTAGGTATGGAGAAGATAACTATATCCCTGGCTGGGAGGGGAGCTGAATTTGGGGACTTGTGGAGCCCATATGTGTCATTGCTCTCACAGGAATATGGGGAATTAACATGCCCAAGATATCTCTACTTGTTACGCTTATCAGAGGCAACTTCGCCATCAGCAACTTTAGGTCATTGAACACAACCAAGGCTGTGCAATTCAAATGTTCCTATGTGTGGGTCAGGGAAGGGGAGGTAGGGTCACTGTTGGGGAGGCGGGTAGGGTTCTGCCAGCACGTAATCATCACACTATGCATGTCTACAGAGAATGTTCTCTCTTGAGGGAAGTGAATCTGCTGATGGCATTGTTCATTTTATCTTTAAAAATGCTAATGAAGGATTTGAACCATAGATGCTGTAGTGGTGTAACACAGGCCCCTGCAGCCCCAGTGGTGTAGGCAGCCACCAATCCTTCTGGGGCCCCTCAACCCTCGAGGAGGGCCCACATTCCGCCCAACGCCAATGAATATCCGTGAGATATAGAAGACTCAGGGGCCCCTCTTCACATTCTGAAGGGGGCCCCATATTTATTGTTGTGCCACTTAACATCTGAGCTTTGCGCCGCCTTCTGATATGGCAGGAAAGAAGGCATGGAGGCAAACCAAGTAGGGTTGAAGGGCTAATAAATGGAGGCAGGGAAAGTGTACAAGAAGGGGCACCTAATGAAATGACATTGACAATTTCTGCGTCCTCACATCTACCTCACTACTTATAGGAGGGATACAAAAAATGGCAGGCACAGAGGTATTGGGTAAATAGTAAAAAACAATGTGCCAAAGGTGCTTAGAAAGAGAGTATTGCAGAAAAGAGATAGAAAGGTACTTTTTTCTGGAACTCCTTTGACGTATGTATATTTACGGGCTGTTGTCCTCTCTTGACAACTTGTGATTCTCTCTGTCAGATTTAATAACACTGTGCTATATTGGAGTCACAAAAGTGATGCATTGCAGTTTATTTTCCAATGCAAATCCCGCTCTGCGCTAATTTGCGTCAAGGGTGCATTCAATGTGTGGGACCTGGGCATTTCCACCAACCACTCATGGGTTCTAATACAAATATGTATCTACTAATATTGGTAGACAGGGATTTACACAAACATTTAAGCTCCTTGCGGAAGGTGTAAAGTTGTATCTTTTCTAAAATCTTTGCATGTGCTGCACTGTACAGTACACATAGAAAGTGGGGTAAGAGTTAAATTATGTCAATCCATAGTATTGTTTCTGGAGGGGTACCATTCCAGCACAAAACCTATGCTTTATATCACACACCCTTGCACCATACATATCCTTGCACTATGGTGCAAGAGTGTATGCATTGGTGCAAGGCAGTGACAAGCAGCACCATCTTAATAGCGATGACTCTGCTCCACTCTCCCTTGGACGCAACTCAACACACCAGCTTTGGTTGCATGAAAACTTAATACATGTGACCCTCTACAATTCAGGAAGGAGGTGATTGATTATGGGATGTGGGATAATAAACGAGAGAGAACAGGAGAGAGATAAAAGATGTTAGCACTGTAAGGCTTAAGGAGGAAAAGAGAATAAGCCCACGTAAAGGCCTGCGCTCCCATGAAGCCCAACTTGCAAAAACGTGAGTTCATTCTGCATTACAACCCTAAATTTGAGAAGGAGAAAGTGGGCTGTGTAGGCCTCGAAATAGCAACATAGGTGTCCACTTCACGGGGGAGCAACGACTTTCTGACTGGAATCCGAAGCAATGACAGAAAAGATATTTTGGTGGGTGAAATAAGTACGATAATCCCTGGTTGAAGTGACTCAATAAAAAAAAACAAATACATAGAATTCGCAAGTGACCAAATAGTTTAAAACTTAGAAGTAAAAATAACATTTGTAACCAAAAGTGCATTAAAACAATGTCACTTTCAAACATTGATAATAAATTGTTGTATAAAGTTTAACACATTGTTTTGCCATGTTTGTCGGTGTTTATCTCTTTTGGAGCCAGATTGCACAACACGTTGCAATTTAAATTGTATGTTCAGTCTGGGCATTCTTTCATTCCAGCAATAACCGGGAGGAGTTAAATTAAGCTTCTTCAACTTAACAGCCCAGATGAATATCTAGTTTGATTCGTCTCTACCTATGACCATTTAGTTCATCTGTCTACACAGTCGTGCCTGTTTAAATTTTAATATGACAGCTTGCTGCACATGACTTGGTAAAGTGACGGCCTGTATAAACATACCATTTATCCCCATGTTCAAAGGGCTGTGCTGTGAATCTCAGTTATACTTGACAAAACCAGTTCCTGGCTGGTTCAAAACGAGAGCTAAATTAAAACAGGAAATAAAGCAGAGTACACTTTTAATTTGCAAGGAAAGCCTCTGGCAGGGGTCTTTTTTAGCTTCCAGGATAGGAAACCCGCCATCCTCTGAACAATGTTCGTTTTTTTTTCATCATTGCTGCCTGTTGCCATCTGTGCTTCAATGCATTATTCATTTTTTGTGCGGTTCTGCCAACGCAGGATTCTCAAAGTGCATTTATTTATTCTATTATTTTGTACAACTGCTCTGCACAGTTATGGATATACCCATCTCTATAGAAACTAAGACAACTGTATAAGCTGTGTTTCACTTATCTCTTGGACTCTGGGGTTAACCACTTCAACCTTCTGTGTTCATTCATTTATCTAAATTAGTTCAGTACACTCTCTAAGCCATTTGCAAAACCTTTGTGTTTATTAATTTATTTTTGAAGTTTCAGCCATAAATTTCTGGTTTTCCTGGACTTTTAAATTTGAAAGGCTTTGAAATCGAGCTTAAAGCTGGTGGTGAAAATGGTGAAAGTTCCACTGAAAAGAAAGGTACAAAAGATTTATAAAAGGCAGACCGATGCTCAGTCAGTAGCTTCTAAACTATATTAATCGATTAGAACCAACCAAACCAAAACCTTAATGGAAAAAGGGTGCATTGAGGCAAAGAAAGAACTAATTGAAAGCCCCTTGAAAGGCCAGGTTTTGAGATTTTTTAGGAAAAAAGAACCACCTACAACAAATTAAGTGTAGGCGGTGGGCTGGTACCCTAGTCTAGTACCGATAACTGCCGCGGAGCATCCACCCCACCTGACCCCTGGAAACCTGGGTGCAGTGCTTAATTTGAGCCTGTGATTTCGAGTGCTCGGTACCATCACTTCATTGCCAGAGCCTGCACTTATGACAGCTGCCTCAGGGTGGCGGTGTTTGTGTACTTTAAAGATTAGCAGAAAAACAGTTGTTTGTTAATTCAATATACATTAAAAACAACTAATATCTCCCACCTGAGTCATTCTTAAAGCTTTGGCAGCCTTGGGCAGTCTGAATTGTCACAGTTGTAGCAGTGTGATGGTTAGTAGTTGTGTAAGTACAGTGGCAATGAGTGGTGCAAAGTGCAGGGGGGGCGATCCTGTCGAGGGCCTGGCACTTATTCTTTTTACAAATCAAGCATTGCCTGGGTATGTTGTAAGATGGAATCATTAGCTGATCTTAAAGGTGTTGGAAGAGTGTAGAAGGAAAGGATATTCCACAGATCAATCAGCCTGACTTTATGAACAGCTATGTGGATATGAGATAATATTTTTAATTGAATACGTCTAGAGACTGGATGTCAATGAATATCCCTCAGTCCCAAAAATGTTTTGCAGTGTTTGGGAATGTTAAGTAACAACTTGGCTGAAGCATGCTGGACAATCTTCAGGCTGTCAGTAAGTTTTCTGAAAGTCCCTAAGTATAGGGCACTCAAATAGTCATCATTGCTGCCTGTTGCCATCTGTCTAGTTTAGCCTGTAAGTGACTAGCGCCTGAACCATAGTTTTCCTAGACGAAAAAGGCAGTAAAGAAAAATCCTTATGAAGAGTTATTAGTAACCCAAAGAAAGTGGCGGTAAGAGACTGGATCTGCTGACGAAAAGATAATTGAGATTTGAATTTGACTCCCAAGTTGCGTAAAGATTCACCTGGACTCTAAGAGGTGTCCAGCCCGCCCGGCCACCTCTCATTCGCCAAATGGGAGGATTGTGGCCAAGAATTATTAATTCTGTCTTATCGGAGCTTAATCTTAGATGCTTTTGTACCATCCAAGTAGCAACTGATGTCATACATTGCTTAAATTTACATTTGGTATGACCGATCTCCCTGCAAGTCAAAATGTACCTTTTAATCCACAAATTGTCTGTTTACTGACCTATGCCAGCTGTTTACTAACATCCAACAAATATTTCAGATTGCATTTAACTATTGGCCTAATGGGTCAGTGGCATGATGCAAAATGATGGGGTCCTTCTTTAGAATTTAAAGCGGGCCCTCTTAGTACTCCATGACCTACAGATATTCATTGGCTTTAGCTGAATAGGGTTCCCATGATAGGTTGAGGGGCCCTGGAGGCCTGCAGGCCCCCATGCCTGGCAGGGGGTGCAGGGGGTTTGCGTTACGCCTCTGTAATGGATGCCTGGCTGCAGAACTTCCATTTTCGCTCAAGCACTAAATCTACTCTACTGCCAAATCTAGAGAGGTATGTAGTTATGCCAGTCAACGTTTTTGCTCCTGAAGCCACTCACGGTCATGGCTGGAGCCACTTTAAGAGAATAAATGTGGCAGAAAGTCCACCAATGCATTTTGCCATGGAATGGTTGAACTGTTGTCACTTATGAGATATCTGAATATGGAGATCAAACACGGGTCTGTCTTCAGGAATCACTTAAGTAATGTACCCATATGCTGGGAGTTTTTTAAATGTTAGGGGCATTTTTAAGGGTTTTTTTTGTTCTGTTTCACTGTGCTGCACATCAGTCCTAGGTAGAAAAAGACGCCCTTGGAAGCAGCGTCAAAAGGGTTGCCATCAATTGGATAGTCTTTGTGATGCAATTTCCTCTGTTGTCAAATACACAGAAGAGGTGCTCCAATAGCAGACTCTGTACATCAGGGAAGTCAAGGCAGAAGAGAGCAGTCATTAAATCTATGCTTTCTTAGAGGAGAGCATGAGGTCCATCGATTTCTCACTATTCTTCCCAATTTCAACATCTGAACAAATAAACCAAATTTGCAACATAATGTAGCCTCATCTTCAACTTTGAAGCAAGAAACATCCACAAAAAATTGCAGGACCGGCCTAAACCAAAAAACATGGTCATAAGGTTTAAACTAATACAGTTTATCCTCTTTGACTAACATACTGTTCCTTTCTCCTTCGTTTAACAAGATGCACACACACAAGATTCTGTAGGCTTAATTTAGACCTGGGTCAACAAAGCCCAAGTCTCCATCCACTCCCTTGGATACTGGAATCCCTACACCCTAATTTAAGAGGTCTAGCTGTGACAGGTAGTGATGCAAACTAATAGCCAAATGTAGGAGCATAGAGAGAAAGGGAAAAAGGGCACCCTCCACCCATTTATCATTAGATCATAAACTGTCCCATCTAGATATATCTGGATAGTTAACCTATAGGACTTTTGGCCCCTTAAATGTATCAGTCAAGGAGTGATGGTAGCCTATATTAAGCTCAAGTGCCCTACCTATGGCGTGTGTTTTACAGAGCACTATGGTGAATGATCTCCTCACATTGTCCTGTTGAAAGGAGACACCTCACTGAAGAAACCTAGGGGAACAATGATAGATCCATTCAGTGCCTCAGGCTTATCATCATAGGTGTGCTCCTCCAAGCCCAAATGTAAGGGGAACTACAAGTGTTTTGTTTTCTGTGAACGAAATTTGATTTCTGGGTTGGCTGTATATAGTTGTACCCTAGTCAGTCCTACTATTTTGCATTGCTACCCCTCTTGTTGTAGTGCTCCTCTCTAGATAATTATTAACATACAAAAGTCGAAGCATGTGTACACTCCAAACAACGGTTGCACTGCGAAATCCGAAACTGTGCATCACAAATGTACTAAGTTTTATCCAAATTTTTTTCTCCTTTTATTTCAAGTAATCCAATATTATGTGACTTCATCATGTTACATGGTAGACTTTGTAGTATGTATAGCTTTTACACGGCAGTTATGCATCATGCCTCTTACTGTCGCATGCCCATACATTAATCAAATCCTTAGTGGTTCTTCTTTACCCAATGCATTTCGGGCTTATTCTATAGCCCTTCTTCAGGGGTTCACTATAAGTTTAAAAGAACATGACCATTAGACAATGCCTCACCTCAATTGTATATTCCACAATTCAACATTTGCTATTACCCCGATTTAAAAAAAAAGAAATTTTCCCGCTATGCGCGATATTATGCGCAACGATCTCCCGCTTAAACACCGGTTCACTCCACATCTCACTAGTTTGTTTTACAGCGTAATAGTAAAGACACGTCCTCTCACATTACTCCCCAGGTTTCTAAATCCATAATTCAAAATCTTTAATGCAATGGTCATTATAATGGTCACTACAATTTCTCATGTTCAAATTTCAACGTTACTCACACTACTAACATCCTGATTATTAACTTGTTTTCCTCAAAACTCCTCCCCTCACAGTTAAACAATAGTGATGACCTAACTGTTGTGGCTCGCTACTATTGCAAACAACAACTCCCATAATCCAATTCGTAAATCTGCATTTTCATCTGAGTTTTCATGGAAATACCGGTCATTCCTAGTTTCGTATATAAGCTTTTCTCTAGATAATGACATTAGTCATGTTGCCTCAGACAGCTGAAAAATGTGTCTAATCTTAGTAGTCGCAACCACGCTGATGCAGTCTTGTCCCTTCAGGCAGCCCTACTTACATATTTGGTGGGAGCAGGACTGGCATCCTATCACAATGGATTGAGTACACTGCTATGTCTAGAGAAACCCTTGAATGCCCCAGGTATTGCCATGCACACGTCTGCCAATCGTAAGCAATCTGTACTTCCCAGGCATTGGCGACGTGGTCCTCATTACCCTAGCATCATGGGAAAATTTAGAAGTCACATCACTGCTATTTAATTGGTGCAAGCGCAACCTTTGGCATTGGTGAACAGGAGGAATTGACCAAAGTTTATAGCAAAGTACACTTGTGGGAACCCTGGGGAGGCTCTCAATTTTAGAATTTTTGCTCCTGCCCATCAGAGAGGAATCCAAGGGCTTTTCAATATCACCTGGGTACAGGGAGGATGAGCAACATCATTCCCTTGTCCCAACCTTCAGAAGTTCAAGAGACTTCCTTCATTGACTGCTTTACATTCTATTATACCTGAAGGTAAACAACATTTACTACAAAACTTTTTCCCCGCAGGGAATCACAACGCGGTTGTTACAGTGACCGTGTTGTAATTCTGCATGCCATTACTCCGCAAGTCGGAACTTGCGGAGGGGGGGTGAGGTGTTGGATTTAAAATCCAACACCTTCCCTAGTGTTCGCACAGACTGGAGTTGGAATAGTAAATTATACTATTCCAACATCCAGCGCCCCCCCTTCGCAAGTCGTTGTTCCGACTTGCAGAGTAATGGTATGCAGAATCACAACGCGGTCATTGTAACAACCGCATTGTGATTCCCTGCGTGGGAAAAGACTGCGGGATAACAACATACATTCATACCTGAAAGCTCAGTCGACAATCAGATCAAGCTCAAAAAGGTGATAATTTCATAAAAAAGCAAATGGTTTATTAACATGATTTCAAAGAAAAAGTCTATAAAGCTTTAACTGTAGAGAAATGGTATTTAAATTAAAGATAATATTTATGCATTTAGCCAAATAATATGGGGTGCTGATCCACTTAGCAAGAAAACATGTCAGCGTAAGCTCATACACTTAGTTTTTCCTGATCCCCTGATCTTAGTCCTTTATGATAAGGGGCAGCACAAGGAGGCCACTCAGGACCCCATAGCCTTAGATTTAGTAAACTCTAGTCCATATTGTTCCCCATTCCCAAATCCCACCAGATCTGCTGGGATTTTATTTGAAGGTGAGATAAAAAAAAGAGCCAATTGCTAAAAGGAAGAGAATGCCCTGCAAATGCCTTGCAATCTACAAATTGATCGAACCACAGCCACGAGAACTGCATTACGAAGATCCCACCACTTTCAAAAGACCCAGTGCCTACACTCTCGAAAGCCCCACCATTGTCTTCATTACATTTTATTTATTTATTTTTGTCATTTTATATACATGGCCCGAAGGCATCAGAGCTCTTTACAACACACAGAATACAGGGTTACAGCAGGTTACAGTAATAGTAGTTAAACTCAGACGTTTGCATCAGTGTAAGCATATGGAGTTACTGCAAGAGACAGTTAAAACAATTGGGCAGAGGACATACGCAGTTAACACCTTAGCAGCTATGGAACGTCCAGCTCCAGTGCTGAACGTTCCATTGCGCAGGTGCAGTTGGAACGTCCAACGGCCGACGGCAGCACTCCCGAGGTAGTGGTGCCGTCGGCCGTTGGAATAGGCGCAGCACTTAAGGTGTTAAAGCATTGATTTAGAAGGCTGGTTCATATAACAAAGGCAGATCAGGGCGCAATGGAGAGAGGAATTAAGCCTGTTCGAAGGTGAATCAACCAAGATGTCCATCAAATAGGAGCTTTTTGAAGGTGGCTAGGCTCTTGGTTAGATGCTGTGAGGGAGGCAAAGAGTTCCAGATTCTAGCGGCACTACCAGAGAAAGTCTGGTTCATGTATCATTCTCGACTGAAGATGGGGGGGTTCCAGGAGCAGTGAGATATCTCCCATTCCATAATGGTAGTTATGCAACAACTACAGAACCCCGATTCAAACAAAAAAGTAGTAAATCTGCACTTTTAGAAATACTCGTGAGAACAGATGAAGATTTACTACATTATGCAATTTAGTAAACATTGCTGATACACCTCGAACGTCACTCCAGTCGCACATTTCCAGGCAAACTACTGGCAGCTTCTTGTGGAATTTTCATACAAGAAAAAGTTCTCCCAGAAAAAAAAAACATCCCTACTACTATTGTAGTAGAATATATTTCACCAATTTGAGGGAACTGTGTATGTCAATTCACTATGTAATAATGAAACTTAGATGTACTATTGTATAGACGTTACAAGTATTAAATTACTTTACCACAAGTGCGATAAAAAACTAACAAAATAAATGGAAAGATGCACTCTGAGACCTCAACAAGTTACTACAGGTCTTTCTGGATCACATTATATATAGTTCTAGTTCCCCATTACCAATTTCCATCCATCACCGCTACTTCGCCATCACTGGAAAAGAGGGCCAGCAGCTGCAATGCTGCTAGTGACCAAATTAACCAACTGCCTCTTCCTACCATGCTTGGATGTCAAGAAAGGTCCTGATTTGCATCCATTGTAGGAACATCGAGATTTCAATCTTCACAGGAAAGCCACGACTCCTCATGTTTTCCTTATGCAGATTTTGGTGGGAAAAACCTGGCAAAACTTGTTGGTGGATAATTGGAAAATAGGGGATTTCCATTTTCGTTTGCAAATAATGCCATTGAGTAAGACAAATGTATTTTTAATCAAACCAAGGAATCAAAAAAGATCAAAATCATATTTTTATCATCCAAAGCTATTAATGCATTATTGAGAGATATGGCAAGATATCTCTAAAGTATATTCCCTCGCATACTGGCATGTATACATTAGGTTATGGGGGAATACTGCATTGTCAGAAATATTTCATGACTCTGTTGGAAGTGGGTGGCAAAGCAGGGGTATAGAACAACTCGGCCAAGTGTATGATGGGCAAGGGTTCCGGTTGCTTTGCAGGAAGAGTATGGGTTGCCATAGACTACGTTTTTTAAGTATCTGCAAATAAGGGACTATCTGTTAGGCGGATTGGGCCTAGCACAGATACCAAGTCCCTTGGAGGTACTTATTGTACTTTTCCAGACTTATGGTCGGGGGTTAATCAGCAAAGCCTATAAGAAGCTCTAAGATACAGCTAGTGACGATGGCATACAAGTTGCAGCAAAGCTAAGTCGGGGTTTCCACATCAATATAACCAGCAACGAAGTACAGGAATCTATGGCGGCTATAGATACAGCAGTAGCAGCGGTAAAGGAAATTGTGCTGAGAGCAATACAGGACTGAGGATGTCTCTCGGGCCCATTTGTATCATTTCTAATCATATGCGCTCGTTTGTGTGTTGCACTGGTTTGGTTCCAAAAACAGGGCCCAGTATCAATGAAATCTGGTCTTTGCTTCGTGAAATATATGAACTGGAAATGGCTCTCGCGAAAGCTAGAGGTCCACGCTTGTGGCGAAAATTTGAACGGATGTGGTCTGGTACTCAGTGGGATTAGAACTGTGTGCTTTACATACTTTGCTGGGGCTCATGTTTAACAAGATGTATTTGAGTTTATAATTAATCTTTGTGTTTGTTTTCTAATTTTGTTTTTCTCTCTCTTTTATGCTCCCTTGTTCTCCCCTTCTATTGCTATTTCTGTTAGAAGTTTGTCAATGCAATTTCCTGATGTGCTCGCTTTCTGTGTATCGATTTGCATTTATGGCTAAATAAATAAAATAAAAAAATAATAATGCAATAAAATGTAAAACTTAATTCTCTTATATATAAAAACCGAGCAATACAAATCTTTTATTCCATGAGTCCTGTTCACAAAGGTATCTTCGGCTATAACCGTAGGTGAAATTAACATGTCTAATTTACACCTGACATAAATTTATAAAGTGCTGAGGGTGACTTTCCAGTCACTTCAGTTGGCTGTAGAGGTAGTGGTGTAACCAGGGTGTCATGGACCTTAAAGCAAGCATGGAAAATGGCTCCCCAGTGTACCTGCTTGGCTACTAAAGGGAGTGCTTGCTGGGGTCTAGTTGGCCTCTGGCATCCCTGGGACCTGGAACCACTGAACATGCTGAACAATTGATAGCTGCTCTGTTGGGTTGATTTTTTGTAGGTTGTCCTGCAATAGACTTTAGAAGTGATACACATCCAACTAGCTGCAACGTCATGAATTGCAACCCTCAGTTGCTCCACTTCTGTTCTTCAGCATTTAGTCAAAGGCTTGTTTGGACAACTGATCTTCAGACATTTCTTGAGTCGTAGGTGATTGTATGCTGCCGCCCTACTTGGTTCAAAGTTGTGCCAATCTGTGAAGCTCTGCACACCCTGAGTTCTACCTTTATGATTTTGACAGCTTAAATACTTGGTGAGTCGTTCCAGGCGATATGGATTATCGAAGGTTCCTGGTTGGTACATAAGGTGGAGTTTACTTTTCTGCATTTACCCCAGAAGGACATGAAATCACTGTACAATTAAAAGTAAGACATTATGGTATTGGTGGAGGTAGCTGGCATTGGTGCAGCACATTCTATGACATTCGGTATAAGGGGGGGGGCTCTTCACCCCAGTCACAGTGCCCCATACAACTATGGGGCCGTGAGGTCTATTTCCTCCTTGCAGTAGGGCCCAGGGCATTCATGCTATGCCACTGGGTGGGGGTGAATGTGGTGCGGGTCCCAACTTGTGAACAGTGTTATTGCATAAGAACAAGAAATACTAATATCTAAACCAGATTAAGTACATTTTTCAGCAGTCTCGCTGGGAAGCGATTTATACTTACACAGTATCTGATTGATTGCCCCTTTTTATAGATTCACTTTGTGTTTATCTTTGTTTTACCTGGCTATGCTTCTTAATTATTCCGCCCAGCTTTGTGCTGAAGCCTCTTCAGAACAATTACTCCACTCCCCACTTTCCCTCACGGAGAGACATTTAAAATGTATTACTGGAGAGTACATTAAAGTCAGTGCGAATTTACATGCTGTAATTGATGAGGAGGCGTCTGGTTCATCGTGACCTATTTCTGCCAGCTCTCAGTATGAACAACGTGGAGATGAGAGCGAGAGGCAGGGAAACAGAGAGATGGGCATGTACACTTTTAACTTCTTGGCTGGTACATTGGGTCAAACACACTTTTCTGCAAACATTATAATCGGATTCCACAGGATTAAAGAAGGACGGCAAGAGTACAGTATGGTCTGTCCTCTCTTTAGACTTCCATGAAGTAAGCAGCCTTTTATGGATGCCCAGTTGGAGGGTGCTACATTTATCACACCCCATTAAATCCGACACCATAGTAGGCCTGTGCGGAATTCTCATGTCCGATGGCGGAATTTTCGATGCCGTCCGTGGAATCGCAGGAATTTTGGTAATTCCGCATTTCTCTGGTAACGCGAAATTACTGGTAAATTCCGCTGGTGGAATTAAAAATTATGTAGTGTTTTTTAAACTTTAGACAGCGCTGCATACTAATCGGTGCCCATACTCTGCAGTGATTAAAAGTTTTAACCCCTTCGATGCTGATGACGAGCTCAGCTCGTCATCAGCCACGGTAGTCGTGTGCGGATGACGAGCTGAGCTCGTCATCTAACGCGGCTTTTAGAAAAAAGCCGCGTAGCGGAAAAATAACCGCCGCAGCGATGCGGTTAATGACTGTAGGCTTTGTAAGGGTGATATACAGTCGTTACTAAACTTTAGAAACCACTGCATATCTCTCTGCGCCCTTGAATACTCTGCAGTGATTTAATCACTGCTGATTATGCAGCACCCTGAGTGGTATTTGGCTGTACTATTTTCTTAGTGCAAAATGCATCCTTGCATCCATTTTTGGAAGCGAGAGTGCATTTTGCACTGATAAAATAGCGCCAATGTAACTCTGCAGAATTATCAAACTCCACAACTTCCGGCCACCCCTAGTTTACAACATATCAGTGTGGTCAATACCACTGTCAATGATGCATAAAATACAGATTTTGGTGCTTATTGCCCCAAAATCCATATAGTCAGGTAATTATCAGTACTTGTTTTCTCAATTAAATTGCAGTGGGCTGACGACTTCATTGCACCAGTATTTAGAAGGTGTGATAAACTCTGTATCACTCATAATTCCGACTCCTGCATTGGTCAGAATTTTCTGCCTAACTTGTAATCAGAGCCTGTGCAGTAGTGCAAAGCACATCATCGATAAAATCGGTCCACATGGTTAAATATAGTGTATTGAATAGTATTCTTAGTGGTATATATATATATATATATATATATATATATATATATATATATATATATATATATATATATATATATATATATATATATATATATATATATATATATATATATATATATAATGAAATTATTTTTATAGCACAAAGCTAGCCAACAAGCAGCAGACCACTTACAGTTAACAAGTGAACTATGAATATTACAAAAGACATAGGTAAGAGTAAGGAAGAGGTATGAACTGAAGAAGTCTGCTTGAGGCATTTCCGAAAAGGACGGTTAGGAATTAGACCTATGTGGTCTGAAATAGAGCTCTTCAAGCTTTCAGCTTTGAGAATGTTTCTTTTGTTGTTTTAGTTGTTGCTCTTAGGGATTTAAAGAATTAGGCGATTTCTGCTCCTGGTTTTACGTAGGCTGACCATGAGAATGCCTTTATTGTTCAGCTAGAGAGGTAGGGCAGTGTGGATGCTGTTGGACGTGGAACTATCTGCAGATTTACCCCCAAACTTTTTGCCTTGAACCACCCTTGATATTTGAACCCGTTTTTGTTGGCAACACTTTACCACTGCTAACCAGTGCTAAGGTCCCTGCCTTTAAACATGGTGAAATAGGCTTACACCCAATTGGCACACTTGATTTACTTATAAGTCCCTAGAAAGTGGTAAGAAATGTAACCAGCACCTGTAAATTGAATACTACTAGTGGACCTGCAGCACTCATTTGGCCACCCACATAAATAGCCTTTTAAACATGTCTCCGGCCTGCCATTGCAGCCTGTGTGTGCAGTTTTAAACCAATGTTTCAACCCCAAAGGTAGGTCTTAAACAGTCCACAGTGCAGGGTGAGGCATATTTAAGAAGTTGGACATGTGTTTATACGTTTTGCATGTCCTGGTAATGAATGATTCTTAAATTTGTTTTTCACTACTGCAAGGTATACCTCTGCCATTGGGTTACCTTATTACATTTAATAAATGATACCATTTGATTGGGACTATGTTGGAATGTCATGTTTGATATGTAAGGAATTGTAATTTAAAATGCTCTTTAATGGTAAAGTCGTACTTTAAGTCCCAGCTCTGAAAATACCACTTTAGAAAGTTGGCATTTTCTTGTCCTAATCATTTGGTGCCAGCAGCTTGTATCTGGGTCACATGACTACTACATTTGCACTTAAAAGTAGCTGTCTCAGCCCACACACAAATAACTTCACACTAGCCTTTTGTGACCCCAGACTCAGAGGTGCCTGAGAAGGGAGGCAGGAAATTCCAGACACCTCAGTGGGGGAAACTCCAGATATTTCTTCTACTTCTAAGCAGGCACCAGGCATAAAACTAGGTCTATCAGACCCACTCTTCAGTACACTTCTGGACCTGTGGAATACTCAGAAGAAGGACTGCTCTGCTGCCCTGCTGCTGGAAGGATTGGCCTGTGGACTGCTGCAAGAAGGACTGCCCTGCAGCCCTACTGCCTGAGGAAGGAAGACTGGACCCTCTCTGTGAACCCAGAATTCACAGAGCTAGCCGACTCGTCTCTTGTTCTGAGCTTCAGGGATATAACAAGCTCCAGAGACTGGCCCTACATCTACCCAGCTGCTCACACTCAACTGGACCTGTCTGTGCCCTGCTGCTGGCCTCTGCTGGAGTGAGCCCTGATACCCAAGAGGTGCCACCCCAGGTTCTAGAATCTTGTTCTGCATTACAGTGTACTCCTCCTGGACAACAGTGGGTTTCTTCAGAACAAACTTAGGGCAATGCAACTCAATGCTGTGTGACACAGGACCTAGAATTGGAGCACCTCACAACCCCTGATTGGTGGCCTCATCTGAACTGATGCAATGAAACGCAACTCGATGAAGGACCTCCCATTGCAGCCCTGTTGGTAGCTCATCTGAACTGACACAGGACCTTGCATTGCAGCCAGCACAGCTCCTCATTGGGACCGCTGCAGGGTAATGCAACCCAACGCGTGACCTTGGATCACAGCCCTTGCAGCGTCTCATCAGAAGCTGTGCGACACAACACTCTGCATCAGGGACATAAAGTCATATTTTCAGTGGGACTAACCTGTTCCCTGTGAACAGCCTGCACTCCATCTCAGTGGGCCTGAACTTGTGAGTTTTTCACAATCCAGCGCAATCAGATAACCACAGTTAGCCCTTTGCACTTTTTGGGGCTACTTTTATTTAAACTGTTAATATTCAATAACTCCAGATCTACTGATTCGGTCTTTGTCATTTCAATGTCAAATAATTGATTAAATGTTACTTTATTGTTCAAATTTGGTGTGGGATATTTCTTGTGTTGTGTTTTTACTTTATAACTGTTTGTGTGTTGCATATATACTTTACACATCACCTCTAAGTTAAGCCTGCCTGCTTTCGTGCTAATCTACCAGAGTGCTAAATACTTGTTAACTTAGTGACTCTTTATGGTCTACTGTGACAAGGAGTGTGGCTGTTGCTTAGGTAGGGTTTTACATTCCCTCAAATAATAACCAGATTTCTCACATTGGTGCTCAGTGGTGTGAGTCAGTACTTGTGTTTGTGCAGTGACATACAGTGATTTCTACAACACAGACATCCCATTAAAAATAATTTGATACTGAATTCGGCCTTTGACTTCTTGATTGCACTCTTTTGTTTTTTCAAAATTCACTTTTATTATATCTGACTTTCTGCACCTGTGGCCCTACCTGCAAGCTTGTAGTTTGAGCTCAACATCCTGGAGAGCTACACTGTGGCTGAGCTCAGACAATTCTGCAGGGAGAGGAGACTTCCAGCAAAAAGAAGCTCTAAGAAGCAGGAGATCCAGAAGGCCCTTAGGGCCAAGTGGGCTGCCAACTATAGGCTACCAAGGAGAAGGAGGTGGACATTGAGGAGTAGAAGGAGGAGGAGATGAGGAGAAGAACAGTAACCCCCTGTTTGTGGCCCGAGGGAAAAGAGGCTCCTGCCGGATCCAGGGCCAGCAGCAGCAACTCAACCCACACTCTGTCCTCAGAGGAACTAGTGAACATGAAAGTAGAAAGGGAGCACGGGTTGCAGCGGGCTAAACTAAAACTAGAGGTAGCCAAAGAGGAGGTTGCTGCCAAGAGGTCCCTTGGAGAAAGGAAACTGGCCCTGGAGGAGAAGCTGTCAGAGGAAGAGATGGTCTAGGGGGCCTTGGAAGAAAAAAAGATCTTGTTGGCCCATGAAGTGAGTCTTGCGAAGTTGGACCTCAAACCAGGTCAAGCAACAATGGTGGCAGCAAAACCGCAGTGTCCAATGGGGACAAGAGAGTCCACCTTCTTAAATACCTGTTGCCTAGCTCTGTGATGGGGGATGACATTGACAAATGGAATTCAGATTATGAGGTAGGCCTGAGGGTGCACCTAGTCATGTGTTGGCAGAATGGGCCATCTTGACTTAATGGGAGGGGCGGAGCTGTTACCTACTACACTTTCTTCAAAGGAGCTGCCTCAGCCCACAGACAAAGAATTTCACACTAGCCTTTTGTGAGCCCGGACCCAATTGAGCCTGGCAGGGAGGCAGGAAACCCCAGACACCTCAGACGGGGGAAAAATCTAGATGTTTCTTCCACTTGAAAACAGGCACCAGGTATAATGCTGGCACTATCAGGCCCACTCTTCAGTACACTTCTGGACCTGTGGCAGACTCAGAGGAAGGTCTGCCCTGCTGTCCTGTTTCCCTGCAGTAAGAAGGACTGAACTGCTACCCTGACAACTGAGAAAGGAAGATTGAATCTCTTCCGTGAACGCAGATCCACCAGAGTGACACCAGAGACCTGTCCTGCATCTGCCCAGCTGCCCACACTCAACTGAACCTGCCAGTGCCCTGCAGCTGGTTCTTCTGGAGTGAGTACTGTTCCCCAAGATGTGACTCCCACATCCTATACCATTGTCTAGCATTAGAGTGTACTCCTCTTGGCTAAAATGTGGGTTTCCTCAGAACTGTGCACTATGATGCAAATCAATGCAGCACGACATAGGACCTTGCTTTGTAGCATCTAGCAGCCCTTGATTGAACCTCGCATTGAAACCTTGGCAGTAGCTCATCCGAACTGACACAGGGTGACGCAACTTAGCATAGGTCCTCCCATCGCAGCTCTCACAGCTCCTCATAAGAATCGAAGCAGCACGACCCAACACTTTGCATCAAGGACATAAGGTAAAATTCTAAATGGGAGTAACCTGGCGCTGTATCTGGCCTGCACTCTATCGCAGTGGGCCTGAATTTTTTTATTTCTCCTCATCTGACATGTCCAGATAACCATAGTAGGTGCTTTGCACTTTTTGGCGTCACTTCTATCCAAACCTTTGCAATTCAAGATCTACAGTTCTATTGATTGGATCTTTGCTGTTTTGATGTCAAATAAGTTAGTACATGATGCTCTCTTTTTCTAAAGCGTTGTGGGATTTTTTTGTGCTGTATCTTCACTTTATTACTGTTTGTGTGTTCCATGAATACTTTACACATTGCCTCTGAATGAATCCTGACTGCTTTTATGCCAAACTACCAGAGGGTTAACGGCAGGTTAATTAAGTGACTATTTGTAGACCACCCAGACAAGGATTGTGGCTGATGCTTGGATAGGTTTCAACCCTCCTCAGGCACAACCCAATTTCTCACAATTGCTTTGTATTTAATGCACAAAATCTTGATGTAAACTCTTGAATTGAGTGGTATCCAGTAAAGATGTTTTATGATAGGGGATATGGTCAGAGAGACATAGAAACAAGGGCAAACTGTGATGCTTAGTAGAAACCTGGGTTAAACTATTACGTTACAATCAGTGGTAACCCCAGACTAATTTCCTAGTTTTTTCAACATAATGTTTGGTAGTGCAATTTCCAAAACATTCAATGTAGAATCTGACACAGCTTAGCCAGAAAAAAAGCATTTTTTACAAAGCCTCTTGACAAGACAAATTAAGGAGGAAGTTATAAATGCCCACAAGTGTGCACACAGTGAAAAGTGATGACACAGTGTAAATGCGTTGAAGACAGCGGATTTTGAGAGAAGATAGATTAAAGCCAAGCTCACTTACTTTAAGTAAAGAGCTAGCATCACTGCAGAAAGCTGAAGGGTTCATAAAAATGCCAAGTCCAATAGTAAATGGGAGATGAGAGATAATTGGCAACAGTGTTTGACTATGTTGCAGGGATTCTGCTCATGAACAGAACTATGATTGGGACCATAGGACATCAGTATGTAGGGGACTGACTCACCATACCACATCAGTTTCTATGAGCCAGAGTCCAACTAGCTACAGTGCCTCACTTGCCCTCCTAACCTTCCCAGAGGGACAAGCAAGAATAATATTTAGTAACATATGCAAAACGGAAGGGTCTTACAATATGCATAATTATGCTAACATAGGGAAAATGACAATGGTCCTTACAAGAAACACACAACAACTAAACTGTACTTATCTGCGTATTTAATCAGGTTTACACCACCTTTGGCTTGTAATCCTCCACATTTCATGATGCCCACTAAGGCACCTTTGGAAACCTGGTTTTAGAGGATTATGTCTGAAGCCTCAAGAATGAACAAATGTTAATTCCATATAACATCAGCCTTGCAGAAAGGCAGTCACAAGTCACCCTGAAAAATTATATAGACATTACATTAAAGCCTGCAGATAATGAGGAGCATCACTGATTAAAACTTGTTATGTCAATACATGTTGACTATAGATCCATCTTGTATGGAACATGATTGTCAGACAAGAATGCTAAGACTACTGCAGGATGTTGCACTTAGGATGCTGATGTGAGTCTTTCAATTCAAGTGACAGAGTTCATCTTGTCCAGTCTGCACTGTTCATGTTATTTCCCATAACAGGCATAAATCTTTGGCTTTAAAATTTGGTCGGCTGACGTGCCAGAGATGTGGAATTTAGAGCTTCAAGTCCTTCTATGCTGTTGTGATCACACATAGGTGCCGCAAACAAGAAGTGTAAAGTTTAAGGGCCTGATTTAGATCTTGGTGCACAGATTACTCCATCACAACGGTGACTGATATCCCGTCTGCAAAATATTGATCCCCTTATACCATTTGGGATTTATATTTTGGCGGGTGGGATATTCGTCACCATTGTGATGGAGTAACCTGTATTAAGATCAGGCCCTAAGTCTTGCAGACTTGGGATGCCCATTGTACCATGTGAAAAGGTTGCCAGTAAATTATACATCAGTGGAGAAGTGTGGCTCACTGGTTAGAGGAGGCAGACCTGGAAGCAGAGGTCAGCCCGGGACCAGGGTTCAATTCCCGGCTCGGCGGGGTCTTGAGTCCTAAAAATGTCCATGGACTCAACAATTCTTGCTCCGGTGCCTACTCAATTCACGGGTTCACACTCTGCGACTCTGGGCAATAGCTTGCTTAATCTCCACAACGGCCCCTCGCGGCAGGATGCCTGGCTTTCACCTTGCGGATACCCTGCTGGGGTTATCTCACAGGGGAATACCAGGACGGGTTCCCTAAGCAAGCGCTTAGAAACCGGTCGGTGATTTGCGCTATATAAATTCCTGTACATTTACATTTACATGTACATTTACACATGCACCCAGGATCTGGAATAATATGTTTGCATCCATCAGGAGTGCCCCAACCCTGTTCCAATTTATAAAAGAAAGAATGACTCGCCTCTTTAAAGACACTACCTCACAACCAATGATCCATATAAATATTTTCCTCTATGTGCGACAATAAAGGTGCTAAGTAGCTAAGGCTGTGTCCACTGAAGAAAAGCAGCAACTTAGTTTCTAGCTTAAATGGATCAAAAGGTACTAAAACCATGACTACCTGTGTTACTGCAAAGTGGAAGACCCTTCGCAAAGGTTAACTGGTCACCTTTCTGTTGCTAATTGTTGCTTGTGTGTGTTAAATTAGCACTAATGAGGTGCAGCATTTGCCAAGACAGTGTGTGGAAATGCCAAAATATTATAGTAATGCTGTCACAAAATATGCCACAGTACACCGCATAATTTGCATTTTCTTGTTGCATAATTTGGTCCTCCCCTACCGCAAAATTCCTGGGGCTCTGACTTTGGTGCAAAGTAGAGGTGGGCGAGCCACCAAATCAACAGGGCCAGCTGAGCCAAGGGTCTGCTCTAGCTCTTAGGATCCCATGCACAATCCGAGCCTTGAAAATATGTGGCATGTCAATCATGCAGCACAGATCACATAAGAATATAGTAAGGTGTTTTCAAAATTCGAATAGTCAAATGTGGAATCGTTTCACCTTAATCAGGGCCACTAGAATTATTTTATTCTGTGGCAGTGGCTTTTTTCTCATAATTATTGATTTGCTGTACTTGCCACTTAATCCATTGTCTGCTGCACAATCTGCCGATTTTGACAAAAAATTGTTTCTAGATCAAATGGATCAAAGGTTACTAAAACTGTGGCCAAGTGTTTGCAGGCAGTGGAAAGTCTTTAGCAACTGTTAACTGGTCATGTTTCAGTTATGTCTGCCTTTAGTTGTTAAACTGGCAGTAATGAGGTAAAAACTGTGCATGTGTAAAAATGACAAAGCAATGAAGTAATACAATTAAAAAATGTACAGCATTATGCCACATGATTTGTCTGTTCTTGCCGCTTAATTTAGTCAACCCTGCTGCATAATTTGGTGCTCCCTTGCAGCATAATTCTACTGGCCTTGACCTCAGTATATCAGATTGTGTGCTGAAGAATTTATTTAAAGTGATTTTTTAAACTGAACTGAAAAAATCCTGCATTTTTTATTATTTTGCAGTTTTATGTAGCAAACACAACCAGAAAGTATTGGAGTGCTTTACCTGTGCATCAGACTGCAGCATGTTTTCCCAGTTCCAAAGTCAGCAGCTCTAACAGTAATGTACATGCTCACCCTCCATATAAAACACAATCACAACCACACATGATTATTTCTGGCTGCCTGCTGCCCGTCCCAAAAAATCTCTGAACTGAAATGAAAGGAATAGCCCCTTTCGTCACTGAGGCCTTTGCTGGGCCTCCTGGTGCGCCTACCGCGGAAAGACAAAAGGGGAGTGTTCGCACCTCCCTTTAATCTTTATGAAGTCAATGAACGAAGAGCGCTCCCTAAGAGAGTCTGAGCGCTCAAAGTAGAAAGCTGGGCGTGCACGCGCGCAGCTTACAGGGAACATAGCTCACAACACTGTGACACATGACTTTCACTCTTACAAACCAGCTATCCATCCAATCATGCTTCGGCTATATCTTTTGACACTTTCTTTCGGCTAGGTGAGTTCTGTGTGACTACTACATACAAGCAAGAATTCAAGGACTAAGAGTTGCTGAGTATCAAATATGGAGGAGCACTGCTAACAGTGTGGCTGGCAGGAGCAATGTTTCCAACTTCACTATCCTAGTCCTTGCTGCAATAAATCAACAACCAGTGAGATTTAGATGGGAATGATGACATTAGGGATTACTAGATGCTTAAAACTGCATCCAGGAAAAATAAATTACATAAGCAGGTAGCCTTTAGTGTTCCATCATCACTTTTATCTATAACTTGTGCCCACCATGCACTAAACCTCCAACATATCTTGGGGATCACTTGTAGCACCAAGATCAGCATATGGGAGGCCAACTGCAGCAGAAAAGAACAATGCTCAGGGTCTCAGAGATAGAAGCTGCAAAACCACACTACTAACAATAAAAAAGCTTATACATTTCTCAACTAACATTAACCTCCAAAGTTTTGCTCTGCTGCTGCAACTGTAGCCAGAAGTAGTATTACGTGAATATTACTCAGAATGTTTCCTATAAGTGTGGTTCGGATTGTTCATTCCTCCATTTTTTTTTAAAGCCTCTGGATCAAGTTGTTTTGTTAAAGATACAAGGCATATTTACCCGATTCCTTCTTGGTGTTTCTGTTGCCCTGTTGAAAACCTTTGAGTTGAGCTTGTCAACATTTAAGACACAGTTCCCTGATCCTTTCTCAGGATTGATTGATGGTGATTCTTTTAGCTTTTGCTATGAGTGGAGGTCTTTCTCAAGCCTGAGTCTTAGGGCCTGTTTTAGATCTTGGCAGACAAGCTTCTCTTTCACAACGGTGATCGATATCCCATCCATTGAAATATAAATCCCATAGGTTATAATAATGATACCCATCACCATTTTGACAGAGAAACCCATCCGCCAAGATCTAAAGCAGACCCTTATTCTTTACAATGAGGTGTCATATGTGGCATTGCTAATCTTATGTTTTTTTTATCTTTAAATGTTTGCAGAGTGTGTATTTGGAGACTGGTGTCACCAGGATAAATTGAAAGGCTGACTGTGCCCCAAGCAGTTGAGGATCCATCCTATACAAAATTCTTTAGTAATAGAAAGGTTGGGGTCCTTGAATGTGGTTTAAATTGCAAGCGTGCTGAACAGCCACCTTTTTTATCACAATTGCGTTATCCTGTGAAATCACACTGTGAATGAGATCATGCGAGAAACATATTCCGCTAACAAGACTGGCCTGGAGGGTCTGTTCCCAACCAAGAATAGCTTCAACAACATGGGGATGGGAGCTGAATCTGGCAGGTGGTCAGAGGAATGTCAGCCTCTAAATGCATGGTGGATCAGGATCAGATTAGAAACTCAAATCAATCCTGACAAAAATGTTCAAGACATCCCACACTGCAGGAGAACATGACCAGCTATCTACCATGCTTGACAGACAGTTGCAAATTAATTTGCACAAACAAATCCCCAAAGTCAATTTCTGCATAAAAGAAAAATTGATGGCCCTGATGTGCTTGAATTTCTTTCAGCATGCGGAGGTCATGTCTCTTAGTTCCCTGGCGGTCCATAAATATAAAATTGCACTGGCCAAGGGCTACCCCCAAATAGGGTGGACCTTCTGACATACATTCAGCGATGGAGCCATGGAGGATGTGCCTTCAAGTCAAAGTTGCTGGCATGGGATCCAGCTGAGGTTCCTTCTGCAGAAAACAGACTTCATTCACCTCCAAAAGGAGCAGGCATACTGCAAGTTTAGCAAATGTTCCACATCTGGAAAAATCTCAATGGCCCCCTCTGTAGTTACAGTAAAAATGGATCTCCTGGATCTACTTATCCCCAATTTAATTTTAAACATGGTTATACATTTTCCACCCTTCATTTGTGGTTTCATTTAACTGAACATAGTTTGCAAAGGATATAGATTATGTTAACATAAAAGATGCCACTTTGAACCATCTCTTGGTTATGACATTTATTTCAGTATTAAAATTTGGATCCACATTGAGGGTGCATGCAAGGTAAATGCTGGTGCTGTGCTGACAGTGTACAATGACATACTGGATAGTGGAGAGCACTAAAAAGGGGCTCACAATGAAAAGAATGAAGGCAAATCATCAAAGCTGAATACAGTTTACATGGAATGTTCTTAGGGAAGAGATTTTAAAATAGGATATTGCAGTTAATTTCAACAATTCAATCCACTGAGCACTTATTCAAACCTTGGAACTCTTGTGCTAGATTCTATGGGTCATCAGCATGACAACATAAGAGGCACTGTCATTTCTGCAGCTTCCTCGTTTCTTGTGTAGCCATCAAGTTCATGAGAAAGCTTTGCTGTGGAAACCCTCAGCAATTAATGATGATCTTGTCACTTGGTCTTGTCCCAAAATGTCATACATGGAGAGGCTGGGGGAAGGAACCCTGCACAGGTCATGCCACATGAAAAGGTGAACATGAAATTGATGTTAAATTGAGTACCGGGGAAACACTGCTATTGTAATGTATAACCGAATTCTCTATGAGAATTACAAAGTAGCCCTGTCACTCATGAGACTGTTTTAAAGGACAATTTTATTTTGTTAAATTTGCTGTAGCTGTCACTCTGGTGAGCAAAGACTAAATATGAAGAAGACATGAAGGATATTTTTACCAGCCTACTAATAAAATATAGCATATGCTTTTAGATTCCATGTTTTTCCAAGTTGCCCCTAGCTCAGGGTGTATACCTGATGTATATAAATGTAATTTAAGCATACACCTATAACTTATGTCATCAAAACCAGATAAGTAACTTTGGATCACAAGACTCAGTTCAATGGTAAACCAAAATTCCTAGGACTTACTTTCAGAAAATTAAATATATTTAGACTGAGCTCAGCTGTCAACTCAAATGAGCATACATATTTCTGACTGACATCATAACCCATCACGCCTTTTGTTGGTTCTGCCTGCCAGTGAACAAGGTTGCTAGGAAATACATAGATACGGTGAAGTAGGGACATCTGTGAATGAATACAGAGGGGAATACCTTCTTCCCTCAAATAAAAAGGCCCAGCAAATCAAACAGAGCCAGAATCTCTGGGTTGAGTGATCAAAGTGTTGCCAGGTGAAAAAAAATTCTATACTGCAGGGTCTTACCAAAGAGGACCACGTTTATAGAGGCATCTTATATTGCTATATAGGTATACAATGTAATCATTCATTTCATTAGATCTTTATTCGGTTACTTGCAGAAAACAACCATAAAAGCACAATTTAATATACATCATAAAAACAAATTGATAAAAAAACACATCAGAAATTCATAATTTTGGATTTCGAATGTATTGACCGTGCTAATATTTTGATATCACAAAACATGTACCCAGGAAAGTAAGTCCATAACTCTGGAAACTTAGGGATTGTGTATATAGTGGCTAGACCTTGCCACAAATGCAGGACTGAATTCATCCTTTAAAATATCCTGCATGTGAGGATCACTCAGAGGCAAGATGGCGACCGATTGACAACGTCGCAAGGACGCTCCGCTAGGACTCACCTCACTCATGGATTCTTAGTGTCCGTGCCTGCTTCTGGTAGCGGAAAATGCTGAATTCTTAATTGCGGTATGAACCCCCCGGCATGATATACAGTGAACGTGGATTCGGCTGAAATACGCGCGGAAAAGAAATGTGGCTGAAATACACGCTTAAAAACTTTCAGGTTTTCCTCTCAGTGTGCACTTACGCTTTACTTCACCCGCGAGGATGCTCAGACCGCTCTGCGATCACTGATGGGATCTGTCCTTGTACCGACCGGATTTTCGGACCAGATGGAATCAGCTCCTAGGAGCCCTTCTGACCCAGCCGGAACGTAATCACCTCCCTCCTTGGAACGTATTTACAATGGGTATAGATATATGAATGTACATCTCGTACCTAAAGATAGGGAAGATAGCAATAAACATGCGTGGGTTTTCTACAATATCCTATTCACACGAACTAGTCTCGCGGCCACTTAGGCCGAGACTAATCTGCCCTGGGGCAGGTCTGATTATGTACTCTTACACACTGATCTCCCTCAGTGCTCACTCGACACGCAATCCGGCGTGTCTACACACGGGCCTGCAGTCCCAGTGCTCTCATTCACACACGGTCCGCAATCTGGCAGACCTCCACACCGTATCCTTCCGGTGCTCTCATTCACACACGATCCACAATCCGGCGGATCTACACACCGTCTATCTCCGGTGCTCTCATTAACGCCGTGTACCAACGACGATCACTTTCCTATGAACACTTAGGGAAGAAGTCTCTCATTGTCTACTCAGGATAAAACTACAATAATAGAAATCAGTATGGCTTTCCAAATTGAAATATGTACCTTCTGCTCTTGGCATCAAATGTTCCCTCTCTTCCTTATTGCTCAGTCATCTCTTACCTGATCGGGATTCGCATCCGTTCATGCAAACAATGTCTGACTAGAAGACCAGGTTACCCTGTTTGAACAAGAATACAAGGCACATGTCGGTTCACTAAGAACTGGGGTGTTTTATTACAACAAAAATGAACACAATTCTACACGATAGCATAGATATATATATATATATTCTGCAAAGAAAAGTAGAAAGGTTAGAATGGGCGCTTTGTAAGGGAAAGGGCGGAGGTCACCTGGTTAATATGAAGTCGGGGTTCGGCAGTCATCTAGGTTCCCTTCTCGTCTGTGTCTTGGCTCGTCTCGGAATCACACCTTAGCAGTCACGGGTACACGTCTGCACCGCTATGCTCGATCTCCTCTGCTTCCCTCCAAGTCACTGGAACCTTGCTCGCTATTAACTACCGTCTCTCTCTCTCTGTCTCTGTTCGCTCTGCGCTACTTCTCCTTCAGTCTTTCTCAGAGAGTCTCGGTTTCAGAATCTTTCTTGGACTTCAAAATGGCGACTGTCTTCCTGGAAATAATTAATGGCATAGATGCTAACGGCTAGCTGCCCCCTACAGACTGACTGACTCATTGCCTAACACTTTCGCTAATATCAAAGCCTGTCCCTTCATGGAAAGTTACGGCCAGTAACCTGCCGCCCACCAAATTCTTGTACCTCCCCGTACCAAGGACACGTTCCCAGCCGGCCGGCCTGGAGTTGTGTCTTCGGAGTGGAGAAAAATACAGTCTTTCGATAAGGGCCAGCCTGAGCCGGTTCTCTCCAAGCGAACAACACCTCGAAACTAAAACATTACACTTCACCTAAAAAAAACCTCTCAAGCTACCGGGCAGAAGGCAAGATGGAGTCTGTCCCGTTTAAGGCCCACAAGGCCCAAAATAAGCATAACTCCATGGAAGATATACTAACACTCTTGCAAAAGGATGGATCATCACTAATACTTATATATCTATCCCCTAGCTTAAGTTTATAAGCCCTGATCTAAAGAAAAGGGTACGAAAATGCACTACTGTGCCTCATGGATAGGTCCTACTTATAGTCCTAATCCCTATACTATAAGGGTAATAGGCTGGAGTCATCTTCCATCATCCTCCCTCTAAAGAGGGCCAAAAAAGTCGGTCATTACAGTCCTGCGCTACCTTCTTCCGACATGGCTGAGCTGCAGAGGAGTAAACGAGCGCCAGCATCAGCGTGTCTTCGTGGTGAAAAAGCATATCTCATCGCATCAACAACACTTTGGTGGCGGAGTTGGGGCCGAAGGTACAGGTCGGATTTCGTGCTGCTATAAGTCTGGCTGTTCCGGGAGCGTCAAACAAGTAAGGATGACTGGCAGGGGAGTGAGGGCTCCTAAGGAGAAATTTGCACATACTGGTTCTCAGCCGCAAGGCGCGCTGGCTGTCACCCGCCAAAAGAAAACGGAGGTCTTGAACTCTAAGGGCAAAGGCGGTAGTGCAGACAAAGCAGATAAGACAGATTCCCTAGGTAAAAGCACGCAGGAGAGAAATGCTCCAAACTCGGATAATTCAACAAATGTGGGAAAAAGAGCTATCACTCGAGGATTAAAAGAAACAGACTCCTCCTCACAACCTTTAATAACGAACAGCTTCATGGCAGTAAAAGGGGGGGAAAGTAATGACTCTACACTGGAAGTTGATAATCAGGGGGGTGGCAAACGTGGCAGGGCTCACCAATCCTCCCTCACCCTCTGCGGTGATCAGCAATGCGCTAATCCCAGCTCATGTAGGGTTGACCGTGGCAGGCGGCATACTGGAGCATGCAAGCCACTCTCAAAGAAGTGCCACCGCCGCAGTCATTGGTACTAATCCTTCGCCAGTCATTGCTACTTGTTTGTTACAATCACCCTCAGTATTTGATGGCGAACAATATAATGATAATCCTAAGACCCCGGACAATCAAGATAAGTTCTTCTCTTTAACAGAAGAATCAAACATATCAGACATCAGCATATCACTTTCAAGCGGGGAGGAAGGGCAGAAGTGGTTTAGTAGACCCAACTCTGTTGCACAAAGAAATAAACCAAGTACGAAAAAGCGCCTCAAAAAGAAAAATGGCAGAGACCGATTTCAAAAAGAGAGTGACATGTCTGAGAAAGAGGGCGCAGCGTAATTGAAGAGGGATTATAATAACACCCCCCTTACTCTACTCGAAAATACCACTCCAGCCACTGGCAGCACAAAAGGGGGAGCCACCTCAGCCAAAGAACCAGCGCTGACAGATATCCAACAAACTATTAAAGGGTTTCAAGAGGAAGTAAAGTCAGACAGTCGAAGATCTCGACTAGTCGCAAAAAATCTGCAAGGGGCGGTCAGAAAAACTTGCTCCGATATTACAGAACGGATGGCTATGGTGGAGGAGAGGACAGAACTGTTCCAGAGGGGGCGGAGAGAGACGACCCCAGGAAATTCATGATAACCTTACTCAAAGGGGCTCTATCAGAACTGCGGACCTGGGACCTAGACAGAGAAATCCAGCGAGCCCATAGATTTCCTCTGTTTCCAGGGAAACGTACAACAACACCACAGCACCCCCGTGCTATGCTGGTTTTCTTTGGGAACTCCGCCAAACTCTCTTCGACCTGGCGAGATCCACTAACAAGCGAACTTTTGAGGGAATAACTTTTTTCACCAGGCCCGATTTTGCACACGTACGCCACGGTGGAGCGCAGATGGCGACTCCGGCAACTGTTTGAGCCATTTCAAAAACTGGGAGCTGAGGTTTATTTACAAAATCCAGCTAGGCTTAAAGTGGTGTACAAGGGGGCAATACACAGCTTTATTTCTGAAATTCAAGCACAAAAATACCTAGAGGAATTGTCTGGTTATAAGTGAGATCATCGATATTGCTCCTCTGGAATGGTGGGAGGGGGTGAAGTTACCAGGGGAAGCTCTGATTAAGTTTCTCATTGGGGTGGGGGGTGCTAAGTAGGCTTAAATTTGGATTAATTGATTAACGAATATATGGGGGGGCAAAAGGCAATAACCTAACAGAAACACAAAAAAGAATTTACTGGTTATTTGAGGTTTGTTTTTCTTTGGGAAGGGGGGGAGCGCAGCGGGCTCGCGGGGCTCTGCACGTCGGATGCCAAATTCGTGGCTTGGCCAGGTAACCTCAAAGGGTGGTGGTAGGTGGGCGGGGAGGGAGGGGTGGTTGGGCTGGGTCCGACAGGGTGCCTCAAATTTCGCAATAGGGTGTAATCTAATCTGGTATGTCAATAATATCAGGGTTCAACATGTCCGAAGCTCGGATTATGAGTATGGTTTATTGAAAAAGATGAAATCGGTTTGCTAAGGGTATTATCAATGAATATATGCGGCCTGAATGATAGCAGGAAAAGACAAATCGTTGCTGCAGGACTACAGGCTTGGGGAACCAATGTGGTATGTTTACAAGAAACACATGTTGAGGGGTACCAAATGCACATCCTAAAATCACTTGGGTATAGGCTGATCTGTGCTTCTACTCAATGTGCTAGAGTCCGGGGCGTTGCTATTCTCGCTAAGGGAAGTGGGCTTGTTTTTAGTCACTCTAAGGCAGACAAATTTGGGCGGTGGGCGATCACGGAATGCCAGTATGGGAAAGGGCAAATACTTCCACTCTGCACAATCTTTGGTTGCAACAGCGATGACCCTTCAGTACTGGATGTAATCTCAAATGAACTTATGCACTGGTCATTACCCCTTATGGTTTGCAGGGATTTTAATATCAATCTTCCTGTAATTGGTCTTTAAATGATAACTGGCATTATGTTGGGTGCAAGCCCAAAGTATTTAGAGCTTTGAGAGATTTTTGCAGCGTGCACGGATTAGTAGATGGTTGGCGGACGAGAAATCCTAGCGACCCCGGCTTTACATTCTTTTCTAATCCGCATTTTTCCCATGCAAGACTGGATTACATATTTATATCAAACTCAATTAAAACTAAACGTGAGATGAAAAAACTCCAGCGAATTCTCTCGGATCATAATCGATTAATTTGCTCTAAAGAAATAGATCTTGATAGAAGCACTCCAACCGCATGGACTTTTGAGAAAACTTTTCTTTTAGATAATAATTACTGTAGCCACATGAGGGAGTGGATTCCGAACTTTTTAGCAGACAATGTGGGGAGTACATCAGACGAAATAGTATGGGATGGGCTGAAAGCCGGGATACGCGGGGAGACTTTGCAATACTCTTTAAATGCCAACAAACAAGCTAAGGAAGCTATGCAGCAGATGCAGGAAAATTTAAGGAAGGCAGAGGAGGGGTTAGTGAGAGTGACTATGGGAAATACATCTGGGGGTAAGGAAGTGCTAGAGAAAAGGCAGAGCCAAGTAGCCATTGACAAAGCCAAAATTATGAGTGTCTTTACTGATAAGGCTGTTAAAAAATGCTTTCACAAAAAGAAACAATATACAAGGTGAACGAGCGAATTGGACACCAATTGGCTGTGTGTACAAGGCAACAGACATCCTCGAATTTGATTCGTGAAATTCATGACTCTCATGGAAATCATGTATCTGATCCAGAACAGATAAGACGGGCTTTCTGGCAGTTTTATCAAGTTTTATATACAGAAACCAGGAGGAGAAACCAGGCAAACTGAGAGAAATACTTAGAAAGTGTTAGCTATGAGAAGTTCGAGGATGAGGATGCAGATCGCCTAGAGGAAGCTCCAACAATAGATGATCTTTTGACCACCGTTAGAGAACTACCAAAAGGAAAAGCAACAGGGTTGGACTGCATCCCCTCAGAGTTTTATGCTGTTTTTTAGCCAAATTAAAGACACCTTACTAAATCTTCTTCATCACATCCTTAAAGGGGGATCGCCACCAAAATCATGGTCCCGGGCAAAAATTGTTATTGTTCCTAAAAAAAAGTAAACCCCCAGAACAGCTTGGTTCATATCAACCCATTACTCTTATTAATTCAGACTCTAAAATATACTCAAAAATGTTGGCAAACAAACTAGCGCCCATTCTCCGCAAAGTGGTGACTCAGAGCCAACACGGCTTCATTCCAGGCAGATCTACTATCAACCACATCCAACGGGTGATTGCCTTGTTTGATGGCATGGAGGTTACAGGAGACCCTATGGCGCTGGTGCTGCTTGAGGCAGAGAAAGCTCTTGATAGGGTCTCCTGGTCCCTCCTTTGGGCTACCATGGCTAGACTGGGCATACGAGAAGGGTACATACAGGCAATTCAAAAACTATATGTGAACCCAAGGGCTGTAGTCATAGTGAATGGCAGCCTAACTGATGAACTGACGATCTCACGGGGAATGCGGCAGGGCTGCCCTTGTTCACCATTGCTTTTTGCAATATATGTAGACCCTTTCATCCGTAAATTACAAGAGAATGGTGTAATCAAACCCATAATCTCACAGGGCTATGTCACCAAAACACTTGCCTATGCGGATGACATTGCAATCGTGACAGCCAAACCCAATACTGCCTTGATTGACTTGAAGGTGAGGCGAATCAGTTTGGCTTGTGTCCGGATACGCACTTAATAAAAGCAAAACACAGATTGTGTTAAACAAGAATAGCAATATGCTGGATACTCGAGTAGTGGAACAAGCTACCTACCTAGGAGTTAGTATTACATCTGATCTGGATAAGCTGGTTGACATAGACATGAAACCTATGATACCAGCCATGCAAAAAGATCTTCAACGCCTAGACAACTTGCACCTTTCTATTATTGGAAGAGTGATTGTGATCAAAATGATCTTCTTTCCTAAACTTTTTTATCTTTTTAGGGCAATTTGCTTGGATTTTTCACCATCTTCGTTTAAATCATTGGAACGGATGTTTTCAAATTTTTTCTGGCCATACTCACAGCCTCAGCGGGCATTTAAACTTCTCACACTACACAAAGATAGAGGAGGACTAGCCCTCCCTAATCTAAAGGCATACTATTGGGCTACTGTGCTATTGTATTGCAGCTAGTTGTTACAGAACACCCGAGGACTGGAGGGGAGAGAGATGCACACACCTTCTATATTTCAATTACTTTTAGGACGGGAGAATAGAGGGTATTTTTGGCAACACTTACACAATAGCTACCACAAGAAAGAAACATTTAAAACACTATTCAGTGGATTTAAGGTGTGGAAGACCATAAGGAAATTGATGGGTATAGGGAGATGGTCTTTCTACACCCCCCTAGAAAACAATCCTATTCTTCCAGGAATTTTTAAGGACAGATACATGCATAAATGGCTGGAGGCGGTGGTTCTACAAATAGGCTGTGTAGTTTCTCCGGGTAGGATACAGTCCTTTGTAGAGCTGAAAAACAACTTTGGTCTGGCTTGGCAAGATTTCTTCAAATACCTCCAATTTAGGGACTTCTTGTCATATAAGGTTGGGGGACGGGGGGGCTTAAAAGTAATAAGCTAGTGGAGACCTTAATTCACGATAAAAAAACACGATTGGGGGGGAACAACACACTTATAAATGCATTTTTCCCGGATGATATGGTAAAAACCTCACGGAAATGGCAAGAGAAAGTGGGAGTATCTGATGTCGAATTTTGTCATGCTTTTTCAATGTCACAAACGATTATCTTATCAACCAAACTACAGGCACAATTTTTTTTAACCTGCTTTTGTCTATACTATACCCCTGATAAAATAGCTAAGTGGGGGAATGGAATAGGCACATGTTGTCCTAGGTGCAGACTGTACAGTGCTGACTCAGAGAACATATTTTCTACTTGTGATGGGTTAAGACCTATTAAGCAAGACATCGAGACATTTTTATCAACAGTACAGAAAATCCTGATCGTTTTATCTAGTGACGTTATTCTACTCGGGGCAGCAGATCCTAACGAGGCCGTAGTGGGACATGAACTTATATTCATAGCTATGACTGTTTTTAGGTGATGTATTGCCTCTGCTTGGCTAGATTCTGCTGCCCCCCCCCCCCCTCTTTCCAAAAATGGCTAGCTAGATTCTTGGCCATTTCAAATATGGAAACTGCTATAAATGAACAAAAGGGTAGGAGGCGATGCAAAAGAGGATTAGAAATTTGGTCTCCCCTATCAGAATGGTGCCAGTTACAAAGCGGGAATTGATTGATTGCACTGACCTTGTAATTTTCAATTGTAATTAGTAATCGATATGTATTTGTTATGAGATGATCTATATAAATGTATTTGTATTTATATCTATTCCTGTCTGACCGGTGGGAGAAGGGGGAGGGAGGGTGAAAAATTGCTCTGTATAAAAATCTGAATAAAGATATTAAAAAAAATATATATCCTGCATGATCCACAACAAAATGAGATAATGATTTCCTGCCTGCTTGCTGTGCTTGATTATTGCAGAGTTATGCTCTAAAACTCTCATCTGCATGTTGCTCTAGTACTTTGCTCCTGTTGACCTCTGGCCTAATGTGATGCACACTTTTGCCTGGGAAAACTGGGCATATCATATGAACCTCAAAGTAGATTGTGGGCAGTGCTTAATTTATAAAGAAATAAGTGTCAGAGCCTCTGCAAGGAGGCCACTGTGGCTTGCACCACACATTGCTCCTCCCAGTGCTGCTAATGGCACACCTACAAGTGTGACAATTCAGCCTAATCCAGGCCCCCAAAGCTATAAGAAAGGCTAGGGCATCAAGCCTTTCGCTCATTTAATGTATATTGAATTGATAAACACCTGTTCTTGTGCTCATCTTTAAACCAGACAGGCAATGATACCTTGTAGCAGACTGTTACAAGCCCCAGTATTGCCAATTAAGTGCTGGTGCCGAACCGGAAACCACCGGCTCAAATTAAGCACTGGTTGTGGGAACCCTCATTCAAATAGAAAAATGTACTCAAGTCCGAGGAAGAAATCTAGTAGATCTGAGGATGTTTTAACTGTGCCACTGTAAGTTGAAAACATGTTAGAATGTGTAAAATTAATTTATGGAAAACAAGGAAACCTTGTCAATTCCATCAGCAAAAGAAATGATCTTGCGGGCTTCATGCTTTTGGTTTTTCTTGCTCTGAGATTTTAAGGGGGGAATTGGGGACTGCAGCAGGACACAACTGTCAATAGTTAAAATGTTCAACAAACCCAAGCCACCAGCTTTTAACCATCCATTAACACTCAGTGGTCAACCAAAGACGACCCCTATGAGTCAGCTGCATATAAGACACTTAGACCATTTGTCATCTTGTTGCATTCCCAATGGATAACATTCAAATGATGGAAAATATTTTAGGGTTGCCTGTGACATGTGAGCTTTCATAACACTGCAAATTGTGCAATAAAACTTGATCCCACACGATTCATACCCTAAACCTCAACAAAAACTCATAAGTGCATTGATACATTGCTTAAAAATGGTGCTTATACATTTGCTGTAGGGGTAGTGGAAGTGCTGACTGTGTATCCAGGGAACACTGAAACAGTGGTCATTTGTTGAATATACCAGTAGCAGCCAGTGTGTTTACAGAGTGGCAGGGCGGTGGGTGGGGGCGACGAACGGACAAGACAAACATTTTTAAAACAAATGTACCTGCTGCATCGCGCCCCTCTCTTCTGCTGGCAAAGAGTCCCAGAGTGTACTGTGGCCAATCCTGATGTTGCTTTCAAAGCAGCATCAGGATTGGCCTGAACACCGATGATTTGTACTTCAAGTTAGACTGGAAGCCTGCGCCTGCTCTCTCCAAACCAGCAACCCAGCTCAGGTTGGAGAGAGCTTCAGTGTGGATGAAGGTTTGGCCGACCTGAGACGGCCAGTCAGATCATCATGCACGCTCAGGGGCGGCTCTAGGCTTATGGCGGCCCTGGGCAGGGAGCTAGGTAGGGGGCCCCGGAAGAGGGGGTTCGGGCAGGGCAAGGCGCGGAGGCCAGTGAAGAGGGGGGGTCAGGGTGTTTGGAAGTAGAACAGAGCAGGAGGCCACCAAATCCCTGCCAGGGGCCGCCACAAAAATATGTATCCATCCTCAGAGGATTATTATATTAAGGATATATATTGGCGTGGTGGCCCCTAGGGTTTGGTGGCCCTGTGCAGGTGCACAGCTTGCATATGGCTAAGGCCGCCCCTGGCGCGCTGAATAGTAATTCCCAACGCTCCCCTTCCAGCCTGTCACCACCCTGGCCCGTCATCACCCTGGCCCCGCCCCCAAGCCTCATCCCCAAGAGAAAAGAAATGCTAACAAACAACAGTTTATTCTCGTTTTATTTTTCATTTTTTGACTGCTGGCAGGCGGGGCAAAGCTGAGCCGCCCCTGGAATATACAATGCAAATACAGCTCCTGATCGTCCATTTGAGGGAAGTGATTTTCTCAGAACATATCACAACGTGATAGTAACCACAACCTTGCTTCCTCTCTGAGGTGTTCATAGTGTTTATGATGGGCCAAATATTGATTCTAAAGCTATCAAGCAGTGAGAACATTGATGTATCTGTTCTATTAATGTTACAGTATATTCATGCAAACAATGTTTCACCCACGGTTTCACTATTATACTTGCTGCTTGATGTATCACGTGGATTCCCCAGTTGTGTACAAACGAGCTTGGAAGGCCCTAAGGAAACTGCTAACAGAGAAGCAGTTGCAATTTCCCCTTACATTGAATGTTGCAAGTGGCAGTGTTATCTTTTTTCTAGCACAAAAAGATTGAATCATTTGTTTAAAATTGTTTGCATGCCAATTACTTGTTTGGAAATGGCAAGGTCGCTTTGCTGGAAATGTGATGACGATGACTTTAATTCAAAATAAAGAGTACAACTGTTCACAATATTGCTTAGTTTCCAATTCCAGATGATTTTTTATGCATTACAACATTTTTTACACCACATAATCAGCTTCATTAGCAAAGCCTCCGAAAGATAATGGCAGGGGCGGCCTTAGGCATGTGCAAGCTGTGCACCTGCACAGGGCCACCAAACCCCAGGGGCCACCACGCCAATATATATCAATAATACAATAATCCTCTGAGGATGGATACATATTTGTGTGGTGGGCCCTGGTATCGATTTGGTGGGCTCCGGCTCTGTTCCACCTCCAAACACCCTGACCCCCCCCCCCCCCCCCCTTCACTGGCCTCCGCGCGCCGCCCCGCCCGGACCCCCTGTTCCGGGGCCGCCTACCTACGCTCCCTGCCCAGGGCCACCATGAGCCTAGAGCCGCCCCTGATAATGGTTTAAATCATAGAGTCCCAATAATAATACATCACCAGATCTCAGCGTTCCTTTCACCTCAACTCACAGCTATCATCTGCTCTAAAATACGACAAACGTGTAATGATTATTTATTGCTCTTTTCTGTTTGACTGTTTTAATCAACATTTTGTTTCACAATGTTTTAATGCACCAATTGATTAGGTTGGGCTGAATTCGTTTTTTACATTCTGCATTCTGCATTTATACTTGCTTCAGGCAGAAGTCTGCTCTGGCAGGAGTGAGCACTCGGCAGATGGTAATGCATTTGAGAGGAATGCTGTTAAAAGTGAAAGGTTTCTCATGCTCCATGTAAATATATATTTTTTTTACTCAATAAAAAATTACAGAAATTAAAAAAGTGAAAGGTTTCACAGGAGCCTTACTTTGGTAGAGATTTTAAACTATGTTGATAGATTTGATGTGGTCTTTTGACTGAAATGATGATGTCATTGCAATAGAGAGGGTAAAAAACTGTGATGGATGGATTGCTTGATTTAATGTCAGTCGCTGGTAATTATAAAATAAATCCCACCTGTCTGAGGTGGCATGGTGGGCAGAACACATGATGGACAGGGATGAACCCCTGTGTGATTTTCAGTTTCTGAAATAAATTAAAATATTCCACCCATCACTTTTTGGGATTCCTCGGTGCAAGAGTGTAACTGGTTGGCCTCAACGCGGGACGGTACTCACTGTGCAATATCACTCAATTGAATGTAATCTTCACCCTACTGAATAGGCCCATGTAGACAAA
Source organism: Lissotriton vulgaris (assembly GCF_964263255.1). Classification (NCBI taxonomy): domain Eukaryota; kingdom Metazoa; phylum Chordata; class Amphibia; order Caudata; family Salamandridae; genus Lissotriton; species Lissotriton vulgaris. The sequence goes on from NC_141695.1 coordinate 1,640,692,205, forward strand.
ACGGGTCGAGGGGTCATTGTGTTCTAACTCAAATGGGACCTTGCCTGGCATTTTGGGTTAGACTGTTCCTTTTAGTACAGGACTAAGGCTGATTTGTTTGTGGATGTTTCCTGTCTGAGTAACTCCTAGTGGATGAGATTAATTCAATCATCCCACTAGTCACTTTGTTGAATTCGACATTGTAGTACAGAACATTACTACAGATAACGCACTAGGGTTCAATGTCAGTATCTTTCATACTCTGACATTCATTGATTTGTAAATACACCGGGAAATGTCAATAGATGTTCCCATGGATTGTTCTCGACTGATCTTTTTTCACTCTAGGAGAGCCCTTATATATAAACAGTGTCAAACATATTCTCTAACAAAAATCTTGTCTTATTTACTCTTTACTCTTTACAAATGTTCTTTTTTTCAAATTTCCATCAACAGGTCTCTATGAATATCCATTCACTATAATTCAGACCTTGCAGTCTACCACCAAATTAAAGGGGTCATTATGATTGCGGTTTTTCCGCATCCTCGGGGCCGGCGGAAGCCACCGCCGGCCCAGAGGATGCGGAAAAACCGCAGCGGACTGACCAAAGACCCACCGCCACATTAGGATGGCTGGTGGGTCCTGGTTTCCATCCGCAGCTTTTCCGCCGCGGTCGGCTTACAACCACGGCGGAAAAGATCTAATATGGTGACGGTGTCTCTCAGACACCGTCCGCCATATCAGGATGGGCTGTCAATTATGCTTTTCCGCGGCGGGTTTTCCGCTGTGGAAAAGCATACGGAACTTCACTGCGGGGGCCCGTTGCGGGCCCCCTAGGTGAAGGGGGGGTGGGGGGTGCACATGGGGGGTACCTATGGTACCCCCCTGCATTTGTATCAGAAAGCGGCAGGCACCGCGCGGTGCCTGCCTCTTTCTGCATGCAAATGCAATGACTGCATTTTTAACATTGCTGCGGGTGCAGCTTGAAGCCGCACCCGCCGCAATGTTAAAAATAGAGGATGTGACCGCCAGGGTGGCGGTCACATCCTAATTGCACAGGAGGGAACTCCGCATGCCATGCGGAGGTTCCCTCCTGCTCTGGGGTCGCGGACGGACGCAAGTCTGTCCGCGATCCTAATGAGGCCCTAAATGCTGAACCACTACATTACTCCATTACTTCAGCATCATACCTTTGGTATATTTTAGTACTTTCTTTAGATAACATTCTTTATCCAATGGCCTGTTCCATTGTCTACATGTGAATTTCTAGAAATACCAGGTTCCTTGACACTCTTTACACTCTTGGTTTGCACTGATTCCTTTCTGGAATGGTGGACTCTGCATTCACAAATTTTCACAGGAAATAGTTTGCAACTAATATTTGATATTTTAACAGGAGCCACATTTTCTTCTGTACTATATGTCAATTCCGTATTTGTTCTGAATTGCTTCTGCCACCTTAATAATGTATCATGAAACAAAACACGAGACAGCTTCTCCCTCTTGTATCAACTGAAATGTTTTTGGAGATAAAATGTATCTCTTTTGGTCTACCTCACCTACTGGGTGGCCAAAGTGTGTAAATGAAATCATTAACCAGCAAGTTTCCTTTAGGTGGCCAGTGTATCAAGGTGTGGTACTTCTAGGGTTTTCAGGGAAAGGCAGGTAATACTGAATGCTCCATGCATATTTCTAATCTCATTCCATTAAAATAACAGAGTGCAGGATCCCACCAAGACCCAAATACAAACTAATCCTTGTACAGATTGACACCCTAAACACCTTCAGGTATGCTCTTAACCCTCGTCAGATCAATAATACACATTGAGGTTTGCAGAGGAGTCTGGTAGGAAAATGTTGGCAGATCCATGCAAGCCATGACTCCTTGGACTCACCCAGGTGTCTAGTTTTAAAAATTGTCTGGATTTGGTTGGTTTTCCTAGATGGACACCGAGCCCGGGAACAAAAACGCAGGTGCCCCCCTTGCAAAACAAGGTTGTTTTGTGATAGATAATTCTGATGTCTCCACAAAATGTCTCGGGTGCTTCCCTGTTGTGGGTACTTGGACCACCCATACAGGTGAGGTAGTATTTTTATCGGAAAGCTTAGGGCAGCGCTGGGTGGTAGGAAAATTTGTGTCGGCCTGGTTATCCGACAACTTTCCCACACAGAAATGTGAGAATAATGTGTCTTTTTTAGCTACATTTGAGGTTTGCAGAGGATTCTGGGTAGGATAAAATTGAGGGACCCACCTGGACTTCCTGGTTGTCTAGTTTTCAGAAATGTCCGTAGATGGACCAAAGACATATGTGAATCCCTTGGAAAACCAAGTGTTTTTTTGTGGTACAAAAAACTTCAAACCGTGGCTGACCAATGGTTCAGCACATCAATCCCTGCTACATAATTATAAGGGCCCTGTGCATATCACTTCTGGAACCCGCCGCACTTGGGCTGCAAGATTTTTAAGGTAGTAGAAGGTGCACCAGGAAAGAAGTCACACACTCTCAAGGAAGTCCTTAGTATTTCTTTTATTTTTCTTTATAAAATAAATGATTATACATCAGCCAATCCGTTTCATTCCTGTCAAAGAAACTTTGTCAGGGAAATATAGACTAGGGGAAATAATCCAAGTTATATTCTCAATATCATTCCAATTTCGTATTCTTTCAAGAAGAAGCCCCACAGTGAGGGTTCACATCTCTCCAATCCAGCCATGTCAGTTTTAATCCAGAAGTCTGAACGACGTGGGCTCTGCGGCTCCGGAAACAATCTCACGTTGCGTTTTGGACCATACCCACACAAGTGAGGTAGTATTTTATTCGGGAGACTTGAGAGAGTGCTGGGTGGGTGAAAGTTTGTGGCTCCCTGCAGATTCCTGAACTTTCCATCACAGAAATGTGAGAAAAATATGTGTTTTTATTTACAAAGTTTGAGGTTTGCAAGGGATGCTGGGTAATAGAACATGGTGAGATCCACACAAGCCATCCCACCCTGGATTCCCCTCGGTGTCTAGTTTTTAAAAATGTACTGTTTTTTTAGGATTCTTTAGATGCTGGATGAGCTAGGGTCCAAAATCCACAGCTAGGCACATTGCTGAAAAAGGGTCAGTTTTCATTGGAAAAATTTGATGTGTCCGCGCTGCATTTTGGGCCATTTCCTGTTGCAGTCACTAGGCCTACCCACACAAGTGAGGTACCATTTTTACCGGGAGACTTGGGGAAATGCTCGGTGGGTAAATGTTTGTAGCTCACTATAGATTCCAAAACTTCCCATCACAGAAATGCAAGGGAAAAGTGCTTCTTTAATAAAGATTTAGGTTTGCAAGGGATTCTGGGTAACTGAACCTGATGGGAGCCACACAAGTCATGCCATCCTGGATTCCCATGGGTGTCTACTTTTAAAAAATGTAAAGGTTTGCTAGGCTTCCCTAGGTGCCAGCTGAGCTAGGTTCCCAAATCCACAGCTAGACATGTTGTGAAAGAAGGGTCCGTTTTCACTGGAAAAATGTGATTTGTCCACACTGAGTTTTGGGCCATTTCCTGTTGCATTCACTAGGCCTGTCCACATACGTTTGATACCATTTTACTGTAAGACTTGGGGGAATGCTGGGTGGGTGAACGTTTGTGGCTACCCATAGATTCCAGAACTTTCCATCACAGAAAGGTGAGGACAATTTTTTCCCCCAAAAAAGTTAGAGGTTTGCAAGGGATTCTGGGTAAGAGAACCCAATGAGAGTCACACAAGTCACCCCATCCTGGATTTCCATGGGTGTCTAGTTTTCACAAATGTACAGGTTTGATAAGTTTCCCTGGGTACCGGCTGAGCTATGGTCCCAAATCTATATCTAGGCACAATGCAAAAAAAGTGCCAGTTTTCACTGGGAAAATGTGATGTTTCTACACTGGGTTTTGGCCCGTTTCCTGCCGCGGGCAATAGACCTACCCACACAAGGTAGGTACCATTTGTATCAGGGGACTTGGGGAAATACAGAATAGTAGGACAAGTGTTATTACTGATTGACTTCCTTTGTATTTCTGCATCCAAATGTATGACAATGTGTAAATAAGAAGTCATTTTGAAAAATGCCCTCAAATTCACACGCTAGTATCGGTACCCACTAATTTGAAGATGTGCAAATACTACTGCTTCTAAACTCTATATTTTGTCCCCATTTCGGGAGTACATAGGTTTCCTTGATACCAATTTTTCACTCCTTATATTTTACCAAATTAATTGCTATATACCAGGTGCACAATGAAAAACCATTGCAAGGCGCAAAGCTTTTTCCTTGTGTGCTGCATTATGCAGCACACATAGAAGCTGCAAATCATCATGTTTTAAAGGATCACCTTCCTGCACATAAACATTCATGGCATTTTGCTGTTTATATGTGTGCTGCACAGTGCGCCACACATAGAAACAGCAAAAACGAGGCGAAATAAAGAATTTCTCCTTGTTTTGGCATGTAAAGACCAGTTTATCCCTGGTCTTAATTTTGGCACTGCCTCCTATTTACGCCACACTTGTAAATCGGGGACAGCGTCAAAATCAATAGGTGTTGTGGCGGAACGCCCACCATAACACCCATTGCACCCCCCTTTCACACTATGTGTAGCATAAAAGGGTGCCTTATTTACAAGGCGGTGTTAAGCCACGTTAAGCGGATTAATGCTGCCTTCTAAATAAGGTGAAGGGTTTAGTGCCACAGGAACGTCACAAAAAGTGACATTCCTGAGAAAATAGGGACTTGTTTAAAATCCCATGAGTTCTTATGTTAATGTAAGATATGAGTAGCCAAAAAAGCTGATGGAGTGCTTTTGCTTAACACAGAAGATTATGATAGTAAAATGATCAACAAAATACTAGAATCAGAAACTGATTAAAAAGATTTTGATTGTCAGCTCAAGTGTTTAGAACAGAACTGATATTGTGAAGATAAATTCACATTGTTTAACAATTCTCTAGGCATTTGTCATACAGGCCGACATGTTCCTTCAAATACTCAAATCTAATAAGGGTTCAGATTTCCTTTTTGTGAAAATCGTCCTGTTGAATTCACATGATGCATTATTACCAAAATGCTGCACAAAAGTGTTTCTGGAGTGCATGCAATCTCCTTGATTGATTTATCAAATTCAAAGACCGCAATGGCTGCTCAGTGCTTCAATTAGATTGAATTGTTATCTAAGCAATGATTCTTGTCTTTCCAAAAATTTATTTTAGAACAATTGTCCTTGCGATCACTTGGTTTGAATTAAACACATTGAGCTCTATTGACAAGCTGTATTTTGTAGAATGTAAAGTTGTACAACAATAGTAGTACTACACACTGCAATTCACAAATTTTGGAATGGAAATCTCTATGTCCATCTTTCCTTTCTTTTCTATGGAGATATCTCTGTATATGTAAGTTCACTGCTTATTAGGAAATGTGGGATGCAACAGTGAGACTAGAGGGAAAATGGCAATTGTCTGCTGGAAATTAGAAAGGGTCACTGAGGGATTGGCGGGCTTTGGGGGTAGACAAACACCTACCTACAAAAGAATAAGACAATAAACCACACAACTAAAGTTACTAAAGCCAAAAAGGTCCCAAAAGAGTAGTAAATATACTCCACTCCAGTCTTGGAGAAAGACAAGCACCATACATGGTCACTCACAGGTACTGCATCATACTCTATTACACAACAATGGAGTCAGAACCTATAATTTAAGTTAAATATATACTGTTAGAATTTGGGTTTCTGGTTGGCAGAGGTATGCACCCTTTCCAAGCAGGAACCACAATCCTAGTCAGGGTAAGTCAGATACACACACTAAATCAAACTGTGCTGGTAGCTTGGCACAGACCAGACATGCTTAACTTAAGAGGCAATGTGTAAAGTATTTGTGCAACGCTTCAAACAGTAACACATTGAGGTGGCCCATCAGGATGTGGATGGCCCATTACTCAGACTTAAGCTCTTTTTAGTGTATCTGTCTTGAGGAAATTAACAAATCCCAACTATTATCCACCCCAGACGTGTAAGAAAGACAGGCAGAAGGCACCAACCGGCACATGCATCAAGGATGGCTTTTGCGATTCCTTAATTGCAATTATTAAGGAATTGCAAATAAGGAATCGCAAAAGCCTATGCATGTAGGAATCAGTAAAAAAATAGGGATTCCTAAATATTCCCTAATTGTGACTCACATTGTGACTCGCAATTTAGGAACGAATGGATATTGCATGCACAATGTGCGAGTACCAAATAGGTACTCGCAAATTGCGCATGCAATTTCAAGAGTGCAAGGTTGCCAAAAGGGCACCCTGTTGCACCCCTGAAATTGTAATGTGCACCCATGTTGCGCACATGCATGCCCCAAGGGCATGTGTGTGTGTAACATGTTACTTTGAATATTGGATTTACGTGCATTTTTTAAAGTTTTTGCAAATTACTGACCAGTTTTTTTTCTCTGACCGTCCTGACGCTTTCAAAAGCTGTCGCTCCCCCTCGCCCACAGCCATCACCTGGTATCGTAGCTACGCTCGGAACTGAATTGCTGATTTTTATTTGCTGGCTCCTATATTGCTTAACGCTATAGCACGTTAACCATTGTAGCACTTTGAAATACTTATAGCGCTTTTAGGGGTTTGTAGCACTGTGATCTGAATCACGCATTTGCAGCTGTAGCGCTATTTGAGCTGCGTTATTTAAATGTACATTGCCTGTATTTTCTGACGATTATAATCATACTTGCAAGACAGATTGTCCCAGCCATAATTTAACTCTGTGCCCCAGCCTACCTCCACTTTAGTTTTTCGCGGCCATTTTACCTGTTGTTGAGCCGCAGAGCCCGTCCTCCACAGCCCGCCCCGCCTCCTAGCTGACCCTCCCTCCCACGGACTGTATAGTCCGCTACAACTCCCCTTGCGCTGTGACCGTTCTGATGCTTTCAGAAGCGGTTGCTCCCCCTCGCCCACAGCCATCACCTGGTATCGTAGCTACGCTTGGAACTGAATTGCTGATTTTTATTTGCTGGCTCCTATATTGCTTAACGCTATAGCGCGTTAACCATTGTAGCACTTTGAAATACTTATAGCGCTTTTAGGGGTTTGTAGCACTGTGATCTGAATCGCGCATTCGCATGTGTTGCGTTATTTAAATGTACATTGCCTATATTTTCTGACACTTGCAAGACAGATTGTCCCAGCCATAATTTAACTCTGTGCCCCAGCCAACCTCCACTTTCGTTTTTCGTGGCAATTTTACCTGTTGTTGTGCCGCAGAGCCCTTCCTCCACAGCCCGCCCCGCCTCCCATCTGACCCTCCCTCGCCCCTCCCCTCCCACTATCCACATATGGCTCCGAAGGTGCGCCAAAGGTAAGCCCATCCGCGCCTGGACCGCGCCCAGCGCCATACACCCTGTCCCCCGCAAACCGCATCCCTCTCGCATATCATATGACGCCACCACCCTCCTAGCCCTTAACCCCGGACGCACACCTCAATGTTACGAAGCTGCCCCGGGACGTTCCCACGGTCCTTTCGCTTGCCACTCCTACAAATTTACCAGCATCAAAACCCATACTACATCCGCTAACCCAAACTCAGCTCCGACTCTAGCCACCTAAAGTGCATCCTGCTGAACACCCGCTCGGTCCACAGACACGCCATCGAACTCTGGAACCTACTCGACACTACATCACCGGACGTCGCCTTCCTTCATGAAACATGGATGAACTCATCATCAACACCCGACATCGCCATAGCCATCCCGAACAACTACAAGATCGTCCGAAAAGACCGCCCCGTCCAAACAGGTGGAGGCTTCGCCATCGTCCATAAGAACACCATCAAAATCATGATCAGCTCCGACGACCACCTTACAACCGCCGAACACCTCCACTTCCAGATCCACACCGACCCTAGGACCACACTCAGAGGCACCCTCATCTACAGGCCTCCAGGAACCCGTAAACAATTCAGCGAGGACATCACTGACTTCATCAGTTCACATGCCCTCGCCTCCGTTAACTACATTTTGCTAGGAGACCTCAACTTCCACCTAGAAAAGAAAAACGACAGCAACACCACCACCCTTCTAGACAATTTGGCCAATCTCGGCCTCAAACAACTTGTTGACACCCCCACCCATGTAGCCGGTCATACGCTCGACCCTATCTTCACTTCCAGCAAACACATCTCCTTCGATCGCACCACAGCTCTCCATTGGACGGACCACAGTTGTGTTCACTTCAGCTACAAAACCACCTCGACCCACAACCCCCCACAACCCATTCCCCGAAGAAAATGGAACAAAATCACCACCGACCAACTCCTCACATCGCTCAACCAAACCCAACCCGCCCTCTCATCGGACCCAAACCAAGCTGCCATCAAATTCAAACAATGGATCACTCACAGCGCTGACGAATTAGCACCCCTGAAAAACCATCACACCAAACAAGACAGCAAAAAGGCCCCCTGGTTCAACGATGACCTTAAGAAATCCAAGAAGATATGCCGTACTCTCGAGAAATCATGGAGAAAAAACCCAACCACTGACAACATGACCACCTTCAAGGCAGCCACCCGCAAACACCACCAGCTGATCCGATCCACCAAGAAATCAGCATTCAAGAATCGACTCGACAACAACGCCCATAACAGCAAGGAACTATTCAACATCGTCAAAGAATTCACCAACCCCACGGCAGCCTCAAACGACATCACTCCCTCCCAAGACCTCTGCAATTCGTTATCTTCCTTCTTCTACAACAAAATTGCCGACATACACAACAGCTTCGAAAACAGTTCTGACGAACAATCCTCTCTACCCCCCTCAGAACCTAAACCGACCTCTAACAATCTCAGCACTTGGAACACAATCACCACCGAAGACACCATCCGCCTAATGAATTCCATCCACTCTGGCTCGCCAACCGACCCATGTCCCCCCCCTCATCTTCAACAAAGCAGACTCCATCATCGCACCCCATCTCCGTGATGTCATCAACTGCTCCTTCAACTCTGCTACCTTCCCTGCAAGCTGGAAACATGCCGAAGTCAGCGCACTCCTGAAGAAACCCACAGCAGACCCCTCTGAACTCAAAAACTACCGCCCCATATCCCTCCTCCCATTCCCGGCCAAAGTCATCGAGAAAGCCGTCAATAGCCAACTCGCCGCCTTCCTCGAATCCAACAACTCCCTTGACCCCTCACAATCTGGCTTCCGAGCCAAACACAGCACCAAAACCGCCCTCATCGCAGCAACAGACGACATCCGATCACTTCTGGACAACGGAGAAACAGTGGCCCTCATTCTACTCAACCTCTCCGCCGCCTTCGACACTGTCTGTCACAGCACACTCATACAACGCCTCAGCAACATCGGCATAAAAGGAAAAGCCTTGGACTGGATCAACTCGTTCCTAGCTGGGAGAACTCAGAGAGTCCGACTTCCCCCATTCAAATCAGAGAACACTGAAGTCATCTGCGGTGTACCACAAGGATCATCACTCAGTCCCACCCTCTTCAACGTTTACATGAGTCCACTAGCTTCCATCGCGCGACAACACAACCTTAACATCATCTCCTACGCTGATGACACCCAGCTGATCCTTTCCCTCACCAAAGACCCCAACACCGCCAAAACCAATCTTCACGAAGGCATGAAAGAAGTAGCCGTATTGATGAAAAACAGCCGCCTAAAACTCAACTCAGACAAAACGGAAGTGCTCATCCTTGGATCATCCCCCTCTGCCTGGGACGACTCATGGTGGCCTTCAGATCTGGGTTCTGCACCCACACCCACAGACCACGCAAGTAACCTAGGCTTCATCCTAGACTCCTCCCTCTCGATGACAAGACAAGCCAACACTGTCTCATCCTCCTGCTTCAACGTATTTCGTATGCTCAAAAAAATCTTCCACTGGATCCCCGCCGAGACAAGAAAGATCGTCACCCACGCACTGTTACGAGTCGACTAGACTACGGAAACACCCTCTACACCGGAATCATAGCCAAATTACAAAAAAACTCCAACGCATCCAAAACGCATCAGCGAGACTCATTTTGGACATCCCTCGCCAAGATCACATTAGCGGCCACCTGAAAGACCTCCACTGGCTTCCCGTCAACAAGAGAATAACATTCCGTCTCCTCACCCACGCACACAAGGCCCTCTACAAACTAGGGCCAGAATGCCTCAACACTCGACTATCCTTCTACACACCCACCCGCCAACTAAGATCCTCCAATCAAGGCCTTGCCGCAGTTCCGCGTATCCAAAGATCCACCATGGGAGGTAGATCCTTCTCCTACTTGGCGGCCAAGACCTGAAACTCTCTCCCCACTCATCTCCGCCTTACACAGAACCACATCTCCTTCAGAAAAGAACTCAAAACCTGGCTATTCGACAAATAATGATCCCCTTCCCCAAGCGCCTTGAGACCCTCTGGGTGAGTAGCGCGCTATATAAATTCTTGAACTTGAACTTGACCCCTAATTGCGAAATAGCTATTTTAAATTGCTTATAGCATTGCATTTAAGAAATCGCAATTTGCGATTCCTTAAATGCAATTGCAATTTGCGATTTTTACATTTGGGATGATGCATCCCAAATGCAAAAATACCGTTCACACAGTGGCAGATTCTGCGAATCTGCGAAGATTCTGAGAATCTGCCCGTTTGCAGACGGTTTTTAGTTTGATGCTTGGGGCCCCAAATGGCTGAGGTAAGAATATGACAACTTTCAAAAAGTATACAAAACATTGTTGGATGGAATGCTTAAATTAATCTCAGCCACTTGTAATCCCTTGGGCTGCATCCAAATCATCATTATTTTGCACAACATGACACCTCAGTTTGGACCCAGCTATATGAAAATCAGTCTTTACCCTGCTCCAATAGGAACAGTGTAGCTGAACTGCCAAGCCTGGCCCTTCCTGAACAGGAACACAAGCAACCTAGGACTGGTTTCACCATAGTATGGACTCATCAGCCCAGTACAGCTTGGTTCTAGTGGCACAGTCTGCACTGGACCCAGTTCTGGGCAGAACAGTTCCACTTAGGGTGACATAATAAGTATTCAAAACAGTGATGGATGGAATGCTTGAATTAATCATAGACACTGGTAATCACTCTGTCCGCATTCCAATCCATTGTTAATTTGCACACCATACCACCTCAGTTTGGACCCAGCTATATGCAAATCAGTCTTGACTCTGGACCAGTAAGAACTGTCCAGCCCAAACTGCTAAACCAGACCCTGCCTGAGCTGGGACACAAGCATCCCAGGACATGTTTCGACCTAGTTATGGGCTCAGCTGGCTACCACATCTGGGCATACCTATTGTAACACAATAAGGATACAAAAGAATGATGGATGGGATGATTGAATTTATCTCAGCCACTGGTTATCACTTAAGGCCACTCCCCAATCCATCGTTATTATTATTATCATTATTATTATTATTATTATTATTATTATTATTATTATTATTATTATTATTATTATTATTATTATTATCATTATTATTATTATTATTATTATTATTTGCTTTATGCAATTCCTATTTGACCCTGCTGCAGTAGGAACACTTCAGCCAAAACTGCCAATCCAGGCCCTCTCTGAACCAGAACACAACCAACCCAGGACCAGTTTTGCCCTTCTTATGGGTCCTTCAGCCGGGTACAGCTTAGTTCCAGTAACACGGTGTGCACGGGACCCATGTCTGGGCATACCTGTCCATGCAAATCCCATGGTTTTTGATGCATTCCCAGATTTCCAAGACCTTGTAAACCAGGGAATGCGCCAAAAAGATACGTCTCCCCAGAAGCGGTATAACAAGGAGAAATATCTTTATTTTTCATTGTTTTTCCTCTTTCTATGTGTGCTGCATTCTGCTCTGTCACCGTTGGTGATGAAAAAGTATCAACAGGTGATGACCTTTTTAAAGGGGAAAATACCAGCTAAAGACAATGATCAGGTTTAGATTGACAGGGTGGCCCATGAGTCCACAAAGAGTTAGTGCATGCCGATTATGAGAGATTGTTGCGGGTGTTTAAACAGCACAGTGGAATGCAGATTCTCAAACCTAAAGACATGGGTATGTCCCGGTTTCTGGTGGGATTGAGACCTGAAATTAGCTTGATGATTCAGAACCTTTTGATATATTGCCAGAATAAATTGGCTATTGAAATATTTTAAGAGATGCAAAATACAGTAGTGATGAATTAGAAATGAAGCAGAAGAGGATGAAGAGAAAAGTGATGGTGGCACAGATGAAAACTATACAGAGAGGAGGTCAGAGTCAACCTTTTGCAGGGAATGTTGCTTCTTTGTAAGGAGCGTATCAGCAAGGAACTTCTGTGACACAAGAGGGAAGTGGGTTCCACAAAAGCGCAGTGGTTGTGGTGTTCCAACCAACCCGAGTACTGGGATTGATATGACAACTTTGAAGAGGACAAAACCTTCCCGTTATTGCAATAAGTTAGGGTGAATGAGAATCAGGTTCAGAATTCAGGGTTTATACAGCCCCAGAGTAATAACTCCATACAGTCAAGGAATGTACAGAGGCAGAGAAACAGAACTTTAATGTGCCCCATGCTCCAGTGATGCAGGATCCACAAGCCATGATGCCACAACAAAATGCGAGTGGTCCCCAATTTAATTTCAATCAAGTTCCAAATTTATCTAAGAACTAATTTCAAAATCAGGGTGCGTTTCAGCAATTTCCTATGCTTTAAACGTTTGAGGGCTACGGGCTCCGACCACTCCCAATGACAATGGCTGAGGGGGGAGGAAGATTACGTACTTGGCTCAGTCTTCGAGGTAGACTAGAGTGGTCCATTTGTAGAAGGTTATGTTAATGGCCATCACGCATCATTTTTAATTGTTACTGGTGCTACCCTTTCTACAGTGGAAGTTCCAAACAGTTGTATGATGTTAAAACGCACTCCGTTGTAACGCATGCCTTTACCATATATCTGTTAAAAGGCGAATGTAATTACTACGCATAACCTTTACCACAAATATGCCTTCACCACTGTTATATCCTGATAATGTTAATGCAATGCTATTCTACCACCAGTGGAATTCTAATGTGATGATGCTGTCAGAATGTTGGGAATCTGTCAGAAAAGTCACAGTTGAGTGGGGCTTGTATTACTCATCTTTGTATCCTGTAACCTTTTTGAATAAATCCACATGAAAATCATCACGGCTATCTGGAGTCAATCACTACAACCACTCATAACTTCACAACAATTTTTTGTAAAAAAAATTGCATGTTAAGGGCATATTTGTGGTAAAGGTTTTCCCTTACCCCTGCCCCAAGTCCTAAACTCAGTCCCATGTGGTCCCCTTACCCTGCCTATCAGTCCTTTAAAAAAAAAACTCCTCCCCTGAGCCCTAGAAGTGGACCCCTTACCCCCAGGTAGAAAAAATAAATACATTATTTTTGAATCCCCCTTACCTATCTACAACGTCACCTCTCCAACTCTTCTGAGGCACAGCACACGTTGTACAGAGGAAGCGGAATGGTCCATTTACTCTAACGACGCCGATACCCTTCACCACCCTTACTACACACATACCTTTACAATGGTATTCGTTGTAAAGGTATGCGTGGTAAAGGCTAAGTGTGGTAACGATGCACACCCTTACTACACACATACCTAATTTCTCGTAAAGGTATGCATGGTAACGCATGCGTGATTAAGGTTATGCGGGGAAACAACTGCGTTGTAATGGCTGTTTCCCATTCCAAACCTGCATCTCTTGGGAAAAAAGATCCAAGTTGTAGGAGTCTCAAATAAACATGATAAACCCTGTAAAAGAAGAGGTATCTGTTAAAATAGGGTCCTTTGAGGAGAATCACCACTTTGTGGTGTGTGATTCGGTTCCAGTGAGCTTTCTAGGGTGTGACTTCTGGTGAAAATTAAACTGCACTATCTATTGTACTCTGAAAGGAGTAGAATTTCAAACCCATGATAAGCATGTTGCATTTAAATTGGCGAGTCACGGGGCAGCCAGTTGACTGTACCCTTTGATGACAGATTATGAATTACTTTTCAGGCAAGCACATTGGTCTAATCAAGGGACTAAGCCTGTCCACATAAACGTAAAACCCAATCCTGAGTACCCAAGAACCCCACAATATAATCTGCCCCCAAAGCACTTGGAGAGGAGTTGGCCTAATGGCTATGGCGGTCGACCTCGAATCTTGGGAACCGGGTTCGTGTCTCGGCAATGACACTGAACATCCTGTGATTCTCTGCAAATCACTTAATCTCCCTGTGCCTAACAAAAATGAATGTGTCCTCATTTAACGTAACTGGTGCTATGTAAAGTGCTCTGATACCTGATACCGGGTCAAGTTCATGCTATATAAAACTACGTAAAAAAAAAAATTGCTTGACTCAATGATACAGCAAGGCTTTTTGAAGGAAATAATGGGGAGTTCAAGTAATCCACCCGTTAGAGACTTACAGAAGCCTAGCAGTAAGTACTGCATATATCAAGATTCGAGAAAGATAAATTGTCCGGTGGTACCGTATCCAGCTGTGATTTTATTTAAAATTCCATGTGAAGCTGAGTGGTTCACGGTCATCAATTTGTGTTAGGCCTTCTTCGCCATACCTTTCCCATTCCTGGTCCTCTTGTTTGGCCAAATGGGCAGCACAGAAATTGGACTGCTTATTAATGGTGACTCCCTTATCCTCTCAGTCAGCTAAAAAGATTAATCAGATGAGAAATGGAAATCATGTTCGTGCCCACCTGCATATTTTTCAAAGTAGTTTGTCTCCATATTTTTCAGGTAACCCAGCACTGCCAAGATAATATATTTGTGGTTCTTGATTTTCCCTCCAGAGTTGGCCCTTGCTAGAACTGAAAAGTGCCCCTTGCATTCTCTTCTCGAATCGGATCCTAACCAGATAACTCCTCCTCTGAGCTAATGCTGTGCAGAGTTTCTGGTGGCTCTATGATTCCCCAGTGAGCCAGACTTTCGAAAAGAAGTAGTTTGAAGTGACTGCTCACTTCAAGCCTGATTTAGATCTTGGTGGTACACCCATCGTCCCTCCGTTGCGGAGGCTTCAAGTATTATGTTGAGTTGACAGAATAACGTCTGCCATATTTAGATCTGTGCTGGGTGAACCCCTGCAATGGCGGTCTTCTCTGCTGGTTAACAGTACTCCGTCCCCGTCAGGCCAGCAGTACTGCACAGAGCATGCTTGGCTTGAGGGATTTTTTGATGAGTTGATTGTTGAAGCTCAGGCAGCTTGTGGTGCTGACTGAACCAGATTCAGACCCTGAAAAATACCTACTACTGTAGTAGCACAAGTGGGAGCTGAAGAACATTGAACAAGAAGACAAGAAAGAGAGAGAGACCCAGTTTGCCGGAGGGATGTGTGCCTCACAACATTCCGGAGGATACTAAGGACTCTGACCTCAGTGTCAAAAAGGCAAAGGGCCGGCACTCAGAAGGCTGAATGTATGTACATCATTGCAGGTGGAAGAGAGAGAATGTTGGGATTCAGATGGGATTCAGGTGCAAATCTGACTGAACCTCCATGAAATCTGACTGAACCTCCATGAACTAAATATTGAGGCTGGGCTGCATTTTTAGTTTGCGTTGCCATTGAATAGATGGACACGATTTATCATTGATATGATCACTCATTGAAGTTTCCACTATGCATTCACCAAACATTTAAATAGACTCTGTGTAGTGTTCTCCTTTAATGGTTGAGAATGACAGTGCCATGATGTTCTGGTCACTGGCATTCTCTTTAGAATGTTGTGCTTTGAATGTAAACTGTTGCACGAATCTGGACAGCTGAGAGGCCAGCTGCTGCGCAGCACTTGTTAACTTCAATAAACGACACTTTCAACTTTAATCCCTTATGGTCGTATTTACTACAAATTTCGTGGCGACGATTGATGACAGGTGTCTGCGGAACTCACAAAAGAAGAGAGGAAATTCATACCTGAAATATTGCTTTGAACAGCAAGTTGGCGTCAATCCAGCCATCACGTTGTTTTCGTAAGGACGGTTGAGGAAAATATTGCCGGAGCTGAAGGCATTCAAGTACTGTGTTCATTTATTGAAAAATTATGTGCAGCAGCTGAAAGTTGACGGCGTTGTATTAACCCTCGTCACAGCGCCTCATAGTGCATCGGAAGAAGGTCAACGTTTCAGACTTTCTTGAACGCCATCTTGAGTGTCTCACGCAACATTCTACTGTGCAGGAGAATGTATGCGCCATTTTAAAGATTGTTCACTTCAGTGTACGTAAACGCCATCTTGTGGTTGGCGTAGCAAAGATTTATTATACCACGAACAAGGAGTCACTTTCAAGGAGTTTAAAAAAAACTTTTAACGGCTAGCTAATATCATTGGTGCTTGTCAACGGTGACACGCACACCTGTCTACAAGTTATTTGATTACCGGCGAGTGGATGCTACTAGTGCTTGTCAGTGGTGATACACACACCTGCTTGCACATCATTTTGAATCAATGGTGACATGCACACCTGCCTACATGTTATTTTGAGTAGATGCTACTAGTGCTTGTCAGCGGTGATACGCACACCTGCTTACACGTCATTTTGAGTCAACTGTGACACGCACACCTACCTACATTTTATTTTGAGCTGGTCAGCGGTTATATGCACACCTGCCCACAAGCCTTCGTGCTTGTTATCGGTGACACGCACACCTGGTGGCACATGTTGTTTTAAATAAGACTTCTTCGTGCCTGCTTCTTCTATCGGTGACAAGCTCACCATTGTAGTGTTTTTACAATACATTTCTACAATATTGATAGGCAATGTTCACGGTGATGTACACACCTGGCACAAATTGCATTTATTCACGGTGAGGTGCACATCAAGAGTAAGCTATTTTCATCGTGGTGTGCACATTATGTTTTTTTTAAAAGAAATATTCTTAGGAAATTAATATTGTTTTCTTTATTAAAAAAAATTTACAACTTTGTAAAAAATTAACATTTTGCAGTCACCAATATTTCTACAAACAGTAATAAAAGTATTTTTTTTAGGTATTGTATTTACAATATGCAGTCAGTTTCTCCACCTCCACCCTTCCTTGAGATGCCGGGCGATCCTCCCATCTAATGGAAAAAATGGTATGATGCCTTTATTACTTATATCGGTGCCATTGGTGGTTCACATTACAGGGCTGAGAGGAAAAAATGTCTATTGCTAAATGTTTTAGGGTTTGAAGGAAGATCCATTTTTAAACATTTACCCCCTTTAGTACGTGCAGCTGAGGATGAAGAGATTGATGAAAATGTGGAAACAGTCAAGAAATTGGAATTGTGATTCGACATTCAACCCAGTCTAGTCGTTGAGAGGCATAAATTCTTTAAGCGACAACAAAGGCATGGAGAGAAGGTGGAAGATTTCATTTCTGCATTACGCATTTTGAGTGCGGAATGTCAGTGCGAGGGGTTTAGAGATCAGCTGATAAGAGACCAATATATTTGCAAGTGCACTGACAAGAGTATCCAACAGAAGTAAGCATGGGCGAATTTTGCGAATCTCGCGTTCGCGAATTTTGCGGATTTGCGAACTTGCAATCCGCAAAATCCGCGAATTCTCGCGAATTTGCGGATTTTTTTTGTGTTTGCGCGGGTTTCTGCCAGTTCGCGAGGGTTTTGTACAATGTCGCAAATTGCGAACTTACCTGTTGGGTCGCAAGTTTCGCGAACTTGTTGTTTCTACGTGTCCAGCCTGTTTGGGACACTCTTCTTCATCACTGCCACTCTCTGTCACCACTGCCACTCTCTGACTACTCATGCCACCCTCTGGCCCACCCATGCCACCCTCTGTTTCATCACAGCACCCTCTGGTTGTCCAGTCAGTGTACATTATTGTGGCAACGCAAGCACACCTTCCCTGCCTCAAGTGACCTGAATTAATTTGGGGCTGATTAATGTGTCACAGAATATTTTTTTAGCTGGCACCTGCTTCCTTAGTGCTTCCTGATTAGTGATCTTTTGCACTTGCTAAGTGCTTTCATTGTTGCAAAATTAGTTACAACACCTGCCCTGCCCCAACTGACAATAATGAATTAGGGGCTGATTAATGGATTTGAACTTCCAGCCTGGCTCCTGCTTGTCTCCCTTAGCTGTAATTCAGGACCTTTGTGGCATATGTGTAACTATTCTGAGGTTCAGAGCAGGGTCACATAATAGTTGCAACTGGCAACTGAACTCTGGAGGGGCCCCTCAGGAAGCTCTACAGGAAATGGCTACTAATGATGAGCCTGAACTTTTGAACCTGGTAAGTAGTTTCAGTTTTGCTCGTATTTCTGCAATTTTGCACTTATTCGTGGGGCGCGAAGTTGTACTGGGAAGCCGCGAACTCACGCGAACAGTGCGAGCAAAATCCGCTGCTCGCGGATTTGCGGATTTTGCGGGAGATTCGCGAATCTCGCGGATTGCGAATTTACCGAAAATCCGCAAAATCCGCGAGCGAAACGGATTTTCCGCCCATGCTTAAACAGAAGTTACTCTCTTTAAGAAACCCCACACTTGAGGAGATGATTCGTGTCGCAAAAAGCATTAAACTCTCAAAAGTTTCGGTAAAGGAACTTGATGAGAAAACTTCATCCACTTTCATGAAAGATGAATCTGTCAATGTTGTAAAGTCTAAAGAGGTTAAAAATAATACTTTTTCACAACCTGAAAACAAATTTTTCAAACAAACAAATTTTAGTTTTAAATGTGGTCATTTTCCTCATTTTAAATCAGGACGACCTTGTCCAGCTGAGAATGTCATTTGCAGAGTATGTGGGAAACTGGGGCATTTCGCTAAAGTTTGTCAAAATGGGAAGCGAAATATATTTTTTCCTCAAGATTCTAGACAAGCCACCAGCACCTCTTCTTCTGTTGCGAATATTTCTGTATCTGATTTTAGCTAGATGATTTGAGAGATATGGTTGTTGTGGTTAGAGATATGAACTCTGTTTCTAATGAATACTCAGAGTGTGTGGATCCGTATGTTGATATTGAGATTGGTAATAAGAAAGTCTGTTTGTTAGTTGACTCGAGCGCGAGAATAACTATGTTAACACAAGAAAGATTCAAAGAAGTTTGGGAAATTCGTCCTTCACTGCCTCCAGATAGATCTCCAGTTTCATACGAAGGGGGGACCATTGAACTAGCAGGATATTTTGAGGACTCACTGGAATTTAGAGGACAAAATATGTTTGGCAAAGTCTATGTAGCTATCAAAGGTTTAAACATCCTTGGATGGTTCCACCAGGGACTGTTTAAGATGGTACTTAGGCCAGGCACAAGCGATCAAGTTTCTATTCTTCATTCGGATGATTTTGTTGACATATTGACAGATCGTTTTCCTTCTGTTTTTGGTGATGGTCTTGGACAGGTTAAAGGATTCACCCATGTTATTAAGGTCAAAGATAACGCTATACCTGTCAAGCATAGACTTAGAAATGTGCCATTTAGAGTTAGGGAGCAGTTAGAACAAGAACTCGACGGTCTTTGTAAGAAAGGTATCATCGAACAATAGAATCCTCCCTTTGGCTATCTCCCTTGGTAGTTGCCAAAAAGAAAAATGGTGATCTTCGTGTCTGTATAGACTTGCGCACTCTAAATAAAAATATTTGGATCGATTCCCATCCTTTTCCAAAGATTCCAGACATGTTATCGTTAATCAATGGTTTGAAGTGGTTTAGTAAATTGGACTTCGCGGCAGCAGTGTTTCAGAGAATCATGTCAAACTTGCTTAAAAATATCAAAGAGGTTGTCGTCTTTCAAGACAACGTTTTATTTCATGGTGAGATGTGTGAATCGCATGATGATACCATGTTTTGTGTGTTAAAGGCTTTGCGTGATGCTGGTGTTGTGTTAAAAAAAGAGAAATGTGTCTTTAAAGTACAGAAAGTGGAATATCTTGGGCACGTTCTTTCTGAACATGGAGTTGAACCAAATCCAGGTCTTGTTAAAGCAATATTAGATTGTCCTGCCCCCAAGGACAAGGTTGGTCCTAAATCATTTATTGGTTTTTGTGAGTTTTACTCACGATTTATACCTGACTATGCCTCCAAAGTACAACCTTTGTCTAACATGCTTACATTCATATAAGACCCTGGCAGGAGACTGTGTGGTATTGAGCTTCCGATCACCGTCGTTTGTTCAATATATTTTAGAGTTGGCTGCCCACCACCCCCCCCCCCCCTCCATTGATGAGTTAAAAATTCTACCACTGGGTTATTTTTACAAGCCAGGTAGCTCCCCGCGATTTAAAAAACCTTGGGTCCCAAATAGGGCCTTTAGCATGGATGATCACCCCATTCAGATCAGTAATCGTTTTGAGTTACTATCTACCTTAGATGCTATCGACTGACTGAGTGGAGATGCTCCTTCCCCTAGGGTTGAGGGCAATGGGGTATTGAAGACGACGGGTGGGCATCTGCCCGGCCCCCTCTCCGAGCGGGGAGATGGTAGTAAACCTTGTTATTGACGTATTAGGTACTATCTGTCATAACCAGGTTCAGCAAGTGATCCCTGCAGACACTGAGGTTGGCCCGTTAGAAATAAATTTTCCAATAATACCCTCTGCAACCCTATCCTCGTGGAATATTGCTGGCTTGGAACCCAAGCTACTCCTACCGGATTGAGGCTGTTTTATAGAGGAAATAGACATTTGGGCCTTCCAAGAAGCCTGGGCAGTGGAAGGAATTTTTTGTCTGGCTTTTTTTAAATTTCTTCAAACCAGCAGTTAAGGGTCCAAAGGGAAGACCAGTTAGCGGGCCGACTATCTGGGTCTGCCAATGTGAAGGGTTAAGGGTGGATGAGGTTCCAATTAATTGCCCCGACATCATGGCTATACGGGTTAGATCACAGAAGGGCCTCAACACGATTATTTTTAATGTCTACGCTAGGGGTCTTCCGGGAGGGAGGAGCTCTCATGTGGTTTCAACCTTGGAAGACCACCTTAACCTGGAGGAGGAATCTAGCTATCGGATCATTGCAGGGGACTTCAATACATGTTTTGAGCCCCTGGATTTGGATGATGACAAGCTCACTGAAGCTGAGGACGCATTGTGGGGAATTCCACAGATGGACCTAAAACCCATAAGGAAATGGTCCATGGCTGCTTTACAACTGAAAGGGTTGTGTCTGGATAAGGGTCTGAGGGCAGTGAATGGAACGACACAATCTGATAGGCTGGGAGAGCAAACATTTAATAATGGTAGATCTGGTAGCCGCATCGACTATATTATAGTAAATGTGGAGATGTGGCTGGTTATTTTAGATATGGTGGTTGTGCGTAGGCCGAAAAGTGCCCACAACCCCCTGATTTTGTCAGTCACTGATAGCAGTTTTAGTAGTTCCCCTGTATGTGAAGCTGCAACAATTCAGGGAAGGGCAGTCATTACTAATGACCAAAGGAGGGTCCGGTGGCCTAAGATAGCCACTAATGATAGGATACGGTCTGATATCCGGGACATGGTCTCAAGGTCTATGCGCAAACTTATTAGTTGTGAGACGCAAGAGGTCCTTAACGATAACATGTTGTGTATCCATAGTGATCTCTTTTTGGGTCTCAAAAAGTATTTTATTAAGAATCTACCAAGCGCCAAGGATAGGGTGCCGAGGCCTAACACATGGTACAACAATAACTGTAGGCAGGCCCAACAAGCCCTGGTGGTAGCTATTAAATCTAGATCATCTGATGCCATCAAGAGCTGCAGGGCTATCTACAAGTTAGCACAGATTGACGCCAAAAGAATGTGGGATGAAGACCGCTGGAGGGAACTGCTACAGGCATGTGAGGGTCGTAATATGACCAACTTCTGGCACTTACTTAAGTGGGGGAAGTGCCCTCAACTACTAACACCTACCAACCATGTTGAGCCTCAGCAGTGGGTAACCTACTTTGAAAACCAATTTAAGATCCTGGATGGCAAAGCCAAGATTTTTACGCCCCCCAGTTGTGATGCTCGCTGGTATTTGCTCACAGTGAGGTGGAGTCTGTACTTAAAATTATTCCTTGTGGGAAAGCCCTCAGGCCTGACTGCATTCCTGCTGATTTATTTAAGTACGAGCATGTAATCTGGGACCCTTATATAACCGTACAAACAAACGCCCTAGCTAGTGGAGCATCTGTCCTGGATTCTTTTCTTGGTTCGGAGCAGAGATTTTGCCGATCTTTAAGAAAGGTGATCGCTCTGCTCCGGCCAATTTTCGCACAATAAGCTTAATCGATGCGGTGCAGAAAATAATAGCACGCCTAGTTCTGGGATGAATACAGTGCTGGATGACCGAAGCCGATATTTTAACTCCTCTTCAGGCAGGATTTCGGTCTCATATAGGGACACTAGACCAGGCATTTAGATTTGTGCTTTTGTACTAGAAGGAGGTGCTTCTAGGAGGGGGCCTGCTTTTTGCGGCCTTTGTAGATCTCAGATCTGCTTTTGATCTTGTGCCAAGGGCCAAACTATGGGAAGTTCTTTTGGAACAGGGGATGCCCAAGGAATTGGTTGTAATCTTGGTCACACTTCACAAACGCACCTATGCCCAGGTCCGCTGGGGCAAACCAGGGGAGGTAACAGATAGGTTTGAGGTGTGCAAAGGAGTCAGACAGGGGTGTGTGCCGGCTCCCACACTGTTTTCTTTATATATCAACAGGGTGGCTCAGTACTTTGTCAACTATCCGACCGATGCACCATCACTTGCTGGTATGAAAGTCCCACTGCTCATGTTCGCGGACGACACCCTGCTTATATCTAAGACGAGGCAGGGATTACAACTAGCACTGTCTCGTTTTGAGGTGTTTTGCCGCGAACATGAGCTGGAGGTCAACGTGGGGAAAACCAAGTTTATGGTGCTCCACGGGTTAAGTCAGTTAGATCAAGTGTCCACATGGGAGATGACCCTTTGGAGCAGACACCTGTTTTTACGTATTTGGGTTTCACTTATAGTTACAAAATGAGCTGGAAGCCACAAATTGATATATTAGCATTAAAACACACCCAACTAGGTGGCGCTTTGATCAAAGAACATAGGCAGTCCCAAACCAAGCCAATTGTCCCACTGGTTAAAATCTATGGCTCAAAAATTTTGCCCGCAATCCTGTATGGTGCCGAATTGTGGGGATTCAGTAATTTGTCCTCACTCACTGCAGCACAGAATAGATTTTTGAGGTCAGCTGTGGGGTTGCCCCAATCTTCCCCGCACATCCCCCTTTTGTTATATCTTGGCGGTCAGGCAGTCGAGGATGTGGCACGCTATAGACCTTTGGCGTTTTGGCGACGCCTTTGCACCACACCAGAACTCTCCTTATATGCCAAAGCCTTGATGGAAGTTAAGGGGCTGGGTGCTTCCTATAAGATCTCTTGGCTTACCGAAATTAAGTACTTACTGACAACTATGGGGATGGGGGAGCTTTGGGCTAAGCCGGATACAGCTGTGTTTCCATCTAAAAAGATCTATATTGCTGTGTATTGGGACATGATCAAAACTAAAAGGTACTCCTCTCGGGTAGGTAGCTCCTTGACGTCAATATTTCTTGACGTTAAGGACGAACACCACCTGGAGGTGTACTGGGATATCATCATGAAGCCTCTAGATCGCAAACCTTACCACCAGTTTAGAGTAGGTACCCTACCATTACGCTGGTTATCCAGTAGATGGAATCCTACTGGCAGTGACAAATGTGTATTTTGTTTGGATTGTATTGAAACAATTGATCACTTTTTATTTGTTTGCCCCGTGTACCAACAACCCAGGCGTGTATGGTTGAAACCTGTTTGTATGCTATTGGGAACAAGATCAGCACAGGTTGCAAGTGGAATACTGAAAAGCGATACCACCAACCCAGTGGTAATTGGTGCAGCAACATTTTTGAGCTGGGCATGGGCCCTCCGGACCAAAATGGGTGGGGCTCATTTGCAGAATTAATTGATTATCTCTTCCTATCTGAGATAGGTACCATACTTGGGCATCTTTACAGTCCCTACAGTTCTTGCAACCCACACTGAGTTCTTAAGTTTAAATATTTTAGCTTTGTCTAAGTCTTTTGCCTATTTGCAAATTGAATTCAATTTTAGCAAATTTTTTAATATTTATCTACCGGTGTGTTACTGGATTTTAAGCAAAAATCTAATTTCTAGTTTGTATATGATGAATTTTATCTTGGACGGATTTTGTATTACTATTTTAGATTGTCTTTTATGATGAAGCACCGCAATAAAGACTTACTGACTGGCTTAAGAAAAGTGTTCATTTCCTATGGGATGATCATTGCAAAAAAGTTTTTGAGTGGATAAAGAATGAGCTAGTTAGTCCTAGGATACTCAAACCTTTTGATCCCAATGTTACTTGCACCATCATTGTGGATGCTAGTGGTGTGGGATTGGGTGCGGTTCTCACCCAAAACATAAATGGACATGAGAACACTTTAGGCTATGCCTCTAGGGTACTAAGAGGTTCGGAGTTAAATTTCATCGTTATTGAGAGGGAGTTGCTGGCATGTTGGTGGGCAATAACAAAATTTAGCACTTATATTTGGGGAAAACATTTCAATTTACGCACGGATCACAGTCCGCTAGTGTCCATTCTCTCTAGAGATAGACTTAAAGATCATACCCCGAGAATTGCACGTTTGTCAACCAAACTGTTGCAATATGATTTTGAGGTCACTTACATTCCAGGGAATAAGAATGTGAGAGCGGATCATTTCTCTAGGCATCCTGTTGAATGTGAGAACGAAATCGAGGATGATGAGGAAGAAGATTGTTTTGTTGCTTCTCTTGCACTGGATGATATGTGTGCTGTCAGTGAGACAGAGTGGAGAGATGTATTATCCAAAGATCTTTTACTCTGTGATGTTATTAAATGTGTGAAGAGTGGTTGGCCGTAAGAGAAGAATGCTGATTTTTCTCTGCAGACGTACGTTAAGGTGTCTGCTGAACTATCTGTAGAAGATGGTCTACTTGTACGTGGTGATAGGCTGATTCCTCCTGATGCGATAAGAGCTAGGTTGATCATGGGTGCACATGATGGTCACTTAGGCAAATCATTCACAAAAAGAAGGTTACGTGAACATTTTTGGTGGCCAAATGGACAAAGATGTTGATATGTTTGTTGGGGAGTGTGTTGTTTGTTCCAATTCTGAAAAGAGTTTTAGAGTTAGTACACCACCCCTTCAGCCTATCGAGTTACCCAACAGACCTTGGGAAAAGATTGGAATTGACTTAGTTGGACCATTTAGCATGCTTCCTGCTAATTCCAGATTTGCAATTGTGGCTATAGATTATTATTCAAAATGACCGGAAATATGTTTTATTAATGAACCAAACTCAAGAAATGTTATTAACTTCTTGAAAGACATTTTTTGCGTGAAGGGTTTCCCTCTACAATTGTAAGTGACAATGGTGTACAAATTGTTAGTCAAGAATTTGATTCATTTTTACGCCAAGGTGGAATTACACATTCTAAAAGTGCGCTTTGTCACACACAGACCAATGGTCTTGTGGAGCGTATGAATAGAGTTCTTAATAACTGTGTGCAATAGCCTTTGGCTGGAAGGTGCAATGTCCAGAATGCTGTGAGATCCATGTTATGGTTTTATCTCACCACTCCACACTCTACCACTAAAGTGTATCCTTATGAATTACTGCGAGGTAGGAAACCTTGTTCAAAAGTTTGTTCTGGATGGATGTCCAGATGGGTGAAATTAGATTCTGTTTGCGATGTAGATGAGTTTGTGAGATGCAATGTGTCTCAAGCACAATCTCGACAAAAAACTTTATTTTGATTCCAGGAAAAGGTGTGCCTCACAACCTTTTGTTATTGGTAATGAGGTACGTATGAAGATTCCTGTTCACACTTAAAAAGGCAGCTCGAAATACTCTGAACCTTTCACTGTTGACAAAATATGTGGTAATGCTGTAAGAGTTAATTTAAAGAATTGGTGGAATATATCTAGGGTTGTAAAAGTCACTGGGCGTGTCAATGAAAATCCTTTGTGTAGTTATAATGATGTTTCATCTTCATCTCTTCCTACCGTTGGACGTGTCAATCAAAATCTTTTTTTGCAGTCACAATTATGTTTCATCTTCTTCTTTTCCCACTTCTGTGGGTATACACAGAAGTTGCCGCCAACGCTTTGTTCCTGCTAGGTATCGTTAGAATAATTTATTATTCTGTCTCTTGCTTTTATTTTTGGTTTTTTTGTTTATGAGGGAGAGGATAATGTAGTGTTCTCATTTAATGGTTGAGAATGTTAGTGCCATGATGTTCTGGTCACTGGTATTCTCTTTAGAATGTTATGCTTTTAATGCAAACTGTTACACAAATCTGGACAGCCGAGAGGCCAGCTGCTGCGCAGCAGCTGTTAACTTCAATAAACTACACTTTCAACTTTAATCCCTTATGGTCGTATTTACTACACTCTGTTGGAAGAATTAAGGAGATTACCTAGACCGAGGCTGTTAAATGAGCATAAGGGTGTCATTTAGAAGAACATGGAGCAGTCTGATTTTAGAGAAGTTATGGAAACTGATAAGTATAGTAGACATAAGTACATATCAGTAGATGTATTAACAGCCACTTCTGCCTATGGCGCTGTCAAAGTGGGAGAAGATTCCTTTAGGAGGTAGCGGTACTTTGGCAGTCTTTCGCCCATGGACCTGCCACCATCTAAATAGGGCGGGCAGGCCATCAAGTCAGCAGACGGTGAATCCGTTGAAAAAGTGATGGTGGGACCTTTATGGCTAAGAGCTAAATAAGACCCATATTTCCTTAATGTTCACTTTAAAACTCCTATAGTCCTTGCCCTCTTTTTTCTCTGTCTTCTTTGAGATGGATTGTGTTTCACTTGGGCTTGATTTATGGCCTTAATCTAACTTTAATACATCAAATGTTTGTAGCACAAATGGTGTCATAACCCTGCCCGAGTACAACATATAGATTTTTATATTGGTAACAGTGGATCACCAGAATGTTTTTCACTGAGGTGTTCGGAGTGATAACAGACAATGAGAGCAAGGTAAAAAAGATCCTTTAATTCCCATTTTACCCATCTATTATTCTGTGTTATGTATAGCCCCCAAACTTATCTGCCTCTGCTTTCAGGAGTAATGGGGGAGTCCTACATGACTTGACCTCCCCTCCCTGTCCCAAATATAAAAAAATCCCTTTCCTGCCATCTTTAACAAACCCCCACCACCTTCCTGGTCTTCCTTCTCCCTCCTACAACCTTGCTTTTTTCTGTTAGTCAAAGCAGACAAGCAGCAGTGTACTTACAGGCCACATGACCTTCTACGCGCCCACCCGCCAGCTACGATCGACCAGCCACGCACTCGCCACCGTACCACGCATCCACAGAGCCACCGCCGGAGGAAGATCCTTCTCCTAACTGGCAGCCAAGACTTGGAACTCCCTCCCCACCCACCTTCGGCGAACCCAAGACCATCTCTCCTTCAGGAAGCAGCTGAAGATCTGGCTGTTTGAGCAGTAACATACCCCTCTCCCCCAGCGCCTTGAGACCCTCCCGGGTGAGTAGCACGCTTTACAAATGCCTTGATTGGTTGATTGATTGATTTTCATTTCAGCCACCCGCTTTGATGTGCTTGCCCAAAGCATTGCATTTGGATTCCTAATTCCAATAATTTTTCTCCTAAATCCTATTTGCCCTCAAGGGTAACAATTTAATTGTCAATTGTTCAATCTGTTTATATAAATTTGGTCCTTGAATTAAACATAAATACCATTTTAGTAATACAATTTGCCTCAATCGCTGAAAATAATGTATTTGCTGGGCTATATATTCTTTGTAATTTTGGTGACCATGCATAAATTATAAAAAGAGACACACTTTTGATCATAATTATTATGACAGGAGTATACGAATAATTAACACACAATTCTTCTGAGGCAAGGGGCTCAAATGAAGCACTGGATGAAAAAGGAACAGGGTTAGAATTGTTTGAGATGAAAATACTTCTGGTCACACTCAACAGTTCATTTGAGATGGGCCAGTCAGTCCTCAACTTACCCTTGGACCAGTGATTTACTCAGCCTGTAGATGGGACCTGGTTGCCTGCTCCTACAGAAATGTGTGCCTGGAGATGTATTGCACTTGGTATTTATGGTAACCAAGGCGAACCAATAAGGAAACTATTGCAGTGGATACCATGGTCGCTTAACAGTCAAAGGGGCACATTTACAAGCCCCCTGCAATAACAGTACGTCACTTTTTGTGACGCACTGGTGGCATATTTTACTGCTCCATATTTACAAGGACAGGAAAAGCCACCATTGTAAATATGGCCCCTTTACACGACGCACTCTGCGTGAAAATGGCGTTCCATGGGTGTTGCTGTGGGTGTTCCCACGCAACACCCATGGAACAAGACACATTTCCAGATATACGAAGAATCGTAAATCTGGAAATGTAAAGTGAAAATGCTATACCTCCCCAGGGGAGGCTAGGGAGGCGCAAGGAGGAGAAATGTATCCATTTCTTCTCTTTTTTGTTTCCTGTCTCTATGCGTGCTGCATTCTGCAGCACACATTGAAAGAGGAAATCACCTCTAATGATTGTTTTTGTTCCGGAAGGGTTCCCTTCCTACACATGAACAATCATTGTTGAAACAATGCTGTTTTTCAACTTCTATGTGTGATAATGTAGCACACATATAAGTGGAAAAACGGCATTTTAGATTGTTTTTTACTCTTCCAATGCGTGCTGCATTCTACAGCACACATTGAAAGAGGAAAATGCCTGTAGTAATTGATTGTGTGCAGGAAGGTGCCCCTTCTTGTACAAAAACTATCTTCCCATGACGCAGGCATCCTTGCACCAAGCTGCAAGGTTGCCTGCGCTAGCACAAGGCAGCTGTTTGTGCACCAGCGCTGGGGAGAGCTCAGGAATGTGACATATTATTGTAAATATGTCGCATTCCTGTGCTTTGGAAGTGGCGCAGCCAGAGGGCTTGCGGTGCTGCACTGTGGCACTTCCTCGTAAATCTGCCCCTTAGTGTGCCTCCGTGCCTTTGTCTGAATATTCACAAGAGTGGGAAGAGCTCTGTACTTTGAGATGATTCCTTCCTGCATTGTGTGAATTAAAGTCAGCGATAGCATTACACTGGATTTTCTGGATCAGTACACAGATCCGAGGACCTCCAGACTCGTGGGGGCACAGAAGTGGCGATCCAGCCACCACCGTACCACACAACTTTGGAGGTTGGACCGCCATTACACCACCACAGCTGCCAGGGAACTGCTATTTCCTGGCTGTGGTGTGGCGCTCTGGGCCATAGTAATATGCTGGTGGTGCCGCTGCGGCACCGACATGCATATTACGAGTTTCAGGACCTCAGGCAGTGTCATGGAGGTTCTTCCTCCATGAAAAGGCTGGTGGTCCTGAAACAAAGGGACCCCCACAATGTTGCCCATTTGCATGGGGATGCATGCAGGGGGGCACAACATGTGTATGTCTGCATGCATGCATCCTAGTTCCTAAACCGCATTGACTTTAAGCCCATGTCGTGCAGGAACTCTTGTCGGCATTCCCATTGCGGTGCCCATTTTCAGCAGCCCCGCCATGGAACTGCCAAAAAAAGCCACCAGACACGAGGAAACTTAAATCGGGGGTGGGGTGGGCTCATGGGTTTGGCGTGCAGGAGTAGGATGCCAGCACGGGGTTCCACTCCTGCTCTGCCAAACTCATAATCAGGCCCTAAGTCTCCAATACAAATTTTTGGGGTAAAATATATGATTACCATTAAACAACAAAAGTAAAATTACACAATTCATGCACAACCATTGATATATCCTAGCTATAACTTCACTATGTAAAGCAGAACAAACCACCTGATGACATTGACAGACCATAAACACAGGTACAGCTTGCACTTCATGCAGCTCTTTAGATTTATGTCCTCTTTTTCGCTGTAATATTCTGAATAGTGCATCCCTTCCCATGGACCCCTCTTCAGATCGAGCTGAAACCTGTGAAATTTGTGTTTCAGAAAAGAGACTCACTTGGAGGTGGTGGTAACTGTAACTCGACAACAGAATTGGTAAATATGCCCTTGGCATATACCCTGTTGTTAGAGATCATACTGGTAGAATAAGACTAAGTATCGGATTTGGACATGGCAGGTAACTAGAGCGTCTGATTTTCAACAAAATTGATAACAAAGTTGTGTGGATAACGCAAGCATATAGGACATCTGGTTGACAAGATGTCATTCCATAATAGCAAATCAGTTTGTAACATGGACGTCTCCCTAGGGCGTGTTACTATCACATATCTTATTCCACGTCTGTATATGGACTTCCTCTGCACTAATCACATCTTTTGGGTGTCAAGTCTGATTCTATGCAATTGACCCCCGGTTAATCCGTAGTTGGACCTAGCAGGCCCCACTTTTTTTCTTGGAACTTGGAGACCACCTAAATGCTGTCAACCGGTGGATCGACCACAACTACCTCAAACTCAATAAGTACAAAACCATACCTTTGCTACTGGGCAATAAAGTGGGATATAGGGACAGTAGCTTATGACCATCTTGCTGCACAGGGTAACGTGCCTAGGATTTCTATCAGACCAAGAGACATCAGTGAAATTGGAGGTCAAACCTTGGGTTAGTGCATGCTTCCTTTCTGCAGTCTACCTGAAAGGGGTTTCTCTCCCCAGTGACAAACGAGGATCTGCAGTTGCTTCTTAAGTACTATTTGGAATTCACTAGTGCAAAATCTTATACTTAGGCCTGCCTGCCACTCTTCCACCGGCAGTGGCTTTGCAGATGCGTGGGACGGTGGCGAGGGCGAGGCTGGCGGAGCAGAGTTGGCGAGTGGGTGTGTAGAATATGAGGCGGCTGTTGAGGTATTTGGGGCCCATGTCGTGGAGAGCTTTGTGAGCGTGGGTGAGGAGTCTGAACGTGATCCTCTTGCTGACGGGGAGCCAATGCAGGTCTTTCACATGGGCGGAGTTGTGGCTGTGGCGGGGGATGTCCAGGATGAGTCGTGCAGAGGCGTTCTGGATGCGTTGGAGTCTTTTCTGGAGTTTGGCTGTGGTTCCCGCGTAGAGGGTGTTTCCGTAGACCAGTCGGCTGGTGACGAGGGCCTGGGTGACCGTCTTCCTGGTTTCTAAGGGGATCCACCGGAAGATCTCTCAGAGCAGGATGACGAGACAGCGTTGACTTGCTTGCTCATCGTGATTGAGGAGTCCAGGATGTAGCCCAGGTTGCGTGTGTGCTCCGTTGGATTGGGGGTGGTGCCCAGGGCAGGGGTCCACCAGGAGTCGTCCCAGGCCGAGTGGGATGGTCCCACATGAGGCTGCTTCGTTGCAGCTACTTTTGACAACTTGCCTATGGGCTCTGAAAATCACTTTTGTCAGATCTATCTCCAAACACTGGGGAATCACTTGATGCTTTGCAGTGCATTGAAAACCCTCATCGTTTGCTAATTTCCTGCATGTCCTTAAATGACTTGATCTCATTTGTTGACACTATTAGAAACATGAATTTACGAATTGAAGACCTTTCGTGTGCTCCACATCTGGTCTCCCCTAAAAATCCATACAAGGCCTGATTTTAAGATGTAATTTATTTGGAAACGTTGTTCTGCAGCAGAAGTGATTACTACAGAAATATAAGACTGTGCAACATTGAAAATCTGCTGTAGGGTTATAGATGAAATAGGCAAGTATGGAAGTAGTAATTCCACTTTTTGAGTCTCCATAACAAAGAAACTGTCACCTGTCCCTTCAATTCTAAAGAGTCCCTCTGTAATTAATTCAGCTATTTTTAATCTTTTTGTCCTGGCTATTCATTGACATCAAAACATCAATCAGACTCTGTGTCGATG
This sequence comes from Lissotriton vulgaris, assembly GCF_964263255.1. Lineage (NCBI taxonomy): Eukaryota > Metazoa > Chordata > Amphibia > Caudata > Salamandridae > Lissotriton > Lissotriton vulgaris. Next base: position 1,640,724,046 of record NC_141695.1, read on the forward strand.
GTTACTCTAATCTGACTTGCAATGGAAAGGTTAAAACCTTATTCTCTTTCCCATCAAGGATTTCCTCCCTATGCTTTGTAAATAGCACTAAATGGCTGGATTTGAATCTTAGATTCTTTAAACCTTTACTCTGATTCTGTTTGAGTGGGTTTATCCTCATACCTCCACTCCACTTTCATATTCTAGATCTCAACCCAGGCATGATGAACAATTTTACTAGAAGGACACTTCCAATGATCCTTTTTAACCTTTCATTTAAAAGATCGTTTCAGGTCCATTTTATCATTTTGTCTTTTGGTAGTAGTTGAGGTTCTTGTGTTGCTTTCTATGTAGATATGAAATTGATTACTGTCTATCTCCATCTGGAACTGCAGGTGGTGCTGTTTTTATTTTTGTACTCAGACCTGCATGGGCAGAAACCTCACACGTCACAGTTTTCTGATAAAATGTACTGATCCATTACTCAATTGCAGGACAGGGCTCTGGAGGCAGATTGCAATCACTGGTTAAGTTCAATATTTGACTGAAAACTTCAAAACCTTAATCTTTATGCCTAAATCGCAAGTAAGAAACACAATAATATAGTGTGGGTTACCATGTATAGTGCTGCATGGACATTTTCAGGCTGTGCGCTATGGTCTAGCAGATTTTTGACATTTTAATTCCAGAAAATATCAAGAGGTCTTTGCTAAACCTGGGTGAAATTTTAGTAATACCCTGCTAGCCTTTTGTTATTTTTAATTAAAATTGGTATTACAAATTCATGATATTATGTTATTATGCCATGCCATGAAATAACATGCAATTCAGCACAAACATTTAGAACATTTCATGGTAGCAACGCTAACGACCAGAATGCAAGAGGCTGCAGTGAGCAGTGCTTGTGTTTTTGCAATTTTCTTCAGTGCAAAATGTCTCCTTCCATCCAAAGTAGACACAAGGATGCACCTGGAGCTAAAATATAGAGCAAGATGCCGATTTTGCATTTCATTTTATTACAGGTAATGTCACGTAATTTTACAGAAATTGTGCATATTTAAGCAAAAGCAAATTATGCAACATTCATTCATCCTTAGTCTTAGCGATATATTATGCAATGCAGGGAGACTATTTTAGGAGTCTCAGGATAATCAGGTCACTGAAAATTTTCAATGTTTCATGCAACTGCTCGATTGGCTCATAGATCTGACTTCTGTTGTAACACACTTTTGTTTTTTAGTTGATTTATAAGCAATTTAGAAAAGACATTTTAGGGCGTTGGAAAATTGGCCAATTGCCCAGGTCCCTCACCTTCCAAGGGAAACCCTGGTTAAGTGAATGGGGCAGTGAAAGTCCCTGCTATAATATTTGCATAAAAACAATTCTTCTATTTTTAAAAAAAAACCATTTTAAATAATTCTTCTGGCTATAATTTGACAGCCAAGTCAAGTTAACAGAAATATAGGGTTATATTTACTTAGGGTTTGCATCAGTGCAAAGTCACACAAGGTTACTAAAAGCAGTTCAAACTCTTGAAATGGTATTTATTTTTCACTGCAAAAACTATTTTGCATTGGAAAGGTGCCCCTTTTTCAGCACCAATAGCTTTTTGCAACACTTTTAACAGTTTAAGTCAAGGCGAGTTAATTGGGTGTAACTTTGGCATATTAGCTCAAGCAGCCATTTTTTTATGCCAAATCTGATCTACTAATATAGAAAGAATGAGCTTTGCGAAAAACAATACATAATGCTTCCTTGAAGCAGGCGCTAACACGAAGAATGTTTTAATCTCACCAAACATTCCACACATTGCACGTGTGCTGCCCTGTACATTGCATGTGTGGATTGATTAGAAATTGTCTTGTCATAGGTTTTTGTGCTGGGGGTAGCTTCCAGTACAAGTTCAATGCCAGGCAGCATGCACACACACCTCTGCACCATGGTGCAAATGTTTTGTGTCAGACTATGCTGCCGGTTAGTATGTCAGTGCAGTGACGGTGAGCAGCAATGGGCCATTTTCATTAAATATTGCCCCGCGTTGCACAAAAAATAATATATCTGTCCCCGAGTGTGTATGCCTGGTCTACCCAATCTTAACTCTTGTGCTATCAGGAAGTTGATATCAATTATATTGAAAAATATTATTTCTGTGTCATTTTTCTCTCCTTACTTCACCTCACCTTTTCTACTCTAACCCTCTCTCTTAACCACTCTCTTTCTTTCTCTCTCTCTCTCTCTACTTTTCTATGTACCTACATTCTCTCTGTATATACGTTCCCTCTACTGCACCTCTGTCTCAATTTGCCCACTATACCCCATTCAACTCGTCTACCCTTACCTTCCATTCATGACCTAGTCTCTTTCTGTATCACTCAATGTGCCTACATCTATATCTATTACTCCTGATCCTATTTCTTTAACTTAACTCTCTATACCATATCCCCCTCTCTGTACCTCACTGCTATTTTTCCATCTGCTCTAGATGTATCTCTCCTCCATCTACTCACTTCTCACACAATGTCATATTTATCTTTACTTTAAACACAAGGGGGGTCTTGCCCGTACGTTACCAGGAAGGACAATAAAACTTTATAAAAATTTGAGACCTGGTCCCGTATTCAACTAGCTGCTGTTTATTTTATAGCAGGCTTGGAACCTCGATTAATTAATTCTGAGGCTCATGTGAACTTGATCATATAATTGCTTACATTTGACTTGTACAAAGATGCAATTTTATAATACATCAGATATGTGAAAAAAACACCAAAATACAAATTTGTGAACAAAAATTCAACCATAAACAATGAATTTAAAGCATTCAATACTGTGACATGCACCAAAATATATTAAAAACTGGTTATTAACCATCTCAAACAAGTACATACATTAGTACACCAGAAAGATTTACATTGATGGTCCTAATACTGATTCATTTACTGATTTTTAGGACCAAACCCAAACTAGGCTGTTTATTTTCTACTTTAACTGAATCTAGTCATTGTAGACTGTGCAGGGTGCTTAGCTTTTGGTGGGTATAGGGAATTAATTCCAGAAGGGTACCGACGCGTTTCCAAACCCGGTCAATGTGCCGACATCTGTATATAACAGTCATGATCCTATTTCTTTAACTTAAATCTCTATACCATATCCCCCTCTCTGTACCTCACTGCTATTTTTCCATCTGCTCTAGATGTATCTCTCCTTCACCTACTCACTTCTCACACAATGTCATATTTATCTTTACCGCACCTCTCTATCTGTCTCTCATGTATTTACGACCTTGTCTCTCTATCTCTCCACTTGCCATCACCTCCCAATCGCATTTATCTCCTTATCGCACATCTCCCTTACTACTTTACCACTTTATCTCTCATCATTATCTCTCTCACTACCTAACCTCTCAGTTTACCTCACCAATAGTTCACTACTTCACCCCAGCCCTCCTTCTCTTATTCTATGTGTTACCTTTTCTTAAACTCTATAAATATCTTACTCCTTTCTGGCAACTTTTATTTCTTGATCTCTACCACTTTTAGTCTATTATCAACTCTCTCTCTCTCTCTCTCTTTCTCTCTCTCTCTCTGTATATATATATATATATATATATATATTCACTGAAAAAACCATAGGTTATAGGCCATATATAGTTAGGAATTTGCATTTACAAAACCTTGAAAATTCAATGAAAAAACCATTGGTTATAGAACATATATAGTTAGGAATTTGCATTTACAAAACCTTATTTTACTCGCATAAAACCATTGAAATTCCATATATAGTTAGATGCGCTAACTATATATCGCGCACCCGCAATCCACTGCTGATGATGTCACATATTACATCATTCATGACATGGTCAGTGACATCACTGATGACATCACTGATGACATCTCAAATGACATCACTGATGACATCACTGATGACATATCAAATGACATCACTGATGATATCATTCATGTGATAATACGATGAACCTCTTCAGACTCTAATATAACCTTAGATACAATCAGTGTAAACAGACACTCACAGACTGTCACTCATTCATGGAGTTACTCACACAACTAGTCAGTCATGCAAACAATCAATCACACCTCCATTTCCTCAACTATACAGTTATACAAACTTTACTTATTCAAACATATACTAACACATATTTTCTCTCTTATACAATCACTGATACAAGTTGTCAATGATCCATGCAACCACTGACACATTCACTAGCTCTTATACAGTTATTTATATATGTCAACTCTCACATGTACTGTGTTTTACATATGTACTTACTTTGACATGTAGCACTGAGATATCCTTTCACTCACCAATACACTCATGCACACAGTCAACCGCCCATACAGCTGTTTCCACATGCACTTTTGAAACCATACATCTAGTGAATCAACTGCTCACACATCTATGCACAGAGTCACACACCTCCCAGCCACTCACACACATACTCAGTCTCCCATACAAATACTTGAGCAACCAATCAATAACCCATATAGTTATTCATATAGCTACTGATCAACACATGCAGCAGTTTACAGAACAACAGATATAATGATGCACAAATTAATACAGTTTAATCACTAACCCATGCACTCAGTGAGACACATTTAATCACTCCCTCATACAATCAGTCATGCACCTACTAAATCCTTCATCCAGACATTTATACATCCACTCATTCTTCAATATGTAAGACATATTTTAACTTTACAGAAACATACAGTCACTGGATGTTGTCATCAGTGATGTCATCAGTGATGTCACTGACCATGTCATGAATGATGTAATATGTGACATCATCAGCAGTGGATTGCGGGTGCGCGATATATAGTTAGCGCATCTAACTATATATGGAATTTCAATGGTTTTATGCGAGTAAAATAAGGTTTTGTAAATGCAAATTCCTAACTATATATGTTCTATAATCAATGGTTTTTTCATTGAATTTTCAAGGTTTTGTAAATGCAAATTCCTAACTATATATGGCCTATAACCTATGGTTTTTTCAGTGAATTTCATTGGTTGTTTAATAGCAAATATCAAAAGCTGTAAAATGTCAAGTACGTGATAGGTAAAAACGTTTTCGTGTTTATGCACGCTGATGTGCTTTGAACGCTGCCCCCCTCCCCTCTTTTCTCTTAGTAGTACTCTCTCTTTGCAGATAGTGAAGAGTAGTTAACGCAGGCCTTTACCGCCGTTGTAATCCGTCGTGCCTGCTTGTCTCTCCATTTGATTGATTGTTATCCAAGCATTTACTGTTTTACAATTGATTCTCTTTGGTTCATTCTCTATTTACAAACAAGCACAAAGTCGCAATACTCTGTTTAGTCTTTGCAGATAGTGAAAAATCGTGAAAAATCGTGTAAAAAACAAAAAGTAATCGAGCAAAATCAGTAGGCCACTAATTGGATCTCTTTTTGACCTCGCTAAAATAGAAATATTAGGAACAACCCTTCATGAGAAATACGAAAATAGTGAGATGAACTGAGCTCCACACTATGAGGGCTGCAAGACAGCTCGGCTCCGCCACCCACCCCGCCCAAAATAACGACAAACCCTATGCAAATATTAAAAATATAGACAACACACCAGCAAAGAAACAGGGTAAAACATTTTATTAAATAACTATTTACATAACTATTTTATACTTTTTATTGCCCGATCCGGCTAGCTCAATCGATCGAGCATGAAACTCATGCACTCTGATAGCAAGCGTTGCTACTGATGCTATGCAGACCAAAACTGGTTTTCAGTTTGTACATTTTTCTAGATTTTTCCATCCAAGGTTGGTTGACTTTGTAGAACGATGGCTTCAGATTTTCAACATACGGTGTGGTGGCGCGGACTGGGAGGGGGCGCTTCGCTCCTGCCCCCTCCCCAAGTAAGATTTTCATACGTGAAAGTACGTTAATGGTTTTGGTCCCTGAGTTGCTTCAATGTCACTGCCATTCTCAAATGGCATAAGTTCTGGATGTTGGGTGCCATAGTTCAGAGTTCTGAGCAGCGCTTGTAACACTGTCTGAAGCTTATTTCCACCTACTGCAGCTTCACTATTCTCAAAGTAAGTGAGTGTCGTTTGTGGACCTGACTGCATTTGAAAACAATGTGATATGTTACCTTCCTAAACCGCTTGACGGAGGCCCCCGAGGGGCGGTGTGATGGCCATGGACTCAGAGAAGACGCTTGGCTCCGACCCCCTCCCCAAGTCTTATAGCACCGGTGTAGCCTGAGATCGCCCCCGACATAGGCGGCCGGCTCCCGGGGTCCGGCGGAACTTTTTGCCTTTTGATGACTCTTCTATTCTGGACCTTGTCCCACAATCCGTTTGACCTGAAGACACGCTGTAGTGGGGCGCCCCTTTACCATTTTAGTTGCCATTCCGCCCGCTTTTGCTACACTGTGCCTCTTCCGCCATTCAGCTGTTTACCGCCCGCTCTTGCAACTACAGCGTCTCGCTCACCATGTAGTTGAGTTGCTCCCGCTCTTGCGATGCAACGATAAGCGACTGCCACAGGACTCTCAAAATGGCGGCCGGCTCTTCAGATTTGGGCGTGGTCCACTAAAATGGCCCTGGGACACCTTGGAACTCGGACGCTTCCCTGATAGGGCTTGGGTCCCATTCTCGAAAGCGTCCCCTCAGCCGTGAAGATTCTACAAAAGTCTTGGGGGCCCCCGACTCCCGCAGGCTTCTGGTGGGGAGCGGCTGCCATGTTTGCTCATGGAATGGCCACGACGGACCTACGAGATGGTAGTGCTCTCATGCTGACGCCAGCTTTAGTCTGAAACATCCAGAAACACTGTAGACTACCAATTCGATCAGTTCCGGTAGCGCCCCAACATGACCCGGTAGAGAAGAACTTGCCCTCCCCTCTTTGACTGATGGTTCTTGTTGCCTGTCCCCTCTGTTGTCATTTTACAGAACTTTTTGGACTGCTGAAAGGGGTTGTGTTCCGAACGCTGGTTGGTGGAGACATTTTGACTATATTCTTGACCTACGTTGTCGCGTAATGCGTTATATGACACGCCGCGTTAGCGCACCCGGAAGTAATCCGGGGCGCGGCGCGCAGCGCGTAACGTAAGCATAAGAGGTCATGTGACTTGTTAATAAAACTTTTTATTGGTTCATTTTACTTTTGTTATTTTAATAATGAAAAGCTTGGTCATATGACCTAAAAAATACGCTTTTTATTGATTTCGAACTTTTTTTTAAAAAACATATATGTTATAATATTCCAGGCTAATGTACTTTCCCCGAAAATTTACAACTGTCCTGCAAGTAAAATATATTCCTTTTTCGAGAAAAAGGGCGTTTCTTCGTTCCATGACGGAGCCGTTGAGTAAAAGAGACTCGGCCTGCTGTCTTAGTCGCCGATACGCCTGATTATCAGATTCTTATCGATCACTTTATGTTGCAGGAGAGGAAAACACAACTGCCCTTGACCATTTATCTTTACTGCGTTCCTACATATTATACCTTTTATCCGTCATGTAATTGGACTGCTTTATTTCACTTGCCTTTTACTGATTCGAAAACAGTGACTAAAAGTAAAAACTTTACCAATGTAAATACTACTACCATGTTTTGTTTTAAAAACCTTTATTGTGAAAATGTCAGCATACAAATACAGGCCTATAACCACGTGGGCCGACCACGGAGCAAACTGAAATTCGAACTTTCAATAGTACAGTAATCAATAACACATCAGAACTTAATATCAATAGGGATGTCGAAATATTCAATCAATTCTCGTCCCCGCCCGCCATGAGCATCAAAACTGCATTCATATCTCGTGATATCAAGGTTGTTCAACCAGTACACAACAATGAGTTACGAGTCCCATTTATACCGGCGCCATTTTGGGCGAGGCCGGGCAGGTCCAAGATATAGTCAAAATGTCTCCACCAACAATCGGCCAGACCAGAACCCCTTTCGGCCCTTTATGCTACAAGATGGTGTCTTCCATTCAGAAAATATTGTTGGCAGCATTTTGAAAGGAAACATAAACAGCCGTTCTCCTAGTGAGTCTCACATTGTTACATTTAGGAAGAATGTTGAAGAGTAGTATGTGGAAAATCTGAAGCCATTTTTCTACAAACTCTCAATCAGCCTTGGATGGAAAAAAAAATCCTGAAGAATGTACAAACTGAAAACCAATTTTTGTCTGTATAGCATCAACAGCAACGCTTGAGTCAGCTTTGTGTCAAGCCGCAATTTTGATTCAATCAATAACGTCCCCCTGCACACATTCAGGGACCTGGTCATGTCTTCAGATGAAACGGATTGTGGGACAAGAAGCAAAAAGGAAAAGGAAAAAAGTTCAGTCGGACCTCGGGAGCCGGCCGCCTATGTCATGTGCGACCTTTGGCCACACCAGGGCAATAGTGAAGCTGCAGCAGGTGCAAATAAGCTTCAGACAGTCTTCAACTTAGTCTGATTCTTATAATAAGTGCGTCGACAACACACACAAGTGAAATTAGGCCTCTCACTTGAATTCATTTGACTTTCGGCGCAGCATTGTAGGATGGCCACACCAGTGCGGCAACTTGCTGGACACCACCTCAGTGCCATCCGGATCTGGGTGCGTTCGAGTCACTGTACCGCAAGAGTGACCGGAACTCAGCTGGACACGCCGTCTTTCGGCGCAGCATTGTAGGATGGCCACACCAGTGCGGCAACTTGCTGGACACCACCTCGGTGCCATCCGGATCTCGGCGCGTTCGAGTCACTGTACCGCAAGAGTGACCGCAACTCAGCTGGACACGCCGTCTTTCGGCGCAGCATTGTAGGATGGCCACACCAGTGCGGCAATTTGCTGGACACCACCTCGGTGCCATCCGGATCTCGGCGCGTTGTGCTGCCTTTGGCCTACTGTAGCCGCAAGTGCGGACGCAACTCAGTTGGACGGCGAGTGAAACGCTAAGGGGCGCCGCACTGCAGCCGAGGAGCCTCCATCTTGGGGGAGACGCACAGCCCCCACTGACTGACGCGACCTCACAGGCCAACGGGGCGCCCCACGCCGACTTTCGGCGCAGCATTGTAGGATAGCCACACCAGTGCAGCAACTTGCTGGACACTAACTCGGTGCCATCCGGATCTCGGCGCGTTGTGCTGCCTTCGGCCTATTCGCACATCGGTCCGCTACTGACGCCGCCTCACGTGCCAACGGATTTTCTACGCTTTTTGTAGCCCTATGCCGCATAACAGGTCATGTGACTTGTTTATAAAACTTTTCATTGGTTCATTTTATTTTTGGTTTCCTAAAGATGGAAGGCTTGGTCATATGACCTAAAAATAACACTTTTCATTGGTTTAGAACATTTTTTTTTCCCAAACGATGAAAGCCCCACCTTGTTTCTGGATGATTCAGACTGAAGCTGGCGTCAGCATGAGAGCACCACCATCTCGTGGCTCCGTCGTGGTCATTCCGCGAGCAATCATGGCAGCCGCTCCCCACCGGAAGCCTGCAGGAGTCGAGGGCCCCCAAGACTTTTGTAGAATCTTCACGGCTGAGGGGACGCTTTCGAGAATGGAGCCCAAGCCCTAGCAGGCAAGCGTCCGAGTTCCAAGGTGTCCCAGGGCCATTTTAGTGGACCAGGCCCAAAACCGAAGAGCCGTCCGCCATTTTAAGAGTCATGTGGCAGCCGCCTATCGCTGCACCGCAAGAGTGGGAGCAACTCAACAACATGGTGAGCGAGACGCTGTAGCCGCAAGAGCGGGCGCAACTCAGCTGGATGGCCGCCACCTGGGGAGGCCCATTCACGCCGCCTCCCCCACGCCCCCCCCCGGGCCGCCCCACACCAATTTTCGGAGCAGCATTGTAGGATACCAAAACCAGTGCAGCAGTTTACTGGACATCACCTGGGTGCCGTCAACATCTCAGCGCGTTCTGCTGCCTTGGAACTATTCGCACAACAGACCGCTACTGACGAGGCCTCCTCCGCACCACCCGGGACGCCCCACGCTGTTTTTCTTTGCTGCATTGTAGGATCCCAAAAACCAGTGCGGCACCCAGGTGACATCACCTGGGTGCCGTCCAGAACTCAGCACGTTGTGCTGCCTTGGGACTATTCGCACAAAAGACAGCTTCTGACCATTGCTGCTTTTTTTGTCAAAAATGTTTAAATGTTTGTTACAGTTTTTGTTCCGTTCGTTATATTTAAAAGTTAATAAAGTTTTATAATCCCACTTTGTTGGAGTTCTATATATTTTTAAAAAATCGGGTGAATGGGGCCTTGAATCGGGTTATTGTCATGTGTGGGCTTTGCAAGTGTACTGCTACAGGATCGGACATTTCAAACTCAAATGCACGTTCTTTTTCTTACCTTTCCGAAGCATGGAGCGCAATAGCAGGCAGAGAAAGGGTGATGCAAGTGTTGAACACTGCCTGGCCTGGAAGTTGCTGGCAGTGCCCCCCCCCCCGCCCGCTCCTGAAAGAGGACACACACACACCGCCGCCCCGAGTACTTCACAGATCATTAAAAGACCATGCGCTTGTTCATGAGGCTTAAATGGTTTATCACCCCTTCTAGAACCCCTGCATCGACCCTCTGACGTTTCCTGGAAAAATTACCACGTAACACAATACCAAGCCCTGTCAGCTAAAACCCCCGAGGAATCGTGGGGCATATTATCAAGGGGGTTTATCTCCGCTTTTTTGGCTTTAAAAGCCAAGAAAGCGGAGATAAAATTATCTCCCTATTACCAAGCTGTCGCTAACACCAGTTAGTGACAGCTAAAAGGAGATAGCGACCATCTTGGGCCCCGCTTTGCATGTCAGTGATATTTATCACTAATGACATGCAAAGTGGGCGTGCCAAGATGTTACCGACTGGAAAAAGTCCCTAACATCGCTATCTCCTATTACCAACTTTTGGAGATATTCGCGCTAAGCGCGAATATCTCCAAAAGCTAACACCTGACCTGAGCAGTTCTTAGCCATGTTATCCAATGGGAGGTGGATAACATGGCTAAGAGCATTTGATCTATAATGCATGAATATCGCTGACTTTTCAGCGATATTCATGCATTGCGGCCGTTTTTTATCGCATTTGCGATAAACCTTGCTAATAGCAAGGTTTATCTGCGATAAAAATCGCCGATGTGCGGCGATAATTTTTGTCTCTAAACAAGTTAGAGACAAAAATTATCGCTAGTTGTTGGTAATATGCCCCCGGGTTTTTGCTTGCAGAAATCGGGAGACTAGCACTGAAATCAGTAGTCTCACGCCTGAATCGGGAGGGTTGGTATGTCTGGATTCTCTACAGCTGGGGCCATAAACTACATCCGCAGGGCTAGGTGATAGCCTGGGTCCGGCCTGGACAATCGGACACAGAGGAAGAGGAGTGTCAGAGGGTGCGGTAGTGAATAGGGTGAAAGGGAGGTGTCGGGCGGGCACAGGGTGTGATTCTCAGGGAAGAGCAGCGCAGATGGGGAGAAGTATATGGCCCATGCATGAGAGAGAGAGCGGGGGTGACCAGTGCGTGGGGGAGATGCTTGCGAGGGTGGGGAGCCGTGCTGAGAATCGACAGCGTGCAGAGAGTGGGTCTGGTCAAGGCATCTAAAATGGCTGCCGTGCACGACAAAAGTGTGGCATTGGAAAAAAAGCAAGATGGCGCAGACAATGTTTATCAATACGAATTAATTTATAACAATTATTTTTAACAATATATTTACTCGCAGTGTCAAAATGGCGGCCAACACTTCCTGATTTCCATCGAATCGAACGTTAACAGACGTCACGCAGCAAAAAAAAAAAAAGCTCACGCACAGCCGCTGGAAGACATGTATCAACATATATGAGCCTCCTCAGCCACCCTCAGAAAACATAAGGGGTCAGGATACGTCTCCCGCACCCCCTTATACCTAGTAATTTAATTAAAACGAAACACAAAATGGCGAATTCCCGTTTCGCTACCAGTTTGCGGCCCGAGAAGCGCTTCTACCGTGAAAAATCAATTTTTTTTTATTTTCCCCACGGGACCCTTTAATAACCCCAACATCATTCCTAGGGGGTCAAGAGGGGTATACCTTGCCCCCTTTCGTTAAATTCCCCCTTCGTTTTTCACCTCTTCTTCTCTCTCGATCCTACCGAGAGATAAGATGGCGGCCGCTCCGGACTGTTTAGAATGTTGACAGACACCGGAGAGCCAATCAGCTTTCTGCGCGCAAAGTTCCGTTTCGCGAAAAGTAAGCGAACCGGAGAGCAGCCCGGAGCGCTGTTACAGATATATATCTTGTTTTGAACGTTAATTTCTCAAAAACTACTGGAGCACATATATTGAGACCTAGCAAGACATTATGTATCATTCATATAGCTACTCACCAACACATGCAGCCACTTACACAGAAACTGAGAGACTGATACAGATATGTATATATTTAAACATTACTCACTAACCCATGTACTCATTAAGATATACTTAATCAGTCAGTTATACAATCTATTTTTCACCTAAAAAGCAGCCATTTATTCACTTATATACTCAATTCTTCTTCCATCAACCTTCAGAGAAACATATATGAAACATATTTAATTTTCAGAACTAAACCATTCACTGGATGATGTCATCAGTGATGTCATGAGTGATGTCACTGACCATGTCATGAGTGATGTAATATGTGAAGTCATCAGCAGTGTATTGCGGGCAAGTTATAGTTAGCTGAAGTAACTATAACGAGGGAATTTCATTGGTTTTATATGAGTAAAATATCCAGCTAACTATAACATGTGTAAAACTTATGGTTTTTTCAGTGAATTTCATAGGTTTTGTAAATGCTACTTCCTAACTATAACGTGTGTAAAACCTATGGTTTTTTCAGTGAATTTCATAGGTTTTTTAAATGCAACTTCCTAACTATAACGTGTTTAAAACCTATGGTTTTTTCAGTGAATTTCATAGGTTTTTTGAATGCTACTTCCTAACTATAACGGGTTTAAACCTATGGTTTTTTCAGTGAATTTCAAAGGTTTTGTAAATGCTAATTCCTAACTATACCGTGTGTTGTACAATTGTGTCGAATGTGTGCATGGTTTCATCTCTCTTGATATACGATGGACGTCGACTGTTTGATGTACAACAATCCTTTAACCCCTCCCACGCTTATGACGGAACCACTCCGTCATAGCCCTCAGGTGGGCTGCGCTGGTGACGGAGTGGTTCCGTAATGGCCCGCCCGGCACGCCTGCGCAGCGCTGATTTCGCGCCTGAGCTGACGTTCTGAAGAACGGGCGGGACCATGACGGAACCAGATGCGTCACGTTGTAAATAGCCCACACCATGGCGCATCTTTTGCACCGCCGCTGCGTCACAAAAGTGACGCAACGGCGGCGCAAAACAGGTGTAAGGGGCTTGTAAATCTGCCCCAAGGTGTCTAAAGGTAGGGTAGTGAGTTAAGGGAAATTAAAAATTATGGGAAGAGCAGTATGGAAAAGAAAGTAAAGAAGGAGGAGTGACAGAAGGGGAGTGAGGATGGACATAAGGAAGGAGAGTAAGGGACAAAGAGATTCGCGCCTGCGCTGATGATCTGAAGAACGGGTGGGGCCATGATGGAACCAGAAGCGTCACGTTGTAAATAGCCCACACCATGGCGCATCTTTTGCACCGCCGCTGCGTCACAAAAGTGACGCAACAGCGGCGCAAAACAGGTGTAAGGGGCTTGTAAATCTGCCCCAAGGAGTCTAAAGGTAGGGTAGTGAGTTAAGGAAAATTAAAAATTATGGGAAGAGCAGTATGGAAAAGAAAGTAAAGGAGGAGGAGTGACAGAAGGGGAGTGAGGATGGACATAAGGAAGGAGAGTAAGGGACAAAGAGATTCGCGCCTGCGCTGATGATCTGAAGAACGGGCGGGCCATGACGGAACCAGATGCATCACATTGTAAATAGCCCGCACCATGGCGCATCTTTTGCACCGCCACTGCGTCACAAAAGTGACGCAACGGCGGCGCAAAACAGGTGTAAGGGGCTTGTAAATCTGCCCCAAGGTGTCTAAAGGTAGGGTAGTGAGTTAAGGGAAATTAAAAATATGGGAAGAGCAGTATGGAAAAGAAAGTAAAGGAGGAGGAGTGACAGAAGGGGAGTGAGGATGGACATATGTAAGGAGAGTAAGGGACAAAGAGAGATACATAGAGTAGGGTAAGAGGAATGAAGGTAAAAGAAATGGAAAGATGGTGAGGGAAGGGGATTTGAGGATGATAAAAGGGAGGTAAGTGACCCCTAAGGCGCGCACCCCATTATTGTCCCAAAAAAAAAATGGGACCCCCTGAGCAGGCCTAGGGGGTCAGGGTGCTTCTACCCTGCCCCCTTTTTGAGTTCTACACCTTGGTTTTTCTGCTTTCCTGTGCCTCAGTCTACCGAGGCACAAGATGGCTGCCAACAGAAAACCAGCGGAAACAACTGGAGGCTCATTGGAGCTTTATTAAAGGACTACAACTTCGCCGAGGAAGTAGAGCCCATCAGCTTTTGTTTGCGGTTCCGTTTGTTGGACAAACTTGGAGCGTATATATATATATATATATATATATATATATATATATATATATATATATATATATATATATATATATATATATCAGCACAGAATCTTCACACTTCCACAGCCCAGCGGCGAATGAAGAGACAGACCCCACGTTGTTCCAGGCAAGATGTTTTATTTGGTTCCTGTGCCTTCCAAATGCAACGTTTCGACTACTGGCGTAGTCTTGTTCACACACCACATTGCACAAAGTGGAAACTTTTTAAATCATTACGCAGTGTATATATATATATCACAATCTTTCCCAGCAGGAAAGGATGACACTGTGTGCGGGGGAACCAAACCTTTACTTGGCTCCTGTCAAACACGTTTCGGAGCTCTTCGCTCCTTGCTCACCGAAAAGTGACCTTCACAGAAAACGCCATTTAAAAACCATTAGAGTTCTGAGTCACGTGACCACCATTAAGAGTAAATAGTGAAAAAAGACTACATTGCAGTTCAAGTTAGCGCTGTACTTGCCCCTTCGCAATACATAAATTCATTGTATTGACAGGTCGTCCCTTATGAAATTTGAAAGAAACATCGCAAATAGATCTATTTACAATATTTACATGAATGACATTGAAACGCAAAATTGCAACAATTGTGACTTCTGCCATTTGCTATTTCGAGTTTTCAAACGGCACAGCTTTAGACTATTTTCGTCTTTACCTTGCCAAGCTATTTACATAATTAAAATTGGTCTAAACCTATGTCCATTTTCTGCCACAATGTATGTTTATAAATAAATACACAAATAAATAAATAAATGAATAAATAAATAAATAAATTCACAAAAATACAAATATACAAATGCTGCCCAAGTGAGCAATGCAGATCGACTCATATAACATTCCATTTACAAAAACTATTGTGTGTACCATTTTATGGACATATATATATGTCTTACTCTCAAAAATCCATATGTCTCTCCAGACCTCCTCCTCTATTGTAACCCACACCCTACACCTCACCTATCTCTCTTAACCTCTTACTTTTAGATCTCTCTACATTTCCAGCTCCTCCTCTCAAAGGTCTCTATCTCTATATCAACCAGGACTCTCTTTCACTGTTTCACACGTCACTCAAATTCCTCTTTTCACTCTAAACATGTTTTTCTTTCTATCCTTTACCCCTAACTTTGACGGTTCTTTTATACCTCTTCTCATTTTGCTCTCTCTCTACTTAGAAAATCTTTGTTTTTCCTCAAGTGTCACTATCTACCTGTACCTCTCGTATCACCCTTTGGTCTACTATACTCCTGCCTTACTCTACATTTATTTCTCTCTATTTCTATCTCGCTCTACCTATCTACTTCACTCTAAAACCTTACTTATTTCTCTACTTGTCATTCTCTATCTACAGTTTCCTCCTTCTACTTATCTTTATCTTTCCTTCTGGCTACCTCACCTTTCTCTTTTTTTCTTTACTTCTCTACTTGCCTCACATGTCAGTCTCCATCATCTCTATCTATTCCTACCTCTGCCTCTACATCACATCTCTGCGAAAACTGTTCTCTTTATGTCTTTTTCTATTCCCTGTATCCTGCCCCTTCCCATTCCTCTTACTCAGCAGGGTCACAGATGACTCTATAGCCAGGGAAGTGCACACTTTATACAGAGGAAAAGTGGGACTGGGCTAGGGAAGACAAATCACAAGAAAGTTATTATATTTTAACCAATGGAACTGAAAATAGTGAGATCATCGCTTTGACCTTCACTTTAGCCGCACGAATGCCTGTAGTGAAGGAGGGTCCATGGTAATCGGTGCCGGCTCCTCCGTAAAGGCAGAAGAGTATCACCCCAATGCCTGGGAGCCAGGAAATTCAAGCATGAAAAAAAAAAGAGAATAAAACAATGTTATTATCCTTTTATTTTTCATCCAGCTTCGCCAACTTAGCATCTGAGCCAGTCTTAGGGAGAGGTGAGTCCAGCCTGAAGGTCAGCAGCTGCAAGAGGGAGAAGTAGTGGTGGGCGTTACAAGTGCGCATGTCGGTTTGGCCGGCTGCCTTAGGACACTTAGATTTCTCCAGTCAGAGCTGTGTTGCATAGCTGGCTGGAGAACAGCCGGTTCAGGCTCCTAGTCCCTGTGTGAGCACCAAACCAATCCTGGTGCTTCTCTCATTCTCTGTTATAGTTTTATCAGCATGAGAGCAGGATCTGGACTGGCGCAGGGGAGTCTGGGAGCTTGTGCACCTCCATAGACTGACGCAACAGGAGGAGAAGAGCATCAAAGTGGTGGCCGGCAGCAGCCAAGCAGCCAAGTAATCTGTGCTTCTTATCTTCTCCTGTGCTGCCTCACAACTTTATTCTGCCAGCAGGCACCACTGATTGTGATTACAAATATTCAGCAAGTAAAGCTACAATTTCAAGGAGTAGGTGCATATGTCTTATTTGAATATTATGCACTATTCCTCTATACATCAAGCAAATCACCCTTAGC
Source organism: Lissotriton vulgaris (assembly GCF_964263255.1). NCBI lineage: Eukaryota > Metazoa > Chordata > Amphibia > Caudata > Salamandridae > Lissotriton > Lissotriton vulgaris. The sequence continues at coordinate 1,640,740,984 of NC_141695.1, forward strand.
ATGTTTTCACTACAATGGGAGAAACAAGCAGGTTAGATACTGAAGTCCACATAAATTGTTGTTGTTCAAAGTAAAAAAACTAGATCGAAATTAAAAAATTAAATGGCTTTATCAATGTTTGTTTGTATTTCTCTAGTATTATTTGGCTGGCTGACATCAGACAGCTCTTTTAATATGTACCAATTTCTGAAGCTTTACTTATAATGTAATATTGTTGGCATCAAAAAGGCTAAAAAAGTGGTAATAATTTTAAAGCTTTTCAAAGCAAATGGCCTCAAACTATGTATTACCCAGGGTCCCACAAATCTTTAAGATGTCACTAAATGCAGTTGTTGGCAGTCCAGTGACCTCCAGTGTCTGGTGCTGTACTGCTTATGCAAAATCCTTAGAGGCCTTCTCCTAGTGATTCTTATAGTCTTATTGGCCCTTTGCGGGTAACAACATTGCTGATGGTAATAATAAAAGTACAATCATGTACATCAATTTCAGTTTCAGTAATAAGGCAAACAAATGAAGGTAAAAATTCTATTTTATTAGAGATAAGCAATGCTCACTCATATCACTCTAATTTAAAAGTGATGAAAACAGTATCTTGTTCTCAGTTCGTCTGGCTCATCATGTAGATAATATTCTTTTGAAGAGCTGATCTAATTAGGAAAAAGAAGAAAATAATATCTGCAAGGAAATGTAATGACAAAATGTGAATGGAGTAATATAAATGATATGTTAGCTTTTTGTGCATTACAAAGTAAAGGCATGTTGATTAAAATCCCTAGAAAGATGATTAAAACCTAATGGGAAGAAATTAAAACATTTCAAACGCCTATATTTTCCAGGCTCCCAAATTCTTTTTTGAAATGAAGCGGCAGATACAGTAATTTAGTTCACACTGCGGATTCCTTATCCACCTACCGATACCTTCTTAAATCAATAGGTCTGGCTACTGTAAAAGTGAAAGCGATTTTTCATTGAGGGTGAGTTTGTGTGTGTGGTTGTCTTGATTGGGAAGTGGGTGAATGTGAAAATAGCATATGTATGAATGAATGAATGAGTGCAGGAATGGATGAACGAGTGAGCGAGAGAGTGCATAGTGAATTATAGGGTGAATTCAGAGTTTGTAGAGCGATGAATGGTTGAATAATGAGTGCACTGATGAAGGGGTGGATGGATGAATTGCTGATTGCATTAATTAAAAAATATGCGGCTGCACAGATGATACAGACAGTTACACTAATTTCACAGACTCGGCCTCACACCGCAGTAATAATAGTGGTATCAAAAGACCAACAATTACCAAAATTATTACAGATTAGGTATTACACCAGAGCAGGACACCGTCATGATAAATAGACCTGCATCCTATATAATTATTAATAATTTGCCTTACATCCTCACAATATATAGTGTTAACCAATATTTTGCCACAGGAAGTATTATAGCAAAGGTGGACAAAATTGTACCAGGAATGCCTATAATATGTCACTTATGACCTTATGTCAGTGCATAAAGTATGCTAGAGTAGGCATTGTCATGTAGAGAATGCACACCCAAGGCCAAGAATCACAACAGTTATGCATGTTCAGCTGGGCTACATCACTCACTAATCCTTATTAAATGTTAATTTTCCATGATCACTCAATAATCTTAAATGTATATTCAGTTTTGCCTCAGGACTGTGTAAACAATATCATGAATATACATTTACCACCTACTCAGTAATCCTTAGTGAATCTTGAGATTTTACTCACCCTTCCATTCATTTTGAAAGTTCGTTCATGTTTGCACTAAGAAATAAGTTGGGACAGATTTGCACCAAATCCTGTCTGCTTCAGCATGTTTGCACCATCACACAACATTCCTAGAGTGTGCTCAGATTGTAGAAGTGCCTTGGTGCTTCATCTGAGCCAGTGGTTGCCGGTGGGAGCCATGGGTACTCATTTCTGGAGGACTGGCACTTATTTTTTCTGCATCAGACATTTCTTGAGAGCAAGACAGGGAAAAAACACAAAGCGTAAAGAGGAGGAAGAGAAAGATGGAAAAACCGACACAAAGGAAGAAAGCAGGGACCTGCAAGAGTGAGATAAAGGGGCATGTAGCGTCCAGCGATGAATTAAGGAAGCATTAGGTGAATTTAAGACTGTGCAGCCTTAGTATTCAGTACCCGATATTAAATGTCACTCTCCGTGGCCTTCTCAGCAGAACTTCAGGCATCAGTACTCATTCTTTTACAAATTAAGTGCCTGTTGAGATTTTCCCTGATTTTCCCTGACTCTGTGTTCCTGTGGAGAAGTGTGGCTCAATGGTTAGTGCGGCAGACCCTGATGAAGAGGTCTGGCCAGGGATCAGGGTTCAATTCCTGCCTCGGTGGGTCTTGGGCTCAATTTCCTTGGACCTGATAATTCTCGCCTTGGTGCCTATTCTAATCATGGGTCCCACTCTGCAACTCTGGGCAATAGCTTGCTTAATCTCCAAAATGGCCCCAACAGCGCTGGGATGCCTGGCTTCACCTTGGGGGTGCCCAGGAGTGGACATTTCACAGGGAAAAGCCAGGAAGGGTTCCACAGCGGTATGCGTACAGCGCCAGGAATCCCCGGTTGGGGTAAAAGTGCACTGTACAAGTACAAATTCATTTCATACTCATATTCACACCATCACTCAATAACACATCCCTCCTCATCCTTCCTCTGTACATTCCTCTTTATGCTGCCAGCTGCACCAGGGTGCTGACCCATGGGTTGTCACTAGATTCCTCTCTGATGTCAGCAGAAGATGGTGGTACTTCATTTCATTACAAGTTGTTCCTAAGAAGTCAGCAGAATAATGTAATACCATGTTGAGCTACCAGATGCATTGGGCACTCAGAAGCCTCCCTACCCCGTATTTAAAAAAATAACAATGTGCTTACTTTTTGTCTCCCATTTTGTAACATTTTGAATAAACCCTGAGCCAATAAATCAATTCAGCAAGACAATTAGAGGCGTTTTAACACCTCAATAAAAGGTTTTATAACAAAGATCAAGCAATAGTTAATTGTTAATTAAATTTGATATATATCGGTTAAATCACCTGAAGTCATCTCGGCGCTGCCAGCGATATCAGGCAAGTATCCACACAAAGAGAAGGGAGTGTACAGGGAGTCTGTTCCAATAAAAAGCAGCCAGGTAGGAAAAGGTTCTCCCTCCACACCTTGCCAAGCAGAGGTGGGGTATTTATTTATTTATTTTATTGATTTATTTAATGCGATTTTATATAGCGCGAACATTACCCGAAGGTGTCAGAGCGCTTTACATATCAACCAGTTGCGATACATAAGGACTTGGGATTACATGAGTTACATAAAAGACACAAACAGAAAGAAATTGCAAATGTACAAGTAGTAGAGTCACACAAGGAAGAGATACACACAGAAAAAACTGCAAACGTACAAGTTGCAAGTCACTCAAGGAAGAGATACAAATGGATATACTCTGAATCACATAGGAATGGTAGAGAATACAGGTCTACTACATATGCTAGTGGTTAGAGGTATCTCTATATACATATATATACAAATAGTAGATTTTCCCAGGTCAAGACCCAAAAAACCAGGAGAGCAGAGGTCTATTTAGTGGGGTTGGAGGGGGGACGTAGTCACAGCACCAAGGGAGGGTGGGAGGGATACCAGGCAATGGAGAAAAGGCAAATCAGAGGATCGTCAAGGGGGGAACGAGGGAAAAGGGATAAAGGACGAGGGAATGGACAAGATGGCGGGTCAGGGTCCAGAGAAAAACGGCCGAGAACAGCAGCAAAATGGCGGGCAGGACAAAAGAAAAAAAAAAAGTAAAGAAGTCCATGGGAGTGACCCAGTGAGTATGAATCAAAGTGCCAGAAGTCCGGGGGGTACACAGTCCAAAAATCAAAGACAGGAAGGGAGACGAGGCGTGCAGGCTCGGGTCCCCTGGAGCAACATCGAGGACAGTCAGCCAGTTGTGGCTCCCGCGCCCCCATACCTGGGAAAAGTTCACTGGGGTCTCCAAAGTCGATGACGAGGCGAGGCAAAATCCAGGAAGATAGCCTTCATGGGGAGGCAGCGAGGCGTCGGTGAGACTTGCATGCAGTCGGTGGAGGCAAAGCTGCGCCAAGGCTGGCGCCACTCTTAACAGCGGCGATTCGGTCCGAATCAGAAGCAGTGAACAGCAGCGGCAGCGGGAAGTGGAATGTCTTTCCCAATGTCCATCTGGGTAGGAGATGGTCACAGGAGAACCCATGCCCGACTCCCCAATAGCCGAACCAGGCGGCTCCATCAGAAGTCCTAGTTCTTTTCGGTCCCCTCTCTCATTGCCCATGCACCTGGGGAGTCCTGAGTCGCAGTATGGAACCCGGGGTCTGTGGAGCGTCTATTCTCCCACGAGATCCTCAGCACCCCCAGAATCAGCAGCCCGCTTCACCAGCCACGGCAAGTGGAATGTCGCTGCAGCGTCAGCTCCGCTCCCTGATCTCCTCACAGGAAGCTGAGGATCCTCGCCACTCGTGGGGTGGTGGGCGTCATCTTGGTGAGTGCCTGGGTCCATCCGTATTTGCAACTCTCCCGATCGCAGGGACAATTCAGCAACTGTTGCAAAGACGCCCAGTTTGTGCCCCGCGTGTTCAGCCTGCCGATGGTGTGCTTCACGGCAATCAACACGCGGGTCAGCCGCAGCTGGAGGCTCAGGAGAGTAGCGCGGACTGGGAGCCGAGACGAGCCACGTCCATCCAGATCAGGTCTGCAGGGCTTTGTCCTTGGATCTTAAGTTTCAGGTGGGTATGTACCATTTAATTTTCATTTGGAGATACCTGGGGCCTTTGCTCTTTCACTCCTTTTTCTAACAGGCAACCGGTGCAGAGACTTCAATTAAGGGGCCAACCGGGAGCCAGGCGGATGGTTGAGGACAAGCCTGGCTGCAAATTTTGTACTACCTGAAGTAGTACTACAGAAAGGGACCAGTGGAGGACATAACATTACCAGAGAGACTGGTCTCTAGTAAACGGAACATTAAGACGTTCCTGTGTCAGGTACACTGAGAAAGTACCTGATGGTCTCACAGATGCTCATAAATGTTTACTCTTACTCCCTTTACAGCAGGCATCTACAACCAGTAGCTCATGAGCTACTGGTAGCTCTCCAGCTAATTGAGAGTAGCTCTCTTGTATGCAGCCCAGCCTACAAAAGTATAAGCTTTTTCTTGGATGAATTAGTAAAATGTACATCAAAATAGAAACAAGGGTTTTTGAGACAAAGATATGTGCATTTTAAAAACTCATAATTTCCAAAATATACTTACATCTAATATTTGATTAATGCATTATAAATAATTAGACACTATTTGGTAATAATATTACCTTGGTGCCAGTGACATTGTAGTAATGGGTGTTATGCATTATCCATGTAGAGACACTTCCAACTGACCACGCCTTTACATTACTGCTGGCAACCCTGCATTGATTTGATGACTGCTGCTAATCTTGCATATGTTGAACACTAATTTATTCTTGTCTGACAACATTATTAATAATAGTAATTCTGGAAGATTTCCATTGAACATAAGCAGCGCTCGTTACTTAAAAGGTTGGAGACCCCCGCTTTACAGTGCGTGCATGCATGCTCATGAAAGGACACATGTGTGTGCCCAAGTGAACTATAAGAACTTATATGGCAAAGAACTACAGCCCAGTCACAGAAGGCAAGGCTTACATATGCTAGTAATACTTTCTAAAGTATCAAATTTTCAATTGAAACAGAGCGTCTGGAACCCTGACAGTGAGCAGAGAGGGAGTGGTCGTTGTGAGCAGGGACAATTGCAGAAATCAACAGACATCTGAATATTCATAATCCTTTGTATGAAATCTGCTTACCCAAGATACAGAGTCAAAAATCCTTCAGCTTTGTTTTATAAGAAAAGAGAAAAACATTGATTGTTTCTCTGAACCTCTGCTCATTATTTAAAACTATTATATGAAAATACAATTCAAAATCATACAGAATAAACATGAATGTACACTGAATCAAGCAGAAATATCCCCTTGCAATGAATAATGACTTTAATGAATGTGCATTTATATTTGATTATTATTATTCATTGCAATGCAATAATTCACCTTGCTTGAATATATAGCAATGTTTTTTCTGTACAGTTTTGAATTGTCTTTATGAGCAAGGATTTGGGAGAAACTGATAGCACAATTCTTACTTATTGTTTATAAACAAAAGACAAATGTTCACAGAATGTAAGTAAATAAAACGTTACAAGGGCTTTACTAGTAATTATTTATTTTGAAAATGTGTAACAATATTCAGAAACAATATAAAACTAGAACAGATTGTTACAAGATAGAGAGGTACTTTGTCGCAGGATTGAAGACTGAGGGTCCTACTGAGCTATATTTACCTTCATCTACTGAAGGTTACAGAAAAGGCACATTCAGCCTTCAGCTGCTGTCCCTCTGCTAATCACAGCTGCTATTTCTCAGGAAAGGTAGGCTGAAATTAACCATCTACAAAACTTGAAGTAGGCTTTTTGGTGCTAAGTTTAGCATAGTTGAGAGAGAGAAAGGAAGGGTTGTGGATGTTATTATAAATAAGCTTTACAACACCCACCATCATCCTGTTGCAATATTTTGAATTATTCAGTATCCTGATAAGCCTCATTAGCACTATATTTTTCATTTTTATAATAGTTACAATTCATATTTTCTGCACGAGGCCGAATTTCGATTTTCAAAAAGGGGTGGGGTCGCACACTACTCACACACCGGCGGAAGTTGCCCCTAAGGACTCTGGTCATTGTAGTAGAGTGTTAACGATGCATCATCTTTCGATCTTGCTATCTTCGCTGTCTTCGCCATCCCTGGACACGTGTTTTGGGTTTTCAACCCTCGTCAGCAGGGATAGGCAGTGTTCTGGGGTCGCCGATGGCTGCCAATATCTGCCAGGTATAGTACCACTCCGGCGCGTAGGTGCAGGATCCCAGGCTCGTCAGCCCGCTGCTCAAGGGAGCTTTAAGTTACAAAAAGGGGTGGGGTCGCACACTACTCACACACCGGCGGAAGTTGCCCCTAAGGACTCTGGTCATTGTAGTAGAGTGTTCGCGATGCATCATCTTTCGATCTTGCTATCTTCGCTGTCTTCGCCATCCCTGGACACGTGTTTCGGGTTTTCAACCCTCGTCAGCAGGGATAGGCAGTGTTCTGGGGTCGCCGATGGCTGCCAATATCTGCCAGGTATAGTACCACTCCAGCGCGTAGGTGTGGGATCCCAGGCTCGTCAGCCCGCTGCTCAAGGGAGCTTTAAGTTACAAAAAGGGGTGGGGTCGCACACTACTCACACACCGGCGGAAGTTGCCCCTAAGGACTCTGGTCATTGTAGTAGAGTGTTCGCGATGCATCATCTTTCGATCTTGCTATCTTCGCTGTCTTCGCCATCCCTGGACACGTGTTTTGGGTTTTCAACCCTCGTCAGCAGGGATAGGCAGTGTTCTGGGGTCGCCGATGGCTGCCAATATCTGCCAGGTATAGTACCACTCCGGCGCGTAGGTGCGGGATCCCAGGCTCGTGAGCCCGCTGCTCAAGGGAGCTTTAAGTTACAAAAAGGGGTGGGGTCGCACACTACTCACACACCGGCGGAAGTTGCCCCTAAGGACTCTGGTCATTGTAGTAGAGTGTTCGCGATGCATCATCTTTCGATCTTGCTATCTTCGCTGTCTTCGCCATCCCTGGACACGTGTTTCGGGTTTTCAACCCTCGTCAGCAGGGATAGGCAGTGATCTTGGGTCGCCGATGGCTGCCAATATCTGCCAGGTATAGTACCACTCCGGCGCGTAGGTGCGGGATCCCAGGCTCGTCAGCCCGCTGCTCAAGGGAGCTTTAAGTTACAAAAAGGGGTGGGGTCGCACACTACTCACACACCGGCGGAAGTTGCCCCTAAGGACTCTGGTCATTGTAGTAGAGTGTTCGCGATGCATCATCTTTCGATCTTGCTATCTTCGCTGTCTTCGCCATCCCTGGACACGTGTTTCGGGTTTTCAACCCTCGTCAGCAGGGATAGGCAGTGTTCTGGGGTCGCCGATGGCTGCCAATATCTGCCAGGTATAGTACCACTCCGGCGCGTAGGTGCGGGATCCCAGGCTCGTCAGCCCGCTGCTCAAGGGAGCTTTAAGTTACAAAAAGGGGTGGGGTCGCACACTACTCACACACCGGCGGAAGTTGCCCCTAAGGACTCTGGTCATTGTAGTAGAGTGTTCGCGATGCATCATCTTTCGATCTTGCTATCTTCGCTGTCTTCGCCATCCCTGGACACGTTTTTCGGGTTTTCAACCCTCGGCAGCAGGGATAGGCAGTGTTCTGGGGTCGCCGATGGCTGCCAATATCTGCCAGGTATAGTACCACTCCGGCGCATAGGTGCGGGATCCCAGGCTCGTCAGCCCGCTGCTCAAGGGAGCTTTAAGTTACAAAAAGGGGTGAGGTCGCACACTACTCACACACCGGCGGAAGTTGCCCCTAAGGACTCTGGTCATTGTAGTAGAGTGTTCGCGATGCATCATCTTTCGATCTTGCTATCTTCACTGTCTTCGCAATCCCTGGACACGTGTTTCGGGTTTTCAACCCTCGTCAGCAGGGATAGGCAGTGTTCTGGGGTCGCCGATGGCTGCCAATATCTGCCAGGTATAGTACCACTCCGGCGCGTAGGTGCGGGATCCCAGGCTCGTCAGCCCGCTGCTCAAGGGAGCTTTAAGTTACAAAAAGGGGTGGGGTCGCACACTACTCACACACCGGCGGAAGTTGCCCCTAAGGACTCTGGTCATTGTAGTAGAGTGTTCGCGATGCATCATCTTTCGATCTTGCTATCTTCACTGTCTTCGCCATCCCTGGACACGTGTTTCGGGTTTTCAACCCTCGTCAGCAGGGATAGGCAGTGTTCTGGGGTCGCCGATGGCTGCCAATATCTGCCAGGTATAGTACCACTCCGGCGCGTAGGTGCGGGATCCCAGGCTCGTCAGCCCGCTGCTCAAGGGAGCTTTAAGTTACAAAAAGGGGTGGGGTCGCACACTACTCACACACCGGCGGAAGTTGCCCCTAAGGACTCTGGTCATTGTAGTAGAGTGTTCGCGATGCATCATCTTTCGATCTTGCTATCTTCGCTGTCTTCGCCATCCCTGGACATGTGTTTCGGGTTTTCAACCCTCGTCAGCAGGGATAGGCAGTGTTCTGGGGTCGCCGATGGATGCCAATATCTGCCAGGTATAGTACCACTCCGGCGCGTAGGTGCGGGATCCCAGGCTCGTCAGCCCGCTGCTCAAGGGAGCTTTAAGTTACAAAAAGGGGTGGGGTCGCACACTACTCACACACCGGCGGAAGTTGCCCCTAAGGACTCTGGTCATTGTAGTAGAGTGTTCGCGATGCATCATCTTTCGATCTTGCTATCTTCGCCATCCCTGGACACGTGTTTCGGGTTTTCAACCCTCGTCAGCAGGGATAGGCAGTGTTCTGGGGTCGCCGATGGCTGCCAATATCTGCCAGGTATAGTACCACTCCGGCGCGTAGGTGCAGGATCCCAGGCTCGTCAGCCCGCTGCTCAAGGGAGCTTTAAGTTACAAAAAGGGGTGGGGTCGCACACTACTCACACACCGGCGGAAGTTGCCCCTAAGGACTCTGGTCATTGTAGTAGAGTGTTCGCGATGCATCATCTTTCGATCTTGCTATCTTCGCTGTCTTCGCCATCCCTGGACACGTGTTTCGGGTTTTCAACCCTCGTCAGCAGGGATAGGCAGTGTTCTGGGGTCGCCGATGGCTGCCAATATCTGCCAGGTATAGTACCACTCCAGCGCGTAGGTGTGGGATCCCAGGCTCGTCAGCCCGCTGCTCAAGGGAGCTTTAAGTTACAAAAAGGGGTGGGGTCGCACACTACTCACACACCGGCGGAAGTTGCCCCTAAGGACTCTGGTCATTGTAGTAGAGTGTTCGCGATGCATCATCTTTCGATCTTGCTATCTTCGCTGTCTTCGCCATCCCTGGACACGTGTTTCGGGTTTTCAACCCTCGTCAGCAGGGATAGGCAGTGTTCTGGGGTCGCCGATGGCTGCCAATATCTGCCAGGTATAGTACCACTCCGGCGCGTAGGTGCGGGATCCCAGGCTCGTCAGCCCGCTGCTCAAGGGAGCTTTAAGTTACAAAAAGGGGTGGGGTCGCACACTACTCACACACCGGCGGAAGTTGCCCCTAAGGACTCTGGTCATTGTAGTAGAGTGTTCGCGATGCATCATCTTTCGATCTTGCTATCGTCGCCATCCCTGGACACGTGTTTCGGGTTTTCAACCCTTGTCAGCAGGGATAGGCAGTGTTCTGGGGTCGCCGATGGCTGCCAATATCTGCCAGGTATAGTACCACTCCGGCGCGTAGGTGCAGGATCCCAGGCTCGTCAGCCCGCTGTTCAAGGGAGCTTTAAGTTACAAAAAGGGGTGGGGTCGCACACTACTCACACACCGGCGGAAGTTGCCCCTAAGGACTCTGGTCATTGTAGTAGAGTGTTCGCGATGCATCATCTTTCGATCTTGCTATCTTCGCTGTCTTCGCCATCCCTGGACACGTGTTTTGAGTTTTCAACCCTCGTCAGCAGGGATAGGCAGTGTTCTGGGGTCGCCGATGGCTGCCAATATCTGCCAGGTATAGTACCACTCCGGCGCGTAGGTGCGGGATCCCAGGCTCGTCAGCCCGCTGCTCAAGGGAGCTTTAAGTTACAAAAAGGGGTGGGGTCGCAGACTACTCACACACCGGCGGAAGTTGCCCCTAAGGACTCTGGTCATTGTAGTAGAGTGTTCGCGATGCATCATCTTTCGATCTTGCTATCTTCGCTGTCTTCGCCATCCCTGGACATGTGTTTCGGGTTTTCAACCCTCGTCAGCAGGGATAGGCAGTGTTCTGGGGTCGCCGATGGCTGCCAATATCTGCCAGGTATAGTACCACTCCGGCGCGTAGGTGCAGGATCCCAGGCTCGTCAGCCCGCTGTTCAAGGGAGCTTTAAGTTACAAAAAGGGGTGGGGTCGCACACTACTCACACACCGGCGGAAGTTGCCCCTAAGGACTCTGGTCATTGTAGTAGAGTGTTCGCGATGCATCATCTTTCGATCTTGCTATCTTCGCTGTCTTCGCCATCCCTGGACATGTGTTTCAGGTTTTCAACCCTCGTCAGCAGGGATAGGCAGTGTTCTGGGGTCGCCGATGGCTGCCAATATCTGCCAGGTATAGTACCACTCCGGCGCATAGGTGCGAGATCCCAGGCTCGTCAGCCCGCTGCTCAAGGGAGCTTTAAGTTACAAAAAGGGGTGGGGTCGCACACTACTCACACACCGGCGGAAGTTACCCCTAAGGACTCTGGTCATTGTAGTAGAGTGTTCGCGATGCATCATCTTTCGATCTTGCTATCTTCGCTGTCTTCGCCATCCCTGGACAAGTGTTTCGGGTTTTCAACCCTCGTCAGCAGGGATAGGCAGTGTTCTGGGGTCGCCGATGGCTGCCAATATCTGCCAGGTATAGTACCACTCCGGCACGTAGGTGCGGGATCCCAGGCTCGTCAGCCCGCTGCTCAAGGGAGCTTTAAGTTACAAAAAGGGGTGGGGTCGCACACTACTCACACACCGGCGGAAGTTGCCCCTAAGGACTCTGGTCATTGTAGTAGAGTGTTCGCGATGCATCATCTTTCGATCTTGCTATCTTCGCTGTCTTCGCCATCCCTGGACACGTGTTTTGAGTTTTCAACCCTCGTCAGCAGGGATAGGCAGTGTTCTGGGGTCGCCGATGGCTGCCAATATCTGCCAGGTATAGTACCACTCCGGCGCGTAGGTGCGGGATCCCAGGCTCCTCAGCCCGCTGCTCAAGGGAGCTTTAAGTTACAAAAAGGGGTGGGGTCGCAGACTACTCACACACCGGCGGAAGTTGCCCCTAAGGACTCTGGTCATTGTAGTAGAGTGTTCGCGATGCATCATCTTTCGATCTTGCTATCTTCGCTGTCTTCGCCATCCCTGGACACGTGTTTCGGGTTTTCAACCCTCGTCAGCAGGGATAGGCAGTGTTCTGGGGTCGCCGATGGCTGCCAATATCTGCCAGGTATAGTACCACTCCGGCACGTAGGTGCGGGATCCCAGGCTCGTCAGCCCACTGCTCAAGGGAGCTTTAAGTTACAAAAAGGGGTGGGGTCGCACACTACTCACACACCGGCGGAAGTTGCCCCTAAGGACTCTGGTCATTGTAGTAGAGTGTTCGCGATGCATCATCTTTCGATCTTGCTATCTTCGCTGTCTTCGCCATCCCTGGACACGTGTTTCGGGTTTTCAACCCTCGTCAGCAGGGATAGGCAGTGTTCTGGGGTCGCCGATGGCTGCCAATATCTGCCAGGTATAGTACCACTCCGGCGCGTAGGTGCGGGATCCCAGGCTCGTCAGCCCGCTGCTCAAGGGAGCTTTAAGTTACAAAAAGGGGTGGGGTCGCACACTACTCACACACCGGCGGAAGTTGCCCTTAAGGACTCTGGTCATTGTAGTAGAGTGTTCGCGATGCATCATCTTTCGATCTTGCTATCTTCGCTGTCTTCGCCATCCCTGGACACGTGTTTCGGGTTTTCAACCCTCGTCAGCAGGGATAGGCAGTGTTCTGGGGTCGCCGATGGCTGCCAATATCTGCCAGGTATAGTACCACTCCGGCGCGTAGGTGCGGGATTCCAGGCTCGTCAGCCCGCTGCTCAAGGGAGCTTTAAGTTACAAAAAGGGGTGGGGTCGCACACTACTCACACATTGGCGGAAGTTGCCCCTAAGGACTCTGGTCATTGTAGTAGAGTGTTCGCGATGCATCATCTTTCGATCTTGCTATCTTCGCTGTCTTCGCCATCCCTGGACACGTGTTTCGGGTTTTCAACCCTCGTCAGCAGGGATAGGCAGTGTTCTGGGGTCGCCGATGGCTGCCAATATCTGCCAGGTATAGTACCACTCCGGCGCGTAGGTGCGGGATCCCAGGCTCGTCAGCCCGCTGCTCAAGGGAGCTTTAAGTTACAAAAAGGGGTGGGGTCGCACACTACTCACACACCGGCGGAAGTTGCCCCTAAGGACTCTGGTCATTGTAGTAGAGTGTTCGCGATGCATCATCTTTCGATCTTGCTATCTTCGCTGTCTTCGCCATCCCTGGACACGTGTTTCGGGTTTTCAACCCTCGTCAGCAGGGATAGGCAGTGTTCTGGGGTCGCCGATGGCTGCCAATATCTGCCAGGTATAGTACCACTCCGGCGCGTAGGTGCGGGATCCCAGGCTCGTCAGCCCGCTGCTCAAGGGAGCTTTAAGTTACAAAAAGGGGTGGGGTTGCACACTACTCACACACCGGCGGAAGTTGCCCCTAAGGACTCTGGTCATTGTAGTAGAGTGTTCGCGATGCATCATCTTTCGATCTTGCTATCTTCGCTGTCTTCGCCATCCCTGGACACGTGTTTCGGGTTTTCAACCCTCGTCAGCAGGGATAGGCAGTGTTCTGGGGTCGCCGATGGCTGCCAATATCTGCCAGGTATAGTACCACTCCGGCGCGTAGGTGCGGGATCCCAGGCTCGTCAGCCCGCTGCTCAAGGGAGCTTTAAGTTACAAAAAGGGGTGGGGTCGCACACTACTCACACACCGGCGGAAGTTGCCCCTAAGGACTCTGGTCATTGTAGTAGAGTGTTCGCGATGCATCATCTTTCGATCTTGCTATCTTCGCTGTCTTCGCCATCCCTGGACACGTGTTTCGGGTTTTCAACCCTCGTCAGCAGGGATAGGCAGTGTTCTGGGGTCGCCGATGGCTGCCAATATCTGCCAGGTATAGTACCACTCCGGCGCGTAGGTGCGGGATCCCAGGCTCGTCAGCCCGCTGCTCAAGGGAGCTTTAAGTTACAAAAAGGGGTGGGGTCGCACACTACTCACACACCGGCGGAAGTTGCCCCTAAGGACTCTGGTCATTGTAGTAGAGTGTTCGCGATGCATCATCTTTCAATCTTGCTATCTTCGCTGTCTTCGCCATCCCTGGAAACGTGTTTCGGGTTTTCAACCCTCGTCAGCAGGGATAGGCAGTGTTCTGGGGTCGCCGATGGCTGCCAATATCTGCCAGGTATAGTACCACTCCGGCGCGTAGGTGCGGGATCCCAGGCTCGTCAGCCCGCTGCTCAAGGGAGCTTTAAGTTACAAAAAGGGGTGGGGTCGCACACTACTCACACACCGGTGGAAGTTGCCCCTAAGGACTCTGGTCATTGTAGTAGAGTGTTCGCGATGCATCATCTTTCGATCTTGCTATCTTCGCTGTCTTCGCCATCCCTGGACACGTGTTTCGGGTTTTCAACCCTCGTCAGCAGGGATAGGCAGTGTTCTGGGGTCGCCGATGGCTGCCAATATCTGCCAGGTATAGTACCACTCCGGCGCGTAGGTGCGGGATCCCAGGCTCGTCAGCCCGCTGCTCAAGGGAGCTTTAAGTTACAAAAAGGGGTGGGGTTGCACACTACTCACACACCGGCGGAATTTGCCCCTAAGGACTCTGGTCATTGTAGTAGAGTGTTCGCGATGCATCATCTTTCGATCTTGCTATCTTCGCTGTCTTCGCCATCCCTGGACACGTGTTTCGGGTTTTCAACCCTCGTCAGCAGGGATAGGCAGTGTTCTGGGGTCGCCGATGGCTGCCAATATCTGCCAGGCATAGTACCACTCCGGCGCGTAGGTGCGGGATCCCAGGCTCGTCAGCCCGCTGCTCAAGGGAGCTTTAAGTTACAAAAAGGGGTGGGGTCGCACACTACTCACACACCGGCGGAAGTTGCCCCTAAGGACTCTGGTCATTGTAGTAGAGTGTTCGCGATGCATCATCTTTCGATCTTGCTATCTTCGCTGTCTTCGCCATCCCTGGACACGTGTTTCGGGTTTTCAACCCTCGTCAGCAGGGATAGGCAGTGTTCTGGGGTCGCCGATGGCTGCCAATATCTGCCAGGTATAGTACCACTCCGGCGCGTAGGTGCGGGATCCCAGGCTCGTCAGCCCGCTGCTCAAGGGAGCTTTAAGTTACAAAAAGGGGTGGGGTCGCACACTACTCACACACCGGCGGAAGTTGCCCCTAAGGACTCTGGTCATTGTAGTAGAGTGTTCGTGATGCATCATCTTTCGATCTTGCTATCTTCGCTGTCTTCGCCATCCCTGGACACGTGTTTCGGGTTTTCAACCCTCGTCAGCAGGGATAGGCAGTGTTCTGGGGTCGCCGATGGCTGCCAATATCTGCCAGGTATAGTACCACTCCGGCGCGTAGGTGCGGGATCTCAGGCTCGTCAGCCCGCTGCTCAAGGGAGCTTTAAGTTACAAAAAGGGGTGGGGTCGCACACTACTCACACACCGGCGGAAGTTGCCCCTAAGGACTCTGGTCATTGTAGTAGAGTGTTCGCGATGCATCATCTTTCGATCTTGCTATCTTCGCTGTCTTCGCCATCCCTGGACATGTGTTTCGGGTTTTCAACCCTCGTCAGCAGGGATAGGCAGTGTTCTGGGGTCGCCGATGGCTGCCAATATCTGCCAGGTATAGTACCACTCCGGCGCGTAGGTGCGAGATCCCAGGCTCGTCAGCCCGCTGCTCAAGGGAGCTTTAAGTTACAAAAAGGGGTGGGGTCGCACACTACTCACACACCGGCGGAAGTTACCCCTAAGGACTCTGGTCATTGTAGTAGAGTGTTCGCGATGCATCATCTTTCGATCTTGCTATCTTCGCTGTCTTCGCCATCCCTGGACAAGTGTTTCGGGTTTTCAACCCTCGTCAGCAGGGATAGGCAGTGTTCTGGGGTCGCCGATGGCTGCCAATATCTGCCAGGTATAGTACCACTCCGGCGCGTAGGTGCGGGATCCCAGGCTCGTCAGCCCGCTGCTCAAGGGAGCTTTAAGTTACAAAAAGGGGTGGGGTCGCACACTACTCACACACCGGCGGAAGTTGCCCCTAAGGACTCTGGTCATTGTAGTAGAGTGTTCGCGATGCATCATCTTTCGATCTTGCTATCTTCGCTGTCTTCGCCATCCCTGGACACGTGTTTTGGGTTTTCAACCCTCGTCAGCAGGGATAGGCAGTGTTCTGGGGTCGCCGATGGCTGCCAATATCTGCCAGGTATAGTACCACTCCGGCGCGTAGGTGCGGGATCCCAGGCTCGTCAGCCCGCTGCTCAAGGGAGCTTTAAGTTACAAAAAGGGGTGGGGTCGCAGACTACTCACACACCGGCGGAAGTTGCCCCTAAGGACTCTGGTCATTGTAGTAGAGTGTTCGCGATGCATCATCTTTCGATCTTGCTATCTTCGCTGTCTTCGCCGTCCCTGGACACGTGCTTCGGGTTTTCAACCCTCGTCAGCAGGGATAGGCAGTGTTCTGGGGCCGCCGATGGCTGCCAATATCTGCCAGGTATAGTACCACTCCGGCACGTAGGTGCGGGATCCCAGGCTCGTCAGCCCACTGCTCAAGGGAGCTTTAAGTTACAAAAAGGGGTGGGGTCGCACACTACTCACACACCGGCGGAAGTTGCCCCTAAGGACTCTGGTCATTGTAGTAGAGTGTTCGCGATGCATCATCTTTCGATCTTGCTATCTTCGCTGTCTTCGCCATCCCTGGACACGTGTTTCGGGTTTTCAACCCTCGTCAGCAGGGATAGGCAGTGTTCTGGGGTCGCCGATGGCTGCCAATATCTGCCAGGTATAGTACCACTCCGGCGCGTAGGTGCGGGATCCCAGGCTCGTCAGCCCGCTGCTCAAGGGAGCTTTAAGTTACAAAAAGGGGTGGGGTCGCACACTACTCACACACCGGCGGAAGTTGCCCCTAAGGACTCTGGTCATTGTAGTAGAGTGTTCGCGATGCATCATCTTTCGATCTTGCTATCTTCGCTGTCTTCGCCATCCCTGGACACGTGTTTCGGGTTTTCAACCCTCGTCAGCAGGGATAGGCAGTGTTCTGGGGTCGCCGATGGCTGCCAATATCTGCCAGGTATAGTACCACTCCGGCGCGTAGGTGCGGGATTCCAGGCTCGTCAGCCCGCTGCTCAAGGGAGCTTTAAGTTACAAAAAGGGGTGGGGTCGCACACTACTCACACATTGGCGGAAGTTGCCCCTAAGGACTCTGGTCATTGTAGTAGAGTGTTCGCGATGCATCATCTTTCGATCTTGCTATCTTCGCTGTCTTCGCCATCCCTGGACACGTGTTTCGGGTTTTCAACCCTCGTCAGCAGGGATAGGCAGTGTTCTGGGGTCGCCGATGGCTGCCAATATCTGCCAGGTATAGTACCACTCCGGCGCGTAGGTGCGGGATCCCAGGCTCGTCAGCCCGCTGCTCAAGGGAGCTTTAAGTTACAAAAAGGGGTGGGGTCGCACACTACTCACACACCGGCGGAAGTTGCCCCTAAGGACTCTGGTCATTGTAGTAGAGTGTTCGCAATGCATCATCTTTCGATCTTGCTATCTTCGCTGTCTTCGCCATCCCTGGACACGTGTTTCGGGTTTTCAACCCTCGTCAGCAGGGATAGGCAGTGTTCTGGGGTCGCCGATGGCTGCCAATATCTGCCAGGTATAGTACCACTCCGGCGCGTAGGTGCGGGATCCCAGGCTCGTCAGCCCGCTGCTCAAGGGAGCTTTAAGTTACAAAAAGGGGTGGGGTCGCACACTACTCACACACCGGCGGAAGTTGCCCCTAAGGACTCTGGTCATTGTAGTAGAGTGTTCGCGATGCATCATCTTTCGATCTTGCTATCTTCGCTGTCTTCGCCATCCCTGGACACGTGTTTCGGGTTTTCAACCCTCGTCAGCAGGGATAGGCAGTGTTCTGGGGTCGCCGATGGCTGCCAATATCTGCCAGGTATAGTACCACTCCGGCGCGTAGGTGCGGGATCCCAGGCTCGTCAGCCCGCTGCTCAAGGGAGCTTTAAGTTACAAAAAGGGGTGGGGTTGCACACTACTCACACACCGGCGGAAGTTGCCCCTAAGGACTCTGGTCATTGTAGTAGAGTGTTCGCGATGCATCATCTTTCGATCTTGCTATCTTCGCTGTCTTCGCCATCCCTGGACACGTGTTTCGGGTTTTCAACCCTCGTCAGCAGGGATAGGCAGTGTTCTGGGGTCGCCGATGGCTGCCAATATCTGCCAGGCATAGTACCACTCCGGCGCGTAGGTGCGGGATCCCAGGCTCGTCAGCCCGCTGCTCAAGGGAGCTTTAAGTTACAAAAAGGGGTGGGGTCGCACACTACTCACACACCGGCGGAAGTTGCCCCTAAGGACTCTGGTCATTGTAGTAGAGTGTTCGCGATGCATCATCTTTCGATCTTGCTATCTTCGCTGTCTTCGCCATCCCTGGACACGTGTTTCGGGTTTTCAACCCTCGTCAGCAGGGATAGGCAGTGTTCTGGGGTCGCCGATGGCTGCCAATATCTGCCAGGTATAGTACCACTCCGGCGCGTAGGTGCGGGATCTCAGGCTCGTCAGCCCGCTGCTCAAGGGAGCTTTAAGTTACAAAAAGGGGTGGGGTCGCACACTACTCACACACCGGCGGAAGTTGCCCCTAAGGACTCTGGTCATTGTAGTAGAGTGTTCGCGATGCATCATCTTTCGATCTTGCTATCTTCGCTGTCTTCGCCATCCCTGGACATGTGTTTCGGGTTTTCAACCCTCGTCAGCAGGGATAGGCAGTGTTCTGGGGTCGCCGATGGCTGCCAATATCTGCCAGGTATAGTACCACTCCGGCGCGTAGGTGCGAGATCCCAGGCTCGTCAGCCCGCTGCTCAAGGGAGCTTTAAGTTATAAAAAGGGGTGGGGTCGCACACTACTCACACACCGGCGGAAGTTACCCCTAAGGACTCTGGTCATTGTAGTAGAGTGTTCGCGATGCATCATCTTTCGATCTTGCTATCTTCGCTGTCTTCGCCATCCCTGGACAAGTGTTTCGGGTTTTCAACCCTCGTCAGCAGGGATAGGCAGTGTTCTGGGGTCGCCGATGGCTGCCAATATCTGCCAGGTATAGTACCACTCCGGCGCGTAGGTGCGGGATCCCAGGCTCGTCAGCCCGCTGCTCAAGGGAGCTTTAAGTTACAAAAAGGGGTGGGGTCGCACACTACTCACACACCGGCGGAAGTTGCCCCTAAGGACTCTGGTCATTGTAGTAGAGTGTTCGCGATGCATCATCTTTCGATCTTGCTATCTTCGCTGTCTTCGCCATCCCTGGACACGTGTTTTGGGTTTTCAACCCTCGTCAGCAGGGATAGGCAGTGTTCTGGGGTCGCCGATGGCTGCCAATGTCTGCCAGGTATAGTACCACTCCGGCGCGTAGGTGCGGGATCCCAGGCTCGTCAGCCCGCTGCTCAAGGGAGCTTTAAGTTACAAAAAGGGGTGGGGTCGCAGACTACTCACACACCGGCGGAAGTTGCCCCTAAGGACTCTGGTCATTGTAGTAGAGTGTTCGCGATGCATCATCTTTCGATCTTGCTATCTTCGCTGTCTTCGCCGTCCCTGGACATGTGTTTCGGGTTTTCAACCCTCGTCAGCAGGGATAGGCAGTGTTCTGGGGTCGCCGATGGCTGCCAATATCTGCCAGGTATAGTACCACTCCGGCACGTAGGTGCGGGATCCCAGGCTCGTCAGCCCACTGCTCAAGGGAGCTTTAAGTTACAAAAAGGGGTGGGGTCGCACACTACTCACACACCGGCGGAAGTTGCCCCTAAGGACTCTGGTCATTGTAGTAGAGTGTTCGCGATGCATCATCTTTCGATCTTGCTATCTTCGCTGTCTTCGCCATCCCTGGACACGTGTTTCGGGTTTTCAACCCTCGTCAGCAGGGATAGGCAGTGTTCTGGGGTCGCCGATGGCTGCCAATATCTGCCAGGTATAGTACCACTCCGGCGCGTAGGTGCGGGATCCCAGGCTCGTCAGCCCGCTGCTCAAGGGAGCTTTAAGTTACAAAAAGGGGTGGGGTCGCACACTACTCACACACCGGCGGAAGTTGCCCCTAAGGACTCTGGTCATTGTAGTAGAGTGTTCGCGATGCATCATCTTTCGATCTTGCTATCTTCGCTGTCTTCGCCATCCCTGGACACGTGTTTCGGGTTTTCAACCCTCGTCAGCAGGGATAGGCAGTGTTCTGGGGTCGCCGATGGCTGCCAATATCTGCCAGGTATAGTACCACTCCGGCGCGTAGGTGCGGGATTCCAGGCTCGTCAGCCCGCTGCTCAAGGGAGCTTTAAGTTACAAAAAGGGGTGGGGTCGCACACTACTCACACATTGGCGGAAGTTGCCCCTAAGGACTCTGGTCATTGTAGTAGAGTGTTCGCGATGCATCATCTTTCGATCTTGCTATCTTCGCTGTCTTCGCCATCCCTGGACACGTGTTTTGGGGTTTTCAACCCTCGTCAGCAGGGATAGGCAGTGTTCTGGGGTCGCCGATGGCTGCCAATATCTGCCAGGTATAGTACCACTCCGGCGCGTAGGTGCGGGATCCCAGGCTCGTCAGCCCGCTGCTCAAGGGAGCTTTAAGTTACAAAAAGGGGTGGGGTCGCAGACTACTCACACACCGGCGGAAGTTGCCCCTAAGGACTCTGGTCATTGTAGTAGAGTGTTCGCGATGCATCATCTTTCGATCTTGCTATCTTCGCTGTCTTCGCCGTCCCTGGACACGTGTTTCGGGTTTTCAACCCTCGTCAGCAGGGATAGGCAGTGTTCTGGGGTCGCCGATGGCTGCCAATATCTGCCAGGTATAGTACCACTCCGGCACGTAGGTGCGGGATCCCAGGCTCGTCAGCCCACTGCTCAAGGGAGCTTTAAGTTACAAAAAGGGGTGGGGTCGCACACTACTCACACACCGGCGGAAGTTGCCCCTAAGGACTCTGGTCATTGTAGTAGAGTGTTCGCGATGCATCATCTTTCGATCTTGCTATCTTCGCTGTCTTCGCCATCCCTGGACACGTGTTTCGGGTTTTCAACCCTCGTCAGCAGGGATAGGCAGTGTTCTGGGGTCGCCGATGGCTGCCAATATCTGCCAGGTATAGTACCACTCCGGCGCGTAGGTGCGGGATCCCAGGCTCGTCAGCCCGCTGCTCAAGGGAGCTTTAAGTTACAAAAAGGGGTGGGGTCGCACACTACTCACACACCGGCGGAAGTTGCCCCTAAGGACTCTGGTCATTGTAGTAGAGTGTTCGCGATGCATCATCTTTCGATCTTGCTATCTTCGCTGTCTTCGCCATCCCTGGACACGTGTTTCGGGTTTTCAACCCTCGTCAGCAGGGATAGGCAGTGTTCTGGGGTCGCCGATGGCTGCCAATATCTGCCAGGTATAGTACCACTCCGGCGCGTAGGTGCGGGATTCCAGGCTCGTCAGCCCGCTGCTCAAGGGAGCTTTAAGTTACAAAAAGGGGTGGGGTCGCACACTACTCACACATTGGCGGAAGTTGCCCCTAAGGACTCTGGTCATTGTAGTAGAGTGTTCGCGATGCATCATCTTTCGATCTTGCTATCTTCGCTGTCTTCGCCATCCCTGGACACGTGTTTCGGGTTTTCAACCCTCGTCAGCAGGGATAGGCAGTGTTCTGGGGTCGCCGATGGCTGCCAATATCTGCCAGGTATAGTACCACTCCGGCGCGTAGGTGCGGGATCCCAGGCTCGTCAGCCCGCTGCTCAAGGGAGCTTTAAGTTACAAAAAGGGGTGGGGTCGCACACTACTCACACACCGGCGGAAGTTGCCCCTAAGGACTCTGGTCATTGTAGTAGAGTGTTCGCGATGCATCATCTTTCGATCTTGCTATCTTCGCTGTCTTCGCCATCCCTGGACACGTGTTTCGGGTTTTCAACCCTCGTCAGCAGTGATAGGCAGTGTTCTGGGGTCGCCGATGGCTGCCAATATCTGCCAGGTATAGTACCACTCCGGCGCGTAGGTGCGGGATCCCAGGCTCGTCAGCCCGCTGCTCAAGGGAGCTTTAAGTTACAAAAAGGGGTGGGGTTGCACACTACTCACACACCGGCGGAAGTTGCCCCTAAGGACTCTGGTCATTGTAGTAGAGTGTTCGCGATGCATCATCTTTCGATCTTGCTATCTTCGCTGTCTTCGCCATCCCTGGACACGTGTTTCGGGTTTTCAACCCTCGTCAGCAGGGATAGGCAGTGTTCTGGGGTCGCCGATGGCTGCCAATATCTGCCAGGTATAGTACCACTCCGGCGCGTAGGTGCGGGATCCCAGGCTCGTCAGCCCGCTGCTCAAGGGAGCTTTAAGTTACAAAAAGGGGTGGGGTCGCACACCACTCACACACCGGCGGAAGTTGCCCCTAAGGACTCTGGTCATTGTAGTAGAGTGTTCGCGATGCATCATCTTTCGATCTTGCTATCTTCGCTGTCTTCGCCATCCCTGGACACGTGTTTCGGGTTTTCAACCCTCGTCAGCAGGGATAGGCAGTGTTCTGGGGTCGCCGATGGCTGCCAATATCTGCCAGGTATAGTACCACTCCGGTGCGTAGGTGCGGGATCCCAGGCTCGTCAGCCCGCTGCTCAAGGGAGCTTTAAGTTACAAAAAGGGGTGGGGTCGCACACTACTCACACACCGGCGGAAGTTGCCCCTAAGGACTCTGGTCATTGTAGTAGAGTGTTCGCGATGCATCATCTTTCAATCTTGCTATCTTCGCTGTCTTCGCCATCCCTGGACACGTGTTTCGGGTTTTCAACCCTCGTCAGCAGGGATAGGCAGTGTTCTGGGGTCGCCGATGGCTGCCAATATCTGCCAGGTATAGTACCACTCCGGTGCGTAGGTGCGGGATCCCAGGCTCGTCAGCCCGCTGCTCAAGGGAGCTTTAAGTTACAAAAAGGGGTGGGGTCGCACACTACTCACACACCGGCGGAAGTTGCCCCTAAGGACTCTGGTCATTGTAGTAGAGTGTTCGCGATGCATCATCTTTCGATCTTGCTATCTTCGCTGTCTTCGCCATCCCTGGACACGTGTTTCGGGTTTTCAACCCTCGTCAGCAGGGATAGGCAGTGTTCTGGGGTCGCCGATGGCTGCCAATATCTGCCAGGTATAGTACCACTCCGGCGCGTAGGTGCGGGATCCCAGGCTCGTCAGCCCGCTGCTCAA
Source organism: Lissotriton vulgaris (assembly GCF_964263255.1). Lineage (NCBI taxonomy): Eukaryota > Metazoa > Chordata > Amphibia > Caudata > Salamandridae > Lissotriton > Lissotriton vulgaris. The sequence goes on from NC_141695.1 coordinate 1,640,764,102, forward strand.
GGGAGCTTTAAGTTACAAAAAGGGGTGGGGTCGCACACTACTCACACACCGGCGGAAGTTGCCCCTAAGGACTCTGGTCATTGTAGTAGAGTGTTCGCGATGCATCATCTTTCGATCTTGCTATCTTCGCTGTCTTCGCCATCCCTGGACACGTGTTTCGGGTTTTCAACCCTCGTCAGCAGGGATAGGCAGTGTTCTGGGGTCGCCGATGGCTGCCAATATCTGCCAGGTATAGTACCACTCCGGCGCGTAGGTGCGGGATCCCAGGCTCGTCAGCCCGCTGCTCAAGGGAGCTTTAAGTTACAAAAAGGGGTGGGGTTGCACACTACTCACACACCGGCGGAAGTTGCCCCTAAGGACTCTGGTCATTGTAGTAGAGTGTTCGCGATGCATCATCTTTCGATCTTGCTATCTTCGCTGTCTTCGCCATCCCTGGACACGTGTTTCGGGTTTTCAACCCTCGTCAGCAGGGATAGGCAGTGTTCTGGGGTCGCCGATGGCTGCCAATATCTGCCAGGTATAGTACCACTCCGGCGCGTAGGTGCGGGATCCCAGGCTCGTCAGCCCGCTGCTCAAGGGAGCTTTAAGTTACAAAAAGGGGTGGGGTCGCACACTACTCACACACCGGCGGAAGTTGCCCCTAAGGACTCTGGTCATTGTAGTAGAGTGTTCGCGATGCATCATCTTTCGATCTTGCTATCTTCGCTGTCTTCGCCATCCCTGGACACGTGTTTCGGGTTTTCAACCCTCGTCAGCAGGGATAGGCAGTGTTCTGGGGTCGCCGATGGCTGCCAATATCTGCCAGGTATAGTACCACTCCGGCGCGTAGGTGCGGGATCCCAGGCTCGTCAGCCCGCTGCTCAAGGGAGCTTTAAGTTACAAAAAGGGGTGGGGTCGCACACTACTCACACACCGGCGGAAGTTGCCCCTAAGGACTCTGGTCATTGTAGTAGAGTGTTCGTGATGCATCATCTTTCGATCTTGCTATCTTCGCTGTCTTCGCCATCCCTGGACACGTGTTTCGGGTTTTCAACCCTCGTCAGCAGGGATAGGCAGTGTTCTGGGGTCGCCGATGGCTGCCAATATCTGCCAGGTATAGTACCACTCCGGCGCGTAGGTGCGGGATCTCAGGCTCGTCAGCCCGCTGCTCAAGGGAGCTTTAAGTTACAAAAAGGGGTGGGGTCACACACTACTCACACACCGGCGGAAGTTGCCCCTAAGGACTCTGGTCATTGTAGGAGAGTGTTCGCGATGCATCATCTTTCGATCTTGCTATCTTCGCTGTCTTCGCCATCCCTGGACACGTGTTTTGGGTTTTCAACCCTCGTCAGCAGGGATAGGCAGTGTTCTGGGGTCGCCGATGGCTGCCAATATCTGCCAGGTATAGTACCACTCCGGCGCCTAGGTGCGGGATACCAGGCTCGTCAGCCCGCTGCTCAAGGGAGCTTTAAGTTACAAAAAGGGGTGGGGTCGCACACTACTCACACACCGGCGGAAGTTGCCCCTAAGAACTCTGGTCATTGTAGTAGAGTGTTCGCGATGCATCATCTTTCGATCTTGCTATCTTCGCTGTCTTCGCCATCCCTGGACACGTGTTTCGGGTTTTCAACCCTCGTCAGCAGGGATAGGCAGTGTTCTGGGGTCGCCGATGGCTGCCAATATCTGCCAGGTATAGTACCACTCCGGCGCGTAGGTGCGGGATCCCAGGCTCGTCAGCCCGCTGCTCAAGGGAGCTTTAAGTTACAAAAAGGGGTGGGGTCGCACACTACTCACACACCGGCGGAAGTTGCCCCTAAGGACTCTGGTCATTGTAGTAGAGTGTTCGCGATGCATCATCTTTCGATCTTGCTATCTTCGCTGTCTTCGCCATCCCTGGACACGTGTTTCGGGTTTTCAACCCTCGTCAGCAGGGATAGGCAGTGTTCTGGGGTTGCCGATGGCTGCCAATATCTGCCAGGTATAGTACCACTCCGGCGCGTAGGTGCGGGATCCCAGGCTCGTCAGCCCGCTGCTCAAGGGAGCTTTAAGTTACAAAAAGGGGTGGGGTCGCACACTACTCACACACCGGCGGAAGTTGCCCCTAAGGACTCTGGTCATTGTAGTAGAGTGTTCGCGATGCATCATCTTTCGATCTTGCTATCTTGGCTGTCTTCGCCATCCCTGGACACGTGTTTTGGGTTTTCAACCCTCGTCAGCAAGGATAGGCAGTGTTCTGGGGTCGCCGATGGCTGCCAATATCTGCCATGTATAGTACCACTCCGACGCGTAGGTGCGGGATCCCAGGCTCGTCAGCCCGCTGCTCAAGGGAGCTTTAAGTTACAAAAAGGGGTGGGGTCGCACACTACTCACACACCGGCGGAAGTTGCCCCTAAGGACTCTGGTCATTGTACTAGAGTGTTCGCGATGCATCATCTTTCGATCTTGCTATCTTCGCTGTCTTCGCCATCCCTGGACACGTGTTTCGGGTTTTCAACCCTCGTCAGCAGGGATAGGCAGTGTTCTGGGGTCGCCGATGGCTGCCAATATCTGCCAGGTATAGTACCACTCCGGCGCGTAGGTGCGGGATCCCAGGCTCGTCAGCCCGCTGCTCAAGGGAGCTTTAAGTTACAAAAAGGGGTGGGGTCGCACACTACTCACACACCGGCGGAAGTTGCCCCTAAGGACTCTGGTCATTGTAGTAGAGTGTTCGCGATGCATCATCTTTCGATCTTGCTATCTTCGCTGTCTTCGCCATCCCTGGACACGTGTTTCGGGTTTTCAACCCTCGTCAGCAGGGATAGGCAGTGTTCTGGGGTCGCCGATGGCTGCCAATATCTGCCAGGTATAGTACCACTCCGGCGCGTAGGTGCGGGATCCCAGGCTCGTCAGCCCGCTGCTCAAGGGAGCTTTAAGTTACAAAAAGGGGTGGGGTCGCACACTACTCACACACCGGCGGAAGTTGCCCCTAAGGACTCTGGTCATTGTAGTAGAGTGTTCGCGATGCATCATCTTTCGATCTTGCTATCTTTGCTGTCTTCGCCATCCCTGGACACGTGTTTCGGGTTTTCAACCCTCGTCAGCAGGGATAGGCAGTGTTCTGGGGTCGCCGATGGCTGCCAATATCTGCCAGGTATAGTACCACTCCGGCGCGTAGGTGCGGGATCCCAGGCTCGTCAGCCCGCTGCTTAAGGTAGCTTTAAGTTACAAAAAGGTGTGGGGTCGCACACTACTCACACACCGGCGGAAGTTCCCCCTAAGGACTCTGGTCATTGTAGTAGAGTGTTCGCGATGCATCATCTTTCGATCTTGCTATCTTCGCTGTCTTCGCCATCCCTGGACACGTGTTTCGGGTTTTCAACACTCGTCAGCAGGGATAGGCAGTGTTCTGGGGTCGCCGATGGCTGCCAATATCTGCCAGGTATAGTACCACTCCGGCGTGTAGGTGCGGAATCCTAGGCTCGTCAGCCCGCTGCTCAAGGGAGCTTTAAGTTACAAAAAGGGGTGGGGTCGCACACTACTCACACACCGGCGGAATTTGCCCCTAAGGACTCTGGTCATTGTAGTAGAGTGTTCGCGATGCATCATCTTTCGATCTTGCTATCTTCGCTGTCTTCGCCATCCCTGGACACGTGTTTCGGGTTTTCAACCCTCGTCAGCAGGGATAGGCAGTGTTCTGGGGTCGCCGATGGCTGCCAATATCTGCCAGGTATAGTACCACTCCGGCGTGTAGGTGCGGGATCCCAGGCTCGTCAGCCCGCTGCTCAAGGGAGCTTTAAGTTACAAAAAGGGGTGGGGTCGCACACTACTCACACACCGGCGGAAGTTGCCCCTAAGGACTCTGGTCATTGTAGTAGAGTGTTCGCGATGCATCATCTTTCGATCTTGCTATCTTCGCTGTCTTCGCCATCCCTGGACATGTGTTTCGGGTTTTCAACCCTCGTCAGCAGGGATAGGCAGTGTTCTGGGGTCGCCGATGGCTGCCAATATCTGCCAGGTATAGTACCACTCCGGCGCGTAGGTATCTGATCCCAGGCTCGTCAGCCCGCTGCTCAAGGGAGCTTTAAGTTACAAAAAGGGGTGGGGTCACAAACTACTCACACACCGGCGGAAGTTGCCCCTAAGGACTCTGGTTATTGTAGTAGAGTGTTCGCGATGCATCATCTTTCGATCTTGCTATCTTGGCTGTCTTCGCCATCCCTGGACACGTGTTTCGGGTTTTCAACCCTCGTCAGCAGGGATAGGCAGTGTTCTGGGGTCGCCGATGGCTGCCAATATCTGCCAGGTATAGTACCACTCCGGCGCGTAGGTGCGGGATCCCAGGCTCGTCAGCCCGCTGCTCAAGGGAGCTTTAAGTTACAAAAAGGGGTGGGGTCGCACACTACTCACACACCGGCGGAAGTTGCCCCTAAGGACTCTGGTCATTGTAGTAGAGTGTTCGCGATGCATCATCTTTCGATCTTGCTATCTTCGCTGTCTTCGCCATCCCTGGACACGTGTTTCGGGTTTTCAACCCTCGTCAGCAGGGATAGGCAGTGTTCTGGGGTCGCCGATGGCTGCCAATATCTGCCAGGTATAGTACCACTCCGGCGCGTAGGTGCGGGATCCCAGGCTCGTCAGCCCGCTGCTCAAGGGAGCTTTAAGTTACAAAAAGGGGTGGGGTCGCACACTATTCACACACCGGCGGAAGTTGCCCCTAAGGACTCTGGTCATTGTAGTAGAGTGTTCGCGATGCATCATCTTTCGATCTTGCTATCTTCGCTGTCTTCGCCATCCCTGGACACGTGTTTCGGGTTTTCAACCCTCGTCAGCAGGGATAGGCAGTGTTCTGGGGTCGCCGATGGCTGCCAATATCTGTCAGGTATAGTACCACTCCGGCGCGTAGGTGCGGGATCCCAGGCTCATCAGCCCGCTGCTCAAGGGAGCTTTAAGTTACAAAAAGGGGTGGGGTCGCACACTACTCACACACCGGCGGAAGTTGCCCCTAAGGACTCTGGTCATTGTAGTAGAGTGTTCGCGATGCATCATCTTTCGATCTTGCTATCTTTGCTGTCTTCGCCATCCCTGGACATGTGTTTCGGGTTTTCAACCCTCGTCAGCAGGGATAGGCACTGTTCTGGGGTCGCCGATGGCTGCCAATATCTGCCAGGTATAGTACCACTCCGGCGCGTAGGTGCGGGATCCCAGGCTCGTCAGCCCGCTGCTCAAGGGAGCTTTAAGTTACAAAAAGGGGTGGGGTCGCACACTACTCACACACCGGCGGAAGTTGCCCCTAAGGACTCTGGTCATTGTAGTAGAGTGTTCGCGATGCATCATCTTTCGATCTTGCTATCTTCGCTGTCTTCGCCATCCCTGGACACGTGTTTTGGGTTTTCAACCCTCGTCAGCAGGGATAGGCAGTGTTCTGGGGTCGCCGATGGCTGCCAATATCTGCCAGGTATAGTACCACTCCGGCGCGTAGGTGCGGGATCCCAGGCTCGTCAGCCCGCTGCTCAAGGGAGCTTTAAGTTACAAAAAGGGGTGGGGTCGCACACTACTCACACACCGGCAGAAGTTGCCCCTAAGGACTCTGGTCATTGTAGTAGAGTGTTCGCGATGCATCATCTTTCGATCTTGCTATCTTCGTTGTCTTCGCCATCCCTGGACACGTGTTTCGGGTTTTCAACCCTCGTCAGCAGGGATAGGCAGTGTTCTGGGGTCGCCGATATCTGTAAATGTGTAAATGTATAGGCATTCATATAGCGCACTACTTACCCGTAGGGTCCCAAGGCGCTTCGACCGCTGCGAAACCCTTCCTGGCTGCCCTGAGAGATGGTCCCTTAATGGGTATCTCCAGGGTGAGAACAGGCATCCCCGGTGGTCTGGTGGGGCCGTTAGTGAAGATGAGGCAAGCTAATGCCCAGAGTTGCCGAGTGTGATCGCTGATCAGAGTGGGCACCGAGGCGAGAGAATTATCGAGTCCGCTGACCCTGGTCCAGAAACCTACCGCGCCAGGAATCGAACCCTGGTCCTGGGCCGTCCTCTGCTCTCGGGTCTGCCGCCTCTAACCAGTGAGCCACACTACTTCACCAGCCACCACCCTCACTCAAGTAACGTTCAGTGGGTTTCAGGGTGCTTGCAGTCCATCAGGATTTCTAAATCGAGTTGGCACATTGACTAAGTTGTTAGTGGCAGGGGGTCTAGAAAGTCAATTTCTGGAAAAGTATTCTGGAAAGATATCTTAATATGCACCATGATTGCCAGTGGACCTGTCTTCAACTGCTTGTGGAACCTTTTGCTGGTGCTTAGTATGTTGAAGCTTCCCCCCAGGGTGAACATGTAGATCTTCATTTTGATTCTATAAATAGCCCTTTAAAGAGTGCTGTAGGAAAGCTGCCATGCTGCACTTCACTTGTATAACCAATGGTGATCTGGGGTCGATTTCAATTGTCATTAACTCTCACAGATGATGTATTTCAAAGAGTGAGGTTTTGTGCTTTTTTTTGCTCTTTGGCTGCTAGAAAATAGCCTTCTCATGTATGAAGGCACCAATCTACAGTATCTTATTTGGAAGGTTGCCCTCTTGTTGGCACTGGAGTCAGCAGTTCATTAAGTCAAGTATGTGCAGATAGCACATTGTGCCATCCTGATTCTCAGGCTTCTCTAGTCAACAAGAATGGCCCATGCGGCTTGTGATGGTGGACACCATGGAACCGATGCCTATTTATAAAGGCAAATTGAGAGGCATATTACCAAGCAATAGCGATAATTATCGCTATTGCTTGGTTAGAAACAAAAATTTCCCGCTGAGCTGAGGCGATTTTTATCGCAGATAGACCTTGGTATTACCAAGGTTTATCGCAAATGCGATAAAAATCGGCCGCAATGCATGATTATCGCTGAAAAGTCAGCAATATTCATGCATTACCGAGCTAATGCTCTTAGCCATGTTATCCACCTCCCATTGGATAACATGGCTAAGAACTGCTCAGGGCAGGTGTTAGCTTTTGGAGATATTCGCGCTTAGCGCGAATATCTCCAAAAGTTGGTAATAGGAGATAGGGATGTTAGCGACTGTTTCCAGTCGCAAACATCTTGGCACGACCACTTTGCATGTCATTAGTGATAAATATCACTGACATGCAAAGTGGGGCCCAAGATGGTCGCTATCTCCTATTAGCTGTCGCTAACTGGTGTTAGCGACAGCTAGGTAATAGGGAGATAATTTTATCTCCGCTTTCTTGGCTTTTAAAGCCAAAAAAGCGGAGATAAACCCCCTTGATAATATGCCCCTGAGTGTGTAGGAAATAATGCTGGCCAAGTGTGTATGCCATACCAGCCTATTCTTTTCAGAATACAGTCAAACTCCATTGCCTTTGAGGGCTCAGTTCTTCCACATGGGCTGTCCAAATGAAACAGGCAAAGGGCCATATGTATCTACATCCGTTTTGCGATTTCTAAATAGCGATTTTTAAGGAATCGCTATTTAGAAATCGCAAAATGGTATGTATGTAGAAATTCGCTTCTTTTTAGCGATTCCTTAAAATTCCTTAATTGCGATAAGCAAATTGCTAATTGCAATTAAGGAATAATTTCCCATTCATTTCTATGGGCCAGGAGGCCCATAGGAATGAAGGGGAAATTTGCGATTTGCGATTTGCTAATCGCAAATTGAGAATATCTTCAAGGGTGCAGGGGTGTCCAAAGGACACCCTGTTGCAACCCTGAAATCTGCATGGGTGCACATGTGGCGCACATACATGCCCTAAGGGCATGTATGAGCGTCCCATGGCACCATTGGATTTTCAAAAAAATGTTTTTTTAAAGAATTCGCAACTTACCACCAACTAGAAGTTGGTGGTAATTTGCGATTCCTTAAGGGCATTTTTGAAAAAAAAATTCCTTGATACATTGCATTTAAGGAATCGCAAAATTTGCGATTCCTTAAATGCAATCGCAAAATAAGGAATGGCAAATTTAGCGTTTCCTTATTTTGCACCCAAATTGTTTGATACATACCATTTTGCGAAAATGGGTTCGCAAACGCCGAAATTCTGCAAATTTCGGCGTTTGGGAACCCATTTGGCCTTGATACATATGGCCCAAAGTGCTGTCACCTAACATGATTGACCAGGTAATGAATTGCTATCCTGCAGGTTGTGCCAAAGTGTGAATGACACTTTTAGAAAAGCCTGTGGCCTAAGGGGGCTGATCCACTGCAGCCCTGTATGTAAGGTGCCCTGTGGAATGATCCAAAATAACACTTCAAAAGAGCAATGGCTGAAGGTGGATGAACAAGGCTTATCTAAAGCATCATTCTATTAGTAGTAGTATTATTGCCACAAGTGAGCTTCCATTGGTACAGCAAGTGCAGTGAACCCGGGCCCAGATAGCTGTGGGGCCCACTGAACCATGATTATTGCTGTATTTATATTTCAATATTTACAGAAAACAAGAGTGACCCATATGTCCTTGCAAACTGGGTGTTGCTAATAAGCAAAAAAACAGTGTTCACAAGGAACTCATTTCACAAAAACAATACAATCTCTGCAAGAAGGTGTAACTTGCTTGAATTATTCAAAGACAAGTATAGGATAAGACCTTAATCAAATTCAGTCAAACAATATTATATAGATTTGGATTACAAAAGCCCACAAGACAGTATAAATTGCTTACAGTGTAAATACTTACACTTTTTGAAAAACAGTTTTTGGTACTTATGATTATTGTGATTGCAAAATAAATTATAGTCATTTCGACTGAAGTGAGTACGGCTTTGAGATACTGTCTTGTGGGATTTTTGAATCCAAAGCTATATAATATTGTTTGACTGAATTTGATTAACTCCTTCGCTGAGGCGGCTCTCCGCCGCAGCGCTAAGGGGACGGGGGGCCACGTGGCGCTCACACGCTGGTGACGGAACTGCTCCGTCACCAGCCTCGGGTGAGCTGTGCTCATGACGGAGCGGTTCCGTCATGGCCCCGCCCGCTCAATAGAACGCACCGCGCAGGCGCGAAATCAGCACCGCGCAGGCGCGTCCGGCGGGCCATGACGGAACCGCTCCGTCATCAGCACAGCGCCACCGCAGCTGATGACGGAGCGGTTCCGTCATCAGCATCGATGTGGTTAAGGTCTTATCCTATACTTGTCTTTGTGTAATTCAAACAAAGTTACACCTTCTTGCAGAGATTGTATTGTTTTTGTGAAATGAGTTCCTTGTGAACATTGTTTTTTTGCTTATTAGTATTTATATTTAAAATAGCAGCTCGGGGCTAATTTCCATCCTTGCACTAGGGACTATGGCACACTGGCTATGTCACTGGTTTTTGTGCATTATTTTTCGTGATTGCAAGAGGACAGCAAGAACTAAAACTGTCTCTAGGCCAGACCTAATTTTGAACTCCTAAGTACAGGACCCTCCAAAAGAATTGTAGAGCAACAAGTAAATAAGAGAGAGGTTACGAGCCAAGGTGTACCTGTTCCATGATGTCACATTAACACATCGCCCAAAACGAAGTACAGAATAGCTCATATATGTTCCCCTGCTGTAAGAGAACAATTTAATTTGTCAGCTACAAACAGTGCCCCAAATATGTGTCTGCACCTAGTAGATCGATGCAGAGTAATTTCTTTACATAGCATCTATTGTATTGCTCTGAATCAGACCTTGCAGAAATATCCTACTCTCACAGGATTATAAATCATGCATGGGGCGATGGCCATGAAAATCTGTAAATAATCGAATTCTGTTTGGGGTCAGTGAAAAGCCTCCGCCAGGGGAATTCGAATCTTAATTCTAGTTTCTTCATAAATAACAAATCAATCTGGGAAAATTCAACTGTAATTGGACCCACATACCCCCGAAAAGTCAGCTTTGTGTACCGAATTGTGAAATTGATGAAAATGTTTTGTATCACCTCTCCAATGCAGCTTGCCTACATACAGAGTCCAGTTGTAACCCATATTTAAGCTCAAACACTAGTAACATCTGATTGTGATTGGTGGAAAATGCACATCCCCAAATGTTCCTGTTCATTTTTCATCAGGAACAACCTGGCTAGTTGTGAACAGAGAAAAGTGGTCAGAAATAGGCAAAATGTGCAACAAGTGGATGCTCGATTTCTGATACAACGTGTAATGCTTTATTCCAAACGGCAGAACTTGCAATTGGTAGTCAGTAATGCAGTGCCTAATTTGAGCTGGTGGTTGCAGGTGGGGATCACTTGGCACTCATATTTAGGCGAATGCACTTATTTCTCTGCATCAGACATTTATAAGAGTAACAGAGGGAAAACAAACGCAGGGGAAAGAAGGAGGAGGAGGTAGACGGATAAACTGTGACAAAGGGAGAAAGTAGAAATGTGCAACAGTGAGGTAAAGGGCATGGAGTGTCTGGTAGTGAATTAAAGAGGCATGAGGTGGATTTAGGACTACCAATAATAAAAGAAATTAAAACAACGAATAAGGAATTTTTGAACCAGAGTGTACAAAGGCTGTAATCTAATCCGGTTTGCAAGAAAACAAGTTTTCTGCAGATATCACCCCCACCTTTTGTCCCCATTTGGCCTCTGCGGGGCTCTCCCTCAGGCATGGAAGCCCCGCATCACCACTGCTCCTCTAGGCCAGCCACTCAGTGGGCGTGGGCTTCCCTCAGAAGACGGAAGTCCCACTCCACGACAGGCGTGATGCTTCCGAACTTCCGGTTTCGGGATGTGCACGCTCATGGCTTGTTTTAATTTAATTTTGCGGCCGCCAATGCTGGTTATCCTTGTTCTTCGCTTGTTAGCATCGGGCCTCTGTCCTGGGCGTCCCTTTACCACAGGCGCTCAGTGTACATCAGAGAGGCACGCGAGGACACCAGTACTGTAGGATTCAGCTGGAGTTAATGTGCCTGCTGAGGCTGAGCTCTGTGCTCGCTTCGCAAGTCACCGGTTTGATTAGTGAGGCTGACATAGCCTTTCAAATTTCTGGTGTGATAAAATGATCCTTACGTTCATTGACACCGGAGTATTACAGCTCTATAAAGATGCAAGACTGCGATAGTAAGCGCTATATGGAACGTTCGTATCAGCTGGTGAAGGGTACACTTCTATTGCAGGCGCGCAACACCCATTGGGCTCACCGGGCTTCAGCCCCCCCCCCGTCGCCTCCTCTGCCCGGGCTAAAATGACACGCACTGAAATGGTGCAGGAAGGCTGCGCATCCGATCCGAGAATGTGATTTTTTAAATGCTTCCTGAGAGGCCCAGCAGCCCGAGCCAGACAGCGAGCCTCTGAAAAGTTTCAGCGAGTGAACCGACCCCCCTGCCCTGATCTCTTGTGTTTCCTTTAGAGTGGCACAGAGGTGAAATCCTTGCCTGAAGGCAGGGATTTCACCTAAGCACTTGATGGGTTGTGAGCATGGGGTGTGAAGATGTGCACAGCAGGGGGAAGGCATGGCCAGTTAAGGTGATGCTTTTCCTTTGTAAAGGAATTTCTGCTGGCATCTTAGCACAGGGTGTGCTGTCTGTGCAATTGTATAGATGTGTATTCCATACAAGTGCACAGACAGCAAACCCTATGACGCCAGCAGGAATTAATTTACAAAGGAAAAGCTTCACCTGCACTGGCCATCCCTTTCCCCCTGCTGTCTGTGCATTTGACCCACATTGATCTACACAGTGAGACCTTCGGGAGGGGCCGGATGCCAGGACACAGTGCTGCTGATCAGCCAGACTCCGCAGTATAGTATCAGAAGAGCAGGCAGCAGTTTGTTGTGTAAGTTCCAGTAACTTTAATGCATTTTTCAGCACAGCATTACCTACTGCCTGCATATCTAGGTTACTGTGAATGTTGTTCTTGACTTACATACATAGAAACGTCAAAGAGGACAGTCCCCTCCAAATATGCAAATGTAGTGTAAGTTTGTAGTGTTTATTTTTTTTTTGGGGTGCTAGTGGGTAATTTTAGAGTTCAGGGTGGGTGTTGGTTTTAGGGTGCCAGTGAGTAATTTTATGGTTCAGGGTGGGTTACGGATTGGGGTGCCAGGGGGTAATTTTAGGGTTCTGAGCGGGTATGGGTTTTTGGATTCCAGGGGGCAATTTTAGGGTTCAGGGTAGGTATGGGTTTTGGGGTGCCAGGGGACATTTTAGGGTTCAGCGTGGGTATGTGTTTTGGTGTGCCAGGGGTAATTTTAGGGTTCAGTGCAGGTGTGGGTTTTGGGGTGTCAGGGGGCAATTTTAGGGTTCAGGGTGGGTATGGGTTATGGGGTGCCAGGGGGAATTTATGGTTCAGGGTGGGTATGGGTTATGGGGTGCCGGGGGAATTTATGGTTCAGCATGGGTATGGGTTTTGGGGTGCCAGGGGTAATTTTAGGGTTTAGGGCAGGTGTAGGTTTTCGGATGTCAGGGGGCTATTTTAGGGTTCAGGGTGGGTATGGGGTGCCAGGGGGCATTTTAGGGTTCAGCATGGGTATGTGTTTTGGTGTGCCAGGGGTAATTTTAGGTTTCAAGGCAGGTGTGGGTTTTGGGGTTTCAGGGGGCAATTTTAGGGTTCAGGCTGGGTATGAGATATGGGGTGCCAGCGGGGAATTTATGGTTCAGGGTGGGTATGGGATATGGGGTGCCAGCGGGGAATTTATGGTTCAGGGTGGGTATGGGTTATGGGGTGCCAGGGGTAATTTTAAGGTACAGGGTAGGTGTGGGGTTTGGGGTGCCATGGGATTAATTTTAGGGTTCAGCGTGGGTATGTGTTTTATAGTGCCAGGGGTAATTTTAGGGTTTAGGGCAGGTGTGGGTTTGGGATGTCAGGGGGCTATTTTAGGGTTCATGGTGGGTATGGGTTATGGGGTGCCAGATGGGAATTTATGGTTCAGCATGGGTATGGGTTTTGGGGTGCCTGGGGTAATTTTAAGGTTCAGGGTGGGTTTGGGTTTTGGGGGGCAAGGGGGAATTTATGGTTCAGCATGGGTATGGTTTCTGGGGTGCCAGGGGTAATTTAAGGTTCAGGGCGGGTATGGGTTTTGGTGCTCCAGGGGGGTGATTTTAGGGTTCAGGGTGATATTGGGTTTTGGGGTGCCAGGGGGTAATTTTAGGGTGTGGGGTGGGTATGGGTTTTGGGGTGCCGGGGAGGGATAATTTTAGGGATAGGATGGGATGGGTTTTGGGGTGCCAGGGGTAATTATAGATTTCAGGGCGGGTATGGGTTTTAGGGTGTGAGGGGGTTAATTTTAGGGTTCAGCGTGGGCATGTGTTTTGGTGTGCCCGGGGTAATTTTAAGATTCAGGGTGAGTATGGGTTTTGGGGGGCAATGCATCAAGCTAACAAAAATGTGTACTTTAATTGTTGTCCAGTTTCAAATGCAGAATTCACCACGTTTTTTTCTCAGCTTGACCTGAGCATTAACCGATCCTGATTATCTGCCATTTTAGCTCCGCCCCATTGATTTACATTAGCCACGCCCCTTCATCTGCCATGTTAGCCCCCCCCGAAATTAAGACCTAGTTGCGCCCCTGTTCTATTGTATTACTTTCCTTTGAGTGCTTTCAATGTGATATTGTGCTTTAGTATTGTGTCACGTGACTGATGCTCTTGCTGTAAAATACTGCTGGGGCCGATGGTATGAAGCATACATTTCTTGAGCCCCCACAGTCTTAATTATTTTACTGGGGAAGGTGAACTATTGCTTGCGAGAGTCGTCCATGTCCTTCACACCTTAAATTTCATTTTATTTTGAATAATTAATAATGTATCAACTCAGGGCCGGCCCTAGGCATGTGCAAAGTGTGCACCTGCACAGGGCCGCCAAACTCCAGGGGCCGCCACGACGAGGATCGGATCGGAAGGATCGTTAGTGGCACTCACGGCCCCCTGGCAGGATTTGGCGGCCTCCGGCTCCGACCCCGGCTAGCAATGGCACTTGGAGACATAGATTTCTTGAGTCGCAACCCATCTTTTGCTAACTTAAATCACTCCATCCTAGGTAGTCTAGTGGGAGCCGAAATAAAAGCCAAAATAAATGGTTGCCCTTCTTCTGACTCCGAGTCCGACATGCAAAAAATAACTTCAGAGAGAAGATGGTACTAGCTCGGGGTGTGACGCAGGCAGCTGAAGCAGATGCTTGGTGCTGGTTTCCCTGCTCGAGGGAGCACCAGCGTAGCTAGGGGGGTGGGGGTTGGGCGGTCCGCCCCAGGCGGCACAATTTTGAGGGTGGCCGCGGCACTGGTGCATTCCTGCCAGTGCCAAGTATCACGCAATAGGTGCCTGTGCACCGGTGGGCTCTGCTGCTCGGAGGAGGTACTGCAGGAGCTGTTTGCCGGGTTGAGTTAATAAGCAGTTAAAGAACCATGATCTGCGCTTTGCAATTCTACCCGGCTGTAATGTGTCGTGCCTAGCTCCAGGCTGCTATAGCAGCGCGCTGCGTGGTTTGCACACACTAACTGTTGGCAATTACCCGGGGGAGGGGAAGCGGAGCCTGCCCTCTCGGCAGTGGATGCTGTCAATCACTGTGGCACACGGATTATAATCCGGATGTGACTGCCCGTCCATCCGGAGGAAGAGGAAGTGATGCAGAACGGCGGGGGACTCAATCTGAGTCAGTCCTCGCCAGGTGCACAGTGCTGACAGTCTTGGCTCTGCGGTGCCGCAATAACCCCGGGCGGGCCGCCTTCACAATTCATAACTACTTGTCCGTTGTCAGCCCAGACCGGCAAGGAGCCGAGAGTGACCCAGTGAATTAATTTCACAAAACTGGCGATGACACAGGACACTCACTGAGTGACTCGTGCTTTATATTTGGTAATCTTAATTTGTTTGTTTATTACACTCTGCTTGTAGGTCATTATAATGAGGGCCACCGCTGCATCCCTTCTTTAGTCAATGTCCGAGCCGGCAGAGGGAATAAGTGCAGTGGGCGGGTTATTGAAGAGCCATGACTGACCGGCGTCACTGAGGATTTACAGCGCCGGCCGGACTGCCAGGAGGACAGCAGCAACCTGGAGCGAAGTCTAAGGCAGATACCTTGGGGGCTCACTCGTGGAGTCATGAGCACCCAGCAGCTCCTTGCAGTGCGAGTCATCGACGTGCCAATAGCGCTTCCGGCTGCAAACCATCACTGTAAGTAGACAGTTGTTTCAGCCACTTGCCACCGTCTTTGTCAGCGTTAACTACCTACCACCATTGTCACACACTTCGCAGATTGGCCCCACAGACAGAATGACGCCGGGCGGCATCTTTGTTTTTCTTTTCAGCGCCGCCATCAGCAGACTTTGTGCCATCTGACCCGACCCTTACAGTGTTGTAGGGAGGGTCATGGTCGAGGGTGTTGTTATGCCTTCCTAAACCCCCACAGATTACTTACCTGAGATTGTTGTAAAAAAAAAACGCTTCGCAGCTCTTGCCCTCTGATCACATTGTTTCAGGAAAGGGGGCACAGTGCTTGTCCATTCTCCCGATCCCGGGCCTTTTTCGGTCAGGAGACCGCACAAGCGTTTGAGTGTGACCTTGACCTGCCCAATCTGCCAACAGCCCCAGTCCAGGCTTGTGACGTGTACTGTGGTGTATTTAATCCAGTTACTACACCACTTACTAAAAAAAAAAAAGATTTTCGTTTTGTACCTTACATTTTCTTAAACCACTGCTCCTTATAAAGTATCACTGAAGGTGTTGCACCGGAGATGTGAAAATCACTTATACCTGTCTTGAAAACAGAAATGTTACTTGTGCATACTGAAAACTTGGCAGCTATGTTTGGGCCGCGCCGGTGATGGTCGGGTGACACTGGTCAGTGGTGAAGGAGATAGTGTCACTCATAGTCATTGAAATGTCATTCATAAAAACACTGAAATTATGAAAATGTCACACATAGCAGTCTGAAACCTTGGCAGCTATGCTGGTGGCCCGTTGTGGCTGTTATAATTTACTTGGGGACACAGTGTCCCCAAATAAATTATAAGGGCCGCCGCGTCCGCAACGGGCCACCAGTGCCACGCGCGCGGCCCTGGCAATTTGAAAGTGCGTGCTGCACGCACATGACCTGTCACCTGCTTTTGTTCCCAACTCGACTATTAGTCCGTCCCAGCCCTATTATGCCACTGACAAACAGGATTTGCATAGCGCTACTTATCACCTGTGGGGGTATCTAGGCGCTGGGGAGTGGGGGCGGTGCTGCTGATGAGGGACGTTAATCAAATAACCATGTTTTTAGGCCCTTCCTGAAATTCGGCAGGATGGCAGTCTGTGTGTTCTCCCTTGTACGGCCGGTCACCGGTGTATTCACAACTGTGTAGACCTGGACTGTGTCATGTATGTGTATGCACCTTGAATGATCGAGGTAACTATTAGCGACGGTACTACCCCCCCTCCCACCCCCTCAGGGGCGGCACTCTGAGGGATAGCCCCGGGCGCCACAAGCTCAAGCTACGCCCCTGCGAGTGAGAGCATGCTGCGCTGGGGATAACGCTGAGTGAGAAATAACAGTAATGGCAGCGTTGTTGTTTTCAGTTTCACTTGCTTGCCCAGCCAGCCAGCAGTTTGGGTCCCAGGGCCGTCAATCTTAGCCCTACTACGGTCCGGACCCCCTCTTCCGGGGCCCCCACCTACGCTCCCTGCACAGGGCCACCATGAGCCTAGAGCCGGCCCTGATCAACTCCAGTGTTCAATTTTAACTGTCGTAGCGGAATGAACGGCTGAGACACCCCAGGCGACATTCCAGCCCGTGGTCTGCAAGTTGCATACATGTGGCAACAGCAAGCGCTCAACCCACTGTACTGTTCCACTAGCACATCCCAAGCATGCCCTGGTCCGGGACTTGCAGGAACTGAACTCGGCAGATAAGGCTTTCCCTTCCGTCAACTAATTCCACATTGCCAAATCACTCTTTTTTTGGCGCTGCTCGGTAAGAGAGAAACCGTTTGCTTTGAGGAGCGGTGAATATTTACTGTGCTTCTCTGCACTCGGACCGCCGTTTGCTTTTCCTTTTCGCTTGGTGGTGGTGGACTTTCGAAGCTTCACTGGCGGACTCTCGAAGCTTTACTCATGAAAGGGCCAGTGTTATTTAATGAAAAAATATTAGCAGGTCCGCTGGAATTATGCGGCATGGATGGCTCCAATTATGCAGCAGAGTTGACTAAATCATGTGGAGGGAAAATGTAAATCATGTGCTGTCATTATCACCCGGTTAGTTGATGTTAAAGGTAAGTTACAGCTTATCTTCTGTAATCACCCTTTTCTCGCAGCTCCGCTGATATATAGACTTCTTCACAGCTTCCAGCAGCACTTACCATCAAATAAAGACACAAACCTCCAGCACAGCACATTAAACAGAGCATGCCACACACACTTCGCTTCAGACACGCTTACCATCACCATCTCTGTTGACAGCACAAACATATTTCTGGTAATTGTGTTTGTTTGTTCGTATCCATGACTCGCTCCCTGCAACCCTCCCTGTGAGAGTGCTCAGAAGCAGGCTCTAGGATGTCCTAGTGCTGCACAAACAATAAATGATGTAAAATAAAAAATATAGCCAACAGAGCACAGCTTGCAATAAAACAGGCTGCCACTGGGCTCCCAAAAGCATGTACCACTGAGATACCTCATACAGAGTCCCAACACAACATGCCACAACGACCCAACAACTCACATCACTTATCAGTTCAATAACGTGACATGGCTCACACTGCAGTTACAATTTGCCAAACGACACATTATTTTAGACTTGTCCAGATGCATACATCAGTCTCTCAACCCTGCCTCAACACTTTATTGCGTGAAGGAAATATAGTTTAATAGAAATTGTCATCAAAACCGCTCACCCAGATTAAGCACAACCACCCCCACAGAGAAGACTTCTTGAACACATACCACACGCATGCAGAAGGCACTAAAGCTATATAGTAGGCAAACCATGCCAATCAACAGGTGAAACGTTTCAGGCTCGACAATTTAAAACTGCCTACAGCACTCTCTCCCGTCCCTACTGTACTCTGTAATGGCCCCTCCATATAAGTATTGTGATCTTTGCTGGTAAGAAAACAATTCACTCCCGAACGAACTCAGATCAACATCCTGCTACTCTCTATTCAGGAAACTCCTGAAAACCCATCTGTTCCGGCAAGCCTATGAGTAATAACGCCTCTCATTATTGTCCTTCCGCCCCTAGCGCCATGAAACCGCTTGGTGTCCGTGCGCTGTATAAATATTTTTTAACATAACATAACATAACAAAACAATCTTGAATAAGACCGCGAAAAAAACAACAATATAAGGAGGGGGTGGGTCCTTGTGTTGAGCAGCACCTAAGATGCACTTTCCTTTAACCATGACTCAGGATGTGATCAGTGTTTACATGTAAACATCCAAATGTGATTTCCACACAATTATAACATAAGTGAGTTTGAACCTTTTACTGACAGGACCAATCGGGAGGCTCACCTTAAAACACCTGCCTTTGACTCGTGAACAGTATATCTGTTTTGGAAAGTAACCAATCCTAGGCAAAGGAAAGGCAGTTATTTTTAAGCTTTACCATTTTACTCATGTATTGCTTACACTCTTCCATCTTTAAAATGATGTCAGACTGGTAAGGCCCCTCGTGTCCCCACGCAGAATGATGTGCTCATTGCATGCGCCAGGTGAACATTTATAAATGGCCTCTGGTAGAGTCAGGGACCGGTGTTTGGGTTTTAACCACTTTGGATAACTTTCCATGTGATTCCAATTGATCTGACACTGCCTGTTGGTGTATGATCCCATTTAGAAGTATAGTTGGTAGTTTTATTTCACTAGCAATGTGCTTTACATCAAATTTGTCATCACACTAAATTAACAAAAATTGTAGCCATTGGCAATCGTGCAAGGACATCGCCATCTTTTGTTGCTCACTGCACAACTCCAAAAAGGGAGAACCTCATACAAAACAGGCTTGTTGCATCTCCAGCGGCAACAAGCCATTCCAAACTGCTAAAACAAACACCCCTGTGAATAGGAACACAACAATCCTAGACAGGTTTGAGCATAATTGGATGTCATCAGTGAAGTGCAGCTTGGATCCTATGGCACAGATACACATAGGGCATTACACTAAAGCAACACGAAGAGATGGTTGGAACACTTGCATATGAATCAGTCACCAGAAGTTGCTCAGAGGCCTCAAAAATTCCATTGATCACCCCTTGTTCTCTTAGTGAGGCCTAAGGACATTGAGAGGAGTGTAAAGAAGTCAGTGACGTTGGTTGTACCGCTCGGAAAGCACAAAGCGCTAATTACCACTCAGTATTTCCGAGTTATTCTGTCTTCAGCTCATGTAGGAACCTGGACATGTTCTGAGTTAATGCACGGGATGAACCTTGTTACAACGCATGCTTTTACCACGCATGCTGTAACAACGCAAGTTTTAAAACGCATTCCATTACAACGCATTACACTGGGGGTTGCTGGATAGTGAATAGTTTAATTTACTATTCCAACTCCAGTCCCCGTGGACACTAGGGAAGGTGTTGGATAGTAAATTAAAACTATTCCCTATCCTAGAGCGCCCCCCAGTGTAATGCGTTGTAATGGTTTTCGTTTTAAAGTCTGCGTTGTAATAGTGCTAAAGTTGCATTATAAAGGTTGTTCCCCTAATGCGGATGTATGTTGTTACAACAAATGCTTTTACCACGCATGCTGTAACAATGCAAGTTTTAAAATGCATTCCATTACAATGCATTACACTGGGGGCTGCTGGATAGTGAATAGTTTAATTTACTATTCCAACACCAGTCCCTGTGGACACTAGGGAAAGTGTTGGATAGTAAATTAAAACTATTCCCTATCCTAGAGCGCCCCCCAATGTAATGCGTTGTAATGGTTTTCGTTTTAAAGTCTGCGTTGTAATAGCACTGTGTGCTAAAAGTTGCGTTATAAAGGTTGTTCCCCTAATGCACGTGATGTAGACGAGGTTATTTCGAGAAAACCAAGCCGCAGATCCATGAAGACTTATTCGCACCACCATTTTGGAGTATGTGAAGCAGTGCTCTTTGACGTGATTTTACATGACTTTGTGAATAGCCTACAAAACACCTGAATGACAAAGAAACGAAATATTCAGGAATTATAAGAATACAATTAGCCCAAATATAAAGGACTGTGCCCACTTTTCACTTTTACTGATATGTATGTATAAGGAGGTCACGATTCCGGGCCCAAGGCACATAAATGCTTTTGTGGGTTGCCCCAATGAGTTGGGATGGTCCGCCCTGAGAAGAATCTGTCCGCAGTGTGTGAACCCTGCCCATTTGCTCTCGACACAGCCCTTTGGCCACCTTTCTCCAAGGTCAGTTTATTATGCAGAGCAGGCCAGCAGCAGCCTCTTCTTTCACAGCACTCATACATTTGGAGTAGCACGGTGTTGTTATGCAGCCGCGCCAGGATTCAGACGTGTGACCTTCTGCAGCAGACACATTAAAACCGCTGAGATGTAGAACTAGGCAGATAAAGTGCTGCACAATATCTTATGCAGGGCACAAGTCCTAACAAGCATTTGCAATGCAATAGGTCTCGCGTTTACTCCAATTTAAGCAATTCGCATTGTAAATGACATTGCCTTTTATTTATGTTTTAAAAACGAAAACAAAAAGAAAAGGCATTGTTATTTGCAATGTCAATAGCTCAAACTCGCATAAATGAGAGACCTATTGCATTGCAAATGCTTGTTATGTTTTCCCTCTGACTCTATTCTTAATGAGCTCCCTGTTCCTTCTAAACCAGGTAGCACTGTGCTGTTCCAGGTACTGCGTGTCTTCTTTCTGTGATTTGTTTCAATTATCTCTTTCCCAGACCATGTTCCCCCTACAGGCATTTTTTTTGTTGATACTATGAGGCACATGCATCAATGGATTTTGCGATCGCAAACCGTGTGAATTGCAAAAATCGGCCGTTTGCGATCGCAAAATCTGCTTTTGGAAAGCATGATGGGTGGAGGCCCTCGCAATTTGAGAATTCGCAAATATTTGCGAATTCTCAAATTGCGATTGCATTTAAGGAATCGCATTTTGCGATTCCTTAAATGCAATGCATGAAACTTTAAAAAATTGCGATTTCGCAATTAGGGGGAGCAAATTACCATGAGGTTGAACCTCATGGTAATTTGCGAAAACTTTGAAAAATGCACTTTTGTGCATTTTTCAAAGTTTCATGTTGTGCACACACATGCCCTAAGGACATGTGTATGCACAACATATGTGCACAGATTGATTTCAGGGGTGCAACAGGGTGTCCTTTGGACACCCCTGCACCCTTGAAATCGCATTCTCAATTTACGATTCGCTAATTGCTAATCGCAAATTGAGAATGTCTTCCCATTCATTCCTATGGGCCTCTAGGCCCATAGGAATGAATGGGGAGGTATTCCTTAATTGCGACTCGCAATTTGCGAGTCGCAATTAAGGAATATTAAGAAATAGCAATTTATTTAGCGATTTCTTGATGCATTGCATTTTGCAATTCCTTAATTGCGATTCCTTATTTTTCGCAATTAAGGAATCGCAAAAAGAAATATTGATGCATGTACCTGTATATGTCATTTTAGTTTGTTCTGGGCTCCTATATTGTAGCAACTTCAGGACTCAATATGATTCAGTTTGCATTATTAGCTGAGGCATGGATTTTCTTGTTTCAACGTGAGTGATTCAAGTGTTTATTGACTGTGCTCATTTACCTCTGGAGTGTTTTCATTATTTGAATGATTGATGATGTACTTTCTCTGATGGTTTAATATTACTTTGTATGCTTCTGGTCTGCCAAACAGGACTTCAAACCCCCGTATCACCCAGCGAAATAAAATGGCAAAATGCCTTGCACGTTGTTATTCAGGAATGGATGTGGAAACAGTAAACGTTTACTGAAGTTAAAATTACGTTGACTATATCATTCTTTTAAAAAGACTGGGGCACATTACCAAGGGCCATTATAGCCGCTTTATCTGGACTTTTCCCCGCTAAAGCGGCGATAATTTGATCGCCCAATTACCAAGCTGTCACTAGCACCAGCTAGCGACAGCTAGTAGGCGACAGCGATCATCTTGGGGCCCGCTTTGCATGTCAGCGATAATTATCGCTAATGACATGCAAAGTGGGCGTGCCAAGATGTTAGCGACTGGAAACAGTCGCTAATATCGCTATCTCCTATTACCAACAATGGCTTAGTTTTGGAAATATTCGCGCTAAGCGCGAATATCTCCAAAAGCTAACGCCGGCCCAGAGCAGTTCTTAGCCATGTTATCCAATGGAAGGTGGATAACATGGCTAAGAGCATTGTCACGATAATGTGTGAATATTGCTGTATTTACAGCGATATTCACGCATTTCGTCTTTTTTTTCGTTTTAGAGATATACCTTGCTAATAGCAAGTTATCCCAGCGATAAAAACAGGTGAAGGGCGGCGATAGAAATATTCCCGCTAAGCCAACATAGCGATATTTATCGCTAGTTGTTGGTAATATGCCCCACTATCTGCCTGACACTAAGATGGTCTCAAATATAGAACTTTGCAAAGAATATTTCACTACACTTCTAAACTTGGAATCTCGTCAGCTCTCCAGGGACCTAGCGACACTGAAAATCACATGTAATGCTTTTGCTGCTAAAAGATGTGTTAAGATTAAATTGGTTATTGCTGGCTTCTGATTTTATGACACATGGCATTATGTCCTGATTTGCCCTCAAAAGGTGGATACATTTTGTGAACACCGATGACTGAATAACTAATGTACTTGTCACAAGCCAGCTTTTAAACAGCCCATCTGCTTCCTTCAAATCGTATAAAATGCCTTGCTGAAAGTTGTGCACAAATTATGAAACAGGCACCTTGCCAAAAATGGCAGTGTCCAGTGCCCACAATATCAGAACTTACTTTTTGTGGAATATATTCTGTGCAAACCATTGCACAAATTAAAAGGCAGGCCCTGGCCAAAGCAAGGTTGTGTCCAATGCTCACAACATTGCTACTTGCTGTTTGTGCAATATAATTTGAATAGAAATTGAAATCAAAGGCTCCTTTCCAAAAACAAGGCAATGCCCAATGGCCACAACATGACAACCTATAGGGAAACCTATTCTACTTGCGTTCATTTCAAGTATGCATATGTGTATGCCTGTGGTATTTATTCAGTACACAAACAGCCACATGCAGTGGAGCCTTGGACAGTGTCAAAGTCAATGATACAGTTAACAAGGGATGTGAAAAATCTCAGGTTTTTGGGCTAATACTGCAACATGATGTAGTGTTCTCTAAAGAGGTGCATCCTCAACTCATTCCTGAATTGGATCTGGGTGGGCCTGATGGAATCAGAGATGTTGATTGAGATCCTGGGTGCAAACGAGGAGAAAGCTTTTTGCATAGTTTTTTTTCTTTTTTTACACTTTGGGCCAGATGTAGGTAATCTCGATTTACCTACTCTTAAATACAAAATCATAACGATTCAGTATTTAGGAGTAGGTAAATGGGATGTAGGTAATTTCTCTTTTGAAATTACCGAATCAGTAAGATTCGGTAATTACCAAATCGGTATTTACCGATTCGGTAATTGCCATTCATTCCTATGGGCCTGGAGGCCCATAGGAATGAATGTCAATTACTGAATCGGTAAATACCGATTCGGTAATTGGGGGAAACATTGAAGGGTGGCAGGGTGTCACTTTGACACCCTGTTGCACCCCTCAATCTTGTATGGGTGCACATTTTGCAGACATACATGCCCTAAGGGCATGCATGTCTGCAACATGGCAGCGTTTGAAAAGCAAAAAAAATGCTTTTTCAAGGCTTTTCATTATTTACCACCAACTTCTAGTTGGTGGTAAATAACGAATTCTTAAAGCCCTTTAGCACTGATTACTGTGCTACCTACATCTAAAAATACAGATTCAGTAAAATTACTGATTCGGTAAAATGACCGAATCTGTATTTTAGGTGGCCCTACATCTCAGTATCCAAATACCGGTTGGTAACGGCCGAAAATCTGTATTATCGGCCGTTACCGACCGGTATTTGGATACCTACATCTGGCCCTTTATCTCTAGACTAATAGTATCCAGGCTGTGATTGTGCCGAGATGGTGAGCTTCTCGGCCATGTAGATGGAGACAGGATGTGATGGCAAAGCAAGTTTTGAAGGTTTGGATGAACTTAAATAAGACTCATAGGCTATAGAATGCAAACCTGGTCTTGGCCTAAATCTGATACAGCCCAAAAAAGAGACTATGAGTAAAAGGGCTCTACAGACTCTTTAATCCTCACCTCACATCTACACTCATAGAAGAGCAAAGAGTTGCCTGCCGATGTCAAGTTTTCTTAGTTAAAAATGTTTCTCCCAGGCTCCACGTAACCAATTTATGGGAAAGGACCTAAATCCAAACATAGTATTCCTGCTTGGCTCAATACAAGCTTGATTCAAGGGACATGCACCAGGTCAAATAACCACATGAAAGAGGGAGGAAAAGGGGCCAGCCATGAAGTTGGTTACTGTTTGTGCCGAATCAGGATTTTTAGAGCTGCATGCCACACCCCTCAAGTGGTGGTGTAGTCCCCCTCCTATAACTGGGCTGTAGATTCCTTTGTGTACAGCAGGCCCATCTGATTGCTAGGACAGTGGGTTCTTGAACACATAGAAAGAAATGCACAGTCAGGTTTACCAAGTATGACTCTGCACAAGGGACCTCTGCTCTACCATTTGAGGAGAAGGCTGGCTGTCACTCAATTGTGGTGGGAGTGAGAGGCTACATCAATGATCATTGAAGGTCTCGATGTGCTCTGCTGTGCCAGCACAAGAGTGCATGGGACAGTTGTGAACTTGTTGCACTTTTCAAGTGTGTGTGTAAAATTAGGGCTTAGGGATCTAGGGGCCAGATGTATGACCATTCCATTTTCAAAGTCGCAAAATTATATTTTTTGATTCGCAATTTGTGATTCGCAAAATGGAATGTACAACAATGTCTCAGACACTGTTTGCGATTCCTAATAGGGTGGCTAAAGACCCACCTTGTTAACATTAATGACTCACATATTACAATGATAGTGGCCTGCTGTGGACAGCAGACCACCATGTCTGTGTTTGCTGTTTTAAAATCTGTGTTTTTGTGCTTTTTTAAATAGGCCAACTTTTTTTCTTCAAATGTAGCTCGTTTTCCTTAAAAGAAAACGGGATGCGTTTAAATGGAAAAAAATCGTATGTACCAGTGCGACTTGTAATTAGGAAGGAACGCCCTTGGCACGCCCCTTCCTAATAGTGACTCGACAACCCAATTTTGCGAGTCAGGAATAGGTCACCGACTCGCGAAATAGAGTTTGTACATGGTACACCCCTTTTTAGCTGTCGCAAATGGGCCGATTTCCTGTTTGCGACCGCTAAAAAGGGTCGTACATCGGGCCCTAAATATTCTTACGCATGTATTTGGGCAAGCATTAATTCCCTAAATGCTCTGAATTGAATAATTATGTACTACATATTTTTTAAACGTCATACAGAAATAAACTTATTTCACAGAAGCACAGTTTAAATATGTGAAGATAGACCTACTAGTATTATTCATTCCATTTATCCTCAGAGGACAGATAAGAAGGCAGATGGCACATCACGTGTACTTGGGAAAACATGGCCAAAGTCAGTAGAAATCCCTAGATGCAATTTTAAATGAAAACATCTCCTTGAAATGAAGCCACTCTGAAATATAAACCCGCAAAAAAACCTTCAATCACAAGAAAAGCACGAGTCTCTCGCCAAGGTTTCACAAGTGCATGCAGCGGTAAATCACAGTGTGTGTTGTTGAATGTTGATAAGATTGAAATGCCCTTCAGGGTGATTTATGAAAGGCAGGCAGGAGTCCAAGCAGAGTGGAGTGTGGTGCCCACAGGTAGACCCTGATTTATTGCTGCCTGAGGAAGCAGCAGATATGTTTAAAATGCACAAGAAAAATTCCATGCCTATTTACAACACTATGCAGATATTCAGGTTGTGTGAGATCTTTAAAGTTCTGTATTAAGCTTTCCAACGATCAATTGGGAACGTTAAAGGCAATCGATTGGTTTGCCGCAGCATCCTCGATTATATTTTTTGCCACAGCATCTTGCTGATGATGAAAACATGATTTAAAGACCCGTGTTCTAGGCAATGTTCAGAATTATCAGTCAGCATCAGCATTAGACGTCATTATTGATTCTGGGCTCGTTCTTGGTAAGTCCTACCGAGTTTTTTCTTTGAAGGATCCCTAGGCACAAACGGCCACATGCATCATTGTTGCCGTTAGCGATTTCCTAATTGCGAAATTTAAGGAATCGCAATTAAGAAATCTCAAACGGTTATGCACCAAGAAATCGCAATTTTTTTTGCGATTTCTTAAAATTCCTTAATTGCGATTCACAATTTGCGAATCGCAAATAAGGAACCCCTTCCCATTTATTCCTTTGGGCCTAGAGGCCCAAAGGAATGAATAGGAACTCATTCTCAATTTGCGATTAGCAATTTACGAATAGCAAATTGAGAATGCAATTTCAAGGGTGCAGAGGGGTCCAAAGGACCCCCCCGCACCCCTGAAAAATAACTTTAAGTGCATTTTTCATACACACATGCCCCAAGGGCATGTGTGTGTGTAAAAAGAAACTTTCAAAAATGCACTTTTGTGCATTTTTGAAAGTTTTCGCAAATTACCATGAAGGTCAACTTCATGGTAAACTACCTCTCCCTATTTGTGAATTCGCAAATTTAAAATGTTCTTGCATTGCATTTAAGAAATCGGAAATTGCAATTTCTTAAATGCACTCACAATTTTAGAAATATCAACATGATTGCGATTTCTAAAATTGCGAAAAGCATGATGCATCCCAATTTTGTCAATTGCATTCGCAAAAGGCCGAAATTTGCGATTCGCACCGTTTGCGAATGCAAATGACAATGATGCATGTGCCCGATAGACTAAAATATAACTTACTGAGACACCAAATGTACAGGGAGGGGAAAATATATGTGCAGGAGTGAATACTGATGCAGTGCACAACTGAGATAGTCAAAAGTAATGACGTGCTTCAAGAGGCACTAGCTCTCAACAGACCTGGATTGGAATCCACTTGAAATGTGATCAAAACACATATATAATTTAGAACACACAATATCTATCAAGAATCTACTTCTAATTTTAAAAACAGACTTGTTTGCAATTTCATATCCATTGTCGGGCCTGGACTGTCCATTTAGTCAATCAGGCATCACATCAAGATTGGGCTGCACCTGCTCAGTGCAGAGCAGATCCTGTGTTTAGGCGATGGCAGGGTGTAAAGTGAATTCATTTACCATGATATTTCTCTGAGGTAGAGCTAGATTTCCAGTAAGTGCATCTTGGAACTAGTGGGTAGGGTATGCCTCTTTTTGTTTCTGAGCTATGCTGGCTAAAATAAAGCACCAAGTCCCTGATTAAGTTGGTTGAAATTTTCTGACCTCTGCCCAAAATCTTGTTTGTGCAGGGATCGGATTTTCGAGTTCGTTGGCATTTTTCAGCACCCGGTAATTGCTGGGAGTGGTGTAAATACCTCACCCTTCCTCAAATTTTTGCTGATCAAAGCCAGTTGGAATTGAACAATGGAAAAAAATATGGTATTTGCCATATACCCTGCAGATTTATGCTGAGAGTCAAAATCAGAATGTTATTCCTCCAAAACTTAGAATAGGTGCAATTTATTGCACCCACAAAATACCGTCCCCCGGGGGATCTTTATGTATCAGGTGCAATAAATAGCACCTGTTGCTCTGAATAATTCAGGACAAAAGCCTATGTTGTAACATGTTGGGTTAAAATAATGCACTTCATGCGGATCAAGCATATAAAAACAGGCGCCCTGTTCTGTGGTGAGCCAGTGCATCCCAGTCCAGAGAGCCCTAATTGTTTCCCAGAAGGCTGCTAGCGCCTGAGGCTAATTTCAGAGCAGGAGGCGCTGCCACTATCCAACAATGCCCCAATGGCCCAATTTTATTGGTGGCAATCTGTAGTGTGGGATTGATTTGCACATTCTTTCCAGGGCTGATTTATATTTCCTTTCCGGCTCTACCTATTGTCCGGGCCACTGGAATCATGCAGCAGGGGAAGGCCAAATTATGTGGCAGGGTTGGGTAAATTATGCAGCAAGAAAAAGCAAATTATGCAGCGTAATGCAGCACATTTTATAATAATATTACTTCATTACTTTGCCATGTTTACACTTGTTAACACTGTGTGGGCATTGGTTGTACCTCATTAGTACCATTTTAATATCCGCATACAGCAATAAGCAACAGAAAGGTGACCATTTAACTGTTGCAAAGGGATTTCCACTGCACACAAACACATGTCGCTGCAATTTGAGTGACTTTTGAACCATGGGGGCTAGAAATGTTTTTTGTTAAAATCTGCAGATTATGCAGCAGATGATGGATTATGTGGCAAATGTGGCATTTCCATAATTATGCAGAAAACCCTATGGCCGCACAATCGTATAATACCAGTGGCACTGCCTACTTTCTCCTGCTGTATTATATTATTTTTCAATACCAAGAGCAGCTTGATTGGGTATTACTGGCATTTAATATTTGGATCAATCCTGGTTCAAAAGGCATGCTTAAATGTGGTTGGCGAGCGGCCTCCCACTGATGATTTTTGAGGATTGAATAAGAAAATGACTCCCGCACGTGTAAAGACCATACATGCAGGTGTTCTAGAAACCCCCCTGCTTGCACCCCTTTTATGTTTATCATTTTCTATTTTTACTGTATTTTGTCTATTCTGCATGTCAACTCTCTATTAGCAAATTTACATGATGTACCCCTGCCCGAGAAGTTCAACAGAGTTATTCTTGGTTCTGCAAAGGTCAACAGGTCAATTCTCAGCATTGCCTGGTCAAACCCCAGTCAGTATATAAATACACTCACACTCCAAAACTTGAAGCCATTAATCTGATAAGAACACAGATTCATCTGGAACACATACTGCTGGCTGAATGGACAACCACATCTCTCGGACATGGAAAAATTAAACTGAGACAATAAAAAAATTCTTAGAAAGAATTCCGGTAACTTTTGCAGATTTCGTTGTATTTCCTATTAGGGTTGCAGTTCCTGTTCCACAAAGCCTGGAAAGGGAGATAGATGTCAAAGGAGGTTGGGGAGTATTAAGGGGTTGCCCTTCACATGTATATAAAGCTTCTGTTTGTGCACAGTGGGGGAGATATGTAGGGCCTCATTTATGAAAAGTGACGCATCGCTGCGTGAAAACAGCGATGCTTCACTTTTCATTGCGCCCTCCTTGTGACACCAATGATGCGTCATATTTTCATTATGACGCATCATTGCGCAAGGAGTTACAGATACATCAGTATTTCTGACGTATCTGTAAGCGCAAAAGTGACGCATTGCAGGAGTGTGTCACAAAAGTGACGCAACTCCAGCAATGCGTCCTTTCACATGGGGCAAGCCCCATGTGAAAGGGCCTGCGTCAGTCTTACGCCTGCTGTGAGGCAGGCGCAAGATTTTGACGCAACGGCGTCCTAGAAGTGACGCAGTGAAATCTCATAGATTTCACTGCGTCACTTCTACGACCCTTTCTTGCGTCAATACGCCCCCTTTGCATACATTATACCTGGCGCAGGTATAATGTGGCGCAGGGGTTTACAAAGTGACGCATCTACCTAGATGCGTCACTTTGTAAATATGGCGCAACAAGGAGCATTTTTTACGCCACTGGTGTGTCACAAAAAGTGACGCACCGGCGGTGTAAAAGTGACACAAGGGCTCATAAATGAGGCTGGTAATGTTTGCTGTATAGCAGTGATGCCTCCAGTAAACCTGTATTTACAACAAGGGGTGGTGAAGGACAGAGTCTCTGAATTAAGCAGAAAGCTCTCACCCAGTCAAAAGATCAGGGCTAGATCCAACACCGTTTTTTAGCTCACTGCACCATCCCAGTTTCAGAACCTGGCTGTATGCAAATTAGTCTGTTCCTGTCCCAGTGCATGATGGGAACAGGGCAAACCAAACTACAAAAGCCAATTCTTACACTGGGAAGGAAACAAGCTCCCGGGGACCGGTTTCTGGCATTACAGCCGTCTTCGGCCCGGTTTGCTTGAATCCTGATGGTGCAATGAGCAAGGGTCTCACATCTGAGAATACCCTTCCACGCTTAGGGTGGACAAAAATATTTACAACAGTAAACCTGATCAGGATACTTTGAACCTCTGAGAGTACATTTGGGAAGCTGTGCCTACTTTGCTGTGGATTATCGTACGGTGCTGATTTACAGCCAAGTGGGACCTTTGTAACAGGTAAACTCACTCCTCAACCTGATGGATTGAGATTTTCAAGTACACCATGCAGGGTACACAGACAAAATCACACAATAGATCAGGATTAATACAGCTGTTGAGAAGATCGACATGCTGTGTGTGTTTGGGAATGTGAGCATAATTCTATTTTATTCTATTCTATTGTCAATGTTTTGGCTAAGCTCAGTGGTTGAAGTGGGCAGGATTGGAGGGGCTCAACATGCCCATACTTTTTTAATTGAAGGTAAACCATTCCCCTACTTTCTGTGAAAAGATAACTATACCAGGAATGTTAATTCTGAGAGCTGAAATGCTTCAGCTGAAGTGTAAGGTAGGGAGTGTCATGTGCTGAGAAACTGAAGACGAACAGACAGATTAGCAGTTCTTCTTGCCAGGGTGTCTGCTTGCCTGAAACACGTTTAAATGTGCAGAAGACATCAATCTGCAAATGTGAAGAGAACTCGAAAGCCGGTATTGGTTTTAATTAATGAAATCACTTAATGCTTCCTGATGAGACAGATTTATTCTTTTTGAGTGGTATTGGAAAGGAGTTACCAGCTAATCTGTGAAGTGTGTGCTTTTTAAAGAGGCATAACACAGGACCCTGTGCTGGAGGGGCTGCAGGGGCCTGTGTTACGCTCCTGCCTATTCTCCACTGCTCCAATAACGAATATTTTCCTTGGCTCCCTCGTTACAGACACAGACCTCTGCAGTGCATTAACTAATGGAGGTTTCATAAAGTATGACAGGGCATTTCCCATTGATTAACTTAACTTCTATTTGTTTTACATTTAAAATGTGTTATTTTATATGTACATACCTAAAAAAGAAAGACCCAAAAAACTTTCAAAATATTTTTTTTTTTTAGCCACGCCTTTGACCCTGCCCACATTGTGCAGAGCATCACAGTTCCCTTACTGTTTTTTAATGCACTTTAACTGCTGGATAAGCTAGCCACCCCTTTTAAAAACTGCAAATCTGTTTCTCTCTAATAAAAGCTCCTTCTAAGTCTTGGGCAAATTATATTTCGCTATGAGACAGTACCGTTTTCAATCCTTGGTCAGGAATTGCATTTGTTTTGGGGTTTCATCCTGATGTCCCCAAAGCAATAATGATTGTTAAACAATCAGTTTTTTCCTGAGATTGTGACATTTGCTTGAGGATAGTGTATTTGGTGATTCACGTGGACTTGTGAATAGGTTAACAGGGTATACAGACATAATATCGAGTACAAAAAAATCGAGGTAGTGAAATATCGAGTTGTAAATATCGAGTAGACAGAATATCGATAAGACAAAATATAGACTACAAAAATATTGAATAGAAGGACATTAATATCGAATCAAAAATATAGAATGGACCGAATATCGAATGGACAGAATATAGACAACAGAAATATCGAGGGACAGAATATAGACAGCAAAAATATCGAGGGACAGAATATAGACAAAAAAAATATCGAGGGACAGAATATAGACAACAAAAATATCGAAATTTAGGTAAGTAACTAAGTCAATTTATGGTATTTAATTTTTGCGTAATATAATTCTGGAGCGGGTTGTGGGTTTATAGGGGAATAGGGTGGGAAGTAATTTAATCATAATTAATTAAATATTTTAATTTATTGGTATTTATGTACAATTAATTGTTAATTAATTATTAATTGGAAATTAATTAAAATATAATTGGTAAATAATTTTTATTAATTGATTATTTGATAATTATGTGAATTTTATTTATTTATTTTCTGGAGTGGTTTGTGGGTTTATAGGGGAATAGGGTGGGAAGTCATTTAATTATAAGTAATTAAATATTTTAAATTATTGGTATTTATGTACAATTCGTTGTTAATTAATTATTAATTGGCAATTAATTAAATTATAATTGGTAATTAATTTACATTAATTGATTAATTGATAATTATGTTAATTTTATGTATCTAATTTTTGTAGTGGGTTGTGGGTTTATAGGGGAATTTGGTGGGAAGTCATTTAATTGTAATTAATTAAATGTATTAATATATAAATTGGTTTTTAATTTGAATTAATAGTTAATTATGTTTAAATGTTTTAATAATGTATTGTTATTTGTAAATCTTTATTATTAATAGGTAATTATTTTTTAGTAATTAAATTAATTTTATTGTTTTAATTTGAATAAATATTATAATATCTTAAATTGGGAATTAATTTTAATTATTTTGAATTTGGTATTATTATTTAATTTATTTTCAAATATATATGAAGTATTTACTTTCCCTACTGTTGCACTCACTGGAGTGGGAACAGTAATTTTTTCCCCTACACTATCCAACGCTTTCCCTACCGTTGCACTCTTTGGAGTGGGAATTGTAATTTTTACCCTCCCAATATCCAACGCTTTCCCTACTGTTGCACTCTCTGGAGTTGGAATAATAATTTTTACTCCTACGCTATCCAACATTTTCTCTACTGTTGCACTCACTGGAGTGGGAATAGTAATTTTTTCCTCTACGCTATCCAACGCTTTCCCTACTGTTGTGCTCTCTGGAGTGGGAATAGTAATTTTTACTCTCCCACTATCCCACGCTTTCCCTACTGTTGCACTCTTTGGAGTTGGAATAGTAATTTTAACCCCCACGCTATGCAACGTTTTCCCTACTGTTGCGCTCACTGGAGTGGGAATAGTAATTTTTACCCCTACACTATCCAACGCTTTCCCTACTGTTGCACTCACTGGAGTGGGAATAGTAAGTTTTAGCTCTACGCTATCCAATGTTTTCCCTACTGTTGCACTCACTGGAGTGGGAATAGTAATGTTTACCCCTACGCAATCCAACGCTTTCTCGACTGTTGCACTCACTGGAGTGGGAATAGTAATTTTTACCCCCCCACTATCCAACGCTTTCCCTACTGTTGCACTCTCTGGAGTGGGAATAGTAATTTTTACCCCTACGTTATCCAACACTTTCTCTACTGTTGCACTCACTGGAGTGGGAATAGTAATTTTTACCCTCCCACTGTCCAACGCTTTCCCTACTGTTGCACTCTCTGGAGTGGGAATAGTATTTTTTTCCTCTACTCTATCCAACGCTTTCCCTACTGTTGTGCTCTCTGGAGTGAGAATAGTAATTTTTACACTCCCACTATCCAACACTTTCCCTACTGTTGCACTCTTTGGAGTTGAAATAGTAATTTTAACCCCCACGCTATCCAATGTTTTCCCTACTGTTGCGCTCACTGGCGTGGGAATAGTAATTTTTACCCTACGCTATCCAACGCTTTCCCTACTGTTGCACTCACTGGAGTGGGAATAGTAATTTTTACCCCCACGCTATCCAATGCTTTCCCTACTGTTGCACTCACCGGAGTGGGAATAGTAATTTTTACCCTTACGCTATCCAACGTTTTCTCTACTGTTGCAGTCACTGGAGTGGGAATAGTAATTTTTACCCTCCCACTATCCAACACTTTCCCTACTGTTGCACTCTCTGGACTGGGAATAGTAATTTTTACTCCTACGCTATCCAAGGCTATCCCTACTGTTGCCCTCTATGGAGTGGGAATAGTAATTTTTATTCTCCCACTATCCAACGCTTTCCCTACTGTTGCACTCTCTGGAGTTGGAATAGTAATTTTAACCCCTACACTATCCAACGTTTTCCCTGCTGTTGCACTCACTGGAGTGGGAATAGTAAATTTTACGCCTACGGCATTTAACGCTCTCCCTACTGTTGCACTCACTGGAGTGGGAATAGTAATTTTTACCCCTATGCTATCCAACCCTTTCCCTACTGTTGCACTCTTTGGAGTGGGACTAGTAATTTTTACCCCTACGCTATCCAACGTTTTCCCTACTGTTGCGCTCTTTGGAGTTGGAATAGTAATTTTTATCTCTACGCTATCCAATGTTTTTCCTACTGTTGCGCTCACTGGAGTGGTTATATTAAATTTAACCCTCTCGCTGTCCTACGGTAAAAATATTGTATATGTTTTGTTAATAATATGTGTAAATATATATATATATATATATATATGTATTTTTTTAGGGTATTTTAAAGTTACATTAAATATTTATTAATTTTAGATTAATTTAAGTATTTTAAGTATGTTTAAATTAATTATAGTTATTATTATATTACTTTTTAATTAATTTTAAGACATTTAAAAAAATTCGATATTTTGACAGTCTATATTTTTTACAATCGATATTTTGGAGTCGATATTTTTGTACTTACCTGTTTGTAGATAGGCAGTCGATATTCTGGCATTCTATATTTTTAACTCGATATTTTTGTAGGTCGAAATTTTGTCTGTCGATATTATGTCAGTGATCCGTTAACAGCTATGAAGGAAGTAAAAGTAATGTAAACATGACAAGCCAGCATAGTGGAAAATCAAAAAGAAAACTGACAAAATTAGAGGAAATTAACTGTTAAAATACTGCTGTAAAAATATATGAAAGTATTAAAAAAAGGTGTGCTTCTGGGAGAGAAACAGATTTGCAATTAAAGCTGATATTATGCTGTAATAAAAAATGATTTTATAATACTATGTAGTGTGGATATGCTCTTTGACTCTCCTTCAATAGTCAAGTCAAGTCAAGTCATAGAATTTATATAGCGCACTACATACCCAGAGGGTTTCAAGGCGCTTAGGAAGGGGAGGAGGATTACTTGTCAAATATCCACGTTTTAAGTTGTTTTAATAGTAACCTCTCTTTAGTGTGTTACAGTGGAAATCAGCCATATGGAAACATTTGCAATTTATAAATGTTAGTGCTTCTTCATGCATCAGCCTTCTATGCTTTCCTTATAGTTCCAAAATCATTTCTTTAACATATTTCTGGAAAGTTATTTTCTTTTCCAACATTCTTCTCTTTGTCCAATTAAAGTTCTGGTCCTTAGATTGCTACTTCACTGGTTTTGCTTTCTTCCAAGATAACTTGTTGCTTGTCTCGTGACACTAGCCGACATTGACTCGGTTTTCATGAGATAGCTAACACAATTCTCACTTTTTTCAACTTTCCTAGAGTTTAATAATGAGTCGAGCCTCTTTGATAGCTGGTAGTGCCAATGAATATTGCCCTGTATTGCCCTGATTAATATGCAGATTGCTTTTATGTCATTTGTTTTCAATAGCTTACAGACCTATTGGATCCTGGCTGTAAGTCTTCAATCATCAGCATACATGAGAATTGGAATCTTCGTTCTTTTATGTTTTGGATGTCTTCTATTGCCATGTTAGTTATTAGGGATTTCATTTCTGAAGAGATAATAGAAACAGAAGTCAGACATTTGTTGAACACCCTATTTTACGGTGTTGCAACCTGTTTGTTCCTCTGCCATTGCCCATCAATCTTGACATGGAGATTAGTATCCTTATAAAGGTTCACAATGGTTGTTATAGGGCCCTATCTACTGTATTTAAACCCTATGTGCAACTCCAGAAGACTAAATATCATGTAATATTATTGTGTGAAAAAGAAAGCAATTTTGTGTTGCACGAATACGTGGTCCTCTGAATACATTTCAATGTTCTAATACACCATAAATTGTATTTAAGAAACCTTTTTTTTCACAAGCAGTTTTTGCCCTTTCTACAATATATTTTTTATGTAGATGCATGGATTTATGTCATTTAGATATATTGGTCAACAGATCATTAGATATTTTAAGTTCTATACCAAGACTTTGAGGATATTTGAACGTGAATCTTGCAAAGTCTGTTTTTATGTGAAACATTTAGGGCTGGCCTTAAAAAAAACTTCCAGGACTGTTTCACACGAATGTGATTGCAATGAACAGTTTCTGAAATTTTACATTAAACTATGTGCCTCTATTTTAAAGACCCACTGTCTTGGATGTCAAGTAAGCAATAAAATGCTATTTTAAATATTTCCATCTGTCAATGGGAATTTAAGAACAACTATGTGCTTGTCATGTCTCTGTATCAAATCAATAGTTACACTTGGATATTAGCAATGTAGTACAATAAGTAAGGGTAGGCAGAGCAGGCGCAGTACATCTATGCGAAGTTCCATGGAGTTGGAAAACAACTCTGTGGAACTTCGCTCTGCTCCGCTCCGCACCCTCCCCCTCTCAAATTAATTATAATGTTAAAAAAAGCACTTACCTGCCGTAGCTTACCCCTCCTCGCCCTGGTCGCTCTCCTTCCTCGTCCTCGCTGTCCTTCTTCTTAGATAACCAGTACTTTGTTCGTCTTGCGCGTGCTCATGCGCACTAGCGAGATGTACAACCTATGGGTTATCTGAGAAGAAGGACGGCAAGGACGAGGAAGGAGAGCGGCCATGGAGAGGAGGAGGCAGACACGGCAGGTAAGTGCCGTTTTTAACCATTATAATTACTTTGGGAGGGTGGAGGGGCCGGCTAACTCCACTCCACCACGGTATCAGAGTTTTGCCTAAGCTGCACATTCGCAATGAAAAGCGGAGTAGGCAAAACTCTGGAAGCTCTGCTGGCGGAGCAGAGTTTCCCGCTTGAGGTTAAAAATAAGAACAGATGCATCACAATCCTGATCGGCTCCTCCCTCCCTATTACTGACTGCTGCAATGTCTTTTAGAATGCCACACTGTCCCATGAAGCAGAGAACACTGCTCTAACATTACAGACAACTGAATTTGGCCTTGTGTGGTAGACTTTGATTCACAGTTATTTCATTTCTGATAAACACAATTATGTATCATCCAGGTATAGAGGGAATGCAAAAACTGTGTGTCTCCTTCCTCTCTCAAAAGATGTGTATATCACTCCACTATTCCAAACTAAGATTTGGATTCATTATATATTAGGAAGATCCACCTTATCTCCTGCCCAAAGCACATTTGCCTCCGAAGTGCAAATAAGTATTGCCAGCTGTGCATATCAAGTACTTTTTCCAGGTCGACAGACAACACTACTGCAAGATGTTATAAGTCGAGTGTCTTCCATCACCTTAAAAGTCTAAGTCTTCCAATATTCTTGGATGTGTCCTGGAATGATGTAAGTGGAGCAGACATAAGGAATACTTGACCTGCATGCCTTGAACCCAGGCTCCACAGAAATGACACCAAGGGTCAGCTAACTGACCTCCTGTTTGAGCTACAGGGACACAACAAGCTTCCAGGGACCTCCCAGCCTCTGCTGTAGTGTGTCCTGATCCATAAGAGGTGCCCTTCACATCCTGGACCCTTGGCTGATATCAGAGTGTACTCCTCTTGAACACCAGGAGAAAATCCATAGATTTTTGGCTTTTCATGACCGCAAAGCAGCCTATGTGCACCAGGAAATGATCATCTGCAACGTCCGCCAACCCAAAACTCCAGTGATTGCCTGCTCTTTGCATCAGCGACAACTGCCTGCAACAACAATCATGTCTCCTTCCAAGACGAAGCTCCAATGACGACCTGATCTTCAAGCCAGACATCAACCACCTGCATCATCCACTAGTGAAAAACTTCAACGCCAACATCAACCTCGTAGTGTCCCCTGCAAACATGAAACTCCAGCTGCAGCTTTGCTAAACATGGACTCTGAGAAGGTAAAGCGTTCACCGGACAAACCTGGTCTCTGTATTCGACCAGCACTTCATCATGGTCGGTCTGACTTTGTGACTTTGACCTGGTCCAGCGCAACCAGATACCTATAAGGGGCCCTTTGTGCTTTTTGGCACTATTTTCACCTAAAACGTAAAAAACGTAGAATATGCTTTTTGGATTTTCGTTGCTTTTCTGTCATTTTATTATTAAAATTAACTCAATTTGTTGTGTTGTATTTTCACTTTATTACTGTTTGATTAGGCCATTAATAACTTTATACATTGCCTCTAAGTTACGCCTGACTGCTTTTGTGTCAAGCTACCAGAGGGTTAAGCACAGATTTATTTGTTGACTTTTGTGGTTCACACTGACAAGGATTGTGTTTATTACTTAGTGGAACTTCAATCCCTCTGAACTAATAATCCCCTTTCCCTTGACTGTTCATCTAGAAAAATAGAGCAGGCGATTCCCTTTTCTCACAGTGCAATATGGAATAATCTGAGTGGGATGGCAATATTTATAGAGTAGTCTCCTTCCCATGAGGATGTTGTTTGTACTACAAAAAACATCCATATGGGTGGAAAGGTATTGCACATAAGGTAAATACTGCGTTAGTAACACATGTCCTGGGATTTGATTTGTGTATGTATCATGACAAATATTTGTCTTATTCATTTAAGTGTGATATTCGGTTTTCGCACATGAATGCGATGTATGATTCCGGATGACAGAGGTTTGTTTTATTTCGTGTGAGCCACTCTAAATGGATCATATATCCATTGATTGCGGCCATATCTGTCAATGAAAAAAATTGTCTTGGCCTTTGCTTGAATGAGCCCTTATATGGTGCAAAAGGTTGTGTCGTAAAGATTTGGGTTGTTCTTGTTCAGTTAAGAATGATGTGGTCAACTCTGGAACATCTTTTAGCCAAGAATTTCGCATTTCAAATATACCAAATGACCTAAATGGATTGGTTATGAGCAGGCTAGTTCCTGCATGGGTTGCGAATAGGCAATCTAAGTATAATTAAATCTTGATGCATTTTATCTAGGATCCTGTCTGTTGATACACAGGTGGGGTGGAAACCTGGTTATTGGTGTGGAAAGACCATATGAATAACAATTATATAATTTTGGTAGGAATACATATTGTTCGAACATGAATACTGAGTCACATGAAATGGGTTAGGTTTTATAATTTTAGTTTTTGCTCGCTCGCTGGACTGTTATAGGGTCACATTCCACATAGGATGAAAGGACTATAGACCTAGAATTTGAAGAGACTCATTTAGAAGGGATCAGTTTGTTTCACTTACTTCAAGTTTTCAAGTGAGAAAGATAACAATACCACATACATAAAGATTGAAGGACCAGGTGTATCTATATATCCTTACCATATCTAATGCTGAGCATATTCAGAATGAAAGTAAGAGTTTTGTTTGGGTCCCACACCTAACTTCTGAAAAAAAGGCAAAATCCTAGCATAGCACACGGCAATAAGAAACATCTTCATGCAGTTGAGTCCATGTTATATTAATCTAATAAGTTTACACACAACATGAAATGCCACAGAATGCATAGAGAACTAAGTTTATTATGAATTGATCTGTTTCCTGCATTATTCTTTGTAAATAACGGAATGTATGCAAGAAAATGTGTGTTATCTTTTTGTGGTGTCTTAATCATATGATGGTTTTTAAATTTGTATATATTGTATGTGTCTTGTAGCCCTGAAGAAGTCCCAGATGATACGAAATGCTTTGGCTACAGCTACAGAGAAAAGAAGCGTTTTAAAAGAAGATTATGAATACAGAAAATACTTTTTTAAGAAAGACAAGTCTTTGCATTATGAGGTCTTGTTTGAATTAATTTGGAAGTTACTGTTATTAGAATTATAAGATAATTTTGAGTCCTGTGTCATATATGTTCTAAATGTTGTTATGGACTTTCGGCCAGATTCATGAAACGAAAATCGGCTCGCAAAGGGCCATATTCTGAGAATCTGGCCCTTTGCGAGCACAATTTTTGCATTTGGGATTCATCATCCCAAATGCAAAAATCGCTATGATAGAATTCGCAAATTTGCGAGCAATTGCATTTAAGGAATCTCTATTTGAGATTCCTTAAATGCAATTTATGATACATTTAAAAAATGCGAATTCGCAATTTTGGGCCGCTATTTACCGCGAAGTCAAACCTCATGGTAAATAGCGGAAACTAAGAAAAATGCACTTAAGTGCATTTTTCTAAGTTGTATGTTACACACACACATTCCTTAATAATCGCTATTACAGACTCGCAAAACGGGACTTTGATGAATCTAGGGGTTTGTCCTGTGGGAAATGATAAGATGACTAATCTTCCAGACTCATGCACCTTTTTCTGACTGTGTTAAAAACTATTTTGGTGATAAGTGCGATAGCTACTGCCTCAGTCTCCTTATAAATCACTTGTTAGGTTCGTAGAAAAAGAATGGAAAAGGCCTATGTGTTACTCAAGGCCTTTTTGGCCACATGTAGGCTAAAGGAGCAGTGCTTGACTGGCCAAGGTTGGTTTGAGGTTGGAGTATAACTCAGTGCAAATTGTAGTTTAGTCCTTTCCATCCATTTTTTTAACAAGCATGTTTCCCATTAACTCTGATTGACTGAAATGAAGGTAGCAGTGGCAATTCTTGATCAACAGGCAAATCTAAACGCAGAAGAGAGAGGACCCACTGATAGGCCTCGGGAATTGCACACAACTTGATGGAGTAGCGACTTTTAAATTCCTGGTGTAGCAATAATTGGAAATCTCAAATAGAACAGTCACATTCAAACTACAATACAAAAATGTGAGGCTGCAGCCAAGGCCATCTTGGATGGTATGAAAACATGGATAACGTTGTTCTCCCTACATCAATAAAGTTTTTCAAGCAAAAGTGGGAAGCTAAGGTAAGTTTGGATATCAATGCTTCAGCTGCCATTGAGCTTTCCCTCGGTTGTCCTGGAACCAGACGTGGGCTACATCTCAATTGAAGCTAGTTGTTATGTAGCCAAATAAAATATGGGATAAAAAGACTACAGACACCTTGCGACAACTTGGTCAACTGGGCGTGGAAACAGCACTTTTCCATGACTTTTAAGTCACCTTTTGCAGTTAATTGGGAAAAGAAGCCAATAGACTCAGCCTGGTGCTACCCCCTGCTTCCGGCAACTTTGAGGTGGTTTTAAAAAGGAAAACAAATTATATTGTCAATAAACAATTTTCAGGTTTAGTCATGTAACAGAAATTCAGAGCTGAAAACACCTTTAATAACTTTCAATTTCATAGGCTTCGACTGAACTTGGAAATTTCCTACATGATCTCTCCTGTTACAGGTTTGCTAGATCTTTTATCTGTTCATCAGGGTCACAGGTTGAAGCCAAAATAGGGCCCTTGACTAAACATGTCTTACCTTTCTTTTGCAACGTTTGAAAAGCTCTGAGGGAGCAAGTCGCCATAGGAAAGCACAAAAAAAAGCCACGAGAATGACAACACAGAGGAAGGGAGAAAGAGCTTTTCTGTGTCACCCTAAAAAAATGTGGAAAGAAATAAAAATGATTGATTAGGAAGTAGCCTAGGACTTAACTGTAGAGGGAAATGGGAAGAAAGAAAAAAGGTAGACTAAGAGAGGAAGCTATAGGACGGAATGGAATGTGGGTCCAAACTTCGATCAGAACATATTGAGAAAATAATTAAGTGAAATACAGTTGAGCAAATGGATTAAAAAAGCACATTTTGCGTCAGTTAAATAAAGTAGTTTTGGGACCACAACCATATCAGAAAAACTATTCATCATTAATGTCTGAAGTACCAACCCCTATTAAGGAGTTGGGCATGGTTGGAGCACCCGATGGCAGCGACTGGACAGCATTATTTCTTCCAAAACTGGGTAATAGAATGCAGTCCCTATTTATTTCTGGCCAAACATCAACATGTTTGGTAGTGCCTCCCCTGTGAAGACCATCTTGTAAATCATGCAGGTATACCATAGATAAATGCACAACTGTCCCTGATTTGCTGGGAGAAAACTTCCAGCATGCCAGGGATACATGTCACATTGTAAACATATCCCTACTTTGTGAGTACGTTTCAAGAACCCAGATAGGCAGGCAGCAGTTCCAACATGCTGCAGTCTTACAGTGCAGTTGCCAAAACTGATTTCTCTCCAACGCCCTCCCCATCACTCACACCCCCCTGAGGATGCTCCCAGAAGCAATATAAGCTCCATTGGGAAGTGCTGTGAGATAAGAAGACGCACTTCTGGAAAATGGCACTACTGCCAATTTTTCCTTAGGATGAACTTTTCTCGAACCCATACAATGAGAGCCTGTTCTGCCACCCTTCAGGCTGAAACATCTGCCTTGGAATCTTGAAATCAGTCAAATGAACTATTTTTCCTGGCCACTGCTACTTACACGAGGCTTAGCATGGGTGCTTCTCACTCCTGTGTCCATTTTTTATACAACTATTACTTTATCCTTCCATGTCTTAGAAATAAGAAACCATCTCCCTAGGTAAGCAAAGCGTGGCTTATCTGATAGTCCTTTTTGAAATGTATTGAATTGGGGCGCATCCTGTGCACAGTTCACTTTAAAAACAACTCAATATTGTTCGGTAGTTACATTATTTATGGAAACATTAGCTGGCAGTGTGCCAGTCAATCGACGTGAAGCTTCACAAGCTGCTTAATATGTGTTTTTCAGTTTACATCATTATTTAAAGCGAACCGAAATGGGCTGCATTTTACAGTAATGTTCACATTACATCTCGGATGTCTGCTATATCCTTAGCTAATGCAAACATGCACAGCCAAGAATGGCCTTTCTCTTGGGGCTCAGTGGTTCATCATGGCACGTCACTGAAGTGGATGTTGCCTTGACTTTAATTAAATGGCCCCTTCTGAAGGATTTCTCAGAAGTGGAAGGATGTGAACATCAGACCAGCGAATTACATGTTTATCCAAAACCTGAGCTTTAAAAAGGTTTCCAGAAATACCTACAGCAAGCTTGAATGCACATTTTGTTTTGCTGGCATTACTTGTAAAGCCCGCCCTTTTTTCTGCATCTTATTACACCAAATGAAGGATGTAAAATGAGATAATAAGTAAGATATTGTTTTTGTTTCAATAAAACATGAAGCTACAAAAGTTGCTTCAATATTTCCTATTTTACTGTAAGTTCCATAGTATACTTTTTACAATTCTTATCTTTTAAGTATGTTTTACTGCCAGAGCCAATAAACAGAATAAGTCAAAACTGAATAGCAAAATATTTTCTGTATAAATCTACCCCGATTGAAATACACCACAGTTTCAAAAGCGACATTAACTTAAATTCAGATTTAAAATTATATCACCTTGAAAATAGATTATGGTTTATTTAGAGAAATTTTTATAAAGCCAGCACATACCAATTCCCACTAGACAAGTTTTAAATATGCATAAGCAATCTGCGCCGCTATGAACAGATTAGTCAAAGGAATTCGTTTGATCACACATGCACACGCGCACCCCACCCCCACCCCCAACCGCCCAACATACACTTCACTGCATCCGAGGTTTGGAATTTTCTCTAAGGTGTGCAATGGAGGGCTGCTGAAAAGCTTGTAGGTCACATTACTATGAAGGTAAGTATATACAGGTAATTTTTGATTTACTATTCATAACTCAGCGTATGCGCTCCCGGAGCATATATGCAAAGC
This sequence comes from Lissotriton vulgaris, assembly GCF_964263255.1. NCBI lineage: Eukaryota > Metazoa > Chordata > Amphibia > Caudata > Salamandridae > Lissotriton > Lissotriton vulgaris. The sequence goes on from NC_141695.1 coordinate 1,640,807,583, forward strand.
TATTTACATGTTCAATTAAATATAATAAACTTATACTTTCCCTACATATGCTCACTTTCACAATACTTTTTCAGTTGCCATTGTGGTTACAATAATTTTGTACAATACTATTCTGGTAGTCTACTGGTTGCTTGCTGGACGTTCTTTAATGTGATTGAAAAATGGCACACATTTCTATGTAAAGTGTTAAGAGTCATTCATAACTCATTACAGAAAATGCTTGACTTGTTTGCCAGCGATCCCCATTACTCCTAAAGCTACTTTTGCTCCTCACAAGTTGTTAAGATTCTCCAGCTTACTGAATAGTAAACCCCCTGTGCATCACACACAGCCACAGACATGGGCTTTTGAGCTACGTCTGCACCGTTTCCCTACACGTTTACCTCTTCTTTAGTCCTATTTTCCCATTTATTTGTGTGTTTTAGGTTATCGATGTATAAGTGTGTGCATGTGATATTATGTGAATTTCTATGTCTGTGTGCGTGTGTGTGTGGAGGTTATATGTCATGATATCAAGGAGAAAAACATCAACCACCACATCTACATACATATATATATATATATATATATATATTAAAAAGAAGTCTTCCTCCATCAAAGTAGACGAGGGGGCACGGCGGAGTTCAAAGGGTCATTTATTTAGAAGGGTTTGCATAACGCGTTTCGGCTTTCGCCTTCGTCAGATGCTGCTCCTTTTCAAATGCCACTAACGCTGAGGTTCCTAGTATGTTCTTTTGTATTGGCACCTCTTAAGTAGTCACTGGGATCACTCTAGCAGTTCAGTGTTAAGAGACTGCAGCTCCCAGCATGCAGTTTGTTTGTGTCGCTGTGAATGGTCCCATTTAGCCTGATTGTCTCGATGCATGCAGTTGGAGGCTGGCAGGAAACGTAGGGTTGGAATCACAGCATATTACTGGGCAAAAATGAATCTCTCGTGCCCTCACTTCAGCCTCGCGATCCTGTTGGTTACAAGTCTGGGACGTTGTTGAAGTAACGCTGTCACTCCATGAAGTCATGGACTATCACTGTTAGCGGATTCTCTGTTCCTCTGGGATGAGGGAAAGTCTGGGTAAGTGTCATTGGTCCCAAGATACTTGAGGAAGGGCCACCCTTGGGTGTCAATGCTACATGCTAATATTAAAAAAAAGTCTTCCTCCATCAAAGGAGACGAGGGTCACAGCGGGGTTCAGAAGGTCATTTATTGAAAAAGGTTTGCATTATATATACTTATATATATATATATATATATATATATATATATATATATATATATATATATATATATATATATATATATATATTACCTACTGGCGTCTCGCCAGTAGGTATATATAGTTAGGATTTTTTGTCTATGGGACTTTTGAAAATTCTATGTCTAATAACTTTGGCGTTTGTGGACGGAATCGGCTGAAATTTTCAGGAAAATGGCACATTTTGTTTCTGAGCAGCCCCAGAAAATTTGGGGGGGTTTCGTCAAGGGGGGGCCGAGAAAAAAGGGGGGTCCCAAAACGCGTTTTTCCCATGTTAATTTCCATAGGGCCTTTGGCCTCACTTTTAGCTCGAACGGCTGAATGGATTTGCACGAAACTTGGCAAAATTGTAGGGACTGTTAGCCCGATGTGCCTTTGCTAGGTCTCAATATATGTGCTCCAGTGGATTTTGAGAAATTAACGTTCAAAACAAGATATATATCTGTAACAGCGCTCCGGGCTGCGCTCCGGTCCGCTTACTTTTCGCGAAACGGAACTTTGCGATGCGAAGCTGATTGGCTCCCCGGTGTCTGTCAACATTCTAAACAGTCCGGAGCGGCCGCCATCTTATCTCTCGGTAGGATCGAGAGAGAAGAAGAGGTGAAAAACGAAAGGGGAATTTAATGAAAGGGGGCAAGGTATACCCCTCTTGACCCCCTAGGAATGTTGTTGGGGTTATTAAAGGGTCCCGTGGGGAAAATAAAAAAATATATATTTTTCACGGTAGAAGCGCTTCACGGGCCGCGAACTGGGCCGCAAACTGGTAGCGAAACGGGAATTCGCCATTTTGTGCTTCGTTTGAATTAAATTACTAGGTATAAGGGGGTGCGGGAGACGTATCCTAATCCCTTATGTTTTCTGAGGGTGGCTGAGGAGGCTCATATATGTTGATACATGTCTTCCAGCGGCTGTGCGTGAGCTTTTTTTTTTTTTGCTGCGTGACGTCTGTTAACGTTCGATTCAATGGAAATCAGGAAGTGTTGACCGCCAATTTGTCAGTGCGATAAAATATTTTGTTATAAATGAATCCTTATTGATAAACATTGTCTGCGCCATCTTGCCTTTTTTCCAATGCCACAATTTTGTCGTGCACGGCAGCCATTTTAGATGCCAGGCCGGTCCCAGGCTATCACCTAGCCCTGCGGATGTAGTTTATGGCCCCAGCTGTAGAGAATTCAGACATGCCAACCCTCCCGATTCAGGCGTGAGACTACTGATTTCAGTGCTAGTCTCCCGCCTCCCGATTTCTGCAAGCAAAAACCCGGGGGCATATTACCAACAACTAGCGATAATTTTTGTCTCTAACTTGTTTAGAGACAAAAATTATCGCCGCACATCGGCGATTTTTATCGCAGATAAACCTTGCTATTAGCAAGGTTTATCGCAAATGCGATAAAAAACGGCCGCAATGCATGAATGTCGCTGAAAAGTCAGCGATATTCATGCATTTATTTATTTATTTATTTATTTATAGGCTTGTTACGCGCCGGCATCACACCCGAAGGTGTATCTCCGCGCGGTGCTGTGAGGTGAACAGGTCGAGGAGCTCCTCCTAGAATAGTACAGTCTTTAGGCGTTTCCTGAAAGCTGTGTGACTCTGGCATTCTCTGAGGGAGAGGGGGAGATTGTTCCATAGACGAGGACCCATGATGGATAGGGCACGGCCTCCCTGTCTGGTCTTATAATGTCTAGGAACCTGAAGCAGCTGTTGATTGGAGGACCTGAGGATACGGGATGGACGGTGGTAGACAAATTTGTCTGTCAAGTAATGTGGTCCCAGATTGTGTAAACTTTTGTGTATCACACAGCTGATCTTGAATTCTATCCGTTTCCGGATAGGAAGCCAATGAAGGGCCTTAAGGAGGGGGAGGGACGGTGTTCTGGGGGGGGTGTTGGTCACCAGCCGTGCTGCGGTGTTCTGCACCACCTGTAGTTTATTAAGCACTCCCTCATTGGCAGCTAGGAGTAAGCCATTACAATAGTCCAGGCGGCTCAAAACGAGGGCCTGGACCAGGGTCTTCCGGGTATCGTCAGGTAGAAGGCGGAACACCTTCCGAAGGAGGCCGATAATGTGGAAGCAGGACCCTGCAGTGGTGCTGGCATGGTGAAAAAGGGTGAGGTCCTGGTCTAGACGCACCCCCAGGTTCTTTACTACCTGTTTGGGGAGCGGGGCCTGTCCCAAACTTAGAGACCACCAGTCTGGGGTCCAGAGGATTCTCACCTCTCCGAATAACATGACCTCAGACTTTCCTACATTGCACTGTAGAAAGTTTTTGGCCATCCAGCTGGCGATTGCAGTCATGCCGTTAGAGAAAGCTTGTCTAATCTCAGGAGTAAAGGTCTTAAAAGTAAACAGCAGCTGCGTGTCGTCAGCGTAGGAGATAGGCATGAACCCAAAGGACCTTGTCATGTTGGCCAGAGAGGAGACATATACGTTAAACAACGTAGGGCTAAGACATGAGCCCTGCGGGACTCCTCTGATGATGTTAGCCGAGGTGGAACTAAAGGAGCCCATGTTCACCGTCTGAGTCCGCTCTGAAAGAAAGCTGGTAAACCATGCCAGGGCAGATTTGTAAATGCCTGTCTCCTTTAATCTGGTAAGGAGAATGGCGTGGGATATGGTGTCGAATGCTGCGGACAAGTCCAGCAGCACCAACACCACAGATAGCCCTCTATCCAGGGACATGCGTATGGCATCCGTAACGGAGAGGAGGGCGGTCTCAGTACCGTGCCTAGGCCTGAACCCGGACTGAGAATGGTCTAAGCTGCCAGTCTGCTCAATGAAGGAGGAGAGATGGTGATTGACATGCTTCTCCGTCAATTTGCCGATGAATGGCAGAAGGGAGATTGGCCTCAGGTTGGTCATGTCTGACCAAGGGATGGCGGTGTTCTTCCTGATAGGCTTAACTATGGCCTCCTTCCACACCCGGGGGACCAGCCCCTCAGATAGGGAGCGGTTGATCACCGTCCGAATGCAGGGGCTGAGGACACTCCCAATGAGGTGCATGACCCGGGCAGGTACGAGGTCTACTGGGCTGCCTGACTTAATGGTCCCAATCAGAGAGTTGACCTGGTCTAAGGTGATCTCAGGGATGAATGATAGTGAGGCTGGGGCAGCACCGACTGTTCCAGGCTGAAAACTGGAAGGGGGGACATTAGAGCAAATGCTCTTAGCCATGTTATCCACCTCCCATTGGATAACATGGCTAAGAACTGCTCAGGTCAGGTGTTAGCTTTTGGAGATATTCGCGCTTAGCGCGAATATCTCCAAAAGTTGGTAATAGGAGATAGCGATGTTAGGGACTGTTTCCAGTCGCTAACATCTTGGCACGCCCACTTTGCATGTCATTAGTGATAAATATCACTGACATGCAAAGCGGGGCCCAAGATGGTCGCTATCTCCTTTTAGCTGTCACTAACTGGTGTTAGCGACAGCTTGGTAATAGGGAGATAATTTTATCTCTGCTTTCTTGGCTTTTAAAGCCAAAAAAGCGGAGATAAACCCCCTTGATAATATGCCCCACGATTCCTCGGGGGTTTTAGCTGACAAGGCTTGGTATTGTTTTACGTGGTAATTTTTCCAGGAAACGTCAGAGGGTCGATGCAGGGGTTCTAGAAGGGGTGATAAACCATTTAAGCCTCATGAACAAGCGCATGGTCTTTTAAAGATCTGTGAAGTACTCGGGGCGGCGGTGTGTGTGTGTCCTCTTTCAGGAGCGGGCGGGGCACTGCCAGCCACTTGCCAGGCCAGGCAGTGTTCAACACTTGCATCACCCTTTCTCTGCCTGCTATTGCGCTCCATGCTTCGGAAAGGTAAGAAAAAGAACGTGCATTTGAGTTTGAAATGTCCGATCCTGTAGCAGTACACTTGCAAAGCCCACACATGACAATAACCCGATTCAAGGCCCCATTCACCCGATTTTTTAAAAATATATAGCACTCCAACAAAGTGGGATTATAAAACTTTATTAACTTTTAAATATAACGAACGGAACAAAAACTGTAACAAACATTTAAACATTTTTGACAAAAAAAAGCAACAATGGTCAGAAGCTGTCTTTTGTGCGAATAGTCCCAAGGCAGCACAACGTGCTGAGTTCTGGACGGCACCCAGGTGATGTCACCTGGGTGCCGCACTGGTTTTTGGGATCCTACAATGCAGCTCAGAAAAACAGCGTGGGGCGTCCCGGGTGGTGCGGGGGGAGGCCTCGTCAGTAGCGGTCTGTTGTGCGAATAGTCCCAAGGCAGCAGAACGCGCTGAGATGTGGATGGCACCCAGGTGATGTCCAGTAAACTGCCGCACTGGTTTTGGTATCCTACAATGCTGCTCCGAAAATTGGCGTGGGGCGGCCCGGGGGGGGCGTGGGGGAGGCGGCGTGAACGGGCCTCCCCAGGTGGCGGCCATCCAGCTGAGTTGCGCCCGCTCTTGCGGCTACAGCGTCTCGCTCACCATGTAGTTGAGTTGCTCCCACTCTTGCAGTGCAGCGATAGGCGGCTGCCACAGGACTCTTAAAATGGCGGCCGGCTCTTCGGTTTTGGGCCTGGTCCACTAAAATGGCCTTGGGACACCTTGGAACTCGGACGCTTGCCTGCTAGGGCTTGGGCTCCATTCTCGAAAGCGTCCCCTCAGCCGTGAAGATTCTACAAAAGTCTTGGGGGCCCTCGACTCCTGCAGGCTTCCGGTGGGGAGCGGCTGCCATGATTGCTCGCGGAATGACCACGACGGAGCCACGAGATGGTGGTGCTCTCATGGTGACGCCAGCTTCAGTCTGAATCATCCAGAAACAAGGTGGGGCTTTCATCGTTTGGGAAAAAAAAATGTTCTAAACCAATGAAAAGTGTTATTTTTAGGTCATATGACCAAGCCTTCCATCTTTAGGAAACCAAAAGTAAAATGAACCAATGAAAAGTTTTATAAACAAGTCACATGACCTGTTATGCGGCATAGGGCTACAAAAAGCGTAGAAAATCCGTTGGCAAGTGAGGCGGCGTCAGTAGCGGACCGGTGTGCGAATAGGCCGAAGGCAGCACAACGCGCCGAGATCCGGATGGCACCGAGTTAGTGTCCAGCAAGTTGCTGCACTGGTGTGGCTATCCTACAATGCTGTGCCGAAAGACGGCGTGTCCAGCTGAGTTCCGGTCACTTTTGCGGTACAGTGACTCGAACGCGCCGAGATCCGGATGGCACCGAGGTGGTGTCCAGCAAGTTGCCGCACTGGTGTGGCCATCCTACAATGCTGCGCCGAAAGTCAGCGTGGGGTGCCCCGTTGGCTTATGAGGTGATGTCAGTAGTGGACCGATGTGTGAATAGGTCGGAACCAGCACAGGGCGCCCTGCACTGTTGAGCCTTTTTCAATGCCTGTTTTTTGTTGTTTCCCCTCCATCAAAAACCAAAAAAAAATATAAAACTGTGCAAAAATACAAAAAAATCAAAAAATGTTTAGAAAAGCAGTGCTTGTAAGACTGTCTGAAGCTCTTTTGCACCTGCTGCAGCTTCACTATTGCCCTGGTGTGGCCAAAGATCGCCCATGACATAGGCGGCCGGCTCCCGAGGTCCGGCGGAACTTTTTTCCTTTTCCTTTCTGCTTCTTGTCCCACAATCCGTTTCACCTGAAGACACGACCAGGTTCCTGAATGTGTGCAGGGGGACGCTATTGATTGAATGAAAATGGCGGCTTGACACAAAGCTGACTCAAGCGTTGCTGTTGATGCTATACAGACAAAAATTGGTTTTCAGTTTGTACATTCTTCAGGATTTTTTTTTCCATCCAAGGCTGATTGAGAGTTTGTAGAAAAATGGCTTCAGATTTTCCACATATTACTCTTCAACATTCTTCCTAAATGTAACAATGTGAGACTCACTAGGAAAACGGCTGTTTATCTTCCCTTTCAAAATGCTGCCAACAATATTCTCTGAATGGAAGACACCATCTTGTAGCATAAAGGGCCGAAAGGGGTTCTGGTCTGGCCGATTGTTGGTGGAGACATTTTGACTATATCTTGGACCTGCCCGGCCTCGCCCAAAATGGCGCCGGTATAAATGGGACTCGTAACTCCTTGTTGTGTACTGGTTGAACAACCTTGATATCACGAGATATGAATGCAGTTTTGATGCTCATGGCGGGCGGGGAGGAGAATTGATTGAATATTTCTACATCCCTATTGATATTAAGTTCTGATGTGTTATTTATTACTGTACTATTGAAAGTTCAAATTAACGTCACCCATGGTACTTGCACGCAAATGTATATCTAGATAACTTTTTTGTAAGTGGCCCTGTCGTATTTTAATTACAAAATGTACGTCCACCGATTCCGCAACTGTTAGACATCTTAGTTCTTGCAACCTAATGGCTCGCTCGTTACGTTCCTCTATAATGTAAATGTCTCCTCACCATATACGATTTCAGTTTGCTCCGTGGCCGGCCCACGTGGTTATAGGCCCGTATTTGTATACTGACATTTTCACAATAAAGGTTTTTAAAACAAAACATGGTAGTAGTATTTACATTGGTAAAGTTTTTACTTTTAGTCACTGTTTTCGAATCAGTAAAAGGCAAGTGAAATAAAGCAGTCCAATTACATGACGGATAAAAGGTATAATATGTAGGAACGCAGTAAAGATAAATGGTCAAGGGCAGTTGTGTTTTCCACTCCTGCAACATAAAGTGATCGATAAGAATCTGATAATAAGGCGTATCGGCGACTAAGACAGCAGGCCGAGTCTCTTTTACTCAACGGCTCCGTCATGGAACGAAGAAACGCCCTTTTTCTCGAAAAAGGAATATATTTTACTTGCAGGACAGTTGTAAATTTTCCGGGAAAGTACATTAGCCTGGAATATTATAACATATATGTTTAAAAAAAAATAATGTTCGAAACCAATAAAAAGCGTAATTTTTAGGTCATATGACCAAGCTTTTCATCATTAAAATAACAAAAGTAAAATGAACCAATGAAAAGTTTTATTAACAAGTCACATGACCTGTTATGCTTACGTTACGCGCTGCGCGCCGCGCCCCGGATCACTTCCGGGTGCGCTAACGCGGCGTGTCATATAACGCATTACGCGACAACGTAGGTCAAGAATATAGTCAAAATGTCTCCACCAACCAGCGTTCGGAACACAACCCCTTTCAGCAGTCCAAAAAGTTCTGTTAAATGACAACAGAGGGGACAGGCAACAAGAACCATCAGTCAAAGAGGGGAGGGCAAGTTCTTCTCTACCGGGTCATGTTGGGGCGCTACCGGAACTGATCGAATTGGTAGTCTACAGTGTTTCTGGATGTTTCAGACTAAAGCTGGCGTCAGCATGAGAGCACTACCATCTCGTAGCTCCGTCGTGGCCATTCCACGAGCAGACATGGCAGCCGCTCCCCACCAGAAGCCTACAGGGAGTCGGGGGCCCCCAAGACTTTTGTAGAATCTTCACGGCTGAGGGGACGCTTTTGAGAATGGGACCCAAGCCCTATCAGGGAAGCGTCCGAGTTCCAAGGTGTCCCAGGGCCATTTTAGTGGACCAGGCCCAAAACCGAAGAGCCGGCCGCCATTTTGAGAGTCCTGTGGCAGTCGCCTTTCGCTGCACCACAAGAGCGGGAGCAACTCAACTACATGGTGAGCGAGACGCTGTAGTCGCAAGAGCGGGCGGTAAACAGCTGAATGGCGGAAGAGGCACAGTGTAGCAAAAGCGGGCGGAATGGCAACTAAAACGGTAAAGGGGCGCCCCACTACAGCGTGTCTTCAGGTCAAACGGATTGTGGGACAAAGTCCAGAATAGAAGAGTCATCAAAAGGCAAAAAGTTCCGCCGGACCCCGGGAGCCGGCCGCCTATGTCGGGGGCGATCTCAGGCTACACCAGTGCTATAAGACTTGGGGAGGGGGTCGGAGCCAAGCGTCTTCTCCGAGTCCGTGCCATCACACCGCCCCTCGGGGGCCTCCGTCAAGCAGTTTAGGGAGGTACCATATAACATTGTTTTCAAATGCAGTCAGGTCCACAAACGACCCTCACTTACTTTGAGAATAGTGAAGCTGCAGTAGGTGGAAATAAGCTTCAGACAGTCTTACAAGCACTGCTTTTCTAAACATTTTTTGATTTTTTTGTATTTTTGCACAGTTTTATATTTTTTTTTGTTTTTGATGGAGGGGAAACAACAAAGCACAGGCATTGAAAAAGGCTCAAACTCAGAACTCTGAACTATGGCACCCAACATCCAGGACTTGCCATCCGGATCTTGGCGCCTTGTGCTGCTTCCGACCTATTCACACATCGGTCCACTACTGACATCATCTCATAAACCAACGTAATGTAAATAATTATTTAATAAAATGTTTTACCCTGTTACTTTGCTGGTGTGTTGTCTATATTTTTAATATTTGCATAGGGTTTGTCGTTATTTTGGGCGGGGTGGGTGACGGAGCCGAGCTGTCTTGCAGCCCTCATGGTGTGGAGCTCAGTTCATCTCACTATTTTCGTATTTCTCATGAAGGGTTGTTCCTAATGTTTCTATTTTAGCGAGGTCAAAAAGAGATCCAATTAGTGGCCTACTGATTTTGCTCGATTACTTTTATTTTTTTACACGATTTTTCACGATTTTTCACTATCTGCAAAGACTAAACAGAGTATTGCGACTTTGTGCTTGTTTGTAAATAGAGAATGAACCAAAGAGAATCAATTGTAAAACAGTAAATGCTTGGATAACAATCAATCAAATGGAGAGACAAGCAGGCACGACGGATTACAACGGGGGTAAAGACCTGCGTTAACTACTCTTCACTATCTGCAAAGAGAGAGTACTACTAAGAGAAAAGAGGGGAGGGGGGCAGAGTTCAAAGAACATCAGCGTGCATAAACACGAAAAAGTTTTTACCTATCACGTACTTGACATTTTACAGCTTTTGATATTTGCTATTAAAAAACCAATGAAATTCACTGAAAAAACCATAGGTTATAGGCCATATATAGTTAAGAATTTGCATTTACAAAACCTTGAAAATTCACTGAAAAAACCATTGGTTATAGACCATATATAGTTAGGGATTAGCCTTTTCAAAACCTTATTTTACTCACACAAAACCATTGAAATTTCATATATAGTTAGTTCCACTAACTATATATCGCGCACCCGCAATCCACTGCTGATGATGTCACATATTACATCATTCATGACATGGTTAGTGACATCACTGATGACATCACTGATGACATCTCAAATGACATCACTGATGACATCTCAAATGACATCACTGATGACATCTCAAATGACATCACTGATAAAATCACTGATAACATCTCATTTGACATGACTGATCACATCACTGATGATATCATTCATGTGATAATACCATGAACCTCTTCAGACTCTAATATAACCTTAGATACAATCAGTGTAAACAGACAGTCACAGACTGTCACTCATCCATGGAGTTACTCACACACCTAGTCAGTTATGCAAAAAATCAATCACACCTCCATTTTCTCAACTATACAGTTATACACACCTTACTTATTCAAACATATACTAACACATATTTACTTTACTCTTTTATACAATCCCTGATACATGTTCACAATGATCCATACAGCCACTCACACATTCACTGGCTCTTATGCACAGTTATTTATATATGTCAACTCTCACATGTACTGTGTTTTACATATGTACTTACTTTGACATGTAGCACTGAGATATCCATTCACTCACTAATACACTCATGCACAGTCAACCGCCCATACAGCTGTTTCCACATGCACTTTTGAACCCATACATATAGTGAATCAACTACTCACACATCTATGTACAGAGTCACACACCTCCCAGCCACCCATACACACACACTCAGTTTCCCATACAAATACTTGGACAACCAATGAATAACCCATACAGTTACTCATATAGCTACTGATCAACATATGCAGCAGTTTGTAGAACAACAGATATAATGATGCACAAATTAAAACAGTTTAGTCACTAACCCATGCACTCAGTGAAACACATTTAATCACTCACTCATACAGTCAGTCATGCACCTACTAAATCCTTCATCCAGACACTTATACATCCACTCATTCTTCAATATGTAAGACATATTTTAACTTTACAGAAACATACAGTCACTGGATGTTGTCATCAGTGATGTCATCAGTGATGTCATTTGAGATGTCATCAGTGATGTCATCAGTGATGTCACTAACCATGTCATGAATGATGTAATATGTGACATCATCAGCAGTGGATTGCGGGTGCGCGATATATAGTTAGTGGAACTAACTATATATGAAATTTCAATGGTTTTGTGTGAGTAAAATAAGGTTTTGAAAAGGCTAATCCCTAACTATATATGGTCTATAACCAATGGTTTTTTCAGTGAATATATATATGTATATATATAATGCAAACCCTTTTCAATAAATGACCTTCTGAACCCCGCCGGGACCCTCGTCTCCTTTGATGGAGGAAGACTTTATATATATATATATATATATATATATATATATATATATATATATCACCTCGTATTTCCACACGCTCCTCCAGGTATGAAAAAACACGAGCCCAAATGCATCCAAAGGTTTTATTTAAGCAAAAACGGCAACAGATAAACTCAACGCGTTTCGGGATAGTCTCCCTTGCTCACGAGTCAAGGGAGACTATCCCGAAACGCGTTGAGTTTATCTGTTGCCGTTTTTGCTTAAATAAAACCTTTGGATGCATTTGGGCTCGTGTTTTTTTCATACCTGGAGGAGCGTGTGGAAATACGAGGTGATTGCAGGGCTCGCCACCCAGCACGAGCCCCCATCGTGAGAGGTTGGGTCAAGGCGATGTTTTCAGCGTTTGCGGAAACTAAATGACCTGATATATATATATATATATATATATATATATATATATATATATATATATATATATATATATATATATATATGTATATATATATATGTATATATATATATATATATTTATATATATATATTTATATATATGTATATATATATATATATATATATATATATATATATATATATATATATATAGTCAAGGTACATGTATGAGGAATTACACTGAGTAGACCAAACTATAGACTTATCGTCAGGATATTCTCGTAGTCAAGATTTTTGCATGTTGATATCTTATTTTTTGGGTAATAAACCGTATTGATGCTTCAGTAAGTCAACATGTTCATAGTCAACCCTTACATAAAGTGCTTTGTTCTCCACCATCTCTGCAGCTTTGTTCATGCTGTAAGTTGAGTCTTCATTTCTTGTGTGCTGCTAATATCCCTATTTCACATTGCACATTGTATTTCACTCCTTCCTACCTTTGATCACCTTTTCCACTAAGCCTCTGATAAGCCAGTCTCCATGCCTCTTATCTCCCTGTGGTCTTTGCCCCTCATCATACTTCTTCTTCTCCTTGCCCCCTCATCTTCCTCTCTGTTGTTTTTGACCCCTGTTCCTCTGATATCGCTCTCCCCTTTGACTCCTGTGACTTTGTCTCTGATATCCCATCCCTCCGGTATCCATCTTCACTTACACAACTCTTGTCTCTCTGTTTTGCTCATTCTCTCTTTGGAATTATTTCTCATTTTCCAAGACTTTCTCTTTCACCCCCTGCCTCCCAGCCATTCCATTACAATCCCTCCAGTCTTTCCTCCTCAAAACAATAATCCTGGGGATCAGCAGTTGGGGCTGAAAAGGAGGGAACTGGAAGAGGTCATTACTCCCTCCCTCTGTCACCTCCACCCTTGGATCCTGAACCTAGGACCTAGGAGGGGATAGGAAATGGGTTTGTAGGTACAGTTGTTCTGTACATCATCACCCAGCACATTATTTCCGTACTACTAAGCAAGATCCTTATGACGTGCATGTGTAGTGTGCCCAGATCTAGCCAGGCACTGTGCTTTCTACTTTGCAGGCATGAAGCAGTATTATCAAGTTAAAGGGGCCCTGAAAGATCTCGATCATATGTTAAGGGCTGTCTATCAGGTATATATTCTGTGATCCATGTTGGATAGTTGTAACGCCCATACAAAGATTCCTCTATAGATTCAATACTCTGGCAAAGCTAGCCTGCACACATGATTTAGCATCGATAACATCATTAACTTCTAGTAGATAGGAAGCCCTTGAGAAGTGGCTCTTTGCGAGATGTGGCTGAGGGCAAAGATGGTGGCCGCTTAGGAGGTCGTTAGCGGCACTAGCAGGCAGCGGTCCAACTGCATCTATGTGACTCGAGCAGAAGAGGACTCCACCTCGCTAGGTTCTGTTTATGCTGCCCCCCCCCCTGGATCAAATGCTGCTCTCTCGTAAGAGCTGCCGGCCTCAACATCTCGGAACGGTTCCCTCCCTAGACGGTGTGTAGAGAATTACCTGCGGCGTCTGGTGTACCAACTCGTGGGTGAAGATTGCGGTATGGCTCCGAAGGTTGCGACAAGCGGTGCTCACTCCAAGGCAGGGCTAGGCTGTATCCGCACGTGCGGGAAAACCTGTCCCAGTTGAAAGCTCCCCGGACGCTCGAAACAACTACGGCTGCCCGACCGGCCAAGGAGAGGAAAAGGTGGAGCTTCGGCTGTAGGAGCCGCGAAGAACAGGACGGCGGGTCCCTCTGTGTTGGAGCTGATGCAGCGAGCGAGGGAGTCGGCTGCTAATGAGATTACAGACTCTGGGAGTGAAGTCGCGGAAAATAGTGTAAATAATGCCGGTGTCGAGCGCCGAGAATTCAGAACCAGGCTTCCACAGGATCAGAAGAGCTTTTCCCAACTCCCCAATTCCACTGCAGCCAAAGTGTGATTTGACTACCAGTAAAAAGGGGGAAAGGGGAAGTGGGGACAAAGAGAGACTGCCACCGTGGTGTCTTGTTCTGCTGGAATCCCTGATATGGATTGCCTACACCTGTAATTACAAAGCACAAGTTTACAAGTTCACACCAAATGCCTAACTCACTGGAGAAAACTAATTTTGTCTACTATAGTCCTTTCATAACCTTTACCTGTGCTTACAGTGACAATTGCCTCTCTCTTATTTAATAGTTTGTTCTGTAGTCGATATATGATCAATATTTAACTGTCTTTCTTGTAAGTATCGGAGCTGTTCAATATGCAATGATTTGCTTCGCAGGTAAGATGGTTTCTTTAAGCTGTTGAAATGCCTTCTCAGCTTCCAAACTCCACACAATTTTTTTATTTTTCTTCAATAAGCTAGTCATAGGGCTAACTTGTTCTGAAAAATTACAGATAAAGCACCGGTAAAAATTGGCAAATCCCCAAAATCTCTGGTTTTCTTTAACATTTTGCGGAGATGGCCAATCTTTTACAGCTTTCACCTTGGATTCCTCCATCGCGACTCCCTCCGCAGATAGATTGAAACCCAAAAATGTCACTCGACTGGCATGAAAAAGACACTTTTCCAATTTGACATAGAGTTGATTTTCCAATAATCTTTTCAAAATGGTTCGCACATGAACCACATGCTCTTGTATGTTAGCGGAAAAATTTAGGATGTCCTCAATATAAATGACAACAAACCGATCTAAGAATTCACGCAAGATGCCGTTCACAAAATGCTGAAAAGCAGCCGGTTCATTGCACAATCCAAAAGGCATGACTTGATGATTAAACAAGCCAAATCTTGTGCGAAATGCGGTCTTCAATTCGTCCCCATCTGCCATTCGGACCAAATGGTAAGCCCCTCGCAAATCCAATTTAGTATAGATGCGGGCTTCCTTGACTTGATCTAATAATTCAGAAATCAGGGGCAAAGGGTAACGATTCTTTCTAGTAACTTGATTGAGGGCGCGATAGTCAATACAAGTCCTCAATTTCCCATCTTTCTTCAGAATGAAGAACAAAGGAGAGGAAACAGGCGACTGCAAAGGACGGATGAATCCGTTGTCCAAATACTGTTTCAAATACTCTTTCAAATGAGGATTTTCGGCTTCTGACAATGCGTAGATTCTACTACAAGGCAACGAAGCCCCAGGTTCAAGTTCAATCCTACAATCGTACTCTCGATGAGGAGGTAATTTTTTGGATTCTTGTTCATCAAAAACTGGCGATGAATCTAGATATTCTTCTGGACTGTCCGGTACATTTACAGCACAAATCATTTGCAGTTGTTCTGCCAAATGACTGGAGGGAGAAGGCTGACGTTCTAAAGAATCTGAATGAAAACAGTGTTCCAAACAATAATCTGAATTTAACTCTATCGTTCTCCTGGCCCAATCAATTCTTGGATTATGCTCGGTGAGCCAAGGCAGACCCAAGATAAACTGAAATTGAGGAGCATCGATTAAGCAAAACTTCAAAATTGATCTATGAAGACCAAGACCCATCAAAATGATTTCTTCAGTATCGAAGGCAATTGGTCCAGATGTGAGGTTGGTACCATCTACGGCACAAACTGGCTCTGGTCTATCCTTCTTCATGAACCGGATTTCCAGTGGCTCCTGAATCTATCATGACAGAGACATGCATGCGGAGTTGTCTCTTCCGCAGCACCCACCAGAGCAACTCCTTCTACTGATGGGGCCTGTCTTTTACCCAGTTGTTGGTCTTGGGTCTCTTTGGACATTCCTCAACAAAGTGTCCTGCATTCCCACAATACATACATAATTTCCCACTCCTTCTCTTCTCACACTCTTCCTGGGTTAATGGACCTCTAACTGCGCCTATTTGCATAGGTTCTTCGGTAGACCCCGAGTCATTACTCTTGACTACTTCAGATTTTGCTCTATCAAATCGAGGTGGGAAGGGTCTAGAGTCTTTCCGTCTTTCATTTCTTTCCTCTGACTGACGCTGATCAATCTGCAGGACCAAATCAATTAATTTAGAAACATCTGTGGGTCTTTTTTGTATCTGTGCTAGACCATCCTTGAGCTCATCCTTTAGGCCTCTGTAAAAAAGCGCAGCTCTTTTCTCTTCTGGCCACCTAGTTTCTACAATCAATTTGTTGTATTGAGCTAGATAAGCCACCAAATCCCAATTACCTTGTTTCAAATCCAAAAGTTTGTTATCAGTAGGCTGTGATATTGTTCTTCGATCGAAAATGCGTAAAAACTCAGTTTTAAATTCTTCAAAGTTGTATAACACTCGATCAGTGGAAGACACCAAAGGCATGTACCAAGCAGCTGCATCTCCGCTCTGGTAGGACAGTACGAAAGCCACGCTCAGCTGGTCCTCTTTTTAAAATATTGGGTTTGCATAGAAAATGCAAAGAACACTGTGTAAGAAATATTTGAGCCTTATGGGGATCTCCTGTGAATCTCTCTTGGGCTGCCAATGGAATGGTGGGTGAGAAAGCGTGTATTACCTGTGTGGATAACTCTGTGGTGGATGGAGAGAGGTAGAAAGGCTGATAGCTAGCTTCCCTAGGTAAAGAACTAGAGCCTGCCACAAACTCATCAAATCTTCTGCGAAGGACTCCCGCCTCCTAACTGGATTTCCTCACCTCATCCATTGTGTCACTTAACTGTATTTGTATCCCTTCAAGTACCAATGCTAACCCCTTAACATCTATTCCTTCAGCCATTCTGACCAGGTTGAAGATTCAGTCGGGCACTTCAATCTGTCGAGTGCCAAGAATTCAGAACCAGGCTTCCACAGGATCAGAAGAGCTTTTCCCAACTCCCCAATTCCACTGCAGCCAAAGTGTGATTTGACTACCAGTAAAAAGGGGGAAAAGGGAAGTGTGGAGAAAGAGAGACTGCCACTGCGTAGTCTTGTTCTGCTGGAATCCCTGATATGGATTGCCTACACCTGTAATTACAAAGCACAAGTTTACAAGTTCAAACCAAATGCCTAACTCACTGGAGAAAACTCAATTTGTCTACTATAGTGCTTTCATAACCTTTACCTGTGCTTACAGTGACAATTGCCTCTCTCTTATTTAATAGTTTCTTCTGTAGACGATATATGATCAATATTCAACTGTCTTTCTTGTAAGTATCGGAGCTGTTCAATATCCAATGATTTGCTTCACAGGTAAGATGGTAAGCATAAATATATCTATATATTTCCACCTACTTGAAGGTCTTTTGCATATTATAACTCTTGGTTAATCCTCAAAATCAGTCTCAGGGTCTCTGGCAAACTCGTGTCACAAAAGTCTTTCTCTCATTAAATTAAATGGATTTCTTGCATAATAATTCTAGTCTGCTGACTCAATATGCTTTTCCATGAACGAACAAAACTTCCTGCTCCAACTCACGTAAGTTCTGTGGATTTGACTTAGTTCAGCATTTACAAAAAAACATTCCTCAAATTCCACTGTGGTAAGTAAAGTAATGAAAGCAGCAACCGGGAGGAGAGATGCAGAAACCAATGTCTCTCACTTCACAAACGCCGCGATACCTGTCATCCCTCGACGGCAGAGCAAATAGTGATTCTTTGTACTCCGTGTAGAAAACACTATCTGGAAATGAAAACGAGCGGTAATAAACCCTCGTGGAGATTCTCTGACTGAAACTTTCCAGAGCTAAGAAACAAGCTGCTGCTCACTGCAAAATGACAGTTGAAGTGCGCAGAGCAAATACGCCTGCGCACTAACATTACTGTCACCTGTAGTACCGGGAGAAACTAGAGCGCTAACTACCAGATAGCGGCGGCCGCCATGTTGGAATTCTACAAAGAACAGCAGCCGTGAACTAAATGGCCTTTATCATGTAGCGAGCCACCAATTGTCTCCAAGACAACTGTGGCTTCCTTCTAGGACCTGCCAAGCTTTTCACTGGAAAGGGAGGCCTGAAATCTGTACTCCTGATAGCCGGTACTGGAACTGGAGATAAGGAGGTGAGTGCGGTAGGCTCTGGAACAATGTTTCAAGTGGCTCAAGTGGCTCAGGATGAAGTAAGCCCAATGGGCATGGGATTTATTTCTACCACGGGGGGTAATAAGGGGTGTGTGGCATTGCAGGAACCAAGTGCTGCAATTGATTCCGATCTGAATAATGTACCCATGGCTATCCCTGCTGAGGACTCTGGCAACAAAGATAGCAATGAGAGCAAGGGAGATGGGACAGGTAACAAGCAAGTGCTTGGCTCTACTAGACCCCCGGAAGTTCAAGATGCTGTGAACCAGACTGGCAGGCAATATACAACTGTTGTATCAGAGAATAATAATTCTACGGGAGATAAAAATAGGCTGGAAGTTGAGAAGGAGCCTAGTGACTGCTTCTTCTCTGTGTCAGAGGGGGCAGAGTGGTCGGATGACATATTGAGCACCTCGCCGGGGCGAGCAGTCTGGAATCAGACCCAGAGGAAAGTGAGGAGGACCATCTCTTAACAACCAAAACGTCTTCAGGGCAAAATGGAAAGAAAAATAGAGGAAGAAAAGATCTTTCATGGGATTACTCATCTGCTATTTCACTCTCAAGGACATCTGCAAAAACAACTCCGGTACTAATGGAGGATTCCCCCCCTACGCTAGAGATTATTCATCAGGCTATCCTTGCTCACAGAGAAGAAACTCATCAAGATAGTCGGAAAACAACAGCAGGGATGAGGAAAATGCAGGGGGTAGTAAGGAAGCTATCTAAAGCATTTTCCAATATGGGAGAACATTTGGAAGAAAAAGTGATGGCTACAGAAGCCAACGCGGCCAATGCTGTAACTTTGGTGGAGGCCCATGATGCCCAGATCAAGGATATACAATGGAAGTTAGACGAGTCTGAAAATAGACAAAGAAGAAATAATCTAAGAGTTCTGGGGGTTCAGGAGGGTCCGACACTAGGAGCTGCATAGTTAGCCTTTTATCGGCAGCTTTCCCGGAATTCTCAGAGTGGAACTGGGCTTCTGAGATCCAAAGAGTGCATCGTATTCCCTTCAAACTGCGAGCACCGGTGAAGGAGGGTGACAGACCACGGGCTATATTGGTTTTCTTTGGAAACTTCCTCCTGTGGCAGGCTATCTCGGATAAAGCTAGGCCAGATGCCAGAAGATCAAGCAGGGGTCTCATTTTTTGTAAGACCCAACTTCTGCCATATAACGGTCGAAAGGCGCTGGAGGCTAAGGCAGATGCTGAATCCTTTTCAGGACAAAAACATCCAGGAGTATCTGGTCAATCCGGCGCAACTAAAAATCATTAACCAGGGAACCATACGTCATTTCTCTTCAGAGATAAAGGCAAAGGAGTATTTGGACACCCTGGATAAATAATCTGGTTGATTCAGGATATTGTTGGGGGGGTGGAGGTGAAGTGGGGTGGCGTTACTGATCATTGGTTGTTTTGAAGGAAAGCGGGGGGCGCCTTGGGTTAGGAAGTGGGGGAAGGAAGTTTTTTTTTCCTTCACTTTTTAGAAGATTGATTTTCTTTGGGAATTTGTTTCTTTCTTCTAGGTTTTAGAGTTTTTTTGTAATTGAGATTTGTTTGTGTTTATAGGATCCACTGCTTTCTAGGGCTGCGCACATCACATGCACAGACCAAGGTCTGAGTGCCCTGATGGGGGTAGGTAGATCTAAGCTGAGGGTGGGTGGGGGAGAGGGGTTACAAAGGGGGGGAGGGTGGTAGGAGAGAGGGGGGTTGTGGTAGGGACCTCACGGGTAGGGGATAAAAGGGGGGAAAAAATAAATTGTATCTGGTGCATTGTTGTTTTTTGGTTTGATTACCGTATTGTTTATAATTATGTGGTCTTTACTCAGGGATTGGTCAGGAGTTCTAGGTCAAACGAATGATGAGGAAACTTAAGATATGTTCACTAAATATAGGGGGTTGAATGACTGGAATAAAAGGCAAAAATGAGGGCATTTTGTGAGTTCAAATCACTTGAATGTGATATATATACAGAAACTCATCTGCCCTGGTCTAAGAAACATTTGTTAAATATTAAGGGCTTTGAATTACTGGGGTGTTCTACGCAGACATCCACTGTTAGAGGGCTGTCAATTTTGGCCAAAACTAGCTTGGGTGGCTGTAAGCGCTCTCTGGCAGATACTTTGGGCAGGTGGGCGATTGTGGAACTGAAGATAGGGATAACATTGTGTACAATGTATGGCTCCAACCAGGACGAACCTAATATATTTGATAAATTAGAGGTAGAGTTATTGAACTGGCCATGTCCCCTCATAGTTTGCAGGGATTTTAATCTATCTGCTGATCGTACAACTGGTAATAATAATGCAAGTTACACTGGCCGGAAACCCAAGATCTTTAGAGCCTTATCTGCTTTAATCGGTTCACACAGCTTGTTGGATGTGTGGGGGTATAAGGAACCATTTAATCTGGGTTTTACCTACTTTTCTTGCCCCTATAAGAAATATACCAAATTGGATTATATTCTTATATCACCTTCAAAGGCGGGAAGAGTAGGAATCACTAAATTGCCAAAGGCAATTTCCAACCACAGTCCATTGAGCCTAGCCTTTGAAAGTGATAAGGTTATTAATCCCCATTATAGATGGACTTTTGAGAGGAGACTGCTAGTTGATCCTAAATTTGTAGAACACCTTAAGAGCTGAGCACAAAGCTACTTTGACATAAATAGGTATAGTGCCTCCCGAAATTGTGTGTGGGACTCTTTTAAGGCGGCATTAAGAGGGGAGACAATCAGCTTCTCTGCTATCCGGAGGAAAGAGGCTTGAGAGGAACATGAGAAACTGATGGCTCAATTAGTACAGGCAGAGGAGCAACATATGAGGGACATCACAGGTGGGAAAGAGGCTAGTGTTAGCCTGTGTAAGATTATGTCTCGTAAGGCGGAAGTACAGAAGTTTGTTGCTCAGAGAAATGCTGACGATTATCAAATACATAGGGCTAGGATGTATAAGACGGGAGAGCAGGCAGGTAAGCTCCTAGCATTAAGGATTAGACAGGGTTTTAGCAGAATAACGATAGGGAAAATTCAGGAGGGCAACCAGGAGTATACTGAGCCAGAAGATATTAGAAAGGTTTTCAAGAACTTCTATCAAAAGTTATATCAAGAAGAGGCCAGGGCAGAGTTTGCCAACTTAGCATATGAAGATTTTGGTCATACTCTGGCTGGCCAGGAAAAAGTAGTATTAGATAACGATTTGGAATTGAATGAAGTGGTGGATGCTCTGCAGGATTTAGCGGCAGGCAAGGCCACAGGGCCTGATAATATTTCACTGGAGGTATATAAATGTCAACAGGCAGTGATAGCCCCCTTATTGCTGGATTTATTTAGTGGCATAATTTGCTCAGGTGAAGTTCCAGCTTCCTGGAAAGAGACAAATATAATTGTCTATCCCTCATAAATGCGAACACTAAAATCTACGCAAATGTTTTGGCTAACAGGCTGGGAAGGGTCATTGGTGGTTTGGTTTCTCCGTGACAGCATGGGTTTATCCCGGATCGAGGAACAACGGACCATATAAGGCGAGCCATCACGTTGTTTGATGTGCAAGCACTCCCGGGGGGCCGGATCGCCATGATCCTTCTGGATGCTGAAAAAGCCTTTGATCGCGTCACATGGAAGTATTTATTGGGGATATTGGTACAGAGGGGCTTTGGCCCTAAAATAATAAAGGCTATTAGGGGCATGTATGCTGATCCCATTGGCAGAATTCAGCTAATGGGTGGCGGGTCAGATGAAATACACATCTGCCCTAATAGAAATTATGGTGGAGTTTGGTCAATTCTCAGGGTATCTCCTTAATGATTATAAGACTCAGATAATCTGCTCAAATAAAATTATAAAACGGGACGGTGGATATACTAACTCAGCAATTTACCTTGGGGTCAGGATTAGCCCTGTAATGGAGTCTATAATTAAAGACATTTTTGGGCCGCTGTTCAACTCAATGCCAACGGAGTTAAAAAGGACAGACTCCATACACTTGTCTATAATAGGGAGAGCCAACTTGTTAAAAATGACCATGCTTCCAAAAGTATTATATCTTTTTTGCGCGATCCCGCTTATGTTGGGGGAAAATGTGTTAAGATCTATTGAATCAGTGTTTATAAACTGTATATGGCAGCATGGCAAAATAAGAAGATCTCTGAAATTGTTGTCTTTACCGCAAGAGAGAGGAGGACTAGCAGTTCCAAATATTCGATTTTATTTTGGTGGCATGTCTCTTCAGTCAGATGGCGATCCTTCTGGACAGTGCCACGAATATGTCAGACAGCATACTTGCAAATGTTTATCCCCATCGATCGTTGAACTGTTACTAGGGAAGGAAGCCGTGGGGCTCTTATTGTGCAAAACGGATAGACGATATTATAATAAAAAAAATATAAGGTACTGGATGGTGTGTGGAGGGTTTGGAAAGTGGTGCAGAAATCATTGGGAATTCCGAAGTATAAGTATTATACACCACTCTGGAACTCAAATCTTTTTCCATATTTGAGTACCGACAGATGGTGGATATTTTGGGGGTCTCAAAGAATTAGAAGAATAGGGGATCTTTGGGAAGGGACTACCCCGCTGAGCTTCGAAGATGTGCAGCAGAAATTTGGAATTGTGCTGAATCAAGGCTTTAAGTTTATAGAAATTTCTCAAACACTAGCAACTATTAGACCCCGTATTATCCCAGGAGGTAAAATTAATATGTTTGAGTATGTTTTGGTTGGGGGCACTAAGATTAGTATGATTTATAGGGCTTTGATCTCCAAAATTCAAGATGATATGGATAAGGTTGAGGCCTCTTGGGTGATGAAACTAGCGATCCAGATGTGGATTTGGATAAAGCGTGGCAGCTGGCAGGCAATTTATTTCGCTCCTCGAATCTCAGAGCACAACATTATAAAACATTACATAATTTGTATTTTACCCCAGCCAAGCTTTTTGAGTGGGGGAAAAGGGATGCCGATAAATGTCAAAAGTGTTTCCAGGGGCCGGCAAATTTGGTGCATATGTTTTATGATTTCAGTATATTGAATAAGATCGGCACAGAGATTGAAAAATATTGGGAGGGGCTGCTAGGTGTTAAAATCGTTCTCTCCCCTGTCCTGATGATATTGGGAACAGATTCCAATTTGAGGTTGAAAAAGGAGGAGGAAGCTTTTGTATTTATCTGTGTTGCAGTTTTAAAAATATTACTGGCTGCTGGCTGGAAGGACTCTACGGTGCCCTCGTTTCAGATGTTGTTGTCAAGATTGTTAGGGATCCATAATATCGAATCCTCTCTATACTATCGAAGGGGCAGAAGAATGAGGGAGGTGGGGCAGAACATCTGGGCCCCCGCGTAAATGCTGGAGGGATGCTAGATTGCACATTAAAATCTAACTGGTGTGGTGTGATATTGCGTGGTCTACAGTGGCTGCATTGTATGTAGTGTCTGGTCTTTAAGATTCTTTAATGCCTTTTAATTATCCTTTGATAATGAGACCCTGTCTGTACTGATATATATTGATGAATTTACTGGTATTTATTTGCAATTTTCTTGTATGTAAAATGCAGTGTTGGTTAAATGGAATATATATGTTTTATATGAATTTTTGATTGCACCAGATATCTAATTTAAAAAAAAACTTCTACTAGATAGACATAAGTTAGAATTATGAGAATTACTGCTCCATTTTCAAATTGTAGACAAATGGTCTTCTTGAAGTATTTAAATAACAACTCAAGATATTCTTTTTTAGCCTTTAATGAAAAGTCTATTGAACAAGTATATTCTAATGCAGATAAGGTATAAGGTATTCATTTGCATCAGGATGACTGCTCTGCTTAGATGAATACCACAACCTCTCTAATTCTTTAAATGCCATAAAAGAGTAGAGTTAGAACAACCGAAAATAAATGACTACAAATTTAAGATAATGTTATTGTGCCAGAGTGAATGAACTGTGACAAAGGGGCTCTGAAATTAGCCATACAACCTTTTCAAATCCCTTCTTAAAAGCAAATACAGACATTCTGTTGAGAACTGACTATCGGAAGGTGATCATAACTGAAAGAGCTGGGTGGTGAAGTAGGAAGAACTATTTGCCATATTTCTAAACTTTGTGGACTGATAATAATGTGAGAAGTGTTTCCAAGTCTGAGGTGAAAATCTGGCAATAGCAGTTCTATATTGGCCAAGCTACCGCAAAAGCCACCTTCTAATCTGATCTTCCCCTGTGACTATATTTTTTAATGTATTTATTTTCCCATGTATTTACTTATCTATGTTGGGGTTTGTAATGTGCTACCAACCACCAAGAGGTAGTCTTGGGGCGCCAGGTGGTAGACAAGAAAGCTAAAACCATATTCAGTGCTTTAAAACACTAGAACAGTAAAGACCATAATGTCTATGTTTTGGGTAAAGTTAGAAAATGGTGAATCATTTGACTCATGAAACTCCCTGAATGGCTCCCCAGACAAACAAAGTGAATATGGAAACGGTAATGAAATAAGAATCAAGAGATGTTCCCAGCAAAAAAATGTATGACCTTTAAAACATGAAGGTGCAGTACAACATTAATAACTGCAAAGGAAAAAATATATAACTGAAATCATGTAGCAGGCAGAACTTGGTTAACAATTAACAAGCAGGTCCGACTTTTAAGTCACACAATTTACTTCATCCGACTTTTACTTCCCTACCTTTACTTTATTATCAGCATTGGCACCGTAACCATTGCTTAATTTGGGGTAACGACCTTAACAATGCGGTCAAAACACCGCAGTACATTTAGATTGCTGCTTTTACAACGCAAGTTGTTATTACGACTTGCACTGGAGGGCGCTCTAGACTAAGCAATAGTGTGATTTACTATTCCAACACCTTACATACTGTATGTAGGCTGCAGTTTGAATAGTAAATCATACTATTCCTAAGTCCAGCGCCCTACAGTTCAAGTTGTTGTAACGACATGCCTTGCAAAAACAGCGATGAAATGTACCGTAATCTAAATGATCGCGTTGTTACATCATACATCCCTTAATATGAGCCAACCGTTTCCGGTGCTTGGCACTGGCACTTTATTGTCAACATCAGCACTCATGACTACCTGCCACATGGTGGCACTATTTGTGTTATTTTTGGAGTATCACAACAGCATTTGTTTAATAATTAAATATACTTACAAATCACTAATACCTGCCACTTGGGTGGCATGTATTAGTCATTTTACTGTATATTTAAAGTCTGAATTGCCACACTTGTATGAGTGTGATGGCTAGTAGTGATAGTGTTGTCATTGGCCGCACTAGTGGGAGCGATGGGTGGTGCAGGCTGCACTGTCCTGCTGACAAGGGCCTTGGCACTTCTTTTTTTTTACAAGTTAAGTACTGACCATACCTTTGCCCACGTGTAAGGAAATAATTTTTTTGTGGAAGAGTTAGTATTACTGCAGTTGTTTGAAAAATAATTTAATTAAAATGTATTTGAGATAAAGGATCATGGGAGATAGAATAACATTAGTATTGTTTTAGTTTAGAAAGCTTTATTGGATATGATAAACCATGTAAAACATCATTACAATATAAGAAGCATTGAAATAGATCGAAGGATAACACAATATATTGGTAGAACAGGAAAATCCCAAAAGGGAAAATTAGAACCTGTACCAAGGGAAAATGCTTTTTAAGGATATTTTGTGATGAGAGAAGGAGGGGAGGGAAAAGAAGGAAAAGGAGAAAGAGGGAGAAGGGAGAAGAGAGAAAAAAGGCAACCAAACTCAGAGATTATAAGGGAAATTTAAGGGACATGTCTAGAAAGGAAAGTAGTTAAAGGTAACCATAACAAGTCTTTTTTGATCATAAGAGGTACAGTAGTAGCAAAAGCACGATCAAGTCTATGGTGATGACACAACAGATTCCACCATGCATTATGTGAAATCTTCGAGGTATCTTTCCAATTTGTTGTAATTATTTGCAAAGAAATAGCTATATACAAATCTATAAATTTTCGAACAGTACATTGAACATTCCAAATGGGAGAAGGGCCACCCAGAAAAATATGAACGATATCAAAGGGGTAGTTCACACATAAGATATCATTTAGCTTGAACTAAATATGAGACCAAAGGGATTTGACCAACGGACAATGAAAAATCATGAAAAAATCACTATCAGCACATGAACAGGACCAACATTTATTAGAGTCTGAGGCTTTGAATATAAATAAATCAGAAGGTGTAAAAAAGAGCCGATTATAAAAGAAAATATGGAGGCTGTGTGGTACTGGCATAACGAGAAACATTACGTATTTTAGACCAAATGGAGTCCCAAACTGGAAAGGAAAATTCCTGCAATAAATCCCTTTCCCAAGTAAGCTCAAGTTTAGATTTGAGCCTATCTGTAGTGGGGCAAGAAAGTAATTTGTAGATAGCAGAAGCTCTGAGAGGAGTAGTGAAATCCGGTGAAGTGGAATCTGGCGGGACAACAATTGGTAGGGAACTATGCTGCGATATAAAGGTGGTTAGGGCATTCTTAAGCAAGGGAAATTGGGAAGAGTATGTGTTGGACAGGTGAAAGGATGTACAGATATCAGAGAAATCCCTCAAAGAATCATCTTTGAGAAGAGAGTCATAAAGGATAATGCCTTTATCGATCCATTCTTTCCAAAAATTTGCTTTCTTGTTAATCTTTAAGTATGTATTGTACCAAATCGGAGTAATAGAATAAAACTGCACTTGAGACAAAAAAGAGCTTTCGAATGCTTGAAAGTGGGTGTGAGAAAATGCTTGGAGAGTTGAGATAAACGAGTAGCTGTAAGAAAAGAGAAAGGCGAGAGTTGCGGTGGTTCTAATGTACTCCAAGCAGTCACAGAAAGAGAGGAGGGATCTGCTGAGAAAACCATATTTGTTTTAATTTAAAGTCAGAGTGAAATCGAGTAAGATTAGGAAAGTTAACCCCACCCAAATCCTTGGGTTGTTAGAGGCGAGAAAGAGAAATCCTAGCCTTGCGATTATTCCATAAGATTTTGATAAAAGTGCGGTTTATAAGTGTAAAAAAGTGAAGGGGAAGAGAAATAGGAAGCATTGAAAGGTAAAAGTTAACAATAGGGAGAAGCATCATTTTAATAGTTGCTAATCTTCCCCACCAAGATAAAAATAAATGAGACCATTGATCTATGAGTGAGGAGAGCTTTGTAAGAATATCAGTATGATTCAATGTAATGGTCTCTTTGATATTATTAGTGTATCGGATGCCTAAACACTTGATTCTTTTGGGATTCCATTCAAAACCAGATCCGTGGAACCTGTGAGGAAGGCAAAATTTATTGAGGGGCAATACTTCAGATTTATCTATATTCAATTTATATCCTGAGACTAAGGAGTATTCTTTTAATAAAGAGAAGAGTGCAGGTAAAGAAGTGACTGGAGGATATGGGATTAGTTTGAAAAAAAGAGCCAATTTGAGCAGAAGAAGGGGTTGATTCCGTAGTATATAAAAAGGATTAATATTAGACAAAGCAGTCTAGAATCTTGTCATCAGTGAAATGACGATCCCCATGGATATCAGTAATAATAGTGATTTGGGATTTTTGCTTTTTGATTTTGAGATAGTTCCCAAGGGATTTACCTGCCTTATTGCGCCCACCATACATTTTCGAGTTGAATTTAAGGAGGTTATTGCATGCAGCATCCCATGTGTGTTTATTGTATTCCATTTTTGCTTTAATGAGGGAGGAAAGTGCATCAGAAGAATTGGTGATAAAAAAAGATGTTCAAGCTCTTTTATTTGTTTGAGAATATGTGAGGACTGAGAGAAAGCTTTTTTTTTCTTCTGGGAGACAAAATCGATAATGAAACCTCTGGCTCCAGCCTTAAAAGCATCCCTTATAAAGTGAAATTGAGATGTGGTGAAGATTATGTTGGAAAAATTCATCCATAAAAAGAGTAAAGTGCTCAGTGAACTGGGGATCTAGAAAAAGGGAGTTATTGAAACGCCAACGCCGAGTGCTAGGAATGGAAGAGGGATAGTCGATATCCAGTATGACAGGGGCGTGATTAAGCATGGGTGGAAAATCCGTTCCGCTCGCGGATTTTGCGGATTTTCG
Organism: Lissotriton vulgaris; assembly: GCF_964263255.1. Lineage (NCBI taxonomy): Eukaryota > Metazoa > Chordata > Amphibia > Caudata > Salamandridae > Lissotriton > Lissotriton vulgaris. The sequence goes on from NC_141695.1 coordinate 1,640,835,711, forward strand.
GTAAATTCGCAAATTCGCAAACCGCGAAAGCTCGCGAATTTACCGAAAATCCGCAAATTCGCACGCAGCAGATTTTTTTTTCTTGGGGATACAATTTTGCGGTGTGCGGCGTTCACTTAAACGTCATTCAGCGTTTGCCGAGTTGTTTTTCTAGATATTTTGCGAGTGCTGCGCCATTTTTGATCTTGCTGCGGGATCCCGCGGGAGTTTGGCGACGCAGCGCGAGAGTTCGCAATTGCGAACATGTAGAAGCGGCGGACAGCAACAATCTCGCACTCGCGAAATTACAAAATTTGCAATTCTGCACAAGAAATCCACTAGCAAGCAGCATAGACCTTCTGAAAATGATGATTTTTATCAGAATAACTCCTCAGGTTGACATTTGCCTACACTTTTTTGGATTTGAGGCCTTTTGACTTTCTTTGGATCACTTTTGGATTAGAAATCAACTTTCACAAGTAAGTTTGTTTGGGGCATTACAGTTGCTGTTCTGCAGAAAAATGAGTTTTGCAAAACTGAAAGCACTCAGCAGGTGCAAAAGTTCACTCATCTTTAGTAACCATTCTCTGTAGTACTTCCTGAGGGGCCCCTCCAGAGTTCAGTTGCCTATGTTTGTTTGGGGCATTACAGTTGCTGTTCTGCAGAAAAACGAATTTTGCAAAACTGAAAGCACTCAGCAGGTGCAAAAGTTCAAACTCATCATTAGTAATAGTAACCATTCCCTGTAGTGCTTCCTGACTGGGGCCCCTCCAGAGTTCATTGGCTAGTTGCAATAATTGTATGACCCTGCTCTGACCCTCACAGCAGGCTCATAGAATAGCTACAAGTAGGCCACAAAGGTCCTGGAAAACAAAATTGCACTGCAACAGAAAGCAAATTACAGATAAGGAAGCAGGTGCCAGACTGGAATTTTAAAACAGTGACACATTAATAAATCAACCCCAAATTAATTCATGTCAGTTGAAGCAGGGCAGGTGTGCTTGCTTCCCCCCCCCATAATCTACAGTGATGATGAACCAGAGGGTGGCATTGATGTACCAGAGGGTGGCATGGGTGAAACAGAGGGTGGCAGTGGTGAAACAGAGGGTGCTGGGAACCTGTGATGATGAACCAGACGTAGAAATAACATAGTCGCGACTGTTGCGAGCCGACAAGTAAGTTCGCAATTGCGAACTGGTACAAAACCCTCGCGAACTGGCAGAAACCCTTGCGAACACAAAAAAAAAATAATCCGCAAATTCGCAGATTTTGCGGATTGCGAGTTCGCAAATACGCAAATTCGCGAACGCCAGATTCGTAAAATTCGCCTATGCTTAGGCATGATCCGAGATAAGGATAGAACCTATTTCTAAATTAGTCATGAATTGGAAAGTGTGTTGAGTGAGGAAAATACAATCTATGCGGGAGTGTGATGCATGTACAGGAGAAAAAAAGGAGAATTCTAACAGATCAAGGGGGGGAAATACTCCAGGAGTCTACAAGACCTCTGGAGGAGATAGCTTTGTAAAAGGATTTTTGCATCGTATTAGGTACATATCTGGCTTGAGATTTCCGATCTAAAAAGGGGTCCTTGAACTGATAACAATCGCCACCAACAATTTAATCATCAGTCGCATGTGAGGAGAGGAGCATGGAGAAGTTGTTCCAAAAAGTTACGTCTAAACCAGTGGGAATGTAAACATTGCAGAAAAATAAATTTGTATTATTAACAATAACATTCGAAAACAACCATCTACCGTTAGTATCATGAAGCTCAGTTTTTAACTGAATAGATAACGATTTATGGAGCAAAATAATAACACCATTTTTGTTGTTCACTGCCGGAGAGCAGAAGGCTTCGCCCACCCACTGTTTGCGCAGTGAAGACAAATCTTTAAGCGTAAGGTGAGTTTCTTGCAGCAATGCAACTTGACATTTTAGTCTTGCTAAGTGAGATAAAACACGTTGTTTCTTAACAGGGTTGCCAATACCCTTAACATTCCAAGAAATGAGCCGGAGACCAGTCATCTTTGGAGATTGCAGAAGAATAGGCGAGCAGATAGGGGAAAGGTTTTGAGGCATAGTAGAGTTGTAGACAGGATATAAATAGGTAGGCAAGGTAGAGATCTTATAGAAAAGTTAACGAGCAAGAGATTGAGCCCTATGACCACCATAGAAAGAGAGACAAGAGTGAATTGAGAAAACAATAAAGAATCAGAAGCTGAATTAAAAAAGAAGAAAGATGTAAAAAAAAGAGTGAATAGGAAAGTGATTGCCTGAAAGAAAGGGAAGAAAATGACAAGAAAAAGGCATCCAGGGGGAAGAAAGGAGAGGAGACGTAGGGAAAAAAGAAGAGGTGAAAAATAGAAAAGAGGAGAAAATAGGGAGATACAATCCCCCAAGAGGAGAAAACAAAAGGAGGAAGACAAAAAGCCAAGTGGCTTCAGTCATAGAGGACACTTGACCAAGAGAAATGACTGTGGGCGGGGGGGGGCAGCGAGGAACAAGACAGCCGCACGAACAAGAGAAAGAGAAACAAACAAGGTCACTCATACAATAATTATGACAAAATATTGAAGGAAAAAGGAGTCCGAAGCGTAAAGGTAACCAAATAAGGGAACTTACCAAACAATTAGGAAGGGATGGCAGAGAAATGAGTAGTACATTACAGACAATGGGGTGATACGAAGAAGAGGTGTATATAACAAAACTGCGGAGAGGAGACCTGCGAGACAAAGAACAAGAACAGAGAACTTGTTACATTAACAGACAAAATATGAAGGGAGAATTTGACAAATAAAAAGCAACAGGCAATTAACAGAACAACTAAGTTTTGCTCAGTTCCATAAGTTCTCCCTTGTGAGTATGGATAATCTTCCGAAGGTCAGCAGGATCTTCAAAGCTGAAGGTTCTTTCTTTATAGGTTACTTTGAAAAAACAGGGGTGGATTAGGCCATAGCGAGCGTTCATTGATCTCAGCGCAGGTCTCAGGTCCAGAAATTCTTTCCGTCGAGCAGCAGTTGGCTTAGAGACATCTTGAGAAAAGAAGACTTTATGACAAGACCAAAGCATCTGCTTATGTTGTTTGGCGGAATGGAGAATCGTCATAAGATCTGAATATAGGAGGAAGTACGCAATATTACCTCTGGGTTTAGAAGTAGAAGATAAGTTCTTTGGTCCAAGACGTTGGGCTCCTTGAATATTAACATCCATGTTCTCAGGGAGGCCAACAATTTGAAGAACTTGAGTCTTCAGGAACTGGATGATGTCCGACCCTGCAGAACCTTCCGGAATACCATAAATGCGCAGATTATTGCGCCTATTGCGGTTTTCCAAATCTTCGGAGGTCTTCTTGAGCTGTTCAACTTCTTTGGTAAGGCCAGCAACCCAGGCTACGACATCCTGAGCATCACTAACCTTTTGCTCTACATCTGTAAGTCTCGTATAAACATTGGAGCACTTTTCGTCCAGCCTCTGAAGTGTTGTGGCCGTATCTGACATGAATGAGCGAATGAGATGCAGTTCATAATGCCCTCCAGTGTGATAGGAAGTGGAGATTTTGACGGAGATGAAGGATCCTTTTTGATGCTTTTACCAGAAGATGCAGCAGGATCTTTACGAGTACCAGACGTAGCGCCATGAACCTTGGTTGAGTGTGAGGAATCCATTTTGAAGGTATGATCCCAGAGAGCAAATAATTATAGCAAAATAGGAGCAGATTACCAGATAGTAGTGACGGAGAGAGAGTTAATATAAAGCAACGATCAATTGGACCATATTCTGACAACAGATGAGGAAATCCATCCAGGACGGAAGTAAAAGGCGTTGAAATGAAGAGCCCAAAATAAGCAAATTGAGAGAACAGTAAAATGTCAATGGAATAAGCTTCCAGACAGTATATAAGCAGCACAGACCGCCAAAGCTATCAAATGAATAAGCGCATATCCATTATAACACTGCTCAGATGGAATGTGAACCCTTTTGGCAGATGTGTACCTGAGGTAATTTGCAAACGTCACAGCAGAGGTAAAATGAGGATTTTCCTGCCCAATAAAACACAAGAGGTCCTTTCCATATTATAGAAGAGAGGACCCGTAAATTGGTGGCACAAGGTGGCAGCGAGGAAAGAGGAAGGAAAAAACGCTGCGTAGAGAAAAAAATAAAAAATAAAATGGCGGCTGCTATCAGAGGAATAGTATTTAGGACATAACATGCCTAAAAAGTCGCATTTTGAAGCAAAATACTTGCCCATGTGAGGTTGTACCCTTCCGACGGCGAAATCAGCTGATTGAATGCGGGAAAACTGCTGCAGAGAAGGCCCTTTGTTCACGAGCGCTGTTCGTCAGGACGGAGCTCACCAAGTTGCGGCCATCTTGGATCGCCGCACGCCACTCTCCTCAAATTAGTATTGTTCAGTCCGCATCTTATTCATCTCAAGCACAGACTGTGAAAAGGTGCATACTGACAGGCCTTGCAAAATCTCGTCTAAGTCCCTTCTTGGGGATCTTTTTACGTTTGATTTTGAACACACAAAGATATGAGTTCACAACACATGCCTTAGACACAGATGTCCCGATTTAGAGTTTGGAAAGCTGGTTACCCCGCAACAAACGTAATCCTTTAAGCATAATTACAAGTGTATTCCTCCATCTAAAGTTTATTTACAAAAGTTGCTCATCTAAGTGGAATGAATGAATCGGCATCGTTACCTGAGCCTACTGAAATGAATGCCCAGCCCTTCATATGTTTGTACATTTACAGATATACCCTAGAGTTTCTGGTTAGCACTTTAGGTTTAAGTGCTTTCTTTTTTCGCTACAAATGGGAGCATCCAAGTAAACAGACTCAATGAATATGCCTACGTTGATTACCCTAGCTGCCAGAGCTAATTGCAATGGTTTCCATCTTTGGTGATAATTCGTTGAAGAATAGACAGGACACCACTGCAATAATGCTCATTACATATTGATTTACCTATTAAGTACATTTCGTTTTACATTGGATTAAGATCTATTTTCCCAAATGCATAATGGAGTTTAAAACAATTAGCCTCAGTAATATATTACACAGAGAAAAAATAGCCTGGTGCTCTCTGTTCTAAACATGCAGTCTAAATGTATGAGAATTGGCTTCATTCACGTTTAAAAGGATAATATTGTGAATGTAATTGTATTTAAAGGTTGTTCTTATTCAGCACCTTGAAAACGTCCTAAATAAATAAATAAATAGTATAATTGTTGATGACATCTATTAATTTCTTCGTTAGGTATATAAAATTACTATTGTATTTTAATTCATATTTGCATACATGTAAAATATCTAGGGCTAAGTTAACTAACTTTTTGTACAAAGGAGTGCAGCAAACCAAAGTTGTTGCACTCCATTACATTTAGGGGAGAGATCAGAACAGCTCCATATCTACAAAGGCACTGTCCCCCCCCCCTACCCCCACCCCCACCCCCCTGTGCTGGCTCATTTTTGGCTGCCCTACCGCAACATGCACACTCTTGCACCATAGAGCATGGTTGGGTACATGATGTCAAGCATAAGGTTTGTACTGAAACCTTGTCCTTCTATTGCAAAAATAATGCTTTGATATAGTTTACCACTAGTGCAGGAGTTGGCCATTGAAGAATTCCTTTTATTTAAAGATGGGAGACAAGGTGGAATCACTGCTGCTTAATCCTCCCCACTTCCCCCTAAAACCTGTGTTGCCTATGTGCCTTATGGCACAACTGGAAAGGGAAACCAGTGAGCACCGTTAGTGCCCACTGGTTTCAGTTCCTTATCGGTGCTCGGGAGAATAACCCTGTCTTCCTCTGCACTGATCAGTGTGGACAGGTGTCCTCTTTCCAGCCCTGTCTCTCCCTAGTGGATCCATGCTTCGGGATTGTGCTGAAAGGGCAATTTCCAAGCAAAGATCCACGTCACTAGACCCCAAGATGTCTTTGGGGTGTGACAGACCTAGACAGGATGTAATGATTGGAAGACACCCATCCTGTCATAGATTCATACTTCCACCTCAAAGGGAGCAGTACTGTGTTTCTGCTAACCCTGGGAGGCAGGTTGGATGGTTCCCCCAATTTGGCCCCCAGCCGGGTTAGAAAGCTTACTGGAGGGAATGTTTATTATTAAAAATAGTGGTGTGGCCCACCCTGGCATAAGGCCATGCCCAAACCCTAAATGGGGCAAAACAGTCTTTCTGACCCCCTGGTAGGCAGATTGGGTTTTTCACCTCAGTCTGCCCCCTTGGGAAGTAGGCATTCCACTAGACACCAAGGATCATAGGTTAAAATTATTTGGAAGGGGTCGGGTGGGCCATCCTGGCATATGCCATGCCCCCAAACTCCAAGCAGCAATATATTCTTTCTGCCTAGCCCAGAGGCAGGTTGAAGGTTTGCCCTCAATCTGCCCCCCAAGTGGTTAGGAAGCTCACTAGGCACCGGCGAAATGCTTTCCCCAAAAAATGGGTGGTGGTGCTTCACCCTAGCATACCATATCTCAAAGGGGGTAATACATTATTTCTGCCTCCTCCCAGAAGGCAGATTGGGGTTTTAATGGTGAAATGGAATTTTGACTAACCATGTTGGAAAAAAGTACTTTTATTTCTAGAATGGAACTGGGTTATTAGTTAGGGGGGTGGTGCCCCACCTTAAGTAATAAACACTGTCTTTGTCAGTGTAAACCATTAAAGTCACTAACTTAACATGAGCTCACCTCCTGGTTGCCATAACACAGAGCAGACAGGTTTACCTTTAAGGCAATGTGTAAAGTAAAGCATTTATGCAATACCAAAACAGTATAAAAAGTCAGAACACAACCCAAATCAATTTAAATAAATAGAGTAAGTTGTAATAAGTAAAATTACACCAAACAACAGAACTCCAATATGAGTACATGATATATGATTTTTATTTAGTTTTAAATAAAAGTAGCAACAGCAAGTAGCAAGTAGCTTTAATTGCCTCGTTGTGGTACATTAAGACCTAGGTGCGATTTGAGGTTGACCACAATGGAGCACTGGGCAGGTTACAGAAACCAGTTGGGCGGAATTTACATAGTTGCGCTTTACAAAGCTCAGCGAAACGGCAAAAAAACTCTGTGAGCACGTGGAATTCTGCGAGCTCGCGTAATACATTTTTGTAACAGGAGCATTGTACCAGAATGAAGCCTGCCCAGCAAATATTTATCCAAGAAGATGCCACCATTTTGTGCAATAACTCTACTCATCTGGAGTACTGCTGGCTAATCAGTAAGTGCTACCTCGTTGGGTAAATGTATAGGGACAGATTTACAATTCCCTTGCGCCACTTTAGCATCACTTTTAACATGGGAAAAGTGATGCAAACGTGGCACAAGGGATTGTAAATCTGCCCCATAGTGACTTTCCTATACTACAGCTGCGGGCCAGAAGAGTTGTCGTCAGTGACCATGTGTGCCTGTAAGTTTGCCACCGCGCCGAATGGCGCCGGGGTCTTTTGAGTGAGCTGTCCATCATAGTGGGAAAAGGGCAGAAAGACGTTGCATAGCGCTAGTGTGTGTGGGGGCAGGGCTTTTATGCAAGTTCACAGTCCTCTTGTTTATAAAAGGTCAGAGACTGATCAGAGCAGCAGATGAGGAGAAAGAATCTCCTGATCACAGGAACTACCCGGGGATTGCGCTTGAGAAACTCACATTGGATGCAAAGACCTCCATCAAGGATTACAGCAAATTGTTGATGATAGATATGGGGAGAAAGCACACCTGCCTAGCCTCGACCGCACTCGCCAATTTTTTGTGCTGATTAATGCGTTACTGAATTTGAGCTTTAACTCGGCCCGGGCACCTGCTTATTTATATCTGTAAAGGCTTCCTGTTGAGGTTTAATTTTTGTGACAGGAGCATCGTGCCATCCTCAATCTTCCACGAGCATAGACGTTGGTTTTTGTTGCTGGCCACCACGACCGTATCTGTTATCATAGTTTATCGTGAACATTACAGATCATTACAGCAATGTAACTGATGCTTGTCTTTGAAATTTATTCTACTAAGAGTGAGATATTGAAATTATCAAACCTTGTATTTTGAGCCCTGAAGAAGTCTCGACTGAGACGAATTGCATTGGCTAAAAGAGAATCGCTTTTGTACTATCTGGATTAACCAACAAAGAATATATCTCGACTATCAGTGGATTCTGGAACTGCTTTCTGTATCACTTTCTTGGACTCACTTAATGCAAAAAGAAAGCTATGGTATTCCTTGATGGGTGTTAATTCCATTTTTTTCTTATTTGTGATTTGGGTTGCTGCCCGATCGGAAGTAAAGAGGGTTGTACTTCCTGGTCTTTTGAGCACCATCACTATACCATTAAGCCACTAGCAGATGCAGTAGTTCTGGATGAGGTAGATGAACAAAGGGCTGAGTGAACAGGGTACTTCTTGGTTTTTGTGACAGAGTATCCTGTCTGCCAAACTCTTATTTAGACCCTTAATTCCTTGACTGCAGAAATTGCTCATGGAGAGAAATTATGACATTTATACTCTTCTGCACCTGTTTTAACTGCTGCCAAACACTTCAACGTTACATCAGAAAAACAGTAAAAATGTTATATTTTGGTTACATTTGACCAGTTTTTGGCTCAAAGTAGATTGGGTTTGGCTGCATTATTTTCTCTGAAACTACCTGAATAACATTCAATTATGTTATTACCTAATTCGTATCCACTTGCAATGTTGTTGGGTGTCAGTGAAAGCTCAGTATTGGAGTGTGAAACCAGAAATGGAGAAAGAATACACATTGGATGTCTTGATGTGCCAACATCCACTCAATGTGTGAGTGTATTCATAAATCACCGTTGGCCCACATATGATGTTCTAGCAGACGCCAATCAAATGTTATTAGGAACAAACTGTCCAGGTTAGAAAACCAACTCTAAAACGAGTATCACTGTCTATTTTCATTTTATGTTCACATCAGACACTTTAAATTCTAAAAAGAACTTTTTATTTTCCATGCTATTAACAAAAATAATTTAACTACACAAACATTACAAATGTATCAGTTATTTTTGGACCACACTTTTACAATTTATAGAACTCCTTCACATTATTAAAATTAACACAACTCCATACACACTGTTTTCTACTCAGTAACTACACAACTGTAACTATAACTCACGCATTTACTGTACGTTAATTATGCCCTGTCGTATTACATCACATATACCATGTGAAAACATAGCATTTAAAAGAACAGTCATAACATGTGAAATCACATAATTTGTGAGAAGACAGTGTATGATACAGAGGCAGTTATAGTTATGTGGTTACTGATTAGAAAACAGCATGTACCGAGTTGCTTTGGTTATAATGTGGAGTTCTATGAATTGTAAATATGTGGTATAACTATAACAGATACATTTCGAATTTTTGCATAGTTAATTATTATTAATAGTATTTTCATTGTAATTGTATTTATGTGACACTTACTTCACTTGACTAGGCATTTAAGTGTTTTTCTGAAAGTAGCATGCTACTCCAGTATCCAAAGGATTAGTTGTGGTCTAGACTAGGGAAATATAAATTGGAAATTTGAGCGGTGGGCATGTGAGTCTGTTAGTTTGATTGAATAGGATAAAGGAGGGATGGAGGAGGGAAGAGTTTAGATAGTGTTATTTGTGAGATCATATTAGTTAGAAGAGGTTTGGGATGAGTCAAAAAACGTATAGAGGGGGAAAGAGTCTGGAAAGAGTTATTAGAGAGATGATAATAGCTGAATGAGGTTTGTGGTGAGTCAGATAGTGGAGTAAGAGGATATATTGAGAAAGGGATAGGATAAAGCAAACTAGTGCATAGGAAGGAGGTGAAAGTTTTTTTTCTTTCTTTCTACAGTAGAAGTAAATTAATAAATATATAGATACATAGCTACATAGAAAAAGTATACATGTATAAGGAAAATAATAAAGAGATATACAATTGTTACAGTTCCATATGTGCAAGGATAGATAGCTAGAAATTCAGACTTTCACGTTTTGCTATACGTAAAAGCAAATTTAGTTGTGTATTTTTATATTGTTTTAATGTTGTCCTCAATATTTCAAAATGAAGCATTTATAAATGCAATTGCTATGATCATATTTAGATAGATAAAATAAACAGTCATCCATAAGCATCTAATCAAATAACTTATACGAAAACTATGCAGTGACTTATATACATGTTAAGCATAAAATAATGTAAATATATATATATTTTTTTGTATGAAAAATAAAAGTAATATTCAGTTTTTATGTATAAAGCATAACAATATTTATTATATGTTAAAATACTGATAATGATTCACATCTTAAAGCTACACTTGAACCTTGACCCCTGGTCTTGTGCGTCCTGTGTGCCACTCCCCCTGGACGGTGCTTAGCTCCGCAAGCTTGAGGACAACACCTTGGTTCCTGTCCTAAAGGACCCCCCCACCCCCGGTTCAATTGCGCTGGCCGTCAGCTAATTTTTCCTGGTTATTCTTGGTTAATATTAATTTCATTGTTTGCTGTTTGGGGTGCATCTGTGGCACATTTATAGAGCACTTTAGTGCCTTTACTTATTTTACCTATTTTGGGTGTGGCTCAGCCCACTTTGGCCCATTCTGTCTATGTTTTTGGCCTGCTCGCTGCTATTTTTCTGGCTCCAGCTGGTGCCCGATACCAGCACCTCCTGTGCGGCCTCCAAGGAGTAGCCTATGAAACCTGGTCTTGAGCGCTGCTCCACCTGGCCACTGCCTAGCTCTGCAAGCTCAAGGATGGTGCCTCAGCTCCTGCCCTAGAGGACCCCATTTTCGGTCCCTCCTGCCGCAGGCTCGTATGGCCGGGATGCCTTTTACCCCCTCCCAACACAACCCCCAAGGATGGGAAGACGGAAGCAGGTCTGAACTTTTGGAAGGCGGGAGGGAGTTACCCTCCCGGCCGTATTTATTAAAATATGAAACAAAATTAAAAACATCAAAATAACAGTTTCATATCATGTACAATTTTTCATTTATACATTATGTTGCAGTCACGTTTATTGGCTAACCTTAACAAATCTCTAATACAAAGGTTCTCCTAGCCGAGTCTAAACATCCTGTAAATGCATACTTTCTAAATAAAAATTGTACATCCTAACATTACGGGCCAACGGCAAGGTCGTAACCGGTGTCAGATCCCTACCACCAGAACTCCCCCCTCATGTGTGAGGGGCGGGCGCACAGAGGACTGTACCTCTGTACCAACTTCCAATTTCCCTTGTCTTAGCGGGGGCCCCTTATTTAACTCGACGCCATCTTAATGGTCGTCCGAGGACTCGTGTGAGGTGTCTAGAAGGTAGCGTGGACCCCCCTCCCACCCCACACTGTTCATCACATCCGCCGTCGCGGATATCCTGGCCCCGGGAAATTCCTAGGAGGGGCATCAAGCCGCCTCCTCCCCTGGGAGGGGCCTATGACCGCCTTCCCTTCGGCGACCCCATACTTAGTGGGTGCCGCCTCCCCGTGTGAGGGGCCAATGGCCGCCTCCCCCCGGGCGCTCCCATCCATAATGGGTGGCGCCCCTCCTCTAGGGATCTTGAAATTACTGCTCACCGATCATGACCTTACCGCCCGACCAGAATAAATACGACGTTTTTGGAAAGAGCGGAAAAGTGAATAAACTGAACATTGCCATATTCATCATGCAACACATTCTCTAATTAGACTGTGATACTCTGTTCACTGCGTGAGAAAACATGTTTATGAAGCAAATCATTTTATTGCAATTCAAACATTAATATCTTTATTATGCACGAAAGACCTGGAGAAAAAGACATTATCATAGCAAATCAACTTAATTGCACTACTAATCGCTGCCATAAGGGGCTGGTGGGTGGGTCAAAATTGCTCCTTGTTCTGTCGAGGGCTCACGTGTAACGAGAGGGTGCAGCTTCCAAGCACCGGAACAAAGAGGACGCTCCTTTGGATTGTTGCTCCTTTTATTCCTCTTCGGGAGGGCGTGGACCCTCCTCTGTTACGCCTACGGGGCGTGGCCAACTGTGTAGGTGTCTAGGACAACCCCTCTTGGGCGGGAAAAGGCGCGCCCCGGTTACGCCGCTTCGGGCATACCAGTCGAGACACGCCCACCCGCCCAAAATGGTATCCCGGGGGATCCGGGCCCCCTACCATACGTTCGGGGGGACCGAGTGGTCGCCCCTTTCCATATGGCCGGGATGCCTTTTACCCCCTCCCAACACAATCCCCAAGGATGGGAAGACGGAAGCAGGTCTGAACTTTTGGAAGGCGGGAGGGAGTTACCCTCCCGGCCGTATTTATTAAAATATGAAACAAAATTAAAAACATTAAAATAACAGTTTCATATCATGTACAATTTTTCATTTATACATTACGTTGCAGTCACGTTTATTGGCTAACCTTAACAAATCTCTAACACAAAGGTTCTCCTAGCCGAGTCTAAACATCCTGCAAATGCATACTTTCTAAATAAATATTGTACATCCTAACATTACGGGCCAACGGCAAGGTCGTAACCGGTGTCAGATCCCTACCACCAGAACTCCCCCCTCACGTGTGAGGGGCGGGCGCACAGAGGACTGTACCTCTGTGCCAACTTCCAATTTCCCTTGTCTTAGCGGGGGCCCCTTATTTAACTCGACGCCTTCTTAATGGTCGTCCGAGGACTCGTGTGAGGTGTCTAGAAGGTAGCGTGGACCCCCCTCCCACCCCACACTGTTCATCACATCCGCCGTCGCGGATATCCTGGCCCCGGGAAATTCCTAGGAGGGGCATCAAGCCGCCTCCTCCCCTGGGAGGGGCCTATGACTGCCTTCCCTTCGGCGACCCCATACTTAGTGGGTGCCGCCTCCCCGTGTGAGGGGCCAATGGCCGCCTCCCCCCGGGCGCTCCCATCCATAATGGGTGGCGCCCCTCCTCTAGGGATCTTGAAATTACTGCTCACCGATCATGACCTTACCGCCACAGGCCGGATAGTTGACCGGCTATCCGGACCCCCCACACTCCTACAAAAGGTCATGATTACACAAACCCCTTAACCATGCTATGAAGTCTCCTATGAGTAAGACATTCCCCTCCCGGGACAAATGAACCCCATCTTCGAGATACATATTATTCCCCCGAATACAACCATGCGGAATACAGTGCAATTGTTCTGAACGAAACAGTCTACCCAACTTGTTATTGACTTTCTTCACTGAATGATTCAAGGCTGACACAGAGAGGGCCCCTCGCCACACCATCCTTGGAATCATGTGCGACCATGCTATCGTGCACCCCGGGACCCTCTTTGCCAGCCAACTAACAGTGGATAGAACTCGCTCGAGGAGTACTCGCCGACCGAGCGCCACCAAATCATTACCTCCCAGATGCACTATGATTATAGACGGCGGTGACCTTGTCCACCCTAACAGTCCCTCGACAAAACATTGAAACTGGTCAATACAGAGCCCGCCCCTTCCGTGGAAGGTCACCCTGTACCCGTATTCCCCAGCTGCGTGAATCATGTCACCTGCTTTGAATACGTCCGCGGCACGTCTCACGTATGAGTGGCCCACAACCCACACCACTCTCCCCTCAGCCGGTGGTCTTTGACCGCTGGTCACCAGGTGTCGGGTCGACTGCCCAGTCCACCCCGCCTCGCAGGCTCGCGAAACTGTAAACCAAACAAAAGACAAGAAGCGTGAGTGCATGACATTAGCTTCACAACATGTGCAACCGCACATACCTTTTATAACAGTTCGAGGACCATCGCCCCAACTTCTTTACCATTTCCACACTCTGACCCCTGGCTGTAGCTTCTGTAGCAGCCCCTATCCTGAAGGAATGGGTCCCAAAATCGCTCGGGTCCAAGCCCGCTGCCGCGATTGCCAACGTTAACACCCGCTGAAACTGAAACCTTGTCAGTGGGGTGGCGTCAGTGTGTCTCAGCAAGCTTCCCCCCCCATGTTACAGCCCTCTGCGCCAGATATTCCTCAACGCACTGCACCGGGCACATGGGGGACCCTTGCATGCGCTGGACCACAATACTGTCCCCCATCGCACCCTGATCGGTCTTAGACCTGGCGATTGTGATTACCATTGAATCACCTTTGATCTGGACGTGCTCCCGGCCCAGGCCTCCCCCCACATCCTTCTTATTTCTCGCCACCAGCTCGCTCACCCGCATAGCCCCATGGAATGCTAATGCGAAAGCGGCCCGGAATAGCACTGCTTCGGACTGGGAGGAACAGGTCGCGGGGAGCACCGACATCAACTGGGACAATCTATCTAGCCCGATCGGGCGCCTCTCGTCTATTCTACGACCTTCGAGGCGTTGCCACCCTCGCAGCGCTTTCTTAACCAAAAAGGACGATGTAGGGTCCCTGATGCCATACGCCTGCGCCATGAATGCAATGGCGGCCCGGTGCCTATTAGCCGTCGCTGCTGATCGGCCTTCCTTGTGGAGTGCTACTAGAAACTTCAGTACATACTCCTCCTGCCCCCACTTATCCCCTTTTGCAGGGCCCAAAAATGCACAATAGGAACGAAACGCTCCTTCGTATGCCTTCCATGTCCTTTGGGCTAAGCTGGCTCCCACGAGGTCCTGTAATCCGGGGCACCGAGTGACCAAAGAGCTTCGGGGAATGGTGCCGCCACTAGTTCCGCGGAAGGTAGATAACCCCTGAAGGCCTGCATGTGGGAACGAGAGAGTGCATCAGCCGCCTGGTTCAGTACCCCCGGCACGTGCCGTGCCCTAAACTGCACGTTGAGTCTCATGCACAGGAGTACAATCTCCTTTAACAATCTCAAAATCCACTTGCAGCGCGCTGCCTGGTTATTTATGCACTCAACCACGGTCATGTTATCGGACCAAAATACCACTGAGCGATCACGGAAATCATCCGGCCATGACTTCAGGGCCACCAAAATGGGGAACAATTCCAGAAACCCAATGTTACCTGTTAACCCACTGGTGTGCCACCACGTCGGCCATGTTTGCGCCGACCATCGATTACCAAAGATGGCGCCAAACCCAACGCTCCCTGCCGAGTCGGTCCACAAACCCAGGTCGTCCGAAGATGCTGGTGGTTTGCTCCATACCACTCGACCGTTGAAATCCGCCAGAAATGCCAACCATATGCGCATATCCTGGCGAACCTCTGCAGACAGTCTCGTGCGGTGGTGTCCCTCTTTGAGACCGACCATGGCTTGTGCAATAGAGCGGGAAAAGGGGCGGGCCATTGGTATCACTCTGAGGGCAAAATTAAGCTGGCCCACTGCTTGCTGTAACTGATGTAGAGTCACCTTTTCCCTGCTAATGCACAATTCTAGCGAGGCCCTGAATTTCATTACCTTGTCCCTGGGCAAACGGAAGCATCCCTCCACTGAATCGAGCTCAATTCCAAGAAACTCGAGTGAAGTAGATGGCCCCACCATTTTCCCCGGTGCCAATGGCACGCCGAATCGATCCATGAGATTGCAAAATTCCAGTAAAGCCTGTGCACATTCCGTGTCACCGGCTGGCCCCAAGAACAAAAAATCATCTAGGTAGTGCATCACCTGTGTATAGCCCGTAGCTCTAGTGAACGCCCACTGCAAGAAACAGCTGAATTTCTCAAAATAGGCACAAGAGATGGAGCAGCCCATAGGCATACATTTATCCATGTAATAGCGTCCTTGAAACACAAAACCTAACAGACGCTGATCCTGCGGGTGTACCGGGAGCAACCGGAATGCTGATTCAATATCCGATTTAGCCATCAGCGCTCCGGGCCCCAGGCGATTCAACATGGCGACGGCCTCATCAAAGGATGCGTACCGGACTGAACAGACTCCTGGGTCAATCGCATCGTTTACCGAAAGACCCCTAGGAGCCGACAAGTTATGAATCAACCTAAACTCACCTGGGTCTTTCTTGGGGACTACTCCCAATGGTGAACAAATGAAATTAGGAACCGGCGGGTGCCTATATGGGCCGGCGACCCTGCCCCGGGCCACTTCCTTCGCAATCTTACTTTCTACCACCACCGGGTGCTGCAGAACAGACAGTTGATTTTTACACAGTGAGTCCCCCCGAAAATCCCCCGCCGGGATGCGGAAACCATGCTAGAAGCCTTCCCGTAACACCCCGGCGGAGACATGATCAGGGAATTCGTTTAGCCAGGGGATCATTGCCATGATTTCAACGGGGGTAGGTAGTGGTTCCCCTTGGCCGATATTAGACCTGTTTGGCACCTCCTCTGCCCCCGGTATCCCCATTCTTGGCTCTGCACGAACTCTCAGGGTGTGAAGAGTGTCCGCATCCTGCACACTCATGCCTGAACTTACATGTCCCTTGCGGCCTCGTGCACCTGCCTCTGTTAAAATTCCAGCAAACTCCTTTCTTACCCCCATTCCCACCACTCCTGGGTTGGTGATCACTAGCGGGGTTTGCTCGAAAGGGCGCCGCCGATTGATGGCGGGAAGACGCCGACCCATACTCGCCGAGCGAGGAAGACTTCGTCGTGCCCGGCAAGAGCTGCTTCTGCCAAGAGACGGAGTCGAGACAGTCCCACGTCAGAGACGAATCGTGCTCCTTGGCCTTATGAAACTTACTATCGTAACCCCTTCATTGATCGCCCTCATATGTCTCATAGAAATCCATTATGCGTGTCTGATAACAGGCTAATTCACTCAAAACCTCTGGCTTACGTTCCCCCATAATAGCGGAAAACATCCCAAAGGCCTTGGCCCAATTAGAGATCGTCTCATCCACCCTGAAGCCCGTCATTTTTGCGCGCCACGCACTCGGGTGCAACAAATCCTTCTGAGCCTTAACATATTCAATTTCATGATGGTCAGTCAGGAGGGAAAACATATTCACGTATTTATCAGCCCAAATCATTTCCTTCGTGGCCAGTGGAATATGCTGAACCACTTTTTCCCTCCTTGAGGGCAAAGACCCCCCAATCGACATTGGCAATGGCTGCTTACCAGGCTCCATAGCTGGTCCCGCTGATTTTTCACCGCCAGCCGCTCGAACTTCCGAGGGAACCTGTGAGGGGATAAGAGGGAGATTCGCCTTCGCGGCATCTCGCGATTGCCGCAACTGCTTCATTAACAACCTAGCCTCTTTGGCTGTGTCCCCAGGTACCGCTGTACCCTCGGTATTCTTCCCAAGCCATGCGGCCAACTGGGCGGCCAACTCCGGAGGCATTTCCTCCTCGCTGGTGGGCGTGACTACAACCGGAATCGGTTGGCCCGGATCCGAGATCGGTACCGGGGCCTCGATCGGACTAACTGGGCTTGCCGGAGGCGACTCGGGAACTGGGGCATCCCCCCCTGCCGCCCTATTCCTGGTCCTTTTACCTCTCCCTGCGGGAACTACACCCGGCAATGCTGGTCCGATGACCTTCTTAGGTCTACCCGTATTATTCATTGCTGCCATCTGCTTCTTCATGCTCGCCATCTCTTTCATCAGTATGCGAAGCATCTGTTCCGTCCCAGCCTTCTTTCCGGCCTTCTTGCCAGGCATCGTTATCGAGTACTTGACCCTTGCTGCTTAGTCGCTCAACGCGGTCCTGGATCTGGAGGTCCGAAATGAAGAGAAGGCTCCTGGAAGAGAAACACAAAAATTACAAGTTCTCAAAATTGCTCCTTGTTCCGTCGAGGGCTCACGTGTAACGAGAGGGTGCAGCTTCCAAGCACCGGAACAAAGAGGACGCTCCTTTGGATTGTTGCTCCTTTTATTCCTCTTCGGGAGGGTGTGGACCCTCCTCTGGTAGGCCTACGGGGCGTGGCCAACGGTGTAGGTGTCTAGGACAACCCCTCTTGGGCGGGAAAAGGCGCGCCCCGGCTACGCCGCTTCGGGCATACCAGTCGAGACACGCCCACCCGCCCAAAATGGTTTCCCGGGGGATCCGGGCCCCCTACCATACGTTCGGGGGGACCGAGTGGTCGCCCCTTTCCATTTTTCCTGACTATTCTTGGTAAATATTAATTTTATTGTTTGCTGTTTGGGGTGCATTTCTGGTGAATTTCTAGTGCGTTTTAGTGCTTTTACTTATTTTATCCATTTTGGTTGTGGCTCAGGCCACTTTGGTCTATTCTGTGCAGGACCCGCCAGTTCCCGCCGTTACTTTCCTGCTCCCGCGTCCCACTGGTTCCCACCCTCACGCCTCCCTGTTAGACCCTTTCCACTCCCAAGACTCCATATGGATGCTGCCTCGCTGCTGGTGTGCTGTTGTGTGGCTCCGCCACTGCCACACCAAAGGCAAGCATGTCTGTGCTCATTCACGCCTGAACCGGGCCCAGTGCCAGGACCCATGGCCTTCCCACCATCCACCACTTTACTGCAGAGGAGCTCCTGGTCTGGACCCCGGACACCAGAAGAACAGTTGCCACATGTCCTCCTTGTGAACGACCAAAGGACCCTCACATGCCGCCACTGCCATTTTTCCTGCAACACAGGACCACAAGCCTGCATCGTTTCCCCTGGTTAATGCCAACTCTGTCTGCAAACATGCCACAGAAATCTGGGACATCATCACCACGTTGCCTTCATCACCAAAACGTGGCTTAACCTCTCTTCGAACCCCAACATCACCACTCCTGACAGTTACAAGAGGATACACCAAAACCACACTAACAAACAGGGCAGGGGCATTACCATCATATACAAGGTAACCATCCGATGCACCATCACTAACAAGGACCCAATGACTCTCATGGAACACCTCAACTTCCGACTTCAGACCGTCGCTAATACCATGATAAGAGGCGCTCTAGCTTAGAGACCCCAGGGACCCAAATCATCTCCAACCTCATCAACCCCTTTGACTCCTACCACTAAGTCCTAATCAGAGATCTCAATTTCTATGTCGACCACCTTAACAATGACAAATTCATCATCCTTCTTGAAAACACCATTTGTCTCAGTCAACTGGTCACTGAACTCAAGCAGAATGCCAGACACACACTTGACTCCATTTTTACCTCCCGCAACAAAATCAAATTCAGCCACGTCATGAAACTCACCTGGACCGACAACACCATCATTCACTTCATCATCTCTGATGCTCAGCACTCTATCACCAAGCATCATATCTCCCCTCCACATCTCCCCCCACCGCAGCTGGGCAAAGTAATCGAGATACAGTTGACAGAGGCCCTCAGGACCACCCACCCGCAGCTTCATCAGATCTTGACCAGGCCATCCAGAACCTATCAGCATGGATCATCAAGTGCGCCAACAGAGTTGCAGCGCTGAAACAAAATAAAGCCAACAACACCACAAAACAATCCAGCTGATACACTCCAGAGATCAGAACCATCAAGTGAACTGCTATCAACTCAACAAGCCATGGCCCATCAATAAGAATGCCTCTGACAGAGCCGCTTACAAAGCAGCCCTCACCAACTACCTCCTGCACATTAAGGAAGCAAAGAAAACAGCGTCTCTGCCCACATTGACACCGCAGTCAATCACACAAAAACACTCTTCAAAATAGTCAAGAAATTCTCCAACCCAAAAGCCACAGAGAACACCATCCACCTCTAACAAGAATTCTGCAACTCCATCTCAGACTACTTCCACAGTATGATCACCACCATCTACAACAATTTAGACCCCAACCCACTACTCTAAGACTTGATAAACTCAACCAACTGTTGAACACCAGCCGAATGATCATCACCTGTTCTACGCTCACCACTCTGACTACTACAGCGGGGCTCCCACCAACCCCTGCCCCCACTGTCTCTTCAACCTGAGAACCAACCCAATCAGTATGGAACTCACCAGCATCCTCAACTCACCCATCTCCACAGCAACCTTCCCTGACAGATGGAAATGAGCAGAGATCAGACACCTCCTAAAGAAACCCTATGCTAACCCTAGCGATCTCAAAAATTACTGGCCAATATTCCTGCTCCTCTACTGAGCTAAAATACTCAAGAAAGCCATCAACTAACAACTCACCAAATACCTGGAACAAAACCACCTACTTGACGCCTCCCAATCAGGATTTTGGGCCAACCATAGGACTGAGACCACACTGATTGCCACCACAGATGACATCAAAACTCTCCTTTGCCATGGAGAAACTGTGACCCTGACTCTTCTCGACCTCTCTGCAGCGTTCAACACCGTCTCCCATCACACCCTCATCAACAGACTTCTCCTGCCTCGGAAACACTACTCAAGCAGAAACAACAATCTCTATCAGGCTGAAACACAAGCAAATCCCAAACTAACCTATGTCTAACTATCTGGTAGCTTGTCACAAAGCAATCAGGATTAATTTATAGGCAATGAATGTGTAAAGTATTTATGCAGCACTTCAAACAGTAAAACAGTGAAAACACAATACAAGAAAAATCCCTTGCCAATTTAGAAAAATATAGTAAAATTAAGTACATTATTTGAGACCAAAACAACAAACATCCAATCAGTAGAACCAAAGATATGCTATTTCAAAATGTTAAGTAAAAATATTGTCTAGAAGAACAATTCACCAACTGTGGTTCTCTGGTCCACAGGACTGGGACAAAGTCACAAGTTCGGGCCAACTGTAATGGAGCATGTGCTGGATACAGGGACCAAGTTAAGCCCGCTGAACAAAGTACCATAAATCCTGGTGTGTGGAGTGTTGTCAGATCTCACATGTGAGATCCTAAAGCGAAACTGGCGTAAACTCAAGCTGGAGGAGTTTGTCAGGATATTGGAGGCACAGCCCCTAGGCAAACTGCAGAATGTGGAACAGGGATATGAACAGTTTTGCAACTGGGTCCTTACTCCCCTCGATTCTCTTATACCCCTGCGCTGGTCAAAATGTCACGCTAAAAACCGCAGCCCTTGGTATAATGAGACCCTTGCCGAGCTCAAGGGAACCTGCCGGCAAGCTGAGAGGGCCTGGAGGAAATCCTTTGATCCCACGTTAAAATCGCTGTACTTTGCCCAGCTCAAGATCTACCATAGAGCTATCTGTCAAACCCGGGCTGCTTATTATGCAGCTGAGTTTTCCAACAGCCCCAACCCTTCCAAATTAATCTTCAAGGTACTCAAAGACCTGATGGGGAAACGGCCCACCTCGCTAGAAATCTGCACGGACTCTCATTGTGAAAGTTTGGCATCCTTTTTCGTGGAGAAGGTGCAGGCAATCTACCGAGGATTTGTACCATCTGTTCCCGGGGATGCTCCTAGTGATGTGAAGGTTTCGGTTTCCGAAACTCTGTCCTCCTTGCCGGCCATGTCTAGCGAGGTATTTGACACTCTGAGCCTCAAAATTAAATCTGGCTCTCCCTTAGACCCGCTGAAGCCGGAGTTCTTTACTCTTCTCCCGCCTCTCTGTCGGGAGCCCATCTTGGACTTGATTAATCTCTCCCTCAGTGAGGGCGTGGTTCCTTCCTCCTGGAAGCAAGCTGTGGTCAGCCCTGTTTTGAAGAAACCCAACTTAGACCCCTTGCTCCCTGAGAACTACCGGCCCATCTCCCTCCTGCCTTGGACCGCCAAGGTTACTGAGGCACACGTGAACTCCATCCTGTCTGCCCACCTCTCTCGTAATAATATTCTTGACGAGAGTCAAAATGGGTTTCGCGCACAACACAGCACTGAAACTGCCTTGCTCTTTATGACCGAGCATTTGCGGTCAGTGCTGGATGCGGGGCAGACTGCGGCGCTCCTATTGTTAGACCTGAGCGCCACGTTTGACACGGTGTCTCATGACATTTTGCTGCGGCGCTTGGAGGAAGTGGGTATTGTGGGGAAGGCTCTTCAGTGGTTCCGCTCCTTCCTTTCGGACCGGTTTTTCAAGGTAGCCATTCCACCTGGCCAGTCCTCTTTCCACTCTTTGGGACTGGGAGTCCCTCAGGGCTCTGCCTTAAGCCCCACATTGTTCAACCTGTATGTGAAGCAGCTGGCCGCTGTCGTCAGGCAATGCGGCCTTACCATGACATCGTACGCCGACGACACGCAGCTGGCGGTGACACTCAGTGGGGACCCTGAAGTGACTGCGCCCAGATTCCACGCAGGACTTATAGCTGTGGTAAACTGGATGCGAAGCAATTGCTTACAGCTTAATGCTAAGAAAACCGAGGTCCTGATTTTAGGGAAGCAGGCGGAACTCTGGGGAGACCAGTGGTGGCCTCCCGAATTGGGGGTGTCCCCCATCCCAGCGGCCAAAGTTAAAAATCTGGGGGTTTGGCTGGATTCTAACCTTTCTTTTACCAGCCATACAAAGAAGACAGCAGCTACCTGCTTTGGTATTCTGCGAGGACTGAGACCTGTCCTCAAATTCTTCGACCCTCCCACTCGGCAACTGGTGGTTCAGGCCTCTATCCTTTCCCGGCTGGACTATGGGAGTGCCCTGCTGCTTGGAGTTAATCAGGCTGAGGCTACTAGGCTTCAGAGGGTGCAGAACGCTGCCGCACGGGCCATTGTCGGCCTTCCGAGACGATGTTCTGTCTCTACTGTTCTGATCTCCCTTCACTGGCTTCCGGTCAGACAGAGAATCAAATTTAAGGCTCTCTGTCTCACTTTTAAGATTTTGAAGCTTTCCTCTCCTCCTGCCCTCGCGGGCCTTATCTCGCCGTATGTCCCCATGCGGTCCCTCAGGTCTGAATCTCACCATCTGGCGATTAAGCCTAGGTTCAGACTGAGTAGGATGGGAGGACGCTCTTTTCGTGTTCTGGCGGTTGATCTATGGAATTCCCTTCCTGTACACATTCGTGCCCTAAATAGCCTGACCCTTTTTAGACGCGCCATTAAAACCCACCTGTTCGCCTCTGCTAATTGATTCCTTTTTTTTCAGCTCTGACCTGTTGTGTTGTGGTACTTGATCTGGCGCCAGGACGCCCCTTCGCTGGGGCAGCTGTGCGCCGAATGAAAGTTATTAACATAACATAACATAACATTGAGGTTGCACCAAGCAGCAATGGTTCCGCGGAGCTGCAAGGCTGCGATGAGGAGTCCTGGGTCATCACTGAAGATACAGTAGATAAGGGGCTTGCAATGAGAAGCCATGCGTCGAAGATGTGTTGTGCACCTGCTGTTCTGGAGATGCTGCGGGCTGCAATAAGGGGTCCTACATCAATATCGAAGCTGCCATTAATGAGGGGCTTGCAATGTGAAGGCTTACATATGGTGTGCATCACACAGTGGTGGCTCAGAGGAAACTGTGGGCTGCAATGCTAGGTTCAGCATTTGGATTGCGGTGAACAGAGGTGATTCCGATGGGGCTTTGAAGAGATGTGTAATGCTTCATCAATTCTGCTCCCAAGACCACAGCTGGGCTGACAGAGCACCTTCATGCCCACTCCCAAGGGCTCAGGACTAGGGGTGATGGTGTGGCACCACTTGGGGGGTTGGATTCACAGCAGAATGCTAGGTGGCTCAAGGCGGTTGAAGCCTTTTCTGTCCCTGAGGCTCTGATCAGATGGTCAGCCAACTAGTCCTTGGAGTCACTCTGGTGGTCCTGGGTTCAAGATGCATGTCCAGTCCTTCCCTCAGGCAGCGGGGCAGCAGGCAGCAGAGCAGCAGGGCTGCATGGCAACAGAGTTGCAGTCCTACTTGCAGAGTAGCACAACAGTCTTCTGAGTCTTCCACAGATCCAGAGGAGTAGTGAAGAGTGGGTCTGAGAGTTCTATTTTTTATACCTGGTGCCTTCTTAGCACGTAGGAAAAGTTTCTACTGGTTTTTCTTTGAAGTTCTTGACGTTTCCTGCCTCCCATGCACTGGCTTCAAGCTGACTGCATGAACAATGCAGTGGTGACAAGTCCTTTGTGTGAAGGCAGGACACAAAATATAAATCTGTAAATGGGGCTGTGCCCAGCTCCGCCCCCTTCCTGCCAGTTGATGGCCAATAAGCATGGGTGAATTTTGCGAATCTGGCGTTCACGAATTTTGCGAATTTGCGAACTCGCAATCCGCAAAATCCGCGAATTCTCGCGAATTTGCGTTTTTTTTTTGTGTTCGCAAGGATTTCTGCCAGTTCGCAAGGATTTCTGACAGTTCGCGAGGGTTTTGTAACAGTTCGCAATTGCGAACTTACATGTCGGCTCACAACGGTCACGATTATGTTGTTTCTACGTCTGGTTCATCATCACAGGTTCCCAGCACCCCCTGTTTCACCCCTGCCACAGCACCCCCTGTTTCACCCCTGCCACCCTCTGTTTCACCCATGCCTCCCTCTGGTACATCAATGCCTTATGCCACCCTCTGGTTCATCATCACTGTAGATTATGGGGGGGGTAAAGCAAGCACACCTGCCTGCTTCAACTGACATGAATTAATTTGGGGTTGATTTATTAATGTGTACCTGTTTTAAAATTCCAGTCTGGCACCTGCTTCCTTATCTGTAATTTGCTTTCTGTTGCAGTGCAATTTTTTTTCTCCAGGACCTTTGTGGCCTACTTGTAGCTATTCTATGAGCCTGCTGTGAGGGTCAGAGCAGGGTCATACAATTGTTGCAACTAGCAACTGAACTCTGGAGGGGCCCTTGTCAGGAAGCACTACAGGGAACGGTTACTAATGATGAGTTTGAACTTTTGAACCTGCTTTCACTTTTGCAAAACTCGTTTTTCTGCAGAACAGCATTACAGCAACTGTAAGCCCCACCAAGCTTATATTAGAAAGTTGATTTCTAATCCAAAAGTTATCCAAAGAAAATCAAAAGGCCTCAAATCCAAAAAAGTGCAGGCAAATGTCAACCTGAGGAGTTATTCTGATAAAAATCATCATTTTCAGAAGGTCTATGCTGCTTGCTAGTAGATTTCTTGTGCAGAATTGTAATTTTTGTAATTTCGCGAGTGCGAGATTGTTGCTGCCCGCCGCACCTACATGTTCGCAATTGCGAACTCACACCGCAAAGAAAAAAAATCTGCTGCGTGCGAATTTGCGGATTTTGCGGGAAATTCGCAAATCTCGCGGATTGCGAATTTACCGAAAATCCGCAAAATCCGCGAGCGTAACGGATTTTCCGCCCATGCTTAATGGCCAATCCCGGCACACCTAATCCCTCCTTTGTGTGTCTATCTGGAAGGAATATACAAAGCCCTACTGCCAACTACACCCAGTCATGAGAGCCAGGCACCAAATAGTTAGGGCAGAAAAATTTCAACTTTCCAAACCAGTCATTTTCAAAAATGTGATTGATAATTGTCACTTAAATGTAATAAGTTAAACCAATGTTATCCTTTAGGAGAGGCAGGCCGTGCAGTAGTGAAAAATGAACTTAGGAGTTTTTCTCTACAAGATCATGTAAAGTTTGGGTGTGCTGTCGTTCTGCCGGTGGAGTTTGTTCTGTTTTGCCACTTTGTTTTGAGTGTTGAGTTTGGAAAAAACTCCACCAACCACCTTGTGGCGGAGTTGTCTATTGCCCACCCCTGGCCTATACCTAATACAGGGCAGTGCTCCTCAGTGCACATGAGCAACACAAGTGTTCTAATGGGGTTGTCTGGAAGTGCTGGCACAAAATGAAACAGTACTGCGCTTCAGAAGTTCTGCTCTGTCTGGGCTTGGCAACTCACAGTCTGTTTTATGTATGGTCTGTCAGCAACAGTGTTTACCAGTGCTTGAGTGATGTGGAGCAGCTGACACTGAAGGACGTCTTCTGATTTCTGAGTCACTTACCAGCCATCTTAAGTTGGGGATGCTGTCTGATGGAAAATGCTTTTTCATGGACTCCATATACTCCACAGAGAAGACAAATGAAGTATTTGCTAGTAAAGAGCAACCCACTCACTCCTCTCCATCAATGGCAACCCCAAGTAAGGATCTAGAAGTGAGGCGCAAGTGCAGGTCTCACTTCAGCAAAGGAGGTGCCGGCGACTCTCCAGAAGAGAGGAGATCTGGGTGCGTTGAGTTGGCATGGAGGATTTCTTGAGTAGCCTAATGTGTTGCAGTGGTATGGCAAGTGATTGAAGCTGGCACACAGGAGGTAAGACACCCAGGAAGGAAAGTGAAGTGGCCAGTTGTGTTTAAGTTACATCTGTTTTATCATGTTTTGAAATTACCTTTTTATCCGCAATGACCCGTGCATAGCACTTTGTCTTTAAGACTGTTTATATTTATATTCATAAAAACGAACATATTTAGAAATGTTGGTTTAAGAAATGATTTTTAGAAATCTTCTTCAGCGCACCTGAAATGCCCCCCCCCCCGAGATATAAGCTTTACCACTTTTGTACCCAAACAACAGTGCTGCTGCCAAAACCATTGTTGTAAATTGTATTGCAGTGCTTATAAATGTGATCCCTGGACAAACAGGAGTTTTTTGGATGTATGTTTACAACATGTTTGGCTTCAATAGTTGCAGTGCAGCATTCTTCAGGCTGGTGACGGTGCCACAGCATTTTAAACTGGGTGCTTCAAGCTATTTATAGATGCTGACATTTCTTTAGGATTCCTTTGCAATTCACAAATAATGCACAGTCTCTCCTCCATGGTCTCTTTTTAATTCCATTGACTACACGATTCTCTTAGATTGATATTTTCTCTGGGACTTCTCTGCAAAACTTGTCCAGTCAGTGCTGGATTTGAGTGTGAGAATGAGCATTCCTATATTGCATTTAGTGCATAGAGTATGTTTGAAAGCACATTTCCTTCAGGCAGAAGTCCTCAGTTATTTTGGGAGTACGGAGGCTCTATTTGAAGAAAAACCAGGAACAAAATAAATGTCTGTTGCAACGCCCATAATCATGCTGGCCTTTAACATTCTCCCATGGCCGCTGCTTCTTAAGTTTTAAACTTAGCTGCTGCTGGTTAAATTAGGAGGACACCGATGGTATTTGTTTTAAATGCACCACTGTATGGCAACCAGACAAGTCCATTTGTTTCTGATGTTGACAGTAGATTATTTTGCACAGCAGATGACAGGTGCGCTTTGAATTAATTAGGGGTGGACAGAACTCGCTGAATCTCGCTGAGTTTTTATCTAACTGCAGAATTCTGCAACGTAAAACTCAACGAGTTCCGTCCACCCCAATGTAAAACCTTAAAGTGCAAGTCAAAGTTTTTAAATACAGTTTACTGCCCTATGGTTGTTTAAGACCCACTCTAGGGGTGACTTATATGTCTTAAAAAAGGAGGATTAGGCCTTGCAAAAGGTTTATTTTGCCACGTCAGTTTAAAACTTCTCATACAGGCTGCAACAGCAGGTCTGAGACATGCTTAAATGGCTATTGAAGAGGGTGGTACAATCAGTGCTGCAGCCCACTAGTAGCATTTAATTTACAGGCGCTGGGTACATGTAGTACCACTTTACTAGGTACTCACAGGTAAATTAAATATGGCAATTGGGTGTAAGCCAATGTTACCATGTTTAAAGGAGAGAGCTCAAGAACTTTAGCACGGGTGCCAACAAAAAATTATTTCATAAAACAGGAGGGGTGAAGGCAAACCTTTTGGGGAAAATCCACACCAAGGATGGCATGTCTAACATATGACAACCAGCCCCTAACAATGTAAAGGGCCTATGAGTCATGAGGAGAACATTTTTGTCATTCTTGGAGAATGAGCATTATAGTTCTGCTGAGCTT
Organism: Lissotriton vulgaris; assembly: GCF_964263255.1. Taxonomy (NCBI): domain Eukaryota; kingdom Metazoa; phylum Chordata; class Amphibia; order Caudata; family Salamandridae; genus Lissotriton; species Lissotriton vulgaris. The sequence goes on from NC_141695.1 coordinate 1,640,863,194, forward strand.
TAACTGGGAGGTAGAGGTGAAGAAAGCTTACATGATTCAGCTCCTGAAGAAACACAAACGATGGCATCTCTATCCATTACACCAATGGTGATGCTCTTCTGCACTGTTCAAGAAACTGTGATTGTGTGCAGGGCCAGAACTGCCTCCACATCATGGCTGCATCTGAAGAAGCACCAAAAGAGCTGGGCAGTCCTCTTCTGCTGGTGCAGCACCCTTGCATGTAAGAGGCAGAGACCTAAGATATTTTTTAAGAAGATGCATGATGAACCCTTATTAAAGGAGATGAAGCTTGAGATAAAACCTGGGCATTTTCCATTGAAATAAAGATAGTTTATGGCTGTCAGCAGTAAACGTGGAAGAAGAAATACCCACAATACTCATGGTTGTCTGTGCCCAGTCCCTAATTAAAGAGATATGATGTGTATCCAGGGGCAGAAGAAGCTCACTCCAACTTACCAGGAACCTTACCAGGGGGACAGGTACATGTGGAAAAGGATATTGGCAATACTTTAATGAACAATAAGGTCCATTGCTGGATTCTTCACATGATATCAGGAGAAAAGGGACTAGGTTAGAGTTAATCCCTATGATTAAATATGTATGAGGAGCTCTTAGATACAGATGCAAATTAATTGCATATTAGCAATGTCATGGGCCCAATGGTTAGTTTTGTGCCCCAGCTGGTAGTGAAAGATAGCCTTAAATGGGATGCAGTGTACTCTCTTCTTTAAATTCTTTTCCAGGATCCCATACTCTCCCATAATCCTGGTTCCATCAATATTCTAGTCTCATGAGTCAAATTAGTTAAATTAGTAATAACAGAATCAATTGCTACATTATAATCAGGTATGGAAGAATAACACCTCTTTGCCTTGATCACTTCGAAAATGCTGCCATCTTTTGCCAAAAGATTGTCTAAGGCCAAACGGTTGTGCATGACTATTCCTTTGATTACTACCATGTCTTAATTTAACAATCTGAAAGACCCTGCTGTCTTTATAACACGTTCATCTTCTACTGTAGACAATCATCTAATTTCCACATTATTCATAGCTACTCCCATTGGAGAAATATCTGCTCATAAGACTTGTCTAAAACGTTCTTTTACTCTCCTCATGCCATCCTCTTCACCCAATTCTTCCATATGATAAATTCTAGGAAAAACTAAACCAAATATTGTGAACTCACCCAGTTTCCTGGCAGGTTGAAATAAGCAGTCCTAGTAGATTCCTCTCATACAGTCATAATTGGTTCTTCTACAAGCAAAGGATCTCCATTAACCTCTTAAGCTATGTCACACACTTTCACCTACAATTTTATTTTTTCCTATATCTACACCTTACCATACACATCTCACCTTTTCTGTACTGATCCACCTTCAAGCTAGCATGCACATCTGATAATCTAAATTCACTATTTTCACTCCTCTTTTGTTATATTCTCTAATAAAGTCATGCTCTTCATTACTCAATTAATACAAATAGTCTTTATTCAAATTAGTATTATCTCTGATTGATATGTGCAATCAATCTCAAATTATCACCATATTTAATGATTTTATCATTCTCATTAATTGACCAATTCTCTTTGGACGTTAGGAAAAAGAATCTCTTCATGATTGAAAATAGCTTTATATAACCTGAAATATATCCCACAGGAATCAGTACGCACACCAAAATACCAGCTAATAGTAATATTGGTATAATTAGTAATGCCAGTACAACATCTGTTCTTTCCCATCTCTTTTCTTCTTTTGTTCTTGTTGCTTTACAAACAATTATAAAACAAGAAAAGGGGAAAAAAACAACAATCAGCATTTTAGTCTTTTTCATAGTACATTTTTCAAAAAAATTCAAAACATTCTGTCGAAGGTCTTCTAGACTTCAGGAGTTATTTTCACGAGAAACCTCAAAACATGGCTCTTCGATAGACCTCCTCCTTGATGAACTGGATCCTGCACCTCCTCCCCTCCCCAGCGCCTTGAGACCCTTACGGGTGAGTAGTTGCACTCAACAAACGCATGATTGATTGATTGATTTCAACTTCTTAGGCAAAAGTCTTTACAAATAATTTTATGCTTTTGATTAAAGCTGGTTAATAAAAGTCCCTATTTCATATTTTGGGATAGCTCTTCTTCACTGTCGAAATGATATTGACTCTTGTTCCTTTGGAAATAATCCCCCTTATAGTTGTCTACTTCTTCCTCCTCTGATACTGTAGCTAAGAACAGCAACTCTGCTGAGGCATATTTTAACTCTCCTTCTGGTTGAACTTTTAGCTAATGATGATTCACTTTCAATAATTTCTGTATTCAACTGTCCCCCAAAATCTCTGAGTTGTTTACAGTGCTTTTGTTTTGTTTACAAGTTCTCTTTCTTTGAATATTTTCACCCTTTTCTTAATCAACAACAATCTTTCGATGTTTTATCTTCTTTGACTTGAGCCCAATTGTGAGCTGTGGCTCAGACTCGCACATGCACTTTAATCAAATCTGTATCTGACTGCTTTCCCCAAAATAATATCTTCCTTCTGAGAGGAGTCTCTTTTTTAATTGCATCTTCAATTGCACCTTGTCACTGCTTTGATCAGAGGCTGATTATTCTTGCTGCCACTCATGCTTTTCTCTCTTGCATGATAGTAGCTTTCACTCTGATTACTACGTAACTGACCTGCAGCAATTTCTTGTTCTTCTTCTGAACTTTGACTAACCTGAAATATTTGCTCATGTGTTTGCACTTTAGATTAATCTTCCCCAGGTCCAGAAAAATCCTCTCTCCCCTCTAGGTTCACACTGCGAACCTTGGCTTGGCTCTGAGCGTGATGAACACACTTTGTACTTTGATCATGTACCTCACCCATTGTTTCAACCATCCTTATTCTTTTTGTGTGAGTGGCGTGGTTGCACTGAGACACACCTGCACATTTGACAGCATTATTTGATGTTACCATGATCTGGAAAGGGCCTCTCCATATTTCTTTGAGACAGTCTTTACGAACATGTTTTCAGATAACCACCCAATTCCCCCCATCCAGTCCATGGCAGCATTGCAGTCCATTGTGTTGAGGCGTGTGCATGCTGTTGGCTGCAAGGGATGTCCAGGTGTGTGTGAAGTATTGCACTCATCGTGTGGACACGTCTTTGAAATGGGAGCACTGATCTGTACAGCTTCGTTGTTATGTTTGAGATCTAACAAGGTCAACAGAGCTATGTTTGTGGGAAGGGGCGACCGAATCGGTCCCCCCGAACTTATGGCCGAGTGCCTCGATCCCCCCGGGAAGCCATTTTGGGCGGGAGGCGCGTCTCAGCTGGTATGCCCGAAGCGGCGTAGCTGGGGCGCGCTCGTTCCCGCCCTAGAGTGGGCTGGCCTAGACACCGACGCAGCCAGCCACGCCCTCAGGGGCAGGCAGGGGCAGGTATACGCCCGCCCTGAAGACGGATAAAAAGGGACGCAAGACCAGAAGACATCCTCTTGTTCTTGTGCTCTGAAGCTGCACCTCCTCGCTGCACGTGAGCTCGGGACAGAACGAAGAGCCAATCTTGAGCGTTTTAATCTCTCTCTTTGTCTTTTAGATACTTCGTCGAAAGGATGCCCAAGAAAGGAGCAAAGAGAATGTCGACTGACCAGTTGGTTCGGGCACTCATGAAGGACATGTCCGAAATTAAGAAGCGGTTGGCGGAGCGAGACGGCGAGGAGGGATCGGGGCGTCCACCGGCCGGAGGGAAGCCAAAGAGGCCGAGAAGGGGGCCGGTCGGGGGAGACGTCCCGGTTCCCTGTTCTCCGCTCGAGGCGCCAGCCCCGGTACCGGCCCCGGTACCGGATGAGGGGAATCCGATTCCCGTGATAGTTACCCCGACGTCTGCCGGAGATATGCCTCCCGAGTTGGCGGCACAGTTAGCAGCATGGTTGGGGGACAGTAATGGGGGCGCCATGGCTACCGAAGCGCAAGCTCTCATAAAGCAGTTGCGCGAGAAACGTGATACAGCCAAGGTGCCCGCGCCGGATGCGGCGATAGACAAGCCACGAGGGACGGAAGCAGCGTCCGGTGCAGGTAAGCGGCCATTGCCGATTGCAAGGGATGAGTCAACACCCTCTCGTAGAGAAAGATTGGGGCAACATGTTCCTTTGCCAATAAAGGAAAAGATTTGGGCGGGGGAATACGTTAACATTTTCTCCCTGCTCGTTGATCACTATGAGGTCGAAACTGTTAAGGGTCAAAAGGATCTGATGCATCCGAGTGTTTGGCGCGCAAAAATGGCCGCCTTTAAAGTGAATGAAAATATTGGTAACTGGGGTAATGCTTGGGGAATTTTCACGGCAATTTTGGGGGAACGTAGGCCTGATTTGCTCCCTGAATTTCCAGTATATCAGTCACGAATTATGGGGTACTCGACATCACACCAAGGTAACCAATGGTTCTGTTATGACAACCTTTTCAGGAAAGCGATGGAGCATAACAAAAGTTTAACCTGGGACTGTTACGATTCTTTAACATGGAATAAAATGAAAGAGTCGGGAATGTTGAAAGTGCCATTGGTGGGGAGTGCTGTTAGTGAGTCCTCCCGCCAAAATGGGGGGACGCCCTTTCGGTCGGGTACGGGTACAGACGATTACCCGAGACCCGCCGGCAATACAGGGAAGAGGGGGTTCTGTTTCAATTTCAACAGAAGCAAATGTACTAGGCCCCCGGGGTCTTGTAAGTTCAAACACGAATGTAGTGGTTGTGGGGCACCCCATCCTGAGTCCTCGTGCAGAGCCAAATCGGGTGAAAATGGGGGTAGAGGAGGCGCTAAACAGGTCTGATATAGTCCGAGGGGCGCCTTTACCAACCCCGATTGATACCCTGGCGATGATTCCCTGGCTCAGCGAATACCCAGATCGTACTTCTGCTGGGGTGCTACGAAACGGTTTTTCATATGGTTTCCGCATCCCGGTGGGTAGCTTTCAGGGTGTCGGGTCGTGCAAAAATCAACTTTCCGTCTTGCAGCATACTACTGTAGTACAGGATAAGATCCAGAAAGAGGTTACCCGAGGTCGGGTTGCCGGCCCGTTTCCTGTCCCCCCGGTACCGAACTTTGTTTGTTCTCCTTTAGGGGTGGTCCCCAAGAAGGACCCGGGTGAGTTTCGATTGATTCACAATTTATCAGCCCCTCATGGCCTTTCTGTAAACGATGCAATTAATCCAGAAATGTGTTCGGTGCGGTACGCATCATTCGATGAGGCCGTAGCCATTTTGAATCGCCTGGGGCCCGGGGCGCTGATGGCGAAATCAGATATCGAGTCAGCGTTCCGTTTGCTCCCGGTATACCCGGATGATCAACGTTTGTTGGGATTCATGTTTCAAGGTTTGTATTACTTGGACAGGTGTATGCCAATGGGGTGCTCGATATCTTGTGCTTATTTCGAGAAATTCAGTAGTTTTCTGCAATGGGTTTACACGAAGAAAACAGGTTTTCGGAATGTGATGCATTACCTCGATGATTTTCTGTTCCTTGGGGCCGCTGGGGATGATGAATGTGCCCGGGCCTTGACTGAATTTTGTGTTTTAATGAATCAATTTGGCGTGCCGTTGGCACCAGGTAAAACTGTGGGTCCCACGACTTGCCTCGAGTTCCTCGGGATCGAGTTGGACTCTAGTGAGGGTTGTTTTCGTTTACCAGCTTCCAAAGTATCGAAATTCAAGACAGCCCTGCAAATGTGTATCACTGCATCTAAAGTGACGCTGCATCAATTGCAGCAATTGGTGGGGAAGTTGAATTTTGCCTTAAGGGTGATCCCGATGGCCCGCCCCTTCTCCCGTTCGATTGCACAGGCGATGGTCGGCCTAAAAGAGGGTCACCATCGCACGAGGTTATCGGCCGAGGTCCGCCAAGACATGCGTATTTGGTTAGCATTCTTGGCGGATTTCAATGGTCGAGTCGTCTGGAACAAACCGGCCTTGTCCTCTGAAGAGCTGGGTCTATGGACGGATTCAGCGGGAAGCATGGGTTTCGGCGCCATCTTCGGCACAAAATGGTCGGCACAAAAGTGGCCAACATGGTGGCACGATGAGGGGCTGACGAGTAATATTGCTTTCCTTGAGCTGTTTCCTATTTTGGTGGCCCTCAGATCCTGGCCCGATGGTTTCAAAAATCATTCTGTCATATTTTGGTCTGACAATATGACCGTTGTAGAATGCATTAATAGTCAGGCAGCACGTTGTAAAATGATTTTGAGGCTGCTTAAAGAAATTGTCTTACTGTGTATGCAACTGAACGTGGTATTCAGAGCAAAACATGTCCCGGGGGTGATGAATCAGGCTGCTGATGCACTGTCTCGTTTTCAAATGCAGGCTTTCTCGGGTTTCCTACCCTCAGCGGACCCCGAGCCAGCACCCTTTCCCGAAGCTCTCTGGTCTCTCGGTGCCCCGAACTTCGTTACCTCGTGGGAGAGAGTCTAGCACCAAGGACGAGGAAGGCATACGAAGGGGCGTTTCGGGCTTATTTGGCCTTTTTGGGGACTGAGAGAGGGGGACTTTGGGGGCATGAGGATTGGGTAGTACATTTTCTGATGTCCTTGCGTAAGGCTGGGAAGTCGGTGGCTACAGCCCAGAGGCATCGTGCTGCCATCTCCTTTGTTGCCAGGGCTCATAATATCCAGGACCCGACAGCGTCTTTTGCTGTACAGAAAGCGCTGCGTGGGTGGCAACGCCTTGAGGGTCGCAGAGTAGATGAGAGGCGCCCGATAGGTCTGGATAGGTTGTCCCAGTTGCTGGCCACACTCCCCGACATATGCTCGTCTCAGTTCGAGGCCTGTTTGTTCCGAGCCGCTTTTACGCTTGCATTTCACGGGGCTATGAGGATAAGTGAGCTGGTGGCAAGGAGCAAGCGGGATGTGGCGGGGGGTTTGTGCCGGGAACACGTTCAGATCAGGGGTGAGACTATGACGGTATCCTTTGTCAAGTCGAAAACCGATCAAAATGGGGTGGGAGACTGCATAGTCATTCGCAGGATTCCAGGGTCCTCCATGTGTCCGGTGAGGTGTTTAGAGGATTACCTAGCACAAAGGGTGGCATCATGGGGGGGGACAATGTTGAGACACGCGGACGCCACCCCACTGACAAAGTTTCAGTTTCAGCGGGTGCTCGCGATGTCAATTGCCGCAGCAGGCTTGGACCCGGGTGAGTTTGGGACCCACTCCTTTCGGATAGGGGCTGCCACCGAAGCTGCAGCCAGGGGTCTTAATGTGGAACAAGTAAAACGAGTGGGGCGTTGGTCCTCCAATTGTTATAAGAGGTATGTGCGGTTGCACATGTTGTGAAGCTGTAACAATGTACTCACGCTTCTTGTCTTTTGTTTGGTTTTCAGTTACGCAAGCCTTCGAGGCGGGGCGGACTATGCAGTCGACCCAACACCGGGCCAGCGGTCAGACGTCACCGGCTGTGAGAAAGGAGGTGTGGGTCGTGGGCCACTCATACGTGAGGCGTGCCGCAGACGTATTCAAAGCAGGTGACATGATTCACGTAGCTGGGGAATACGGGTACAGGATGTCCTTCTACGGAAGGGGCGGTCTCTGTATTGACCAGTTTCAAGCTTACTTTGAGGGTTTGTTAGGGCGGATGAGGTCACCGCCGTCAATAGTCATAGTACATTTAGGGGGCAATGATTTGGTCACCACCGGTAGACGACTTCTCCTGGAGGCAATGCTTTCCACCGTAAGTTGGTTGGCGAGGAGAGTTCCGGGGTGCATAATTGCGTGGTCTCATATGATCCCACGAAAAGTGTGGCGGGGGGCTATTTCGATCCCTGCTTTGAACCATTCTGTTAGGAAACTTAATAACAAAATGAGTAGGTTGTTCCGTTCCAGGACATTGCATTCTATCTCGCACGGTTGTATTAATGATGACAGTATGTATATGGGGGATGGTGTGCATTTGTCTCGGGTGGGAAATGAGTTACTCATAGGAGACTTCTTAGCATGGTTAAAAACGTTGGAACATGACCTTTAGCTAGGAGTTTTGGTGGGGGGCCCGGATAGCCGGTCAACTATCCGGGCCTGTGGCGGTAAGGTCATGATCGGTGAGCACTAATTAGTAGATCCCTATGAGTGGGCGTCACCCAACACGGATGGGAGCGCTCGGGAGAGGTGGCCATTGGCCCCTCAATGGGGAGGCGGTCCCTTCTAAGGATGGGTCGCCGGAAGTAAAGGAAAGGCGGTCAAGGCCCCTTCCTTTGTAGGAGGGGTTACAGCCCCCTCCTGGGGAATTTCCCGGGGCCAGTGACATCTGCGACGGCAGATGCGGTAAGTTGTGTGGGGTTGGGATAAGGGCCACGATACCTTCTAGATACCTCACACGAGTATTCGAACGACCTTTAACTGGCGTCGAGTTTTAGGTGCCCCCGTCAAGTCAAGGGAAATTGGTAGTAGTTGCACTTGAGGTACGCCTCCGTGCTGTCGCCCATCCCAAGTGGGAGGGGTAAGTCCGGTTAGGGATCTTGACACCGGTTATGACCTTGCTGTTGGCCCTTAAACGTTAGGTTGTACAATTTCAATATGTCAAGAAATGTTTTGTAGGTTGCTAGTTCGGCTAGGAGAACCTCTGTATTAGAGAATCTGTTAAGGTTAGCCAAACATCGCAATATGGTAATGAAATTGTACATAACATGAAACGTTTAATGTTTTAATTTTGTTTTAATAAATACGGCCGGGATGGTCACTCCATCCCACTTCCAAAAACTTCAAGAACTGTTTCCGGTTTCACTCCTTTTGGGGATTGTGTTGAGAGGGGGTGGCGGGTATCTCGGCTATATGGAAAGGGGCGACCGAATCGGTCCCCCCGAACTTATGGCCGAGTGCCTCGATCCCCCCGGGAAGCCATTTTGGGCGGGAGGCGCGTCTCAGCTGGTATGCCCGAAGCGGCGTAGCTGGGGCGCGCTCGTTCCCGCCCTAGAGTGGGCTGGCCTAGACACCGACGCAGCCAGCCACGCCCTCAGGGGCAGGCAGGGGCGGGTATACGCCCGCCCTGAAGACGGATAAAAAGGGACGCAAGACCAGAAGACATCCTCTTGTTCTTGTGCTCTGAAGCTGCACCTCCTCGCTGCACGTGAGCTCGGGACAGAACGAAGAGCCAATTTTGACCCACCCACCAGCCCCTGAAGACAGCCAGTTGTGTATAATAAAGTTGATTAATTTTGTTTTTGTTTTCGTTTCCAGGTTGTAGTGCCATGTTGATTTTGAGTTAATAAAGAATGTTCGTTTTGAGTATGTTTGCCATTAAAGATATTCAGTTAGTGTCGAATTTTGATCTATGCTCTTTCGGTCATAGTGGCCAATGTATTCTTAGGTTAATTTGCACTGTCGTATTTATTTTGGTAGGCGGTAAGGTCATGATCGGTGAGCACTAATTAGTAGATCCCTATGAGTGGGCGTCACCCAACACGGATGGGAGCGCTCGGGAGAGGTGGCCATTGGCCCCTCAATGGGGAGGCGGTCCCTTCTAAGGATGGGTCGCCGGAAGTAAAGGAAAGGCGGTCAAGGCCCCTTCCTTTGTAGGAGGGGTTACAGCCCCCTCCTGGGGAATTTCCCGGGGCCAGTGACATCTGCGACGGCAGATGCGGTAAGTTGTGTGGGGTTGGGATAAGGGCCACGATACCTTCTAGATACCTCACACGAGTATTCGAACGACCTTTAACTGGCGTCGAGTTTTAGGTGCCCCCGTCAAGTCAAGGGAAATTGGTAGTAGTTGCACTTGAGGTACGCCTCCGTGCTGTCGCCCATCCCAAGTGGGAGGGGTAAGTCCGGTTAGGGATCTTGACACCGGTTATGACCTTGCTGTTGGCCCTTAAACGTTAGGTTGTACAATTTCAATATGTCAAGAAATGTTTTGTAGGTTGCTAGTTCGGCTAGGAGAACCTCTGTATTAGAGAATCTGTTAAGGTTAGCCAAACATCGCAATATGGTAATGAAATTGTACATAACATGAAACGTTTAATGTTTTAATTTTGTTTTAATAAATACGGCCGGGATGGTCACTCCATCCCACTTCCAAAAACTTCAAGAACTGTTTCCGGTTTCACTCCTTTTGGGGATTGTGTTGAGAGGGGGTGGCGGGTATCTCGGCTATATGCATCTTGATGTTGCCACTAATGCACACTGTTAACGTATATTACTGGCTCCCACAGTTCTTCAGATACTTTTCTTGTGTGTATGGGTTAGGAGATTGTGCTGAAGAGCAGTTCCTGCATTTGTGCACAGCATATTGAAACATCACTGATGCGCACAGTATTTGGGCAGAAGCACCTGTGTTGGAGACAACACTTCTTGGGGGGCAGGGGTAGTACATGACAATATTTACAGTACCTTGTACAGTTGGTGCAAATAGTTTTACGCGAATATTTTGCATGTAGTGTTCATAGTGTACAAAAAGAGCATGGTATTAAAGGCGATTGGGGTGAAAATCTGTGCATCATGATGTTCTAATCAATATCGGCCCCTCCAGTCTTTCTGCTGGAAACTGGTGAACCTAGTATGGTGTGGGAAGACTGGAGAGATGCATTTGAAACCTATTTCGAAGCCACTGGGGGTGATGTGTATGTAGCAAAATGCAAATTGGTGATGCTTAAACATTGTTTGGGCAGTGAGGGTCGAAAAGTTCTTATAAATCTGCCCATTCCGACAACAGATAATGGTGATATTCATGAGGGATCTGATGGAGATGATGAGGATGCATACGAAGAAGTGATGAAAGCATTAGAGGGAAATGTTGGGAAGGAAATAAGTATTGTGGTTGAGAGGCATACGTTTTTTTCCCGAGCACAAAAGCAAGGCAAAACAATTGATCAATATGTTGCAGCACTAAGGTGATTGTCCATGACATGCAAATTTAAAAGACCTCAGCAACAAGATTATCAGAGACCAATTGATCAATAGGCTCTAGAATGTCAAAGAGCAAGAAAAGGTTTTATATTTAAAGGATCCCACTTTAGAGAGCTATGTTAAGGATTTCGGGTGCTACGTACAAGGGTAATATGGGAAATAACCATTACAACAAATGCATTACAACACACTACCTTTACAAAGTGGGCGTTACAACGAAGCTGCATTTACATTGCATGCCATTACAATGCATACCATTACAACGCATGCCATTGCAATGCATTATAAGGTAAGTAATGGAGTTTTTTTTGTTTTAGGGTGGGTATGGGTTTGGGGGTACATGGGAATAGTAATTTTTACCCCCAAATTATCCAACACTTACCCTACTGTTGCACTCACTGGAGTGGGAACAGTAATTTTTGCCCCTACACTATCCAACACTTACCCTACTGTTGCACCAACTGGAGTGGGAATAGTAATTCTACCCCTACACTATCCAAAACTTACCCCACTGTTACCCTAAAAGTATTATGCGCTGTTATGGTATGCATTGTAATGGAATGCGTTGTAGAGGTAGTTTCTAAAATGCATTGTAATGCCATGCGTTGTAAAATGATGTGTTGTAAAGGTAAATGCAATGTAAAAACTGCATTATGAAGGCATGCATTGTAATTGTTTGTGTTGTAACGTCATTTATTCGGGTAATATAGAGGCAGAATCATCTAATCGGGTACATACTATAAAGATTGGTGGGAGCAGGAACAATAAGAGTGATTAACACAAAACTAAGTTTCCAGTTTCGGAGAACAAGACAACTTGTTTCAGGTGTGGGAGCATAAAGCAAGCAGCTGAAGCTAACAATTGTCAAGCCATCAAAAGCAAGTGTTTTAGGTGCAATAACGTAGTCCATTTTTCTAGAGTATACAAATTGCCTACTAGAGCATTCAGTAAAATCTGTGAATTTGTTGGAAGAGCGAGGTGATGGTGAGTTGAGTGGAAGTGTGGATGACGTCGATGTCTTAATGGTCTGTGGGGTTGAACCATCTGAAGTGGTGCTGAATGTTCTATAACAAATGAGGAGGTGAAATACCGCCCTCCCAAATGCATAGTTGGTATGAATTGAAAGTAGGGACAGGTTTGTTGACCATTCACCCTCATCGATTAGCAGGTGTGGAAAAGCTTAGGCAAATGTGAATTGAATCCCCCTGATGTTCAACTTGAGGATTATTTTGGGGGCAAATTACCCATGTTGGAGTATTTCTGCATGACTCTGCAATTCCAGGGCAGGAAAGTGTGCGACAAAGTATATGTGGTGGAGAAAGGAAGGAAGGAGCAGCATGCTTCAGGAATGATTCTCAATCTCAACCACCCCGAACAGGTTTTGTTAACAGATTTGCAGGGTGGTGAGGAATGGGTCGCTAAATTTCCAAAACTATTAAGGAAGGAATTAGGGTGTTTTGAAGGGTTTGCACACTGCATAATTCTCAAGGAAGGGGCTTCCCCTAAAGTGAACCTTTAGTATTAAGAGGTCCATTGAAAGAAGAGCTGTAGAGACTATGTGATGTGAAAGTAATTGAGGCTATAGAGGCTTCGAAATGGTTAAGTCCCATAGTGATCACAAGGAACCCCTCAGGAAAAATCAGAATGTGTTTCGACCTTAGAGATGTGAATAGCCGCATTTTGATTGATTGGGACCCTTTACCTTGTATCAGTGAGATGCTTGCAGGAGTAATGTAAGCTAACAACACGATTGCCAATACTGGACTTACTTGGGTACTAATCGCCAAAGATCTGGTATGAATAAAGCATATCAGTCTGACATGACATTTATTACTACTTTATTTCAATGTTTTTCAAAGAAGATTTCTTATTTTTTCAAGCGAAATTTCTTGTGCATATCACAACTATATACAAAATATACAAAAAGATACAAATATTTACAATATAAATCACTATACAGTACATCCACGCTAAAGCTTTCACACCACAAACATACCATTCATATTCCTATAGACAAAAAAACCTCTGAGGTACAGGTCTGTGACACAATAAACATTTCATTAAATCATATAATGCAGTGTATAATATCATTTACAATGTTGAAGACAACAAAAATTAGTCAGACCAAATCGTATTGTGCTTGTCTTAGTACTTGAAACTATTTACAATTGACACTAGACCCAAAGGTCGACGCGTTTCGAACCCCCTGATTGCGAGGTTCTCCTCAGACCAACCACGTTATCTTAATTCTCACATTGAAATAAAGTAGTAATAAATGTCATGTCAGACTGATATGCTTTATTCATACCAAATCTTTGGCGATTAGTACCCAAGTAAGTCCAGTATTGGCAATCGTGTTGTTAGCTTAGTTCAGTTTTGACTTAGCCTTGCTGGTCAGGAGTCAAGACCCTGTTTTGTTCTCTTGTTGCAGGAGTAAAGGGCATTACATATTTCACTACATTAGATCTATCAAATGCATACCACCAGGAGCCATTGCATAAACAGTCTTGCCCTGTGATGTCATTCATCACACTAGAAGGGGTGTTTCAATTCATTCTCATGCCCTTTGGGTTGGCCTCTGCTATCTTCAAGTGGGTAATGCAAGGGGTGTTGAGGAGCATGATGAATACCCTGGTGTTTCAGGATGATGTGCTGGTTGGGGAGGGAAGTAATCAAGTGCATGATACAATTTTGATGGAAGTGTTGAAGAGAATGCCGGATGCGGGGCTAACCATTGGGCTGGTGAAATTTCATTTTGGTGTGAGGAAGGTAGAATATCTAGGCCACATTTTGGATCATAAGGACACCAAACCAGTTTAGTTTGGTTGAGGGCATTGAAAAAGGTTCCCTCTCCACAAGACAAGCAACAGTTACGATATTTCCTTGCTTTGCAGAGTATTATGACAAATTTGTGGAATATTTTGCAAAGAAAGTACATGTGTTGTGTGGGTGGATGAAAAATTGGGTGAAATGTCTTTGGTTAGAGGAGTGTCAATATTTTTCTACCACAATATTTTATTTTCAGTATATTTTTGTAGACAGAGATGTCAGCCTTGGTGTAGTGACATGCAACCTCTTCCTAGGAATGCAATGGGTTTCACGTGACCTGATAAAAGTCCCCTTAAATCAACATGTACCACAGATTTCTAGGGCTGAAACAATTGTATTACGGCAACTCCTGGTACCATTTTGTTACACTTGCAGTACCTTGCAAACAAGTTAATGCATTGTGCTAATGCATTTTTGGGTGGACTAAATTACATTCACTTAACAAAGAGATCACGACTGAAATCCTGAACTTAATATTCGCTGGGAGCCTAAAATGCAGTTAAGACAGAAAATGTAATTATAAATTTCTTCGGATGAAAATGCAAGAGGGAATTTTGCCAACAGCAGAGCTGATTACCTAATTTTCATTTGTTTTTGCAAAGGAACATCCACAAATGAACAGAGCTACTTATGGGATTTGCATTTGATAAACAAAGAACTCTACAAAACATGATATACTTAATGTGTCCTCAATTCGTATTTTAAAGTAATTCTGGTGTCACATTGTTCTGTACCAACATAAGCATCCTCGATGTATTCACTGGTTTCTCTATTTCAAGGACACAAAAAGGACAACCTCTCCCTGACTCAACTAATATTTTAGCAACTTTAACAATTGTTAATGAGTATGAAAGTTTGACCGATTTAATGGCTTGTGATGGCAGAACTGAAATAATAAATGTATTCAGAAAAACGATATATGAAATATATAGATTAAAACAAGTTAACAAAATGTAGTGGCAGGCACTGAAATGCACAAAACGATAAAATGATTAGTCGGACATATATGTGGTATACAATGAGTGGTAAAAATTAAAAAGTGGAACAATGTCAGACCCTTTTGGTGGGGCAGAGGATAAACAGGGGCTATTAGGCCTCAACCGTGGTGGTTGGGGTAGTTTGTTGCTGGTGTTCTGAAGTCCATCCTGTATGTCTCGGCAAACTGGGCCAAGTACAACCCTTTCTGCACTTGGCTCTAGGGGAAGTCAGGGCGAGTAGTCGCAGGCTTCTCAGGTGGGTAATATGGACCACATGAGATCAGGACTCAAAAAACAGGCACAATAAATTTAATATCCAGTCCAGTTCATGTATTTTGGAAAAAGAGAGTACTTTTTCATAACACAGCAGTACTCAATACTACACAATTCAATCCAATACAAAGGCGGTACTCCTGATCATGAATATCTTGCTGGTGCTTGAGCCTTTATCCCATACTCTCTCCCACCTAGGTCACCCTAGATTAATTTGTCTCCCAGCAAAATTATGGTACAAACATGAATAAGTCTTGGCTGCAGATTACATCTCCCCACAAGTCACATGTGCAATACTTCCCTGTTTCCTCAGGTTTTTATCCCTGCTGTCATAGTGGGTTGCAAATCAGGCTTTACTCCTTCATGCTTCCTTCAGAATCATCTCCAACTTCTGCTGTGGCTGCCAAGGGAGTAAGGCGCAGCGTACTTCCTCTCCATGCACCGCTGTTTTGGATGGCGTATTCCACTTCTGGGCTGCTTTGACTCTCATCACAGAAGTTGTGGCCTGACCCAAGCAGACGGACAGGTCAAGGTGGATGCAGCTCACCTCCGACTGATATGCAGATTAGGTAGACTTTCACAGTTCTCACAGGGAACCACAGAGAGACGAGGAGACCCTTTGCAGCATTGTTGGCTCCTGGCTCTGCTCTCTCAAGCACTATCCTTTGTGTGGTTGTTCTTCAGGCCACAAACCCACTAGGTCTCTCCTCCTGTGCAGTCTTTCCTCCTGCAGGACCAGTTAGATGCCTATCCTCTCTCAGTAGGCAGCTATCTAGATACTGGACATACCCTGAGCTCTTCCAGCAGAAAGTGCAGACTTCAAGTTTGTTCCCTCACCTCTGGGAGACTGGAAGTCCGGCAAATGCCAGACCTGGTTGCTTCATCCTCATACTCCTCTTCATTGGGATACTACCATTGGTACATGATGGGCTCCCATGGGGATGTTTGAAAGGTATATTGTTTATGAGCGCTTTGTGATACACCACCACAGAGTTAATCGGTGAAAATACCAGGATGTGTATCATGTGCAATTTGTAAAATGATGTCCTGCATGCCCTCTGGCGGTATACACTTGCCAGACTTGAAAATGAAACCACAATCCAATTCCAATTCCTCCAAAACATTGTAAAATGGCATCAATTCCGACCTGACAATATTTTTATTTGGCCAACGATTCTGAATAAAATTCACTAAATCTACCCACCTTGAATCTTTTCTAACACATTCTTGCCAATCAGTTTCAGAGACATTCTTAAATTTCCCTTGTAACACATCCTGAATGGCTAAAACAAAATACCTCTAGTGACTCATCATTTAATCCTTTTTGTGATATTTCTTTGGGTGGAATTACAGTACAATTGGCAGCAGATTCGGGCTCACCGTTCACTGTAGTGCCACAAGAGATGTGGAAAAGTCATTTTGTGGACAAAATTGGAGGGTGGTTACAATCCAATGATGTTATTGCCGAAAGTTTTACAGGCGGAAAAATTGATATGCTAGGGTTTAGAACCCTTGTTTTTCGTTTTAAAGGAAAGCATGCCATGGGTAAATTATATGTTGCGAATAATAGTCCACCCGTATTAGGGTGGAAAGATCAAAAGTCACTGGACATCAGCCACTCCAGTGTTTCAAGGGTTGATGTCGAACTCTTCTGAGGTTGTTGTTTTCCAAAGCTATATTTTGATTATGGGCAAGGATAAGATTCAGCAGAATACCGCTTTAAGGGGAGTTTTGTCCATTCTCAGAATCAAATTTCTTGTTTGTTCCAAGCAACAATTGTAAGCTTTCAGGAAAAAATGTAACTTTCTTAAGACGAACGACATGTGCACTCATTCAGCAGGAAATTCCATTACTTAAAATACTAACTGTGGAATATTTATCCAGAGCATCAGTTAGAATAACCAGGATGTCTATAAATTCGTTTATAATTTACAGTTTGTTCCAGGCATATCAGTAGGCATCCCTCACTGCTTAATGGAAACGATCCTCTGTCTGTCAAAGCTTATGTGGGAAGAGGAGTATAAAGAGGGTGATATGTTGCTTGCAGTTTTTTTTAGTAGATTTATTAAGGTAGGGTTATTCAGGGAAATTTAAGGTCATCCAGGAAACTCTTGGACCAAAAGATGTATTAAAATTGTTTGAGCATAGATAGACATGTTCATAATTGTTTAGTGTGAAACTTCGGACAAAGCACAGAAAATGCTTAATTCACTGTCATCCTCGTTAATTTGTTCTAGTTTGCCGTAGCAGAGTTTTGCCATGGATATTATGGTACTCATAATATGGACATATGAACTGGACGGTGTGATTAGGTACATTGTTATTTTCAGAATGGTTTGAAGTGAAGGTCATGATTAAGTTGGATACATAGTGTGTGATTAGTTCTAAGAGAAGTTTTTTTTTTTTAAGAGGCTTTTCCGGTTTTTAGTTTGACGAACAATGGTGTCGACTTTAATTCAGATTTGATGGAGAGTTTCATAAATAGTACAGGTATTGGTCAGGATACAAACATGGTTTCTGATAGTTCTACACAAAATCCTATTTCTTTGGAGTTACACTGTGTACAGGTTTGTGAAGTTTTAGATTTTGTTTTTTTTCTGTGACGTTAGTCCTGACGTTTTTGGACACCAAAACTTACAGCATCTTGAATTTTGTAGCCAATGAGTTGGAATGCTGACAAGTTCAGCAGTTTTTTTTGAAGTCACAAGATAGAAATTAAAATTATTTTGATAGGAAACATGGCAGTGTTGGACATATGGTACGTGTTAAATCTGCAAGGTAAGTTTGGAAGTTATACTCAAAGTTTTCTGAACCCAAAACTGTTGTAAGGGTTATGAATGAAGAGTATGGTCCAATTGGACGATGGCACGATTCATTATATGAGTCGGTTTGCGTTTGCAGGCAAGACTGGTTTAGAAGGGAATCTCTGTAGTGACTTGGAAAGGGTTTATTTGTGGTTGGTTGTTTTTTTTCAGTTTGAAAAGGGAGATGGCTTTGTGGGTGAAGATCCTGTCTCAAGCTCAGGATGGGTCACAGGAGCTCAGGATGGTTCACAGGTTCCTGTTTCTTTAGAGTCTCCTAGTGGTGTGTTTACTGAAGGTTCGATGTTTAACATTTCTTGTATTTATTGTTAAACAGTCTCCAAGTGGTGTGTTTACTGAAGGTTCGATGTTTAACATTTCTTGTATTTATTGTTTTTTTATTAGTTGTTTTTTTTATTGAAGAAGGGGGATGTGTAGTGATTGCATGTTCCTTTAAATGGAATTCTCTCTATGTATTGTTGAATGTTTTCTTACAAATGAATGTTCTAATGTATGTGCTGAATCTGGAGTTGGGATTCATTCTTTGGATGAACCTTCCTTCCAGCTGCATCTATTCTTCTTTGCTTAGGAATAAATCCTATACAATTCATTTCTTGGATTCCTCCTTATTTCCAATACTTTGTTACTACAGTGACTCAGCAGACTTGTCAGTATATTTTAACACACCTCCCAGAGGGTGGAAGTCTAATGAGAGGAGACCATAATATAAAAATGTGTAAGGGATGGTAATACCCTATCAAAATTGTAATCCTAACTTCCCTTTGTCAAGCAGCGCCAGCATATCCTCTCAAACTGAAATATGTTCATGGTGTTCTGTGCAACCTAACACAGCCAGACACTGTATTGTGTTGCTGTGCATAGACATCTCCTTGCATCTGGACCTGGCCAATTGTAAGTCAAGTCAGGTAGACCAGTCCAAATAACATGTTAGGGAGGAATGTTCCTTCCTTTTCTTTCCCTTCACCACATATATTGATGACTCTTATGAAAGAGAAAGTGGGACTGATACGTACAGGGACCATTCCAGATAAATGTCCCTTGCTGTACAAAGCCTTGAACGCTTGCACTATTTTGTCACCCTGAATTTCATGGGTACAAGAAAGAGTGAACCCAGAGACGTATCTACTGTTTTCACCTTCGCCAATAACACAGGTCTTAGACCCCTAGACTCTGGAGTTTCTAAGCCTTTGTGTTTCTAGGTTGCTTATGGGCACCATGGTTTAATATAACTAGAAATCAGACTTTCATTAAATGATCAGTGTTTGCTATTTCAGAAATGACAAAAACCAATTGAAATGACAAGGTAATAATGAAAGTCAGCGAAAATGTATGTTTTGCTACCATCTTGAAATGCTTCAAGGACTTATATTGTTTGTGCCACTTGATTGTATGGTGGTACTCTTGACAAAACCAGTATACCCGACTTTCCATTAAAAAAACAAGTTTGTAAGGTGCATGTTGTGATATTGCCTGCTTTTGCACAAATTGGTAATGGTGTCTCTGTCTTAGGAAGTCTACTCTGTATTTGCGGAGTTATGAGGTAACTTGTTCTACACTCTCGATAGTTGGGGGGGTCCTTTAGAGGGTTCCTTGGGCATTCCCACCTTCCAATCTGTGCATATTTGTAATTTTGTGTTAAATATTTTTGTGCAATGAAGTGTATTTCTTTTTTAAATGAAAACCTCTGAATGGACAACAATTTGTTAAGTGTTGTTTGTTGTGTTGCTGAGTGCTCAGTCTCTAGCTCTGCCTCAGTATCCTGAGAGACATGTGCAAGAAGGAGAACTTTGTTCACCGTTTGGGGTCTTCAGTGAGTGGTCACCAGTACACTTTTGTGTATAACCCTGGTTGTTGCAGTTGGGATCCAGTACCTTCTCACTGCCCTGGGAACCTCTGACCTAGATTTTACATAGGTAAGCTGTATATAAATAATCATATTTAAATTAATGGAGAGTGTGCTTTGGAGTTACTTGAACAGTCTGGTTCCTAAATCCGACACCATGTGAATTTTCTGCTCACTCTAGTAAATGTAAGAAAATGATCATGTTATCCTCCACCTGGGGGGTTTAATAGTTTAACACCTACCCTCAGGACTTTTTCTTTTATATAGATATATATATGAGTCCTTTAACTCTTCACCTCCTGTGCATCATTAATATAGGACACCATTTAGAGTCGCCGAGAACCTGTGAGATTATTTCTTCAATGGTGATATAATTATCCTGACTAAAACTATACATGAGGACAAACCTTTGCTAAATGTAGGCATCCAACGATACCAAAAGATTCCTCTTGAACGTATACAGTGGTACTTCGGCCCCTCTTCCCCTTAAGAAACTCTCATCCATCACATTGTCACAATCTGACATTCCATCTACCTGCTATTGACCAGTTCTCACCTCAGCACCACGGAGACATAAGTGTTGGCTCTACCAGATCAGATCATGAGCCCAGGGGTAGGGGGATCTCACTCAGGCTAACCATCAAAAGGGTCCTGGGTAGTGCTATGAGGCAAGTGCTATCCTGGCATTTACATGAAAGAAGGCGCTTTGGAATAACTGTCAGAACAGCTCCATAATTTGGCCCCTCTGAGTCTGATAGTATCACAACAAATCTGCATAGGAAAAGTCCAGCAGACAACACAGTACTTCATGATAATAGCAACCACCCCGAATCCCTCATACATAGCACCCCTCATGGAGAGCTATTACGTGCTTAGCATAATTGCAGTACTGATGGTGGACTTCTGTAAGAAAGTGCTATCATGCTCCAAAGATTCAGAGAGAAAGAGGTTACTCAGAACACAAACTGCAAGTAGTATACTAAATATATTTAAAAAACGTACAATTCCCACTGCACGCAGCTCAAAAATTTTAAAAACACTTAGTAAAATGTACAAAGCTCCCTCCAGTAAATATAATAGTAGTGAAAATATTTAATTACAGATAGGTTTTATTTACTATAACCATTTGAGCCACAACAACTGAAGGGAAACTGTTGCAGTACAGAAGGGTACATTTTACTACTCCCGCTCTGACCAAAACAACAGTAGGAAAAGTGTTGGATTGCAGAACAGGAAAATGTACTATTTCCACTCCACCAAGTACCACAGTTGAGGAAGGTTTGGATAGCAGAGTGGTAACATTTACCATTCTCACTCCAGACACTATAACAGTAGAGAAAGTGTTGGACTATAGAGGGGTTGAATTTACTATTCCCAGTCCAGCTAATACAACAGTAGGTAAAGTGTTGGATAGCAGAGGGGTAAAATTCACTATTCACACAACCGTCAGTACAACAGTAGGGAAAGTGTTGGATAGGGAAGTGGTACAATTTACTATTCCCACTCCAGCAAGTATAACAGTAGGGAAAGTGTTGAATTGCAGAGAAGTAACATTTACTATTCCCACTCCAATTAGTACAACAGCAAAAATCAACCAAAAAATCCTAAACAAAATTAAATTACTTCAAAACAAATTAAAATAAAAACTATAAATATATTGAAAAAATATACAAATGTATTTAATTAAAAAAGGTTTTTTAAGTGGAAACATATTTCAGTGTTAAATACATAACACACATTTCTACATGTTATTATAAATAAAATTCATAAATAACTTTCATACAAATACATTTTTTTTTTAAAATTATTTTAGAACAAAAAAATAATTATTACATAAATGTAACTTACTTACCACCATTTAACCTCACAAAACTCTCAATCTGCACCAAAAAAACAACTTTAAAAAAATTACACTATTAATACAAATATTTAACAAAAAAACAATTATCATTAATTAAATATTAATTATAAATTCATTATGATTGATGTACTTCCCACATTATACCCTCACAAAATACATAGCACACTCATAAAATGTATCAACAATTATTTACACAATTAACAAAATGTATTATCAATTTATTAGCTAATAATAATACAACAAATAATATTCATTACTTTATATTAATTTATGTCCCACCCCATCCTTCTACAAAATCCACAACCCACATAGCCAATCTAAAACAAATACTTTAATATTTCAAATAAAATTATAAATGATCAATTAAACAAATAATATATATTAAAAACTGAATATAAATTCATTAAAATTAAATAACTTCCCCACCTTAACTCCTATTAACCCCATAACCCACAACGAAAATCAAACTAAACAAAATGAATTACATAATTAAAACTCTTATTTGCCAAATAAATATTTATAGTATTTAACAAATAATTATTGAATAAATAATTCCCCACCCTTTACCCCTATAAACCCCTCAACGCACACCTATAAAAAATTAATTTAACAATTAAAGCTAACTATCAACTAATTAATTGTATTAACTAAATATTTATAAATGAATACAAAATAAATTACTTCCCACCCTTTACCCGTATAACCCCACAACTCACACCCTAAAAAATTACACAATTAACATATTTAATTTTCAATTAATTAATATTACTCAACAATGAAATAATAATTAATTACAAATAAATTACATCCCACACTTCACCTCTATAAACCCCAAAACCCGCACATGCAATTTACTTTAAAAAGTATAATACCAAATTAGCATAATTAAAGATCAATAAATAAATAATTTTAAATAAAAAATAATCATACATTTGTTGTAATTAAATTACTTCCCACCCTATACCCCTATAAAACCCACAACCCGCTACCGAACTAAACAACACAAAATGTTATTAAACTAAATTTAATAACTACCAAAACGTAACAAATATATTAAAAAATATAAACAATAATTATTCAGAAGACTACATCATATATATATTTAAAATAAAAACAAAAATAAACAACAAAAATTTTAAAAACAATTTTTTAAACAAATACATTTTTGCAAAAAAGAATGACTTCAATATTTTAAAAATCAATATTACTTACCTTCAAATTGATATCCATGACATCGATAATCTTGACATGTCACGATATTTAGACCCAATATTCTTGTACATTGATATTTTCAACTCAATATTTTGTCTGAATACCCAATACGGTCTAAGGCAGGGAAGAAGGAAGCTGGAACAGTGTATTAACCTCCTGCAGATTATGGTTAAATACACAATTGCCAAGGGGGGGCTGCCTATATCTGTTTTTTAATCAATTTTTGACCCCTTCTCATAGATCTGGGCATAGAGGCTGAGTTAGTGGCCTTCCTATATAGTCTCCATTCCAATCTATCTACCTCTGTGAGGTACAATGAGGACGGTAGCATGTCTGCCTCTTGGGAGGTCCAAAGGGGGGTAAGACTGGGGTGCATTTTTGCACCCCTGTTATTTACTTTAAATGTGGAGTTCTCTGTGCTTTTACCTTCAAACTAGCCTTTTTATACTTTTTAGGGTTTGTGATGCGTTTACGTGTAGGTTCAACATTGTATTTAGATAGCTTTGTTTTTAGGCACCTCCCGTCCAAGGAGTGGGTGTCACATGGATATACAAGGCCCGGTTAAGAAACCCCATTCTACATGGTCACGTTCTAAAGTTGATTTCTCTCCTTGAATATGATGATATTTGACACACATTCATCTGTGCGCACATACAGGATATAATTCTATGTACTTATTTTTGCTTCTATTTTCTATTCATAAGTACTCTAGAGGCCGTTTTGGTCCCAATTTTTAAAAAGGGTAACAAACATGATCCTAGATGCTACAGGCCAATATCGTTAATAGATTCAACATGTAAATTGATGGGTCGGGTGATATTGGCAAGGCTGGAAACTTGGGCCGAGTCTTCAGGTGTAATTGTGGACTCACAATACGGTTTTAGAAAAGGCAAAGGAACAAACGAGCAGTGTTTGAACCTTGCTTTGATTATGGGCAAGTACATGGGTGCCAAGAATGGTTCTATACACTTGGCATTCATGGACTTGTCCAGCGCCTTTGATACAGTATGTAGGGACAAACTATGGTCCATGATGGATTCTATGGGTTTTGAAGAACCACTGGTTACCCTGCTCCGCAGGTTACACACCGCCACAATGGTTAGGGTCAGATATGGCCGTGGTGGTGAGAAATCGAAACCCATATTATCCACTGAAGGCGTCCGACAAGGATGCATTTTAGCGCCCTTCTTATTTCTGATTTACACAAACGGCTTAGAGGGTTTCTTGTTAGAAACATCTGCTGACTTCACAAAGATAAATGGAAGACGAATTCCAATGTTGTCTTACGCAGATGACACTGTTTTAATGACACTTACCCCTAATAGTATGCAGATCACTTTGGATGCTTTTGACTCATTCATGGGCAAACTAGAATTAGGTGTTAATTTTATTAAATCTTTTGCCATGACCTGTGGTCCAAAAAATGTAAAAACACGTAAATATGTGGTGAAGAATGCCATCATTGAGAAGGTGGATAACTTTTGTTATCTGGGAAACATCTTTAACAGAAAATTGAGCTGGGAGCCCCTGCTAACAGCCCGGGTTCAGAAGGTTGCACAGCTAATTGAAGCTCTCTTCCGCTTTGCCAGCAAATTAGGCCAGCGACGTGTAGCAGAAATGACATTATTATACAAAGCTAAGTGTGTTTCTGCTTTGACCTATGGTTCAGGAGTTTGGGGCTCGCATAATTGCGAAAAAATACAAATTGTTGAAAATAAGTTCATCAAATGTTTATTATCTGTTCCAATGGGTACATCCAATATATTTTGCCATGGAGAAATTGGAATCGAGTTTATTAGTGATGTTATTCACATTGCCCCTTTAACACTATGGGCTAAGGTTTGGCAATCGGAAGAATTGAAATTAACTAAAGAAATTATTCAAGATTGCCTTAAACTTGATTACTATACTCAAATTCCGTGGCTGCGATATGTTGGAGAGACTTTTAATAACATAGGTTTAAGTAAGATGTTCACCAATCCTGAATTGTTTGGTAGTGATGCCAAGGAGACTATTAAAAATGCCTTTAGTAAATGTTTAGGTTCCTTAAAAACCACTGACCACGTGATAAATGTAAGGGGAAAATTAGTCCCCCAGTTCTATTTGTCATATATCACAAACACACAATGGCGTTTTTACCTTACGAGATTTCGCCTTGGCACCTTACACTTTTTGTTTGCTTTCCCAAAGCAGGGTGGGTGGTGGGAGAAGTTACCCTATTGTCCTTGTAACAATAGAGTTTCACAAAATACTCTCCACCTCATGCTTTTTTGCACCTTGTACAAAGCACCAAGAAACACTTTCCTTAAACCATTGCTGGCAACATTTGGAACGCGTTTTTATAAAGAGGCATATGATCATTTGTTATCACTGTCAACTGCACATATCTGTAATGCCGTTCTCAATTTTATTAGATCTGCTTTGGTGATCAGAAAAAGATATTGTTGAATTTTGTTTTAATAACCATGTAACTATGTACTGTGATCTTTTGGCTGATTAACTCAAACCTGTGTTTTTCTTTTAAAATTGTTTATGTATACTTTTATGGTTTCTATATGAAATCGAAATAAAGTTTTTGAAATGAATGAATGAATGAAGTACTCTATCAAAACACATTTGAACATTCTGTAAAAAGGCTAAGTTCATCATGCAAGATGTTATTTGTTTTGGGCACTTGGCAACAGAGCTATCACAATAGAATAAAGAAATTGCAGCCTGACTGGGGCTTCGGCATGGTAATATTATATTTACAACACCAACCCTTTGTTTAGACAGAGGAGCATTTTTCTGGCACTGAGAGGCCGACCCATGATGGAATTCCAGCTCAGCTGATTCCTGTTTACCTCATGTGAGGCATGCTGTCCAGCTCTAACCAAGATGGACAGCTTGATGACACTTACCCACAGGTAACGGGGAGTTAGAGCACCCTACAGGGATTTGGCAGATTTACCCACACTATACATGTTGCATTAGGAAGCGCTAAGTAGGAGTTCAATATATTACAGTACTTATATGGCGGCATATAAGTTCTGTTATAGCAAAATGGTGGGACTGTTTATCCTTTTCATCATTCTCGTAATATTAATCACACTCTTCTGTATCCTTCTATTTGTCATTGCAACGCCCTTATTTTACTCAAGACTCACAATGCTTCAATAAATATTGAAACACTTTACTGTGCATTTCCAGTGTATCTCTTTGGGAATGCATAAGTAACTAAACAAAAGGGTTCTAGATCTTTACCGTGATTTCCTTGGGGAGTCAGGGATGTCATGTTCTGAGGTTGCACATCCATTTTCTCCCCTTTATGGTTAGAGGTACAGATGGAGCACAGTGAGCTAGCAGGACTAAGGCCAACATGTCCAGACGGTGTGCTTGGAGTCAGTTCTGCAAAGTTCTGTTGGTAATGTTGTCCAACAAACACACAGTTTTACTTGGGGAAGTATACAATGTATGACAGGCCTTTGTCAATGAAATATGTCACTCATTATCTCTGATTGAATCTGCTACAACAATACTTATAGCCAATTACTGACAAGCTGCTCGATAACACATTGTTGAGATGCACTATAATGTGTTGCTATTCTCAGGTATAGTAATTGGTGATTAGTGTGGTACACTCTGCTACTGCACAAGAAACCAAGGGTGGTAACTGTGCAGCTCAGCACTGCCCAAGTGCAAGGGGAGAGTAATGATCATTTTGGAATAGCTAGTGTGTTATGCCTGGCCTGTACCTTTGATGCAATACACTGCTTCACATTGCGTTTCTGTATATGTGCAATTTATAGGCAAGACGCATGGCCTCATGTTCCCCAACAGGTCTGATGAAATGATTATTACAATTTGAGGACTACCTCTATTTGACAAGATGAGGGTGTATTTATGTTTACTGGGACTGTGGACACAAAAGCCATCACAAATTATGGCTTTAAGCAATTATTCCCATGTTGGACCTCCTATTATGTTCAGGAATTCTGTCCATCAAAGTATATGTACTTTAAGAGCAGAAATTCTTCACAATGAGGGTTTGTCGCCAATCCCAGCCACTGTATTTTGGATCTCTACTCCATCCTCATCCTCCTCAATTGGGTCCTCTCATCATGATCCACATCCCACGGTACATTTGTCTGTACACAGATGTTTTGGAGAATGCCACATACTAGGATGATCGTGCAGACAATAGGGGGTGAGTATAGAAATCTTCCTCCTGAAATGTTCAGGCATCTGAACTGGGACTTCAGCACACCAAATGTTCTATCCACAATGTTGCAGGTCTTGACCAGTGGCTGGTTGTAGGGTCAGTCTGACTCATTGTGGGGATGGGCTATTGGGGGCATGACCTATGGCAGCAGACCATATCCTTGATCAGCTGCAAGTTAAACAGAATTCACAACTATCAATGCTTTGGATCTCTTTTACAGCTACATTTATGCCCATGTGTGTAATGCATACTGAATGACACATACACATTTCTGATGGTATTTCAAAATATGTGTTACTTATACAGTTGGCCACAGGTTTATACATGTCCCTTCCAGTTCTCTGTGTAATAGCAAATTATGAGCAAGTCATGATACATTGTACACTTCTACATCCTGACTTTCATGTTTATCCAGGTGCTTAATGTGAATTATATTTAGATATATTCCTCCTCACTCTATGTTAAGAGCTCTCACTACATGTTTTAAGTGACAGATTATTGATCAGATGTGTGTTCATGTGCCCTCCTTAGGAAGGTTGTGACATAGCCTACATGTTTGACACTTGCATATATACATGTCCATGTTTACCCACAGATTTTGTTTGTGGCCTACATGACATTAGCACTGCCATTTCATAGTTCACATCCTTTAACATGTGATGTTGGTGCATACACTTGGTGCAGTTCAAACATGTCACATGGATTGTTATGCTACTTGTCAGCGATCAAATATTTTTTTGACAAATTAGTTGTCATGATGCACTTGGACTGACACATTATGTATAGCAATGTGGGCCATTTTTATGTAGGACACACTGATGTTGTTACAAGGAGCTGTCAACTTAAATATTAGACAAAAGACATTGGTTTGTCGCATGTATGTCTATGACTCTGACTTGTAGGGGATTGTGTAGTTCTACGCCTTTATATTTTTACTCATTACTGTAGCTAATGTATATTGAGATTGTTAATCTGAGCACACTGTGGTGACTTGTCCATGTTTGAATGTAGTATATGTTGATGACTGATGTATGACGTGTTTGGGTGCATTGAGTTTGACTTAGTCAGTTTGACATAGCTGGATTTATATGCTTTTCCTTTGAGCTACTTTGTACACAGAACTGGCGCCGCGGCCAGGGCATCTGACACTGGACTCTGGGGATCACGGTTCTATCCCTGGCTCCGGTGGCAGGGGTCTGCCCAGCACCATGTGACTCTGGGTAATAGCTTGCTTAATCTTTCCAACGGCCCCCAGCGCCAAGATACCCCTTTGGGGGTGATTCGTGAGCTATACAAGTACTGGATTTACAATTACAGAACAGGTGAACCATCACATTGGTTATGTCAGTCAATACAACCATCTACCTTTGTGAATGTGTGCACGTAGACTGTCTGTATTGCTGAGACATATGTCTGTTTTGTACTGTTATCCATCATTGTCACTTACACAGGTATGGGGCCTACACTGGCATGGCATGCCACACATTGCCTTTCCCCATACTTAATCCAATGTTGGCCCAGGAAATTTTGTTTATATAGATTTATACTGCCATGTGTGACACACTAACTCATTTCCACATAACTTGTTTTCACAACACTAATCTTGTTGACCTTTGACTGATACCAAGAGTAGGTACACCATTGTGGAGACACTATTTTCAGACTTTTCTCTTGTGTTGCCTTTGTACTCATGTTCGCTTGTCTGTCAGGCCACATGCTTTCATTGGTAATTGGTTTCCCAGTGCATTTGCTGTAGTTCCATCCATCCATACAGAGTGAAAATAAGAATTGCTAATCACTGACTTGCTGTTGCTACTTCCATTAACAAATAATTACCTGCATGAGAATTGAGACAGCATTGTGTACACGTTGCAGTATGTTGTTACCACTATGTGCGCATGACACAGTGGCCCAGATATTTGGCTCAGTGGCACTGTGCAGTAAAGCTAGTGACCTGTCTGCACTACACTGCGTCATTGAGAAGGGGCTGTAGTGCACAGTATTTAGGCCATACTGCGCTATCCTCATATTTCAACCTACACTGGCACTCAAAGTGCACCTAGCTCAAACACAGGCCTGCTTGCAGCATGCGCCTCAGGTGCCTGCATTGCATATGGATTTATTTTTTTGCAGGAGGGGTCACATACCTGCAAATGATTTGGCCTCAGAGTCCTGTTCGTCTATGTATGTGTGCCACAGAATGCAGAACACATTGGAAGCGGGAGTGACGTGGATGACTTCAATTGTTTTTCCTTGTTACACATCACCTAGGAAGACCAAATGATTTGACACATTTCTATGTTTACCTGGTGTGGGATA
The DNA here is from genome assembly GCF_964263255.1 of Lissotriton vulgaris. NCBI lineage: Eukaryota > Metazoa > Chordata > Amphibia > Caudata > Salamandridae > Lissotriton > Lissotriton vulgaris. Next base: position 1,640,892,384 of record NC_141695.1, read on the forward strand.
CATGACATCCCTCATGAACCACTGGAGTTGCATGGAGACAACCCCACACCACCAATGGTACACCTCCCTTGCACACAGTGATGGTCTACTGCATTTTGCCCAGTGTTGCATTGCTCTGTACCTTTACACCATTCAAAGGGACACAAAAAATGGCTTTGCGTGTCTTAACGTTTACTACTTGGGGGGTTGCATTACATGTGTACCATGATGCATTCTGTATGTATGAGGCTAACCCCTCATAATACGGCCCTATCTCTATCAACAGACACAGAGATGACTATTATGTCATCCATTTCTTACTGTTAGTAGGTCTGTAATGTAGTTCAGTTTTGCTTACCAACAAGTAGTCCTAACCCATATTGGCCATTCTGGAAGCGGTCATTGATGATGGAGTGCCTGAAGATGTAGGCATCATGAACACGCACTAGGTATTTTGCCAGCACATTTGCAAACATCCTCAATGTTCCATGATGACCTAGATGTTGATGTGCTTCCAGTTCCTGTACTGATGTAATGTTGCTGCAAGGGGAACCACTTGCACATGTGTGCAATCCATTGCACCCAGCACATGTGGAAATCCAGGAATAGCATTGAAGCCTTGCTTGGTGTCCAGCTGCTGTTATTATGTATTGGAGAAGAGGAGATACTGGGGTGTGAGGCAGATGACAACATCCAAGACAGAGGGTAGGAATGCAAAAAACAGATGGCTTCGATATTCCTGCCACTCTAGCTGTTGTGATCTAGATTGAACCAGATACCAGCATATGGAGGGTAGACATCAGCTTGACCTGCCGTGGGATGTTGGTAGGCCTGACAGTTGGTGGCTGCAGTCTTGGCGCTATCTAGTTCAGCAGTTCTGTTATGGACTCCCTCCTGATGACTCGGTTACATGTGTTGATCTCATCCTCCTTGAGATCAATGACTGTAGTCCGCTGGCAAAAAAATGTGCTCCTTTTTCTGCCCTGCCTACGAAGTGGGAGCGGTGTTGGTGGGCTCCTCGCAACTCCTAGCTGCAATAACATCACCTCCATGGTGTAGCTGAGCTTGCAAAAGTGTTTTATCAGGCTTATCTTAATGGACCACAGCCAATGCATCAATTTCCACACCTGGGATGCTGAGTGGCAGGAAGCTTGATACATTTCAGGCGCTGCACGCAGCTTGCCGATAATGCGTCACGTATTGTCAAACCCATAAATATCACTGCGTCGGTTTTAAACATGATTTCATGAAGGAACACCTTTCTTGAATATAATATTCTCTGTGCTCCCGTTAGGGCACTGGTCATTTACGATGCATGCCTACCACAACAGACATATTTGGCTACATGCATGAATTTGTAAATATGGAGTACTGCCTGTGCCACTTTCGCGTCAACTTAGTGACCTAACGGTGGTGCAGGCCTCGCACTAATAAGCATCTGGGGGCATATTACCAAGGGCCATTATCGCCGCTTTAGCTGGACTATTTCCCGCTACAGCAGCGATAATTTTATCGCCCTAATACCTAGCTGTCGCTAACACCAGTTAGCGACAGCTAGTAGGAGATAGCGATCATCTTGGGGCCCGATTTGCATGTCAGCGATAATTATCGCTAATGACATGCAAAGTGGGCGTGCCAAGATGTTAGCGACTGGAAACAATCGCTAATATCGCTATTTCCTATTACCAACAATGGCTTAGTTTTGGAAATATTTGCGCTAAGCGCGAATATCTCCAAAAGCTAACGCCTGCCCTGACCAGTTCTTAGCCATGTTATCCAATGAGAGGTGGATAACATGGCTAAGAGCATTGTCACAGTAATGCATGAATATCGCTGTATTTCCAGCAATATTCACGCATTTCGAATGATTGTTATCGTTTCTGAGATAAACCTTGATAATAGCAAGGTATCGCAGCAATAACAATCGTCGTAGCGCGGCGATAAAATTATTCCCATTAACCCTGCTTAGCGATAAATATCGCTATTTCTAGGTAATATGCCCCCTAGTGCTGTAAATTTCTCTCACATAAAACGAACAGTAATCTGATTCAAAAACGATATCCAAGCAAAGAGAAATGAAGCCACAATCCAAAGCAACCTAACCTAGGCTTGTCAGGCGGTGTCTAAATAGAGAAATTCTGAATAAACGACCGTGGGTTACAAAATCACCTCCTCGTCACCTCCTCTGTCAGCACTTCCAACAGCTGGTAATTGTGATGGGGGTGAGAGAAGAAACCCTGCTCTGCAAAACTGATTTTAGGAATAAATATGAATTTCTGTTGCTGTTCTTCCTCAGTTTTTGTTTTTTAAAGTAAAGGATTGAAAGGCTCACCCTGTGCAGAACTAGGGAAATCAAATGAAAGAATAACACTTTCTTAACAAAACACCCTGAAATTACGTTAAATGAATGGCAAGCACACAAACCTTCACAATAAAATCGCGCATTATGTGGTATTTTAAAAAATAAATGATCAGGTAGCATCTGCTAATTCAGAAATGTAGGACATCAGGCAGTACTCGAGCTTTACCCGCCTACCCCTTCATGCCAAAGAGTCCCCAATAGATGGCATAACCTGGTATTCTTCAGTCACAGGAACTTTATACCCTATGTATATAGTCTGTTGTAGTTTTACCCATTATAAATCAATCGTGCATCTTGTTTTCAATAAATGATGAACTAATTAAAAAAAAGCCCATGCTTTGGCTGAACCCAGACCTTCACTTTAATTTTCTCTCATTATTTATTACTGGCATTTGAGATCTAAGCAGCAGTGTAAACAAGATCACAGCCAAATGCCTATTGCTGATTCCCAGAAACCACAACAAGCAAAACATCTCTTGTGCCAGCAGAGTTATCTTAAATGTACAAGATTCGTTTGCTCTTAAAAGGAAAACAGCTTAGCAATGTTCAATACGTTTTGATGACATTTTATTGACAGAGTATAGGCTCTTGTTACAGCACACACTAAAAGGACAAGGTCACATATCAAAACACAATATGGTTCTGCATACATTTTCATAATAACCTAATCAGCTCTTTAGGGGGCCTTTAGCTATTGATATATTAGATGGAGCATTTAGCAGGAATCTGTTATATATCTGGTGCACCCATTGCCCATGCAAGTAAGAGTGAAGAGAAGTGGGTCTGGGTAGGATTTTGACAGACGACAATGAGGGAAAATTAGTTATGTATTTAATTTTCCCTCGTTATTGTCTGTCGAAATCCCCCCCAACCCGGCCCCTGCCCCACAGCTCTTACCTGCACGGGCCACGGCTGACCTGGTGACACCTGGATCAGCGGCTATGATTCACACTGACTCAGGCCAGGTAAGCAGCAGCATGCTTTAGTGACTGGGTCCACCTCCAATTAAAATGTTGATTCAATGGGTATATGAGAACACTTCACTTGCATCTTCATTACCTAATTGCTGTATTTCTAAAGTACTTGCATTTAGCTTCAGAAGCCGAAAAAAGCTATTAACAAGCGAAGAGAACCTAAATGTCCCTCCCTGCTTGCAGCAACAGCATGGTTGGATTTGATTAAAGAAGAAATAATGGAGTAATTAACGGGCTCGGCTGCAAAGGTGGACCGAGTAATTAACGGGCTCGGCTGCAGGGGTGGACCGGGAAATTAACGGACCCGGCTGCGCATGCACACCTGTGTAAGGGCGCAGCTTGTAAGACCTGACACCGGTTAGCGACCTTGCCATATCGCCATAAATGTTAGTATGCAAAAATTTTCAGATGAGGATGTTAGATTCGGATAGGAAACAAGCTGTATTAGAATCTTGTTAAGGCTAGCCGATCACAATTGTCGATATGAATGTATCGAAATGTTTCTGAATATTTTTGCATAAAATTGTATATTTTGTTTAACAATTTTAATATTTTGTATCTTAATAAATACGGCCGGGGGGTTTTGCGACCCCCCGCCTTCCAAAGACAAATCCTGTTCCGTTTCGTTGTGTTCTGGTTTGATGTGGGCATACAGGGAGAGGGGCGGTAGCCGTCACTGACCATGTGAAAAGGGGGGGCCCTTGGTCCCCCCGCCTGCATGGCGGTGCGGCGATCCCCTCTCCCCTTGCCTCCCGGTGGTGTGGGGGCGTGATCTCCCGGCGGCCAATGGTTACGCGGGAGGTGTGCGCCACACCAGCGGTCGGCCGACACCCAATCCCTGACCCGGGTGGCGTGGTGCAGTCTTCCGGGTCAAAGGGGCGGGCGTCGAGGGTTGAGGGGAGGGGGCGGCCCGCCCTCTCCCCGCATCCCTGGGAATAAAGGAGGGGGGAGCGCTCAGTTGGCCCTTCTTGACGCCTGACGCTCCCCCAAACTGGTCGTACCCCGCGCTCGGGCCTCCTAATTTTCCCCACCCACCATCCCTGGAACAAAGCTGTGTTGTGCATTATGTATACCTGTTTTGTTATTAATCGAGTGTTTCCCTTTAGGATGTATAATTGGAGCATAATGTCAGGAGACTGTTTGATGTAGACTGGATTTGTGTATATCTCTCGTATATTAAGTATTGGCTTCCCATTTTGGGGAGAAATGTTAAAAATGTAATTATCAATGATTTCTGTTTTGTTTAGGCCTTTTTTTCCCATAGTAGCTTGATGATGGTATGTCATGATATGTGTTTTAGATAGTGTAGCTGTCCTTTAGTTCCTTTTTTTCACAGGTCGTCGTATTTATTAGGGTATTCACATGCGGTAAGGTCATGACCGGTGAGCAGCTATTTTAAGGTCTTAGGGGGCGGCATCATCCTTTGGAGGTGTCCACCCAGGGGTAGGAGGGGTCACTGGCCCCTCCTAGAACTTCAGGGGCAGCTGATAACGCAAGTTAGGGCCCTCCTTCACTGGTTAAATGAAGTTCACGGGGTGGACCGAGTAATTAACGGGCTCGGCTGCATGGGTGGACCGAGTAATTAACGGGCTCGGCTGCATGGGTGGACCGAGTAATTAACGGGCTCGGCTGCAAGGGTGGACCGAGTAATTAACGGGCTCGGCTGCAGGGGTGGACCGGGAAATTAACGGACCCGGCTGCGCATGCGCACCTGGGTAAGGGCGCAGCTTGTAAGACCTGACACCGGTTAGCGACCTTGCCATATCGCCATAAATGTTAGTATACAAAAATTTTCAGATGAGGATGTTAGATGCGGTTAGGAAACAAGCTGTATTAGAATCTTGTTAAGGCTAGCCGATCACAATTGTTGATATGAATGTATCGAAATGTTTCTGAATATTTTTGCATAAAATTGTATATTTTGTTTAACAATTTCATTATTTTGTATCTTAATAATTACGGCCGGGGGGTTTTGCGACCCCCCGCCTTCCAAAGACAAATCCTGTTCCTTTTCGTTGTGTTCTGGGTTGATGTGGGCATACAGGGAGAGGGGCGGTAGCCGTCACTGACCATGCCTAAATGTCCCTCCCTGCTTGCAGCAACAGCATGGTTGGATTTGATTAAAGAAGAAATAATGGAATAACTGTAGGCTGAATGCCCATGACCTAAGGGAAGAGACAGTTGCCCAAGAACCCTGAGTGGACTCTGAGTTATATTTTAAGGAAAATGAAAGCTCTGTGAGCTTGGCAATCATGGTCTGGGAGGCCTATAAAGTTTATTACATGACAGAACATCTTGGCACATAAAAAAAGAGTAAAGCAAGGTATTACTTCCCTAGAACACCGCCGCCTGGCACTAGAGGCTACCTTTGAGGAAGCCACCAACTCCGTTAACCAACACAAAGTTGCAATATTTTGGAAAGAGTATCAGGCGCCTGCCAGCGATGATGCCAAGAAGGACATCCTGGCAATGCAGAATCGTCTATATGATGTTGGGGATAGGGCAGGGAGTCTACTGGTGTGAACCGGGAGGAAGGAGAGAGAGGCATGATGGGTACATGAAATAGTAATCAGCCGGAATGAGTCTTTCAACAAGGCCCAAGACATAGTTCACCTAGTAATATACACAATTTTATAAAGCACCCGCCTTGGCTGACGTGGTCCAAATATACACCTATCTAGAAGATATCAGTAGTATCCCTACACTCACAAAGGCGCTACTGGAGGAAGACTTCGCATTAGAAGAGATCCATGGAGTAATAGGCAAACTGAAAAGTGGGAAAACCCCAGGACCAAATGGTCTACCAGAAAAGTTCTTCAAGAGTAATGCCAGGCTTCTTGCCCCTCATTTATTTAAAATGTATGAGGTAGCCAGAAAGGAAGGGTGCCTTCTGCCAGATCTCAGATGGGCCACCATAGTGGTAATCCACAAACCTGGGAAACCGCCTAATAAATGTAATTCATATTGCCTGATCTCGCTCCTAAACATGGAGACGATGATTCTGGCTTCTATATTGGCCATGCGACTGGTACAAGTTATCTCCCCCTGATTCATAGAGATCAGTCTGGCTTTATCCTTAAAAGATTGAGACGGTATAACCTTTGTCGACTCCACAATTGGTTAGAAACAGCCAAGATGCAAACAGACCCACGCATTTTCCTATCACTCAATGCTGAAAAAGCATTTGATGTGGTACACTGGCGCTATATGATACATGTTCTGGAAAGGTTTGGATTCGGGCCAAGGTCCTCTCTGGCGCCTGATCTGCAGCAAGCTAGCAATCAAAGCATTCTACATGCAGTCGCAGGCGGCATCACGGGTGGGTGGGGGCTAGGGTGGGTCACATGGGGGCGTTGCATGTGGTGGGGGAGGCGGAAGGGGTTTAAAAAAATAAAATAAAACTTACCTTCCCTCGGATCCCGCGTTTTGCTGCTGCAGCGATCCTCAAACAGAAAGCTGCCACCCACAGGCAGCCTCCCTCCCCTCCGCTAATCACAAGTGGTGCGGTGCAGGCGCACAGAGCCCCAGCCGGGAATCTAATCGGAGGTCCTTTCCTCTATGTAGGCTGCATGCATCCTACTTAGAGTAAAAGGGAGCATGCGCATGACTGCTTTGGGCAAGCCACTCCCCCTCTGCCCTTGACCGGGACCGCCCACCCACAACCAGGCACTCCAGGCACTTCTGCTTTTTCGCAGTGCGAGAAGCAGAAATATAAAATGGTACTTTTACTATTTTATGTTTCTGCTTCTCACACAGCGAGAAAGCAGTGGGCGATGCCCCCACACCCCTATAGAGGAGCCACCACTGCCTATAGCGAACGTGAGAGTGAACGGCAACATTTTTTGGATTTCCCCATAGGAAGATGAGCGTGACAGGGCTCCCCCTTTATCTGCTTTAGTGCTAAAACAACTGGCATGCAAAATCCTAACACATCTCGGCATATCTGGCTCCATAGGTTGCCAGAAGAGAATAAAGATGAGCGTATTTTGTTATACGCAGATGGCATCCTACTGTACCGTGCGCACTCAACGGAGTCCCTGCCGGAAGCGTTTAGGATTTTTTTAGGACTACGGGGCACCCAGTGGGCACAAGATTAACTGGGACAAGTCCTGTTTATATGCGACTGGTGACGACTGGGGAGAGCCCATGATCCCACAAAGTCTGCAACGGGCCCACAACGGCTTTTAATACCTGGGCATATATATAACACAAAACAATGACAGCAATCTGAATCGCAACATCCGTAGAGTTATGGCTGAACTCCACAGAGATGTGGAAAGCTGGAGAGGACTGCTCCTCACTCTGCTAGGAAGAGCAGCCATGTACAAAATGATCATGCTACCTAAGTTGTTAAACTCCCTGATGAGTTATTTGTTAAAATAGATACTGAAGTCCGAACCTTACTGTGGAATGGGGGACACCCCAGGGTCGCACTAAAACACTCGAAAGGAATCAGTATGACAGAGGAATCTCCCTCCCTGAATCGCAAGCTTACTACTGGAGGGCTCATCTGGTGGTGGTCAATGACTGGTGTCATGCACCAGGAGATCATCCCACCTTTGCACTGGAGAGATCACAATTTCAAGCCCTCTCTTATCTACACTACCTCTCAGGAGGACGAGGAGGGTGACATCCATTACCTGCCACACAGATCACAATAGAAGCTTGGAGCCGAGCATGAAACTACATTGGATGGGACAAAAAAATAACCCGGGAGACCCCGCTCTGGGAGGGACATGATAGGTATATCCAAGGTGGGAAACTTCTTAGTAAAAGTGTCCCTAACTTCATTCATTCAGCTAAGGAGGGAATACCAACTGCATACAATGCAGTGCTTTCAATATATACAACTTAGGCACGCCTGGCAGGCAGAAAGCTTAGAAAGTGGGGACATACCGGAATACACCCCGTGGAGGGAAGGTTGCTTCAGGGCGAACAGGAAGAAAAGGCCATCTCCTGGACCTACAAAACGATTAACAACAATATGCCCAATACCCTACAGAACTTGCGAGACAGATGGGTAGGGGAAGTGGGAGAAATGTACGACACAGACTGGAATGCCGCACTTATGCATCCCTGAGAAACTGCAATAAAGTCCCAGTTGTGACGGATACAATATAAGATCCTCCACCGAGTGTACTATGATAGGGCCTGTCTACACAGAATTGGTAGGGCAGAGGACCCGCAGTGTCTCTGCAGTCATACAGAAAGGGGAACATACATACATACATACATACGCTATGGGAGTTTTCAAGAATACAGGAATATTCGAGGGACGTAATAGGGGAGCTGGTGAACATATTAAAGGACACCATACCACTAGATCCCAAATATGTACTCTTGGGTGTACCGACTGAGGTAGACCTTCCCATGACCAAACTCCACTTTCTCAATCGAGTATTGACAGTAGCCAAGAGGGATGTGGCTAAGAGGTCGGGCCACAGTAACTGCCAACCCTTAAAGAATGGATAAAGGCAATGGATATTTATGTGGCAGCAGAAAAAGTCACATACAAGGTACAAGGGTGCCCAAGAAAGTTCCGTAAGATATGGGCCTCATGGATGGAATACTATGATAGTCTTGGTGGAAGTTGCATCCAAAATTCAAAAACATGTACCACTGCCTGAGATCCTCACTGACTACTGGGTTATAGAATGGAATGGAAGTCATAGACTATTTTAAGGTTTTATATATAATTACAGCACTGTTGAATCTACCCTCCCGGCCGGACAAACCCCTAATGCTTTTTAAAACCAGTTGTGAACAAAGTTGTATATGCTGTGTCATACATTCCCAAAAAAACAATTAAGATAAATAAAAAAAAAAGAAATATTGGAATGTCTCAGTTGCCACTGGAATCAAGCTATCCAGGCTGATGAGGGCTGAAAGCCTGAAACCCGTCCTTGGATGCTTGTTTCCAGTCCAGGGAGAACCTGGCTTGGCAGTTCGGGCTGGACTGTTCCCATGGAGCACAGGGTCAAGCCTGATTTGCATATGGCTGGGTTCAAACTGGAATGGCAAGGTGAGCAAAAAAACGATGGATTTAGGCCCAGATCTCTGTACTGGGGTGAATGTATGATATTGTCTGCATTCTGTCCATCAACTGTTGTTTTTGCATGTTTCAGTTGAATCCATGAACACAAGCATCCTAAAAGGCTATACCGAAATTAACTGAAAACAATATTTTGGAAGAATGGCGATTCACTAATTAACATGCAAAGAGAATCTTGATTTCATTAAAGAAAACAGAGGCTAACATTATGCAATACCCTTTTATATATGCCCTTAACATGCAGCCATTTAAGAACATTACATTACATCAATAAGCATTAAATCTACTTTACAGCATTCAAACACCGGTCGCTGTGGAGAATTGCTATATTGTAGTCAGGTACACTCTTATCATGGAGGTGTACCATCAGTGTTGACATTGCGGTGGAAGGTTGCTCATTATTAATTGGACCGCATTTTCATCAGAGGTTTTTCAATACCTATAGATTTATATTGGTGCAGCATTGTACGGGTCTATCTGGATGCCCATGAACCAAATGATAACAATGTTTTCTCAGTGGACATTTAACATCCAGATTGAAGGGTTTCTACAGCCATTCCACACTCGGCTCGACTTGATGTTCCTCTAATCGTCTTTGTGACTAGCAATTTTCGACGCTTGAAATTGTACAGACAAAACACATGTTGGCTAGATCGTGTGCTGGGAATCCTTTTTAAACTAATAAAGTCGAGAATCTGCTAAATTGATTTGATTTGGACTTTCTGTTGGATACCAAGACTATTGATTGTATTGACCTTTTCAGATTCATATGTACCAATAAGTACATGTCTTTTGCATTTGCAAATCAACTTATACTAATGTTGGACTGATGAATTAATATAAGGGTGTGCAGTTTAGGCTTTTTTGGTTTTGAATACAAGCATTTTATTTATTTAATAAGCTGATGACGTCTCTAGGTAGTAGATGTTGATAGCTGCTTTGAGCACCCCAATCCAACTCACAGAATATCACGTTATACCCCAAGGACCTTTTGGAATAAATATATTGTCACAATCTGATCTGCGGTTCTTCATTTTTAAGGAACACTAATACCTATTTTATGTTTTATGTTGCAGGACCTGTGAGTGGCCATATGTGGTGCCTGGCTTCCTACAAGGATGGGATGAAGTACATTTATGACCCTTTTGCGACCTTTAGGGCTGTAGTAAAGTTGGAAGTGTAATTTACAAATAGTAATGGTCTTACTCTTTTGGGGGTCAGTGCAGCGTTTAATTTTTAAACAAATAGGATGAGAGGGCCACAATTTTACTCTGAAGCCTACTGCCAGAGCAGCTGAATGTTGAGGTTACCAAGGTTGTCTAGTCTTGATTTCTACCCCATGCCTCTTCATCCACCAAAAAGCTCTCCCCTACTTTATGTCACATCTGAAGTTTCCTTTTTATCTCTACATTCTCCCTTTGTCACTGTTTTGCTGTCTTTCTCTTCAACCTTGTTTTCCCCTTTTCTGCCTTTTAACAGTGGCCCCAACTGGAGCCACAGCCTAAAATGATGGGTGTTTGTATTAGCATGTTTCTCACAAAAGCCTTCTTTACTACTCCACAAACCCCTCTTTCAATTTCCTTAACCCCCTTGGCTGTGGGGTAAATTTTTCTGCGATGAGGGGGGGGAGCGGTGCCGCAGTGCTCAGGACGGCTCCCGGCCGTCATGAGTCACAGTATACATTTGCTCATGACGGCTGGGAGCCGTCCGAACTCCGCCCACTGATTAATTTGCCTGCACAGGTGGGGAATTAATCAAGCGTGGTTGGAGCGGCAACGTTCGGACGTCTCCCGGCCATAATGAGCACATGACTACTGTGATTAATGATGGCCGGGAGCCGTCCTGAGCACGGAACGAGTTAAACCCCTCCCATTGTCTAGCCACTCCCCCTGGTCCCTCCTACATGTACTACAAAACAGAAGGGGTGTGCTGAACTCTCCCCTGTGTTTGTGGAGATCGCCACACAGAAAATATAGGACAGGCAGAGGTGGAGGTCTACGTGCAAACGATTGTGGATAGCATTTTGTATTACTTGAGTAGGGCTACTGTAGTACTTCTTTTTGCACTGCAAATTGTAGTTTGTCAATAGGCTCCAAGGTTACTATATTGTATAGATTGCTTAGATTTTGCATGCTGTTGAATTAAGGAGCGGCCAATGCAGGTAAGCACGGTGGGCGGGTGGGGGTGTGTGGGGAAGTCAACACACAACAAGGGAAAATAACATTAAAAAACAGAAAAACACTTACTTTGCACTAGCCGCCTAGCCGACAGCGCATGGTAAGTGGTTTTCTTTTTTTAATGTTACTTTCCCTCGTCATCTGCTGTCGACTTCCACTCACCCCATCCCCCCAGCGCTTACCCTCACCAGTCGCTCCTGCTTAGACTGCTCACAGGATTGGTAGTGACATCACAGAAGCGGCACTTAGCCCTGCTCGGCATGATAACAAGGTGGCCTGAAATTAATTACTGCTTCCAACGGAGTTGTGCCGGATATAGGTAGAATTAATAAGAAGAGTATGAAGCTCATATCCCTCTAAATATGGTCTCAGGATCAATAACACATTTCATTTCCCATTAGAATATAATGATGCTCACCAGTCTGTTTTTATTATCGCTGCATCACATTTGATGAACTCGCATCGACAGACCACATTTACATCCCTTATTTCAAATTGAATTTGTCAGTGGCAGGCAGTGGTCTCTCCCGAGGGGCAGGAAGCAGAAACTGTTTTCTACCAGTAATGAAAGTGGAATTCATTCCCAATACTGGGAAAATAACACCATTTTATTTGCCTTTGCCTAAATTCATCTCAGGAAAATTATTTTATTAAAGGCTTGGAATTGGAGGTAGAGGTGTAATTAGGCAACAATGTATTAAGGAGTTTATTAAACTGTAAAAAAAAGCATCTCTTCTGTGTAACATTACTTTGTGCCAGATTTGGTTTATCAGTCACCGCATTTTCATTCATGCGACTGTTAATTTCAGTCGTGTAATCATTAACTGGAAACTACGAGACCCAGAATGCAAAGTGCTGCTAGACACTGAGGTATGAAGTGACTGAAGAAATCAAGCTTAACAAGGGTTGCCCGTAAGTGCAAATACTGAAGGTCTCGCACACAAGGCGAGGGTATTTGAATAATTAAGGCTGAATCGTTTCTTCTATGAGCGCACTGAAAATACTGTCGTTCAATAAATAGTTTTGCAATTGCTGTGCAAAGGGGGAAAGATGGACCTCAATTTCAAGCCTCAGAGATTTAAAATATTGACTTAAAATGTAGCAAACTGAAGTAAATTATTAACAACTTTACGTGTTTTGTGAACTTGCATTTAAAGGCTAAACAAAGCACATCGAAGCATTCATGCGTTCTCCATTTAGACACTATGAGGCAGATTTACAAGAACTGGCGCATCTCTGCATATTAGCAGTGATGCATCAGTGAAATTGCGTGACGGAAAAAAAGCCTTGCACCACCATGGATGCGTTGCATTCACAATGCGGAGCAGCATGGCACAAGGATAGACAGATGCGTGACACAACTTTTGGCGGAAAGGCAGCGCATTGCTGGAGTTGTGTACTAAACACGATGCAACTCCATCAATGGTCAGGAATGCCTATCCCCATCATGCTGCGTCACTCCTGAGGCCTGCTTCAAGCAAGCGCAAGGATTTGACTCAGTTGCGTCATAAAAGTTACTTGTCACTCTTACGAGGCTTTCTTGCGATGGAACGCCCACCCTGCATACATTATACCTGACGAGGTATAACGTTGTAAATATGTTGCATGGAGGCACATTGTTTACGATGCCGCTGTGTCACAGAAGTCACTCAACGGCAGCTTAATGTTGTCGCAAGGGGCTTGTAAATCTGCCCCCATGTGTGATCCTTGGCTAAGTGTGCAGAGAAGAAGCTTCTGATACATTGGGTAAGACTGGTACTAACCTAAAACTCCTGCTCCTGACATAACGCACCTGCAGTGATTTAGGTTAATTTACCAAATACAATTAAAGTAGCCCCCTTCAGCAAAGTAGATAGCTAAAAAAATGGGCGGGGTGCTCAAAGCCTAAGGACTTGCTATTGTGGCATGATAAATTGCACATTGTAGTCCCAGAGATGCCACGTAACATCCCACTAAAATGTGTAAACAAGTCTGGTACTGGTGAATACCTAGTTTTTTAGGGCTCGGCCTACGTCACCACGAAGTGGGGCGGAGCTCCGAGCTCCTATTGTTAAAGAAAAAAAAAAGTTTCTTTAGGGCTCGGGCCAGAAACATTCCTTAGTGCGCGAGGTTTTTTTATGGCATCTGCATAGTGATTCGTCTTCGCTGTGGTGTCTTTTTAGTAGCCTTGACGTGATAGGCTATATGTAATTTTCGTCCGCCATTTTTAGCATTTTCTGTGCGGTTTCGCGCACGCCAGTACATTAATTTTAATTAGGAGCTGACAGGGTGCCTCCTTAAGTGAATCCAGATGGCCGGGCGCATTCACCATTCAGCAGCGCTCCGCGCGCAGCTGCTGCATGCCAGGCCGGGAAAGGGCTTCATTAGCCTCACTCATCCGGCGCTGAGATAGCAAGACACGGGGGCGCACGCCCCCCTCCCTCATCGGTATCGGCGATGCTCGGCCCACTCTGCCTACCACTTGCCATGCAAACGAGAAGCACCAGTATCGAACGACAACCCTCCTGCTTCTGGGCGCTATCGAAATACAGACGTTACTTTGGTGCAGTTGATGGCGACAGAACAGCGCAGCTGCCCCCTCGTGAGCTGGGTACTAGTGAGACTGTGCCCTCGTGAACTGTGCAATAGTGAAACTTTGCTACAGTTGGTGGCAAACAGTGCAGCTGCCCCCTCGTGAGCTGGGTACTAGTGAGACTACGCCCTCGTGAACTGTGCAATAGTGAAACTTTGCTACAGCTGTGGCGAACAGCGCAGCTTCCCCCTCGTGTGCTCCGTGGCGTACAATCACCTGGTGGTTAGTTGGCATGGTTTGTTCATTCGTTCTGTCGCTTGTGACTGGAGCTGACCACGCCGCTGGTGAACAGCGCAGCTGCGCTCCCTACTGGCAGATATTAGTGAAACTGTGAGCAGCTTATGACGCGTGGTGCACGTTCACCAATTTCCATCTACACTGTGTCAGCGCCTAGAAATCCTCACGGGTGAGTGGTGCCACTACAAATCCTTGACTTAATGTCTGTCAGGAATGTAGTGACTGCGGGTCACGTAGATTCGAGGAGGGCAAAGGTCACATACTCAATGAGAGGTGGCAGCGGCTGAAGGCACGGAGTACAGAGGCTCCACTGTGTGGTCTGAGGCGCACTGAGCCGACAAGCACCTACCTCTTTTCCAATGGGTGAGAGTTTTGACTGACTGGTGTCAAACAGAGCAGCTGCACCTCAGCCGTCGGGCACAATTAAAGTTTTCTTGTCGTGTATGAAGCCAAAAACAAACACAAAGCGCCTAATTTGGGCTGGGTGCGTTTAAACCTCAAAGGGCACCGGCGAACACAAAGCACGGCTGCGTGACAATGTGAAAGCGACGACATTTTGTTAGGTTGTGACCCGAGTTTGCATCCTGGGGGGTTTTAAAGCTCTCTCAGCACCTTTACAAATTGAAATAAACGGACGGGGGTTTGCCCAAGATCACAACGTGTGGCCGAGGCTACCAGAGGCTCGCCATGCGTCCTCGAAGCCACGAAGTAGGAGCCCCGTTGGTGGTGGGATGCCCGAGTGACTAGGTTTAAGCGCCTCGAAGCCCCTCGCCATCCTCATATAGGAGCTTCCAGGGCCCAGTACATATGTCTATAGGATAAGGCTGCTGAGGGGCCCTAGACCTCCCCCCCTGAGGGTGAGTATAGCGCCCTCGCTTGAGCCTCTCCCGCCAAAAGTTGGGCACTGCCCTCCACCGACCACCCGCCCCCTGTCCACCCGCTGTCACACCCGCAGATGAGAGCAACCGCCGCCGCGAAACTCCCCACCCTCCCTCCAGGCAGCAGTGTTTTGTTGTAGCGCCTTGAAGCAGGCCGGTTTTCTGTATACATTCCCCACTTACTGCACGCGCAGTCCAGCTTCACTTTGAAAGGGGCGCCTCAGGTCACTCTCGAAAGACATACCCACCAGTTTCTGCGTACCATCAAAGAGAAAATACCAAGTGCCCCCCTCCTCCCCCCCCCATACCCAAGTTTGAACCCATCCACACCAGGGTGTTATTGGAAGGGAGGAGCATTAATAACTTTCAGCTGCCTTTGAAATACAGAACTGTCTTATTCTGGGCGCTATCCAGGCAGCTTGAGGGTTAAATTCAGCTGTTCTCTTTATTGTTATTGTTATTGTTATTGTTAATGAGATTTTATATCGCGCCTAATCACCTGCAGGCCTCTAAGCGCCAGGAAAGATGGTAGTAAACAATAACTTAGCAATATGGAAGCTGGATTATACTGTGCTCATGCTTTTGCTGAACAGGAATGTTTTTAGGCTCTTCCTGAATCGTAGTAGATTCCCTTCCCGACGCAGCGCCTCCGGCAACCTGTTCCATAACTGAGGGACTAGCACTGAGAAGGCTCTCCCTCCCTTGGTCACTAGCCTGTAGCGAGGACAGACCAGTAATTGGGAGTCTGAGGATCGAAGTGTTCTCATAGGGCAGTAAAGTTGCAGACGATCTTTGATGTAAGTTGGGGCTTTGCCATAGATTGCCCTATGGGCCGTGCATAAGTTCTTAAATTCCACTCTTTCTTTAATGGGGAGCCAGTGCAAACTTTGTAGTAGGGGAGTGGCTTTAGATCTCCTCGGTAACCTGAAGATCAACCGGGCAGCGTCATTCATTATGACCTGAAGTCTACTGGTCAGAGTTTTAGGTAAGCCAAGGTAAAGGGCATTACGGTAATCAATTCTGGAGATGATGGTGGCCGCTACTATTGATCGCATCATGGATTGTGAGAGGACAGGAGTTAGCTTCCGCAGTTGCCTAATGATGTTTGTGCAACTTCCCACAACCGCAGAGATCTGAGGGGCCATTGACAGATCATCATCCAGTTTGATCCCCAGGCTCTTTACAGACGGGCTTGGTTTTGGAGCCGAGCCCAACTCTGTGGGCCAGTAGAGATCACACCAAGGTGAGGCAGTGGATGGAATCACTAGTACCTCAGTCTTGTCAGGGTTGATTTTTAGCAGGTTATCCGTCATCCATTGCACTGTGAACCGCAAGATGTTCTGAGCTTGGAGTTGTGCGGCCGTAGTGTCATCGACACTTAGCAGCAGTTGCGTGTCGTCCGCGTAGTTATAGACTTTACAGCCCATAGTGGCCAGAGAAGCAATCAATGGTTGCAGGTAGAGATTAAATAGAAGCGGGGACAGGGCGGACCCCTGTGGCACCCCGCACTCTAAAATCCCCATCTCAGATGTTTCGTCCCCCAGTTGTATCTTTTGGGTCCTTCCTGTAAGGAATGATTGCAACCATTGAAAGGCCTGGCCCTTAATCCCAAAGTCCTTCAGTCTATCCAAAAGCAAGGCATAGCTGACAGTATCGAACGCCGCTGATAAGTCCAGCAAAATCAGGGCGCTCGGTTTCTTGCAGTCAGCCATGCCTCTTAGTTCATCCAACACCGATAGCATCACTAACTCGGTGCTGTGATGAGCACGGAAACCTGCCTGTCGCTCGTGGAGTAGATGATGAGTTTCCAGATAGAGGGACAGGAACTTTAGTACATGCTGCTCAAGAACTTTTGAGAGAAAGGGCAGCTGGGAAATAGGTCTGTAATTCTTTAACACCGCAGGATCTGATCCAGACTTTTTCAATAGAGGTCTTTAAACACGTTCTGGCAGGCACCCAGCTCTGTATTTATAATACCTACACGAACATCTCCTGCTCGCATACAATGTACTTAAAACCAACATAATTCCATGGCATTTTAGGCATATTTATTTGTGAAGGCTGGGAAAGGATTAGTAATGTTGAAGAAAAAAACACATTTACATAAACGCAGCATTTACATTCTTAAGTTTATGCCTTGCAAGGAAGCAAAGATGGCCATTTGTGCCAAACCGAGAAGTTGATTTACCTAGAGCAGTGGGCATGGCTTCTGGGCTTATTATTCTATGTTCCTAATTTTAATTTCGAGCCGTGCACGACGAGTGCGAGTTGTGCAGCACGTTCTAAACATGGGTGTCCAAAGTAGGCCCAAGAGGCAAAACCGCGCCAGATTTTAAGGCAACAAAGGTAAAATGATTTTATATGCAATTGATCAGAATCGAACTCTTTTACCTGGTTAGCAGTTAAACTAACAAACTTCCATGAATCCGGCTTATGGACAAATGCTGGACGCCACTGCTGCACATATTTGACCCACTGTTAAAATCAGTTTTTGATCTTTATTTGGGGCAGGAGGGCTTTTGACAGTGAGTGCAGAGTGACAGCAAGTGACAATGAGTGCAAAGTGACAGCAAGTGACAGTGAATGCAGAGTGACAGCAAGTGACAGTGAGTGCAGAGTGACAGCAATTGACAGTGAGAGCAGAGTGACAGTGACTGCAAACTGAGTGCAGAGTGACAGTGAGTGCAGACTGAGTGCAGAGTGACAGTGAGTGCAGAGTGACAGTGAGTGCAGAGTGACAGTGAATGCAGAGTGAGTGCAAAAGTGACAGTGCGTGCAGAGTGACAGTGAGTGCAGAGTGACAGTGAGTGCAGAGTGACAGTGAGTGCAGTGACAGTGAGTGCAGAGTGAGTGCATAGTGACAGTGAGTGCAGAGTGACAGTGAGTGCAGAGTGAGTGCAGAGTGATAGTGAGTGCAGACTGAGTGCAGAGTGACAGTGAGTGCATAGTGAGTGCAGAGTGACAGTGAGTGCGACTGAGTGCAGAGTGACAGTGAGTGCAGACTAAGTGCAGAGTGACAGTGAGTGCAGAGTGACAGTGAGTGCAGAGTGACAGTGAGTGCAGAGTGAGTGTGAGAGTGACTGTGAGAGCAGAGTAAGTGCGAAAGTGACTATGAGAGCAGAGTAAGTGCGAAAGTGACAGTGCGTGCAGAGTGACAGTGAGTGCAGAGTGACAGTGAGTGTGAGAGTGACAGTGAGTGCAGAGTGAGTGCGAGAGTGACAGTGAATGCAGAGTGAGTGTGAAAGTGACAGTGAGTGCAGAGTGACAGTGAGTGCAGAGTGACAGTGAGTGCAGAGTGACAGTGAGTGCAGTGACAGTGAATGCAGAGTGAGTGCAGAGTGACAGTGAGTGCAGAGTGAGTGCAGAGTGACAGTGAGTGCAGAGTGACAGTGAGTGCAGAGTGAGTGCAGAGTGACAGTGAGTGCATAGTGAGTGCAGAGTGACAGTGAGTGCATAGTGAGTGCAGAGTGACAGTGAGTGCAGACTGAGTGCAGAGTGACAGTGAGTGCAGAGTGACAGTGAGTGCAGAGTGAGTGCAAGTGTGACTATGAGAGCAGAGACAGTGAGTGAAGAGTGAGTGCAGAGACAGTGAGTGCAGAGACAGTGAGTGAAGAGTGAGTGCAGAGACAGTGAGTGCAGAGTGAGTGCAGAGTGACAGTGAGTGCAGAGTGAGTGCAGAGACAGTGAGTGCAGAGTGAGTGCAGAAACAGTGAGTGAAGAGTGAGTGCAGAGACAGTGAGTGCAGAGTGACTGCAGAGTGAGAGTGAGTGCAGATTGACTGCAGAGACACTGAGTTCAGAGTGAGTGCAGAGTGACAGTGAGTGAAGAGTGAGTGCAGAGTGACAGTGAGTGAAGAGTGAGTGCAGAGTGACAGTGAGTGCAGAGTGACAGTGAGTGCAGAGTGACAGTGAGTGCAGAGTGACAGTAGAGTGACACTGATTGCAGAGTGACAGTGAGTGCAGAGTGACAGCAGAGTGACACTGATTGCAGAGTGACACTGATTGCAGAGTGACACTGATTGCAGAGTGACAGTGAGTGCAGAGTGACAGTGATTGCAGAGTGACACTGATTGCAGAGTGACAGTGAGTGCAGAGTGACAGTGATTGCAGAGTAACAGTGACTGGAGAGTAACAGTGACTGCAGTGTGTGAGTAGCGTGAACAGTGTGTACATGTTCAGGGTGCACAGTGTGTAAGTGTGCAGGGTGAACAGTGTGTAAGTGTGCAGGGTGCACATTGTGTGAGTGTGCAAGATGAGTCTGCAGGATGAACATTGTGTGACTATGCAGGGTGAACAGTGTGAGTGTGCAGTGTCAGCAGTGTGTGAATGTGTAGGGGCAGTGTGTGAGTGTGCAGGAAACAAACACTCAAACTAAGTCCACCACACACATACATAACACCACACACATAAGAACACACACACACCATACACACACATACACCACACACACACCACACACACACCATATACACACCACACACACATACACGACACACACATACCACACATACACACCACACACACACCACTCTCTCACCACCACACACTCATCACCACTCACCACAACACACTCACTACCACAGACTCACCCCCACAGACTCACCCCCACAGACTCACCCCCACACACTCACCCCCACAGACTCACCCCCACATACTCACCCCCACAGACTCACCCCCACAGACTCACCACTACAAACACAACCACACACACAACAACACAACACCAGCCGTCAGTACATGCTTTCACCAGGGCCTAACAACACCAGCCATCAATGCACTTTTTCACCAAACACAAACACCATCAGGCGTACAACACCAGGCAGCCGTCAGTGCATGCTATTACAAGGCGCACTCAGCAGCAACCGTCAGTGCACGCTTTCACCAAACACACACACCATCAGCCATCTCTGCACGCTTTTACCAAACACACACCCACCAGCCGTCAGTGCACCCTTCCACCAGGCACACACACCTCCAGGTGCCAGTGCACTCTTCCACCAAACAAACACACCAACAGCCATCAGTGCACGCATCAATTGTTAACGCATCCACAATTAACTATTGTAGCAATCGCTGTATGGGACACTTTACTTTTAAACATATTCATCTAAAGCACAGCATGCAACCATTGGTAAAATTACAATCTAACCCACATAATTCCACTACACACCACATGCTTGTTTTTTTTAAGTTGAGCCTGACTAGACTAGTATGTGCTCTGCTGCGAGGCATATTGTGCTTAAATTAATACAAGCATCCCACTTACACCTTTTTTGTTTTTCTCAGTATAGATCAGCCGGAGCAAAGCATCTCTCCCTCCTCAGTGTAGATGAGAGCATCTCACCTGCCTGGTCATAGCTTTGGGTTTCTCACCTTCTTGGCTGTATCCCAGATCTTCTCACAGCCCGGCCAAAGCTCAGAGCTGGATGTAGTTCAGAGTTTTTCTCACGGTTCGATGTTGATAAAATCTTCTCTCCTGCTTTGGGTACCTCTGTGAGTATATTAAACAACTTCAAATACTGCATGGTTCACTTCATGTTTGTATCCCAGAATCTAGTGTGAATAGAGTCCAGGAGGAAATCCTAGCGACTACAAATAGTTGAGCGGTATCATTTACACCTTTTAATAGAAGGTTACACATGGCTAGCCTTGCAGGTCCACTGGGCAGTTTTGGCTATTACTGGCAAAGAGGAAGGAGTGGTCCTCACCGACAGGACCTGTGTGAATTGTTAATGTCCTTGCGTTGCAATCTAGGAGTTTTAGAAAGTGAGTGGACTTTGCAAAAGTTTTCTATGTATAATGTCTTGGAAAAGCACGTGTGTTTAACATTCTGTAGTAAAGCTTTCGATGTCTTGGGAGGTGTGAAATAGAAGGGTTGCTACCTGCTTACCACAATATTCTTCTGGTACATGCAGACCTTGGTGGGAGGATTTTCTTGGGTCCATGAGAAGCAATCCTTGTAGCCAACATCTCTTGTGGCATCCAGATCAGTGTCAAAAATGGGTCCCAGATTTTTAATCTATTCCTTAGGGTGGAGTTTAGTTTCTAATAATGCCACCAAGCGGGGGATAAAATGTGCATTCCTTTCATTTTGATTTTACTTCTGGTGTTATCCCAGACCATTTCATTTCACTAACATATATGTATATTAAATTTTTGAAGGGGCTTTCAGCCTGCGCTCTTCATCCATTTGTCTGTTGTGTCATTCACATTTTTCTTTCATTTACTACATATACAGCATCGGGCAGTGGTCAACCCACTTCAGCCATTAACTTCACTGTGAGTGTCTGCAATAATCTGTCTTCAGTAACATTAAAGGCCATCTCTTTATTAACATACATTGCTACTCTATTTTTTAATTCCTAATTTTGCTTTTATTTAATTTTTTTAGTTTATGGTTACACAAAAATCTCATTAACATTGTAACAAAATGGTACCCAATGCTTAATTCCAAAAACGTGCCTATGGTGCTCACAGCTCTTCAGAATGAAAAATGGATGTAATGTTGCTAATATACTACACTCCATAAAACAAGGGTAAAAAACATTGCCATTTACAGCGTTAATAGCTGTTACTCAAAACAACTGTGAGACCTTTTGCATTTGTAATGCTTTTTAGTAAAGGTTGTCCTGTTTCCCAGCTTATGACCACTATTTTCCTTTGGGTGGTGAGCGGAATGTGTGTAGTCACCGTGAAGAATACAGGAGCTATATCTCAATACTGGTTCATCAAAGTGCCTGAAATGCTGCGGAAACAGTATTGTTTTTTTTTTCAAAGTGATATTTTGTCTTTCGCCACACTGATAGGGAACGTCTCGTTTCTCAAAGTGAAAACTTTCAAATGGGGTTCTTAAGAGTGCAAGTCACAGAGACTTGTGACCTGAATGTATGAACTGTACCTGAATCCTATTCCAATGGTAGGTGAGGGCTTTCAGCAATCAAAGGTTTGAGGCGCCTCGTAGAGAGGACTCTGACAAGCACTAAACACTGCAGCTTCTCATCTGCACCAGATTGTTTTTTTTGTGCCAGGGCTGCTATGCATATATCTATATATATTTGTCCTCCTCTCAACTTCGTCAGATGTAGGTAATTTGAGTCCCCACTGAGCCACTCAGTATTCTGGATCCTCAGAGAATTGCATAACATGCTACCCACTTGTTTAATATCGGTGTCCATGAGCCATGCTTTCAATAACTTTAAAAAAAAGCAAGCATTTGTAATTCAATAGGTCTTGCATTAGCGAGAATTTGAACTACTGGCATTTAAAATGACAATGTCTTAAGAACACAGAACGCCTGTTGGGAATATAGTTGCGGCAAGTCTGGACTGCTGGTGCAAGTATGGGTAAACCGGATGCTTAGCAACCGAAGCTCAATTTTGACGCCCGTCGCTCGACCAGGCAGGCGGACACCGAACCTGGGGGCATATTATCAAGGGGGTTTATCTCCGCTTTTTTGGCTTTAAAAGCCAAGAAAGCGGAAATAAAATTATCTCCCTATTATATCCCGATTACCTAGCTGTCGCTAACACCAGTTAGTGACAGCTAGTAGGAGAGAACGACTATCTTGGGCCCCACTTTGCATGTCAGTGATATTTATCACTAATGACATGCAAAGTGGGCGTGCCAAGATGTTAGCGACTGGAAACAGTCGCTAACATCGCTATCTCCTATTACCAACTTTTGGAGATATTCGCGCTGATCGCGAATATCTCCAAAAGCTAACACCTGCACTGAGCAGTTCTTAGCCATGTTATCCAATGGGAGGTGGATAACATGGCTAAGAGCATTAGCTCGCTAATGCATGAATATCGCTGACTTTTCAGCGATATTCATGCATCGCGGCCGATTTTTATCGCATTTGCGATAAACCTTGGTAATACCAAGGTTTATCTGCGATAAAAATCGCCGCAGCTCGGCGATAATGTTTTCACGCTAACCAAGCAATAGTGATAATTATCACTATTGCTTGGTAATATGCCCCCTGGAGCGCAGAGAGGCTCTGACACTGACGCACATTCTGGAGAAGGGAAGGAAGATATGCAGTCCCTATTGTTGGAAATGCGCACTAGTCTAAAAAATATCGACACTAAGCTGGACACGCTAACCAAGCAGTTGGAAAATGTGCAGGCACAGGTGTCTGTACATGAAACGAGACAGGATAGCTTGGAAAATCAGCACACTAAATTCCACGAATTTCAAACCGAGACCAAAGATCAACTCTTACACATGGACAAACTACTGGGAGCAATCAGAGCAAAGAACGATGATTTGGAGGCGAGGTCTCGAAGAAATAACCTACGTGTCACAGGCATTCCGGAAACCACAGCGATATCAAAAATTGAAGATTACACACCAAGGGAACTCTATATCCTTCTATCCAGACTTCACACCGCTGGTACAGGCTGCACGGAGAGAATTCCTCCCAGCTAAGCGTCTCTTGTTGCAAGCGCAAATACCATACTCTTTGCTATACCCGGCTAAATTAAAAGTGTCTTACGATGGAACTGCACATTTTTTTACAGACGCAAAATCTGCACTCAAATTTGCCAAACATGTCGCTGGCAAGACGCCTAAAAGGCGAGAGGAGAGGGACAAACCATCTGGTGACAGGCTGAGTAATAATGATTGACTTGTTATTATGTTATACAAAAAGCACTGATATATTGTTTAGTGATGTACGCGGTTAGGTTCTGCTCCTCTCATGTTGCAATACACCGTATTGACCTGGTTCCACCGAGGGCCCCCCCCTACAGGGATAGGGTAAATGCTTAAAACGTTACACATTATGTAATGAGTAGTCTAAGTCAAGCTACCCCGGCCACCATGCGCAAATGGGGGTGTATGCCGGCTTACCCTCGCCCTGAATGTTTGTTTTATTGCCAGTATGAAGCAGCCACATGAATAATGCAGACCTATTGCCAGTTCTTTGATATGCACAGGTTGGGCAGGAAAGAAAGTAGTGACGGCATCAAATGGCAACACCAGTGAAAACATTAAATATCCTCTCTTGGAATGTAAGGGGGCTAAATGATGGACAGAAGGCGAGGCTAGTATGAGAAAAGAGAGTACTCCCAAATATTTTGAGGCCCAGAGGGGGGAGACAAACCAAGCAAAAAGGAGACAGAACCTCTAGGAGGGCCTATATTTCTTTCAACATTGAATATATCCTAAATGATTAGTCAAAAGATGCCAAAGAGAGATCTTTGAAATATTATTCAAACATGGAAAATTTTTATTAGACTATTTTGTCATTTTTGTAAAAACTTTTTAAAGACTCATATATAAAAAATACATTGCATTATCATTTCACAAATCAACATTTTACATACATTTGGTGATAGTCCTATCATTCAAAAATGCCCTCTAGTAGCAATTGATCCTATTGATCAGAGACACAGAGACACACATTCATCACACAATATCAAAATACAATAATGGACATACCTAACATAAACAGCTAAGCAAAATTATACACCCCTGTCTTGGATACGTTTTGGTCAAGTACATCATAACCAACAGAACCACTCCATCTAGGTTCCTATACGTACCCTCTCAAATACACCTTAGAGCTACCACTTATGTCAGTTAATGTCTTGTATAATTTTGCTTAGCTGTTTATGTTAGGTATGTCCATTATTGTATTTTGATATTGTGTGATGAATGTGTGTCTCTGTGTCTCTGATCAATAGGATCAATTGCTACTAGAGGGCATTTTTGAATGATAGGACTATCACCAAATGTATGTAAAATGTTGATTTGTGAAATGATAATGCAATGTATTTTTTATATATGAGCCTTTAAATATTTTTTACAAAAATGACAAAATAGTCTAATAAAAATTTTCCATGTTTGAATAATATTTCAAAGATCTCTCTTTGGCATCTTTTGACTAATCATTTAGGATATATTCAATGTTGAAAGAAATATAGGCCCTCCTAGAGGTTCTGTCTCCTTTTTGCTCAGAAGGCGAGGCTAGTACACGCATGTTTGATGAGACACAATATAGATATCGGTTTCCTGCAGGAAACGCATGTCAACGTGTCACCATCGCAGCGCCTGAGACATAGCAGATGGGGGGAGCTATACTACGTCATTTAGTCTAGCTACGTAAGGGGGATGGCTATTCTTATAAAGAAAGGGTCTGATTGGAAATGTGGCTTTTCTTATGTGGACCCAGAAGGGCAATTTGTTCTACTGAATGGGAGACTAGGTGGGGGCGAGGTGACCTTGGCAGCTGTATATGGCCCGAATACTGACTCGCCCGATTTTTTCCGACAAATATGGTCTAGAATTAGAGCGCTGGGGTGTCGCACTGTCATTTGGGGGGGGGGGGGGGGGGACTTTAATGCTGTTCTTTCAGACACTGCTGTCTGGCAAGGTACAGCTGGATCTTTACACCCCCAGGCGCGTACAGCATTGCAAGACATAATGGCTGATGGAGAGCTCTGGGATATTTGGAGGGTAAAGCATCCTGGACTGAGAGAGGGTACATGTATTTCCAGCCAACATGTGGCCTGATCCCGATTGGACTTCTGGCTGGTCTCGTACGATATAGCTGCTTGGACAGTGGAAGTATCACACATGGCACGTTCACTGTCACATCACGCACCTTGCCTTCTTAGATGGTCCCTGCCCGGAATGCCCCCATGCGCATTCGCCTGGAAACTGCCTCCCAACGCACTGCTAGATGAGGCATTCAAAGAAGAAATTAGATCCAAAATTACAATGTATTTTACCACAAACTCAGGATCGGTAAGCACTAAAGCCACGCTATGGGACGCATTTAAGATTGTAATCAGGGGGCAATGGATAGCACGACAAGCGGGAGTGCTGAAAGCCATTAGAGGTACACTTGTGGAGCTAGAAAAGCAGATTAAGGATTTGGAGGGGCAGTTCTATTCGCAGGCAGATCCCAAAACAACAGGGCTTCTAAAATCTAAACTACTTGAATTCGAAGAGGAGGCAAATCGTGAGGTGAAGTTCCTTGGCAAATATGCGGAGGCGAGGCGGTACGGGGAGGGTGACATACCGGGGCGCACTCTGGCGAATATGATTAAGAGACCTCGTGATGCCTCTTTTGTGCATGAAATAAGGGGTGCAAATGGTGATACTGTCAGGGGTCAAAGGGAAGTGCTAAATTAGTTTTATACCTTTTACTCTACCCTTTACAGAGCGGCTAAGGTGTCGAGATCTGAGAATACGCTTGAATTCCTAGAATCTATTGCACTTGTATGGTTTATTGAAAATCACAGAATGTATATGGATCTACCCATCATGACAGAAGATGTAGTACAAGTAATAAAGAGTCTCCCGTTGAATAAGGCCCCAGGCCACAGCCTCTGCATGTGGCTTGGGAGTGCCCGAGATTGAGCATGTTCTGGCAGGAGGCGTTTGATGCAGTGAATCAAATTGTTGGCAGGTCTGATTCACCGTCCCCACTTTTGGGACTTCTGGGGTTTGTACGACACACAACGCCTAAGCGACGAAAATTACATGCACTCCTGCTGCCTTATGCCCGTCGACAGGTGGCTATCCGGTGGGGCAGGACACAGGTTCCGAAATTCCAAGAATGGTTATGTGATGTAACTTATGGGCACACCCAACTGGGTTTATTCTGGGACCAAATGCCTTCAACTTCCCGACCAAAAGATATATGGGAACCCTTTCTGGAATGGTCACGGAAAAGGACGACCAGCCTGCACTAGACGACAATGATGGAGATTAGCTGAGTAAGGCTGGTTGGAATGTAGAAATGTTGTATATGACGCTGTGCAACTTTGTACTAGATGTTATGATCTGTCGAAAGATTAGACTGGATTTTGTGTATAATGTTCTCCCCCTGTGTTATACAGAACTAAACTTCGCTTATTTACATGTATATTTACGTCATCTGCTGAAACGTAAACTTCCTATGTCTAAACTCTAACAGTTGTATATACGTTGAATGGATATTGGCAGATACCACGATAACAATACTATGTTATGGTAAATTATATATATTGTGACTGCGAGGTTGCTGGCTACTTGTTGGCGCCCTGTGCCTTTGTTCTGATTTTTGTTATAAAAATCAATAAAAACAATTTTTAAAAAAATGACAATGTCTTTTATTTCTATGTTTTGAAAACTTGCAAGAGGTGCATAAACACTCACTTTGTACTTATAGTCCTCTGTTACGAGAAGCAAGGCTGTCCTTAAAAGATGTCCAGAAATATTTGTCAATGACTTAATCAACGTATTTAAAATGTAGGTATTAGCAGTTTATTTGGGTTCATTATTTATTTTGGCTTCTTAACAATGACGCTACCATAAATAAAGTAGTTTATTTCCAGCTTCCAAGCCTATGTAGGTGGCAAGGCAAAAACCCTTTGAGGTGAATGCTGAACGCTATGACCAAACATGTTTGTTAATACCTCTTTGGAACCTCAATTTTATTGCGACTGACTGGCCATATTGATTGCTTGGTGTTCTACAATGCACTCTGTAATTCTGATACAGAAGCAAAAAGTATTTCTTGGCAGTTGCTGGGAATTTCTTTGCCTGAACATGTTGCCATCTGCAGTGTGATTGCTGAGTTAAAGTTGCGTATCCCTCACAGCTTGATTTTCAGCACGCTGCCTGGATTTTCCCTTCACAGATGGCTGCAGGTGTTCCAAAAAATCTGAAATTTCTATTTCCTTTATTTTCAGCAAAACCTAATCCCCCGTTTTCATGTTTTATCAACATTTGTCTAATGTTTCCTCCACCTGTGTGCAATGCTCTTTAAATTCACAAATGACCCTGAATGGAGGATTCCAGTCGTGTTCGCTCGCTGTGTGGAGGTCAGTAGTGTCAGTCACGTGCACGTTTGTTATTTTTTAGTGTGTTACAGACTTTGAAACTAATTAAGGGGGAAAAATGAAACCACGTTTCCAAAGGTTCCTTTTCTTGGCATCAATTAATCATACCAATCTTCACATGCCTCTTGAAAATGGGGGCCATTTATCCACCAAGAAGTGCATTTTGCACTTAGTAAACTTCTATATAGTAATATTCGACCTGTCTCTTAAGTACCATGTTGCTTGTTAGGGATTTGCTGATGGGAATGTTATAATGCACAAACAAATGATGGACGGAATGCTGAATCATACATTCATCCCCAGTCAAGAGGTCTGGGTGAAATCCATTGTTCTTTTGCTCACAATGCACCCCAATTTAGACCCAACCATATGCAAATCAGTCTTGACCCTGTGCCTCATGGGAACCGTCCAGCGAGAACTGCCAAGCCAGGTCCTCACTAGACCGGAAACAAGCATCTTGGAACTGGTTTCTGGGTATTACCCTTCATCAGCCGGGCTATCTTGAATCCAGTGGCATAGTGAGTGAGCAAGGGACCCAAGTCTGGGCGTACCCATCCCACTTAGCGTGAAAAGTGCTACGCAAACAAATGATGGACGGAATGCTGACTAAATCATACATTCACCCCAAGTCAAGAGATCTGGGTTAAATCCATCATTCTTCTGCTCACCATTCACCCCAGATTAGACCCAGCCATAAGCAAATCAGTCTTGACCCTGTGCCTCATGGGAACAGTCCAGACCGAACTGCCAAGCCAGGTCCTCACTGGACCGGAAACAAGCATCCAGGGACCGGTTTCTGGGTATTACCCTTGATCAGCCAGGCTAGCTTGAATACAGTGACGCAGTGAGCAAGGGACCCACGTCTGGGCATACCCATCCCACTTAGGGTGAAAACTGGAAAGGGGCGACCAACTCGGTCCCCCCGAACGTATGGCCGAGTGCCTCGATCCCCCCGGGAAGCCATTTTTGGGCGGGAGGCGCGCCTCAGCTGGTATGCCCGAAGCGGCGTAGCTGGGGCGCGCTCGTTCCCGCCCTAGAGTGGGCTGGCCTAGACACCGACGCAGCCAGCCACGCCCTCGGGGCAGGCAGGGGCGGGTATACGCCCGCCCTGAAGATGGATAAAAAGGGACGCAAGACCAGAAGACATCCTCTTGTTCTTGTGCTCTGAAGCTGCACCTCCTCGCTGCACGTGAGCTCGGGACAGAACGAAGAGCCAATTTTGAGCGTTTTAATCCCTCTTTTTGTCTTCTAGATACTTCGTCTGGAAGAATGCCCAAGAAAGGCGCGAAGAGAATGTCGACTGACCAGTTGGTTCGGGCCCTCATGAAGGACATGTCCGAAATTAAGAAACGGTTGGCGGAGCGAGACGGTGAGGAGGGATCGGGGCGTCCACCGGCCGGAGGGAAGCCAAAGAGGCCGAGAAGGGGGCCGGTCGGGGGAGACGTCCCGGTTCCCTGTTCCCCGCTCGAGGCGCCAGCCCCGGTACCGGCCCCGGTACCGAAGGAGGGGAATCCGATCCCCGTAGTAGTCACCCCGACATCCACTGAAGATATGCCTCCCGAGTTGGCGGCACAGTTAGCGGCGTGGTTGGGGGACAGCAGCGAGGGCGCCACGGCTGCCGAAGCGCAAGCACTCATTAAACAGTTGCGCGAGAAGCGTGATACAGCCAAGGTGCCCGCGTCGGATGCGGTGATAGACAAGCCACGAGTGGCGGAGGCAGCGTCCGGTGCAGGTAAGCGGCCATTGCCGATCGCAAGGGATGAGTCAACACCCTCTCGTAGAGAAAAGTTGGGGCAACATGTTCCTTTGGCAATAAAGGAAAAGATTTGGGCGGGGGAATACGTAAACATTTTCTCCTTGCTCGTTGATCATTATGAGGTGGAAACTGTTAAGGGCCAAAAGGATCTGATGCACCCAAGTGTTTGGCGCGCAAAAATGGCCGCCTTTAAAGTGAATGAGAATATTGGCAACTGGGGTAATGCTTGGGGAATTTTTACGTCAATTTTGGGGGAACGTAGGCCTGAATTGCTCCCTGAATTTCCAGTATATCAGTCACGGATTATGGGGTACTCGACATCGCACCAAGGTAACCAATGGTTCTGTTATGACAACCTTTTCAGGAAAGCGATGGAGCATAACAAAAGTTTAACCTGGGACTGTTACGATTCTTTGACATGGAATAAAATGAAAGAGTCGGGGATGTTGAAAGTGCCGTTGGTGGGGAGTTCTGTTGGTGAGTCCTCCCGCCAAAATGGGGGGACGCCCTTTCGGTCGGGTACGGGTACAGACGATTATCCGAGACCCGCCGGAATTACAGGGAAAAGGGGTTTCTGTTTCAATTTCAACAGAAGTAAATGTACTAGGCCCCCGGGATCTTGTAAATTCAAACACGAATGTAGTGGTTGTGGGGCACCCCATCCTGAGTCCTCGTGCAGAGCCAAATCGGGTGAAAATGGGGGTAGAGGAGGCGCCAAACAGGTCTAATATAGTCAGAGGGGCGCCTTTACCAACCCCGATTGATACCCTGGCAATGATTCCCTGGCTCAGCGAATACCCGGATCGTACTTCCGCTGGGGTGCTACGAAACGGTTTTTCATACGGTTTCCGCATCCCGGTGGGGGACTTTCAGGGTATCGGGACGTGCAAAAACCAACTTTCCGTCTTGCAGCATACGACTGTAGTACAGGATAAGATCCGGAAAGAGGTTACCCGAGGTCGGGTTGCCGGCCCGTTTAGTGTTCCCCCGGTACAGAATTTTGTTTGTTCTCCTTTAGGGGTGGTCCCCAAGAAGGACCCAGGTGAGTTTCGATTGATTCACAATTTATCAGCGCCTCATGGCCTTTCTGTAAACGACGCAATTGATCCAGAGATATGTTCGGTGCGGTACGCATCATTCGATGAGGCCGTAGCCATTTTGAATCGCCTGGGGCCCGGGGCGCTGATGGCGAAATCAGATATCGAGTCAGCGTTCCGTTTGCTCCCGGTATACCCGGAAGACCAACGTCTTTTGGGATTCATGTTTCAAGGTTCGTATTACATGGATAGGTGTATGCCGATGGGGTGCTCTATATCTTGTGCATATTTCGAGAAATTCAGTAGTTTTCTACAATGGGTTTACACGAAGAAAACGGGTTTTCAGAATGTGATGCATTACCTCGATGACTTTCTGTTCCTTGGGGCCGCTGGGGATGATGAATGTGCCCGGGCCTTGACTGAATTTTGTGTTTTAATGAATCAATTTGGCGTGCCATTGGCACCAGGTAAAACGGTGGGTCCCACGACTTGCCTCGAGTTTCTCGGGATCGAGTTGGACTCTAGTGAGGGTTGTTTTCGTTTACCAGCTGCCAAAGTGTCGAAATTCAGGGCAGCCCTGCAAATGTGTATTATTGCATCTAAAGTTACGCTGCATCAATTGCAGCAATTGGTGGGGAAGTTGAATTTTGCCCTAAGGGTGATCCTGATGGCCCGCCCCTTCTCCCGTTCAATTGCCCAGGCGATGGTTGGCCTAAGAGAGGGTCATCATCGCACGAGATTATCGGCAGAGGTCCGCCAAGACATGCGTATGTGGTTAGCATTTTTGGCGGATTTCAATGGTCGAGTCGTCTGGAACAAACCGGCCTTGTCCTCTGAATAGCTTGGTCTATGGACAGATTCAGCGGGAAGCATGGGTTTCGGCGCCATCTTCGGCACAAAATGGTCGGCACAAAGGTGGCCAACATGGTGGCATGAAGAGGGGCTGACGAGCAATATTGCTTTCCTTGAACTGTTTCCCATTTTGGTGGCCCTCAGAACCTGGCCCGATGGATTCAAAAATCACTCTGTCATATTTTGGTCTGACAATATGACCGTTGTAGAATGCATCAATAGTCAGGCAGCACGTTGCAAAATGATTTTAAGGCTGCTTAAAGAAATTGTCTTACTGTGTATGCAACTGAACGTGGTATTCAGAGCAAAACATGTCCCAGGGGTGATGAATCAGGCTGCTGATGCACTGTCTCGTTTTCAAATGCAGGCTTTCTTGGGTTTCCTTCCATCAGCGGACCCAGAGCCAGCACCCTTTCCCGAAGCTCTCTGGTCTCTCGGTGCCCCGAACTTCGTTACCTCGTGGGAGAGAGTCTAGCACCAAGGACGAGGAAGGCATACGAAGGGGCGTTTCGGGCTTATTTAGCCTTTTTGGGGACTGAGAGAGGGGGGCTTTGGGGGCATGAGGATTGGGTAGTACATTTTCTGATGTCCTTGCGTAAGGCTGGGAAGTCGGTGGCTACAGCCCAGAGGCATCGTGCTGCCATTTCCTTTGTTGCCAGGGCGCATAATATCCAGGACCCGACAGCGTCTTTTGTGGTACAGAAAGCGCTGCGTGGGTGGCAACGCCTTGAGGGTCGCAAAGTAGATGAGAGGCGCCCGATAGGTCTGGATAGGTTGTCCCAGTTGCTGGCCACACTCCCCGCCACATGCTCGTCTCAGTTCGAGGCCTGTTTGTTCCGAGCTGCTTTTACGCTTGCATTTCACGGGGCAATGAGGATAAGTGAGCTGGTAGCAAGGAACAAGCGGGATGTGGTGGGGGGTTTGTGCCGGGAACACGTTCAGATCAGGGGTGAGACGATGACTGTATCCTTTGTCAAGTCAAAAACCGATCAAGGTGGGGTGGGTGACTGCATAGTCATTCGCAGGATTTCAGGGTCTCCCATGTGTCCGGTGAAGTGTTTAGAAGATTACCTAGCACAAAGGGTGGCATCATGGGGGGGGACATTGTTGAGACACGCGGACGCCACCCCACTGACGAAGTTTCAGTTTCAGCGGGTGCTCGCGATGTCAATTACCGCAGCGGGCTTGGACCCGGGTGAGTTTGGGACCCATTCCTTTCGGATAGGGGCTGCCACTGAAGCTACAGCCAGGGGTCTTAATGTGGAACAAGTAAAACGAGTGGGGCGTTGGTCCTCCAATTGTTATAAGAGGTATGTGCGGTTGCACATGTTGTGAAGCTGTAATAATGTACTCACGCTTCTTGTCTTTTGTTTGGTTTTCAGTTACGCAAGCCTTCGAGGCGGGGCGGACTATGCAGTCGACCCAACACCAGGCCAGCGGTCAGACATCACCGGCTGTGAGAAAGGAGGTGTGGGTCGTGGGCCACTCATACGTGAGGCGTGCCGCTGACGTATTCGAAGCAGGTGACATGATTCACGTAGCTGGGGAATACGGGTACAGAATGTCCTTCTACGGAAGGGGCGGTCTCTGTATTGACCAGTTTCAGGCATTCTTTGAGGGTTTGTTAGGGCGGACGAGGTCACCGCCGTCTATAGTCATAGTACATTTAGGGGGCAATGATTTGGTCACCACCGGTAGACGACTTCTCCTGGAGGCAATGCTTTCCACTGTAAGTTGGTTGGCGAGGAAAGTTCCGGGGTGCATAATGGCGTGGTCTCATATGATCCCACGTAAAGTGTGGCGGGGGGCTGTTTCGATCCCTGCTTTGAACCATTCTGTTAGAAAACTTAATAACAAAGTGAGTAGGTTGTTTCGTTCCAGGACATTGCATTCTATCTCGCACGGTTGTATTAATGATGACAGTATGTATCTAGGGGATGGTGTGCATTTGTCTCGGGTGGGAAATGAGTTACTCATAGGAGACTTCTTAGCATGGTTAAAAACGTTGGAACATGACCTTTAGCTAGGAGTTTTGTGGGGGGCCCGGATAGCCGGTCAACTATCCGGGCCTGTGGCGGTAAGGTCATGATCGGTGAGCACTAATTAGTAGATCCCTATGAGTGGGCGTCACCCAACACGGATGGGAGCGCTTGGGAGAGGTGGCCATTGGCCCCTCAATGGGGAGGCGGTCCCTTCTAAGGATGGGTCGCCGGAAGTAAAGGAAAGGCGGTCAAGGCCCCTTCCTTTGTAGGAGGGGTTACAGCCCCCTCCTGGGGAATTTCCCGGGGCCAGGGACATCTGCGACGGCAGATGCGGTAAGTAGTGTGGGGTTGGGATAAGGTCTATGGTACCTTCTAGATACCTCACACGAGTATTCGAACGACCTTTAACTGGCGTCGAGTCTTTAGGTGCCCCCGTCAAGTCAAGGGAAATTGGGAATAGTTGCACTTGAGGTACGCCTCCGTGCTGTCGCCCAGCCCAAGTGGGAGGGGTAAGTCTGGTTAGGGATCTTGACACCGGTTATGATCTTGCCGTTGGCCCTTAAACGTTAGGTTGTACAATTTCAATATGTCAAGAAATGTTTTGTAGGATGCTAGTTCGGCTAGGAGAACCTCTGTATTAGAGAATCTGTTAAGGTTAGCCAAACATCGTAATATGGTAATGAAATTGTACATAACATGAAACGTTTAATGTTTTAATTTTGTTTTAATAAATACGGCCGGGATGGTCACTCCATCCCACTTCCAAAAACTTCAAGAACTGTTTCCGGTTTCCCTCCTTTTGGGGATTGATTGTGTTGAGAGGGGGTGGCGGGTATCTCGGCCATATGGAAAGGGGCGACCAACTCGGTCCCCCCGAACGTATGGCCGAGTGCCTCGATCCCCCCGGGAAGCCATTTTTGGGCGGGAGGCGCGCCTCAGCTGGTATGCCCGAAGCGGCGTAGCTGGGGCGCGCTCGTTCCCGCCCTAGAGTGGGCTGGCCTAGACACCGACGCAGCCAGCCACGCCCTCGGGGCAGGCAGGGGCGGGTATACGCCCGCCCTGAAGATGGATAAAAAGGGACGCAAGACCAGAAGACATCCTCTTGTTCTTGTGCTCTGAAGCTGCACCTCCTCGCTGCACGTGAGCTCGGGACAGAACGAAGAGCCAATTTTGACCCACCCACCAGCCCCTGAAGACAGCCAGTTGTGTATAATAAAGTTGATTAATTTTTGCTTCGGTTTTCATATACAAGTTGTAGTGCCATGTTGATGAGTTAATAAAGAATGGTTGTTTTGAGTATGTTTGCCATTAAAGATATTCAGTTTAATGTTGAATTTTAATGCATGCTCTTTCGGTCATAGTGGCCAATGTATTCGTAGGTTAATTTGCACTGTCGTATTTATTTTGGTAGGCGGTAAGGTCATGATCGGTGAGCACTAATTAGTAGATCCCTATGAGTGGGCGTCACCCAACACGGATGGGAGCGCTTGGGAGAGGTGGCCATTGGCCCCTCAATGGGGAGGCGGTCCCTTCTAAGGATGGGTCGCCGGAAGTAAAGGAAAGGCGGTCAAGGCCCCTTCCTTTGTAGGAGGGGTTACAGCCCCCTCCTGGGGAATTTCCCGGGGCCAGGGACATCTGCGACGGCAGATGCGGTAAGTAGTGTGGGGTTGGGATAAGGTCTACGGTACCTTCTAGATACCTCACACGAGTATTCGAACGACCTTTAACTGGCGTCGAGTCTTTAGGTGCCCCCGTCAAGTCAAGGGAAATTGGGAATAGTTGCACTTGAGGTACGCCTCCGTGCTGTCGCCCAGCCCAAGTGGGAGGGGTAAGTCTGGTTAGGGATCTTGACACCGGTTATGATCTTGCCGTTGGCCCTTAAACGTTAGGTTGTACAATTTCAATATGTCAAGAAATGTTTTGTAGGATGCTAGTTCGGCTAGGAGAACCTCTGTATTAGAGAATCTGTTAAGGTTAGCCAAACATCGTAATATGGTAATGAAATTGTACATAACATGAAACGTTTAATGTTTTAATTTTGTTTTAATAAATACGGCCGGGATGGTCACTCCATCCCACTTCCAAAAACTTCAAGAACTGTTTCCGGTTTCCCTCCTTTTGGGGATTGATTGTGTTGAGAGGGGGTGGCGGGTATCTCGGCCATATGCTACAATTGCATTGGGAATTTTATACTGTCAGGAGTTGTACGTTGTCCAATGACCACTGGGTTTTGTAAGACCTATTCCAGACCCTATTCAAAGCAGCCATTTCATGGCTGGCTTATTACCCAGTAAGCAGGTAAGGTAGAAAACAAGATAATACCAACCTCCCTTTTCCTCTGGCCCCACCAAAATAAGCTACGAACACTGGTAGAACACGGCTTGAAAGGGGTAAATGAGACTGAATTAAAATAGGATTTGGAAAGCAGTTTAAAACAAGGCTGCGATAAAAGCGAAAGCACAATATTGAGGAAGCACTGGGACAAGGCTGCACCGTCCCTGCAGTGAATAAAGAAAAGAGTTCTCAAAATAAACAGATAAAGAATAGAAGTGCAAGGAGACTGTAATCGCCCGGTGCTCCTCTGTCTTGAAAGGAAGTGAGCTGTCGGCACGCAGAACCAGTCAGGTGCAGCAATTAAGAGGGGCACTTGAGGGAACCTATGGCAAGCAGCAGGCGGGCATAAACATGGTGTAGGTAATCACGAAAGGTCTTGCAGACTGCGCAGGCGCTATAGGTTCGACCTAAAAATCGTAACACTGGACTTCTGAGGAAAAATACGATCCTACAAGCAATAATATTTAGCTGCGGGGGTTATTTGCCCAGGGCCAGTAATGCCCCGCCTTTCCACATCGATTCTCACCCTCCTACCTGCAGCTAAATTAAAAGTGAAAACTACGGATACCAGAATGCACATCAGTTTCTTGAATGGTGAGGCTAAAAAAAAGAGTAGCAGAATTCTTAACCTCTCGAAAAGAAACATAGCAATTAATTTATCAGGCCAGTTTAGGTTTGAACTTCTTTTTAATAGGCTCGTTCCATAAACTTGTTTTTATTTTCTTTGCTGCACTAGATAACAGTGCATGTGTTTGCAATACTTCCCCCTCCTACCTTCCTCCCCTCCTCCTGCTGTCATTAATGGTGTGTTTGTTTTTCAGCAGTGGCACCAGTATGCGAAGCCAGGAACAATAGCCGGCAGCAATGAGAGGGGTCATGAAGAGCAGGGACAAAACACACATCGTCTTCACTTGGGAATGGTTGCTGTAATTTGAATAAGAGTTGTCGAGTTCTTGAGCGGACTTATAAGGTAAACTTAAAGGAGATGCTGCCTGGTGTATTCCATGTGGTTTAGAAGTATTATGGCCAGATTTTCCATCAGTTTGTGGCTCCTCAAGTGTTTGCATGTGGAATGAGTATGTCGTACACATGTGTGCTCCAGTGGTGTAATAGAGGCCCTCGCAGTGCGGGAGACCCCCTCAACCTACCCTGGCCTGAGAGCTCCTGATTGAGTCCGGAGGGGTAGTGGCGTAGCTAGATATATTCCCTTTGCGGCGGCCACATGTAAGAGCGGGGGGTGCTGGCCATGGCCCCTGCGTTTGCCACCCTGCGGCAGCTGCATGTGCTCCTCGCTCACCCAATCGAGTCACTCAAGCTACACCTTCCTGACAACCAGGGCGGGACTGGCTACCTGGCGTTTTGGCATGCTGCCGAGCTGGGGGCTGATGTCACAGCGGTGGGGGCTAATTTAGTTGATGGAGACCTGCGTGTGCTTTGAAATAAACAAAGCAAAAATGTTTCATTCATAACATGCAGGTCTCCATCAACGAAATCAGCCCCCAGCTCGGCAGCATGCCAAAACGCCCGGTAGCTAGTCCGGCCCTGCTGACAACACTTAATCGGAGGGCTGCTCGTCCCCTGATGTACAAGGCACTTGGCCTGACAATATTTCTCTACATGGCCGTTATAATGAGTCCTCAGAGAATTGCTCACTGTGCTGCCTATTTGTTTAATATAAATTTCCAACTTGACATTCTCCAAAATGAATAACCTACATCCAACTAAAACAAGCACTGGCAAAGACAATAGGTTTCGCATGCACAAAATCTATTGGCTCTGTCAATATTTTTTCAAATATTTGCACAGAAGTTGAGCTTTTTTGCATCATGGCTTAAAAAAAAAAATGTGTGACTTAGTGCTTTTTGTTCTATATTCGGCTGCATTTTTTGGTCTGTCCGCCACTTTTAATTTAATCTCCTCATGTCAGCATGCATTTCAAGCGTGCTTGTGAACTGTATAATTTTTTCTCTCTACGCCCTTTAACTCAACTTCTCGCAGTATCTACGATGCACCTCCCCCCCCCCTAATTCACAACCATACTAAAGCATGTTTCTCACATTATTATTTGGTGAATATTGTGGGCTGCATTTCATTTTAGCTGAACCCTCCGCCTTCACCTAATATTCCAGCTTTATATTACCACCAGGTACTGCAGAATTTATTGCCTTTCTCAATAAGTCCTAACTCTTTTACACAGTTTCAATAACTTATATTGCATAACTATTCACCATGCTAAAACTTACGACAAAAAATAACGTATTGTGAATCACATGGGCGAAACCTATTGCATTTTCCAATGCTTGTTCCTTTACTAAATACTTTGAGCGATAGTCTCAGCAGGTGTAAAAAATATAGGGGCATATTATCAAGGGGGTTTATCTCCGTTTTTTTGGCTTTAAAAGCCAAGAAAGCTGAGATAAAATTATCTCCCTATTACTTAGCTGTCGCTAACACCAGTTAGCGACAGCTAGTAGGAGATAGCGACCATCTTTGGCCCCACTTTGCATGTCAGTGATATTTATCACTAATGACATGCAAAGTGGGCGTGCCAAGATCTTAGCGACTGGAAACAGTCGCTAACATCGCTATCTCCTATGACCAACTTTTGGAGATATTCGCGCTAAGCACGAATATCTCCAAAAGCTAACACATGCCCTGAGCAGTTCGTAGCCATGTTATCCAATGGGAGGTGGATAACATGGCTAAGAGCATTAGCTCGGTAATGCATGAATATCGCTGACTTTTCAGCGATATTCATGCATTGCGACCATTATTTATCGCATTTGCGATAAACCTTGGTAATACCAAGGTTTATCTGCGATAAAAATCGCCGCAGCTCAGCAGTAAATTTTTGTCTCTAACCAAGCAATAGCGATAATTAACGCTATTGCTTGGTAATGTGCCCCATAATGTACCTATGTACATAACTGTATAGATTAGAGTACATGCTTGCTGGAAAGGGTGCGCAGGGACAGAAATATGACTATTTAAACATA
Organism: Lissotriton vulgaris; assembly: GCF_964263255.1. Lineage (NCBI taxonomy): Eukaryota > Metazoa > Chordata > Amphibia > Caudata > Salamandridae > Lissotriton > Lissotriton vulgaris. The sequence goes on from NC_141695.1 coordinate 1,640,931,407, forward strand.
ATGTAACTTGGCATTGTACGGTTGTATGTTGTTTTCATAGTAGTTTCCCTTCCCTCATTTCTAGGGACATGGTGTCACCTATTTATGTGAGACACAGCACCTCACGAAATTGGGAATTTGTACAAGCTTATATAGTACTGGTTGAGCTGATAAGATGCCTCTGAGTGTTTATGAAGAGTTTAGTAATTTTTCCTTCATAGTTTGTTAAATGCATTTTATTATTCCCCATCTGCTATTCAGTGTATAAAATGTTTATTACATGAGCATTGACTGACCTTAAGTTGACTTTGTGTCATTGTTCAAGAACATCGGTTCATCAAGGGATCAATTAAATGGACCAGCCACACAAGCAAGCCCCTCACGTGCCCAGAGGGATGGAAACATTATGTAAGGTCACACATATAGATTATTTGCTTCCGTTGTGCACTGCGTTCCATGTGGTTTGTGGACTACTAATCAGAGAGCTGTGTGTTCTGCCACGATCGAAAAAGCTAAGGTTAAATTCTTTATAACGCCCCAGAATTCCTATTTAAATGCGTCAAAGTGATGAAATAGTAAATATATTTAGGGGCACATGCATCAACCTATTTAGGAAGTGCAAACGGTGCGAATCGGTAAATTCGGCCGTTTGCACTTCCTAAATATGTGTTTGGGATGCATCAAGCATTTTTGAGTAATTCGGTATTTTTACCGAATTCCAAAAATGCGATTGCTTTTAAGGAATTGCAAATTTGCAATTCCTTAAAAGCAATGCATCATTAAAAAAAAAATTGCGATTATTCAAATTGGAAGTGCAAATTACCACGAGGTTCAACCTCGTGGTAATTTGCGAAATTGTTTAAAAATGCTTGAAAATGCATTTTTTAAACTGTCCAGTTACAGACACACATGTCCTTAGGACATGTGTGTGTGAAACATGCACTTTCAATTGCATTTCAGGGGTGCAGGGGGGGGTCCTTTGGAACCCCCCCTGCACCCATGAAATTTTCTAAATGCCACTCGCAATTTGCTACTGCCTTCCAATTGACTACATTGATTCCTATGGGCCTCTAGGCCCATAGGAATCAATGTAATGCCATTCCTTAATTGCACTTCGCAATTAAGGAATCGCAATTTCCGAAAATTAAGAAATCCTAAAAACTTTTAGGATTTCTTGATGCATAGCATTTTGCATTTCCTAAATAGCGATTCCTTAATTTTCGCTATTTAAGAAATGCAAAATCCTAGATTGATGCATGTGGGGGTTAGTTACTTATTGATCGGTGAGTTTGGAATAGACGCAATGGTCCAGTTTTAGCTTTTAAAAGCAGAGGTCAGTGGAAATGTATTTGAGGTTCATCTTTCACGTCTTGCTTTTAGTTTTTATGTAACTAACATTTTCCCAGTCTCAACAGTTGTTAGTGGTATTATTTCCTTACATCCTGCTTCAAAAGAAAGCGTTCTGATGTTAATAAGATAATGCAAACACAATATACAGTTTCCACTGCGCAGTGTTCAACATGGTAGACCATTAACTGCATATGTGGAATAACATTCCAAGATGGCCGCCATGTTTCTAAACAGTGGGCAAGTGGTGTTGCAGTACAAGGGACCTACCACTGACAAAAGCATTTGAAAAGAAATAATGTCCCAGAACCCATAATCTATAAGGTACATAAATTTCTCCCATTATTCAAAAAATTCCACCGATTGTATATTCTGGCAAATCCACCAAATATGAATCAGAAAAAAAGGCGGTAAATACTATGCTATCAAACATATTCCTCAATCTTAAAGGATATAACTAAAACTGATACTGCGCAGAGACAAGAATTAATTTGTAACAGAAAGGTACATTCTTCCTAAAAAATGCTTCCTCAATTTAATTCTAATCACCTAAAATAAATTGAACTGGACGATGAAATGCAGTTAAACCATACATAAAAACAGACCTATTCAGGCAGGAGACGCCAGACTTTTTAAACCAAAAATGGATTTAATGTATCTTTTTCCCATCTAAAATTACATGCAAGCCATTAGGGAAACTATATATCCCATGATTATTTTTTATTTTATTTCCCCCTTGTATGTTGATCAAAGAGAAATTCAGAAGGCAATTGGAGATGCTCAAATGGCATCAGATGAATTAAATATTCTGCTCAATAAATATAAAGACATTAAACAATACAAAGTATACAATAATACTAAAGGACTCACACTGCATACTGTTGGGTAAGAGGGGAGCAGCACAGACCACTGACACCTTGTTTGCATGAAAAAAGCTGCTTTATTGAAATAGGTGTGCATCACAAACACAGCCTTGCCTTTGCCTTACAAGACTGAAACCTCACCATACAAAGCTATACACTTATTTTAAGCTATCCGCCATCCGTAAAATATCTCTCACCCCCACAACTTAATTCAGCAATTCCGGGCTTGCGCCAGAGCTGGTCAACTGCAACTGAGACCTCCAAAATCCCTTTCCTCTTTTCTATATCTATTAACCTCTTAATCAATTAAACTTCCTACCTAACCATTAACTTCCTGGCTGGTCTATTTGTGTCTATCCGCTCCCTTTCAGACTGAATTGCAGCTGACAACAACATTAAACTTTGGTAAGACCTGACAACTTCTCTGCCCCTGCCACCCAGAAAAGGGGGTTCACTAGTGTGCCATCTCTTTTCTGCCCCCATCTCCCTCCTCCCTTCCCGGCGCTCGAAGTATAGCAAAAGCCCAACTGACTGATATGAAGCACCTTCTCCAGCACCATCTTCATCTGCAACAAATACAACTCCATGCCCATGAAGAAAAAATGAACCCCATCCCCTCTAAAAAGAACTCTAAATCCTCATAACGAAGATCTGAATGCTCAACTCTGCCCAGACTGATGACCCTACAAAAAGAGCACTTTTCTTAGCTAAGCTTCCCCCTAGCTCTGTCAAAGACTGCTGGCTTGACAGTTCCATGCCAAACCCGCCTGGGAATAAATTAAGTCCAAAGCACATGGCAAGCAGCTCACAACCTATTAATCTACCTCAAGTACTCCTTCATGGATTTTATCAATGCTAAACCTTTTTGAAGCACTAAATCATTCTCATCAGTGTATCAGGACAGGAGTATATTAGGGCAGATACAGCACACCATACAACTGTTCAAGCATGGCTGCAGCTCCTTTCATCTCATCCCACCCCTCCAAAACTGATCGAATAGATAGCATTATTAAAACCCAAATTCATCCTGTGACTGCTGAACCTTGTGTGAATCTCTGCCCACTTACCGAAGGTGGCCCACAATAAATATCTTCAGACCAGCAGCTTGAGGCTCGAAATCAGAAATTGTAGCAGAAATAAAAGTTGACAACCTGGACATGTTGCTGAGCAATCCCCTCCCCCAACATACGTATGGAAACAATTGAACAACCGTCTCCCCAACTCCATTATGCTCCCTCGACCCTATCCTCGCTTTCCCACTTCTGCAGCTACACCTATTCCGAAGGGGTGGGTCCCAAAACTGCACCTGTCCAAACCAATCAGAGCCAGCGCCTTGTGCATTATGGTCAACAGTTGAGAAGATGTCACTAGCATCCTTGTGTTGAAACACCCTCACCCTACTAAGGACTACCCGAGGATGGAGAGCGGCGCCCCCATGCACCAGACAAAGCAGGGCTATCCGATATACGCAAAGATTGACATGCCTGCCCTCATTCCTTTGATCCATTTTGAATTTGTACTGCCATACCTTTGATGAAAAGTGTTCTTCTGATCTGCATCATTTGTACCGAGACTCCATTGCTTTTCCATTGCCATCTCGTGTCAAACACTTCCACACGACCCACCTGGTCGTTTCTGCTGATGCCTGAGGAAAATCTAACTAACACGACAACAGCCATCTTGCAGCCTGCATTTGTGCCCAGGAACTGTCGCACACCCAACCCCCCCTGTTCTTGCAGTTCAACAGAAAGCCATGAGACACTCACACCCTGTGTAAATGATTTGTTTTCCATCTCCTGCTCCCAGCCTGGTAAACATCCTTGACACCGTGATCAGGTTATCTGGACAATGGTCTGACTTCTGGGCCTTGATCAGGGTCATTAAACAATGACCTGAAAGACCGGGCTTTGATCAAGGTGATTAAACAATGACCTGAAAGACTGAGCCTTGATCAAGCCGAGTGAACAATGATTTGTGTACCAAGCCTTGACCAGGTCACCATCTACAAACGTCGTCTGGATCTGGTTATCAACTGCAAACACTGCCCTGATTGAACAATGAACTAACAGCCAAAAGACTGAGATGAAAAAGTATAAAAGGCTTGTAAGCTGCGGAGTAAAGCAGCAGCCTAGGACTGAGAATAACACTGCCTCACCTTCACCCAGCAGACTTTCGGGGTGACTTTAAGTATGTCACTGAAATTGCAACCACAATAACCCAGGCCTCCCTGATGGATTCTTTGATTAATTGAACCTCTAAAATCAGCTCCTTTGAATGGGGCAGTAGGTATACCACAAGACACTTTTACTAATTTATTTGTTGGATGCAACAAGGCTTTTGAGCAAGTAGATTGCGTTTCACAATGGCATGTATTGGGGCATTATTGTTTTGGCCCAAATTATCTGATGGCTGTAATAGCCCAAGATATTCATTCAGTAGTGAAAATCATTCTGAATGAGAACTTGCCCCGTGCTTTAAAAATTAGAAACCCCCTCGGACAAGTATGCCCTCTGTCCCTAGTACTTTTGAAGGTTGAATCTCTGTATTAAACTCTTGGTCCAACAATTAGGCTGGTTAAGGTAGTTGTACATTTGTTGTAAGGGATACCACGTGTAAACCTTTCAGTATGGAGATGATCTCAGATCCAAATAGGCTAAACCTATGGTTGAAAGGGATCTAGATGAAGTTAATGAACTGTCAGGATACGCTGTTAATAAATGTAAGCCAGAGTTTATGAGATTGAACTACACATTTATATCCATTTACTTTATAAAGGCAATGAGTTATCGCGGAACAGTGATTCAAACAGGCCTTTCAAAACCTATGTATGATAATCTTGATAAACTTAATAAGAAAGTCAGTATTCTTTCAAAAACATGTCAGAATCCTCACGTTAGCATGGTAAAGATGTTGATTCTGTAGAGTTTTTTTTAATATTTATACATACAGACACACACATATATTATGGCTGCTGAAATAATAATAATAGTTCTTGTCATATTGTACACATAATTTGCTTGTTGATTGTACATAATATGTAGGTATCTATTATAAACACCAATTAAATTATTGTGTTTATCTACTGCTGTCTGGGATTAGGGTAAAGGTCTGCTCAACTACAAATAAACCCTGGAGTTAAGAGTACCTTTGACAGAATTGTCTGACTCTTAATATTTCAAATCTATATGAGCCTAGCTCTTTATAGAGATTAATGATAGACACCTACCTCTTTTCCTTGATATCCAAACACTGTTTGTCGATAAAGAGATCTACAAGGGTGTTCACAGCAAGGCTTCTTATCCAGTTAATTTAGTTAATTCTTTTTTCACTACATTGTAACCTACTTTCTTGCCAATGTGTTTCAACCATATAGTCCCTTTTATTTGCCTTCTCATGAAAAAGGGGCCTAGTCTGTGATAATGTAAAACTATTATTAATTACTAAATACAGTTTAAAATACCTCACAAAAGAGTCACTGAGAGCCAGATGTAAAAAGATTTTGAGCAGTTTCTTACCCTCTGATTCAGTTAAAACATTGGGTTTGCAAGTGAAAAAGCTACATAGGTACAAAATCAATTTTGTTATTTTGAAATGTTTTACTAAGTGACGAAATGGGGTTAGAAGCCATTACCAGACATAAATTTGGAAGGGCATGTATGGGGTGTCCCTTCCAAATTGTGATTTGGTAAGCTATGTAATGTTTGTAAACGTAATTCCAGTTATCGTTTCCCAAGTTGGTTAGGTATCAGAATTGCAAAGGGGATGGATGACCTTGTGGGCCCCCCAGGTGATAAGGGTGGCCCCTGCCAATTCTCACTAAAGTTTTCAAACTAAAGAAAACTTTTTTTTTTAAAGCAGCCCCATTTCATTTAATGAAATCAGGATGCTTTAAAGAAACCTTTTTGGATTTTGAAATGCATTAACAGAGATGGTGGTCTGCTATCCCTTGCATGCCACTAGCCTTGTCATTGCAGCTAATCACAGAGGCCTGCAAATTGCAACCTATCTAATGAGTATTAATAAGGCAGGCCGTTCTGTGACGGATCCTTTGGTACATATGTTAGTTCGCAAAATAAAATACTGGTCATAAACATTGTTGGGCTATCTGTAAGTGCTTTTTTACAACTGGTATGTAAGAAAATCTGGCAAAATCTGTCTACGTATATGTCTCCATTTTGTCTTTTATCATATGTGATTCACAGTATTGTTTCCAGTGAGGTATGTCTACCAGAACAAGACTCTGCTATGTCAGAGGTTTGTTGTCTGCTTTCAAATACCATATATTGAATCTTGAGTGTTCCACATCTTATTTCAGAAATGAGTTGTTTTTCCACTTAAGAGAAATTCACAAACATCCCTTTACAACGAATGTGCTACAACGCATTCCATTACACTACGGTCGTTACAACGACTGCGTTGTTACAACGCGAACCATTACATTACAAGTCGTTACAACGACTTGCCGTAGGGGGCGTGCTGGACTTAGGAATAATATAATGTATTATTCCTACTCCAGTTTGTACACCAGTAGGGAAGGTGTGGATTGTAAATCCAACACCAGCGCGCCCCCTATAGCAAGTCGTTGAAATGACTTGCGATGCAATGGTTCGCGTTGTAACACGTTGTAATGGAATGCATTGTAGCGCATTCAATGTAAATGATCTTTCCCGAAATTCACATTAGATGACATATAACTTATACAGTGGAAGGATTGTCTAAGCAAAAGAAGCAAACTTCTCACTGACCCTTAGCGCCAAAAGGATTATTGTGAGCAAGTTTGACTGTTTTTTTTTAATCCTCATTCCCCTCAAACCCCAGTAGACAAAATAAGCCATCCACACCGTTACTCAATATTAAAGAGACGTAGGCTACAGGCTGGGGACCAGGAGGAAGCACACCGCCTACCGGTACAGAACAGTCTTAAGATGACACTGGCCCCAAGATGGAACGGGGGGTCAGACTCCTCTTTGGTTCCAATGGAAACGGTGGCCTATAGGTGGAAGGACTGAGAGTTCCAACACAGTCAAAGGAGTTTCAAAAGAGGCATAATCATAGGATCCAGATTTCTTTATAGGTAAAGACTTAAAACATTGATAACACTAATTGATAAATCCCCAAAACTAAGCATTAGACCAATTTATTAAGAAATCCCATAGTGCTTTCTTTTTACTACTCTGCGTTCTACACAAATCTAACCTGGATGTTGTAAATAAGGAGGACAACCACACAGAATGTGAAGGAGGTGCAACTTCCACCCATCTTTTACAGGTTACCCTCCTAGCCAACAGCACTGCATAGAAGAGGAACAACCTAGCGGGCCACTAATTCCACTAGATATACCAAAAATTATCAGGCCAAGATTAATTTGGATTGGAAGTCCCAAGATGTTGGCGATGGTTTCCCTACTTTTCACCAAAATTCTGCTATCGCAGGGGATTCCTTAAACATATGTGTGTCAGAGGCGCCTTCTAAATCACATGTTTTACAGCAGACTGAAGGCCCCTTCGACATTTTAGTCCATAAATAAGCCCTATGAACCGTAAACAAGTGGTTCCTCCTCAGCCAAGCTGGTTTTACGGCGGCAAACAAGGTATTAAAGTATGTTTGCCACAAACATTTGCACTGTTCATTTGGCAAAGAGGCCCCCACAGTTCTTCAGCCAGTTTAAAATCCCATCAATAACCTGCTCAAAGAAACCTCCTTCCTCCCCAGCGGTCTTACCACCAGCTGCTCCTCAAGGGTGTTTCCTATGACTACAAATGTTGGGACCAACTCTACAACTGAATATATTTAAACTTAGACATGCACTCTTCTAGCCTGTTATGTAGTAGCATCCATAGTAAAAGGGAGCCCTCAAAAGCGAGGTCCCCCCACACCTTAAGCCCTGCTGCTCTAAGAGGTAGTGCAAGTCTGTCTTTCAGGCAGTCTGGTGCACCTGGAGAGTCCCACAGGGGGGCCCCACTTGAAAAAATAAGAAGACCAGTACATTGTTTAATACTTGCCCAAGTTCGAGCCATCCCCAGCAGGACTTTTAGCTTAATCTTCTTGAAGAACTTCTGTTCTCCAAATTTGAAAGGAAATCCCTCCTGAGACAGACCAGCACCCTTTAACATGGCAGAGAACATGGCCCCCACCCCTGTGTGGTCTGGGGTTTTGAAGAGCATTCTCAAGTGTGACAGCTGGAAGGCCCATGCATAATACTGCAGATCAGGAAGTACAAGGCTTCCCTTTTCCCTCCTGTGCCTGAGCTACTTTCAGGCGATCCTTGTAGCCCTGTAAGCCCAGACAAACAAGTTGATTGCCTGCTGAAGCTTAGCTATGGCTGTTTTTTCAAAATGAAGAGGGATGGTATTGAAAAGAAAAGTAATTTTCGGTAGCACCACCATTTAACCAGGTTAATCCTCCCCAAGATGGCCAAGGGGAGGTGGGCCCATGATTTCATTAGTTTCTGACATTCCCTGGGGACATTTGCCAGGTTAGTTCCTGATATCTTATCAATGTCCTGCACTATTCTCACCCCCAAGTACTTCATATCCCGCTTGGTCTGATATTAACACTCAGCAAAGTCCCACGTTATACCCTCAGTTTTTTCATTGTTGACCTCATAACCGGGTACCTACCCGAAGTCCTGTGCTAAGCTAATGACATGGGGGAAAGATGTTGCAAGATCAGCAGAAAGAATCAAAACATCATCAGCGTACAGGGCTGCCTTCCTCTCCCAGTCACCATACTTAAATGGCAGAATTCTAGACTCCTCTCTCAAACGCTGAGCAAAAGGCTCAATATATAGGTCAAAAAGAAGAGGGGAGAGGGGGATGACCTGTGTAGTACCTCGGGTGATCTTATAGGGTTTAGTCAGTTTACCATTGACCAGGAGTCTCGCCGATAGATCAGTTGAATGGCTCAGCAGAATGTCTCACCCAAATTAAATCCAAGCTTGGCTCATACTTACAAAATGGGTTTAAATCATGGGTATATCCCCTTCACCACACACGCTTCCCAGGGTGGCTTTTACACCTGCTGTGCAACCAGTATGAGTGGACTGTGTGGAATGTTGGGGTGGATGGTGATGTATTGGAATTCTGGGGTGCCTGGTTGGTGCTGGAATGTCAGCTGGAGTATGGACTGAGCAGCAGGGACGCTGCTCCGGGTGGGGCTTACAACATGGCTTACAATGAAGCTTATCACAGAAGCTGCTATCCTGAGATCTAAGCTAAGAATGTATAAACTTACTTACCTGCAACTAAGATCAATAAACCATCTTATGGACCTTTCACCTCGCCCTTCAGACCTTGTTTGTTTACCAAAGTGCTTGTGTATCATGCCATACAAAAGGCATGGTTTATGTCACAAAAATATATTTGGGCCCAAGAACATGACCTCAGCTGGATTAATTAAAGATTGTTAAGCGTAATCAATCAGATCTCTGCCCATGCCATGGGAATGGCACTGAGACAAATTACATTATTTGTGGCAAATCTCTTAAAGGTAGTGGATGATGGGCACTTAGGTGCACTAATTGTTCTTGAACTCTCTTTTGCCTTTCATGCAGTCAGTTACCCAAAATTAATTCACCAGTTAGAACAGCTAGAAGGCCTCTCTGGGAATAATTCTTCTCTTCTCTGAAAACCATCAAACAGTCGAGCTGTGTCCTTTCGCATCTAAAGGATCGTCCCTGTATCACTGCCGTTTTAATATATGTATACCACTGTTAAGTATTCTTTTAAAGAACAAACTGTGTTTTAATATTATACAGATAACACCCACACCTTCCGGAAAATCAAGGGAATCAATATGCTAACTCGATGGGGGTGCAGGTCTCGTACTAAAGAATGGGTAAAGGATGTGTGGCTGTTTTTATACACTGCTAAGACTGACATGAATTTCTTTGGTGCTTGAAACAGACTAGCTTAATCATTAACTTGTTCCCAAATATTTCAGACAGGTTGTTGTGATGACCAACAAAATTAACAATCTAGGGTCATATATTATTGGAATATTTCCATGACCACTCAGATCAACTGCACGGTCACAGACACCTTCTTCCATCTATCACATTACAGAAAATTAATAATGTGGTGCCTAAGGACCTACGTCCTATTATAATTCATTTTGTACTGAGCTGTAACCTAGACTATGTTAACAGTGTACATGTTGGGATGCCTGAAAAGGACTTTAAGATACTACAAAAAGCACAGAATGCAGGAGTGCATTTAGGGACCAGTCTGGAGTCTTTGCATTCCAAGACCAACAGAATCTGCTGAGGCTACCAATGGGGTTGAGGGTAACAATCAAGTATGTTCATGTTATCTTCAAATGCATATAAAGATAAATGCTAGTTGCTAACAAGAATTCTAGCCTGCTTCCTGGAGGAAAATAGAACATATGTTCTAACCTCTGGCCTGAATAATTGCACTAAGGACTTCCTTCAAGTATCATTAAAGTCTGTTTCCTGATTGACCCCACTATACAGATGGGCCTGATGTTGGCATTCTACTTGCCTGCTGGGACATGCGCTTCCTGAAGCACCTGTGTCTGTGACTCTTTAAATTTGCCACATCCAATTTTATTGCCACTGATCCAGCGCCCCTATAGAAATTCCGTCTCGACACTACACTACACTCTACCTAATACTCACCGTCATAAAATACTCACAAGGCCCATGAAGCTGAGACAGAAATTGAGCAACTGAATCATGTGGCCTAATTAATCAGACTATCTAAACATGTATATACATTATATACAACTGCAGTATAACTTTTTAACCATGGCGGATTTTGCATAAACATTTAATTATGCCACTTTTGGCCAATGAATCAGCTAATGGTAACGACTAAATTAATCAAGACCAGCTTGACGTTTTAAGTCTTTTATTTTTAAAAATAAAGCATAGAATTTCAAATCACTTTTATTAGCTCATTTTTATTAATTGCAAACATTTAATTAAATCAGTAGCTTTATTTCAGTTTAGAAAAAGGCACAAAAGTCTGACATTTCAGGATAGTATCATGAGAGAATTTAAACAAACATAACCTAAATCCCTATGTTAGCTTTTCTGACCTGCAAAGGAAAAAGACACTTAGCAAAACATTCTTACGTGTCCTAGGAAAACGGACAGCACTTCGCCCTCAGGAACAGTCAGCCCCGCTCCTCTCAAAGGGCTTAGTTTTTATACCTTTCTAACTCACTATTCTAACTAAAATGTAATTATTTTAATGTCTTTCAGCAACCTGATTGGTTGCTAATCGTCAGACCATCCTGAGGCCACTTTTTCAACACACGAGAACGTCATTGCCATTGTCCTTTCACGTGAAGCGACACCGACTTCCGAGGTTTAATACATTTTATTAAATCATTTCACAGTTTCCTCCATAGCTCAGCTGATCCGCCGCTTGTCACTTCCTTAGCCTTGGAAAATAACTTTTCAGAGCACATTTTGCACAGTTGTTCTTGTTTTGATTTCAGTGTATTCAAAGAAATGTCTTTTTGAAAAAAGCTTTCCAACATGGCTGTGCTTTGCTCATCTCTGTCAGGCTAACCATCACTCTCCAAAAGTCATAGGCCTCAAACCTTTCACTCGGGCTAGTATTCAAACAAACACAAAAGAATAATTAATCTCAGGTTATGAAAGTCCTTCTGTTACCCACCCTCCATTGCTAATGTTAACCCATTAATAAAAGTTACCTAGCAAAAAGCACAGAAAAGCAGCATTTTATAAAATCTACCATTCTTCATAAAGTCCAGCAGGATTCTTCATATATCTGAAAAAGATAAACAGACACAACATAGACGGAAGCACATACAAAATAAGCACATGCCATTAATTAATCAGCCGCATTAGTATTTGACAAATACAATAGGACAAACAAACAACATTAGTTATGAATTATAAAACATACTTGCAAATGCAACATTAAGCACATAACGTTAGTCCCCTGTGTAATAGTGTGTGGAATTTTACTCTAAGTTTATTTAATAACACAAATCATGCAAAAACTCATTATTAAAACTAGTCAAGTTATGGGAGATTAACATCACAAGCCAGATTAAAATCAATTCTGAAACTCACTCCATCACCACCTTGAGAAACATTACATTGGGAGTTGACTCACTGAAGCAACAGAAACATCTACAATTCTGAAGCTAGAGAACAGATTGACTGGAGGCTCAACACATAGCCTTGGGCCTCATTTTAAGCTTCAGACATAGGACGGCCTCTCCTCCCAGCTGCAGCCATTAATCCATTTGCATGTTGTCAGGAAGCACTAACCGTGCACTTTGGGTCCAACAGGAGTGATTGACTCTTCCTTCATTCACCACCCCAAACAATGATAATATACAACAAAAATAGTATGAAAAACAGGGAAAGAGGAATGAAATAACAGAGAAAGTAGACACACCAGAACTCCCCACTGACTTTTCACTTCTGCTGGACACTGATATCTGCAGCACGAAGTGGAAAGATAGAAGAAAAAAGTGATATCAAAGTAAACTGATACTGACGTCCTGCATCTTACTACAATATAAAGATATATCTGAGCGATATTTCTGGGTAACCAACTCTCTGTATACATTTGCAATTTCTGAAACTAAACAATACATATAAATATTCATCAACATTTTTCCCCTTTTAGAATGATAACTACCTCAAGCTTCATCACTAGGCACTCTCTGCTAAAGGTAAGCTCAATTAATTAATTACTTTGTTTTACTGAAAGTAGTTAACAAGCCATATTATTCTGTGGTTCCTGTCATTAGCCCTTCATATATCACTCATTAAGAACTCTTAATATCATATGCATAATAATATAAACATATGAGGCCAATCACTAACAGCACGACCAACACACTCCAAAATGCTATTCACATACTTACATGCAGAAGCCCACATGCCAGCCTCTCCTGATTTTTCTGTGAGAAAATCTCTGCCTCTATGGCAGAGATCTCCGCACAAGAACACATTGCAGAAATAAATGTGCGAGGGCTGAGAGGAGTGGCTGAAAAATGGGCTATACTACTACTACATGGGAGGTCAAGGAGGAGTAAGAAAGATTTGCGGGAGGGGTTTAGGGAGGAACATGCACCACCCACAAGAAAGTGAGCCCACTGCATTTCTCAAACTGCCCTTCTATAATTACAACAGCTGAAATAGATCCAAAATTGTTGTAAATGTACTCAGCGCAGATCTCGAGTAAGTCCAGCACAACACATGGTCAATCGGTGGTGGTGCAAATCCTCCTATAAAAAATAATGGAGGTAATGACTTTAAAGGAAACCTCATGGAAGTAAAATATTTAAAGAATTTTAAAATATAAATATATTATATTTAATATTACCAAATATATCTATAAATAAAAAGCATTTCTTTATGTATTTTTTAAAATTCCCCCACCTTTTTAATATAAAAAAATTATTGTAAAATTAATATTGATTTAAAATAATGACTTTTATTATTTCTGTACACCATTTCAAATAATTATAATTACATAATAAAGACATATATGTTGTACTTCACATGGAAATTGTATTTCTTAGTTTAAAATTCAGATAAATCATTTTCATTTAATGTAATATATTTTAAATATTTAAACTACTCATTTAAAATGTCATGATTTTAAATTGTTATACATTTTGGATAAATACATATAATTAGCTAACATTATTATTTAACATAAAAATATCTTTTATGATCTTTTCTATTCAGAGATCTCTACCCTAATTGAGAAAGTATCCGCCAAGCGTGTTGAAAATCACATATCGTCATAAAGCATTAACAGTAGTAACTTCACTGTCATATTTGACATAACTGAATCCACCAGGAACGTCCTGATTGTAGTCACATTATATAAAGAATCTCAAGCAAGAAGGCTTTTAAAACACATAGAAGCAAGATGGCCACAACTGTCTGCAAATATCCTAAGAGTTTAAGGACTGATAGGAAATGTAGTTGGTTGTCGAGTGCAGTCACATAGCACATTCTCCACACAAGCATAGCCTCACACCAGGCAGCACTGAATTCTGTAGAGACCACCAGACTCTGAAATGGTTTCAGAGACGGAGACTTGTAGTATTGCACCCCTACAACTCCCAACCCATAAATGGTAAGCCAATCCTCCTTACATGCCTCCTACCACACCTTTGGTGAAACAAGGCCTCAAATTGCCCATATGCAGCTTTGATTTGGCCATCACTTCCTGATTCAACATCCTAGGATTGATTCAAGCAGAAATTTCCAATAAGATAAAGGTAAAATTATCTAAGGACACTAACTCCTCCCCCGAGGTACCCTGACTTAAGCCTTGATTTTTTTTTAATCATTTGCTGATTTTTTTCTGACTTTCCCATTCATTATATTGAACAACAGTTTACCGGTTATCCATTTTTGTAGCCCTAATACAGCCACTTTAGCTGTGTTTTTGCTGACAGCATATTAACCAATACTTTAACATATTTTTAGAGTTGGATTTTGGTCTGCCCTTTGCTCATGATTGTAGGGCTCTCTTGACTATTTCCATTCACTGTTCCTGATTCAGTGGATTTCCATTATATGCAGTTGTTTTTCCCAAACCTAGAGGATTTAGATTTCACCGTACTTTATGATTGTGTGTTTTTATCCACTTCTGACATCAGAGAACTATTTTTATTTTGACTTTTTTCCTTGTTATTTCACATAAGCACTCAATGGAAATGTGCGTCCTGCTCCTCTCGCTCCCACTCGCCCCTCTTATTGAATATACTTTATTTCCTTTCATCTCACTATTTTTCCCTGTGTTCATCTGCTGATTCTTTCGCCCCACCACCTCCTCCTGAGGCATGCTTGATAGATACCTCATTTAAACCTCACAATATTTCTGCTACCATCAAGCACCCTATCTATGTTATTTTCACTGACATCAAGTACTGGTTCAGTTTGGTGTCTCTCTTGCTCCCCTCCTTCACCTCACTCCTCCAATCAACTTTCACTTTTGCTGATATTGGCAAAGCCAGTAGCAGTGACAAGCCATTTTAGAAAGTTACTTTCCATACTTCCAAGATGGCTGTCACGTAGTAGCCATTGTGGTAATATAGGAAATATAGCTACAACATGGACGCCACCCTTGGTTAATGCTTGGTTTGCGTTTTACAAGCATTGGCAAAGCAAAACTGTGTCCAGAAACCCTGTTTGTTTGTTGTCTTTACTTCCAAAATGATGACCATATTGAAAGTATAGAAAATAAAAACTGTAAGATGACCGTTGAGTGCTAATGGCTTGCCAATGCTTGCGCTGCATGGCAAAGCTAATAACAAGTATGATGGATTTCTTTATTTTTCTCATAGTTGGATCTTTTTTATAAAAATATATTTCAACACTTTTTATTTATTAATGTATTGGTTAGAATGGCCACCTGACTTCAGGTCATCATTTACACTGCCTGCAAACCTGATTATTATTTTACTATAAATCGTTGATTTCAGGTTTGCGAGTCCAATTGCTTCAATTGGCAGTAAATCAGACTACAAAACACAGGAATGCACTTGTCTAGCAAATGAAAGGTCAGAACTGGAAACAGTGGGCATATTTACAAAAGGCCTGCACCACCGCTTTGTAATTTTCTTTAACGCAGAGGCGATGCTTTCTTTGTTCCATATTTACAAAGTGACACATCTCATTCTGGATGCATTGTTGTTTTCCTTCGTCGGAATCGTCTGCATTCAGTTTCAGATAATATATGCAAATAAGGCGTTCCTTCGTAATATCCCCCGTAAAACTGATGCAGTTGTACCTATGGCTTTTTCAGAAAGTCAAGTCATTGGTAAGTCAGCCAATGTATTAACATTCCTATGCCACTTGTGGTAAATAAAATATTACCCTGTCATAATTTCTATACTTAAACAAAGGGTCATGCATTAAATGAGAGGCAGAGTCCGTGGTGTCCGATTCAAAAGGGCTTTATTTCAATAACTCGAGTTAAGGGAGAATCGGTTCCATCACCACTAAGGTTCAGGAAGGGTCTTCTAAACTTTATTCACAGAGTACAATATTTATACATTCAATCTCGTACATAGGGAGGAGCGCTCCAGGCAGAGCAAGAGAAAGAGAGAGATAAGAACATGTGGGCGTGCATGTGGGCGTTCACTTGAGGAGTCATAGGTGTGTCATAGGTGGGTGGATGCATAGAGGGGGGTTGCATGGCTAGCTGGAACTTTGCCCTACTTGTGTGCGCGACTTGGTCATGACGTGCAATTGACGTGTAACTGGGGGGAAGCTGACTTTCGGTCTAGTAGGGAGGCCTTCAGTGTCAGGACGACCTGCACGTCTGGTATTATCTGATATCTTAAGTCCGGAGATGTATTATCTGAAGCAAAGGTCGCTCTTCACCAAGTGCCGGTGTGGGCATATATTTCTTCGTTCATTTGCGTGGGGGCTTTGAGTTTTCTATGGATGTGAGCTCTGCAAATCACTTAAACGGAGACAGAAAGGCTAGACCCTATCTCTGCAGACGGGTTCTGTTTACCTTCTTCACCAGGCAGGAATGTGATTCTCTAGAGCAAGCAGATAACTGTTGTGCAAAATACTGTCTTGGCACCCCGGGCTGGGCCTCTCTCGGCTTAGACAAAAGTATGCAAAGGTCAGGGATACGTAGCTGCAGCCTTCAGAGTGTCTGGAGGCATGAAACCTTAATTCGGGTCCTGGCTCAGGCTGAGCCACAAAATGGGTTCATCTCGATATATTAAACGTGCACAATGCAAACACATAGGCCACATGGGCCACAGTGCAGAATTAACGTTTCTTTTATGGAAGACTTGGTAACTAGCATCCTAATGTGGGACGCAAATGCAGAGGCCTCATTATTCGGGCCACAGAGGGAAAATGCATGGGTGACATGCATATACACTAAACGTTGAGGTACAAGCAGGGGACACATTGGCCATGTAAAATTTCTATTTCCTCATTCCCTCCTTGTACCCTACTTTACCCTTCAGGACACATCTATTTTCATGAGACCGTATATCTGATCATACAGCATCATTTGTTCATCTTTGATCCTTTGTATACGTGGGTGTGGAACACAGGCAGTCGCACACAGGCCGCAAATGGCCGGGCCACACTGCAGACAGAGACAGCAGCTGAATATCATAAGCAGTATCATTCCTAGGAACGACAACACTTTCCATCCCCATGCCGATATTACACCCCAGAGCCAACTGGACCAAGTCCATGTGCCTGGGTCTTGATGTATCTCGTGAGCAATCTTGTGGAGCCTTGTGATTGCTGGAACACAGATGGCGCGTTATTAGGTATGAAAACGCAGCAACTGGAGCCGATCACTCTACAAGCCCCGCCCCTATCTGCCAGGATGACGTCAAGAACAAGACAGTTCTGAAGAGCAACAAGTCTCCTGGCAGACTGTTCCTGGGTCAAGTTCGCCAGGGCAGATGCAGTCTCATTCACTACTGCTTCTAGAGTTCTTGTTAACCTGCGTATGAGTTTACTGTTTTGGACAGGACCTATGAAGAAAAAGAATCCTCTATTGAAATCTGTATATTGCTCCCATGCTGTCTCAGTCTGATCAATCACTGGGGAATTGATCTCCCTCCTGTGTCCCATGCACTTTGCATGGGCTGAACATTCAGTATTATGAAGCTGAGGGAAGCATTTCCTTGCTCGTACTCTTCATTTTCTAGATCGGTCCCCTTCCTTTGGGGAAGACCGTCTTCGTCTGGAAAACATACCTCGTTCATTACTTTATTCAAGTTTCCCCATATCCAGTCGCCCTTGTAAACTGTGGACTTTCTGTCTAAGGATGACATTAAGGCAAACCATGCTCCGCACGAACCATTGTGGGAGAACGGAAACGGAACGAGGGGCAGAACTCCCTTCGTTTTTTGATAAGGTGGCAGTCGGCCACATACCCAGCAATCTGTCGCATTGCTGGTCTGATGAGAACGGTGCAACATCCGAATAAAAGTATTGTTGCGCAGGGCTAGTCGATATGACAGTTCATGGGGTGGCAGATCACTAAATGTATGTTCTACAGTGTCATTTATGGAAAAGTGTATATGTGAGGCAATAGGAGGAAAGAAAACATGTAGTATTAAGCTGATACAGATTATAGTGATGCACAAAAAAGATAGAAAAATCAAAGTTACTATACATCTACTACGTAATATCTTGCAGTATTTCTCTTTCATTTTGCTCTTTTTACTATTCTGGTCTTCGATCTTATACATGTCAGAAACTTGCCTAACCGATTCACCACCTAGTGGACTTAAACAATTAAATGCTGTCTGACTTTCTAGATCGTAATTTGGACCTGTACTCTTGCTGTGAAGTCTTTTCTAGCAAAGGGGGCTCAAAGTCTGTAATGTCTTTGTTCTTTACCAAAGTTCCAGAGTTTACAAAGTACTTTTTGCAATGATGGGCATGGAGCCACCCTTTTCTTCCTTCGACCTTGATCGCTGTCCTCATGGTCAGTAGCACTAATTTCGGCGTCTTCCAACGTGGCTCAAGGGGGCTTGATCGATCAAAGTTCCTAACGAAGACGAAATCACCAGGGACTATGGCGTGCTCCTTGACCTGGGTGTTGTCAGGGAAGGCGGCGGCAACCTGTGAACGACAAGAGAGTAGTGCAGACATCAAGGAAGCCAGGTAATCTGTCAGCATGTTACTGCCAACATCAGTTATTTTCTTAGGCATAGGCGTACCCCACATATTCGGCGGTCTACCGAAAACCACTTCATACGGAGATAGGCCTGTTCTGGAATGGGCTACCATACGCATGTAAAAGAGGGCAACCGGCAAGGCTACCATCCAATCCACGCCTTTTTCTGCACAGATCTTTGTTAGTTTCGTCTTTATTGTCTGATTATGTCTTTCGACAAGGCCTGCTGCTTCAGGGTGTCGTACACAATGAAACTTCCAGTTGTATCCTAACAGAAGGGACACTTGTTTCATTAATTCAGAAGAAAAAGGCTGACCATTGTCTGAGTAAACGACACGGGGCAATCCGTATCGAGGGAAGAATTCTCGCACCAATTGCCTGGCGGTTGTCACAGCAGTATAATCTGGGACTGGATACGCTTCGGTCCATGTAGTTAGTGCACACACAACTACCAGGACATATTTGTAGCCTCTACATCTGTCCATTTGGATATAATCCATCTGGAGGACCTCAAAAGGGTGGTCAGGAGGATGAAATCCGCCTTGTTCCACCAGAATGCCTTTACCTGGATTGAACTGGCAACAGATCATGCAAGTTCTAACTTTTTGTTTCGCTGCTGCACGTAGGTGCTTGTTAAACCAGATATTCTGTAAGCTGTCTAACATTGCCTTCTCTCCCAGGTGTGCTGGACTATGTGCTGTGTTTATGATTACTTGTACCATGGAATCTGGAAGAAACCATGTAGCTTTTCCCTTAGTCATCCAACCTTGGTCAGTCTGGACCCCTCCTTGTTCAGTCCATTTCTTTATTTCATCTGATGTGGCATGTGTCTGTATATCGAGTACATCTTGAGAAGGATCCCTGACTGTCATACTTTTTGTCAGTAATGGTACCTCTGTCTTTGTCGTGTCTGTTGGTGTCTGGGCTGTAAGTTTAGCAGTTCAGTCTGCCAGGTCATTACCCTGGGAAATGGTGTCTGTAACTTTGGTGTGTGCTTTGCATTTCAGGATAGCTATGGCTGCAGGTAAATGTATTGCTTCTAACAGGGCTTGAATAAGCGGTCCGTGCTGAATTTTGGCCCCATGAGAGGTCAAGAAACCTCTCTCTCGCCATAATACTCCGAAGTCATGAACAATGCCAAAAGCATATTGTGAATCTGTATAAATGTTCACTTTCAGGTGTTTAGCTCTTATGCAGGCTTGTGTCAGAGCGCTGAGCTCTGCTGCTTGTGCTGACAGCATGTCTATTCTTTGTGTCTCTATGACTTCAGTAGCAGTGGTCACGGCATATGCTGCCACTAACTCTCCTGTACTCGTTCTCAAGCATGATCCATCTACATAGAGTGTTAGGTCAGGTTCTGTGAGTGCAATGTCTGTCAGGTCTTGTCTTGGTTTCGTCACTATATTCATTACTTCCACACAGTCATGTGGTGCGGTGTCTACTGTACTTGAGGGCAAAAGTGTAGCAGGGTTCAGAATGTTACATCGTCTGATTTCTATGTGTGGCTGAAATAATGTCAGTTCATATCCTGTCAGTCTCGCTACGGTCAAGTGTTGTGTCTGTGTCCTGTTCAAGAGAACTTCCACTGCATGCGGTACCTGGACTGTCAGGGGGTGACCCAGAAATATAGAGTCACTTTGTCTTATGGCTAGGGCTGTTGCTGCAACTGATTTCAGGCACGCAGGCAGAGCCTGGGCCACTGGGTCGGGTGTACTAGAAAAATAAGCACAAGGCTTGTGTTTTCCTGCTTGATCTTGTGTGAGGACAGATAGTGCTGTTCCATCCCGTTCAGTTACAAAAAGTGTAAAGGGTTTGCTGTAACTAGGAGTCGCTAAAACTGGCGCTTGACATAAGGCTCTTTTTAATTCTTCAAATGCCAAGGTATGTTCTTGTGTCCAAGGGAGGACAGTCGAAGACGCTGCCTCCTGTGTTGTCAACTGTATGAGTGGTTTGGCTAGATAGGCATACTGGGGAATCCATTGTCTGCAGTATGAAGTGAGGCCAATGAAGGCCCGTACTTCCTTTTGTGTCTTGGGCTGTGAAAGGTTAGCAATTAACTGAATACGTTCTTGTGTCAGTTGTCTACCCCTCTTGGACAGCAAGTGTCCAAGGTACACCACTTGCTGTGCACAGAATTGTAACTTTGAAGGGGACACTTTGTGCCCCTTGTCTGCCAGAAAGTGTAAAACCGTTAGTGATGCATCTTCGCAGTCTGTTTCTGATCGTGCTGTAATTAGGATGTCGTCTACGTACTGGAGCAGTGCAGTGTTGGTAGGCATAGTAATACTGTCCAGCTGTCTTTTTAATGCTTGGCTGTAAATGCTAGGACTCTCTGTAAAACCTTGGGGAGCTCTCGTAAATTTAAAGCTGCGTCCTTTGAGACTGAATCCGAAAAGATATTGCCTGTCTGGATGAATTGGAACGCTGAAAAAGGCATTCTCCAAGTCAATGACTGTAAAGAACGTTGCTTCGGAATCAATAGCAGTCAGTAATGAAGAAATGTCTGGGACTACTGGGTACTGTGGAACTACACATTTGTTCAATTCTCGAAGGTCAACAACTAGTCTGTAAACTGGTGGTGCATTAGGGTCTGATCGTTTAAGGATAAAAATAACTGGCGAGTTACATACATTCGAGTCAGTCTCCACTACCACCCCTTGTGCAATGAGTTCGTTAATAATTTTCAATAAGGCCACTTCGGCCTCAGGTGGTATTCTGTATTGTCGTATACGTGGTAGTACTATTCCTGCTTTGAGTGTGACACGGTGTGGTGTGATGTTCATGTAACATACGTCAGTCGGACCTTGTGCCCATAGGTGCTGTGGTACATTCTGGAGTCTGTGGTCAAAATCTGTCAACACATAATGTCCCTTAAAATCACGTAAGAACAGTTGCACTCCCTCCGGAGAACAACAGATAACTGCTCCTAGTTCTTTTAATGTCTTTATACCAAGTAAGTTTTCTGGACATGATTTAGTAAGTAGCAAGTCTGTGGTACGTGACAGTGGACCAACTCCCAGGGAGACTGGTTTTGATACTTCATTAACAATAGGCTTTCCTGAAAATCCCAGGGAAACATTCTGTGAGCCCGAGAGGGGTGCCCCTGGAACCTCGTCATGGCTGATGGTAGTTCTGCTCGCCCCTGTGTCAATCAGAAATGTTCTGTCCTGTCCCAATACACGACTATGTACATACAGACCCTCTTGATCTACAGGAACCTCAATAAGGGGCAAGCCATTTTCCCTCTCTAGGCTGTTTCATGAGAACGATTGGTATTCTGGATAGTCTGACTGCGTGTACTGATACATTTGTGGTGTGGCATGAACAGGCGGTGGTGGGGATGGAAAAGTCGCTACTGTCTGTTGTGAACTCTGTTGGGTGCTATTTTGCCTTGGAGGGTGTGGTCGTTCTTTTGTCTTGCCTGTAGCTATATTGTGTTTCAGGACAGCACATTCATTTACATAGTGACCTGGTTACTTGCAATAATTACAGTTCCCCTTGACAGGTGTCGCGCCATTTTTGCCATTTTTGTTCGTGTTTACCGGTACCGTTTGGGCAACCAGCACCTTCATTTTTGTCTCTTTCATGCGTCTCTTTTCCTGATCCTGCTCTTCTCTAATCCTGGTCTGGTGATATTGTAGCATTTGCAACATTTGTGAAGGGCTGTTTGCTTGCCAAGTACTCTCAACCTTCAGTATTCTATTCTTGATCTGGGGTAAGGAATTTTCTACTAATTTGCTCACGAAAAGATGTGGATATGACTCGCTACCGGGCTTAAGGCCACTATTAATGGCAAAACATTTCTCAAATCTAGAATAGAAATCACTTGTGTCCTCTTCTTGTTTTTGTTTACAGGCTGAAATAGCATCCCAGTCTTCCTTTTTAGTAATCAATAGTCTCGGCAAAACCTGTATTAGGAGTTTAGGTAGTTCTCTAGCTTTGTCCCCAAGACCAACCCCCGGAAGCCTGGCTTTATCCTCTGTTTCCAATTCTGCCCAACTTAAGTTTTTCTCTCCCACCTCCCAGTCTTTTTCCTTAAGTTTTTCATAAATACCTGCAGGCAACAGTACTTTCAATAGTTTCAGAATGTCAGCGTACGTATAATCCCTGATGCGGAGAATGTCTTTTAATTCACGGTGAAACCCCCCCGGGTCTTTATCATGGCAGGGCTGCATCTTTTTCATTTCCA
The DNA here is from genome assembly GCF_964263255.1 of Lissotriton vulgaris. Classification (NCBI taxonomy): domain Eukaryota; kingdom Metazoa; phylum Chordata; class Amphibia; order Caudata; family Salamandridae; genus Lissotriton; species Lissotriton vulgaris. Next base: position 1,640,954,428 of record NC_141695.1, read on the forward strand.
GTATTTCTAATTTCGTCAAGGGGGTGTAAACATACACTCGTTGAAGCTCACCGGTTGCATTTTTGACGGGATGTACCTCTCGTAGGGGGTTCTGTCTGTCTATATATAGGTGCTTTCTGTCGTGGTGTGGGGCGGGAAGCATGCATGTGGTCAGAGAATTTAAGTACTTATGTCGTTGATCCAGAATGACATTAATTAAGTCAGTACCCAGGCCTGTCCATCTGTCTAGAAGTATGTCGTCTAGTAATTTATACAATGGACCTGGATCAGAATATTGGCTTTCATACAACGTTATTAAATGTTGGACCATGTAAATACCGGCCAAACGCTGTTCGTTCGGCAGAAGGCTCAAGAAAGTCTGAGCCACTATATCATTGCTATATATATTAGAATTGGACACCCACTGGGTGGCTGACCGGGCCAATTACTTTTCGTGCGGGGTGTGAGAACGTTCGCTCTCTATCCGTCGTTTCAGTGCTTTTTCAGTAGCTTGGAATAGATTTTCAAGGGAATATCTTTCTTTTATAGCCGATCCCTGTTTACGGTAGTCGAGGCACTTGGGCCTGTCGAACTGTCGTGCATTGCCTACATAATTCATTTTGTCCTTCGTCTCGTCTGACTCTTCCGTTGATGACTCACCCTTCTCGTCAGACCCTGCTCTGTGTAACGCTACTATTTCCTTTCGTATTTTCTTCGTCATGCTATCTGTCTGTCCTTGTTTATCATGCCGACCGGCATCTATGTTATCACTCCATTCTATCAGACCAGACTTTACATCCCCGTCACCTTCGTCTTGTTCCCTGATCAGGCAGTTAATCATAAATCGGAGGATGTTATTCTTGACCCCTACTTTTCTATGTTCCATGGCCTGTTCTATGCTCTCGGGTCCCTCCCCCGTCCTAATGAAACGGTATATTTTATCTAGATGTTCTTTCATGTCTGGTAATGTGTCCAAATATGCGACGGCTTGTCTTAGTCTTAGTGAAATCACGAGCATTGAGCCCTTTCCTGGTTCTGGATCGTATTTACAGTGGGGAATTGTTACATCTACAGTCGGCGTTGGTCCCCTCCCCCTACGGCCCCTTGTCCTACGTCGTCTTTCACTATCTGCTGGAGCTGTTTGAGCTGATCCGCCGGTGGGGGCGGAGGGAAATCTGCGTTCACGTAGTCCGGTGCGGACTCTTCTAGATAGGAGGAAATAAAAGCCTCAGAGGCTGTCGGCTTTTTCCTACGTACTCTATAGGGTACAATTGGTGGCGTTCGCGACCTACGGGGTGTTTCTGAGGGGGTCACTTTAGCTAGTACTTCTGAGAGGACGGGATAAATACCAGTAACGACAGCATTTCTTTCTCTATCAGCCTGTTCTGCCTTGACCCGTTCCCCCTCCTCCCGCAGTTCTTTTTCTTTGGCTTTTTCCGCTGCTTGTTTACTTCTTTCTGCTTGGTGGAATTCTTTCTCTGTTCTCCTATGTGACTCTTTGCGCCATAACTCAATGGCATCTTTCTGAGAGGGTCTTGCTTTCTTTTTCCATAGCGCTTCCTCTACTTTCATAATGCATTCAGAATCCCACGTTCCTGAGGCAGGCCATCTGTACTTTTCCTCTAAATCCTTCCTGTAATCTACCCATAGTTCTAAATACAATACAGCATCTAGTCCGTGCTTATTATACATGTAATGACCAGGTGTGTCTCTAGGCGGAATGTTAACTGGCTCTTCTAAGATACCTTTCCTGGTCCCTATCTGACGTAATTTCGAAAACAGTGGCATGTTGAAACCAACTTAATGAAAAACACAATAAACACAAAAATACTCTGACTGAAACAATCTTTCACACTACAACACTAAAACACTAAAATAGATACATATTAACTGATACAAAAACATGTACTTGAAAACAGTTAACTTTATGCACTGGAATACAGCACAACCATACCGGTCTCGTAAAGAGACACGTCTTTACCGTGCCCACCAAAATGGACCCGTCTTTACCGTGCCCACCGAAATGGACCCGTCTTTACCGTGCCCACCGAAATGGACCCGTCTTTACCGGTCTCGTAAAGAGACACGTCTTTACCGTGCCCGTGTGAACGGACACGTCTCTACCGAGTTCATATAAATGAACCCGTCTTGAACTTTATGCGTTCCCCATAGTGGTACTCACCGGGAAGCAGAACTTGAAGGCCTCGGAAACTTGATACTGCGCATGCGCCGCGGAACGAGTTGACCTTCGGAAACCTCGGACCTTGCTCTCTCACGGGTTGGGCTCTGGTTGGGATGATCCGCGATCCTCACCGCCTCGTGTGGATGCGTGGTCGCAGTCCGTCTCCTCCGTGGGCCTGAGGGAGTAAGCAGGAAGTCCCGCTGGCGTGCACTTTGAAGTCCGTCACGGCTGTAGAAGGGGGCAAGGGCTGGACCTACATCTCCGGCGCGTGGGGAAGGGGATTAGTTCCTATTCGGGCGCCAGATTTATGTGGTAAATAAAATATTACCCTGTCATAATTTCTATACTTAAACAAAGGGTCATGCATTAAATGAGAGGCAGAGTCCTTGGTGTCCGATTCAAAAGGGCTTTATTTCAATAACTCGAGTTAAGGGAGAATCGGTTCCATCACCACTAAGGTTCAGGAAGGGTCTTCTAAACTTTATTCACAGAGTACAATATTTATACATTCAATCTCGTACATAGGGAGGAGCGCTCCAGGCAGAGCAAGAGAAAGAGAGAGATAAGAGCATGTGGGCGTGCATGTGGGCGTTCACTTGAGGAGTCATAGGTTTGTCATAGGTGGGTGGATGCATAGAGGGGGGTTGCATGGCTAGCTGGAACTTTGCCCTACTTGTGTGCGCGACTTGGTCATGACGTGCAATTGACGTGTAACTGGGGGGAAGCTGACATTCGGTCTAGTAGGGAGGCCTTCAGTGTCAGGACGACCTGCACGTCTGGTATTATCTGATATCTTAAGTCCGGAGATGTATTATCTGAAGCAAAGGTCGCTCTTCACCAAGAGCCGGTGTGGGCATATATTTCTTTGTTCATTTGCGTGGGGGCTTTGAGTTTTCTATGGATGTGAGCTCTGCAAATCACTTAAACGGAGACAGAAAGGCTAGGCCCTATCTCTGCAGACGGGTTCTGTTTACCTTCTTCACCAGGCAGGAATGTGATTCTGTAGAGCAAGCAGATAACTGTTGTGCAAAATACTGTCTTGGCACCCCGGGCTGGGCCTCTCTCGGCTTAGACAAAAGTATGCAAAGGTCAGGGATACGTAGCTGCAGCCTTCAGAGTGTCTGGTGGCATGAAACCTTAATTCGGGTCCTGGCTCAGGCTGAGCCACAAAAGGGGTTCATCTCGATATATTAAACGTGCACAATGCAAACACATAGGCCACACGGGCCACAGTGCAGAATTAACGTTTCTTTTATGGAAGACTTGGTAACTGGCATCCTAATGTGGGACGCAAATGCAGAGGCCTCATTATTCGGGTCACAGAGGGAAAATGCATGGGTGACATGCATATACACTAAACGTTGGGGTACAAGCAGGGGACACATTGGCCATGTAAAATTTCTATTTCCTCACACTAAAACCCAGGCGAAGGAATGGCACATTGACTGTTGCAGAGGAATATAACCATCTGAAGTGACTTGAAACAGTGTAATCTGCAATCAAGCCACATTCACTCAACTGGCAAGTGCACACGTACGGTAGGTAACACAGTAAATCACACATTACACACTATTTATGATTTATGTCACATATACAGAGGCATATTGGTACACATATGTACACTATGCCCACTGGTATGCTTGGCATCCAGGTTCAATGTAAGGGGGCATATTACCAAGCAATAGCGACAATTATCGCTATTGCTTGGTTAGAGACAAAAATTTACCGCTGAGCTGCGGCGATTTTTACTGCAAATAAACCTTGGTATTACCAAGGTTTACCGCAAATGCGATAAAAATCGCCGCAATGCATGAATATCGCTGAAAAGTCTGCGATATTCATGCATTACCGAGCTAATGCTCTTAGCCATGTTATCCACCTCCCATTGGATAACATGGCTAAGAACTGCTCAGGGCAGGTGCTAGCTTTTGGAGATATTCGCGCTTAGCGCGAATATCTCCAAAAGTTGGTAATAGGAGATAGCGATGTTAGCGACTGTTTTCAGTCTCTAACATCTTGGCACGCCCACTTTGCATGTCATTAGTGATAAATATCACTGACATGCAAAGTGGGGCCCAAGATGGTCGCTATCTCCTACTAGCTGTCGCTAACTGGTGTTAGTGACAGCTAGGTAATAGGGAGATAATTTTATCTCCGCTTTCTTGGCTTTTAAAGCCAAAAAAGCGGAGATAAACCCCCTTGATAATATGCCCCTTGATGAGTTTCTCATCTTTTGACTATGTATTACATTGGTCCCAATACAGTAGGCCACTTTTTTTGACGCATTGGTGTACTTGCGTCAGTTTTATGACCAGCTACAGCAATGCACCAATTTTGGGCCGGATGCCTTACAGAACCCTTCCTACAGATACGTCAGAATTTCTAACACATCCTTGGGAGCTTGCACCATGGAGTCCGTATTGTAAATACAATGTATCCATGGCATCGTAAAGATTTTTCACACAGGTGCAAGAAATGTTTACGCATCGCAGCATGCATCATTTCTTGTAAATATGCCCCAGTGTGTGTGATGATCTGGAGAGAAGCAGTCACTGCTCAAACGAAACTACCAAATTTGAGCTGAGTTAACCCACAAAGAAACATGCTTACATTGGAAGGTCCTTTCGTTTCGAAATTGTAGAAGCCTAGTCACAGCACTAATCAAGCATGTGGCCTGTCTCCCTAACTGTTGGAATCTTTACCTATCCATGTTTTGTTTTTTAGCATTTCCCTTGTTCAGGAAGCATCAGTTTTGTTAAATTATTTGCTACAGCACCAAGGCCTTTGTAATTCAGTCATGAGAATGCATTACACGTCCCTATCAAAGCTTCAGTAAAAAGCATAACTGTAAACATAAATATCACAAGCACATGACTTTTAAGTTCCTTTCATGGTTCCATGAAACAGTGACACAATAAACCTATACGACTTTAATAAACCTGGCCAAAAACGCAGCAGCGAGCATAAAGCAATGTCTCATTTAGTCATCGTTCAAACATTCACTTTTGCTCTTAGCTACTAAAGTATTTTATACTGTCGTAATATTTTCAGCAATGGTTCCATGACGCAAAATTTAAGAATTTATGGGGCATATTATCAAGCCTGGGCGATAAAATTATCGCCGCTTTATCAGCAGGAAACTGCCGATAAAGTGGCGATAATGGTCTTGATAATATGCTCTTTGGAATTCCAATCGAAGCTCATGTTAGATGTCCTTCACATTTAACATGAGCTTCGATTGGAATTCCATAGAGCATATTATCAAGCCCATTATCGCCACTTTATCTGCAGTTTCCTGCCGATAAAGCGGTGATAATTTTATCGCCCAGGCTTGATAATATGCCCCTGCCTTTGTCGCCTTACTAAAAATCTAAACATTTGGCCTAGGAAAAATATCACATAAAGCGTAGCAGTCTTAGAAAAATGTTTTCTTTTAGTTGTGTTTTGCTGTGTGCAGGATAGAACTAATTTTAATTTCACCCCTCAGTGCGAGGATAGATTTAAGTGTTTTGCTTGTGCGGTCTACTGCACTTTGGAGAGAATTATACGATTACTCACACTACAAGCAGGGATTTTTTTTGCAATTTGATTAAAATCATACGATTGGTTTTTATAAAACTGCACATGCCAACTGATGATGTAATTTATTTTTGTCCAAATCTCTTAAGTAGCTACATTCATTTATTGAACTGACATGTACCATTTAGAAAGGGTTAGGCCTTGGCATCATGGCCAATATTTGTAGTTACATAAAGTAGGCTCTCTATTACTTCCACACCCTGCATGAATACTGTGCGGTTTATTTCTAGTGCACACAATTTTCCCATCAGGAGAAACTGGGCTGCTTTATACTTGTTGAAGGATAATTTGGGCAATTAAAATGTCTAAAAAGTGATTGATGTAAAGTACACTGGCGATAATTGAGTTATTGTGCTTATGATGGTTACAACATTGCATTTATGCTTTCCCGAAAAAATCTGACAAGTTAGACCCAGATCTAACTGACTCATTTTAAGCTCCCCTTTTTTTCACCATGTTAGCAGTAGTAACTTGTCCCTTTCTAAGTAGCCTTAAAGTGCTTCATCAGTGTGTCAGTGGCATTTTCACACACACAATAATGCAAATATTAATTAATGAAATTGTTACAATGACCCAGTCAGGATGCAAAATATATGTGGATGTTAGAAATGGGGTTGCTGGTTGGCTAGGATATGCACCTAAGCAAGGCAGAACTCACTACTCTAGTCAGGGCAAGTCAGTTACACACCAAAGGTAACCTGTGCTCACCCTCTTGTAGCCTTAGGCTGAGCATATCGACTTCTCATCAGAGGCAATGTTTACAGGTTTTGTGCCACACACTCACATAGCAACACAATGAATACACTACAAAAGAGACTTCACTCAGGATTATATAACAATATATAGTATATTGTACATAAAGCCAGACCAAAACAACAACATGAATGATAAATACCATGCATGCTATGCAATTACTCAGATAGTGCTCGTTATCCTGAACAATGGAAGACTAAAAAGCACATGCATCAGAAATTCTTAGTACATGTAATGCAGGTTAGGCAACATAAAAACATGTGAATTACAATGTATCACCATAACACACATAAGACGCAATGTACCTGCGCTCTTACTAAACTTTATGTGGTAATCTGGTATAAACATGTAGGGAATAGGTCCACCTGCGCGCCTACTCCCTATAATATGGTAATCCAAAGGTTTCCTGAATGCAGTACATTTCTAGTGGCAATCGGGCCTCAATTAAGTTTTCACCCCGGAATGCTACTACAGATCCAGTGCCCCCAAGGTAGGCCCCAATGGGGGGGACACTGTAGAGTGCAGCAGGGAGACCTCGCTTGGTCCTCCATGTGCAAAGTAGTCAAGTGCAGCTGCCCGCAAGTGTACAGTGTTGCTGATGAAGACCGAGTGCTTTCCAAGGGTACCCAATAGGAGGGTTGGGTTTATAGATGGGATGTAGCGTGGCCCCAGGCCTCTCGGGTGGACCCTGCAGCATTGAGTGTTCTCAGTAGGGGCTGCTGATGGGACGATTGGAGCAGTGGGACTTCCCTCTCCTTGGGACTGGGGCAGAGCAATGTTTCCTGAATCCCCCACGGGAAAGCAGAGCACTTCTAACTATAGGCTGAAATCCTACGAGCACAGCTTCCATGTGGCACTCAATCTCCCTCCATGTGTTAGCGTGATGGCTCCCACAGCCGCCAGAGGCCTACAGGACACAAAGCTCACTTGAGTAGTACACCGCAAAGGCGGTGGTGTTGGAGGGAAATGTGCACTGCCACACTTAGAATCCCCAGCCCTGGGGGGCACTTGCGCTTCTGAGCTGAGCAAGGCGAAATGCTCTCACTAGGATCTAAGCACTTAACACATGCTTCGTCTCCCAGGTGACAAAAGTGCTCCCCATTTACTTTATGCAGATTTCCGCAGTGAGGAGCAGACGGACACAGCTCCTTGAGTAACCCATTGCTGCCCAAGTCCCAAGAGGTAGAGTCCCTCAGTAGAGGGGCTTACAAGCAATCTTTTCTGGCCTTGAGAATGAAAGAACAGGAGTAAGCCAACACGCTCTTGGAGAACACTTGGGGCACAAAGGAACCCTCAGAAGTGGGCAACAATTCCTTTCAACCCAAGCCTGTCTCCAGAAGATCAGTAGGGGGTAAATCAGCCCTTTGTGTGAGGGCAGGCCACAGCCTATACAAATGTAAAGTGTGAACCACCTCTCCCTCTCCCAGCCCAGGAAGATTATTACAGAAGTATACCCACCACACCCAGCCCTTCCTGTCTAGCGGCTTTCTAGAAAGTAGCCCAGACATGTTTTAGAGTAAAAAAGTGGCATTTCTAAAATAGTAATGTAAAATCCAACTTCACCAATAAGTAGGAATTATCAGCACCTTTTTACACAAGCCAAACATGGCAACGCTACTCCTTTCTGATCAGGAATACCACTTAAAAGTATATAAGGGGATTCCCAATGCTAGACTATGAGAGTAGTTGGCCACACAGCAGTGAAAAACAAAATAGGCTGTTTGTCACTACCAGGACCTGCAACACATTAAGGCACATTAAGGCACATGTAATACCTTTCATTTACATGCACAGCACCCTGCCCATGGGGCTACATAGGGCCTACCTTAGGGGTGACCTGTGTGTAATAAAAGAGAAGTTTAAGACTTGGAAAGCTGGTTTACATGCCAAGTTGAAGTGGCAGTAAACAGTGCACACAGCACAGGCCTTGCAGTGGCAGGCCTGAGACAGGCATTTTATTTATAGGCCCTCGGTATATGGAATACCACTTTACAAGGAACTTACAAGTAAATCAAATATGTCAAACAGGTGTACACCAATATTACCTTGTTTAAAGGCAAGAGGATATGCACTTTAGCACTGTTGTAAAGTGTCCAGAGTACTAAAGTCAACAAAGAAGGTCAGAAAAAAATAAGCGGAGGAAAGCAAAACGTTTGAGGATAACCCTGCAGAGAGGGCCAGGTCCAACAGTGGATTTTACAGAAAGTGGATTTGTGATTTGTATCTCACAAATGTGGATACATAATAACCTGCGCTAGGCATATTTATTGGATGTCTGTGTATAAAGATGTGAATCTATTATATAAACCTAGCTAAAAAGCAACAGCACTCCAAAAAATGTTTTCCCATTGAAGGATAGATGGTAGAGAGCGGCAAGGGAGAGAGGGATATGCTGCAGTTTACAGCTATGTGAGGGCTGTTAAGTGAGTGGTTGAAAGGTTAGGGAAGTGTATAGTTTTAACTTTTGCCAACATTTGGTGAACTCCATTCAGCTGGGGGAGCAAAATTTCCTATGGAAATTAATAAAGGAAATTAATGTTTTGGGACCCCCACACTTTTCTCCACCTATGCGTGATGGCTTGGTGCAAACATTTCAGGGCTATCGCTATTGCTGAGGTGTGTGTGTGTATATATATAAATATATATATTTGCAACTGACCAATTCCTATGGGTCTGAGTAAGAATAATGAGCCATTCCAGTTTAGGATTAGATGTGTTTTTTATTTGGCTGAAACAATCTATATATAATCAGAGATACTCCCCGTCTCTCCTCCTTTCCGCGAACGGAACTCCAAAGAGACAAGTGGCACAGCTCAGGTAATGTAGCATAGTTTATTTTATTTTATTACAAAGGATCATGCAGAATACAAACTGACTGATGTGTTTCGGCCTAAGGCATCCAGAGGGTCATAGAGTTTGTGTGTACAGACTGTCCTTTTTAAGGGACCACCACCATTTTCACACACGCAGTTTTAAAACAAATGGACAACTGGGCCGCTAACTTTGCTTTCCACTGTCAGTCTTCCATGTTCACCATATTCCCTTCAAATCTTCAAATCAATTTCAATGACTGTAAAGTACCATATGTCAATTAAACAGCATTTTAATTGCTTTCTCAGACAAGGAGTCATAAACTCTGGATGTCAAAATGGTACTGTACATTGTGAATGTGCATTTGAACTCCAGAGCATTCTATCATCATTGAGATATTTTCAACAGAGAACAAACACAGTACCCATTTCCATATTACAAATGTCCAATTAGGCAAACGTTCAATGTCACTGTGCAAATTGCAAATTATATATGTGCAAAAGAAGCAATTTCGCAAATCTCAGTTCCTATACATCAGAATATACATATTGCATTAAGGGCATATGTATGAAACGATGTTTTAATTGCAAACACTGCGATTTGCAAAAAAACTGCGTTTGAGAGTAAAGAATCGCAAAATGCGATGTATGAGACTTTTTCTCATTGCATTTTTAAGGAATCGCTAATTTTGCGATTCTCAATTTTGCGTAAGCATTTAAGGAATCGTAACAAGCACCCAAGTTGTGTGATTTCTCCTTAAGAAATCGCAAATTACCATCAACTTCAAGTTGGTGGTAATTTGCGATTTCTTTCAAAAATGCACATTTTGGCATTTTTCAAGGTGCCATGTGGTGCACATCCATGCCCTTAGGGCATGTATGTGCGCCATATGCGCACACATGCTCATTTCAGGGGTGCATCAGGTTGTCCGTATGACACCCTTGCACACTTGAAATTATTCTCAATGTGCGATTCTCAAATTGCGAATCGCAAATTGAGAATGACTTCCCATTCATTCTTATGGGCCTCCTGGCCCATAGGAATGAATGGGAAGGTACTCCTTAATTGCGATTTTGCAATTTGCTAATCGCAATTAAGGAATACCAAGGAATCGCAAATTATTTGCGATTTTTCAAATACATCCCGTTTTGCAATTCTCTAATAGCAATTCTCAAAAAATCGCTATTTGAGAATCGCAAAAACGGATTTTGATACATATGCCCCTAAATCCTAAGCTTATACACATAATATCAGTGTGAAAATTCAATTGGCAAAGAGGCAAAATGTGCAAATAGCAAACTTTTAAGTTCTATATATCAAAATAACTATTTACACAGATTCACTCACCCCAGAAATGACTTCCTTTTCCAGTAAAGTACAAAATACCCACCTGAAATTGTTTTGTTTTCTCACCTGTGTGTGATCAGGGTTCTAATCAGCTTCATTGCCTCTGAGTGGAGGTCGCCACTAAATAGTTATAGTTAGGTCGGCTTTTCCATAGACAGAGCGTTTTCTGGTTTGCTAATAACTTTGGCCCCATTTGGCGAATCTTCACATAACATTCCAAAAAAAGGTTTACCTACCTCAGCTCATTCCTGGAAAGTTGTCGGATGATCATTGAAGCGGGTGTAGAGGAAAAAGAAAGGTACCAAAATGCAAAATCCCAATGCATTTTGCATAGACTTCTTTAGACAAAGCTACAGTAAAAACTGCTGAACGAAACAACATCAAATTCAGCAGAAGCTAGATCTTGGTCAGTGAGGAGTCAAAATATCGAAAATTATTTATATGTATGTTATTTTTTAATTCTACGTTATCCAACACTTTCCCTACTGTTGCACTCACTGGAGCGGGAATAGTAATTTTTACCCCTACACTATCCAACACTTTCCCTACTGTTCCACTCTCTGGAGTGGGAATAGTAATGTTTACCCCTACACTATCCAACGCTTTCCATACTGTTGCACTCTCTGGAGTTGGAATAGTAATTTTTACCCCTACGCTATCCAACGCTTTCCCTACTGTTGCTCTCTCCGGAGTGGGAATAGTAATTTTTACCACTACACTATCCAACACTTCCCCTACTGTTCCACTCTCTGGAGTGGGAATGGTAATGTTTACCCCTACGCTATCCAACGCTTTCCCTACTGTTGCACTCTCTGGAGTGGGGATAGTAATGTTTTCCCCTACGCTATCCAACGCTTTCCCTACTGTTGCACTCTCTGGAGTGGGAATAGTAATTTTAAGCCCTGCGCTATCCAACACTTTCCCTACAGTGTTTTTTTTGGAGTTGGAATAGTAGTTTTATTCCCTCTGCTATTTAATATTTTTTTGTATTATTTTAGTTAATGGAGTATATAATGAATTTTAAAAATATTAAAAGTATAAATGTGTTATATATAATTATTTAATTTTTATTTATGTTATTGTTTTATGTGTATAGCTGTATTTGTACTTTATAATATTTGTTAATAACTTATAAGTTATTAAAATAATTATTAAAACAGATGATTAAGAAAGTATATATTATATATTATATGTATTTTTTAAATTAATGTTTTATTACATTATATATATATTACTTACTCATTTTAAACATTATAAAAAATGGTTAACTATGTTTATTTTATTTATTACTCTTTAGTTTATTTTACATATTTTTTTAACTAAAACAAAAACGATATTTTTAATAACGGTATTTTTTCCTATATTTTTGTACTTACCACGTTGTAGATAGAATATCGATATTCTTGACATCGATATTCTTGCTCCGATATTTTTGTAGGTCGATTTTTTGACCTTCGATATTTTGTCAATGATCCATCTTGGTCCACAGATTGTGCTTTTTATGATTTGGTGTAAATCTGTTTAGTAGTTTTTGAGATAATAATGGTCAAATAAATATAAATATTTGGATTGTTGAGCTTACAAGAGTCTCCGAGACTGTTGTGGAAGCACCAATTTAAAAATAGAGCGCTTTGAGTGGCCCAGGAAGCTTAATTTCCCTTGTGCTATCTCGCTCCCAATGGAGTCAGACTCCCGAAAGAGTGAGCGCTCTGATTCTCAGCAAGATGAGAAAAATTTTGCTGGCAGCCATTACAGGACTCAGGGACATATTCCCTTGTCCTGAAGAAAAAAAAAGAAAAAGATTTCTGGGGGCAGAGTAGGGATACCCTGGTCCCATATGCCCCATTGGGGAGGGGGACCCAAAGGCACCCCCCATGCCCAAACAGTTTAAAAAAGGCAAAAAATGCAGCCAGCAAGAGTCTTGCGGGATCAAACAAAAAGTGGCACCTACCCTATAATACTTATTATAAGCCCCATGGAGCCTACCCCTAGGGCTGTGCTTATAAAGTGGAGGGGGACTACATTACCCCACTCCCTGAGTCCTTAGAGGTCCCTTGGAGCCCACCCCTGGGGCAGATCTAAGAACGTTTCGGGGTGGGTTCATGTGGCCCTGAGCCTGAAAAGGCCCAGGGGAGCCCATCTCTGGTGCCCAAATTGTTAAAAATGGAGAGCGGAGCCGCGCAGGAGTTCAAAGAAGTAGGCTTTCTTTAGAAAGACGTACAGATTCTCCTTCCTTTTTAGAACACTCCTAATTCATGAAATGTCACAGATTCTGCACTAATCTTGCTCGTAAAGTTCAGGGGGCATATTATCAAGGGGGTTTATCTCCGCTTTTTTGGCTTTAAAAGCCAAGAAAGCGGAGATAAAATTATCTCCCTATTACCTAGCTGTCGCTAACACCAGTTAGCGACAGCTAGTAGGAGATAGCGACCATCTTGGGCCCCACTTTGCATGTCAGTGATATTTATCACTAATGACATGCAAAGAGGGCGTGCCAAGATGTTAGCGACTGAAAACAGTCGCTAACATCGCTATCTCCTATTACCAACTTTTGGAGATATTCACACTAAGCGCGAATATCTCCAAAAGCTAACACCTGCCCTGAGCAGTTCTTAGCCATGTTATCCAATGGGAGGTGGATAACATGGCTAAGAGCATTAGCTCGGTAATGCATGAATATCGCTGACTTTTCAGCGATATTCATGCATTGCGGCGATTTTTATCGCATTTGCGATAAACCTTGGTAATACCAAGGTTTATTTGCGGAAAAAATCGCCGCAGCTCAGCGGTAAATTTTTGTCTCTAACCAAGCAATAGCGATAATTATCGCTATTGCTTGGTAATATGCCCCCAGGTTCCTTTTGTGAAGAACATTTCTTTATATATACAGACACCAAAGACTTCCTGCAACAGATTGAAAATATCAGTTGGGAAGAGGACTTTTTTAATGATTATGGATATAACTAGTCTTTATACCGTGAAGATGGTCTAAAAGCCATTGAATATTTCTTATGTGATAGATCTCTAAAATAATATGATCACAATAGGATGTTGCTTGAGCTTGTGAAGTTTTGTCTCACTAAAAACAGTGATATATTTTACAGGTCAACACTATAGGCAGATTCACGGAATGTTGATGGTTACCTGCTTCGACTCCAGCTACGCGTACTTGTTTGCAGGCTGGTGGGAGAAGTGGGTAGCCTGGTCTGAGGAGAACGACCCCTGGGTGGAACGGGTCATCATGTGGGCCCAATTTATAGACAGCCTTTTCATTATTTAGAGTGGGAGTAGGAAGTCGACACAAGAAGACATTCCAATTTTGAATAGCAACAGTTTGAACCTGAAATTTACGAGTGAGACTAGTGCAGAATCCATGACATTTCTTGATTTAAGAGTGTTCGTAGCAGAAAGGAGAATCTGCAAGCCCCTCCAGAGAAAGCCCACTTCAGGAAACTCCCTGCTACACACAAGGTCCAGCTACCTGTGGAAATCGAAGTAGAGCATCCCCTGTGGGGAATTGATCCACACCAAAAGAAACAGTACTCGAGAGAAAGTATTCAACTCACCAGCCAGGGATGTCATTTAGAGGTTCAACACCTGTGGATATCCCAACAAAGGAAGGGAAGACCTATTCACGGATAACCAGCAGGCCGAAGAAGGTCCCAATTCAGACTAATTACTGATTTCTCGTTAGATATACCCGATCTTTATCGGATACTCATGTTCTACAGGCCAATACAATGTTGGCCTTGAATTACCAGATTATCCGCTGGCACCCTTGAGGAGAAGCACGTCTTTCAAAGACCTTATAGTGCATAGTCATTTCAGCAAAGGGAACAAGGGATTGACCCTCAGTGAGATAACGGGCTTCTTTCAGTGCACAAAGTGCACAGCCTGCAAAAATAGTTCAAAAACTCTCACATACCAGGTACCAGGGCAGAAATTTTCCAAAAAGATCACGGGGCACATTATCAACGCTGTGCAAAAAATATCGCACAGCGTTGATAACGTGGAAAAATCTATCGCCGATTTCACATCGCTTGTTAGCAGCGTATTCTCAACGCTAAAGCTAACAGGCGATGTGAAATCGTCGATAGGTCGCATTAGCGCGTGAAAACAAGCGCTGTTTTCACGCGCTAATGTGTGCCTTAATGATATGGGGGGGTAGATTCAGCTTTACGATACACCCCCTCATGTTAGCATTGCCTAACATGTACTAAAAGCGAGCGTTGGGAGACCTACGATAGACACGTTTATCGCAGGTCTCCTTCTCCCAAGGCCTGCCTTGTGAATAAGGCAATCCAACCACATTTTACATGTGGTTGGACGTAGGAATGCCCACCCTGCATCTCATTAGCGTTATTCATCGCCCCCAGCATGGGGGCGATGAATAACGCATGAAATGCGTCACTAACCGGAGTTAGCGACGCTTCGATAACAAGGCAATAATTAATTTATGCGTTAGCGACCGGAAAAGGTCGCTAACACATGAATTAAGGCCCTTGATAATATGCCCCCACATTCTTAATGAATTGCAACACAGATTATGTGGTGTGGCGCAGGGGCCAGGGCGACTGACACCGGACGCTGGTGCTCACGGTATGATCCCCGGCTCCGGCTGCAGGGGTATGCCCAGCACCATGTGACTCTAGGCAATATCTTGCATAATCTTCCCACCAGCCCCCAGCGCCGGGACGCCTCTGGGTAGCTGTGCGCTTTACAAATACTGGATTTACATGTATTGTCTGCTGTGTCCCTTTAAAAAGAAGTGCATTGGGAGTACAGTACATCCCACCTAAAGGCGCATGTTAGAACACATTTGAGCCAACACATATCCCACAGCAAGGCATTTTGAAGACTGTCATAAGAGGGACCGAAATCGACTGAAGTGGTACATTCCGCCCTTCATGCCATGTCTCATATCGTGTGCTAATCCCACCCTGCTCCCTTTAAATACCCCTGCACCCCATAATCATAACCCACCCTTACTCCTTAAAATACCCCAACACCCTTAAACACTAACCCATCTTAACCCTATAAATATACCCTGTACCCCAAAAGCCAAACCTATCCCTAAACCCTAAAAATACCCCTGTACCCCAAAACCCAAACCTAGCCCTGAACCCTATAAATACCCCTGTACCTCAAAACCCAAACCTATCCCTGAACCCTAAAAATACCCCTGTACCCCAAAACCCAAACCTAGCCCTGAAACCTAAAAATACCACTGTACCCCAAAATCCAAACCTAGCCCTGAACCCTTAAAATAGCCCTGTACCCCAAAACCCAAACCTACCCCTGAACCCTAAAAATACCCCATACCCCAAAACCCAAACCTAGCCCTGAACCCTAAAAATACCCCTGTACCCCAAAACCCGTACCTATCCCTAAACCCAAAAACTAACCCTGTACCCCATAACCCAAAACTATATCTGAACCCTTAAAATACCCAAACACCCCAAAACATATACCTCAGTGCCCCAAAACATATACCCCTATACCCATACTTACCTTATCCAAACATTAAAAAAAAAACATGCTTTTACCATTCATGCATTTACAACGAATTTCGTTGTAAATGTATGCGTGGTAAAAGCATATAAAATGTAATGCCATGCATTATAATGGCATTGGGGAGTCATGGTCCTTTCGTAATGAAAGTATGCGGAGTGATGGTATGCGGAAAGAAAGTTGCGGAATAATGGGAGTTTACCCTCCCCTGGTAAGTAAGTTGGTGGCATGGCGGCCCACATCTCCAGCAACATACTCCTATTTTTTCACCACCCATTTGAAAAAATGCACAGGTCTCTCTCATTGATGGCCAGCACCGACATACACTTTTAGACACACCTCCCACCACAAGTTCTAGAATTACGAACTTTAGAGCTGGGGAGCTACAATCGAATCTCGGCATCAGCTCAACATCCTGTGATTCCAGGCAAAACGCTTTGTCTACCCGTGCCTACCACAAATGAATGTGTTCTTCTGTATTGTGAATTCTGCTCATGCCATGTAGTCGAGTTCGCGCTTTATAATATTGCAAGGAAAAATAAAGTTGGGAAACCCGAGTTCACCCACTACTGAACGCGCACTCTTAAGTGCATCAGCAGTGCACTGTGAATCGGAGCGTTTCACAGGCCTGTCACAGATAAGAAATGCTATCAAAACGAAATCCTACAAAACAATATACTACTGGCTGGCAGTAATTCATACCCGGACAACGTCGGGACGGGCTGCTAGTATATATATATATATATATATATATATATATATATATATATATATATATATATTATGGGTCCACAATGCGTACGCTTCTGCACTCCCCTCGAGAAATCAAAGATCACAAATTCAATCCAAGGTGCGCTTTTCCAACTTCATTTATTCAATCATTTGCAGCATCGCGTTGGGTTGCTTTCCGTGTTCCATCACGATGCTGCAAATGATTGAATAAATGAAGTTGGAAAAGCGCACTTTGGATTGAATTTGTGATCTTTGATTTCTCGAGGGGAGTGCAGAAGCGTAGCGCTGCTATGCATTGTGGACCCATAATATTTACACAGGGTTACCTTTGCCCCTGAACTGCACCGCGGTCTTGGTGTCCTGGCGTTGCGAAGGATGTGGACCTGAAAGAATATATATATATATATATATATATATATTACAAACTCCGCAGTTGAGCAGCAGCAGATACTCCTCGCCACTTCCACAGCACATACGGACACGGACAAGTAGATAAGTGCAGCTTATTTTTATTTGTTACAGTATGTCGCCATAACATTTCGGCTCGTCCGAGCCTTGTTCACATAACAATGTGAAATTGTCAGACCACATCTTTTAAAGTGACAGTGCAAGATTCAAATCAAACCATGTGACTTAGTTCGCAAAGGAAATGGTAGACATACTATGGCTTAATACAATGTGACAAAATATTCGACAGTGGAAAATGATTACCATGTTTTGATTGACATTCCACATGGTGACTATATACTTGAATTTGAATTTGAATTTAAAAACATTTCTATAGCGCACTTCTACCATGCGGTTTCTTGGCGCTGTTGGGTTGTGAGGAGACAGGCAAGAGCGGAGGGGGATTTAAGCATTGTAGGCTCGGGAAAAGAGAAGAGTTTTGAGACCTTTCCGGAACTCGATGTAGGAGGATGACATACGGAGTTCCGTCGGAAGGGAATTCCAAAACGCAGGAGCGAGCACTGCGAATTTCGTACCGCCAGTCTTTTTCTTGCTGAAGCGGGGGATGGTTAACAGGGCCTGATGAGTGGACCTAAGCTCTCTACCTGGCGTATAGGGAGTGATGGCTGAGCAAATGAATTCCAGGGCGGTGCCCATTTTAGCCTGAAAAGTGGTGCAACCAAGCTTAAACAAGGCACGTTCTTTCACCGGCAGCCAGTGCAAGGCCTGCAATAGGGAGGTAGCTCGATGGTATTTAGGCAGGCCGTGAATCAGGCGGGCAGCCTGGTTCTGCACTAGCTGCAGGCGGCGAATGGCGTAAGCTGGAGCGCCATTATAGATGATGTTCCCATAGTCGAGGCGCGAGAGCACCATGGCCATCACTATAATTTTTAGGGCAGGTAGGGAGAAGAAGCGAGAGATCTTCCTAATGATTCTGAGGGAAAAGAAACAGGAGGAAACAACCGAATTAACTTGAGAGTGAACGGAAAATGAGGGATTCAAGAAGATGCCAAGGGTCTTGACCTTGGGAACTGGGAGCGGGGGAGCACCAAGTGAGGAGGGCCAGTGGGAAGGGGACCAAGGACTGCAACCACCTCTGGTCAAGACTAACTCCGTCTTGTCCGGATTGAGTTTGAGGTGGTTGCAGTTCATCCAATCCTGGATGAACAACATGACGGATTGGACGTTGGAGGAGGAGGAGGAGGAATGGGAGAGGTTGAAGATTAGCTGGAGGTCATCGGCGTAATTGAACACCGTGACCTCAAGCTGCTGTAACATAAAAATAAGGGGGTAAATGTATAAATTAAACAAAAGAGGGGAAAGAGAGGACCGTATACTGTGCAAATATCGCAATCAATGTGCAAATTAGCAATTGTACAAAAGTTTGCTATTTACATAATTAATACTCATAGCTACGATCGTAAGAGGTTAGGTTAACCTATATTCACAGCCTATAGTTCTGATATTGCTAGACCTTAAATACATAAAGTGTTGAATCCCTAAGCATATTGTTGAGTGCAAAGTAGCATATAGGAATATTACAATCCTATATATATATACACACCCCAAATCGGAGCACTCACTGTATCTGACAGTTCTTTTTATTATAGCAGACACGTTTCAGCAAAATAGCCTTGTTCACTGCCCGTCATTTTTTCTTTTGCGTAGACCACAATTTAAACACTCATGTCCAGCTTCCCATTGGACAATTTACTTTCAGGTGACTAGAAAACTGACTATTTCCTCTTTTACTCTCTCGTAATAGTGTCCTCCAACTTGGTATGTCACCATACTCCATTCTCTCAGTGAGGGTAGCTGCACACCTGTCAAGACATTGGGCCTCATTTATGAAAAGTGATGCATCTCTGCGTGAAAACAGCGATGCGTCACTTTTCATTGCACCCTCCTTGCGACACCAATGATGCATCATATTTACATTATGACGCATCATTGCGCAAGGAGTTACAGATACGTCAGTATTTCTGACGTATCTGTAAGCACAAAAGTGACGCATTGCTGGAGTGTGTCACAAAAGTGACGCAACTCCAGCAATGCGTCCTTTCACATGGGGCAAGCTCCATGTGAAAGGGCCTGCATCAGTCGTACGCCTGCTATGAGGCAGGTGCAAGATTTTGACGCAACGGCGTCTTAGAAGTGACGCAGTGAAATCTTATAGATTTCACTGCGTCACTTCTACGACCCTTTCTTGCGTCAATACGCCCCCCTTGCATACATTATACCTGGTTCAGGTATAATGTGGTGCAGGGGTTTACAAAGTGACACATCTACCTAGATGTGTCACTTTGTAAATATATTATAAAGGGGGGTAGAACCCATGCAATCGCGGGGACCTGGGCGTCAAGTAGTAAATGTAAAGAGGGGTCCCCGTGGGAGGTAATTATTTATGCACAAACAATAAAAATTCAAAGGGAACTAAGATGGTACTCAAAGGAAAAAGATGTTGTCATTTATTCAACAACACAGGATAACAATTTAAAGCAATGTTTGCAATCATTTTAAAGTGAAACGAGAAATCGGAAAAATGAAAAGGCCCCAAGAGGGGGAGGGGGGAAGGGAGTGTGCTCAAAGGCTGTGTGAAAGATTATAAAGATAGTACACAGACTTAAACATAATGTACATATATCACAAAATCAACAAGGAATTACAAGTTATTCCAAAAAACCAAAACGGCCTACATCAATTAAGGCAAGTATTGGGCAAGTATTTCAAAAGTAGTGGGGCATTCCACGGTCACATGTATAAATCAATCAAATACAGGGAATGTGCCGGATGTCCCAGAATGAAGAGGTGTCGACGTTTCGACCCCTGATTGTAGGATCAATTCAGTCCTTTGCCGGGGTCTTCATCAGGACCGGTGTAGTGGGAAAGGGGACGAAGAGGGGCCGTCCTATCTGAAGTGGAATAAAACACACTCCGAAAAGTTCAACTGAAAGGGCTGCCGGTTTTGAATAATTATACTGCTGGGCAAGTCTCAGTCTATTTTACCCAGCTTGCTGTGATATTGCAGGCAGGCAACATAAGCGCTGTGCTGATTCAATTGGCTTTGTGGGGTTCCGTTCAATACTTTACGGGCTAGATAACTGAGTGCAGAGGGACCGGTCGACTCAGTGTCGTCACCATGTCACACAGTGTTTTGGAGTCACGACTGCAGCAAGACGCTCTGCTGCCTCGCGCCCAGATCTCTAAGACCCGATGGTGACGACACTGAGTCGACCGGTCCCTCTGCACTCAGTTATCTAGCCCGTAAAGTTATCCTGTGTTGTTGAATAAATGACAACATCTTTTTCCTTTGAGTACCATCTTAGTTCCCTTTGAATTTTTATTGTTTGTGCATAAATAATTACCTCCCACGGGGACCCCTCTTTACATTTACTACTTTGTAAATATGGCGCAACAAGGCGCATTTTTTACGTCACTGGTGCGTGTCAAAAAGTGACGCACCGGTGGCGTAAAAGTGACACAAGGGCTCATAAATGATGCCCATTATAGTTAAGTCTGTCACTTTAGTAGAAAACAGCGTGCAGTTGCAATTATTTCATCAATGTTCACTCATGATTTGTGCAAAATGTGTCAGTTCCTCGCCCTGCCGTGCTCCGACTTCTCACAGGTAAGCAACCGTAGGAACAGGTTTGGTAACCAAGAACCTTACATTTGGTAGTGATGCAAAAGAAAAAATGACTGGCATTAAAAAAGGCTATTTTGCTGAAACGCGACTGCCGCAATAAAAAGAACTGTCAGATACAGTGAGTGCTCCGATTTGGTGTTCTGGTGTTTTACATGGTGGTCACTACAATGAAAGGATGCACTCGCCCGTAAATTGTTTGGCAGGATGAAGTGGCATTTGGTGGGAAAGACAACTCCACGAGCCCACTGATCGTGTATCAGAAATTTTATTGCATGACAAAAAGACGCGTTTCGACCACGTTCACGGTCTTATTCACCTACATATATATATATTTCCCTTTGGGGGTGGGATAAAAGAATCCATGGTGAAAAAGGTATCTGTAAACCAAAGTAATAATTCACTGGTAACGTATCTGTTTCAGATTTGCAAATGCCATCTTGGAAACTTTTTGACCCTCTGAAATTCACAAATATACATTCAAGCCTAGGTGTCAACCTACGAGTGCAGTTCCGATATTCTTTTTAGATTCAGGCCCTGTGATTTTACCACACATACTCTTACTGAAAATATGTTTTATACCCTTATTTCACTGGAACTGGAATGTACTTTAATCTAGAATTAGCCTAAAGAAGGTTCATTGTGTAAGACAGGCACTTCATACCGTGGTCTTAAAAGTAAAGCTGGCCTGAGTAGTAAACTGACCCATTGAATCTTAGATCTAAGCCAAATGAAGGAAGGAAAATTGTTGGTGCTGGTTAATAACAAAAGAAGCAGTAAAGTGTGGGCAGTGGATTTTTGCAACTAAGAAACAACTCAACTTTGTAAGATTCTTGCATTGACTGAATCCTACTGGAGGGGCAAAGCTGTCCACCAACATAGGTTGAATTAACTCTAGAATTAGGCCAGATATGGTAGAAGAAGTTGTCACCAAAAATATTATGTGCCCGTGCAATTGTGGTGATACTGCTACCTGTGATACCATTAAACATTTTGTACCCATCAGCACCTAAGAAAAGGTCCTCATTAGGCAATAGACAGTCCTTCAGCGGAAGGAAGTTACCAGCACAACAGACACAACAGCAACACGTAGAGTCTCAGACCTAAGTGATCAATTGTCACTATTATATCCTGGGTATGGAAGAAAGCAATACCAAAGGGGATGATGGAAGGAACGCTTGAGCAAATCAAACACTCACACCCAGTCAACTGATCTGGGTTTAATCCATCATCATTCTTTAGCTCACTACACCACCCCAGTTCAGACATGGCCATATGCAAATCAGTCTGACCCTGTGCCTCATGGGAACAATCCAGCCCGAACTGCCAAGCCATGTCTTCCCTGGACCAGAAACAAGCATCCTGGGACCAGTTTCGGGTTTATAACCCTCATCAGCCAGGCTATTCTGAATCCAGTGGCAGAGTGAGCAAGGGACCCACGTCTGGGCATACCCCTCCAACTTAGGGCGAACAAAGCGATACCAAAGGGGATGATGGACAGAGCGCTTGAGCAAATCAAACAATCACACCCAGTCAACTGATCTGGGTTCAACCCATCATCATTCTTTAGATCACTCAACCACCCCAGGACAGACATGGCCATATGCAAATCAGCCTGACCCTGTGCCTCATAGGAACAGTCCAGCCCGAGCATGTCTTCCCTGGACCAGAAACAAGCATCCTGGGACCGGTTTCCGGTTCATATCCCTCATCAGCCACGCTATTCTAAATCCAGTGGCAGAGTGAGCAAGGGACCCACGTCTGGGCATACCCCGCCAACTTAGGGCGAACAAAGCGATACCAAAGGGGATGATGGACGGAGCGCTTGAGCAAATCAAACACTCACACCCAGTCAACTGATCTGGGTTTAACCCATCTCCATTCTTTGGCTCACTCAGCCACCCCGGTTCAGACACGGCCATATGCAAATCAGTTTGACCTTGTTCCTCATGGGTACAGTCCAGCCCGAACTGCCAAGCCATGTCTTCCCAGGACCGGAAACAAGCATCCTGGGACCGGTTTTGGGTTCATAACCCTGATCAGCTAGGCTATCCTGAATCCAGTGGCATGGAAGAAAAGCATCCTACAACATTGCTTTATTCTGCCTTGGACATCAAACGTTAATATTTCTCTTAATCCAAATGTGCCACCGATATGAGCTACAGACATGCTTTGATCAGTTCTCCTTTATTCGTTAAAGGTTAATTGGTTTTACCGAACAGGTTGTACTTAAACAGGACTACCAAACTCTATTTATAGGTTTAGAACACAGTGATCATGAATATTATAGTAGCACTTTAATATCAATAACAAAGAACCCTGGGGTGGTTTTCTGCATTTTCGCATGCCATAAGGTAACATACTGTGCATTGGCCTCATCACATAACTGGTTTTAACTTCCAAATTTTACAGGAGTAAATGAAATTGAAGCATGCCTTCACAATAATATTTTTCCCATTAGGAGAAACTCCTTTCTTGTTTGGGGATTATTCTTCCACTTCCACTCTGGAAAGGCACTTACTTCAACTTTTCACAGAGGTAAGTTTGAGTGTTTCCTCCCAAAGGGTAAACTATCTGCAAATTAATTGTGGGGATCTGCGAACCCTTGAGCAGATGGCTGTTCGATTCAGTTTACAATGTTGTCCCTGGGACTTCTACATCCTGCATAACCCTATGTTGGTGGATCTTCAACAGTGATAAGTGCAATTTACAAACATAAAATTCCAGCATTCCAGCTTCTATGTATGGACTTTATATTTGAGGGAGAGTTTCAAACTATAATTGTGTTTTTCCCTGACAGGGGATCTTGCCTGCATTTCAAGTAATGGATCATTATTTCATACAGGTGGCCCCATTGGGTGACTTTACCCACTGGTATGCTTTAGGGGTCTGATGGGCAGGCATATTCACCAAACCCCTTAATACAGCATGTGTAAGCAGGGAAAAGGCATTTTCCTTTATGAATGGGACATACCCCCTCTAACTGTGGGATTGCCTCCTTTGGACCAAATAGAATGCATGCTCAAGCAATCCATACTATGTAAGGGATGCGCATGCATCCTCAGCACCTTCTGCAATACAAAATTGCCCATGAATGCAAAAAATGGGTGTCGACCCCAAGGTTGTTTGTGCAATACATCAGCTAGAAATAATTGTGTTATTAGTTTCCATTCATATTTAAAAGAGGTTTACCATGTAAAATATTTAGTATTTATATTTTGGGTCACATAACAACATAATAAAATGTAATTGTGCAGGCGATAGAAAATAAATACATATTGCATTGGTGTGACCAACGCTTCACACTAGCAGATTTAATAAATAAAGGATATTGCAGAGGCCCAGGTGTGTACCTATGAAGCTTTCATTTTCTGGGATTAATGCATTTTTCATACAAGGCTCCATGGTGTTGTTGAATAGGCTTGTTTCTTTATTCCAAGCTGTAAACATTATCTCTGAAATATATTTCTGTGTACAATATGTGCATCCCCGCGGGTTTGGGATAGACGTATTAAAGTACCCATTACGTTCCCACAGAGCATAGAGTGATAGTCTAAGAATTTCATGGCATGGTTGGAAGTCAAGAAAACAGAAAGAATAAATGTAACTATCTGCTGACAGGCTCAACAAATTAACTACCAGCCGAGAATTCATGGCTCAAATTCACAGAAGGCCAGCAAGTATGTGCCTATTCCAGAAATGAAAAATCCGAAGTCTAACATTTTTTTTTTTTAAATAAAGCTTAAAACGAATGTATAGCTCTATTTGTAGCATTGTAAAATCATCATCTCATCTCCTTTGTGTTTATTTTAAAGTGGTTAGAGCAAAGACTAACATTTTGCTATGACTCATCATAAATGATTGATTGTGCCATTCTATTTCTAGTTAAATTACCACTCACAGTCAATATGTTATTACAAGATTACAGCGCTACTTCTACTAAGTTTTGCAATCAGTCAGTAGAAAAGACAGTCAGGCTCGATTCACAACCTGCATTTTATAGTACATTTAGTACCAGTACAATACTATCTGTCACATAATTCAAAATACAACTCACAAACTAAATGTGGAGACCTCCACCATTCCTATCTTTTCTTTTATGGAGATCTTTGGTATGTGTGTACGTTTTGGTAGTAACTGTGTGAGGAACCAGTTATAATGGCTGGAAAAAAAGAAATATTTATGACTAAAGGGGAGGCGCTTAGAGAGGGGTAAGGAGTGGTTTAAAGAGGGACATTAAAAATTACAAACACCCACTCACAAAAGAGGAAGCCCATTGCTGTTGACAAGCTACACTTCTAAAGTTACTACAGGTAAAAAATCACCAAAACAATAGTATATGTGCTCCAGCTCAGCACTGGAGTAGGTCTAGCACCAAATATGGCTATTTACAGCTATTGCAACTCACTCCCATATAAAAAATTGGAGACAGATACATAATATAACACTCCATAGGAAATATTATTAAATATATCAAAATGGGGAAGTTGGATTTTTAATAAGCATTTAGGAAAAGTAACTATCAGTAAGTTGCCATTTCTCTACCTCAAGCTCCTGCAGGCTAATTTGCATTAGCTTTAGCTTTTGTAGTCGCACAGCAACTGATCATGATTTCCGATCACATGTAACCATACATTAAGTTAAAGATGAGCGATTTTGAAAGGTTTTTATTGACTCGTTTTAGACTAAATCTGTTACACCGTCCCTTAGCTTCCCTGTAGTGAACATCTGGATTAAACAAATGACCAAATGTCCTTGCAACGATTCCTCAGACCAGTCAGACATACATATCCTTTTTTTCTGTAGATTTTATACTATCCCAAGGAAAAAATTGATTGTGCCCCTGTTGAAAATCATGGAATGTACCCAGTGTCGCCCTGCATTTTTACAACTGCAAAAATTGGATAACATTTTAACTATTGCACACCTGTCGGCATTTTTTAAATCTGTTTTTAGATTTCGGAAGACAATTATTTAAATGAATTAATTAAGATGTGTTATTTTATGTCTTTGTTATGATCTATGTATGAATATCTGTTTTATGATGAATTTTATGTACTTTTATGGTTGTTTTTATCTGATAACCGAATAAAGTTAAACTTGACTTGACTGGAAGTGTGTGTGGGGGAGGGGGGCATTGGTATGCACATCTTGGGCAACCCCCACCCCTAAATACAAAGGGGGGAACCTGGTATCTAGTGGGCTGTCTGACCCTCTGGGAGGAGCAGAAAGACTGTCATTTTGCGGCAGTGGTGGGGGCATTGGCATGCACATATTGGGCAGCCCCCACCCCTAATTCAAATTGGAAATAAAATCCCTGGTTTCTAGTGGGCTTCAGCGCCCCCAGAGGGGGCAGAAAGTCTGGAGTTATGTGGGGGAGAGGGATGGCATGGTTATACCCATCTTGGACAGCCCCCACCCCTAAATTCAACATGAGGAAAAAATCTGGCATCTAGTGAGCTTTCTGCCCCCCCGGGGGGACAGATTGGCACCTACTACCCCATCTGTCCCCCAGGGGGACAGAAAGACTGTAATTGTGCAGTGGGGGCATTGGCATGCCCACATTGAGCAGCCACCACCCCAAATTCAAATTGAGAAAAAAATCCCTGGTTTCTAGTGTGCTTTCTGCCCCCCAGGGGGGCAGAAAGGCTGAATTCACCCAAATCAATATAGGCGGAGCAAAGGCCTTCGCCCAGGGGATCGCTCCCCCTTCACCCCTACCTGGTGCCAAGTGCGGGGATCCCTGTCCCCAATCAGAGATCAACTAGTGAGGAGTACCATTGGAAAGGGGAGATTCTCCTCTTTCAAACGATACCTCGCCTGACTTTCTACATGCTCAGGGGGCTGAGATAGCCCCCTGAGTACGTAGAAAGCTAAACTGAAATGAGCCTCTCGGCTCACTTCAGTTTCAGTTTCACTGAAATGACGTCAGCGCGAGGTGCGGGCTGATTGTCATTTCAGGGAAACCAAACAAACAGCCTCTGGAGCTGGGGAAGCTCTTCCACCATCCCAGAGGCTGTGGGGGGGAGAAATCCCTCTGGTGCCTGCACCAGAGGGATTTCAAATGCCAGGTGGAAGGATGGCCGCGGGTCATCCAACTTGAATGAGCACTAGTGCATCGGACGGCCCCCGGCTGTCCAACGCACCGAAGGGGTTAAGGTTATAAATATTATTTCCTAACATCCCTTATACTCTCTTATCAAAAGGCATGGTTCCTGAAGATCCATGCCACAGTCTTGTTCCAAATGCTGCAACAGTTTCTTTGAGGATTTTGTTTTTAGGTCTCACCACCCAAACAGCAAATCTTACTGGCTGGAAAAAATCTATTGTTGGATTACCAAGAATATACATTGGGCTTACAGAGTACCATTAGCTTACAATTGGCTGGATGTATTGTAATTTTCATTTGTTTGCTTCTTATGAGATGTTTTCCTTCCTGTGTGTTGGTCTCTCCTCTGAAGCACAGCTTCTTTACCATACTTTTGATGGGCTCACATGTATCCTTCCATTGCTCACATTTAGGGAACTACTTTTTAGCTTAAGAATTCCAGAGTGTATGTGTTTTACAACTTCCTCCCTAGTGTGTTTTCCCCATTCTCCATGTTGCTATCTGCCTCAGTTACAAGCTCTCTCTTAAGTGCTTCTCCCTCACTAAACTCTCCCTTCCCCACTCTGCATATTGCTTTCTTGCTTGTGAGTTTCTCCTGCCCTCCATGTGATGCTTTCACTTAGGGACTGATTTTCCCATCCCTCGCACACTCCTGCTGCTTCCCCTACCTGTTCCTCTGCAGCCCCCATCGGGCCTTTTTTTCAAATATTGTTTTTTTCACACTTTTGTTTTTTTCAGAAAGACCAGGCAACAGAAATTTGCTGCTGGTCCCTTCACCTTTGTGACACTTCTATTTCATCTCATTATTTACTGAACCATCTCAAATCGGTTAAAAAAGAAGGCACATGTGTCATATTGTAAGAACGCACAGGCATAATGACCTCGTGTGTGCACACATCATCTTGCATCTTGTGAATGATGTACACATCATTGCCAAAAGACATTGGCAAAGCCAATAGTTCCCAAATGCAAGACCTTAATTATTGACCCTCACAAACTGCCTACCTACCCACCTGTTCACCCAAATAATCCCTAGGGTGTTTCACATAACTCTATGTGCTCTAGTGTTTGGGTCCCATACCTGCCAGGTAGCAATTTCAGCTGCAACTCCTGCCTGTATGCTAATTTTTTTAATCATATTTCTATTTTTTGTACTCTTTAGTGTATTTAAATGGTACCTTGATAATAATTTCCGTATTATACTTTTTCTTGTTTCTTATGCTTCTGAATATTTATGATGCCCTTAGTCCTACCCCCTTGATATTAGGGTAAAACCCAGGGGTAAACCGGCCTTTCTCCTACGCCATATGCATGTGTCCTGCTTATCTTACATAACATGTACAATTCTACAATTCCTCCAGATAACCCCGGGCGTACTGTGCATAGCGGGGCTACATGGAGGTCCACGGAGTTGCAAACAAACTCCGTGGAGCTCCCCTTCGCTACGCTGCCCTCCTCCATCCCCCTATTAAGAAGTAAGTTTACAGGAAGTTACAGATGAGCCAATCAGTTTCTCCACCTCACCCCCAGAGCAAATTATTAAGGGGAGCCTTTTATCAATACTTTACATTTGCACAGGTCCTGTAGGTAAGCCTTGACTCAATTGTTTCTGAACTTTTCAACAAATATGCCGTAGATCCCACCTCCTCTAGTCAGAGTACTGTGATACATCAAGTTGAAACAAATTCTCATTGGACTTCCAAGTCAAAGGTTTTTTTAAATAGCTACAAATTTTTGTTAAAATACACTGTATTGTTAAAAGTTCAAAAGGATTATGAGGGATCCTGGCCAATATTTCATGCAACTTTGCAAGCCGCATTGCTGAAAGGCAGGGGGCAGGAATGCACTGTATTTAACTTTATACAGCTCATTGCTACTCTCTGCCTGTGTTGATTCACAAACTGCTGCCTAGTGCACACACTGCTACCCTTACAGTGTGGTGCCCGAGTGCCTGTATTTCAGGCAGATTGTTTTTGTGCAGGAAGGGGCACCTTGCTGCATAAAAACAATTCTCGGAGGCATTTTTCACTTTCTAAGTGACCTGCACAATGCAGCAAAATACCTTCAGGAACCGGAAGGCCCCGGGGAAGGGTTTCCAGAAGAAGTTTCAGAGGAAGCCTCATCCAGATGCTAGACCTAGGGGTCAGCGTTCCTGACCATGCTGCCTTACAAGGTCCTGCTGGTATACTACCAGAGGTTGGTGGGAGACTGATCCATTTCCTGGTGGCATGGTGACTCTCAACAACAAACCAGTGGGTGCTGAGTATCCTGGAACAGGGTTACCATATTGAGTTCCTAACACCCCCTCTGCTTCTGGCACTGTTCGGACTCCGATTCGGAAGGATGTTCCCTGTTGGAGGGCTCTGTTGGACTAGGTTCAGCTGTTGTTCCTGAAGAAGGCAATTGTCACTGTTACACAGTCGGATTGGGTCAGGGCACTTATTCGTTCATCTTTCTGGTCCCGAAGGTCACAGGGTGCTTCCGTCTGTGATTAACCTCAGGCCCCTAAACAGGGTGGTCCAGAAGATCCCCTTCAAGATGGAGACCCTGAACTGTGTAATCCCATTCATTCCGACCGGCTGTGTGATGACTAACTTGGATCTTCAGGATCCGTATCTGCATGTGCTTGTGGTGTTGGGGCTCCAGAATTTTCTGAGGCCTACGGTCTTTACCAAGGTGGTGCCTCCCCTGGTGGCTCACCATCACCACCAAGGGGTCTCTGTGTTTCCATACCTGGACGACTGGCTGCTGCAGGCCCCTTCTACCCTTGCAACATCTGGCTTTGACCATACATATACTAGAGAGCCACAGCTTTCTCATGAATTTTATGAAATGTCATCTTCAGTCTGCCACTAGGCAGACTTCTACTCTGTTCCGGGCAAAATGTTCCTTTTTCACTCTGGTTCCTGCATCTGCAGTCTTTGTTGGGGGCTCTGTTGTCTTTGCTCTCAGCTGCGCTGCTTCATTGGATGGAGTTGCAGGGGCACATGGCAGCCTCGGTGTTCACTGTTCCATGGTCCAGGAAACAGCTTCATCCCTTGCTGTGGCATCTACACCACTTTGTATGTTTCCTTGCTCAGGATTTGTCCTTGGAGGTCCTGGTGCCTCTGGATGTGACGCACAGCCTGCAGTGGTGGATGGATGCTTCCAATCTGTTCCGGGCATGTGGTTGCATCCCAAACCTCTGGTGTTCCTGACAACGGATGACAATGCACTGGGTACGGGTGCGACTCTGGGTCAGTGGACCATGCAGGCTCATTGGCAGGGGTCGGAGACCAGACACTCTTCCAACTAGAAGGAACTGTTGGCCATGGAGAGGGCCCTTTTAACACTTCCAGGGTCATCTGTTGGGTTGCAATGTTCTGGTGCAGTCCAACAACACTGTGACTGTGGTTTACATGAATCATCAGGGGAGTACTCACAGTCAGTCTTTGAATTGTGCGGCCTGTATTATTGCAGGTTGGGCGGAACAACATCTCCAGGACATTTCGGCTCACCACATCAGGGGCACGGACAATGTGGTGGCAGACACCCTGAGTCACAAGTTTCCTTCCTCTCTGACATTATGTCTGTCTCCCAGAGAGTCCCGCTTGGTTTGCCAGAGGTTTGGGCTCCCAAAATGGACTTATTTGCTTCCAGGGCCAATGCTCTCCTGCAACTCTTTTGTTCCCGGTTTCTAGAGAGGGGAGAGTGGGGTGTAGAGACCTTGTCCCTCACGTGGCCTCCTTGGTTGCTGTATGCCTTCCCTCCCTTTCCCCTCATTCCTGCAATCCTGTTCCAGAGGGTGAGGGCGCACGTGATGGCTGTGTTGCCTCACTGGCCCGAAAGTCTTGGATCCCGCTGTTGTTTGAGACTCCTCCTTAGATCTTGCCATGGAGTCCATCTCCTCTAATATCTTTCTCTTCTCGCCTGCTGGTCCCGCTCACTTTAGCAGTCTGGAGGTTGAGCGGCAGTTGCTAGGTATGTGGGGTTTGCCTGGCCACATAATATCTGTGGTGCAGGGTTCTCGTAGATTGTCCATGGTGTCTTCTTATTCAAAGCATTGGTCTGCTTTTGACCAGTGGTGTTCTCTTCATGGTCTGTCCTCTACTTCTTGTTCTGTCTCTGACATTCTACAGTTCTTTTTGGACGGATTCGGTAAGGGTTTTGCTCTCTCTACTTTGAAGGGTTAGTGGACGGCTGTCTGGGCTTTCAGGGAACTGGCTTCTTTGTCCTCTTTGGATGGCCTTTTGGTGTCCAGGCTGTTCTGTAACTTCCCTGTCCACCCCTGCTGTCCGGTCTTCAGTGCCTGCCTGGGATCTTTATGTGGTCTAGCATGTTCTTCAGTCCTCTCCTTTTGAGCCTTTGTTGACTGTGGATGTAACATTTTTTCTTTTACAGTGACTTTCACGGTGGCCATCATATCGGCCCAGAGGTTGGGTGAACTTTCTGCTTTGCGTTATTCTCCCCCTTTTGTGAGGTGTATGGATGATGCTGTGGTGTAGCGCTTGGATTCTGTTTTTTTCCATAAGATTCATTCTAAGTTTCACATGTCTCAGGAGTTGGTGTTGCCTTCTTTCTACCCTTCACCTTCTTCTCCTGAGAAACACTTGTTGCACACTCTGGATTGGCAGGGGTATTGATAAATAAATTACATTTACTTATCTTGCTGCTGACCACAGGACCGCCACCTTGACTAGCAGCATCCTCTGAAGCAGGAAGCACCTGGGCACACAGGCTTCCCTGAGCCAAACCCAACACTGCAATGAAGCATTGTGAATGGTATGAGCGGCATGGTTCGGCGCTCAGATGAGGACTGGGAGCTTGTGCATGTTCCTTATCAGGCTGCTAATGTAGCCTGGTGGGGAACATGCAAAGTGCGCAGTACTGTTTGCAGGCCCAAGAGGGCCTGCCAACATGTCATACTCACTTAAGTGCTTACCATTTCTCCCCTTGCTGGCTGCCAAGCCCCACCCCACAAGGTGGCATGACAAAAGGGAAAATAAAATGATAATAACATAGTGTTATCATTTTATTTTACCTTCACCAGTGCAACAAATGCAGTGGGATGGTGCTCATCTACCTTAGCGGAGGAGCAGCCAATGACAGTCGAACTTTTCTCTGATCTGGAGTGGGCGTGCTCGGCTTGGTATTTAGAAATAACTTGTGGGTTTAAAAAAAACCTGTTGCAAAGAATGGGGTCAATTAGGATGGCGGACGGACGAAGTCCATCCGCCATCCTGTCAGAGGACGGGACCGTCCGCCACAGGGGCGGAGGTCCCGTACCTCAAATTAGGATTCACCCACCACAGTGGCGGGTGCATCCCGCATTTTTAACATTGCGGCACGCCCGCTGCAATGCGAAAAATGCATGTTGTGCGTTTCAAAGCACAACATGACAGGCACCGCATGGTGCCTGCCATGTTGTATTTTGAAACGCAGGGTGGTACCATAGGTACCCCCCATGTGCACCCCCACACCCCTTCACCCTGGGGGCCCACCACAGAAAGGCATTGCCCACAGCACATCCTAATATGGCTGGCGGTGCATGATAGACACCGCCACCATATTAGACCTTTCCTGCCGCGGTCGCAAGGCGACCTCGGCGGAAAAGTGGGGGACGGTCTTCCCGTCCGCTGCGGTCCCCCCCGCCATTGTGATATGGCGGGGGGGAAATAGGTGGCGGACAGGCACGGATGGCGGATGGATCGCCACCCCCTGCATGGCGGTGACGATCCGTCCGCCTTCCTAATCGGCCCCTTAGTTGGGTGTTCATCAGTTTTCAGGCAATAATAAAAATGTCAATATCATGTTCCTGCTAGAGAGAGACCAAGTCAAGTCAATAATTCTTTAGCACATTAAACAAAACATATATACCTAAAATCAAATTAAATACATGAATGTTTCAACACAGACCATTAGCACATATTCATATCCAATGTAATAAGAATAAAAACCATTTGTAAAAATGATGAGTTAAGCCAGGACATTAAAAGAGAAGCACAAAGTCATAGAATCAGGAGTTCAAGGATTGGACATGTAAAGTGCATTCGCAGGAACAGAAACGTTGAGATCAATCCATGAAGCATGCCACGATTAAATGTGCGTTAGTGGTACCCATGCACGCAGAATCAAATAGGTGCTCTCTATTCCTTGAACAACTTACTTTGTCTTAGCACTCCTGAGAAAAAGCTTGCAACACCTGAGCATAGCGTAGGGGGAAGAAAGCATTGTGAATACAACAGAGCAGGCCTTATTTGCACAAAGTGACAGGCGCTTACCAACGGAAGGATACATTTTTTCCTCAGGATATTGTAAAAGTCGCAGAAACATATAAAGTGCATCGTCTCCTGCTCTAAATAATTGTCACAAGGACAGGGCTTTAAGGCACCTGACTTTGAGAATCCTATAGGGACCGCTAAAAGCCAGTGTAGAACATTAAATCTAAATCTGGTCAAGAACAAAACATGAAAAACATTGTTAAAATGCGACAAATAGTGCTGCCCTTGCAGACTTGAGCTCAACAATATGTAATGTCTCACAGTGAGCTTAGCAAGTTCTGTGTCTTCTCTTTTCCCCTGACCGCTTAGACAAAAACATGTTTTTGTTGTCCTTCATATCACTGGGTCGTTGTGGTCTTGGGTTCATGACCAGCTTAGGGCGGCCTATCCTCCTAAGCTGCTTAACCCTTTCGATGCTGATGACGAGCTCAGCTCGTCATCACCCACGGGTGGCGTGTGCTGATGACGAGCTGAGCTCGTCATGTAACGCAGCTTTTGAAAAAAAGCCGCACAGCGCAAAAATCGCCGCAGCAGCGATGCGGTTAATTACATAGCCTAGCCAGGGGATGTGCAATGCCCCCTCAAGTGCAATGTAATCCTCTAAGACAAGCTGATTTAAAATAGGAATGGGACTTGACCAAATTCTCAGCCAACGCAATAATGGTGCGACTGCAATAAGGTCAGAAATATATCCAGACCGAGCTCTTCATGCATCCTGAAGGTAGGGGTACAGGTGGAAACAGCAAGAAGTCTATGCAAAAATTTATCCTCTACCACCTGCAGTTCTCTCACATCCTTATACTCCCAAACAACAGATCTGTAGGCGGCCATTGAGATTAATTTTTCTCTTTAGACCTTTATTAGGGCGGTACCAGTTTAGTCCCTAAGGTCCCTGCAAAGTCCTTAGTAGTACCCACTGCCTTTGCCAGGATGTTCTGTTTAATTACTCTTTGGGCAACCCACGACCTTCTGTCATCAAACGACACCCCCAAATAAGGGAAAGTAGAAACTTAAGTCAGGTCTACCCCCCTATAGAAAAACTTGCAGCCAATGGACTTCTGGACAAATTTCTATATTTAGTGTATTTGTATATCATGTTCTATGGCCCAAGATTGTACGTTTTATCTCGGTTTTTGTTTTTATGTGGATCTCTTCTGAGTTCCAAAATCATAAATAAATAAACTTGTTGTTGACTTCTGGCTGCCAATTGCCATGGTGTACTATTTTGTAAAAATGGTAGAAAGGTTTAAGGCATCCATAAAATCAATAAAAGAATTTAAAAGACCTTGGAGACCCACAGCAGTCCGTTCAAGCATCATCTGCATGTAATAGAGCAGGAATAGGTTTTGTGACATCCCTGGGATTGTCTCTATAGGCTGCTGACAGTACATCTCCTAATGTGCTAATGTAGAGGGTAAACACCGAGGCTGTGAGGGTAGAATGAGAGGTATGTAGAAAAGCCACCAAGTCTGCATCCATACCCAGTTCCAGTAGGGTGGGCCTGAGCTTCGATCTGTTGACGTGGTCGAACGCCAAGGTTAGGTCCATAAAAGCCATGTGCAGGCAGGAGATAGACCTGAGTTTTGTCTAGTGGCAGTTTTGACTTATCATAAAGTAGCGCAGAGGGTTAATACACCTGCTGCAAAGATGTGTACCATGCAGATCACATAACCATATTTTATGTGGATAGCTCAGTGGATTACTTACTGCTGTTGTCACAGAGATCCTTTTGTTACCTACAGTTCACAAGATACAATCCTAATATAGCCCAGTGACCTATGAACTCTTATCAAACTACTGCAAGCAAAAAGTTAGGACATTCGTTTTTCCCAAGTCTTTTATTAAACTAATGTTGCAAATAAAGAGTTCATTTGAGTAAAAAATACATTCTGTTTAGTAAAGCCAACCCCAACCACTGTAGTACATTTTAAATCCTTATTATCTGCATGTCCAGACCAAACAATCCTAAAATATACTGCCTACCAATATGGATGACATGTGACTACACCTTGTAATCCTCATTGGTGTGTAGCATTTCATACACAATGATTAACACACATATTATATTAGTAGTAGAAATAATATTAATAATAAATATTTGCTGCAAATTCTGTCATCTTTATTCACATAAAAACTAAATCTACCTTAGGACATATTGCACGTTCAGTCTTATCACTTTTCACCTAAACATCATCTGATTCCTTTAAAGATAAATGCAGCAGTAGAAGTAATTGACTTCCATTTACATTAGCTGTTTAAAAATCCACATTTCCATTTTAAAAGGAATCGTCAACTGCAGAACCTTTCCATAAGTCCCAAGCCCTAAGTGTAATCAGATAAATGAGGCTGTTTGAGGGCTGACTATTGGAGAACTGCATCACTGATTAAGGGCTAAATTGACATCATATCAATCACTGCTGCTTCTGATTAAGTACCACACTAATCTTAGTCACTGTGTAATGACTATTCTGGCAAACAGAGTCTGATTGCTTTGGGCAATTCACCTGCATTAATCAACTACAGCATGAAAGGTAATGCTGCACTTCACTTTGTATGACACGACGGTAGATGGCTAGTCTCCAGTGTAATAGAACATCGAGTACCGCTCAAGGGATCTCGCGGTAGACATGACAGCTAAAAAAAGGAAGAAGAAGAAGGGTGGACAGGCAGGGCCGGACTGGCCGTTGCGGGCACCGGGCAATCCCCCGGCGAGTCGCAAGGGTGGGGGATGGTTTTGGGCCCCTGGGGCCGTTTTTGTTACAGGACCGTTTTTGCAGCCCTGTAACAAAATCGGCCGAAAACCGGCACTGGCAAAGAACGCAGTCGCACCCTCAACTCCCGAGGGGGGGGGGAGGAGGGGGGGGGGGGGGGTTCGGCCCTGTGGACAGGTGGGCACCAGCTTCTGTGGGGCACTGGGACTCGGGTCATAAAAATATTTCTACTGAGGGGGGCTCCTCTTTTGCAGGGGAAACACCAGAATATATCACATGCAGGACGTGCTTCGTCATGTGTGCGGGGCGGCTTCTCCGTAATGGAGGAAGAACGCCGTCTCCTGCTGAAAGATGAAAAATAAAATGATAACAAAAACTTTTTATTATCATTTTATTTTTGGCTGTCTGACAGACGACGAGGCGTTCCGGGCAATCTTGGTGGGTCCAGGGAATCTTGTGTCAGAGGCAAGGCAGGGGGAGGAGTGGTGGGCACTTTTAAGTGCACATGTCAGGTTGGCTGGCCATCTTAGGGCAAACAGACATGCGCACTTAGGTTTCTCCAACCCAGCAGTGTTGCACAGAACACGGGTTGGAGAAACACCACAAGTTCCCAGGCACTGTTTGAGCTGCAAAATAGGCTGCTCAGACCAATCCCAGTGCTTTTCTCATGCTGGGAATAGTATTCGCAGAATGAGATAAGTGCCTTGATTGGCTTCTGGGAGCCTGCGTAGTGTGCAGCCGGAGTAGAGGATCCGGAGAGAGGAGCACGGTGGTAGCCGGCGGAGTGGCAGGTAAGTGCAAGTGTAATAATTTTCATTATGTCTTTCATTTTGATTGTTTTCCTTACCATGCCCCACAACTAAGCAATGCAAGCAACCGCCATTACTTGTAGAAATGCTATACACAAACCACCCACCAGAAAGCAAGCAGACGTTTCTTGTCTCTTTGGATAAGTTCAGCTCCTGTTGTTTTGCTGCCGTGACCACAGAAGGGGTGGGGGAGTCTGATGGTGCACACCCCAGGAGGATTTCACTGGGATAGACAGTGAGGTACTTTTTTAAGAGCAGTGTGGATGTTAACCTACTACTAATGGGATTCACGCAGAGGTCTACACCAATTGTGGAGATAGCAGGGTCTCTCATTAATGCAATTTGTTAACATCCTGCACTAACAGCAGGGATACTGGAATTATGCGATTGTGCGGATGCAGTGTTTTTGGATAGTTATCGTTTTGCCACATTTGTCCAATAATCCATTATTTGCTGATTTTAACAAAACAAATTCTTTCTAGCTCAAATAGTTCAAAAGTTACTATAAACGCAGCAACACGTCTCCATGCAGTGGAAGGCCCTTTGCAAAGGTTGCCTGCTCACCTTTCTATTGCTTATTGCTATATTTGGTTATTCAACTGGTACTACTAATGAGGTGCAAGACAGTGGTAAAAATTGTAAAAATGAGAAAATAATGAAGTAATACTTCATAAAATGTGATGCAGCAGAATTTGCCTTTTCTTGTGGCATAGTTTGTCAACCCTGCCACATAATGTGGCCCTCTCCTGCCACATAGTTTCAGTGTCCCTGACTAACAGTCAGAGTGTAGCTTCCATTGGTGCAGCATGTGCAGTGGTACCAGGGCCCAGAGCTATGAGGGACCAAGTGAACCCTGATTAATGTCGTATTTTACAGTAAAAATGGAGGCTAAACTGTGAAATTTGCTTCCATGCACTAGGTCCATGACTCACTGGCTACCCCCCTGCTAACCTTGTGCAGCATAATGATGAAATCTGTACAACATATCTTGTTAAGGTTCAGTAAGTGATTACTGGATCTTACCAGTTAGTTAAAACTTTCAGTAAGGTTACTAGGCAACCGACTGATTATGTCAAGTGTTATTAATTTACCAGTGGATTTCTAGCTCATTTGTCAATTTTATTTGAATGACTAATTGCTCAAATTATAATACTAACAGAGGTTCAAGCACAAAATGACACAAAACACAAATATAAATAGAGTTGAAAACAATACAAATAAGAGAATTTTACTAACGAATCATGAAAACTATATCACATAGAAGAAATTGTGCATAGTTATAAAATGATACCCGTACAAAATTAAGCAACACATGCAACTTTTACTGAGACAATAATGTAGAAATACAATACAATCATAAATCAATGGTGAGCACACAGTAACACAACAAACATTTAAAAGTCAATGATGGTTGAACCAAAGGTTAATCTTTCTACGCTTTCATCGCTCAGCCGCCCTGGCCCAAAAAATTGCTGTGTCCTCCTTGATTGACTACCTGCGCTAGGCACAATCGTCCACTCTATTTTAGTTTATTGGTTACAATAGGCAGTCTAAGCTGCACACTGAATATAAATTATATATCATTATCCCGAACCAAACAATTATCTCTGGTTTCTTTGCAAAAATTTGCTGTTGTGTTTTTATATGAATGAAATATGGTTATTGTATTTGTACAGATATTTATAGCCATTTGATATGTTGCCGAACCTTTTATTCAGATTAATAATTCTGACTACGGAGTTGTGCATTTCGTAAATAAGTAATCGCCAGTGCCCTTGATAGTTTTAGCATGGTATACAGAGTCTTTCTACCATGTCTTTCTTCAAGTCAGGTGACATCTAAGCACGGGATTGGTTTTTGGTGTTTTAAAATTGTTGGGTCACATTTCACTAATGTTCAGTGATCAAGGCGACCGAGTTCGCCGAAACGCGTCTGGATTTTGCACTTGCAGTTCACTCTGAAAAATGAAAAATAAAAGTACCTGCAACTGAAGAGCAAAGAAAGTGTCAGTTTCTCCGTTTTTTGCTGCAAGCATCTGGGAGCTTTAACACAAGATATATATATATATATATATATATATATATATATATATATATATATATATATATATATATATATATATTCACTGAAAAAAACATAGGTTTCAGGCCTTATATAGTTAGGAATTAGCTTTTAAAAAACCTTTGAAATTCACTCAAAAAACTATACGTTTTAGGGGTGTTATAGTTAGCTGGACATTTCACTCATACAAACCTATTGAAATTGCTCCTATATAGTTAGTTGTACTAACTATATTTCGTGCACCCGCAATCCACTGCTGATGATGTCACATATTACATCATTCATGACATCAATGATGACATCACTGATGACATCATATAGTGAATGTGGTTTGCTTCGTTATTTAAATATGCATTTTATATATAGCAATTTGCATTGAAGTATGAGTGGATATATAAAAATAAATATTTGGATGGAGGAATTTAACAATGTATAGTGTCTCACTAAATATAGTGGATAGTGACTAAACTGTGTGAATATCTGCATCACTTTGTCAGTTGTTGTGTAAACTGGTTCTCCAGTTGGTTGCTAGCTATGTGAAAATCTATATTAGTTATTGATTAGTTAATTGAGTATTTGTATGGGAGAGTGAATGTGTGTGTGGTTCGGTGGAGGGTGTGTGACTGCCCAAAGATGTGTGAATAGTTGATTCAGTAGATATATGAAGTTAAAACTACATGTTCTAACAGTTGTTTGGGTGAGGGAATATCTTTATGGGTGTGGTGATGAGCAAATATATTTCTCAATGGTACATGTCCAACAAACTAGAAAAGAAAGGCAGTGTATGTGTAAGTTGTTGTATATAAATAAGTATACATAAGACTCAATGATTGTGTGAGTGACTGTATGGATAACTGTATACTTGTATTAATGATTTTATAATATACTAAATATGACTTACTATCTAAATGAAAAGATGAAGTGGTGTTTGTATAAGTGTGTAGCTAAGTAAGTATGTAAGTATGATCCATTGTTTGCATACGTGAGTAGGATAACTTCATATGTGAATAGGTTGTGTGCTGGTGTGTAATTTTGATATAGGTGTATAAGTATTTTTGATAGTGTTCTATTGTTCATTGACAGCATGTATGAGTGAATCTACAGGTAAGTGATTAGATGTGTGTATACATCTAGGAATCAATGAGTGAGTTTTTCAATACTTGTATTGCTGTGTCAATGGATTGAAATATGATACTCTGTATTTTACAAAGAGTGATGAAAGATTTTACTAGTGTATGAAAATGTGTATGTGATTGTCACGTGGATGATGTCATCAGTGATGTCATCATTGATGTCATTTGAGATGTCATCAGTGATGTCACTGACCATGTCATGGATGATGTAATATGTGACATCATTGGCAGTGGATTGTGGGTGCACGAAATATAGTTAGTACAACTAACTATATAGGAGCAATTTCAATGGTGTTGTATGAGTGAAATGTCCAGCTAACTATAACACCCCTAAAACATATAGTTTTTTGAGTGAATTTCAAAGGTTTTTTAAAAGCTAATTACTAACTATATAAGGCCTGAAACCTACGTTTTTTTCAGTGAATTTGCAAGGTTTTTTAAATGCTAATTCCTAACTATATAAGGCCTGAAACCTATGGTTTTTTCAGTGAATTTGCAAGGTTTTCTAAATGCTAATTCCTAAATATATAAGGCCTGAAACCTATGTTTTTTTAATTGAATTTGCAAGGTTTTTTATATGCTAATTCCTAACTATATAAGGCCTGAAACCTA
Organism: Lissotriton vulgaris; assembly: GCF_964263255.1. Taxonomy (NCBI): domain Eukaryota; kingdom Metazoa; phylum Chordata; class Amphibia; order Caudata; family Salamandridae; genus Lissotriton; species Lissotriton vulgaris. The sequence goes on from NC_141695.1 coordinate 1,640,995,107, forward strand.
TGGTTTTTTCAATGAATTTCGACGTTTTTTTAAATGAAATTTTTAAATGTATTAATTTTTTTTTATACTGATACATTTATGCAGGCAGGTGTTCAGAGGGCACGCCCGCTTTTTACAACACTCTGCAGCGCAACCCCTGGCGCGTTTGCAAAGGAGGAACTAATTCCCCTTGCATAATGGGGGTCCCTGGGGGGCAACTAGCCCACCAGGAGCCTCCAGTATAAGCCAGGGGGCTGCATTGCAGAGAGGTGTAATGAGGCCACACCCTTTTTTACACCTCTCTGCAGCGCAACCCCTGGCGTGTTTGCAGAGTTGGAACTAATTCCCCTTGTATACTGGGGGTCCATGGGGGCCAACTAGCCCACCAGGGGCCTCCAGTATGCGCCAATGGGCTGCGTGCTTTGCCCCGGGGGGGGGATTGTGGACCCCCCACACTTCCTTATCACTATACCCCCGGGATTTGGTCCCTATGGGAGGTAATGTTTTCAAAAACAGACCAGGTTTAAAAAAAATAATAATTTGGTCCTTTTTTGTCCTTGTGGGACCACCTGGGCAGGCCTAGGGTGTCAGGGTGTACCTACCCTGCCCCCTTTTTGTGTTCTTCACATTTATTTTTTTACTTTCTTTTTCCTTTGTCTATCGAGCACAAGATGGATGCCAACACTTCCTGGTTCAAGCTCCAAGTCTCTGCAGATCCATGCAAAGAAAACGGCACTCACGGGGCTTGTATTCACAGCAGCAGTTTATTCCCCAACAGACGCGTTTCTGAAAGACTTCCTTCTTCAGTGTTGTTTTATTGTAACTGGCGGGCGCCATTATTTAAACAAAGCACGTAAATTGCCACATCATGGAAACAAACAAGGGGCTCGCGCAAAATCGCCAAATGACGAGCCCCATCTTTAAAGAGTTAAATCTCATATCGGTTAACAAATAATAGTAACGAGATGCACTTCAGGACAATTAAATAAAGCTTGACATTCAGCAATTCAATTGCTGCATTGCAAAGAGTCTTTGCCGTAAATCCGCACTCACAGCCTAAGAACCAATTGCAAGCATGCACCTTGGGTTCCATATTTACTTTAACTGGCGGGCAACATTTTGGCACACCATAGAAACAAACAAGGGCCAGTGCAAGGTCGCCAAATGACGAGCGCCGTCTTTGGCGAAAATCTCCTATTTTTAAACAAATATTTGTAACCGAACATATCTCAGGATAATTCAATAAAACCTGACATTTAAAAATTCATTAATTCAAGTGTTGCATTTTAAAGAGCTATTTACTAAAAATCTTGCCGTGGATCTGCACTTGCAACCTTTAAGCCGGTTGCAGGCATGTCCCCTAATTTCCATGTAATTATGCAATGTATCGGCTCAAGATTGTTGCTTCAAGACAAAGAAAAATAATAATAACAATGGCCCATTCAATTAAATCATACTGTATCAATCAACATTGTCTAGCAATTTCTAATTGCCCAAATGCACTGTTCATTCCTCTCCACTGTTTAATCCGTTCGGATATTTAGTCCCTAGGTCTATGATGTAACGTGACTCTAGTCTTCCCAATCTCAGCACTCTATCCCCTCCTCTAGCATGTGTTGGTACACAATCAATACTGAAATATTGTAACAGGTCCCTGTTACTGTTGTGTTTAATGGAAAAATGGCGTGCTACTGGATAATTAAAATCCTTTTTGATTGTAGCACGCATGTGTTCCAACACTCTAAGTTTCACCATGTGTATCGTGCTCCCTATGTATCTAAGTCCACAGGGGCATTTTAAACAATAAACTGCATGGGTAGTCTGGCATGTCATGAATTTATTGATCTTTTTGTCCGGTTTCAGGCCCTTAATTTGGTATGTTGATAATCTTTTGCTAAAGGCGGAAGCCTTGCACCTCCCACAAGGATAAAAACCTTTCATATCTTTAAGTGTTCCCTGTCTTGGCGGAATATTCTCTAGATGACTATGTACCAGACTGTCTTTTAGGGAACGGGCCTTCCTGTAGGTGATTAATGGCCCTACTGGTATGTCAGGTCCAATGATAGAGTCAGTTTTTACTATATGCCAGTTTTTCTTCATGATGTTCCTGAGTGTGTCTGCATCTTCTGAGTTAGTTGTAATCATTCTGAACTTTCCATTTTCAACCCTAGGTGTCTTTTGTTTCAGCAAATCTTTTCTAGATTTTGTTTTTACTTTTCTAAGAGTGCTTTCCAGGAGTCCTGCATCATAGCCCCTAGCTAGAGCTCGATCAATGCTCCCACTAACTGCCAAGTCAAAATCACACTCCCTAGAGCAGTTCCGCTTCAATCTTAAAAACTCCCCATAGGGAATGCTATTTTTCAACTTTTGAGGATGACCACTTGACGCATAAAGCGTGCTATTACCAGCAGTCGGCTTCCTGAACAAAGCAGTATTGATTTTACCATCTATAATCTCCACCCTCAGGTCGAGATAGTTTGCTGCCACCAAACCGATCTCACCCGTGAATTGAAGATTAACCTCGTTGTTGTTAAGCAATGTTATGTACTATTCCGCTTCGCTTACAGTACCCCTCCACACCACAAACAGGTCATCGATATATCTATACCATGACGCTATCTTATTATTCCATTCTCCATTATCAGATGACCAGGCCACCTGCTCCTCCCAACAGCCCACAAATAAATTTGCATAGCTGGGGGCGAAGCAGGTGCACATCACGGTCCCCGATACCTGCCTGAACAGGTATGATGTTATTACATAGGCAGAATTCAATGAGTTCAAGCAGCATGATATTATGGGTAGCAAATTTCAAAGGTCTTTTCTGTAAGAAGTAGTTAACAGCTTTTAGGCCCTGTGTGTGGTTGATACAGGTGTATAGACTTGTAATGTCTAAAGCTATCAGACAATATGATGGCTGCCATTCTAATGCTTCTATGTGATCTATGAAGTCCTTGGTGTCTTTGATATGAGACTTCAATCCGACAACAGCAATAAATAAGAAATTATCTAACAATTTGGAAAGATTTTCAGTAAGACTCCCCATTGAGGAGACTATCGGTCTGCCAGGTGGTTTGGCCTTGTCTTTATGCACCTTAGGAAGGTGATAAAAGGTGGGTAGAATAGGATTGGTGGTTCTCAGAAACAAGTGTTCCTCAGTGTCCAACATTTGCTTATCATGCCACTTCTTTCTGAGGGAGTGAAATTGTCGTATGCTCTCCTGATAAGTGGTCATGGTAGTTGACTCATAGCATTCTGGATTCCTCAGTAGTCTGAGGGCTTCTTCAACGTATTGTTCACGAGACATAAGGACAATATTTCCCCCTTTGTCAGAGGGTTTGTAGATGACACTAGTGTCCTCTTCCAGATTTTTTATGGCAATCTTTTGTAATTTAGTCAAATTCCCACAGTTTTTAAGTGTTTTTTTATTTTCTCTGAATTCTAAAAGGTCCTTGATAACTGTTTCGGAAAAAGTATCAACAGCATCCAGTGGCACCTGTGGAAGAAAATGTGATGGAGATTTCATGCCACTCGAAGAAGCACCTTGTTCTACGCCTGCTGACCTGATCTGTTGACTCCATGTAATCTCAGCATGGGACACTTATTTTGGTTCTCCGTGACATAGATCTATCAAAATTTCCAGGGTTGTCAAATCATTGACAGTCAATAGATGGGTTTTGCTGCTTTGTGATTTGAGGTATCTAACTTCTTTTACTGTAGGTCTCAATTAAAAAAATGTGTGGAGTTTAAGTTTCCTAATAAACTTAAATAAATCAATTCTCGTCTCGGTGTATTCCATCCGAGTCTGGGGGCAGAAAGTCAGTCCCAATCTTAGCACCGACTCTTCTGTGCTTGTTAGGACCTTGGTTGATAAATTGATTATGGTTAGTTGATCGGTATCCCCTACCATCTGCCTCCCCTTTTGCTTCTGGTGACTTTGCTCATTTGATTGGGCTTTGCTATGCCTCTAACTGCCGCCCCTTCTGGTTTGTCTTTTTGTTCCGGGGGCTTGCTCTTTCCTCACCTTAGCCAAGATTGGCGGATGATATTGAACTTCTGTTGAAAAAGGGTTCTCTGTGGTCTCCCGGAGAGGCCTGCTGAGTCTTCTTCAGATTGCTTGTTTTCGGTTACATCGGATTCGAAGGTTTCCACTCTTTGAGGTTTTTCCTTTGTGGCAACCTTGTTTTTGTTCACCACCTCCTTGTGTGGCTGGTCATTTCTCTTTGCGAAAGTTAGAATTCGCCCCATGGCATAATCTTTCTCATCCCGGTCAACTTCTCTTCTTTTCGTTTGTTTTAGACTTTATATATTCGTAGTCCCCTGGGTACTCTTTCTACTTCAGTATAATTTTGTAGGGAAGTGGCTTCCCACCACTTCCTAATTTCTCTCTCACATAGTCTCTCAAGCTTAGTGTATTGCCTTGATAGAGTGCTGGGAACATTGTTAACTATGTTAATTTCAGTCTGTTTATAGTCTATTTGCTTCTTCTTGAACATACTGGCAGCCACCTCGAACATTGAACATTGTGATTTTGTGCAATTTTTTAAAACTCCGATCCCGGAGCTTACTGGCATAGGAATGTATTTGCTGCTAATCAAAATCCCCTCGTCCTGCTTCTGGACACAGTTCATTCACGACACGCACTCAGCAGGGCTTACCGTGTCTCTTAGCGGTTTGCCTGGAAGCTGCTTCTTAAATGTGTGCGTCTTTTACTACAAGAGATCCTTGTCGTCTTCAAGAAAGTGTTCACAGTGGTGCCTCCGCCATGTCAATCCCACTTCAAGTTGCGCCAAATGTGGGGCACTCAAGGGACGGGTTGCTGATATTGCGGTGACGCGCCGCAAAAATATCACGCTCCAAGTCTCTGCAGATCCATGCAAAGAAAACGGCACTCACGGGGCTTGTATTCACAGCAGCAGTTTATTCCACAAACAGACGCATTTCGGAAAGACTTCCTTCGTCAGTGTTGTTACATTGTAACTAGCGGGCGCCATTATTTAAACAAAGCACTTAAATTGCCAAATCATGGAAACAAACAAGGGGCTCACGCAAAATCGCCAAATGACGAGCGCCATCTCTAAAGAGTTAAATCTCATATCGGTTAACAAATAATAGTAACAAGATGCATCTCAGGACAATTAAATAAAGCTTGACATTCAACAATTCAATTGCTGCATTGGAAAGAGTCTTTGCCGTAAATCGGCACTCGCAACCTAAGTACCAATTGCAAGCATGCACCATGTGTTCCATATTTACTTTAACTGGCGGGCAACATTTTACCGCACCATAGAAACAAACAAGGGCCAGTGCAAAGTCGCCAAATGAGTGCCGTCTTTGGCAAAAATCTCCTATTTTTAAACAAATATTTGTAACCAAACATATCTCAGGATAATTCAATAAAACCTGACATTCAAAAATGTATTAATTCAAGTGTTGCATTATAAAGAGCTATTTACAAAAAATCTTGCCGTGGATCGGCACTTGCAACCTTTAAACCGGTTGCAGGCATGTCCCATGGAAATTAGGTGGTGGTCAGCGGTGGCTATCTGTACAAGAATAAATCTTTGATATCATATATCCTGTCAGAGTGCGGTGTTTTCCTTGGTCGAGGAACCTTTGTGAGAAATATATATATATATATATATATATATATATATATATATATATATATATATATATATATATATATATATATATATATATATATATATTATGCATTTATCCAGGATCTCCATTCCTGGTAATGAGCCCGCCCTGCAGGTCCGGGGGCCACCATTTAAAGTGGAGGTGCTGTTTTGAAATGTGTAATGAGGGGGCATGGACCGCTCTTCGACATTTACCAGCTAAAAGGGACAACCGCAGCAATTTGGCAATGACGGATAAGAAAGGGAGATGAGGGAGGGAGATTCCTCTCTTTGGCAACATCACAGATGCAGCACTAATACCAGCATCATGGGACAATAGTTTGCACTTGGCAGCTTGTTTAAAAGGATGCACCGCTTATGAACTTTACTGCAATATGGAAATAAAATCACGCTATTAAGCACAAACAGAATTTCCGATGCACGCTCCAAAATGACTTTTAAGGTGCATTCTGGAGCCTGTGGTATACTTCTGCAGGCATGTGACCACTAGGTAACGCGTAAGGAGGAGTTTGAGCATGGATTGTGCATGATGGGGACGAATGATGTCAGCTGCTCCATAAGTCGATGTTGGGCTCATTCTTTTCGTGGCAAACCTGCATTTATCCAGGATCTCCATTCCTGGTAATGAGCCCACCCTGCAGGACCGGGGGCCCCCATAAAAAAAAAATATATAGCGGCGTATTGTGGTACGGGAGGTGCCTTTTACTTGCGGGGTGCTTGCGGGGACATTGGCAATCCTTTTAATACTTTTTTACATGTGAATGGCGGCGGCGACCCACTTGGGTTCTACTTATAAACTACCAGTCCCAGAAAGCATTGCTTCAGGTGTTACACTGAAGAGGGCGTTGGCCCGAAACGCGTCTGGCAGGAAAAGGACTTTGCTCGCGGCTCGCGCCCTTGCGGTGGCATTAATTCCTACCCGTAAGTGCATTCCCACCATGGGGCAACCCTTTCTTCCATGTGTTAGCGGCCGGCCCGGTCGCGGGTTTGCACTACCGCGTACAAACTGCGGGTCCACAGCTGCCTCATTTGGGCAGCGTATTGTGGTACGGGAGGTGCCTTTTACTTGCGGGGTACTTGCGGGGACATTGGCAATCCTTTTAATACTTTTTTACATGTGAATGGCGGCAGCGACCCACTTGGGCTCTACTTATAAACTACCAGTCCCAGAAAGCATTGCTTCAGGTGTTACACCTGCGTATAATTACTGTGGGTATTTACTGGTGTTTGCCGCTTGCCGTCATGTCACATGGTCTGCCACTGAAGAGGGCGTTGGCCCGAAACGCGTCTGGCAGGAAAAGGACTTTGTTCGCGGCTCGCGCCCTTGCGGTGGCATTAATTCCTACCCGTAAGTGCATTCCCACCATGGGGCAACCCTTTCTTCCATTTGTTAGCGGCCGGCCCGGTCGCGGGTTTGCACTACCGCGTACAAACTGCGGGTCCACAGCTGCCTCATTTGGGCAGCGTATTGTGGTACGGGAGGTGCCTTTTACTTGCGGGGTGCTTGCGGGGACATTGGCAATCCTTTTAATACTTTTTTACATGTGAATGGCGGCGGTGACCCACTTGGGTTCTACTTATAAACTACCAGTCCCAGAAAGCATTGCTTCAGGTGTTACACCTGCGTATAATTACTGTGGGTATTTACTGGTGTTTGCCGCTTGCCGTCATGTCACATGGTCTGCCACTGAAGAGGGCGTTGGCCCGAAACACGTCTGGCAGGAAAAGGACTTTGTTCGCGGCTCGCGCCCTTGCGGTGGCATTAATTCCTACCCGTAAGTGCATTCCCACCATGGGGCAACCCTTTCTTCCATATATATATATATATATATATATATATATATATATATATATATATATATATATATATATATATATATATATATACATACATATATTTGTGCTTTGTACGATGCTCCCTTTCTGGACCATGAACGAGGTGCACACGAGGAGGAATTTTCTCAGCTTTTATTCCGCAACAAAACACCCACCAAATATATATATTTAAATATATATATATATATATATATATATACTTTTTTTAAGGCTTCCTATCTATAATTTCTATTGTATTGTTTTGGAAAGTAGGGTTCCTATTCAAACTCAGGAAATTCTTCCAGGGGATAATCAGTGGCCAAACTTGAGATGGCAAACCAATTGCCCTTGTCATCTTTGGTTGTTTCAGAAACACTATAATCCTTTGGAATTAAGTTTTTTGTTGATTTTAATTATCACCAATCTCTTCACAATTGCAAGTGGTCCTTCAGACTATGATAATTGTGGAGGCCACTGAAAACATGCTCTGAAGAAACACTGGGTACAGGACATGCAAGTCAGTTTTTGCAAGCAAGTCTTCTGAGTTCTGGCCACTGTGCCCACTTCCCATACCAATAGATCAATGGATCTTGAGCTAAATATAGCTTTGTAGGGTCATCCAGATAGTCTTGGGCCATCTGATAAACTGTCATTGGGGCTTCCACTTGTTGTGCCTGTGCATCTGCACATGACTGAAGTCCTGCTAAATGAAACTAACCAATTGCAGAGGCTGGCTGTGAACTTGAAAAAGGTGTTTCTGTGGGTGCTGGAGTAGCTGGTGACAGTGCTAACTGTAGCTGCTTAAACTGTGAGCCATCAGTACCGCCCTGTGTAGAGGTTGAAGACTGCACTCCAGAACTTCTGCCCCAGTCTCAAATTTCCAGTTGTTCTTCTCCTAGATTACTTGCTTTACAGACAATTCAAGTCTTTTAAACTAAGACATCCTACTCATTGGTAAGCATAGCCTTATTATAGTATGCAATATTTCATGTGGTACTACTGCGACAAGTGACCCACGGGAACCAGCGGCAAGTCGGCTGGCTTGATGTTTTGGAGGGGAAGTTGCAGTATCCTGAGGTGCCTTATGCCATGCAGAGGTTGCTGTAGGTAAGGAAAGTTTACTATAGGGGATACTTACAGGGCGACTTTGTGTGATGCTGTTGTTTACATCGTCGTTTTCCTCCTGACTGCCTTCTTTTATCCATTTATCAGTCGTACTCGGCTGGGGTCCCATCCATCTCCAGACCATCAGAAGGGGTGTGTAGAGAAAATGGAAGAGTGCTCTTTGTGTTCCTTGATGGTCAACGTGTAGACAATGGGGAAAGAGTAGTCTTACCAACAGTTTGCTCAGCAGGAAGCGCAACATATTGTTCCACTCCTACTTACTGAAGATCTGATGCTGACTGCGGCTTTTGTTGTCACTTTTTCTTTGATGATTTGGTTTATGGCTGAGGAAAGTCTATTACAGATTCACATCTCTCCATGACTGCAGTCACTGCAGTGCTGAAAGATAGGGCCTTTGGTTTTGGTTTTGGTGATGCCACTGATGCCTTAATGGAAAACAAGATGCATTTACAAAGAAAAAATTAAAACTTACAATGTTCGACCTGATACCCTTGGGTGGTGATCCACAAAACCAAAAATAGTCGCTTCCTACGCCCCAAATTTTACAAAAAGAGTGTCCGTTCCTTAACATGCAATTCACTGTGAGGAAATCCTTTTGCACATTAGAGGTACCCTATCCACCTCTAAACAACTTATTCTGTGTGCATGTCCATTATTATGTTTTATTCAATATTCAACGGATTCCTCCTTCTCCAAAATTAGACGCGTTTCGGCCTCATTAGTTGGGCCTCATCAGGACTGGGGTACAAGGAACAACTGCTAGGTATTGCCGTAGAGTTGCTAAAGTGAAAAAAACGCAAAACCATTCCTTGCATTCAAGGGCATCGTAGCAGGAACTTCAGTACTGCCCCACTTCAGAATAAATCCTACTAAGAGATACACATCCAGGGAGCTGCTAATCAAGGACCTCCAAAGGCCCGATGTACCACTCACATATGTCTCTATTTAAAAAAAACGGTCTCCGCGTGCGCCTGGAACGATTCAAAGTGAACTCTCTTGACATCTGGTGGAATGTGACCAGATTGAATTATTTGTGGATTTGATGTGACATTGAACCAATATATAGGCGTAATTGAATGTACCCTATTTTGAACCTTTAATATATCTGTTCCTCTTCATCATTTTTGTTTGTTTGCAAACATTAATACATAACATAAAGAATCAGCATTCAAAATGGATGTTAAAACATGGCCCCTCCAAACACCGATTCCTTATTGCTTCCTAAACTCATTCGACAATTTCCAAACCCTTTTCCAAGTGATTAAATTGGTTTTGTACATTTCAAAGAGAGTGTTAGTATCTGCAAACCCTCACATTTTCAGAATCTGAAAGATTGTGACAATTAAAACCATAGGTAAATGAGGTCAACGGTTTGGTAAAATTAATAAATCTCATGTTTAATAAGAAAACTAACCGTAGCATATACCAACATATACCATAGACATCATATGTTTTCAATTACTTTGGATGGAAGGTCTACAAATGCCATTTGCTTGTATGGTAAAGGGGGTTCTTCTTTGCAGAATTGAAACAAACTGAGTAATGTGCATCCATTTTCCTGTAGCTAATGATTAACTGTTTTTGACAATATCAATACATTACCTAAAAGGGAATCTATCCTATATTGGAGTTTCTTTCATCAGATGGATATTGATCTGAAATAAGAAAAATGAAAATGTCTCTCATTTGTAATAGGTATTGTTAGTAGGCTAATGGTTTCCTTTAAAAAATGGCCACTGCCATTAACAAGTAGCTGGACCTCAGCAGACTGGCAAAGGTCAAAACAAAAAGCAAATCATGAGCAATACAGACAGGTTTTGTTATCTAACGAGCAGCAATTTTAGCCAAGGACACACCTTGACGTTATGTCATATTCTATACCAGTGCCGATCTTTAAATGACAATCAGATAGATTCTTTTTTGCACGCCTTGGTGTTACCTTGTCACATGACTACGCGTAGGAAAGACCTGGCAATAAAGCATACTTTCGATATATGATAGACTGTTTTCTTTATAAACTGTGCTACAATTCTAAGGGGCAGATTTACAAGAAAGTGACACATCTGTAGAGATGCGCCACTTTCCCTGCGCCAGCTTGAGGAACCCTTGCACCACCATGGATGCACCATATTTACAATACGGCACACCATAGCGCAACGGTTGGCAGGCGCGTCACGCATCTGTTGGTGCTAGGGTCACGCATTGCTGGAGTCATGTCTCAAGCACAACGCAGCTCCATCACTGCTCAGGAAGGCCCATACCTATCGTGCTGTGTTACTCCTACGCCTGCTTCAAGCAGGCATAGCAGGCATAAGGTTTTTACGCAGTGGCATTGTACAAGTGACACAGTGAAATCTTGTAAATCTTTTGCGAGGCTTTTTTGCGTTGGAATGCCCACCCTGCATATATTATACCTGACGCAGAGCTTTACAATGTGATGCATCTCCCTAAATGCATCACATTGCATCAAAAAGGTGAAGCAACGGCGGCACAAAAGTGTTGCAAGGGGCTTGTAAATCCACCCCTAAATTTCTGCTGTCAACCCATGGAAAATTCACAACCCGACTAAAGAGTAGGCTGGCCTTTCGTTTGATTTTGAAATACTCTTTAGAACCTTCCCATTCAGAATTCTACTAGAGTTGTGAAAAGTTGGTCAGGCTCAGTGTGACTTAGATGGTAAATTACATTTTAAGACTTGGGGAGTTACTTTGGTGCATTAGGCGGGATGCATTTGCTGAACCAAGGGCATATTTTCCTTCATAAACAGGGTTATGTAGAGGTGGTAGAAATAGAGGTGGGCTCCTACAAGAAACGAATAATGATTTTCTTCTGCTAAATGAATGTGGATTTTTTTTTAGGTTAAAAAAGTGAAGAGTTACTTCCATTGGAGTCTCACTGAGCAATCCCACCAACATATACTCGCCTGCCACCAAACATAAATACAAATATCACAAGTGCCGGTTTCTGTCATACTAAAATCAAGAAAGAATTCTTAAAGAAACTGTGCATCCCTTATTACAAAGAAACGTGCAAATACAAGAGCATATTTACAAGGGTGTTGCACTACAGCAAAGTTATTTCTAACGACGTTACGGGGGCACAATGCCTGGCTGCATATTTACAAAGTGGCATTAAGCCACTTTTTGTGACTTATGCCACTTTGTAAATATGGTGCCCTGTCACGCAGGTATCTGCGTGAACGGGGCATGCAATGGGTGTTCATGTGGGTGGTCCACAATGTGGTCCACATTCAGCAGCACACATAGAAAGAGCAAAACACCATTAATGATTGTTTATGTGCAGGAAGGTGATATTATGTAAGGAAATGAGATGTACTGATTCCAGAAATGTTTGTTAAAGATGAGGGCTTGGATGGTCAGTCATTAGATTATGGAAACTATACTTCTACATGGTAAAATGGGCCTCAGGGATCCTTCGTTTTGGCAGTATGTCATTGGATTAGATCACTGATACAATATAATTGTAAACAATATCATTGACAAAAATATAAGGCCTGATTATGATGCTGGGTGGGCCTGATGATGATGCTGGGCGGAAAGACCTCCGACAGCTTTCCGATGGGCTCACTGAGCCTGTCGGGGAGGCTCGAGCGTCGGAATAGTAATCACAAAATGGCTGCAGGGCTTCACCATCGGGATTGCAATGTTGCTTTTCGCCTGCCCTTTTATGGCGGTCTGCCTGCCATGAAGAGACAGGCAGAACTTGACTTTGGGGGCTTCTAGCAAGGCTGCAATCTAGTAGACAATGTGTGAATTAAAAGTGGAATAGCCTGATGGCCAATTCCTAATAGATTCAAGCGTTGATGCCAAATCTTTTAGAGTGAACTTCAGGAAGGGGTAGATTAGAAAAGATTTGAACAATGCTAAAGTGCTCCTTCAGGTGAGTAACGTGGTTGATAAGTAGGTTCAGGTCAGCCGCTAGGCAGCCGAAATGGTGTCAGCGGAGGGACAAGGAGGTGAATGCGTTGTATTCGTTTAAATACAGTACATTCCTGCCCTTTCCCTGCAACGTGGTGCAGCAGGGTGACTTGCTGCGTTGCGTTGTTACTTTGCCATACAAAATGACCCTAAGAGCCTTCGTGACAAATGCTGAAATATTTTCCTTTATAGTGCTGATTTTGCTATGGGAAGGGCTTCAAATGTGTGGACTGTTCCTGGGACAAGAAGGATTTTTATTAGCAATGGTTCGGAAAAAAAGTGATGGTTGGAAATCTAGAACAGACAATGAAGAGTTTCACCAGCTTTTGGCATGCTTAAAGTCCTATAAAGATATTAAGCATGTGTCACCCTTAGACTGGGGTTTGACCCATTGCCTTCCAAGAGCTCTTCCGTTCTTATTAATGACACATTGATCCTCAATGAAAATCCAGTTCTTCCTTCTATTTTTGCCTTGGTTTTATGTGGTTTAAAGTGACCAGTGGGATGCATTTTTAGATTCTGTTCTTAGGAATATACACAGAGACCTTCATATGAATAGTTCCGCAGCACATTGGCTCTGATACAAAATCTGCAGTTGCCCTTCCCTTCAAGAGAAACCACTTTAGCAAAAGAAACCTATGTTCCATTTCTCCAAGGCCAATAGCTCATAGTTTCATCTATGGAACAGGCTGATCTACCAGCACCCCTACAATATGGGACAAAGTTCTGGCATGTGGGGTATTCATCAACCACAGATTGTGGGTGAAGTCCTGGATTGTGGGAGAAGGATGAAACCTCCAACTAACACTCATCTACAGAACCCCAAGATGACGGCATGAAGTGATGAAGGGTGGCTGATCATCCACTGGGCACAAGTCTTACACCGTTTCCCCCAGTGCATGATATCTACACTGAACCTCTTCAAATGCTGTGGTGAGAAGTAGATTGCACTTATAAACACAGGGGCATATTACCAAGGCGGGCGATATGTGATTATCGCTGCTTCAGGGCCGTTTTCGGCTGCTAAGCGGCGATAATCCTATCCTCCTATTGGCAAGCTGTTGGTAACAGCAGTTAGCGACAGCTTGTAGGCGATAGCGAGTGGTTTGGGGCCCGCTTTGCATGTCAGCGATATTTAGCGCTAATGACATGCAAAGTGGGTGTACCCAATCTGTTAGCAACTGAAAGCAGTCGCTAACGTCGCTATCGCCTATTAGCAAGGCAGGCGTAGCGATGGAAATATTCACGCTAAGCGCGAATATCTCCAAAAACCTGCTCAGACCAGTTCTTAGACAGTATATCCAATGGGAGTTGAATATTATGGCTAATTCCCCATTTGCGATAATGCGTGAATATCGCTGGATTACCAGCGATATTCACGCATTTCGCCGCTAACGCCTGAAATTTGATCCCATTTGAGATAAACTTTGCTGATAGCAAGTTATCTCTGCGATAAAATCAGGCGAAGCACAGCAATAGAAAAAATGCAGCTAAGCCCATTTAGCGATAAATATTGCTAGTTGTTGGTAATATGCCCCACAGTTCTTCGTAACACGCATTTCCATAGAGGGCCTATTGGAAGAACAGGGCGAAGGCTGCCATAAAAAAATAGGAGAATGGAAGAGGTAAAGAATCCTATAAAATGCATAGACAATGAGCGGACCACAACTGCCAAAAGAACAGTTCCAAAGCAGGATGCAGTGTTCTAAAAATGGCATCCAGTGAGTGTGGGCTGCCCAAAATGCCATCCTCTGGGAGTGACAAGAGCTCCCTAGAAGGGCATTGTTATGAGGACAAAGCTGCCAACGGAAGACGTGTGGGGAAATCCACCCGATGGACTGGGACATGATCTGGAAGGTTCCTGGTCTCTTCTTAAACTTGCTGTGACATTTGATGAACAATGTATTTCCCATGCAGACAGCATGTTAATGTAATAAGGCTTAACCTCATTCTGCAAGGAATGGCCAAAATGTGGGCACAGATAACTAAAACCATTAAGGTAGGTTACTACAATAGTAGGACTCCACTTTGGATTCTCCCTGAGAGTCCCGCTTGGTTGAGAGACAGTCTAGCGATACCGATTAAGGAAGCTGGGTTGGATGTTTGGGGTGATTTGTTCACAGAAGGGGAGTTGCTCCCGTGGGACTGTCTTAGAAGCATCATTGGCTCCAACTTTGCTAGATTCAAGTATATGTAAATAGCTAGTTAGACCCATGCATTTGTTTCTCGTACAACGCGTGGAAATAAATTCCCCATAGGAAGTCACAGCCAATTAATATCTTCCTTGGTCGATAAACCTCCCGCTAAAAAGGAAATCTCATTATGGTATAACCTGATTATACAGGAAAGGGATGGCGCTTTCTCATTACCAGAAGACCTTTGGTCATCAACCATAATGGGGTATGATCTGCAAGGGCTCTGGAGCCTATCCTGTAGAATGTTGTGGGACGCAGTGATACCATCTTGGCTCCGTAGAAATCACATCTTCACCATCCACAGGGCCTACTACTCTCCATTAAGGCTTTCGAAGTTTTCTCAGGGGAGCCCGGTAACATGCCCTAAATGTGGTGTGGTAGCTGCTTCGGACTGTCACATGTTTTTTGAGTGTCCCGTTTTGTCAACTTTTTGGGAGGACATAAAAAGAACTTTGTCTCTATCTTTGAACTTGAACATAGACCTCGATCTCCCACTGGTTATCTTTGGTATTTTGGAGGGTCTCCCAGCATCATATGAAGCTATGTAGGACATTAATTAAAATATTACAAACAAAATACCTTGTAAAGGCTTAGTTATTTAAAAGTGAACAGCTCTCCACACTTTGCACCCTTTAAACAGCGCAGGATTATGACAGGTGCTTTTAAATTTTATTATATCCATTTAACTGGGAATCGATGCAGCCTGGCACTGCGAATATATCACAGACTTT
Organism: Lissotriton vulgaris; assembly: GCF_964263255.1. Taxonomy (NCBI): domain Eukaryota; kingdom Metazoa; phylum Chordata; class Amphibia; order Caudata; family Salamandridae; genus Lissotriton; species Lissotriton vulgaris. The sequence continues at coordinate 1,641,010,535 of NC_141695.1, forward strand.
GGACATAAAGATCCATAAAATTGTAATTCCTGTTCTGATTTTTTTTTTGTCGCTGTTCACAAAAAGGCCAAGTTATTTTTCATGATAATAGCCCATGTCACCGAGAGTTAAAGGGCCCCATTTTTATTAAGAGTTGATGCAACAAAAAGTAATACAAAGTAATAAAGGGACCGCTGCTTCTCACCCTACAGCCACATCTGGACGAGGATCCCTGCTCTGGAAGTGCTTTCTTACTGCGCAAATAAAAAGAGCTGTCAGTGTCGTAAAGTGCCACAAGAGCTCAAAGTCAAACAAATCGCAAAAGCACAACAAAGTTAAGATTGATCAGTTTCATATTCATGAAAGAGAAATAGGACAATTCGTAATTTTTAACTGAGAGCTCACTGTTTAACAAATTCGTTGTAGATCCAGGGCCTCATTTATGGGATTTTGGCGTATTGCAAGTCCCCTTGTTGCGCTGCCCTACGTCAAAGTGAAAGGGCAGGAATGCACCGTATTTATCCGCTATCATGTATTCTTGTCCTTTTCCCCAGCACTGGCGCTGTTCCGGATGCCTAAAGCCAATGCAGGCACCATGGTGGTGCAAGGTTGCCTCTGTTATCTGTGGGATTGTTTTTGCACAGGAAGAGGCACCTTCCTGCACAAAAACAATCCTGGGAGGCTTTTTCCTCTTTTATGTGTGCTGCAGAATGGCATGAGACAAAACAAGAAGAAATAAAGTTATTTTTCCTCATTGCGCCTCCCCTGGGGAGGCCTAAGGTGTTGGCACAACTCCAGGTTTCCATGGTTTTGTAAATCAGGAGAAGCGTCAAAATCCATGGGTGTGGCATGGGAACACCCAGTGCAATGCCCATGGAACGCCTCCCTAGAGCAGAGTAAGGCAACGCAGCGATTTGCGCTGTCTTGCCTTACTTCATATCTATGAGGCCATTCAAAGCCATGCAAAGTGGCATTGCGTGACCTCATAAATTTGCTTTTGTAGTCTGCACCGCTGGAGCATCACAAAAAGTGATGCTCAGGCACCACAAGGGACTCATAAATATGCCCCCAAGTTTGATGTGAGAAACAATGTAAGTTGAGTGTGTGCCTTGATGTGCTTGCAAACATGCATGTGTGTGCGGGTGGGGGTGCGCATGCATGGATGTGTATGTTTGATACCAGGCACCATGCTTCCCCAACATATAGAGCTGTCTGAGTACTCCACCCTGCATCCTTTCCCCCGCCATCCCTTGGAAAGATCATTGCTGCAGGCATGGCTATATTCATGAAAAGACTTCTCTTTTTCCTACCATTTTATTTTTCCTGAGTCTGGTTCAAGATACAGCGATCCCTCTGCCCAAAAAGTAGTACTTGAAGTAAATTAAAGATTGCACCCTCAGCTTTTTGGTTGGCTTAAAAACAACCACACTCATGGAATACTGCCTCTTCAGCCTGTTTTGGAGAGATACCCCATGAACCCTGGAGTTACAGATGTCTCTTTGCATCATCTATTTCTTTGTGGTCTGATGCTGAGCATGGGAAATGAACAAAAATATGTACTTTTACAAGAGGATCTGCTACCGAAAACAGGTGATTCACCTACTTGATATATATATATATATATATATATATATATACATATATATATATATATATATATTTTTTTTTTTTTTTTTTCCTCTCAACTGTTCCCGTCGCAGAGGTAACGCTTTCTGTCGGTGCCCGCGTCTGAGACCGGGAGCGTGTCTCCTTTGAATTCAGAAGCAAGAAATCACGCACCACACTTCTTGGCAGCAATTATTTTCGTTTATTTCAGGTCTAGCGCAAAACTGCGCTAGACCTAAAATAAACGAAAATAATTGCTGCCAAGAAGTGTGCCGCGTGATTTCTTGCTTCTGAATATATATATATATATATATATATATATATATATATATATATATATATATATATATATATATATATTTACCACAAACAATAAAGTGATGGCACTCCACTCGGTAGTTATTTAAAGTTCTTTATTCCAAACTGTGATCGCCTACGCGTTTCGAACCTGAGTTCTTGTTCACGGCAGGTAAAAACACTGCCGTGAACAAGAACTCAGGTTCCAAACGCATAGGCGATCACAGTTTGGAATGAAGAACTTTAAATAACTACCGAGTGGAGTGCCATCACTTTATTGTTTGTGGTAAATTTTAAACGGGACACTGCCCTGGTCCCGGCGATGGCACCAACCTATTAGCGCTCCTTCTGCAACAGGACAACTGGTGGAAGAATATATATATATATATATATATATATATATATATATATATATATATATATATATATATATATATATATATATATATATATATATATATATATATATATAGACTACTGGCAGTCGCCAGTAGTTTTATAGTTTGGACCATGTTTCCGTAGGAAAAACGTTTTTTGATTTGGCTATAACTTTGGCGTCGTTTGACCAATTGTCATGACATTTTTTTTAAAGTGTCAAGGTAGGTTTTGTGTGCCATGGAAAGTGTGGGGGTGATCAGTGTAGTAGGGGCCGGGAAATAGGGGAGCTAAATAAGGGTGCATTTGTGATATTAATTACCTTAGGAAACTTTTGCCACATCTACAGCCTGAACCACTTAACAGACTTACACCAAATTTGGCAGAGAGGAAGACGTTGGTTCAAGGAAGCGTCTTTTGCTTATTTGACGTACATCCATTCAGTAGTTGTTGAGAAATTTAAGAAGAAAATTATAGTGATATTCTGGCCACGGAGCCTTTGCGAAAAAAAGACGAGTTCTTACAGGGAAATGTACAGCTCTGATAGGCTGCAAACACTTCAACTAGGAAGTGTTAGCAGCCATCTTTGGACTAGGCTTCACTGAGGCGAAAGAAAAAAAAGTGAAAATAAAGAAATGAGGGCAGGGTAGGCTTACCTGACCCCCAAGCCATGGTTTTGGGATCCTCCTGGGACTACGCCATGGAATAAAATTATTTTCTTTTTAAATGTTACAGCAAAATTGTGCTATTTGCAGCCAAATAAAATTCAAAAGCAAGCGTGGGCTTATCAAAGGCCTGGGGACCATCAACTCCCTGAGGCATTTTTTAATATTATTATTATAATTATTATTATGGATGTGGGCAGGCCCACTGGGCCCACCTGCAGCCCTGGCAAAGAATGTCCGCTTTCAGTAAGTGAGAGCAGAAAATGCTCTTGCTTGCTAAAAGTAGAGGAATTCTGTTTCCCTGCCCGCTGTCAAGTGAGCAGGGTAACGAACACATTGCTTTGAGATCCACGGAGCTGCATTTTAGCAGCTCCCTGGGTCTCAAACAATGCCGGGTGCCGCAGGAGTCGGGGAGTGGGCAGGGCCAGTGGGGAACTTCAGACTCCCCCACCCATGGGCGGAACCAGGGCACCCAGTACTGAGGACAGGCCCGAGGGATGTGGTCCCAGGATCAAAATTCAGTCAAGGGAGGCATCCACACAGCCCCCATGTAATAAATAAATAAAACAAAATAAAATAAAGGGCAGGCCACAGCGGATGGGGTCCCCGGGGCTACAATTGGCCCAGAGAAGGTGGGTTACGTGGCTCCCTTCCATTATTTAAAAAAACAAAAAAAGAAAGGCCTAGGGGATGGGCTCCTGGGGCCAAAATCAGCCCAGAGAGGTCTTCGTGGCCCTGGCCCCCTTTCTCCACCAGTCTGCAAACGTGGCTCTTGGCATACTACTGGTTGGGGAATGAAGTCCAAGACCTGAGGGACCTTGGGAGCCAAGAAGCCTTCCTGGTAACTCCTGTAAGTACTACACAGCGGGATTCCTGAGAGCTGGTTGGAGGCCCAGCGCACTGTCTCCACCACTCTGCAAACACCATTACTACTTAAAAAACCATAGAAATTCACTGAAAAAAACAACGGTTACATGGACGTTATAGTTAGGCTTTGGTTTTACTCATTCAACACCAGTGAAATTCAGCAGTTATAGTTAGCTCACACCCCGCAATGCACTACTCATGACCTCACATATTACATCACTCAGGACATGGTGCTACTAAAATTTGATTGTCTGCCAACACTTCAACCAGTTGGCAACCATCTTGGAACTCGGCTTGAAGCCGAGTCCCACAAAAAAAGTAAAAAATAATGAAAAGGGGGCAGGCTAGGAACACCCTGACCCCCAAAGGGAACCCGCCAGGGGTTAAAAGTGTTTTATTTAATTCCATTTTACTGCAAATTTGAGGGTGGAACTGTGGGTCTGTTGCAAAATAAAAAAAATTATAAAGACACACAGGCTCCTGTGCATTATTTTATGAAACCTCCTGGGCTAAATGTAAAATGAATGCGGGGGCTCTGGCAACCCCGCAACCCTAGAGACTGCCACCTCCCCAGGGCTAAATATGAAACTAATGCAGGTGGTACACCCCTGCATCCCCATGGACTGCTACCTCCCCGGGGCTGTGTCCTGCATGGGAGGGGGGCCGCGCAGTCACCCTCCTGGAGCCATAGATGGCCCTGGAGACTGCCACCTTCCAGGGCAAGCTCCTGCTATATCTCAGGGTGCCCACCTTGGGACATAGTTGTTTGCTATGGCTTGGCGGGAGCTTTACCGCTCCAGCCAAGCCATAGCACAATGTGCTCCGCTTTAAGCTTGCCTCCAGTAAGTCCCACAGAGCGGGACTGCTGAGACTCTGTCGGAGGCCATGCCCCTTTCTCCATTACTCTGCAAATGTGGCTCTTGGTGTACTACTGGTTGGGGGATAAAGTCCAAGTCCTGAGGGACCTTGGGTTCAAAGAAGCCTTCCTGGTAACTCCTGTGAGTACTACACAGCGGGATTCCTCAGAGCTGGTCGGAGATCCAGCGCACTATCTCCACCACTCTGCAAACACCATTACTACTTAAAAAAACATAGAAATTCACAGAAAAAAACAAAAGTCACAGGGACGATATGCTTAGGTAATGAAAGGAAAAAAAAGTAGAAATCCAGTGAAAAAAAACCAAAGGTTACAGGGACGTTATAGTTAGGCTTAGGTTTCACTAGTACAAAACCACTGAAATTCAGCAGCTATAGGTAGCTGAGCTAACTATAACTCACACCCCGCAATGCACTACCTATGACCTCACATATTACATCACTCATGACATGGTGATAGTAAAATTTGATTGGCTGCCAACACTTCAACCAGTTAGCAATCATCTTGGGACTCGGCTTGAAGCCGAGTCCCACAAAAAATGTAAAAAATAAGGAAAAGGGGGCAGGGTAGAAACCCCCTGACCCCCACAGGGACCCCACTAGGGGTTAAAAGTGCTTTATTTAATTTCGTTATCCAGCAAATTCGAGGGTGGAACCTTTGGATCCATTGCAAAATTAAAAAATTAAAAAAGACACACAGGCTCCCTACGTTTTTTATGAAGCCCCTGGTCGGGTCGAATCTTGGGGGCAATTTTTTTTTATAATGCGGGGGTGCCAATGCAGCACGCCCTGTGGACCACCACCTCCTAAGGGCATTGTTAAAAGTTAGTGTGGGGGAGACCCATATGGCCTCCCCTGCAGCAACGGGGACCGACACCTACCGGGGCATTCATTACAATTTATGCTGGGGTTGCCCTGAGCAGCCCCCAAGCCCTGGGGACTGCTGCAACCTCAACAGGGCAAATGTATTAATGCGGGGGCCCACTAGGCCCCCCACAGTCCCAGGGACCACCACCTCCCCGGGGCTAAATGTAAAATGAATGTGGGGGCTCCGGTCCCCCGCAGCCCCGGGGACTGCCACCTCCCTAGGACTAAATATGAAATGAATGTAGCGGGTACAACCCCCCCACATCCCTGTGGATGGCCACCTCCGGGGCTGTGTACTGCAATGAAGGCAGGCTGCGCGGTCCCCCCCTGGAGCCATAGATGGCCCTAGGGAACGCCAGCCCCCAGGGCCGGCGCCTGTTATTTCCCAGGGTGCCCTCCCCGGGAGATAGCTGTTTGCTATGGCTTGGCAGGACCTTTACCGCTCCGGCCATCCCATAGCATACTGTGCTCCGCTTTGAGCTTACCTCATATAAGTCCCATAGAGCAGGATTGCTGAGAGGCTGTCGGAGGCCATCCCCCTTTCTCCACCACTCTACAAACACAACTCCTGGTGCACTGCTGGTTAGGGGATAAAGTCTCCTTGGAGGCTGAAGTCCTTGGGGGCCAGGAGCCCCTTCTGTTACCTCCAGTAGGTCCCAGACATCGGGATCGCTGAGAGCTGGTCGGAGGCCGCACCCCCTTTCTCCACCACTCTGCAAACGCAACTACTACTTAAAGAACCATAGAAATTCACTGAAAAAGGTTACAGGGATGTTCTAGTTACTCATGGCATGGTCAGTGACATCACTGATGACATCTCAAATGACATTACTGATGACATCTCAAATGACATCACTGATGACATTCTCAAAGCTTTGGAGAGGGGGTCAGCATGCCCCCTGAACACAATCTCATTGGGATTCCGGGGACCCCATCATAAAGGAAATATAATGTACGACACCTGATGGGAGCAGAAATCTTCTCTTCCCTGGTAGGAGCACATACGCTTCTGCAACATCTACAAATATTTCCCTTGATTATTTTATTTATACATATTTTTCTAGTTGTTATTCCTTGGTTTTTTTTGGGGGGGGGGGATTTGTCCTCCTGCTCCCTTAGTTGACTGGGCTTCTAGGCCACATTGTTCTTGGTGACTCTATTTTTCAGGGAAGATCCCAATTCTGGTTCTCTCCCTTTACATGCAAAGGACCTGATCCATAATGGCATAATGGTGCCTATTTCCTTAGCTTCATTCAAATATTGTTTTCTTAGCAAGGATTTCTTCTATTTTCCTTTCTAAATAATAACACACCTTACAACAACAACATTGTTTTCCTCTTGGTATTTTTTTCAATAAGAGTCAAACCCCAGTGTTTTTAACCAGAGGGACCGCACTAACCACCATTTAAATATGGTGACCAATGAACTGACTATCTGAATAGAACCTGTCCCAAAATGGCACCTGCTTACATGTGTCTCATCTAGACACTATGTAATGTATTGACATATTTTTTCCTTCAAAATATCAATTTTCCACATATTGGTTGTATAAGAAACCAACTAAAATTGGTGTTTTAGCAAAGGGATTCTCACAACATGCAACAAGCATAATGCAGTCACCATTTTAAAATAGCGACCTCTCATCTCGGCAAGCATGCACATAACGTGCTGACGTAGGCGGGTATTCGCCCTGTACCTGGAAGCCTGTTTATAATACGTCCCATGCCTCCACATAGTCATCATACAGGGACTCAGGAAGCATGGTAAGATTTCCACAGCGTCTCCTCTGGAGTCAAGTAAGTTCATGTGGGACTTCTGCCCCAGCAAGCCCGACAACTGAAGTTCTGCCTCACTATTTGGCTAACCATTTTTGTTTTGCCAGAAAGTTGAACAAGGAGCTGGCAAGCCACGTTTTTCCCTAAATGCCCTTTTAACTGACCAAATCGGTCTGATTCACTTGGACTTTGCAATACATTATTACAGTTAGGCATGTGTGTCAAACACTTTTTTCATCCTGTGCACATCCCTTTGTGGTTCATACATGTGCTACATACGATGTGTTTTACTGCACAAACATTATTTAGTGTGCAGACACTACTCTATGGATGCATAATCATTTTTAAGTTTGTATTGTATTTTTTCTCTTCTTACAGGTCTAGGGGTACCATTAATGTTAATACAAATAATGTCTTTTGAAAGTCAAATATGAATTTTCCTTTTAGGAACCTTATCTATTGAGTAGATTATGGTCAATCTATGGTCTTCATGTATTTGCCTAGACCCTTTTGGAAATTATGGGCATGAAACATGCTAACCCTACTGAACATATCCACAGACTCATTATTTATGCCTGATTGGTTCAATCATGTTTATTAATCTTTGCATGGACACTCACCAGGAATAAATACCACTGAGAGAGTGCCTGTAGTTAATTTGAACTTTTTAGTTACGCACTCTATCACTTTCTGTCCCAATCAGCCAATTAGGGTAGTGACCTGAGCTCAGCCAGGGGGTGAAAAAGATCTCAGTCAAAGAGCCCCAGTTTCTGGGAGTCTGCTGGGTATGGCAGCGCCCACCCAGGGAGGAGCTAGCCGGACGATGAAGCATGCCACCTAGGTAGGTGAGCTTTACTGCGTCCTTTTTACATTAATTCCCCTAGATGTGTCTACATTGTTGAACCCAATGTCAAATTGACCTCCTGGTGAAGTAGTGGAATGGCACACAATCGTTGCTTATAACTAACACCCATTGCCTGTCCCCACCATATGCTAAAAGCAATCAAACAGTTCCACTCCCATATCACAAATGACTAAATGACTGCTGTAGAACTGCAAAGTTATAATTCTTATTGGATGTTCCTTAATAAAAGAATACATGAAAAAACAATAAGCAAAATATTTAAACAATTCTCACTAAACTAGAGATCACTGTTGGTAGAGTTTATGTTCAGAAAACCAGCTACAAAGTGTTAGTACAAAATGATTGCATGCAAGAAAATAATCAGTATCTGAGATACAGTGGGCCCGATTCACAGAATGAATTTAAGACTAAATCCTAAACTTACTACTTTTTGGTATTCACAGAATGCACTTACTACTTTCGGGATTCACAGAGTGAACTTACTACTTTCGAGATTCACAGAATGAACTTACTAATTTCTGTATTCACAGAATAGATTTAAGACTACTAACTTTATGTCCGCACTCGGGCCAGAAATTCCGGCTTGGGGGCGGAGCTTGCGGTCCGGAGGCGGAGCTTGTTAGCGGTATCAGTGCTGAATAGTGCTGAATAATGAAATTTTAAAAACTCAAGGGGAACAGTTCAAAGCAATGATAGGAGAGGTGAAACAAATTAAAAGTCTAATGCCTGCTATAGTCAGGCCAGTTGGAGAAGACCAAGAAAGGGCAAGTAGTAGAGAGGAACTAGCAACGAGGGATGCCCTCTTACAGAAGGAGGAGCCCAGTGTGTATATATATCTCGATACACTATGATTGTAAGAAGAAAGGGTAAAAGGAGGAATTACAAGCAGTATTTTTCACAGTCAATGCGGGGAGAGAATGCCCCTAGAAAAGGTCAAACTGCAAGGCGGTTGAGAAGAGGGAAGAGTTCTGGGAAGGGATTTGAGAGCTTAGGAAGGAATGTGATACCAAGACCCAGCTACAAGTAACCTAGAAGAACGGGGGAGGCAGGGAAAGGTTTTAGGCAAAACAAACAGCAGTAAAGTTAACCGTCGAAAAACCCTGGGGGTGAAAGAAAGGGAAGACGTGGAAAGGAGGAGGGGAAAGAAACCACAAGCAGACTTAGTAGCCTAAGCAGTGACAATGACCCTAGGAAGTGGAAGATTTAAAGGAAGAAGGGAGGATGCCCTGCTGGGGGAACCCAGGGTTTAAAATTAGAACGCAATCAGGACCTATGGGTTTTTCTAGAGCCGACTGGCTAGGGCAAAGATGAGAAAAAAGCTAGGAAGCTAAACCCTCTAAACCGATCACAACTCCTGTTTTCCTTATCCAAGTGTGCAAGCCTTTGTAACATCGGCACAGAGGATCTTAGAGAAATAGGGTTTGTGGCAAATAGTATAGGGGTGAAGTAACTAAGGACCTCTTTTATTCTACATTAGTAAAAGCTGCATTGGAAAAAGCAGAATTTGAGCTGCAAAAGGAATGCATCAAATTGGTAAAAAAGGAGGAAATGCTGAATGAGAAGCAGAGGTTGTATTTCCTTACAAACCATGCAGGGTTGGGAATACGACAAATAAGACTGATCAATTCCTGTTGGGATAAGAAGGAACATCTTGAAATAACCATAACCGCGAAGGAAACAGAGAGAGACGAAAGAGATATGTTTGTTGGGAATAGATTTAGAGCCCTAGCACCCCTCGAGTACGAGAAGGACGGATGCCTGCGTGAGATCGACTAGGAGCAGGGGTCGCCGCACAGCCTATCAATACTATTGTGGAATTAAATGGAGATAAGAAAATATCGAACCAGGATAGTTTTAACAAGTTTATTGAGAGTGACAATATTATGTGTCTGCAGGAGACTTGGCTGTGCGACGATACCCTAGCTACCCTAGTTACCAAAGGGTTTGCCCATCAATCTAAAGCAGCGAGGAAGAATCCTCTAGGCAGTCTTTAGGTAGGACATGTAACACTGATCTCTACAAAAATCGCCAGGAAGGTAGAAATTGTGAAATTACACTGCAAATGGGCATTAGGATGTAGAGTGTTGCTACAAAACCCTGACCCATGTTACAAAGGTATATGTATTATTAATGTGTATATACAGAAGGGAAAAGAGAATGAATATAAGGAGCATCTGGGAAGTTTAAAAGAGGATATAATAGCTGTGAGTGAAAACTACCAGAAGGATGTACTATTGGTATTGGGCGATTTTAATCATCGATTAAACCTCCGTAGAATAGATATTTGGTGCATGGAATTGTTAACATCCTATAATATTGAGGAGGCCAAATTTCCAAGTGGGGAGATCTCGTCTCAAGACGCGGCTTTTGCACAGTTGATGGGCTCATTAGGTTTGGTATGTGCAAATGGGAGAATGGAGTTTGATCGGCCAGCAAGTCGAACATTTGTGATAGGCCAGCAATCCTGCCCAATAGACTATGGGGCAGATTTATGTTAACTGGCGCATCCCCAGGGATGCGCCAGTTAATGTGCGCCACAGTACGCCACAGCTACACCACCCATGGTGCAAAAACGGCACAGATGCGTGACGCATCTGTGCCGGAAAGGTGGCACATTGCTGGAGTTGCGTCGCAAGCGCGACGCAGCTCCAGCAAGGCTCGGGGGTGCCCCATCTCCACAATGCTGCGTCAAGACCTACGCCTGCTTCAAGCAGGCGCAGGGTTTTGACGCAGCATTGGCCTGAAAGTGACTGAGTGAAATCTCATAGATTTCACTCAGCCACTTTCAGGAGGCGTTCCTGCGCAGGAACGCCCCCCCCCTGCGCAGGAACGCCTCCTTATGGCGCAGGGCTTTACAACGTGACGCATCTCCTAGATGCGTCACGTTGTAAATAGGGCGCATTGTTTGCGCCGCCGTTGCGTCAAATAAAGTGACGCAATTGCGGCACAAAGAGGCGCAAGGGCATCATAAATCTGCCCCTATGTCTTTACTCACGCCTGGAGCTTTGGTCTAATTAAGCACTTTGAGGTAGTAAAAGAGGAGGGTAGTGATCATTATCCACTGAAGATAGAACTATATGCAACAAGGGGCAAATATAGAGAGATGGCACTACAGGTACATGTGGCTTATCCAAAATGGCTTACAACCCGTATATCGGAAGAGCAGTTTGAAAAACTATGTGCTGTCCAGCAGACTAGTTCCCTCAATGAAATCTCAACCAAAAATAGTAATGCCTGGTTTGAAAATATAATAAGACAGTTGGTGGAAAGTCTAAGGGTAAAATTTAAAGGGAGTAAACCCAGGATAGGAAGTAAAAATAGAACCCATAACAAAGATTGACCCTGGTTTGACGAGGAATGCCGTAAAGCCAAAGCATGTATTAGACAAAGTGAAAGAAGATTAAGGGCAATTTATGATGCAGAATCATCACTGACCCTCGTGAAATTAGGGAAAACACATACATTGTTAACTAGAAATAAAAAGAGAACCTATAAAGATAGTTGTTGGGCTAGTATGTTAGCTGTAATTGAGTCCAAAGACGTAAAAGGGTTTTGGAAGTTGGTCCAAGAAAGCTCTGGGAGAACAACAGGATCCCTAGACTGCATGGTCCCTGAAGACAATTGGAATGACAACCCGGGAGAAATATATGGGAAATGGCCATTGCTAGAGAATGCAAATACAATAGCATGGACAGGAGTGAGGGATGACATAAAGGAACACTTCACCGCCACTCATATTAAGGAAAAAATAGCAAGTCTGAACCTTACTCGGGCCGCAGGCCCAGATAATCTGCTGGCAGTGATAATAAAAACAAGACATAAGTGGTGAATTTTTTGCAAAAATGTTTTAGGGAATCCTAAATTCAGGGATTGTCCCAGGAAACTGGAGAGGTACTGTTAGACCTGTCTGGCTTTTTGCGTAGTCCCTCCAATTTATTATTTATTTTGTCCCCTTTTTGCCCCTCATACCTTTATTAATTTTTGTGTCCACTAGCTTTTTCTAGGTGTTGGTCAAGGGGATAGGTGTTCTTTCCCCCCCTCATAGTTTTTCACCTCAGGCCTAGAGGCCTTTTCTGACAGGGAAATAGCTAGAGTCACATAATGGTGGCTACCAACTGTCCTAACTGCCAAACCCAGAACCTGTCCCATAGAGTAGAATAGGGCGTTCCAGAACCTTCTGGTCCCTTCTGCATTCCTGAGGGTCAGCCTATAAAAGGCGGAATGCTGGACAGCCATTTTGTCTAACCAGAGAGAGTCAGCTGGAGGACAGGCTGTAGCCAAAGGTGGGGGTAGGATAGTCAGAGGGTTGTCTTACTGATTCACCACCCTTCCTCCCGTGGGTTATTTGTCCTGACCCTGCTGCTTTGAATGATTGGAGACCCTGGGCGCTTGATCAACCCCTAGACTAGGAATACAGGGGTGTAAAAAGGAGAAGGAGACTGCAGCGCTGCGGAGCGCAGTCCTCTGCCCAGTTGGAGAGACTTTTGAAAGAGTGCCCTTCATCCCCAACCCCTGCCCAGCACCGAGGGTTAAAAAGTCTCTGAGAAGGATAGAGATTAGGAGCTGACACGTGAAGCGATCTAGCTCTATTCCCCATCGCCTTAGGTGTACAGCAGGCTATTGCCCGTGTGTCCCTGTGGGACCTTACCAGTCACGCAGACGACAGAACTCCACTTCCACTCAAGAAACAGAGGAAGGAAAGGGGTGCCGGTTTCTAGGAGGCAGTGCTGATCTCGCCGTGTGCAGGACCCCGGGGGCACCAGCCGCGTTATTGTGGTTGTGCCACTGATTCAGAGGTAGTCGAGCGCTATCGCGCATACCCCAGGCGGTCCCACTTCTACATTTCAGGAGGGGCCTAGGACCGAGCAGGCCCGTGGGAGAAGCGTCCTTCCTTGGGTGCCAGCGCAGTGGGAGGCGGCGCCAGCGTGGGTGTACCGCGCATGTCAGCAGGAGTAGTGTCCTCTTCCGACCGACGCTGAGGAGAAGCGCCGGGAGCCCACAGCAGCTTGAAAGCGTGTTCTGTCTTTTCTTCCCAGCTCGAGCGCCACACGGAGCAGCTGGCGCGAGCGGGGAGGGAGAGCTGAGGGGCCCGGTAGCGGCCTGGGGTTATTGCTGAAACTGCCTTCTCTTTCCGCTCGAGCGCCACACGGAGGAGCTGGCCCGAGCGGGGAGGGAGAGCTGAGGAGCCCTCAGAGGCAAGAGAGGCTTATTAGCATTCGGTTCCTTGGCCTTACCGGCTATTTCCCCCTTCTTCTGGCTCAGGAAGATTCCAAGCATCGACTTCACCACAAGTAAGGAGATGATCAAGAGGGGGAAGTGACTTCCACAAAAAGAGTAAAACAAGTGCAAGAGATTGAGACATAACAAGTAGTTAACCAGAGAATCTGTCCCAAGGTGTGCAGTGCCCTTGAGGAATCCCTGAAGGGGCTTCATTGAATGCTTGCTTAATTTGGAATAGCCAGTTCTTCTGTGGTCAGTAGTGAAGGGGAAAGAAATGTGTAACCTTTTCAAGAGGAGTACAGGCTCTTCTACAGGGGAACTATTGTTCTATGATGCGAAGGTGATAAGCCCAGAAAAAGGGGAATTGTGCTAATAACTTTGCGTAGGTTAATAAATGCCTAGCCAAATGTGATGAACTGTTAAGTTAAGAGAATTGTTGTGTGACATGATTTGACAACTTCAAGAGCAATATTATCTTACCAGATAGACTGTATCATACTGAGCTGTGAAAACTACAAACAAGAGAACAGAGATTATTTTTATAAAGCAGCTCATATTTTTCCATACTTTGGTGTAGTGTCATTTTTTTTGTGTGTTATTGCGTGGATTTACTGCTGGGTGGTTTGCAACCTTCACACTTGTGCCTTTAGTGAATGTGACCTACCCTAGGCCAGGCTACCCTAGGTGACCTGACATCCCAGGTTCCAACAAATTGGTGTCCAGCGGTGGGATCCTGACTGTGGTTGCAGCTACTCAGTAGTAATTAAACGTAATACACTAAGCCTACACCAGGAGTTTTCTCCTAGCGGCCCTCCTAATTTGTCTTTTTGCTTTTCCAAATTTGTTCCTGGTGGTGGGTGGAGGTTATCCTCAGATCACGCTTCTTAGTTCTCTCCTGAGTGCTCATTTAATCCCATATTTGAAGAATGGAATTAAACCTTGAGGAGCTAGAGTCCTACACTGTGACCCAACTTAAAGAGTGGTGTCAACGACAGGGGGTATTCTTCAAAAAAGGTGCCAAGAAAAGCGAGTTACTGACAAGCATAAGGGCATGGGTGGAAGCTCATATAGAGGAGGAACAGGACACAGAAGAGGGTGATAGGGACACTGTCCTTGAGACTGCAATGCTGTACCAAGCTGAAGGGGAGAATCTGCCGACAGGTCCCAGGACACTTTCGAGGGAGGGCAGCAGCGTCTCAGTGAGGAGCTTAACTGACGCCGAGCTGGAAGACAGGAGGGAGGAGAGGAGACTGAAATTGGAGTTAGCTCAATTAGAAATGGAGCGGGAGGACAGGAGGTTGGCCCACGAACAAACCATAAAGGAGCTAGACCTTCAAGCCTTAACACTAAGGTCTCCTAATCCAAACAATGGTGGCAGCGAAAACAAAGTAAATACCAGGGAACCCAGACCCTATCTACCCAAGGATGTTATTGCTAGTTACACCACAGGCGATGACATTGCCAAATGGTTAGCCGCATATGAAGTCTCTTTAAGGGCTCATGGGATCTCAGAAACTCACTGGGGGGGTGGGCTGTATAAGTATATGCCACCTGCTGGCAGGGATACCTTGTTGGCTCTGGAGCAGGATGAGCAAACCCACTACCCTACAATGAAAGTGGCACTGGTGAAAAAGTTTGCACTTACCCCTGAAAAATACAGACAAAAATTTAGGGGAAGTCACAAACTGAGTACCCAGAATTGGGTGGATTTCTTAGATTACGCCAAGAAAGCCTTGGAGGGTTGGGTCAAGGGCAGTGAGGTGAAGGATTATGAGGGGCTGTATGATCTATTTTTGAAAGAGCACCTCCTCGAGAAATGTTTTCCCGAGCTACGCCAACACCTGGTGGACAGCAAGCTGACCAATCCCCGGAAGCTTGCAGAGGAGGCGGACATCTGGGCAAGTACCCGGGTGTCCTCAAAGGGGACTGGAGGGGATTCCCAAAAGGCCGGACAGGGCGCCCCCCAGAAGAAGGAGGGGGAGAGAAAAAGAGGGAGTTCTTTAAAGGTCCCCAAAATAATTTCCAAGGAAAGGGAACAGGTTTCACCCCTAAGGCAAACCCGCCCAGAAACCCTAATCCTGGCCAAAGCCAGCAGCCAAGGGTTCTCCACTGTTTCGAGTGTGGTGGTGTTGGACATTATAAGGGAGATGTCAGATGCCCAAAGAGACCACCCCTCCCACCGGAGGAAAACCACCGGGAGTAGCTAGTGTAGCGCTCGGGGAGGAGTTGCCCTTAGATAAGGGGGGTGAGTGGGCGGGTGTCACCTTAGTGTCCCTGGGAGAACGGGAAATGGTTCCAAAGATCCAGGTGCCCCCAAATACTGCAAAGTATGGGCAATGGGTCACCATCAATGGCCAGAGAGGGGAGGCTCTGAGAGATACAGGAGCCAGTATGACTATGGTGAGAAGTCAACTGGTGTCTCCAGAGCAGGTGGTTCCCCATGTACTCCACCCCGCCGCGATGGCTGACGGCAGAATGGGCCACTATCCAGTGGCTGATGTTCCCTTTGAGTGGGAGGGGGTTGCAGGTTCACTTCGAGTTGCCGTAAGCCCTGCCGTGCCAGTTGATTGTCTGCTGGGGAATGACATGGAGCACAACACTTGGAGAGAGGTGGAATACCGGACGCACTCTGCGATGCTGGGTACACTTGACTGGGCCTGTGTGAGCACACGGTCTGTGACTGCCCGAAGAGGGAGTTCGCCTGGGTTGGAGCCTGGAACAATGGCCCAACCCGCTGCCAAAAAGTGACAGACCCGGAGACAGGAAGAGCCTGCTTCGGCTTCCACACCCCATGTGACAGATCGGCCACCTGCGGTGGTGGACCAGGAGTCCGTGGAGGGGGAAGTAGACTCTCTGGAGGATTTACCCATCCCTGCTGAGTGGCATGTGGAGGGAGGTCCTACCAGAGAGGAATTCTGTAAGGGGCAGAGGGAGTGCCCTACCCTTGAGGGACTGAGGCGACAGGCTGAAGCCCAGGCAGTAGGTGATGTTACGGGACACTACCATATTTACTGGGAGGATGGACTCCTCTACAGTGAACCCAAGGTACCCTTACCTGGTTCATCAAGGGCCTTGGTAGTCCCGCAACAATACCGAGCCTTTCTGCTGGAATTGGCTCATGCTATACCCTTGGCAGGACACTTAGGCCAGGACAAGACCTTTGCTTGTCCTCCACTTTTACTGGCCTCAGATGAAAGTGGCGCCCAACACTTACTGTCGGACATGTATATCCTGCCAGGCCAGTGGGAAAACAGGGGTGAAGCTGAAGGCTCCCCTGGAACCACTTCCGGTCGTTAGCACACCCTTTGAGAGGGTGGGCATCGACATTGTAGGGCCTTTAGATCCACCAACAACAGCTGGTCACAGGTTCATCCTGGTTCTGGTGGATCATGCCACACGGTACCCAGAGGCAATTCCTCTGAGGACAGTCACTGCACCTGTGGTGGCTAGAGCCCTAATGGGGATCTTTACCCGAGTGGGATTCCCCAAGGAAGTTGTGTCTGACAGGGGGACCAACTTCATGTCAGCTTACATGCGGGCGATGTGGAAGGAGTGTGGAGTGACCTACCGGTTCACCACTCCTTATCACCCCCAGTCGAATGGACTGGTTGAGAGGTTCAACAAGACCTTGAAGGGCATGATCAGAAGTCTGCCCGAAAGCCTGCGGAGGAAATGGGATGTCCTCCTACCCTGTTTGCTATTCTCTTACAGGGAAGTGCCACAGAAGGGAGTGGGCTTCAGCCCCTTTGAACTTCTGTATGGGCACCCTGTACGCGGTCCTCTCAGCCTGGTGAAGGATGGTTGGGAGAAGTCTCCCAGGAAACCACCCCAGGATGTGGTGAGCTACATGCTGGCCTTCAGGAGCCAAATGGCGAAGTTGTGGAAGCAAGCTTCTGACAACTTGGAGGCCAGCCAGGCAGTCATGAAAGAGTGGTATGACCACAATGCTCACCAGGTGGAATTGGAGCCTGGCCAGAAAGTGTGGGTAATGGAACCTGGAGAGCTTAGTGCCCTCCAGGATCGCTGGACAGGCCCCTTTGAAGTGTTGGAAAAGAAGGGTAAGGCCACATACCTGGTGGACCTTAAGACCCCTCGACAGCCCCTACGAGTGCTGCATGCCAACCGACTCAAACCCCACCATGAGAGGCCCGAGGTCATTTTGATGATGGTGACTGATGGGAAAGAGGAAGCGGAAAGCGAACCTCTCCCAGACTTGTTCTCGTCTCAAGAGAAGGATGGGTCAGTGGAGGGAGTGATTTTCTCTCCCACTCTAACTCCTGAGCAGCGGGAGGACTGCCGCCAGATACTGGAGCAGTACTCTACGTTGTTCTCCCTTGTCCCGGGAAGGACTCACCTGTGTACCCATGATGTGGACACAGGGGACAGCCCACCAGTGAAGTCGAAGACCTACCGGCTGTCCGACAAGGTGAAGGCTAGCATCCATGGAGAGGTTGCCAAGATGCTAGAGCTGGGAGTTATAGAACCTTTCAACAGCCCTTGGTCCAGTCCGGTGGTGCTAGTGCCAAAAGCCGCTCCACCAGGCACCAGACCAGAACTGAGGTTCTGTGTGGATTACCGGGGACTGAATTCAGTTACAAAGACTGATGCTCATCCGATCCCTAGGGCGGATGAATTAATTGACCGGCTAGGAGCTGCCCAATACCTAAGTACCTTTGACCTCACTTCGGGGTACTGGCAGATCTCCTTGACAGATGGAGCAAAGGAAAGGTCAGCCTTCTCCACGCCTGAGGGACACTTCCAATTTTGCGTGATGCCCTTTGGGCTCAAAAATGCCCCTGCCACATTTCAGCGGCTGGTGAACCAGGTCCTCTCTGGAATGGAGAGTTTCTCTGCTGCTTACCTGGATGACATTGCTGTCTTCAGTAGCAGTTGGGAGGACCATTTGCAACATTTGCAAGTAGTTCTCCAGGCCCTGAAACAAGCTGGATTGACAATCAAGGCCAGCAAATGCCAGATTGGGCAGGGGATCGGTTGTGTACCTTGGACACTTGGTGGGTAGGGGGACAGTGCAGCCCCTGCAGGCAAAGATTGAGGCAATCATGGCCTGGGAACCCCCCAAGACACAGACTGAGGTCCGAGCTTTCCTGGGCCTCACAGGCTACTACCGTCGCTTTGTGAAGGGGTATGGCACTATTGTAGCGCCTCTCACAGAGCTCACCTCTAAGAAACAACCTCGACGGGTAGTTTGGACGAACGCTTGTCAGCAAGCTTTTGAGAAACTGAAGCAGGCAATGTGTGCAGCACCGGTCCTGAGGGCCCCAGACTTCTCCAAGGAGTTCATTGTCCAGACAGATGCATCAGAACATGGTATTGGGGCAGTGTTATCGCAACTAAATGAAGAGGGCCTGGATCAGCCTGTGGTCTTCTTATCCAGGAGACTGCTTCCCCGGGAACAGAAGTGGAGTGCAATTGAGAGGGAAGCTTTTGCGGTGGTGTGGGCTCTGAAGAAGCTGCGACCATACCTTTTTGGCTCGCACTTCCTGGTTCAGACTGACCACCGACCCCTTCGTTGGCTGATGCAAATGAAGGGGGAAAATCCCAAGCTGTTGAGGTGGTCCATCTCCCTACAGGGAATGGACTTCCGGGTGGAACATCGGCCTGGAGTGGACCACGCCAATGCAGACGGTCTCTCCAGGTATTTCCGCCTTAGTGATGAGGACTCCCAAGGGGTTGGGTAGTTCTCCCCACTTTCAGCTGGGGGGGACACGTGTTAGACCTGTCTGGCTTTTTGCGTAGTCCCTCCAATTTATTATTTATTTTGTCCCCTTTTTGCCCCTCATACCTTTATTAATTTTTGTGTCCACTAGCTTTTTCTAGGTGTTGGTCAAGGGGATAGGTGTTCTTTCCCCCCCTCATAGTTTTTCACCTCAGGCCTAGAGGCCTTTTCTGACAGGGAAATAGCTGGAGTCACAAAATGGTGGCTACTAACTGTCCTAACTGCCAAACCCAGAACCTGTCCCATAGAGTAGAATAGGGCGTTCCAGAACCTTCTGGTGGATCACTGAAATACTATCGAGGGACAAAATATCGACTTGCCAAAATATCGTGGACAAAATATCGACAGTCAAAATATCGAGTTTGTATCTACAAACAGGTAAGTACAAACATATCGAGTACAAAATATCGTTAACAATAATATAGATGTAAAAAATATCGACTTTATTAAAAACAGTGTTAAATTAAATTAATATTAAATTTTAATTACTAAAATATACTTAAAACTACTTAAATTAAATTATAATAATTAAATAATAAATGAAAATAATAAAAATAATTTTTTACAATCTTATTTGTTGACCCTGAACCCTAAAAATACCCCTTTACCCAAAAACCCAAAACTGACCCTGAACCCTAAAAATACCCCTTTACCCAAAAACCCAAAACTGACCCTGAACCCTAAAAATACCCCTTTACCCAAAAACTGAAAACTGACCCTGAACCCTAAAAATGCCCCTTTACCCAAAAACTGAAAACTGACCCTGAACCCCAAAAATACCCCTTTACCCTAAAACTGAAAACTGACCCTGAACCCTAAAAATGCTCCTTTACCCAAAATTTATCAATATTATTTAATTACCAATTAATTATTAATTAACAATAACAATAAAGTAAATATATTAGAACATTAGCTGTAATTATTTTAATAATTAATATTATTTTTTCCAAATTAATTACTTAAAAATAACACAAAATTATATATATTAAAAATTTACTCTAATTAATGTAATTAACTAATTACAATTAATTATTTAACAATTAATTACTAATACAAAATATGTTCAAAATTATATTAATTGATTAACTAATTAATATTAATTAATTATCAATTAATTATTAATTAAAAATATTAACAAACATATATTAATTAATTAATTATTAATAAATTACTTCCCACCCTATTCCCCTATAAACCCACAACCCGCTACAGAATTACATTACGCAATTATTATAAAAACAAAATTCATTTAATAAAATATTTTATAACATTAATACACACTATTCACACATATTATTACATAAAAATACACTATAAAATATTATATATTATTAAAAATTCGATATTTTTGCTATCTATATTTTATACAGTCGATATTACTTCACTTACCTGAAAAACGATATTTTTGTAGTCGATATTATGTCCAGTCGATATTTTGTCCAGTCTATATTTAAAACTCGATATTATGTCCAGTCGATATTTTGGAGTCGATATTTTGTCTGTACACCCCTTCTGGTCCCTTCTGGATTCCTGAGGGTCAGCCTATAAAAGGCGGAATGCTGGACAGCCATTTTGTCTAACCAGAGAGAGTCAGCTGGAGGACAGGCTGTAGCCAAAGGTGGGGGTAGGATAGTCAGAGGGTTGTCTTACTGATTCACCACCCTTCCTCCCTTGGGTTATTTGTCCTGACCCTGCTGCTTTGAATGATTGGAGACCCTGGGCGCCTGACCAACCCCTAGACTAGGAATACAGGGGTGTAAAAAGGAGAAGGAGACTGCAGCGCTGCGGAGCGCAGTCCTCTGCCCAGTTGGAGAGACTTTTGAAAGAGTGCCCTTCATCCCCAACCCCTGCCCAGCACCGAGGGTTAAAAAGTCTCTGAGAAGGATAGAGATTAGGAGCTGACACGTGAAGAGATCTAGCTCTATTCCCCATCGCCTTAGGTGTACAGCAGGCTATTGCCCGTGTGTCCCTGTGGGACCTTACCAGTCACGCAGACGACAGAACTCCACTTCCACTCAGGAAACAGAGGAAGGAAAGGGGTGCCGGTTTCTAGGAGGCAGCGCTGATCTCGCCATGTGCAGGACCCCGGGGGCACCGGCCGCGTTGTTGTGGTTGTGCCACTGATTCAGAGGTAGTCGAGCGCTATCGCGCATGCCCCAGGCGGTCCCACTTCTACATTTCAGGAGGGGCCTAGGACCGAGCAGGCCCGTGGGAGAAGCGTCCTTCCTTGGGTGCCAGCGCAGTGGGAGGCGGCGCCAGCGTGGGTGTACCGCGCATGTCAGCAGGAGTAGTGTCCTCTTCCGACCGACGCTGAGGAGAAGCGCCGGGAGCCCACAGCAGCTTGAAAGCGTGTTCTGTCTTTTCTTCCCAGCTCGAGCTCCACACGGAGCAGCTGGCACGAGCAGGGAGGGAGAGCTGAGGGGCCCGTTAGCGGCCTGGGGGTATTGCTGAAACTGCCTTTTCTTTCCGCTCGAGCGCCACACGGAGGAGCTGGCCCGAGCGGGGAGGGAGAGCTGAGGAGCCCTCAGAGGCAAGAGAGGCTTATCAGCATTCGGTTCCTTGGCCTTACCGGCTATTTCCCCCCTTCTTCTGGCGCAGGAAGATTCCAAGCATCGACTTCACCACAAGTAAGGAGATGATCAAGAGGGGGAAGTGACTTCCACAAAAAGAGTAAAACAAGTGCAAGAGATTGAGACATAACAAGTAGTTAACCAGAGAATCTGTCCCAAGGTGTGCAGTGCCCTTGAGGAATCCCTGAAGGGGCTTCATTGAATGCTTGCTTAATTTGGAATAGCCAGTTCTTCTGTGGTCAGTAGTGAAGGGGAAAGAAATGTGTAACCTTTTCTAGAGGAGTACAGGCTCTTCTACAGGGGAACTATTGTTCTATGATGCGAAGGTGATAAACCCAGAAAAAGGGGAATTGTGCTAATAACTTTGCGTAGGTTAATAAATGCCTAGCCAAATGTAATGAACTGTTAAGTTAAGAGAATTGTTGTGTGACATGATTTGACAACTTCAAGAGCAATATTATCTTACCAGATAGACTGTATCATACTAAGCTGTGAAAACTACAAACAAGAGAACAGAGATTATTTTTATAAAGCAGCTCATATTTTTCCATACTTTGGTGTAGTGTCATTTTTTTTGTGTGTTATTGCGTGGATTTACTGCTGGGTGGTTTGCAACCTTCACACTTGTGCCTTTAGTGAATGTGACCTACCCTAGGCCAGGCTACCCTAGGTGACCTGACATCCCAGGTTCCAACAGGTGCAATTATAAGAACAATCCATAAGAAGGGTGATCTAAAAGCCCCTAAGAACTATAAATTAATAAATCTCCTTGATATAGGGGAAAGGTCTTCGTGAAAGTAACTTTGGGATTGCTCAAAGACTGGGCAGAAGAAAATCATATTGTACCCCCGAAACAGTGGGGTTCAAAGGGGGACATTCAACTGTCAACCGCTGTTTTGCTCTCTGCTCCATTGCGCGGAAGTCGATTGAGCAGAGGGGAAGTTTGTTCTGCTGCTTCGTGGACTTCTACGCAGCTTTTGATCTGGTGGACCGGGAGCTGTTGTGGGAAGTCATTGAAAGGATATAACATCCCAAAGGATTTGCTAGGATTGATACAAGCTCTCCACACAAATAATTGGGCCCAGATCATTTTACATGTAGAAGGAAGCCTATCTCAGAAAATAGATTGGAAATGGGCTGCAGCAGGGGTGTGTATTGGCCCCTTTGCTGTTCTCCCTGTTCATTGCAGACCTGCCGTCAACTTTAGGTAATGTAAATGGGGCAAGCCCGAAACAAGATGGGAAACGTATTGCATGCCTAATATATGCGGACGATCTTGTCATTATGGATCAAACTGAAATTGGTCTGCAAAGAAAGTTAAATAGGTTCAATGAATATTGTTGTTCTAAAAAGCTTGTTGTCAACATGGACAAGACAAAGATTCTAGACTTTAGTCAAAGGAAAATTGGGTTCACCTGGTTCCTGGGTGCTGAGAAGCTGGAAAAGGTAGTAGAATTTAGGTATCTGGGGATGTGGTTCGAGAGAAATTTGCAATGGCATACCCACCTGGATGCACTAAAGCTGAGATTGTCTGCATCGGTCAGTGGACTAAAAAAATGTAACGCAGCTTATGGCACGATGTCAGACAGACTGGTTTTAAAAGCTTACTCAGCTATGGTACCTCCACAATTTCTATATGGTGCAGAAGTGCTGCATTTGAGCGGCAAATATGGTTCGGATGCAGAGGAGGGTAAAACTTTGAAAAATCTATTCTCATTGTCTAAGTTGTCAATGGTCCAATGGTGAGACTAGAATGGGAAACTACCTTGTCGGGTATAATAGCTTGTATGGCACTACTTTGATTTTGGCAGCGTTTAGAAACGGGAGAGGATTTTAAAATTTCTCAGGGGTGTAAAAACAAGATTATAAAGAGCGAGTTAATATGGGCAAAGGATATTAGAGCAACTATCACGAAAAAATGTGCCCCAACACACTTCTGATTGAGGTCGGCAAGAGGGAACTCATGGTTGAGGAAAAATACATTTTGCGGGCACAGGAGTAAGATTACCTCTTGAAGAAAAGCTCAGTACACTTTATGGCCACTGCGTGGCAATACGAACTGCACTTCCGATAGGCTACCTGACTGTCAATTAAGAAGAGAGTTATTAAGGCAAAGAATTGGAGTGAATCCTTGCTGAGCAAACAATAGGGTGAAAGGCTCCATGACAGACAGTAAGGGAAAATGCACCTGCACTTTGGGAACTTCATGTGACATTTTACATATATTAGTGGACTGTCAAAAGGTTTTAGATATTCGAACAGTGTTTTTACTGCCGATTTTTAAAAAGTATGATATTAAAAACAGGGCTCAGGCAGTAAACCTTTTAACAGAAATGAGCCATTTACATATAGCCTGTGCCATGGGGAAGTTTATCCAAAAAGTGAAAGTATTTCTTAAAAGGGATTAGAACTGAATTGTTATACAACTTAAAGTATAATGCATGGACAACGTTGTAAGGAAAGCCGATTGTATGACATGTTATGATATTTTAATAATGATTTGTAATTTTAGATGATTTTTAATGTACTCTTAAAATGTTTGAGGATCTACGGTCCAAATAAAAGCGAATTGAATAAATTGAAAATTGAGTGAGATCAGTTACTCACTTAAATATTTTAAATTTAATCTAGGGGTGTGTGACATTAATAAAATCTTTTGCACAATGACGTATCATTTTGATAAAATTACATGCAAATACATGTAATGCAACTCTATTAACCCGTTTAGCGGGTCGAACATTCCGCCCCAGTGCGGACGTTCGATCGCGCTAACGGGATTCGGACGTCCAACGGTCGTGCGCAGCACCAGCGAGGTAGTGCACGCGACGACCGTTGGACGTTCGCAGCACGGAAGGGGTTAATTAGCACAATATTACAGTGCAAAATGTGCCATTACATCAAGAAGACCCATTTTAAAAAAGCATGAAAAACACAAGTGCTGCATCCAACAGCCTGTTGCGACTTAGCTGTTCTGGCTGTTGCGCTGTAAACGAGCACTTGTAGTAAAATTTGGCAAAAAACAGAGCGTATTTACGCGATGTGGCATAATGACATAACTTTGGGAGTAGAACATAACAAGCGTAATGTAAAATTATGCAAAATACGCCACCACAATATGAATTTCACCCTGGCCTAGTTTATTCCCACATGTTCATTTTCCTGTATACAGTTTATGAAACCAAACATCCACTGTCACAAGAATATTGTTTAATTAAAATACTGTCTGACAGAAATACCTTGTCCTAAACACCCCGTTCTAAAATATCACCTGATTGCAGCGAATAGAAATGTTTCACCAAATGGGACTATCCCTTGGTAAACAGTATTTAGGACACACAATATTTCTGTCAAACTATATTTCTGTTAGTGATATTTTCACATAAAATCCTGCTGCAGACCGAAGCAGGAATGTTACTTCCAAATTCTCTTTTTACCCTTGAAATACGACGTGAGGCATTGCGGTTTAATAGAAGTCCACTAATTTCAAAGATAATGAGGTTTCCTCAAGATGGGTTGTACAAGTACCTTTGCAAGGTTCATTGCCCGGAAGTCGACCTTGGAACGACAGAAACCGACTGCACATCATTTACAGAAATGTAATGAAGGCATTTCGAAAGATTATGGGCATGAACTACATGAGCAAAAAAGCAATCAGCTTGCTGGATTTGTAATTTTCATGGGATTGAAGCTCTTTTTTTTTTGTTTTTATCCTTTGGACTTTGAACTTTTGAACCCAAGCATGCTGCACAATAGCTTTATTGTAGGGATGCCATATAAAAATATATATTGGTGCATGATATTTTACAGTGCGCCTGAATTAAATGAAAATGCACTAAGGGCCACATGCATCAACCTATTTAGGAAGTGCAAACGGTGCGAATCGCAAAATTCGGCCGTTTGCGATTCCTAAATAGGTTTCTGGGATGCATCAAGCATTTTTGGTAAATTCGCTATTTTTAGCGAATTCCAAAAATGCAATTGCTTTTAAGGAATCGCAAATTTGCGATTACTTAAAAGCAATACATGATTACTTTTAAAATTGCGAATTCGCAATTAGGGGGTGCAAATTACCACAAGGTTGAACCTCGTGGTCATTTGCGAAAATATGTCAAAATGCCCTAAGATGCATTTTAAAACACTGTCATGTTACAGACACACATGTCCTTAGGACATGTGTGCGTGAAACATGCACTTCAAAATACATTTCAGGGGTGCAGGGGGGGGGGTCCTTTGAACCTTTTGGCCCATAGGAATCAATGTGAATTGCGAAATCGCAAATTGGAATCAATTGTTTCTTTTGCAAATGTCGCCCTAAGTGGGAAGGGTATGTCCAGATGTGGGTCCCGTGCTCACTCCACCACTGAATTCATGCTAACCTGGCTGATGGAGGGTGATGCCCTGATACCGGTCCCAGGATGCTTATTTCTGGTCCAGAGAGGACCTGGCTTGGCCGTTCGGACTGGACTGTTCCCACAAGGAACAACCTCAAAACTGATTTGCATATGGCTGGGTCCAAACTGGGATGGTGTAGTGAGCAAAAGAATGATTGATTTAACTCAGATCCTTGCGACTGGGGGTGAATGTTTGCATTGTCCAGCATTCCGGCCATCAATTGTTTCTTTTGCATATGTCCCCCTAAGTGGGTAGGGTATGCCCAGACGTGGGTCCCGTCCTCACTACACCACTGGATTCAAGCTCGCCTGGCTGATGAAGGGTGATGCCCTGAAACCGGTCCCAGGATGCTTTTTTCAAGTCCATGAGGACCTGGCTTGGCAGTTCGGGCTGGATTGTTCCCACAAGGAACAGGGTCAAGACTGATTTGCATATGGCTGGGTTCAAACTGGGGTGGTGTGGTGAGCAAAATAATTATGGATTTACCCCACATCCTTGTGACTGAGGGTGAATGTTTGCATTGTCCAGCATTCCGTCCATCAATTGTTTCTTTTGCATTAGTGGCCCTTATGTCACTTACACATGCCACTATATTCCCTTTTCTTTGTAATTGGCTGCATGCATTATTGTGATGCTTGTATGCAACATAGTGTTTCTTGTTCTGTGCCAATAATTCTGTGTGGCATAGCGCTCCATTTTCTATCTTACTGGTTGTATATGCCATTTTGGTGCTTATTCTATGCAGGTGGAATTCTCTGTCGAAATATCATGGACAGAAATATCAGCATAAATATCAAGATCATAAATACTGACTTTATGTACTTTGCATAACATTTTTTAAATATTAACAAAAAAGGTACATATATTGAAGTTAACTGTTATACACTGTATTAACTTCAAAACATATCTTAACTTTGCATATAATATAACATTTGAAAACAAAGATAATTATAATATATATTTTTTAATTATAACTTACAATATTAAAAATAAAAATATATAATTTAAATAATAATAAAAAAAAAATAATGAACATCATATTTAAAAAATTGTATTTGAACTTAAAAAATAAATGGTATCATTATATCAACACCAAATATAAAAAAATAAAATAAATACAATATATACAATAACATAAGAAAATACATGAATGAAAAAATAATAGTAAACAGATAAAAAAGAATCATATACGTTGCACCAAAGGTTAACATTGAAAAATATATTAAAACACCTCAAATGAATGCAATAAAATAATTAGCTTGGAGAGGTAACAATTTCTTCTCCCACTAAAACCTGAGCAATACTAAGGAAAATAGTGGACTTTGGATGGATCATATTTACTATTCTCACTCCAGCTTCACCGAAAGTAACAAAGGTGTTGCAATTTGGAGGGTTTAGATTTACTATACCCACTCGTATCTAAGGAACAATAGGGAAAATGTTGAACTTTGGATGGGACAGATTTACAATCAACTGGCCTAATTTTAATTCTAGACCAAAAAAGCGAAAGAAACAAATGATTGATAAATGTATAAATTAATCACAAACTAAATACAAGTAAATGTAAAAAATACATATTTGATATAAAAAACAAAAAAGTTAAATGAAAAAATATTATTAATATTTTACAATAAACACTTCCTTCCCTACTACCTTACAAACAAACCCAGCAAACTATTACAATTAATAAAAATACATACCTGTATAATAATAAAGATGAATTGTATTACAAAAAATAACAATAAAGATTAATTGTATTAAAATAATTATTCAATAAATAATTACAATGAAAACAAATATAAAAGTAATTAACACAATATCATAACTAAACAAACTAAGTCAACTAAAAATGAATTACAATATCAATTACATAATTATTTATCAATTGAACAATAAATTACATACAAAATTAATCATGAATTAAAAACTAAAATTTACATTTAAAAAACGACTCTCAACTCCTCCCCTATAAACTCAACAACCCACTACTATATTAACAATTTTTAATTACATTTGAAAAAGTTACATTTGAAATAAAAACTTACAAGCTTTAATAAAACAAATGTATACCAAATATTATTATAATATGTATAACTAATAATACTAAAAACTCATTTTTATCAAACTAATAAATAAGCAATATTTGTTACAACTATATTAAAATAAAACAATATTTTATGAAAAGATATAAAAAAAGTTAATAAAGAACCAGAAAGACAATATTCTTGCCTTGTATATTCTGTCCCATAATATGATTGACTTCACATTATTTTTGACAAATTATTTGTTATTCACAATATTTTTTACATAATATTTTGTCAGAATACCATGGCCGACTCTGTCTCAATATGTGTGATAGGAAACAAAAGGAAATAAAATGTAGAAAGAGGGTTTGGGTGTTGATCTTCACAGAAGTTCTTCATTGTATTGGCCTGTCCCTGCATTCTACCACCTATTGTGTGCTTTGTTCACAATGCATAGACTATGAGGTCTGAAATGTGTCTATCTAAGTTTTCAGATGTCTGCCATGTTCGGTAGTGGCACAGTTACGTCCAGAGTATTACACAGTGGAGGTGCATAGTTATACATTATTATTTAACAGCTCTTTGTAGTGCAGTAAATTCCAGTATCTCTGTGAGGCTGTGCGCAAGTATTTTTTTTAAACCCTTTTAGCAAAATAAATGTCATTTTCTGCTGCTGTGTGCCATGAGGGGCACACTGGAGTCAAAAGTTTTGTTTAATATCTGCTATGAGGTTTTCCACAATTGTGACGACATGCTAGTGATGAACATATTAATCAGTGGAAAAAAATGAGATCTACTCACAAACTGTATTTTGTAGTATGTTTAGTAGTACTACACATATGGCAAAATGCTATTAACAAACCTACATGGGGCAGTCTATGCCTCTGCCTTTTCTATCTTTTCTGTAAACCTATACACACATACATCTACATTTTATCAACAAATGTGGGAGTGTCATAGGGAGTAACTGAAAAATGGGGAACACTTTTACTAAATGGGAGCGGTTTAGGGAGGAGAAAGGAGAAGTTAAGGGATTTCTACACAGGGGGTTTGGGAGCTCTATGCATCCTTCAACAAAAAAGTAAGAACATTGCTGTTCACTAACTGCACAAAAATGACACAAAAAAGTATTAAATATACTGCAGCCTAGACCTGGAGGAGGTTTTTTAAATAATTGAATTAATTTAAATTAAATCTATACATAGTTTTTAGTACATTTTGTAAATATTTTGATAAAAATACAGGTTTTACTTTGGTTATGATTCTTTCATATCTTTTCGAAAAATGTAATTTAATGTACTATATTTAAAGTAATCAAATATTTAATTTAAAATAAAGTTGATAGTGCTTTTGTATTAATTGTTCTACATGTAAAACAAATATATAAAATAAATTGACATAACATTTAAAATAAAAATATTTTTCTATTATTTTTAAACTTTAGTAAACTTATATGAATTTCCCTATATCTATTTTTTCCCAAAATCTTTTATGTGATCTGCAGAGAGCACATAAATGATAATATGGTTTTAAAGTTACTACTATTGTAACTTAACAGTAGTATTTGGCTTTTTCAGACTCCACCCCTTGTTTTCTGGGGTAGGTACATGTAAGTCTACACTTTGTAGTAACATTATACTTGGAAGAAGTGAATATCCATAAGTAGTAAGGTTACTACAAAGTATAAGAAAACATTTACACATATGGAAAGGGGCGACCATTCGGTCCCCCCGAACGTATGGCGGAGTACCACGAGCCCCCCGGGAAGCCATTTTTGGGCGGGAGGCGAGCCTCGGCTGGTATGCCCGAAGCGGCGTAGCCGGGGCGCGCTTTTTCCCGCCCTAGAGGGTTTTGGCCTAGACACTGACGCGGCCGGCCACGCCCTAGGGGCAGGCGGGGGCGGGTTTACGCCCGCCCTGAAGACGGATAAAAGGAGCAACAAGCCAAGAACGCATCCTCTTGTTCCTGTGCTCTGAAGCTGCACCCCCTCGCTGCACGTGAGCTCAAGACGGAACGAAGAGCCAATTTTGAGCGTGGTAATCTTTCTTGTTTGTCTTACAGATACTCTGTTGGAGAATGCCTAAGAAAGTTGGAAAGCGAATGACTACCGACCAGATGCTGCGTGTTCTTATGAAAGAGGTGACCGACCTAAAGAAGCGAATGGCGGATAAAGACGGGGAAGAGGGACCGAAACGTCCTTTGGTTGGAGCAGCTCCGGGGGGAAAAGGCAAGAGGCCCAGAAGGGGAGCAGCTGGGGGAGACATCCCGGTTCCTTGTACCCCACTCGAAGAGCCAACTCCGGTGCCGGCAGAGGGGAATCCGATTCCCGTGGTGGTCACCCCCGTGTCCGGGGAGGATATGCCGCCCGAGCTGGCAGCACAATTAGCAGCGTGGTTGGGTAAAGATAGCGAGGGCGCCACGGCTGACGACGCACGGGTGTTGATGAGGCAACTACGTGAAACAAGGGAGGCGGCGAAGGCAGCATCGCCAGTTATCACGCCGGCTGCGGCAGTAGGAAAACCACCTGGGACAGGCTCAGCCGCAGATACAGCTTCCGGTTCAGGTAAGCGGCCATTGCCGATTGCGAGGGATGAGTCTGCACCTTCACGAAGGGAAAAGTTGGGTCAACATGTCCCGCTGGCTATTAAAGAGAAGATATGGGCAGATGAGTATGTAAACATCTTCTCGTTGCTTACCGATCATTATGAGATGGAGCATGTTAAGACCCAAAAGGACCTCATGCATCCGAGTGTTTGGCGCGCAAAGATGGCCGCCTTTAAGGTAAATGAAAACATTGGCAATTGGGGCAAGGCGTGGGGGATTTTTACATCCATCCTGGGCGAACGTAGGCCCGAGTTGCTGTCTGAATTGCCGATTTATCAGTCACGGATCATGGGGTATTCTGTGTCATATGGGGGCAATCAGTGGTTCTGTTACGATAATATTTTCAGAAAAGCGAAAGAACATGATAAAAACTTAACTTGGGATTGTTACGATTCTGTGTCATGGTCAAAAATGGAGGATACTGGTATGTTGAATTTGCCATTGGTAGGGAGTAGTGTGGGGGAATCCTCCCGCCAATATGCTGGGACGCCCTTTCGATCAGGTACGAGTAACGACTACCACTCGAGGCCGAACGGCACCACAGGTAAAAGGGGGATTTGTTGGAACTTTAACAGGGGTAAATGTACGAGGCCCCAGGGGTCATGCATATTAAGGCACGAATGTGGTGGGTGTGGGCAATCATCCCATCCTGAGTCCATGTGCAGAGCCAAAACGGGTGAAAACGGGGGTAGAGGAGGCGCCAAACAGGTCTGAAATAGTCCGAGGGGCGCCTTTACCTACTCCAATTGATACCATGGCAATGATTCCTTGGCTCAGCGAATACCCGGATCACGCTTCCGCTGGGGTGTTGCGGAACGGGTTTTCGTATGGTTTCCGCATCCCAGTGGGGGAGTTTCAGGGTGTAGCGAAATGTAAAAACCAAATATCAGTCTTGCAACATACGACCGTGGTACAGGAGAAGATTGGGAAAGAGGTGGCTCGAGGTCGAGTCGCCGGTCCGTTTAACGTGCCACCGGTTGCTAACTTTGTTTGTTCCCCTTTAGGGGTGGTCCCCAAGAAGGACCCGGGTGAGTTTCGGCTGATACATAATTTGTCAGCCCCACGTGGTCTTTCCGTAAACGATGCGATAGACCCGGAAGTATGTTCAGTGCGGTACGCATCCTTCGATGAGGCCGTAGCCATATTGAATCGCCTAGGGCCCGGTGCGCTGATGGCGAAATCTGATATCGAGTCAGCGTTCCGGTTGCTCCCGGTACATCCAGACGATCAGCGTCTTCTTGGTTTCATGTTTCAGGGTCACTATTACATGGATAGATGTATGCCAATGGGGTGCTCTATATCTTGTGCCTATTTTGAGCAGTTCAGTTGTTTCCTGCAATGGGCCTTCGCAAGGAAGACGGGTTTTCAACAGGTTATGCATTATCTCGATGACTTTTTGTTTCTGGGGGCAGCCGGGGATCCGGAATGTGGCCAGGCTTTGAATGAATTTTGTGTCTTGATGAATCATTTTGGTGTGCCATTGGCACCAGGTAAGACTGTGGGTCCTTCGACTTGCCTCGAGTTTCTGGGGATCGAGCTCGACTCGGAGGAAGGTTGTTTTCGTTTACCAGGAGACAAAGTGCTAAGGTTCAGGGCATCCCTGGA
Organism: Lissotriton vulgaris; assembly: GCF_964263255.1. NCBI lineage: Eukaryota > Metazoa > Chordata > Amphibia > Caudata > Salamandridae > Lissotriton > Lissotriton vulgaris. The sequence continues at coordinate 1,641,042,858 of NC_141695.1, forward strand.
AACGTGTATTAGTCAGTCTAAGGTTAAGCTGCATCAATTACAACAATTGGTGGGACAGTTGAATTTTGCCCTGAGAGTAATACCGATGGCCCGCCCCTTTTCCCGCTCGATCGCTCAGGCCATGGTCGGCCTGAAGGAGGGTCATCATCGCACGAGGCTCTCGGCAGAGGTTCGCCAGGACATGCGCATTTGGTTGGCATTTCTGGCGGATTTCAATGGTCGAGTTGTCTGGAACAAACCGGCGGTGTCCTCCGAGGAGCTGGGGCTGTGGACAGATTCGGCAGGGAGCATTGGTTTTGGTGCCATATTTGGCACACAATGGTCGGCTCAAAAATGGCCGTCATGGTGGCATGAGGGTGGGCTGACGAGTAACATTGCTTTTCTTGAACTGTTCCCCATTCTGGTGGCCCTGAAAACTTGGCCTGAGGGGTTTAGAGATCACTCTGTGGTGTTCTGATCTGATAACATGACCGTGGTTGAGTGTATCAATAGCCAGGCGGCACGATGCAAATGGATTCTGAGACTGCTCAAAGAAATTGTTTTGTTGTGTATGCAATTGAATGTGCTATTTAAGGCAAGACATGTGCCGGGGGTGATGAACCAAGCGGCTGATGCGCTTTCTCGTTTCCGTATGCAGGCCTTCTGGGGTTTTCTGCCCACAGCGGACCCGGTGGCGGCACCCTTTCCCGAAGCTCTCTGGTCTCTCGGTGCCCCGAACTACGAAACCTCGTGGGAGAGAGTTTAGCACCCAGGACGAGGAAGGCATATGAAGGGGCGTTCCGTTCCTATTTGGCCTTTTTGGGGACTGCTGGAGGGGAGCTTTGGGGCCAGGAGGAGTGGGTAGTAAACTTCCTGCTGTCTTTACATCAGGCAGGCAAATCAGTGGCTACGGCCCAGAGGCATCGGGCAGCCATTTTCCTTTGTGGCAAGGGCTTATGGGATCCAGGACCCGACAGCGTCTTTCGTTGTACAAAAAGCGCTACGTGGGTGGCAACGCCTTGAGGGTCGCAGAGTAGATGAAAGGCGCCCGATAGGTCTGGATAGGCTGGCCCTGTTATTATCTGTACTCCCTTCAACGTGTTCATCCCAGTATGAAACAGTGTTATTCCGAGCCGCTTTTGCGCTGGCATTCCATGGGGCTATGCGGGTAAGCGAACTAGTGGCGAGGAACAAGCGGGATGTGATGGGGGGACTGTGCCGAGAGCACGTTCAGGTCAGAGGGGAGACAATGTCTGTCTCGTTTGTCAGGTCCAAGACCGATCAGGGTGCGATGGGGGACTGCATAATCATACAAAGGATTCCCGGGTCCTCCATGTGCCCGGTAAGTTGCGTAGAGGAATATTTAGCGCAAAGGGTGGCATCATGGGGGGGGACCTTGTTGAGACACGCTGACACCACCCCACTGACGAGGTTTCAGTTTCAGCGGGTGCTTGCGATGTCGATTTCCGCTGCGGGCTTGAACCCCGGCGAGTTTGGGACCCATTCCTTTCGGATAGGGGCTGCTACAGAGGCTACAGCCAGGGGTCTGAATGTCGAACAAGTTAAACGTGTGGGGCGTTGGTCCTCGAACTGTTATAAAAGGTATGTGCGGTTGCACATGTTGTGAAGCTGTAATGATGTACTCACGCTTCTTGTTATTGTTTGGTTTTCAGTTGCGCAAGCCTACGAGGCGGGGCGGACTGTGCAGTCGACCCAACACCGGGCCAGCGGTCAGACATCACCGGCTGTGAAAAAGGAGGTGTGGGTCGTGGGCCACTCATACGTGAGGCGTGCCGCGGACGTATTCAAAGCAGGTGACATGATTCACGTGGCTGGGGAATACGGGTACAGTGTGTCCTTCTACGGAAAGGGCGGGCTCTGTATTGACCAGTTTCAATCATTTTTCGAGGGTTTGTTAGGGCGGACGAGGTCACCGCCGGCTATAGTCATAGTACATCTTGGGGGCAACGATTTGGTGACCACTGGTAGACGACTTCTTCTTGAAGCGATGCTTTCCACTGTAAGTTGGTTAGCGAGAAGAGTTCCAGGGTGCACAATCGCATGGTCCCATATGATCCCACGAAAGGTGTGGCGGGGGGCTCTTTCAGTTTCTGCTCTGAATCATTCAGTAAGGAAGATTAATAATAAAGTGAGTAGATTGTTCCGTTCAAGTACACTGCATTCTATTTCGCATGGTTGTATTAAAGGGGACTGTATGTATTTGGGGGATGGTGTTCATTTGTCCCGGGTGGGGAACGAGTTACTCATAGGAGACCTGATAGCTTGGCTGAGGACGTTATGACATGACCTTTAGGTAGGAGTGTGGGGGGGTCCGGATAGCCGGTCAACTATCCGGCCTGTGGCGGTAAGGTCATGATCGGTGAGCACTAATTGGTAGATCCCTATGAGTGGGCGTCACCCATTACGGATGGGAGCGCTCGAGGGAGGTGGCCATTGGCCCCTCAACGGGTAGGCGGTCCCTTCTAAGGATGGGCCGCCGAAAGGAAAGGAAAGGCGGTCAAGGCCCCTTCCTGGGTAGGAGGGGTTACAGCCCCCTCCTGGGGAATTTCCCGGGGCCAGGATATCTGCGACGGCAGATGTGGTAAGTTGTGTGGGGTTTGGGAGGGGGTCTACGCTACCTTCTAGATACCTCACACGAGTCCTCGGACGACCTTTAAGTGGCGTCGAGTTTATTGGGGCCCCCGTCAAGTCAAGGGAAATTGGTAGTTGCACTTGAGGTACACCTCTGTGCGGTCACCCCTCACAAGTGAGGGGGATATTTCTGGTTTAGGGATCTTGACACCGGTTACGACCTTGCCGTTGGCCCTTAAACGTTAGGATGTACAATTTCAAAATTTCAAGTTAATGTTTTGTAGGATGTTAGTTCGGCTAGGAGAACCTTTGTATTAGAGAATATGTTAAGGTTAGCCAAACATCGCAATGTGGTAATGAAATTGTACATAATATGAAACTGTTATTTTAATGTTTTAATTTTGTTTCATATTTTAATAAATACGGCCGGGAGGGTCACTCCCTCCCGTCTTCCAAAAGTTCAGAACTGTCTCCGGTTTCCCATCCATGGGGAGTGTGTTGAGAGGGGGTGGCGGGTATCTCAGCCATATGGAAAGGGGCGACCATTCGGTCCCCCCGAACGTATGGCGGAGTACCACGAGCCCCCCGGGAAGCCATTTTTGGGCGGGAGGCGAGCCTCGGCTGGTATGCCCGAAGCGGCGTAGCCGGGGCGCGCTTTTTCCCGCCCTAGAGTGGGTTGGCCTAGACACTGACGCGGCCGGCCACGCCCTAGGGGCAGGCGGGGGCGGGTTTACGCCCGCCCTGAAGACGGATAAAAGGAGCAACAAGCCAAGAACGCATCCTCTTGTTCCTGTGCTCTGAAGCTGCACCCCCTCGCTGCACGTGAGCTCGAGACAGAACGAAGAGCCAATTTTGACCCGCCCACCAGCCCCTGAGGACAGCGAGTTGTTTTTGAATAAAGTTTGATGTGGTAACGCTAATTCTTGCAGGTTGTGATGATTATCGTGATAAGTTTGATTATGCAATAAAGAACGGTCAATTCGTAGTATGTTCCCAAATAAAGTAACCCTGCACTAGTGTTGATCTGTAATCTTGCTTGTTGATAAGCTGTTTGTTACTGTTTTAAGTAATTTAGTCATTTTAGTAATTTAGTTAGAATTGTCGTATTTATTTTGGTCGGGCGGTAAGGTCATGATCGGTGAGCACTAATTGGTAGATCCCTATGAGTGGGCGTCACCCATTACGGATGGGAGCGCTCGAGGGAGGTGGCCATTGGCCCCTCAACGGGTAGGCGGTCCCTTCTAAGGATGGGCCGCCGAAAGGAAAGGAAAGGCGGTCAAGGCCCCTTCCTGGGTAGGAGGGGTTACAGCCCCCTCCTGGGGAATTTCCCGGGGCCAGGATATCTGCGACGGCAGATGTGGTAAGTTGTGTGGGGTTTGGGAGGGGGTCTACGCTACCTCCTAGATACCTCACACGAGTCCTCGGACGACCTTTAAGTGGCGTCGAGTTTATTGGGGCCCCCGTCAAGTCAAGGGAAATTGGTAGTTGCACTTGAGGTACACCTCTGTGCGGTCGCCCCTCACAAGTGAGGGGGATAATTCTGGTTTAGGGATCTTGACACCGGTTACGACCTTGCCGTTGGCCCTTAAACGTTAGGATGTACAATTTCAAAATTTCAAGTTAATGTTTTGTAGGATGTTAGTTCGGCTAGGAGAACCTTTGTATTAGAGAATATGTTAAGGTTAGCCAAACATCGCAATGTGGTAATGAAATTGTACATAATATGAAACTGTTATTTTAATGTTTTAATTTTGTTTCATATTTTAATAAATACGGCCGGGAGGGTCACTCCCTCCCGTCTTCCAAAAGTTCAGAACTGTCTCCGGTTTCCCATCCATGGGGAGTGTGTTGAGAGGGGGTGGCGGGTATCTCAGCCATATAGGTTTACTCACATGGATATTTAATTTTGTGACTAGCACCAATATTTATTAATGCTTTACGTCACTTTGCTTAGGCTTCGCAATGTTCTTGCAGTAAGTAGATGCTGCTGATATTGTAAGTTTGGATGTGACTGATGTTGTAGGCTTTTCCACAGTATTGTTTTTGCCACTGTTCATTGTAGACAAGTAGAAGAATGATTGTCTATTTTTCTGCTGCCACCCTGTAGCAAGTTACATCATCACCAGTGCATTGTACAGGCTAAAGGAGGAAACGACAGGGGATACATATCTGTGAGCCTTGGGTCCAGAAAACCTAGCAAAATATAGGAAAATTCTCTTGGGAGGTCTATATTGAATGTTTTGCTTATACATTCTTACATTTTATCCCAATATGTTTGTAGGATGGGGCATTGGAAGAGCATGTGGGCAAGGTTACCAACATGAGTATTACAATTCCAGCATGTAGGGCTCTGGCTGAGGTTAAGCTTAAAGATCCTCTTGGGGGTCCAGTATGTCCTGTTTATCAGCATAAGCTCAGTTTTTGATAATATTGGTGAGATTTTATTTGAGAAGGGAGCGATATATATATATTGTTCCAGTCAAATGGAATTTCTAAAAGAGCTCAACCAACTTATGGCCCAGACAGACCTTCACAACCCATTAAGGAGGCTAGCAAAAGCAGGGCAGTAGGCTTGTATCAAATGCTGTGGAGAGATAAAAGATGACTAAGGTTTTGAGTCATCCAGAATAACAAATAGCACTAACATAACAGGTGTATTTGTAAAGCGCACATTCGCCCCAGCAACGGGGCATCTTGGCACTGAAATAACAGATGTATATTGTAACCCAACTCAATGGTACTCATTTTAACAACCTCAAATGGATGAAAGGATGAGTGGACCCGCCACGATTTGAACCTGTGACCATAAGGTCAAACACAGGCGCCTGCAGTGGATGCATTAGTCCATTGACCCACCAGACCCGAATGTAATGTAATCAATAGCATAATTAACACATATTCCCTCCTATGGGAGGGGGGCAAAATCTCCTTTGACCCGGTCAAAGAGTGACTGGTACTCTTGATAGGTTCAGTTCAAGTCGCCTGCCAATTCTAAAACTTCTCATGAGTAAGTTTGATACCAAAAATGATTGTTATTTTGAATGGATGTTTAGGATCTAATGAAGGTTTTTTCAAGAGAGATGTGATTAGGGGTCTTTTCTAAGGGACAGGAACAGTGTCCTTTTCATTAAAGTGATTACAAAGATCCTTATCATAGGGTGTAGTACAGCTTGTAAGATTTATGATTTCCACAGATCAGAGATCCAGAGGTGATCCCATTTTGATGTGTTTCTTTTTGAGACAGTAAGGTCCAAAGTTAGAGGCTTGAAGGCCATCAAAGAGTAATGAGTATGTGATGGGGATAAGGAAGAGTAATATAGGGTGTTGCTCAAATTCAGACTGAGGAAAAGTAATACACAATTGTTGTCAATCTTGGAATAGAAGAAAATTGACAGATTGTCATGTAGGCATTCAGATTTTGGGTTCTTAACCTTATCACAATTAGGTTAGTGACTTTACTGATGATTTTTAAGCTCTTCTTTGGATATAACCAATTAGGCCATTACATCAATCACATCACACCTAGTAACTTTATTAACTACACTACAAATCATATTTGCTTAGAATAATAAATCTGTGCAAACTAAAGTGGTAGACTTGGGTCTTCAGCCGCTAACAGTTTATGGAGAGTGGAAAATGTGTGTGAAGATTTCCATATAACAGCATTCAAATGTCATGGATATAAGCTTCATTCAGTTCTTCCAAAACTGTGGCCATTTGCCTTGTAGAATGAACCCAGATGAAACCAGGTAGGGGCAGAGCCCTTTTCTGTCTATAATGGAAATAGTCAAACAATTCCAGTTGATAAGTAAGGAAACAGCAGTATTCTTCCATTCACTAAATGCACCATTAAGTAGAAAAAGAGAATCACTTTTTCTGAAGGGTCATTTTAATTTGTTAGGTCGATGTTTTTTTTTTTTCTTTTTTTACATATAGTGTGAACTTGGCTCAAGGAAATTAACTCACTTAACGTGAGAACCAGATTACATTGTGCCATTTATTAGGCACAGGAAGTTTAAGTGATTTGCCCAGAATTACAGGATGTTGAGCCGAAACCACAACTCCAACTTTGCCCCGCCAATTCCGAGGTCGGCAGTTCTGCCCTATAGGCCACATTGCCTGCATATGAACCTCTATCTAAATCCAAAATGTGTAAAGCCAATTTGTAACTAATTATCAGGTCAGGAAAGAAAAAGCTTTGGCAAGGCTGGACAGTCTCAATTTGGCATTGCTGGCTGTTAACATTGACTTTGCCAATACGCATATCATTGCAAAGTCAATAGCAAGGGATGGACATCTTGCAACTTTGTTTTTTATACTTCAAAGATGGCCACCACTACTTCTAGATATAATGTGTGGCCATCTTGGAACAGAGTAATAATATTCGTACAAACAAACATTACAAAATGACAAAATAATATGATTGTGACATACTTCTAAAATTGGGTAGTGGACGATTTAGGGGAGAGAGAGGCAGGGAGGGGTAAAAGAGAGACACTGAGCCCACAACTCTAGGTTTCCCAAGAGCTGGAGATGCAGCAGCGGAAGGGGCAGAAATCTATATGTAAGAGAGGTGCCAAGGATGACTGGAGAGTCAGGAGTGGAAAAAAATGCCAAAGAAATCTTCAAGAATGAAAAATAGCTCAGTCACATCATGTCAATGTTTACTACAAGAAAGTCACTCATAGTCCCTGATTTGCTTACAAAGTAATAAATCTGCACCCATAGAAGTACACCTACATACAGGTCCAGACTTACTGCATTTTGCAATTCACTGACCTTTTCAGTGGTATACCTGGATATTTGCGATAGGCAAAGGTTTTGAGGTGTACTACTTGCAATGTAATGCAACATCTTCAGTGGGGTCCTGTTCCTCCTGTGTGGAATTCAGCTGTGCTGAATGGTACCTATCTAATAATTGCTGCCTGAGGAAATTAAACCCATAGGTCAATTTTTGTTTTCTGTGTGGAAACATTTTCCCTATGGAGAATGCTATTCCGCTACAGCCTCAGTACATTTGGGAGTGTTCCATTCCCATTCCCATGCTGGAAGGGGAGTTACTCCAGCCCATGTCTCGAGTAAAATTCTAACCATTCCCTGGGTGCAAAAGGGTCAGATGAGAGTCTGGGAATATCTGCAAATGTGCAAGTGTGTGGGTGCCTCTAAACTTCCAAGGCAAACCACATCTTTTAGAACGCCCTTCCCAGACCCTTAAGTGGGATTTACGACTGTCGATTTCCCTGTACTTGTGGCAGAGAAATATGCAGTAGATAACCAATCTATGCCTGCCAGGAATTCCGTTATGTATTCCTGGCATGCGTACATGAGGTATTTTCAGTGGTAAACATTTTTTGATGGCTCACAATATATTTGTGAATTGGGCCCATAGTTTTTAAGTTTAGTTTTCTCATCACATGAAAGGTACCTGTGTAAGTCACTGTGTTTATCACTAAAAATTTTGGAAAAACAAATTCGGTAAGCAGTATTTATTAGCAGCTTCAATCCAGTCACCTCAGAAGGTCTGGACACAGACTTACCTAATCAAAGCAAATCGTTCGGGCGGTGGTCACATGTTGTGTGTTTTTGAAGATGATTGTGATTGTGCCCATTCAGCAATGCAATGTGAGAAGTGGAAGGCAACACACCTCAAAACAGATGATGATGTACAGAAAGTGTTTTTTCCTGTGTAGGACAAAAGACAAAAATGTTAGCAAATTTTTTCACATGTATGTGTTCACAAGCAAGAGCCAGTATTTTCCAGGATTATGTCCGGAAATCCTTGACTGCTACAGTTATCCAGGTGTAACATTGAAGAGCTTTGGGAGTTCCTTCAACTCGTAAAACCACATCCATGCGAGATCATAAACCTCCAAATGCACATTTGCTAATTTTACTATGGGCCTTATTACATGTTCGAACCTGTGTTGGTGTTCCGACCACCGCCACACTGCGGGCCTGCCCGCAATATTATGAGTGTGGGGTTCAAACTGGTACGAGACAGCCGGCACTGCCAGGATCAAGGGTCCAGTTGGGCCAGCAGTCTTTCACCAACAGGAATATGCTGGCAGTGCCGCAGCCGACACTGCCGACCATATTCCGAGTTGCCATGTTACCGCCCTTCTTATAGCGGTGAGCCCACCATGATTAACGTGGTGGAATGGTAATAAAAGAGGACTTCAAGAATTGGGCATGGGGGTGCATGTGGTGGGGGCACATATAGTGTCCCCCTGTATTTACCCCCCCATTTTCTGCATGGTGTGGCACATGGCATGTATGCCACACCGTGCAGGAAGGTGCAGTCGGCGCTCTGGCATTGGTGGTATGCATGTGAAGCTGTTCTATGAGCCTCACTGACCGCTGCTGTTAGAACGCCACAGGACCACCTACCAGACCAGGATTAAAGTCCTAATATGGCAGGTGGCAGCACCACTGCTTTGGCTGCCCTGCAGCGGATGGTACATTGCGCCGTCCGCTATGGAACGGCCAAAGTCGTAATAAGGCCCTAAGAATTATTTTTGTGTCCTTTATCAGAATAACAAGATGAAAAATTTATGAAATGCCAAGTCTAGATAATGCATATTTTACCAATGAATATACTTGCTATACCACTGGATATTGTAAACACACTTAGGGCCCTATTTAGAGTTTGGTGGACGGGTTACCCTGCCAAAACATGGTGGAGTTCCCAAACGCACCATTTCCTTTCTCTATTTAGGAATTTCCACATTTCCATCAGTGGAACCTTTTCTGGCTTTGCTGGTGGAAACCTTTGCTATTGGGCGGCTGGTCAATGTAACTCAGATTGTCCAACTTTTTTAAGGTGGGTTTTTGGGGAATACCAGAGAACTTCCTTCTCCGGTATCCCTTAGCCATTTTTATCTCTTTACTCACACACACCTTTACTGTGCACATAGGACCCTCTCCACATACCTGCATTCATCTTACGGCTGTTCTCTTAAAAGATCTCCGCCAAAGTAACCCTTCGGGGGACCCGTAGGCCATTGCAGTGCCGGCCTGACAAGGAGCAAACGCCTGATGATGAAGCATTACATCCTTCGGGGTGTGTGAGGGCAACAAGAGGCAAGAAGTGTCTTTTCCCCCTGATGAAGAGGGTCCAAGACCTAGTTCTATATTTCTCAGTTTCCTACTAAGTCACTTTTCGATGTGAGTGTGACTCTGCAGCACCCACACCGACAGAACAGTGACCCCCCTTGTTGGTTGAACTACCAGAGAAAGCCAAGTGGTTTCAAATAGGACAAAAAAGAAATGATCCCAGTACACTGACTAAAAACTTCAAGTGTGTCAAAGTCATTATTTTGTTTTGTTTTTCAATACAAAAAAACTCCGGCTCTGCAGGCTAGTTATACATAGTGTCAAGACAGCAATGCAGCATTGCCTCTAGCAGAACCACCTCTGCTTCTCTCACTTGGAGGACTCGAGTACACCCAACATACAATAAATGAAGCCCTAACTGATTTAAACATTTAATAAAAACTTATCTTGAAAAACTAACTTCATGAGAAGGGGAAAAAAGAAATGTGTTCTCTGATGACCACTGCTTTTAAATTGATTTCACAACCTCCACTGCTGTCTAACCATATTGCTGAAACAACAAAGGAAGAATTAAATGAGAAGTCAAAATGAAAATCAGTAGCTTTAGCATGATTTGACTGGAGTCTGTTAGTCAGTTAATAGTCAATAGCAATAGTCAGTCTAGGTGCTGCTAACTGCATATTGCACTTTAGAATTGCCAATTTGCACATATACTAACATAGAGACAATATTTAGCACTTTAAATTGCATATTTGCACATAATTAAAGGTCGTAGGATTGTTAAAATTTTAGCCAAAAGGTTTGTATGGCCTAATGATTATGCACTATTAATACTGCCAAATGTCTCTATCATGAGTGCTATTGTGTTAGATTTTTTTATGATAGCTTAATTTAGTATTGTGTAAAAAAAAATGTTTGCATGTATGTTGCTATATGGTTGTATTTCTTTACAAACCGAATAAAGCATCTTTGAACTGAACTGACTGGAGTCTGTTTTTCACTGTGTTGTCGTTCCGGTGGCGCAGAGTACCACAGCATATTCATAAAATCACGCAAAGCCACTTTACGTGGCTTTTCATGGCCTTGCAAGTATGTGCCCCTTTCACACAGAACACTGTGAAAGGGGCGTTCCATGGGTGCTGCTGTGGGTGTTCCCACGCAACACCCATGGAACTTGACACATTCTCATAGTTACGAGAAATTGTAAATCTGGAATACGTCAGAACATAACACCACCCCATGGGTGGAGTTAGGGAGGCAACAAGGATAAATGTTTTTTATTTTCCTCATATTTGCCACTTGTGATTGACTTTGTGCAAGAAGGTGTCCCTTCTTGCACAAATCAGACCCGTAACACATGGTGCAAGGGTGCCTGCGTTGGCGCACGGCAGCCATTGTGTGCTGGCACTGGGAAAAAGGACATGAATGTGCCATATCACATAGATACAACACATTCCTGCTCTTTGGTTTTGACGCTGGGCTGCAAGATTCCTTGCAGCGCTGCCATACGACAAAACCTCATAAATGAGGCCCTGATGGTTAATTTCTTAAATGACTAGCAATAACTTTTTTCTTCTACTTTGTGACTGGTGACTAAGGACGTAATGCTAACCAGGGACATTTCACGACAAAACTTAATGCCCAAGCATTAGCAGCTTGAAAGCTCAGCTATTCAATGACCCTACAGTAATAACTTCACAGACTCTGTAATTAAAACGAATATAATGAAGACCTTTATGAGCATGCACAGTTCTCATTTGCCTGTAGGACTTTTTCTCAATCATATTCATTGTGAATACACAATTCAGAAATGCTAATAGCATTCCTCACTCAGGTTTTTATAATAGTTTTGCCTTTGATGAACTCCACTTATTCTCCATGATACATTTTTCACAGACTTCCATTTTATAAAACCTCAAGTAACCATCTATATAGGGTCCTATTGCATCCTAAGAAAGAATATCTATGAGTATGGTTAATTAATTATATCGCACATAAATAAAACAATATCACCATATTTCATAAGTAGTTACAAACACAAAAGGTTTCACCTTGCCTGAATGTAATTGTGTTGGGTTTTTGAGAGTGGATTGGCTGAACATTCACATAAGCATACACATTATGGGGCATATTAATAAGGAAATGAGTTGAAATTATCGCTGCTTTAGCGTCAGAAAACTGCAGCTAAAGCGGCGATAATGGGCTTGATAATACACCCTTGAGAATTCCAATAGAAGCCCATGTTCACAGCAGAACATGGGCTTCTATTGGAATACTCAAGGGTCTATTATCAAGCCCATTATTGCCCGTTAGCTGCAGTTTTCTGCCGCTAAAGTAGCGATAATTGTAACGCCGTTCCCTGATAATATGCCCCTCTATATGTTCACTTTCTCATGCCCGTCTTTTCTATGATCCTGCTCGAAGTATAATGAGTGGTACCCGGAAAGGTACAGGGGTGGCGAGGTGGGGAGGGGCGGTTGGAAATAAATACTAAAATCACTTACCTGATCTCGCCCCATCTCTCCATCCCTGTGTCTCTCCTATATCGAGTGAGTCTCTTCCAGGGACCGGGATGCACCCAGGCTCACCACAGCCAATCACAACGCTGCAACACAGAGTTGTGATTGATAAGCACCCAGGCTCTCTTGCGCCAATCACAACTCTGCAATGCAGAATTGCGATTGGTCCAAGCGTCGTGATTCAGTGCTCAGCCATGAAATGGGGGCCTGGGGATGTTCTCCATGCAGGCTGAAATTCAGCCTGCATGGAGAACATATGAAATGCGCATGAATGTTTGGAAAGCCCAAGGGGGCCAGTCAAACATTCATGTGCACTTTACATAGTGCCCAACCACTCCTCCTCTCTGACATCAGGGAAGCCAAGCCCTGCCTGACCTTAGCCTGGCCATACAAAAAATAAAATGATAGTAACTTCAGTTATTATCCTTATATTTTTTTGTGTACACTGCTCCGTGAGCAGTGGGGCAACGCTCCTCCAACTTAGCAGAGGAGCCGCCATTGAGTTGAATCCATTAAATATTATTTATTTTTGTGCCTTGGCACCATAAATCTTCAATGCGATCAATATGCCAATAATTACCACCGTAATGTCATAGTCAGCTGTATGCTTGCCATTCGCACCGTCACAAGATGGATTCCCAAAACATCACAAATTACCACTATTCTTTAGGGACAAGCATGGATTCCAAAAAGTTGCAAATAAATACCAACATTATGTAATGGTCAGCATTCTACCATGAGTGTTATGTTATGTTAGGTTAATAAGCTTTTAAAGCGGACTTCTACCCAAAGGTGTCCTGGCGCTGAGCCGTGCCTAACTGGTTACCAGGAATGAATATGCCTATTCAGAAAACAGTGTTCAGCCCCCTCCTGAAGGAGAGGAATTTGAGAGTATGCCTGAGATGAACTGGTAGGTTGTTCCAAGCTTTAGCAGCACAAGCGATGAAACTTCTGCCACCCCAATTGGCTTTGTTAACTCGGGGGACGGCCACTTGTTTTGCCTCCGCGGATTGCAGTGTTCTCCCGGGGACATACCATTGAAGGCGTTTCCTCAGATATTCAGGGCTCCTGCCTGTCAGGGACTTAAAAAACATGCAAAGCACTTTGAATTGTGCATGCGGTTTCACAGGGAGCCAGTGGAGCTGCCTAAGTTCCTTCCTAACAGAGACAAACCTTGGTGTGCCGGTTAACACCCTGGCTGCCGCATTTTACACCAGCTGGAGTCTGTTTAAAGGTTTCTTGTGAATGTTCAGATGCAGACTATTACAATAGTCCAGCCGAGATAAAATGAGCACTTAACTGCCATCCTAAAACTATCCTCAGGTAGAAACAATTTTATTTTCCTCAAAACTCTGAGGAGATAAAAGTTTGTTGAAACAACTCTGCTAACCTGTTCCCCAAAAGAACGTTTATTATCCATAATCACTCCTAAGATTTTGTCTTTCCTAGTAGGGGCTGGGGCATTCCCATGTCTTCAGGCCACCAGTCAGGAGTCCAGATGTTAGGGTTGTTGCCGAAAATAATGACCTCCGTCTTGCCTGCATTTAATTTCAGGCACTTTGAAGACATCCCGCCGGCAATAGCGTTCATGCATTCACAGCATTTTAGGCCAGTTTTCAATTCCTTGCCTCGCTGTAGGGACAACACAATTTGTGTGTCGTCTGCATAGGATGTTAATTGGAGTCCATAAGATCTTATCAGTGCTCTTATCAGGCCCAAAAAGATATTAAAAAGCGTGGGACTAAGAGAAGAATCCAGAGCGACCTCGCAATGAACGGAAAACGGCTTTGACCTATGCCTACCCAAGTCCACTGTCTGAATTCTGTCAGTCAGGAAATATTTCAAAAGATTCCATGCTTTGCCCTGAACCCCTGCAGCTGATAACCAGCCCATCAGAACTTCATGATGGACCGTATCAAAGGCTGCAGGCAAATCCAGCATAATTGGAATTGCTGTGCCACACTGATCCATCGCCTCTCGAACCTCCTCCATAGCATTGATCAGGGCTAGCTCTGTACTGTGTACAGTACGAAAGCCAAATTGCGTTCATAGCCCTCTTGATCATTTTAGCCAGTAACAGGAGGCGAGAGATAGGTCGAAAAAAGGAGGAAACAATGGCTTCTACCTTGTTTCTGAGAAAGGAATCCAGTGATTCACAAAGAACAGCACTGCTAGGTGTTTGGGGTCTATCCAAATTCGTCAACTTGGTGATAGTTTTGAACAATTCTCTTGAAGAGGATTTGGCCTCGTTAATCTGCTCCGCAAAGTATAATTTCTTTGTTTCCATGAGTAATATTTTATAGTTTGCAAGGCTTGATTTGTAGGCCTCCTTGTTTTTAATGTTGTACCCATTTCTCCATATCTTTTCGAGCCTTTTGCAGTCTGTTTTATGTTTTTTAGCTTATCTGAAAACTAGAGGGCAGAGGGACGGACTCGCTTAGGGGTATGCAGTTTAATCAGTGCTAATTTGTTGCATGCTGCCTCAATCCAACCCGACTATGTGGCGTAGCCTCCTCCACTTTAACTGGGAGAATTGGGGCAGATGCTACCAAAATCTTCCCAAATTCCAGGCTTTCTACATATTTCCAAGCCCATGTAGCTATCTCAGCTTTAGGTTTTAGTTTGTGTTGTGAATGAGGAGTCTTTCATAAAATAAAAATGATGGTGACATGACCTGTCCATGGCTGGAATGATTGGAAAAGATTTAATCTAAGGTATGTCCCGCTACATGTGGGGGCCGGCTACCCACTGCTCAAGCCCCCCTCCATTCATAATCTCCTTTAACTTCATATTATCCGGGTCAAAAGAATCCTCCAAATGAAAGTTGAAGTCCCCCATCATAATAAAAGAGAAGGCACACAACCCCTCCTCCAGGAGAGTGTGGAGGGAATCAAGAAACACGCCCCTGGGACGGGGGGCGGTAAATGAGAATAGTTTTGAATGTTTTGTATGGGGAAATCCTTACACTAACGATAGCGCTTCACAGGCTAAGTTGGAGGCTATGGTGAAAGTGGGGTCTAAGCTATTGTGATAAATGACTGCAAGTCCTACGCCCCTCTTTAGGGGTCAATTAAGCATGTGGCAAAGAAAATCAGGGGGCGATGCTTTCACAATGTCAGGCCCTGAGGAATCATCCGCCAAGACTCTGTTAAAAATGCCATCCTAAAGTTGTGTTCCTCAATGAAGAGAGCACATTCCATAATATGTTTGGTCAAAGACCTAGCCTTAAGAAGGAGACATTTAATAGGAGTGGAGCCATTTTGCCTGGGATCACTTCCTGTCCAATCAGGCAGATGGTTAATAGGAAGGCGATTATGAATTTTAAGAAATTGAAAACCGAATAAAGACTTTTCATAACTACAATCAAAACTCACCAGCGTTTCTCTTATTTTTGTTTGGGAAGATCTTGATACACTGTTAACATGATGTTGAGCTTTTAACATTTGTGGATTACCAACAAGTTCCACTTACATGATATATTAGTTTGAGTGCTGGGCCACCCCTTGTTCAATTTGTCGTAGTGGCACTTGTACCACTTCTCTTTTTGGAAAATATGGAGGTGATGTTCCAGGCTCTGTTCACCATAAAATGTAATAATAGACTCAGCCTAAATAGGGTATTGGTGACTGGTGTGGGATCTCTAGCCTTGACTCTCCTCTCCTTTTAAATTTCTTAATAGGAAGAGCCATGATATGGGGAAGAGGCAAAAGGCACGTTGTCTTCAGGATGGATAATGGGCGAAAACCTAGAGCAGCTCGCCTTCCCCCTAACCAGGTCAAGTTTCATAAGTATATCTCTGGAATAAGACAGTAAACCTGGAGGGAATTCCAGAAGCACTTGCACCATGGGTCCCGCCTTATGCCCCGTTTGCATATATAAACAAGCATTTGCAATGAAATAGGTCTCGCATTTGTGAGAGTTAGAGCTATTGGCATTGTAAATGACAATGCCTTTTATTTATGTGTTGTTTTTCAAAACCGATTAAAAAAAGGCACTGACATTTACAATGTCAATAGCCTAAACTCTTGCAAATGCGAGACCTTTTGCATTGCAAATGCTTGTTTCATGTTATCCTTCTGCAAAGGGCCGGACAAGATTCTCAAATAGAACTTAATATTAAATCGTTTGCATTAAGTTTCAACATGACCTTTGCATTTTTGTTTACTTTAATTATCAGTCTGGGTTATCAGGGCAGCTAGATAAAACATTTTACAGTGTTTTCTTGAATTGCTCCTTTTCTCTTCCCAAACTATACTCTGTATAACCATGGCAATGACACTACCCGACACCGCATCACCCTCAAATCGCATTTCCAAATCAGGTATCAATGCTTTCAAGATTACATACCCATCAAACCTCTCTAAACACTTAAAGAAAAATTTGAAATACAAAACTTTGAGAGACTTCCTTGAATCCCTTTTTGCAGACCAATACTGCTGCATGTGGAAAAGAGACCTCAAAACAGACCTCCTTCTCATTACACACACTACCGCCCCATGGTACATCTCCATACAAAATACATTTCGAGCCTCCTCAATGTCAAGCATTCACTTTGGCCAAAAAATGAAAATCACCTCCCCCTTCAGCTTACTCAGTAACTAAGCCTGGGCGGAGTTTGCGGTGAAATGCCAGAAAACCTCTGCCGTGCTCTGCGGAGTCCTGCCAATGGCGTAATCTGTTAAGTCACGCTGTTTGCACTGATTTTTAGCGCCAGGCGTTTGTCCTGCACTTTAAAATCAGCACGAACGGCACTACGCATCTTGCCAAAGGATGCTACTGCTTTTTGCCGCTCGAGTAGACATTCTACTCGAGTAGCAGCTTCCTCAACGCAGATGGCAGATTTCTCAACACGAGCGGCACGACCTGCCATGACCACCCACAATGAGAAATCTCACCCGGAGGAGGTCTAGCGCGTGATTTTTTTCTCGAAAGCACTCACCAACTTTCCGATTGCAAACCTCTCAAGAGGGAAAAAACTCTGCGCGAAGAGGGCAAAACTCTGTGAATTCCGCCAGCGGGGCCAAATTCTTCGCCCCGCCCTTACCAGTAGCCTCGCAATATTCATCTTCGATAATGGTAAAATCATGTTCCCAGTGAACTCACATCCCAACCCATCTGGTATCTCACCCTCTTACCTCTTCCTCAACTCCCCCTACATTGAACACTTCTCACCTGTGACTTCTCCACTCAACACACCTTCATCCTACTCCAATACCTCCCGCAATTCCTCTTGCCCTCATGCACCCTTCTGCTTCCTGGCCTCACTCTTTCACCTGCCAAACACGCTTGCAGGACCTAGGCAAATACACTTTCACCCAGGGCCATCAAAACAAGTCTGAATAGAATTCAAACTTGAATGGCAGACAAGCACATCAAACTAAACCCAGCAAAAGCAGATTTATTTCTTAACTCTCAAACGAAAACTAATTATTCGATCCGAGAGTGGATGGCACGCCTCCCGACATTGACGACTACCCCTCCATCATTC
Source organism: Lissotriton vulgaris (assembly GCF_964263255.1). Lineage (NCBI taxonomy): Eukaryota > Metazoa > Chordata > Amphibia > Caudata > Salamandridae > Lissotriton > Lissotriton vulgaris. The sequence continues at coordinate 1,641,060,489 of NC_141695.1, forward strand.
AGAATGCCAAATCGCCTGAATTGACCCTCAGCAGATATCTTACCCCCAGAGCCAAACCTCCTCCATGAGTGCCCAGTTCCAGCTAAGATTTCTTTGGGGGATCCGGAACCTCATCCCAGCATAAGACCCCATATCTGTTGTCCTGGTACTCATGCACTCAAGATTCATTCGGAAATTGCACTGTTTTCCAGCATTGCCACATTCCACCGTGGTCCACTCGGAGCAGTCCTGCATGTGTTAGCCCATTTCGTAACAGGATTTAAGAAATATGAACACATCACCCTCATTCTACGTTGTTTTCCCAGGGAAAAAACCATTACAACGCACTACCTTTACAACGCAGTCATTACAACGCAACATACCATTACAATTCATGTCACTACATAGCATGTAACTACAATGCATGCCATTACAACACATTATAAGGTAAGTAATGGGAAATAGTAATTTTTACCCCTACACTATCCAACACTTACCCTACTGTTGCACTCACTGGAGTGGGAATAGTAATTTTTACCCCTACACTATCCAGCACTTACCCTACTGTTGCACTCACTCGAGTGGGAATAGTAATTTTTACCCCTACACTATCCAACACTTACCCTACTGTTGCACTCACTGGAGTGGGAATAGTCATTTGTACCCTTACACTATCCAACACTTGCACTATTGTTGCCCTAAAAGTATTATGCGTTGTAATGGTATGCGTTGTAATGGTATGTATTGTAATGGAATGCGTTGTAAAATCATGCATTTATTGGATGTTGCGATGTAAGAAACCATGTTGTAAAGGCATGCGTTGTAAAAGTTTGCGTTGTAACGTGTCCTATTCGTCTTCCCATAGAGGCGAAGCTCAATTAAATCTGCCTGCACCATTCATAAATCTTTTCACTCGTCTTTGCCCTTGGACCTCTCAGAGAAACTGAAAATTTCAGGTGCCAACTGAGCTCCCAACGATACACAATAGGTCATTTTCTGAACTGCAACACCACACATGTGGTATATGTCCTCGGCTGCAAGTGTGGTATTATTTATGTCGGTAGCATCATTCGCTGCCCCAAGTTGATGCAGGAACATCGCCGGGCCATAAAAACAAAAGATGATAAGTATCCTATCACAAACCACTACTATAGTGAACATCCAGATGATCTAACTTTCTGGTTTCATGCTATAGACCATGTACCTGTGCAAACCCGAGGAGGCAATAGAGAGCATCTGCTTAGGCAGATGGAGTCCAAATGAATTTGCCAACTAGGGGCAACCCTCTTGGGGCACAATACCGATGGGGAGATGCACTTCTTTCTGTAAATGTGGATGATAATGAATAACATGATGAGACAGTCCTCGTGTTGATATACCTATGTGGTTTTGTGTCTTGTGAGCCCAACTGATATTGACCTTTTTGCTCAAATCACTCATAAACATAAACAAGCTCTGTGATCAATTTTCATACTTTATGATGTTATTTGGTGACAATCAAAAAAGGCAATGTAAATATTTTTCGTGTAGTATCTCTACTCGTCTTTCAAGTTGACATTCTGTTTCTTTCTGTCAACTCTTTCCTTATACTGTCTATCAACTATGACTGAACCTCATGCTTTTTTCTATGGTTCAGCAACCGCACACAAATTTTCGCTTTCCCATCCCATCAAGTTGATAATTGTACTGTAGATTAGCTCATGTAATTTTTCCTTAATATCGATAAGAAGCTTTATCATTGTGGTTCTTAGCTTCCTGTTTATTTGAACTAGTGGATTGACGGCGAATCGAGAGAATGGATACTGATTCAAGTTTTTATATTCACTAGGCTTTTGAATTCAAAATAGTACTATGTATGACCTACTATTTTTTGTCATATAGTAGCCTCGGATGGATATAGTATAGGAACCTTATTTGGATATCTGTGTCCATTCGATATATTGAACACTTCCTATCAATATTGGATCGTTAGGTTTTGGTATTGTACTTAATGTCTAAATGTTGGAGGACATCACTACTTGTCCATGCATTCCATCTGGCACCATATACTTTAAGATGGCGACTGTTGAGCCATTCAGACACTGACACATTGTTGTTGAGCATTCCAAATACTGAGGCTCATTGGCTATAATACTGCACTTTGAGAAATATGGGGTAAACTATGACGCAACACATATAGTTTGAGACACCAGCACTTATTGATTTACCATAGGAACCTCATTTGGAAATATGTGTTCTTTTGACATACTGAACACTTTGTATAATAAGTGGATTGTTAGCTATAGGGTTCTCACCTAGTGTCACTAGGTTGGAAAACACCAGTCCAATATGGCGCTTGCTTAACTATGACTGTTGCTTGCCCACATTGCAGCTCATGTTGCTTGATACCCAATTGTGCATACACAGAGATTTTGTAAAAAATTGGATTGGCATTTATATGGCGCTTGCCTAACTATTACTGTTACTTGCCCACATTGGGGCTCATGTTGCTTGATACCCGATGGTGCATACACAAAGATTTTGTAATAAATTGGATTGGCATTTATAGTTAATTAATTCATTTTTTTCAAAAAACATTGTCAAACGAGTTATTTGTCGGAGCTAGACATATAGGGCCCGATGTAGGTAAACTCAAATTTACCACTTCTTAAATACCGAATCATACCGATTCGGTATTTAAGAAGTGGTAAATTGGAGGGGGGGAGATGTGGGTATTTCAGAATTGGTAAATACCGAATCTGTAAGATTCGGTATTTACCGATTCTGTAAATACTGAATCGGTATCCCCCATTGATTCCTATGGGCCTTGAAGCCCATAGGAATCAATGTGCATTACCGAATCGGTATTTACCCATTCGGTAATTACCGATTTCTGCAAGGGTGCAGGGGGTGTCACTTTGACACCCTCTAGCACCCCCAATACTGGATTGTGTGCCATGTGGCACACAGACATGCCCTAAGGGCATGTCTGTCTGTCACATGGCATAGGTGTGCATGCACACATGTGCATGCACACCTGGATTCGGTATTTTAACACCCAATTGGATTGGGTGTTAAAATACCGAATCTGAAGGGCCTGTGGGACGAAAGTAGTCCCACCTACATCCCGATTTTTTAAAATCAGTAAACTTACCGATTCGGTATTTTTCCGATTCGGTAATTTTACCGAATCAGTAAAATACCGAATCGGACAAAAAAAGGTCCCCTACATCTCAGTAGGCCAAATACCGGTCGGAAACGGCCGAAATCGGCCGTTTCCGACCGGTATTTGGTACCTACATCGGGCCCTAAGTGAGGAAGGGACCTCCTAACGTGTACAGTTGAATTCAATTCCATACTTAACATTGGAGGAGACCTCCAATATGGCGCCTGCTTGTGCCTGCCTGTGACCTGCTCAAAGGAGGTCCATGATGCACTCTATTATGATGACACGAAGCAAGCGCAATTGGATAAATACCCTATTTAACCCCGGTCGATTATGGCGCTGGTTTTTGAAAGTCCAGATGAGGGAGTGCTGTCGCTGTCATCATATCTAACCAGGTGAGTGCGCCTTGTGCCGCTAATAGTGTAGGTGAGGTCTGTTTGCCCATGTGCTGCTATTGAGGACTTTTCCACCATTACAAGTTCAGGGCATTAAGCTGCTTGGTTATATGTACTTTTTCAACGAATGGCCAGGTTTTGTGGTATTCTACTTTAGGGCTGCTTCACTTTGGCGTGTTTTATTTCTAGATTGCATTTAAATAATCCAGGTTCTGCTTTTTATTAACATAATTACATAGAAAGTACATGTTGCATTAAAAAACATATAAAAGAAATATAAAAAGTGGCACAAAAATACATTCGACGCACGTTTCGGAGACCAGCGCCTTCTTCAGGAATAGCCACGTATTACCTAGAAAGAGTGTACAATAAATACTTTTTATTAAAAACTTACAAAGAACCTATTTAATATCCTACATAACAAATCAAGTTACATTCAATGTACTTCTTAACTAGACAATTAGCAAAACCTAGAGTTCAATAACATATAATGTAGTTATAACGTCAAATTTTGATATTAGACAAGAAAAGACATGCGTTCAATACAGTCTATTTAAAATGTTTATTTCATTGCTCATATTAATCAGAAAACAGAGAGGGAACATAGAAAGATGGGAACATATGTGATCTGCATATATAGGCCTAGTAGTTTCAGAAAAGGCATAAAAAGTATAGTCTAATCAGAAACTGATAATCTGTGCCATGTTGTATATTTTTTACATCCAAGTATAAAAGGCCATAGTAGAACTTTCACAGGATCTCTTTTCTTTATGGTTTAATAATATTTAGTTGAATTCTTACTAATTGAGTAGATTCTAATGGATCCAGTAGCGAGGGTACGACTTTTTATTTGATTTTGATAGAATATAATAAAATATCTGTAAAAAGTCAAAAATATTCAATGTAGGTGATACACATATAGGGTATTCTAAGACGCCTTATCTACTCCTTGATAATAGAATTGGAATGCTACTCAATGATTGTATACTAGGTATAACACTCACATTTATATGATAGTATAGTCGTTCATATTCTGGATATGGCGGATTGTCTCTCAATTATTGAAGAAGCTCAGCAATAGTTGACTGACTCGCTATTTCTTTTGACGATAGTACATTTGTAGCTGAAGGCTCGTTTCAAAAAGTAGCGTTCCTTCCTTAGGTTGATGCAACAGTTTCTAATGCACTAAATGTAAAGAAACCCAAATATAAAATATGAATAGCAAGTTTCATAACCGCAAATAAATTGCGGATTTTAATTCAAGCTACATATTCCAGGAAAGGACAGGGGCCTGATCAAAACAATACCTTTCATTGGATTAACTGAAGCTCTTCAAACTATATTGAAGCCTTTCTGTGTATGTGAGTCACCAGAAAAAAAACGATAAAACACAAAGCTGAAAATTGAGATGAAGCAATTTTTTACGATTGGTAGGAAAGTTTTTTGATTATAGAGAAAATCTCAGGGAGCAAAATTAGCTTCCTAAAGTTTATACAAAGATGATCAAAGTACGACAAAACACGAGGCTGTAACTATAAGCAACACACTTTTCTAGATATCATAAAAAAAGAATTGCAGTTGCGGTTGCATGCAGCAACGTGAATGATAGAATCATCCCGGTAGATATAACAAACGGGACATCGAGTAAGTTGCATACTTGCTATTCATGTAAGAAACATTCTGAATATAGTTACCTAATTTTATTGGAAACACGAAAAAGGATGGCTTGTTCCAGGGAAGATATGGACACAAGGCTCTTGTTTCAGGATAATTGAATAGACTTCTTGGGTAAAATTGCAAATATTAAGCACGGGGCTACAAAAAATGATGAAAAGACATAAGATTTCGAGTAAACAAATTATACACATTTAACTATACGAATTCCAACAGATAATTAGTCATGTACCTGGTTTACTTAAGCCGTGTCTAAAACTGGGATGGCACCCTGGTATATGGATAATTCAGGCGGCACGAGGCTACAGGAATGAAAAAGGGAATAAGCTAAACTCTAACGGTTGATGATCCCAGATCAAGGCTAAAGAGCCCAATGGAATTCCTGCAAACGCTTACCTATGATGTTGCTCGACCGGGAATAACCAGGGGTAAGTGACGTCCTACGTGATGGTCGGAAAATGATAACAAACGATCGCCGGTTTGAGGCCCTTTAAATACCCTTAGCTAATTGAAGGGCCCGCCTATGAAGTCACATGATACGGCTAGTGACGTAAATATGAGTGGAGCATAGAACTAAAAAACGGACTATGCAAAATTCACTCCCAGAGTCTTAAAACCATGAAAATAGAAAATAGACTACCACAGGACACACCTATGAGGCTATATAATACGGCTACATGATACGGCTAGTGACGTGGATACAAAAACGGCATAGAGATGAAAGACGGACTATGCAAGGGTGACGCCTAAAGTCTCAAAGTCATGAAAGTAGAGGATAAACTACCACCGGATACGCTAGAACACACGAAGTCTAGCAAATTGCGTGATGAAGAAAGACTATATACATCCCCATAGAGGAATTACAACGGAGTAATGTCAAGCTTAAATGTTAAATGAAACATGAACAAAACTAAAAATTTGAAAAATAAGAAAAAAGAGGAATTCTAAATAGGCTAAAGATACATATGAAACAGATAAAGCAAATGAAAATTGATATATAGCGAATACACATATCCACAGGTCTAGGTTATTGGTAGGAAATAACTAATTAATCTAAACTGGCGTTGATGTAAATAGTCTCTCAAATGTCATTGAAGAAATAGAGATAAAGATGGCCCAACAAAACTATAACAGGTCAAGGAAACCCATCATAAAAACAGACTGTTTTAAACTATTGAGTGTTCCCTGGGGATTTTACTATTAAGTCCATTCTTAAACGTATCCAGGACGAAAATCCAAAAGACCTCTTGTTTTTTCCTAATTTGCATTCCACCTTTGGATTCAGGCGTATGTATTTTCTCCAAAATGCGCAATTTAAAATCATCAGGTCTGTGGTTCTGCTCTATGAAATGTTTCACCATGGGCACCAATAACTTCTTTGTCCTTATGGCGGAACGATGTTCAATCAGTCGAACCTGGATGGTCCTAGAGGTTTCTCCAACATACCCGAGAAAACAAGGATGTTGGATAATAAATATAATGTTGGAAGTTTTGCAATTCCACATTTGGCCAGCACTGGTAGTGTAGCCATTGTGAGTACATTTTTCGCCAGCCAAGATGTTATCACAAGATTTACAGGAAGAACAGGGCGCTGTGCCTCTAAATGGTTGATTGGTTTCAATTGAATTCTGTACAAGTTTCGGCTGACTAGGCAGATTATCGAATCGCGAGTGCACAATGTAATCTTTGATGTTTCTATTGCGCCGATGTGCAAAGAGGAGTTTTGCCAATTTCTGACCTTTTGTGCAATTACTATTTAGTATATGCCAACAAGAATTTATTATCTGCTTCACCTTGGTATTAAGGGTCGAATGCTTGGTGATGCAGACTATTTATTTATTTTCTTTAACAGATTTTGATCTTAAGAGGCAGTCCCTATCAAAATATCGTGCCCTTTTATAGGAGTCCCTCACTAGCCGGTGAGGGTAGCCTCTCTCCATAAATTTCGTTCTCATGGTAGCTGCCAGTTTATCAAAGTCTAAAAGGTCTGTACAATTACGTCTCACCCTCAAAAATTGTGAGAAAGGAATACTGTCCTTTTGGTTGCTGGGGTGGAAGCTCTGGTAGTGCAGCAAGGTGTTTCTTGCTGTGGGCTTCACAAATAAGTCTACCTGGAGCTGCCCCTGGTCATTCATAAGTACAATATCCAAAAAATCCATAAAGGGCAAGATATTTTGATAGGGACTGCCTCTTAAGATCAAAATCTGTTAAAGAAAATAAATAAATAGTCTGCATCACCAAGCATTCGACCCTTAATGCCAAGGTGAAGCAGATAATAAATTCAAGTTGGCATATACTAAATAGTAATTGCACAAAAGATCAGAAATTGGCCAAACCCCTCTTTGCACATCGGCGCAATAGAAACATCAAAGATTACATCGTGCACTCTTGATTTGATAATCTGCCTAGTCAGCCGAAACTTGTACAGAAATCAATTGATACCAATCAACCATTTACAGGCACAGCGCCCTGTTCTTCCTGTCAATCTTGTGATAACATCTTGGCTGGCGAAAAATGTACTCACAAATGGCTACACTACCAATGCTGGCCAAATGTGGAATTGCAGAACTTCCAACATTATTTATTTCATCCAATGTCCTTGTTTTCTCGGGTATGTTGGAGAAACCTCTAGGACCATCCAGGTTTGACTGACGGAACATCGTTCCCCCATAAGGACAAAGAAGTTATTGGCGCCCATGGTGAAACATTTCATAGAGCAGAACCACAGACTTGATGATTTTAAATGGCGCATTTTGGAGAAAATACATACGCCTAAATCCAAAGGTGGAATGCAAATTAGGAAAAAACGAGAGGTCTTTTGGATTTTCATCCTGGATTCGTTTAAGAATGGACTTAATAGTGAAATCCCCTGGGAACACACAAAAGTTTAAAACAGTCTGTTTTTATGATGGGTTTTCTTGGCCTGTTATAGTTTCGTCGGGTCATCTTTATCTCTATTTCTTCAATGAAATTTGAGAGACTATTTACATCAACGCCAGTTTAGATTAATTAGTTATTTCCTACAAATTATCTAAACCTCTGGATATGTGTATTCTCTATATCTCAATTTTCATTTGCTTTATCTGTTTCAAATGTATCTTTAGCCTATTTAGAATTCCTCTTTTTTCTTATTTTTCACATTTTTAGTTTTATTCATGTTTCATTTAACATTTAAGCTTGACATTACTTTGTTGTAATTCCTCTATGGGGATGTATATAGTCTTTCTTTATCATGCAATTTGCTAGACTTCGTGTGTTCTAGCGTATCCGATGGTAGTTTATCCTCTACTTTCACGACTTTGAGACTTTAGGTGTCACCCTTGCATAGTCCGTCTTTCAGCTCTATGCCGTTTTTGTATCCACGTCACTAGCTGTATCATGAAGCCGTATTATATGGCCTCATAGGTGTGTCCTGTGGTAGTCTATTTTCTATCTTCATGGTTTTAAGACTCTGGGAGTGAATTTTGTATAGTCCGTTTTTTAGTTCTATGCTCCACTCATATTTACGTCACTAGCCGTATCATGTGGCTTCATAGGCGGGCCCTTCAATTAGCTAAGGGTATTTCATGGGCCTCAAACCGGCGATCGTTTGTTATCATTTTCTGACCATCACGTAGGACGTCACTTACCCCTGGTTATTCCCGGTCGAGCAACATCATAGGTAAGCGTTTGCAGGAATTCCATTGGGCTCTTTAGCCTTGATCTGGGATCATCAACCGTTAGAGTTTAGCTTATTCCCTTTTTCTTTTTCTTTTTCATTCCTGTAGCGTCGTGCCGCCTGAATTATCCATATACCAGGGTGCCATCCCAGTTTTAGACACGGCTTAAGTAAACAAGGACCATTACTAATTATCTGTTGGAATTCGTTTAGTTAAATGTGTATAATTTGTTTACTCGAACTCTTATGTCTTTTCATCATTTTTTGAAGCCCCGTGCTTAATATTTGCAATTTTACCCACAAAGTCTATTCAATTATCCAGAAAAAAGAGCCTTGTTTCGACATCTTCCCTGGAACAAGCCATCCTTTTTCGTGTTTCCAATAAAATTAGGTAACTATATTCAGAATGTTTCTTACATGAATAGCAAGTATGCAACTTACTCGATGTCCCATTTGTTATATCTACCGGATGATTCTATCATTCACGTTGCTGCATACAACCACAACTGCAATTCTTTTTTATGATATTTAGAAAAGCGTGTTGCTTATAGTTACAGCCTCGTGTTTTGTCGTACTTTGATTATTTTTGTATAAACTTTAGGAAGCTAATTTTGCTCCCTGAGATTTTCTCTATAATCAAAAAACTTTCCTACCAATCGTAAAAAATTGCTTCATCCGAATTTTCAGCTTCGTGTTTTATCTTTTTTTTCTGGTGACTCACATACACAGAAAGGCTTCATTATCGTTTGAAGAGCTTCAGTTAATCCATTGAAAGGTATTGTTTTGATCAGCCCCCTGTCCCTTCCTGGAATATGTAGCTTGAATTAAAATCCGCAATTTATTTGTGGTTATGAAACTTGCCATTCATATTTTATATTTGGGTTTCTTTACATTTAGTGCATTAGAAACCGTTGCATCAACCTAAGGGAGGAACGCTACTTTTTGTAATGAGCCTTCAGCTACAAATGTACTATTGTCAGAAGAAAAAGCGAGTCAGTCGACTATTGCTGAGCTTCTTCAATAATTGAGAGACAATCCGTCATATCCAGAATATGAACGACTATACTATCATATAAATGTGAGTGTTATACCTAGTATACAATCATTTAGTAGCATTCCAATTCTATTATCAAGGAGTAGATAAGGCGTCTTAGAATACCCTATATGTGTATCACGTACATTGAAAATTTTTGACTTTTTACAGATATTTTATTATATTCTATCAAATAAAAAGTCGTACCCGCGTTACTGGATACTCAATTAGTAAGTATTCAACTAAATATTATTAAACCATAAAGAAAAGAGATCCTGTGAAAGTTCTACTATGGCCTTTTATACATGGATATAAAAAATATACGACAAGGCACAGATTATCAGTATCTGATTAGACTATACTTTTTATGCCTTTTCTGAAACTACTAGGCCTATATATGCAGATCCCATATGTTCCCATCTTTCTATGTTCCCTCTCTGTTTTCTGATTAATATGAGCAATGAAATAAACATTTAAAATAGACTGTATTGATCGCATTTCTTTTCTTGTCTAATATCAAAATTTGAGGTTATAACTACATTATATGTTATTGAACTCTAGGTTTTGCTAATTGTCTAGTTAAGAAGTACATTGAATGTAACTTGATTTGTTATGTAGGATATTAAATAAGTTCTTTGTAAGTTTTTAATAAAAAGTATTTATTGTACTCTCTTTCTAGGTAATACGTGGCTATTCCTGAAGAAGGCGCTGGTCGCCGAAACGCGCGTCGAATGTATTTTTGTGCCACTTTTTATATTTCTTTTATATGTTTGTGATATTGTTTTATAAAATTGATGTGATTTGGTCCGAATAACGTTTGGATACAAATCTTTTAATGCAACATGTACTTTCTATGTAATTATGTTAATAAAAAGCAGAACCTGAATTGTTTAAGTGTTACCTCTCTCCCTTGTCATTGCACAGGCAAGTCATTATAAATTGCCTAGGTTGTTATCTTTCATATACTGTTTTATCCCTGACCTAGGAATTTAAAGAATTTATATTTCAGGGGGCCCTTGTTACATACGCTAATTATTTCTAGATTGCTCCATTATGGATTGTCTTATGGTGAAATTACACTACGTGCATTACCATGGTACACTAATATTGAGTTTAAGTTATCTATGTGTATTGAGTGACCGTGGGATTCTTTCTCAATGTATGGATAGTTACGCTACGACGAGGATATAGATGTGTTGTTGGGGATTCGGATTTGGCCAATTGAAACTGTTTGTTGGCCCATGCTATGTTAACAGTGTACTGAATTTACTGAATTGAGATTATTTTTCACAATAGGAAATTGGCCGTTTCACTGGCCACCCGATATATGGGAATCTGAGTGACATATTACAATTCCTAACCGCTTTACAGTTGATGTGGAGGTAAGACGACCTCTAGAGATCCTGTGTGTGTGAAATGTGACAGGCTCTTTTGAATAGGTCATGAAATACACTTATTTTTTAATTAATTTATTTATAAGTATACTTAAGTGTCTTTGGAATGCATTGCTTGGGTCTGTGTTCCTCTATTGCCCTTTTATAGAATTCATGGTTGGTCTCAGGGATTATTTGACGTGAGAAGCACGCAATTACAATATACGTCCTCCCTTTATTAGTACTTGGGCCAGTACCACAAAATTATGATTTTGGATTTTCTTTACTTATCTGACCTTGGAGTACATTGGCTCAAGCAAACAGGCAGATCAGACCTGGATTAAAATAGTCAAGGTGAGATGCATAGGTTCGTTTGTGATTTCTCTCCCCCGCCCTTTTTTCTGACTTCTCTCTTCTTCTTTTTTTGACTTCCTTTTCTTCCTCTTTTGACTCCCCTTTTGACTTCCTTTTGACTGGGATGGTTACAAAAATGTTAGTGCATTGTTATATATTAATATGCATGTAAAGAATTAGTACAACAGTCGTGTTCCATTTTGGGTCAACACAGTGTTATTCCTGGATATATGTTTTTCCAATCTCAAATTTGCTCTTCCTTTTCCTTTTCTTATTCCTCTCCGTCTTTTTCTTTCTATGTTATACTTCTCCTTTGTGTGCCTCTTTGAGTCATATGTATAATGTCCCAAAGCTAGATTTAAACTGCACTTTACTGATGGACCTTTTATGTCGGGGTGATTTCAACTAAGTGTGTGTCAAGTTGAAATTACTGTGTCATCTTGTAATGTTTAAATGTGTACAGTCTTGTTCTTTATTTTATGATGTTTATACAGGTACAGTGCGAAGTCTTCACTGTTTATCGTTTTGACTTGTAATTTATGATGTTCTTTATACACTTTTTTATGCACTTTTTATACACATGCTTTGTGTAGATTAAATGTATTGTGAGGTTCAGTTAATGATATTGATTTTGTCTGTATCATTCACATATATAAATATATATTGTGTATGTATTTTTAGTGTTCTTGTTTTGCGTCAAGTGTGACTTAAGTGTTGTGTTGTATATATGTTCTTTCTGCCCTGATGAAGTTCCAGCTGTGGAACGAAATGCATTGGCTGATGTCCAATTTGTAACTTCAACAACAATAAAGATACTTTGGATATACTTGGAGTTTCCTGACTTTGTTCTGGTGCACCATCCCTCTTACACCAATTTGTGTATCTAGGGGCATATTATCAAGGGGGTTTATCTCCACTTTTTTGGCTTTAAAAGCCAAGAAAGTGGAGATAAAATTATCTCCCTATTACCTAGCTGCCGCTAACCCCAGTTAGCGACAGCTAGTAGGAGATAGCGACCATCTTGGGACCCACTTTGCATGTCAGTGATATTTATCACTAATGACATGCAAAGTGGGCGTGCCAAGATGTTAGCGACTGGAAACAGTCGCTAACATCGCTATCTCCTATTACCAACTTTTGGAGATATTCGCACTAAGCGCGAATATCTCCAAAAGCTAACACCTGCCCTGAGCAGTTCTTAGCCATGTTATCCAATGGGAGGTGGATAACATGACTAAGAGCATTAGCTCGGTAATGCATGAATATCGCTGACTTTTCAGCGATATTTATGCATTGCGGCCGATTTTTATTGCATTTGCGATAAACCTTGATAATAGCAAGGTTTATCTGCGGTAAAAATCGCCGCAGCTCAGCGGTAAATTTTTGTCTCTAACCAAGCAATAGCGATAATTATCGCTATTGCTTGGTAATATGCCCCCTAGTTTCCAGTGGAGTGGAAGTGCAGCGAGCTCTGGAAGTAGTTGCACAGACTCTCCAATTGTTTATCTCTATCTGGGAATTGATGTGCTGAACCGTGGTCAGCGGCAGCCTGTCCTTTTTTTGCAAGCCAACTGAGCTTCAAGAAACACTCAATTGCTCCTTCTTGCATACTCCTCACCTTAAAGCACAAACAATACATGAACCATTCCTTCTCTGGAAGAGCCACAGGAATCTGGAACTCTCTCCCGCCGAGCCTACGCCTGACCACGTCATGTCACCTTCAAAAAATACCTCAAAGCTCTTCTCTTTGAACAACAACTGATTTGATTGATTTGATTTAATTTGAAGATTCATAAAGCGCGCAAATGCCCATGGGTGTCTTGGCGCTGGGACCCGAACCCGCCTGAACCCGCTCCCACCTTCTAACCCTCGATCCAACCTCCTCACGCTCCCTCCAACCGCATACCAACCTCAACCTGCACAAACTAGTGATGAACCTCAAGTGGTACTGTACCACTTACTTTTCGTTGGTATGATTTATTATGTGTATGTGTGAAGCGTTCTGCCTCCCGGGAGACGCTACCCCGGCGATCACTCTACCTTTAATGTATATGTATATCTTATATTTGTTATTGATGTTATGTTATGTTATGTTATTTTGTGTCTTTTATAGCGCTCGGCTACTCAAAAGAGTGTCCCGGCGCTTTATTGACAACCTGAAAAAGACAAACACAACACACAAATTAAAAGAAACAGGGTCAGCAGAATAGGGAAATCTAGGAAGCAAAAAGCCAAGTTTTCAGGCCCTTCCTGAAAGCCAACAGATTTGAGGTGCTACGTAATGTCAGGGGCAGGGAGTTCTAAAGCTGTGGGGCCCGGAGCATAAAGGAACGGCCTCCCATACGAGCACTCCTCACACGAGGAACAGTGGCAAGGAACATCGACTCTGACCTCAAAGATCGGGAAGGACTATAGGAGACGAGCCTCTTCAGAAGGTATTTAGCCCCTGTGGCATAAAAGGCCTTGTGAGCAAGTGTTAAGGCTTTGAAAACTATCCGCCGATATGTTCTGGCTATATTATGAAGCGCTCTGATGCCTCCAGACCATGTCGGCACTATATAAAATCACAAAAATAAATACACTTTTTGCTCACTGTGAAATGTGCAGCCACATAAAAAAAAATATATAACTATATTTACTTTAAATAATTTTAGTACAAGGCACATAAAACATTTATCACTAGCCTAAGGCAGCTAGGTCATATTCATAATAAAGAATAACCTGGGCCATCATGTTCTCTTGCTGAAATTGCATTTTGGTAATACTTGTCACGCTTACTGTCTGCATTACTAATCCATCACTGCCCTCTGCTGCCTGAATTGGGAATAAAGTTGTGCCAATAATCCTGCATTAGCAAGGACTGCAGATGGGGATTGCATTTTGACTTTCCATTCTCTCTCTGCCCTTGCAGCCCTGTTTAATGCGCAGGCACTGCTAAGAAGATTTGTTGCGAAGCAGCTCCTCACAATTTAATTTTATATAAATAAAAAAGAGATTTACTGCCAAGTGCGCGCCGAGTTCATTTGGCTTTGTGAATAAATGGAGAACGAAAAGGTCACGGGTGAAACACTGCGTGTTATAAAAAGTGAAAGAAAATAGATAAAAGGGTAATAAAAATACAGGCAATTGCAATTCCTTTAAACATGCCAATATATTTAGTGCTTAATTTGTAAAGGAATGAGAGCTGGTGGCCGAAAATGTATTCAGAAGCCTGTTGCGGTGCAATTAAATATCTACGAGCCCAGTATCAAGGCTGAATCATCCTCAGGCCTCTTTGTTCCACTGCCAGGCTATCCCTGCCCTTTTACCTCACTACTGTAGGATTCTCCTATCTCCATTTATGATGAATGAATGAATGAATGAATGAATGAATGAATGAATGAATGAATGAATGCATGAATGAATGAAATAACTTTTGTATAGCGCAACGTTCACTCCAAGGAGTATCTTGGCGCTGTATGCGGGGGCTGGGGGGGGGTAAAGGGCACCTTCCAGATTAAAATAAGCTGTCATAGTCTCAAATGATAGATGTTCAGAGAAAAGATCAAACCGTATTATCTGGGATACCAAAGATCCATGGGGCATATTAGCAAGGCGGGTGATATGAAATTATCGCCGCTTTTGTGGCCGTTTTCGGCCGCAAAGCGCCGATAATTTCATCACCCTATTAGCAAGCTGTCGCTAACATCAGTTACCGAAAGCTTTTAGGTGATTGCGAGTGGTTGGGGGCCCGCTATGCATGTCAGCGATATTTATCGCTAATGACATGCAAAGTGGGCGTACCCAACCTGTTAGCGACTGAAAGCAGTCGTTGACATCGCTATCGCCTTTTATCAACGCAGGCGTAGCGATGAAAAAATGTGCGCTAAGCACGAATATCGCTGAAAACTAACGCCTGCTCAGACCACTTCTTAACCTGTATATCCAATGGGAGTTGGATATTCAGGGTAAGACCCTACTGGCATTAATGTCTGAATATCGCTGAATTTCCAGCGATATTCACGCATTAAGCCGATGTCGCCGGATATTTTATCGCATTTGAGATAAACGTTGCTAATAGCACGTCATCTCTGCGATAAAATACGGCGATGCATGGCGATAGAAAAATAGTCGCTAAGCTTATTTAGCGATAAATATCACTAGTTGTTGATAATATGCCCTCATGTTTTTAAGGACTTCCTAAAGTTAAGTTCAGTTTGTGTGTGTCTGAGTTGAGTTGGCAAGGAGTTCCAGGCTTTGGTCCCTATGGCCACCAGTCTTTCCGCCCTTGGTTCTAAGTTTAAATTTAGGTGTTGTTGGGAGGTTCTCTGAAGATGAGCGTAGGGTACGTTGAGTGATGTATGGCTTAGTTCTAACATTGAGGTATTCTGTCCAGTATTGTTTGCTGTTTTATAGATGATGGTGAGAACCTTAAAGAGAATCCTCTTATGGATGGGCAGCCATGGAGGATCTTTAGTGCTGTTGCACAGGAGGAACTGCTAGGCAAATTGAGTACCAGCCTCGCTGGGGTGTTCTGGACCACCTGTAGTGTTCGTAGGACTTTTTTGTTTGTTTCTGCATAGAGATTATTACAGTAGGCCAGACGGGATAGCACTAGGGCTGCTACCACCGTCTTTTTGGCCGGCGTTGCGAGTAGATCAAAAAATGTATGGTTTTTCCATCTTTCTCTCCTTCCTCCAATCCACTTGGTTTGTTTTTCCTTCTCTTGCTAATGCATGTGGTTAATGTGTCCGCAAATATAAGTGCCAGGGGTCCGACCGGCCTCCACTCTCTCAAATTAATCACTGCATATATGTTTAAGAACACTTCCTCACAGCTGCAATAGCAGAATATAAGCGATAGCATAACAAATCTTTCTAACTCGTTTTTATAAAAAACAAAACTACCTTAGTTACATCACATCATAAAAAGATGACCATAAAATCGAGTGATGTCATTAGATATATAATAAAATCCTCCACATCGACATACCTTGTATGTATGTCGAGCTAGGTATAGAAAATCTAGACTTCCTTGTCTATATTTTTTTTTCTGATATTTCTTCCTCTATATTATGTCCCTTCACAATTCAGCAGTCAATATTCATGCTGCATACTGGTAGAAAAATATCTTGTTCTGACTGAAACTGTGGAACCACTTTTTGTGGGAAAGACGGGCCTGGTTTTAGAATCACAGTAGCTGGAAACAAAATCGAACGTAAAAGTGCTCTTATATCCCCAAACCTTTGGGCTGAATTAATTAGCACAAGGAATAATAACTTATAAGTACAAAATTGTAATGAAACCAATGCCATTGGTTCGAATGGAACTACCTGAAGATCAGTCAGACATCCCTGAAGGTCACCCAGAGGGGACAGAATAAAAAGATTCAGGTTTCAGATTTTCAAAACTTTTCAACAATCATGCAGCTTACATTTCTAGCTGAAAAAACCATGCTCACCGCTGCTCACTAAATATGCTTATATTCTCCACTTCCCTTCTCAGGGAGAAATGGATAACCAATAATGAAACAGCCCTTAGAAAATCAAAGGGTCGCGTGTCTTAGCCTTCAAATAATGTGAACACTCAATTTAGAAAAATGATCCCACTGTTTGCTATAGACCTTCAAAGTTGCTGGGCATATGGATCTCGTTATATCCACTACCACCACATAGGAATATATCAGTTTCCAAGATGCCAGATAAAGATGAGCAGTGCCTTCCCTTATAGGGCCAGAAATATTGGAAGAGGTGGATCGATCAGCAGAGTCCATGGGAGTTCTACTGTCATTTGTGTGTGAAATGTAAACCATGGGTCACAAGGCCACCATGGTCCAATCAATATTACTTATACTTTCTCATGCCTGAACTTCACCAATATTTGGGAAGGGGGAAATGCACATAGAAGTCTCTGAGACAACTGTGAGGTGGGTGAAGAATGCTTGTCTTCTATGGAATGTGTGACGTAATGTTGATGTTTGAGTGAGCAGTGAATGGGGGAAGAGACCATCCTTGTAGGCACCTTGTGTTGGTAATGTTTTGAACTTACCAACCAAGCCTTGATCTCTTTATCAGCCATGAACAAGACATTGCATTCCACCTCCAGGCTTTGAGACTCAGTTAACCTGAGAAAAACATTGTAAGCAGAGCATTTTCCTAACTTCCAAACTAATCTAAAATCAATAAACTCAACTTCAACCTGATCTACTGAAATAATGTGAGGTGGAGCTAAATGTGAACCAACCAGGGGAAAATCCTGTGCAGTCTCTCAGAATGTGCATTCTCCCACCCTAGAAGGTAGGTTGCTGTCATGGCTTCTAAATGTAACTCTGCCCATATTAGGACCTCCATGCAAGTTGTTCAAAGATGGTGATGGAGTCCTCTCGTTTGTTGATATGGGAACTTAACACCTGATTGTCTGCTCAGACCAACATCTTGTTCCCTTCCCCAGTGGATGACTAAAATGTAGCAAGCCCTGAGAATCGCGGTCAATTCTCTCCAGTTGGCAGACTGACGGGTCTCTTTCTAAGGCAACCTTCCTGTACTTTTAATAAGGGCCAGTTTTAGGGCGGTGCGGCCGCTCTTGGTGCTGACCTGAGGGGGGCACTGACCTAATGGGTTGCGCAGTGTTTAACCCCTTCGATGCGTGTGACAAGGTCAGCTCGTCATGGGCGTTACCTGCGCTGTGCGTGTGACGAGTTGACCTTGTCACGTAACGCGGGATTTTCAAAATCGCAGCGCTCAGGGGGAAAACCGCTGGCGCGCATGCGGTTAACAACAACTAAAGATTGAAGAGTACCTGCTGCAGAGTTCCTTGTGCATCCAGCTTACAGGAAGCAATACAAATGTCAAGATTACTCTTGTGATTAAACTGCAGATAGAGAGAGGGACCAGAGTTCAGTCTAGTGGCATTTTTGACTCGCCATGAAGGGGCGCAGAGAGGGTATCATGCCTGCTGCAAAGAACAGATCTGTATTTTATGGTGATAGTTGAGTGGATTAGTAAAGCCAGGCTCTACCAGCGCTTTGAAACAAATTAAATGTATGTGAGACAAGGGACATGGAGAGAAGAGGGGCCTTTTTGTCGCGTGGTAGTGAGGGAATCGGAGGAGGAGGCCATAGGCGTGGGGGGTGCCAAAAAAGATTGTCGCACTTAGGAGCCACTAGCATTAAAGAATGACATACTTTTGATCTCATACAAATGCCCTCATCCCCATAGGACTGGCATCTGTTGTTAAAACCATTTAGGAAGTAGAGCTAGAGGGTCTTTCTTCATTGTGTGCTTTAAGACCAGTCAGTGATTAACTTTTTTCTTGATGCTGCTTTTTACAGGAATTAAGCATTTATAGGCATGTGCTGTTGGACACCACCGGACCATAAAATGGGACAGTGAGGGACTCAGAGGAATTCTGACCCATGGTACTGCAGCTGTTCTTGCCGGGGAACATCGTTTACAACGCGGTGTTTACACCGCACTACCTTAACAACGCTGCATTACAACGCAAGTCATTACTACGACTTGCGCTGGATGGCGCTGTTGGTTAAGGAATATTGTAATTTTATATTCCAACACCTTCCCTACTGTTAGGTGGATTGGTGTTGGAATATAAAATTATAATATTCCACAATCCACGCCCTCCAACGCAAGACATTGTAACGACTTGCGTTGTAATGGCAGCGTTGTCAAGTACCGCGATCTAAAAGATCGCGTTGTACTGACATATATCCGTTCTTGCCATCACACTTATATTGAGACCATGATCTGTGCCTGTCTACCGGGAATAGACCTTGACCCACGTCCACCCTGAAACAATGTCCAATGACCTGCTCATCTTTTGCTGGGATCAAAGGGGACTTTTTCCAATTTAACAGGAGGCCACGCCGTTGTAGAGCTGTTCATGCCTGCTTCATATCCTTTTCTACCCCAAAAAAAAAGAAGAAGCAGATATCATCTAGTCATCTAGGTCTGGAAAACCCCAACCCTGAGATCATGTAACTAGGCTATTAAAGGTGCAAAACCTAGATTAGACTACACATGTTAAGAACCGCTGTCACATGACAGAATTAGAAAGTAACAATTTGCATATTTGAGGTCCCAAGCTGTCAGGAAATCTCCTGGTTGGATCAGCATTTGAAGAGACTGTAATGTCAGCATTCTCAAAGCTTTGATTCAGATTAACCTCTTGTCAGGATGTAAATCAAAAAGCGGTCTGAACTCTACTTTGGTTTCTAGGCCAGAAATAACAGAGAATTTCCACTTCATCTTCCTCCCCAGAAACGTCTGGTCCCTCAGTCTGTTGGCTATCCATATTTCTGAAAATTCCATTTAATTCTCATTTCTCATGGTTTGCAGTACCCAGCCATCCTCGATTGAATAATGCCATTGGTGACAAAGTGCTTTTGATGGCCTCCCACGGGCATCTCCTGAGGCTTGGCATACTCATGACTTTCCAGGAGGCTGCTGGGTGGTGAGTAGAGTTGAGTACTGAAGCCGGGATTGTTCTGAGAAGAGGACACCCATTCTTGAGTTCTCCCATATATAGGATGCCGTGATTGAGTCAGAGCACGAGGCTGTCCTTCGAGCCCTGCAAAAGAATATACTCTTCTAAATTTATCGACGAAATGGAAGAAGTACTCCGGGATCTTGTTATTCTCACCTTCTCATATAGATGTTCTCCAAATCAGTGCCCTGCCAGTGGTCAATCAATCAATCAATCAAATAGTGTTTGTAAAGCACTGCTTATCACCGCAGGGGGTATCCAGGCACTGTGCCAGGGTTCTCAGTCGAAAAGCCAGGTCTTGAGTACCTTCCTGGAGAGGTGCAGCGAAGAAGCAGTGTGTAGGATTGTGTTACAGGCTTTGGTGGCGAGGTGAGAAAACGAATGATTGGAAGGTGCATTACCTGCTTTTGCCCTGCATTATCTCTCTTCCTTGGATGTAACCACATGTGATGATGAGTTGCTGCTACAGCTCCTGCTACAGAAATCTCTGAACAAATCTTATCAAATGTAAAGTTTGATGATAGCTGGACTTGTTCCATATTTCCCAACACATGAAGACCATCAAATGTATTAAATAAACCTCGAGCGTGTTGGTCAGTAGGTTGAGATGCCTTTTGCATAACCAATGATTGATGCACCATATTGACTATCAATGAATCAACTTTAGGTACTGGTAGAAATTCACATTCAAAATTCTCCTGTGGGTACCACTTAGGCAGAATGCAAGGCAATGTAGATTCATCTATTTCTGACCAGTCCTTCAACATAATGTACCAAATGGCTATACACACAGCAAAGCTTCAGGGTATACTGATTGCTTATTGATCAAGCAAATCACCTTCTTGGGCAAGAGTAGGTGTTTGAAAATCTAATTTAGTTTTGATTTGTTTTCTTCCATTTGAGCACCCTGAACATATTTACCCCACATAATGTTTCATCCATCTATTTATCAACTTGAACTTCCTGCATCTGGACAGATTGGAAAGTTTGTGCCACCACTTTATCAATTATTGCTTATAGCTAGGTTCTCTGAAATTATGCAATATTGCTGTGGAATTTTGAATTTGCCGAATTTGCCACATAATCTATCATCTGCTGCAAACTCTGCAAAATGTAACAGAGAAAATGTGTTTCTAGCTCACACAGATCAAAAGTTACTATAAATGCAGCAACACGTCTTTCCGTGCAGTTATAGGCCCTTCACAAAGGTTGACTGGGTCACTTTCTGTTGCTTATTGCTGTATTTGGGTGTTAAACTGGTGCTAATAAGGCGAAACCTGGGCTCAGAAAGTGTTAATGTGTAAAAATGAAGACATTAATGAATACTATCGCAAAAAGTGCATCATTACGCCTCATATTTTGTCTCTTGTAGCCACATACTTTAGTCAACACTGCCACATAATTTGGCCCTCTTCTGCCACACAATTCTCTGCCACCTAATTCCAGTGTCCATGCTTATATTTGTCTCTTGCAGAGCCATATGTCTGCCTTGCTCTTCAGAGTCCTCCAACGTTGGATAGAAATGCTGTCTCTTTGTGGAACACTTGCGAAGCTCCATTTTTTCACATGATCGGATCAAGATACTCAATTTACAATTTAAAAATGCTTTATTCGGTATGTATGAATACAACCATATAGCAACAACATAAAATAAAATAAAAACATATTTATATCAATTTTGGTTTGCCAAATGCCATGATTACTTAAATACGGTATACATTTAACACCACATATCCAACAGTCTTTAAAGTGTTTTTTAGTGCATTTGTATACTAATGTATGTGCAAATTTAGCAATATTAAAGTGCAGAATTAAATGAATCATCCTTACATATGTACAAATTACATTGGAGCATACTTCTACTAGTACATGTGCAAAGTGGCAAGATAAAGTGCAAAATGGCAATACTGTTCTTTCTGAACACAGTATACAATAGCAGCGCATGTCTGGCATTTAAAGTGCCTATTTAGTGCAAACGTCTGGAAGTAGATGAAGATACTCAGTACGTGACCTTGTCGATAACCCCATATAACAGAAAAATGTGTTTCAGTCTGAGCACAGCTGTGTGGAATCCTTCCGCGACGGCACACACAACGGTAATTACTAATTTACAAATATTGCATCACCTTCATTAGCGACGCGCAGGGTCCGAGCCCATCCTTCCTCTGGAGACAGGAACAAACGGCGAGGAACAGGAGAAGGATGATTGCGCTATGTGAAGTTAAGTAAAACTAATAGAGCACGTATTTCACGAAGGTTGTCTTTTTTCTATCAGAAGAAAGGGGGCAGTTATAGAACACTGTCTGGGGGAGCGGGCACTTTTAAATAATGAGAAATGTGATGAGGAAGGTCGACGAGGAGGTAAAATACTTAACTTTTATTTTTACTTATGTTGTAAACCTTGTTACTCAGAGATGTAATACATTCCACGCTGAAGCTGGGCTGAGTCAGGACGAGGCTGCACATGACGACAGCCAACTTGCACCAGCCTGCAACAATGAGACTTGGGCATTAAGGGCTGCGGTGAGAGTGAGGAAAGAGGGAGAGAAAGAAGGCGTGACAGGTGCTCTAGAGCATGTGTGAAAGGCAGACCTGAGCGAGGAACTGCGGAGCAGCATGTGCGCCGACAAGGGGCGAATGACATACGATACAGACAAAGGAGTACTCCTTGTTAGACATACAGAGCGTGGGGGTTATAGTAAAAAAAAAAAAAAAAGCCAGTGAGTGGTGCGCGCGCGCGCGCCACTGCAGGCATATGACTTCAATTATCGTGCCCGTGTCAGCATGATAATTGAAGACATACAGGGCTTTGCTGTGCGTAACAGACACCAATAGGCCACCGCCTATGGCCTATTGCGTGTTCTGTTTAAAAACAACACGCACTCCAAGCCCAATCAAAATGGACCTAGGAAATAACACGCACGAGCTGCGTGGAATTTCCAGGTCCATTTTGTAAACCCCCTACAAAACGGCTCGCCTACGCGTGCACTGCATCACGAGGGTTCGCCCTAAAAAAGGCCTTTTCCTATGCAAGTAGGTTTTGGCATTCGAATTTAGGTAATCACAATTACTTGCGATTACCTAAATTGCAAAGGTGTTTAGGGAATCCTAATTTGAGATTCCTTAATGCCGATGCATGTAGCCTTTCCTAAATGCGAACTTTAGGAAACGCTAATTACCATCAACTTCAAGTTGATGGTAATATGTGCATGCTTTGAAAAATGCACAAAAATGCATTTTTCAAAGTGCCATGTAGCAGCCAGGCATGTGTGTGCTTTACCTTTGCACACTTACCTTTTTTGTGGGGTACTTCAGGGGGCCTTAGGCCACCGGGCACCCTTGGACTTGCATTCGTTATTTGTGATTACCAATTTGATAATCGCAATTAGCGAATACAACACCATTCCTTCCTCTGGGCCTGTAGGCCCATAGGAATGAATGGAGTCACATTACCTAATAGCGATTCGCAATTTCCGAATCGCCTTTCACAATTTCCGAATCGCTATTAGGTAATATTAAGGAATCACTAATTGTATTGGGATTCCTACATGCCTAGCAATTTGAGATTCCCAACTAGCGAAACGGTAAAATTTGCTATTTGGGAATCGCAAAATGCAGGCTTGATGCATGTGCCCTCCAAAAGTTGCAGAACATTCGCAAAAGTTAGATTGTCGCCTTTTCGTTGCTGATGGCTGTATTTGGGGTTTAACTAGTACTACTGATGGAAAAATAGAGAAATAATACTGTAACAGAAGGTGTCGCTTTTTGTCACATAATGTGCTTTTCTTGCTGCTTCATTAAGTCACATAATTCTGTCCTCCACTGTCACATAATTACAACGTTCCTGCAAATAGTACACTAAAACTGAGGAAGGCTCAATAAATCTAAAACCGTTTCTCCATACCAAATAGTGGTTGTGCACTGAAGTACTTCGAGCTTTCATAAAGAAAGGCATATAGCACCACCTACTGGAAAAATTAGAAATTATAACACGCATCTTAAATTCCAATCTTTTTCATTGAACTTTTCTGACACAAAGGTTAAACAGTACATATGCACAGAAGTACAGTGGCAAAATAAATAAATATACAGACAGACCTCATCAGCACTCTTGGAGTAGGGATACAGAGAGGGGGTGAAGAGGAGACTTGATAACACAGTTGCCATGTTGTCACTTTATCATTTGCAGACAAAAAACACACATTATAGGTTATGAAATTCTTGGAAAACGTAGTGTATTTGGTCGTAGTATCAAAACATCACAATAGTCAAGATCAAATAGTGAAGAAGGTATAATAACCACTGCATGTGTCTTGAATAATTTCTGGAGTTAATGGGAGAACCAACAGTGCACTTGATATAGTAGGTCTAATCAGTGGTGGCTGGTGACATTTGAAAGTGGTGAGGCGTAAATACTGCACTGTGCGAGCGAGCGACCTTTGGGGAGTTCGGGGGGTATTCTCTCCTAGAAATTTTTGAAAAAAGAGTGTGCAAATGGTGCATTCTCAAGAAAATTTGAGAAAGAGGTGCCTTGGCAAACACATCTCTGGGAGTAGCCAGACAAGTCTCTTTGCACTTGCACAGATACATCACTCTCTCTGCATTCACGTAGGCACAGCACTCACCCTGCACTCATTGACCCATTACTCACCCTTCCCTGACACACCACTAAGCCTGCATTCACCCATCCACTTCACTCACCCTGGACTCACACAGGCACACTGCTCAACCTGCACTCACACAGACATCACTCACCCTTCGCTGCACTGCACTCAATAGGTTTAATTTATTACAACCTGTCTAGGCCTGACATTGCTAACAGACTACAGTAGAACCCCCATGCTTCAGCAATCCCCAGGGAAGCCCATGTAACATAACACCCTACAACACAACTTAGTCATAACAAGTACCCACTGGCCACCTCCACGTTTAAAATTGTATTACATATGCAGTCTGATCACCTTAAACACAACCCTGACCTTCTGAAAGCCGAGAAGCGCTATTTCAACAACCAGTTTACTTCCCTTCTTGCGAATAGTGGATGGCAAGCCTTTTACAGGGTGATAGGGCTGGGGAAGGGGTACAAAAGGGGGTGGTGATGAACGGAGCATCTGAATAAATCAAACACTCACACCCAGTCAAAAGATCTGGGTTTAATCCATCACCGTTCTTTAGCCCACTCTGCCTCCCCAGTTCAGACATGGCCATATGCAAATCAGTCTGACCCGGTGCCTCATGGGAACAGTCTAGCCCGAACTGCCAAGCCATGTCTTCCCTGGACCGGAAACAAGCTTCCGAGAACCGGTTTCTGGCATTCCAGCCATCTTCAGCCCGGCTTGCTTGAATTGAGTGGCAAAGTGAGCAAGGGACTCACGTCTGAGCATACCCTGCCACACTTATGGCGGACAAAAGCGGTACAAAAGGGGGTGGTGATGGACACAGCATCTGAACCAATCAAATACTCACACCCAGTCAACAGATCTGGGTTTAATCCATCACCGTTCTTTAGCCCACTCTGCCACCCCAGTTCAGACAGGGCTGGGGAAGAGTCGGTCATGGCATGCATGGCATACCTGTGTCTCCGGAGAGCTAGACAGAGCAGGACGAATAGCTGTCAATAGCGGAGCAGGTGCAGTGTTTCACGTGGCAAGAGCTGCAGGCCTCGTTCTGGTTATCTGGTGCAGTGGGGCCTCCTTCGATAGCAAACACCATCAGTGTAAGCATCTATCAAGAGAGCAGTGTCCTGGGCTGTACAGTGATCAAAAGTGCATGTACTTCAGGAAATACTGGAAAACCCAGGTTTTGAAACTTGCAACTTCACTTCGTGCAAAATATAGGTTATTAATGAAAAACATCGGGAAAAGGCCCGCCCTCTACTCATTAGACACATGATGGTATCACCAAACGAGTTTCTTTAGTGCCTAGTCAATGATAACAGTTTTTTGTGCGCTGTGCCTCAAAGGCATAAGGCTGCAGTAATCGGCGCTATTCAAGATGTTATTCCCATGTCACTGCCAGGCAGACTTGCTTCCTCCACGCTGTGTGACCTTGACCAGCGCCACGGCACTGTGCCAGAGCTCTGCAGCCATATAGCACACAGTAAGGATTGCTTTTCGTGGCAGTGTTCAAAGAAGGTGTGTGTCCACAGCACGCCGAGCGCACGCGTTCTTCAGATCCTAAAAGCCACATTGACGCGTGTCAAGGGCGCCAGAAGAGGGCATTGATTCATCGCGCGCTTTGTGACCAGACCAGCACTAGAAAAGCTGCTAGTGCTACCGCATGTCAATGTGCTCCGGGAGGTGCCCCTGGCAAGGCCACAGAGATAACGTTTCCCTTACATCCAGTTTTCAGCCTTCAATAGCGCACCCCTGAGGTAACACGGTACCGTGTTAGTCCCCATTTGCCTTTCATGAGGTCTCATGCTCAGGATTCAAATGGCCTTTTGGAAAGTCCTCTGGCTCCAAATTAGTTTTTGAAATCCCCTGACAGATGCTTTGCACCAAACGGGAAAAGTGTCTTTAAATGTTGCCACGTGGCTCTGCCAGGGTCGGCAGCTCCCACGGACCCCTGCGTGTTAGCTGAGAAACCTAAAATCATGTCCTTTTGCCCACACGGGTTTCCCCAGCACAGTGAAGTCTCGTCCTAAAAACATTTGTGCCTCGCATGCATCACAATAGTGGGCGAGGGGGGGTTGTCGCACGGGGGTGGGGGCCGGGGAAATTCAGAAATAAATATAAAACTAACACTTACCTGACCGCCGGTCCGCGCCACCTCTTTCTGCTCCCCTTGCCGCCTTCATGAACGGGGCTGGAGTGGACTGCCAGCCCCTCTCAGCCAATCCTGGTGCTGCCAGCAGGGCCAGGATTGGCTTAGGGCATGTGCCCACCGCACGCCCATTAGGAGACCTAAGGGCTCCTAATGGGCATGCGCAAACAAGGGCAAACACAAGTGCGCATGACTGGGCACGGGCTAAAAATTTGCCCTCTGTCCCCACTCAAGCGCACTTGTTGTGCTGCTGCCTGCCCCTGGTGATGGGCTGACAATCATGTCAGTCAACATGACCCCAGACCGCCCACCCCCTTCAGTCTCTGAAGGGGGTGGGCGGTCGGACGTCATGCTAACTGACATGATTGTCAGTTCTCCCTCGGCGTTTCTGAACTTAAGTGAACTGAGTCAGTTTACTTAAGTTCAGAAACGCTGAGGGAGCTGCGGGCGGCTGTGGGCGGGGGGGCTACGCCCCCACCACCTAATGGACGCACCGCGTCTGGGTCTAATACGGCTACGACTTGTGCAGAAACCATACACAGCGGAGTAAAAGGTACAAAAGACCTATATGGGTGGTGAAGGAATAGAAGTAGGATTGTGTTGAGACACAGGTATAAGGTTAACCAGATGTGAAAGTGAGTGTCTGAAGAGAAAATAGCTCTCTCCTGAGATATTAGCTTACGGTGAATTGTAGTTAAGTAGCTTGGTATCCACTCCAGTGAATACCAAATTGGTCTATGTGGGGAGCACCAAGGTGAGAGTTGTAGAGTCATATTGTCAGCACCTCTAAGGAAGGTGATCCATTCTTGCCACATTCGGAAGTATATCGCTTTGAAGTTTTTCCAGTTATGCAGTATAAATTTGCATGCTAAGGTAAACATTAGGTCCAGTAGATGATGATCACCATCAGACTTCAGCTGAGTGTCCAGAGGGCCGAGGAGAATTTAAGAAAACTCTTGTGTGGGAGTAATGTTGAAAGTGTGTCCAATGCAATCCAGTATTTTACTCCAAAATATATATAAGATCGGCATTCGAATAGCATGTGTACTAGATTGCTTTCGTGTTTCTCGCAGTTCCAACAATTGAGTCTATGAGTCCTATTTTAAAAAGCTTAGAGGGTGTCCAATACGTTCTATTGATAATCATGTATTTCGTTTGAGACAGAGTTGGTGATATCTTATTAGAAAAGGGGGATTTGTTAATGTAATCCCAGTCGAACACCACATTCCTAGGGCCTTATTTATGAAGGCCTTGCGTCAGTTTTGCGCCGCTGGTGCGTCACTTTTTGTGACGCACCAGCGGTGTAAAAAATGCGCCCCGTTACGCCATATTTAAAAAGTGACGCATCTAGCTAGATGCGTCACTTTTTAAACCCCTGTGCCACATTATACCTGCGTCAGGTATAATGTATGCAGAGGGGGCGTTCCCCCGCAAAAAGCCTCGTAATAGTGACGCAGTGAAATCTATGAGATTTCACTGCGTCACTTTTAGGACGCTGTTGCGTCAAAATCTTGCGCCTGCCTCACAGCAGGCGTAAGACTGACGCAAGCCCTTTCACATGGGGCTTTCCCCATGTGAAAGGACGGATTGCTGGAGTTGCGTCACTTTTGTGACACACTCCAGCAATGCGTCAGTTTTGCGCTTACAGATACGTCAGAAATACTGACGTATCTGTAACTCCTTGCGACATGATGCGTCATACATTAAATATGACGCATCAGGAATGTCGCAAGGAGTGAGCAGTGAAAAGTGACGCATCCTGTTTTCACTCAGCGATGCGTCACTTTTCATAAATGAGGCCCCTAGTGTTCAGTTCCGATTCCCATTTTAGTTGATTGCGTGAGAGGGATTTGTTGTGGTTGGGTAGCAGAAGCTTATATATGCCTGAGACCATGTGGCCAGTTCTAAGTAAGCAGCCTAATAAGTTAGGGAGAGACTGAGTTATCGCCTTGAGAGATTTTTTTGTGATAGGAACTTTGAAGTGCAGTAGTTTGTAGAGACCCAAGTTTTTCAGGTTGAATTGGTTCTGCAACACTGAGAAGGGTAATGGTTAAGAGCCTTGGTAAATGTCTTTTAGTAGATTAATGCCACTACTCGCCCATTCTGACCAGAATATTGGGGCGCCGTTAATTTTGAGTCTAGAGTTGTTCCAGAAGGAGACAAGATTATAGCTTTGTAATTTCACTTCTGATTGGGTATCTAGGTGGTAAGGGTGTTCTTTGTGTTTGTATTATATTCCTAGAGTGTGGTAGGTGTAATGTGTGCATAGGGGACATAGCCACAAGTGGTGCATTCTTAATGAGAGATCTTTCTATGGCTAGCCATGATGGTTCGTATGCTGGGTTGTTAATGGACCAATGAGCTATGCGGTCTCTGGAAGTGTCAGAAATGTTTGCTGTGTCACTTAACCTTCTCGTAGAGGTAAGCAGTTTGATAATTCCTGAAGCTAGGCAAGCCAAGACCACCTTTGTTTTTAGCTAGATTTAAGTTTCTTCAGTGAGAATCTGGGTTTCTTCCCTTGCCGCGGGAAATTATTAAAGGATGTGTCCATTTTGTTTAAAAAGTCCTCAGATAACATCATAGGCAGCATGCTGCTAAAATAATTAACTAATGTGGTTCTGGGCATGTTCTCTATGCAGGCTGTAATGCACAATGCCGGAAGCTCCGCAGTCAAGGCAGGATCTGCACATTGCCATTCCCCATTGCGGAGATCCTGCCACGAGTGAGAAGTTCCCACCATGACTGCAGGGGCGTAACACAGGCCCCCGCAGCCCACGCGGTGATGGGGGGGGGCCTAGCTCCAAGAGGTCCCCTCAGCACTGCACTCGGGCCGAAGAGCTCCTGATTGAGCCCAGAGGGGGCCCCCCTAAGTACCGTGCAGGGAGGCCCCATCACTTTTCGTTACGCCAGTGCATGACTTCAGAGGCTCTTTGTGAATCAGGCTCTATGTGAGGCGAGACAAAGAGTCACAGGATGCCCCGGTGAGAACCAATGAGCTATGCGGTCTCTGGAAGTGTCAAAAATGTTTGATGTGTCACTTTACCTTTTCTCACCTGGCCTTTCTGTATTATGCTGTCCCCAAATGGGCATGTAAGTAGGATACGTGCAATTTCGTGTTCAGGTTTGCTCTGTATTTTGTCATGCTAATGGTTGCAGTGGTTGTCATATTCCCTTGTTTCATGTGAAGTAAATTTCCTATGTCCTAACCCAAGAAGTTGAGTCTGTTGCCTTTGTTGAAAAAGAGAGGACTGCACAGTTTGTGTAGACCCATCACCGTTCCACAAGGGGGCGCACTAAAGGAATTTCAACTGCTGACTTACAAAAAAGATCGGGGATAGCAAAAAAACTGAAAAACATGGGTATGAAAAGGGTGGAAAGAAACTGGACAAAAACTGTCTCCAATATGCAGGAAATTCAGCAATGACACTGGAGCACATCTGGCAGACTCTCCGCCACCACGAAGCCGTCAGGGGCGTAACACAGGCTGATGCGCTCCCTGCAGTGCCGTGGGGCCCCCAACCCATCACAAGGCCTCTATTGAGCCTAAGACCAATACGGATGTATGACATTACAACGCATGCTTTTACAACGCATGCTTTTACAATGCAAGTTTTACAGCACATACCTTTACAACGCATAATGTAAAAGGGTGCTAAATAGTGAATAGTTTAATTTACTGTTCCAACTCCAGTCCCCGTGGACACTAGGGAAGGTGTTGAATAGTAAATTAAACTTATTCCCTATCCTAGAGCGCCCTCCAGCGCAATGCGTTGTAATGGTTTGCGTTGTAAAAGTTGCGTTGTAAAGGATGTTCCCCGTGAGATATGGGAGACTTGGGGGCCCCAGATCACATTATGCAGGGGAGACCACCATTTTGTGCAATGCTGCTAGAAGCCGTAGTAGGGGCAAAAGTGTTCAAAACTAACACCAAGTAACATAATATCACACACTGATCTATCTGTGCAGTGAGAGCTCAACCTGCTCATCTAACCCAACCAGGGATCAATGAGGTTTGGGGTCTAGAGAGATTAAAATACATGGAAGCTGTACCTTTAAATGTAAACAGGTGGCAGGTGGCTAGTTAAGAAGACCCTCTGGGAGAAGCCCCACTGGAGATTGGAGAAGTGCCAGCTATTGAAGGAGAAGCAACTGTTGGCAGGGCCGGTCTTAGCCATGGGCGGCATGGACAGCTGCCCAGGGCCTCGCGCTCAGGGGGGCCCCGCCGCCGGCCCCACTGTTGCGGGCAGCGGGAATAAATAAATTATAATCATGGGAAAAGTGCTGCGCAGTGCGCACTGCACTCTACAGTGCCAAACTACACAGCAATGGAGAGTTTATCGTGGAGCCTGCTGCCCCCAACAGTCTGTTGGGGGCAGCAGGCTCCACGATAAACTCTCCATTGCTGTGTAGTTTGGCACTGTAGACATTTCTCTGTTTCGAAATAAATGTCAGCTGTGCCGTGCCTATGTTTGTTTCTAGGTTCAGCAGTATCATTGTAAAACTATCTTTTCTTGTTGCACTTTGCACAGACTTTCCTTATAAAGAATACGATTACTTAAATTAGTGGGAAATTCTACTTCTCCTAAGAAGGCTGCAAATACTACTAGCAAATGCTGATGAAATACAAATCTTCTAGTATGATAAAAATTAAACACATATATTAGAACCAACAAATAGCCTGATCAGTTAGCAATAAGCTTGATTATTCTGAGCCTCAGGTACCTTTGCTGCAGCCATAATCTAACAATGTGATAAGAAATTCACTTGTTCTTAGCCTATATTCATAATTAGGGCTCTCAGTTTTATGGTATTTATTTTTTTGACATTTCCATCTGTATTTATCCTTTTTTTTGTCAACTTTATCTGTATTCGTCCATATTTATTACGGGTTTTGTGAAAAAATAAAGGTGAAACTGGTATATTTCCATGTCTATTTAAGCAAAAACTATGCAGTCATGCTTGAATACCTGCCATCTTTCAGTGATATGAACACCCGCAGAAGATAAATCAATGCATTTATATGAAAATATGCAGATTTAGTATCAGCCTTGTGTATATTTACTGCTGTTCAAGCCTCTTTACTTCTTTTTTAATCCCCTTACCTATGAATCCACTGAGTTATTGGCCTGGCAGTCATGGCAAAGTGTATTTAGAATCATTCAAAAAGCACCAGATTTCCATTTTTATCCACATTTATAAATAAATACATTCAAGCAAACAAATGGTTTTCTGTCTGTATTTAGCTGTAAAAATGGAAAACAGGGAGCCTTATTCATAATAAAGAGATATCCTTCTCCCTTCTTTCAAACGATTGTTTATTCCCACGTGTATTTACTCCTAGTGGAAACGTAGTCTTCTTTACAGATAGATTGATTGCAAACACATATTATTTAAAGTGTTATCTTACTACATATAGGCCCAGACTTACTATGCCATTGTGTTGTCCTTGAATTGACGCAAGAACAAAGCAACTGCTTCATCAAGATTTACAAAGCCACGCAAGGGGCGGTTAGGGGCGGTTTGCGTAGTTGTGTAAAGAAATGCAACAGATTACTCTACAGAACATTTCGAGCTGGTTGGCATTCCATGGGCAGAGCATGGATGTTCTCGGGTATCCACCCATGGATGGGATGCAAATCCAGATTTACCAAAGTTTGTAAACCTGAGATTGTGTCAATCGGTACTCCTCACAGAGGATGGCATAGTGAGGAGAAAACTCACCTAGGGCCAGATGTAGGTAATCTCGATTTGCCTACTCTTAAACACCGAATCATACCGATTTGGTATTTAAGAGTAGGTAAATGGGATGTAGGTAATTTCACTTTTGAAATTACCGAATCGGAATGATTCCTATGGGCCTCCAGGCCCATAGGAATCAATGCCAATTACCGAATGGGTAAATACCGATTCGGTAAAATTACCGAATTTGCAAGGGGGACAGGGTGTCACTTTGACACCCTGTTGCACCCCTCAATTGTGCATGGGTGCACATGTTGCTGGCATGTATGTCTGGAACATGGCACGTTTTTTAAAGCAAAAAAAAAATGCCCCTCGAAGGGTTTTCATTATTTACCACCAACTTTTAGTTGGTGGTAAATAACGAAATCTTAAACCCTTGTAGCACTGATTACAGTGCTACCTACATGTTGAATTACAGAATCGGTAATTTTACCGAATCAGAAAAATTACAAATTCGGTAAAATTACCGATTCTGTAATTTAACATGCCCCTACATCTCAATATCCAAATACCGGTCGGAAACGTCCGACCGGTATTTGGATACCTACATCTGGCCCCTAGTCTTTTCCTCTTCTTATGCATGATGCATTTTGCATCATTCGTACAATGAGGAAAATTGCACTTTGAATTGTTTTTATGCAGGAAGGTTTACCTTACTGCACAAAAGCAATACTGCCCGCAACGCAGGCACCTTTGCAGCATGGCACATGAGTGACTGCGTAAGCGCTAGGCAGCACAAAGTGTGCCACCACTAGGAGGCAGTAGAAGTGTGCCAATATATGAGTTTCTCTCAGCACAGTAACTTTGCTTGCTGCCCTGCATGAAACATTACTAAATATGCCCCCAATGGTTATGAGGATATTTACTGCTTGTGCATGTAATTGCTGGAGTGTTTATATCTATACACATGTTATTGGAAATTACGTCATTGATGACATCACTGATGGCATTACGTATTACATCATAACAGACATCCTCTGTGACATCAAAATGGCAAACAACTGCTGAGTCCAAGTGTTTGTTGACAGTGGAAATGTAGCGTTGAGTCTATATGTAGCCTTTTTCTGACATCTAGCGGTTAAAAGTGATATTGCAGCCTTCGAGAAATACACGCCAGTCCGTGCTGCTTGTCTCTTGAACTACAGCAGTCTTTGTTATTTCTAACGGATGGCACTGAAAATGACGTCATTGATGACATCACTCGGGCCATTACATTTCATATCACCAGTGACATCATAGTTATCACTGACCCCACAATTCCTCTTAAGGCCATCTGCTTGCTGTGCAGATACAGCTTGCTTCTAGTTGTATAGACAGCAAGGACATCATGATTTTGAAAGTGGACCAACAACTTTCAAACTACAACTAATATGTGTTTTAAACATGCATATACATATATATGTGACATGCCCAGCCATGAAAAAGGAATGTGGTAAAGGAGACAGCAGAGAAAAGGCAGGGATCTTTGCAAGAGAGCCCAGGCTAGGACAGGGTCAGACAGGGACAAAAGATAGGCATGGGCACCACAATAAAACTGGCTCCCATTAGCGAATCATATAGCTAAAAAACGTGGACTGCAAATTGGGCCATTTTGAACTTGTGAAGACTTGCTCATTGGGTATTTTGCAAGGTGTGGGAGACTGCATGCATGGTTGTTTGCTGAAGGCATTGTTTGTGGTAATATCAAGGAAATCAACAGTAAAAAAACGGCCACCTGACCATAAATAAGGCCCACAAACTGCTAAAAATATCCACCCACATGCTGATCTGTCATACATGCCCATTGGGCACTGCCTGATGCTCCAATAGGCCAGTCCGACCCTGGGCAAAGACAACAGCAGGGGGAAGGAACGGAGTAGGGCATGGAGAGTTTGTGTCCGAATCGTTTCCTCTGACACAGTGCCAAAAACCACCCCTGGAGGTAAGTCCCTTTCTCCTTGTGGATACTGATTAATACTAACAAAAGAATGCAGGCAGGGAGACCGCTTCATGGGAAATCAATTTAATCTAACATTGGTGAATGTAATGTATGTGCATGGCTACTAGAACATTTTGAGATGTTTGTAAAGCTAAACTCAGAGACATTAATACCTCTCCAGTTTGGGGGAGCATGGAATTAGAACCAGGCGCGCAACACCCATTGGGCTCACCGGGCTTCAGCCCCCCCCCCCCCCGTCGCCTCCTCTGCCCGGGCTAAGTTGACACGCACTGAAACGATGCAAGAAGGCTGCGCATCCGATCCGAGAATGATATTTATTATGCCTTCTGAGAGGCCCAGCAGCCCGAGCCAGACAGCCAGCCTCAAACAATTTCAGTGAGTGAACCCCAAGGCCCCCACCTCTTGTTTTCCTTTAGAGTGGCGCTGAGGTGAAATCCTTGCCTGAAGGCAGGGATTTCACCTAAGCACTTGATGTGTTCAGCATGGGGTGTGAAGATGTGCACAGCAGGGGGAAAGGGCTGGTCAGTGCAGGTGACGCTTTTCCTTTGTAAAGGAATCCCTGCTGGCATCATAGCCCAGGGTGTGCTGTCTGCGCACTTGTATAAATGTGTATTCCATACAAGTGGACAGACAGCAAAACCCTGGGCTATGATGCCAGCAGAAATTGGGGGCAAGGGTGCCAATTTTTGATTTTCTCCTCAGGAGCATTTTTTAAATGCACAATCAAATAACGGTTGTTTTTTCCCTCTTTGAGCGTTGAAAACTTTGGTGTGCACTCCTCTAATGGACAGCCTTAAAATATATTGTAAATCAGAAGTTTATTTCACGTGACAGTAATATGAACCAAGCTATCAAGAGAAAGTGAACGATTCCCTGAATTTCGTAGAATAAAGCCCACTACGAACGTATGCATTTAGCTCAATAAATGTAATTTATATAGCAAAAACATAATCTAATATTATCAATTAATATGTCACTCGAAGGATTACTTGCAAGTGCTTTTCTAGAGTTAATTAGAAAACACCTTTATTTTTGCTGTCGTGGTGGCAGTGGTAATGTAGGACTCAATTCATAAAGATTTTGCTACGTGTACATGTGACTTTCTCGTTTACGTACTCCTACATCCCAAATGTGAGCAAGGAGTATTGCTGTCCTACTTTTGCCAGGAGTACTACAAGAGTAAGCCCCTTGGTATATAGAATTAAAGAAGAGCCTTAGAGAAGTGTACGCTCTCAAAGTTGTCTTTCTGACCTGGTCTCCTCAGATCCTAATAAATAGACAGGAGCCCTCGACTCTCCACAAAAGTTCACTGACAGGAAGATGAGGACCCACTTATCGAGGAAGAAGTGGCAATCACTACAAAGTAGTGTCACAGACTCTTAACAGAAAAGCTGCTTACATTGCTCGGCTTACATTATGCATATGTATTGTAAGTTTGTAGTGTTCATTTTTTGGGGTGCTAGTGGGTAACTTTAGGGTTCAGGGTGGGTGTGGGTTTTAGTGTGCCAGGGGGCAATTTTAGGGTTCAGGGTGGGTTACGGATCGGGGTGCCAGTGGGTAATTTTAGGGTTCTGAGTGGGTATGGGTTTTGGGGTTCCAGGGGGGTAATTTTAGGTATCCGGGCGGGCATGGGTTTTGGGGTGCCAGGCGGTAATTATAGGGTTCAGCGTGGGTATGTGTTTTGGTGTGCCAGGGGTAATTTTAGGGTTCAAGGCAGGTATGGGTTTTGGGGTGTCAGGGGGCAATTTTAGGGTTCAGGGTGGGTATGGGTTATGGGGTGCTAGGGGAGAATTTATGGTTCAGGATGGGTATGGGTTATGGGGTGCCAGGGGGGGAATTTATGGTTCAGCATGGGTATGGGTTTTGGGGTGCCAGGGGTCATTTTCAGGTTCAGGGTGGGTATGGGTTTTGGGGTGCCATGGGGTTAATTTTAGGGTTCAGCGTGGGTATGGGTCTTGGGGTGCCAGGGGCAATTTTAAGGTTCCAGGGTGGTGATTTTAGGGTTCAGGGTGGTAATGGGTTTTGGGATGCCAGGGGGTAATTTTAGGGTTTGGGGTGGGTATGGGTTTTGGGGTGCCTGTGATAATTTTAGGGAACAGAATGGGTATGGGTTTTCAGGTGCCAGGAGTAATTTTAGGGTTCAGGGAGGGCATGGTTTTTGGGGTTCCAGGGGTAATTTTAGGGTTCGGGTCGGTATGGGATTTGGGGTGCTAGGGGGTAACGTTAGGGTTCAGGGAAATAATGGGTTTTGGGGTGCCATAGGGTTAATTTTAGGGTTCAGGGCGGTATGGGTTTTAGGGTGTGAGGGGGTTAATTTTAGGGTTCAGCGTGGGTATGTGTTTTGGTGTGCCAAGGGTAATATTTGGGTTCAGGGCAGGTGTGGGTTTTGGGGTGTTGGGGGGTAATTTTAGGGTTTAGGGTGGTAATAGGTTTTGGGGTGCCAT
Source organism: Lissotriton vulgaris (assembly GCF_964263255.1). Taxonomy (NCBI): domain Eukaryota; kingdom Metazoa; phylum Chordata; class Amphibia; order Caudata; family Salamandridae; genus Lissotriton; species Lissotriton vulgaris. The sequence continues at coordinate 1,641,097,464 of NC_141695.1, forward strand.
GGGGTTAATTTTAGGATTCAGTGCGGGTATGGGGTTTAGGGTGGGAGGGGGAGCATTTTAGGTTTCATGGTGGGTGTGGGTTTATCAGGTGTCGGGGGACAATTTTAGGGTTCAGGGAGGGGATGGGTTTTGGGGTGCCGGGGGGTAATTTTAGGGTTCAGGGTGGTAATGGGTTTTGGGTGCCAGGGGGTAATTTTAGGGTTCAGCGTAGGTATGTGTTTTGGTGTGCCAGGGGTAATTTTAGGGTTCAGGGTGGGTATGGGTTTTGGACTTGCAATGATAAACATTTCACAAGCACATTGTCCTCCTATAGAAGCAATTGTTGACGAACTGGCGAAAAAGGGTCGTCGCCTTGAAATGGCATTGTGAAAATTGGTTATATTGTGTTCCTAAAGTGCTTTGTAGTAAAATATATTAAATTGGTCTTTTAATTCAGTACATTCTGTTCCTTTTTCATAAGACAATAGGACATAAATGCATCAAACTAACACAAATGTGTGCTCTAGTTGTTGTCCAGTTTCAAATGCAGAATTCATCACGTTTTCTCCGCTTGACCTGAGCATTAATCGATCCCGATTATCTACCATTTTAGCCCCGCCCCATTTTTTTAACATTAGCCACGCCCCTTCATTTGCCATGTTAGCCCCCCCCCCCGAAATTAAGACCTAGTTGCGCCCCTGATTAGAACTCCATGCAAAGAGGTTCCAGGAACAAAATGTATTCTCCGGATCAGGGGTCTCATACCTTTTCTGTATTGATAGCTACTTATGTTCAATGAAACTCTTTGAGAGCTACTAATATTATTAGCATTGTAACATTGGCCACCATATGCAAGGTTTCTAGCAGTTTACTACCAGCGATCAACTCAGTGCATCAGGCATGGTTGCCAGCAGTAATCTAAAAAAGGTTTTGTCAGTATGAAATGCCTCTATATGGGTAAGCCATAGATGCAATGCCTCTACTACCAAGGTAATAACCTTTGTAAAAAGTCTCCTCAATGCCACATGACTTATCACTCAAATATCAGATTTTAATATATTTTGGAAATTCAGCCATTTTCCTTAAAATATCAGTTCATGATGTCTGAAAATAAACACATTTTCATCTCAAATACACACTCTCAATTTTGGTATATGTAAACTATTTCAGTCAAGCAATAGCTTCTAAGTTAGTAGGGTTGGCTACACACAGGAGAGCTACTTCTAGGTAGCGGGAGAGCTGCCAGTAGCACACTAACTACATGTTGCAGAAGCCTCCTCTTGATACACATCAAGGAGCAGAATAAAGACATATCAAACTGGCAGTGATAAAGATAGAGCAATGTTAACACAACTAAAAAGACTGAAAAATGCTTTCTAAGCAAGATTTAGCAAGACAAAGAATTATTGGGACAAGGGCAGCGTTCGCAGGGTCTTCAGAATTTTCATATCACCATCATATGATAGTCATGAACCCATGATGCTGGAAGGGTGGGCTACAATCTCTGTATCCTGTACTGAAAGAACACTTGAGATTCTTAGAAAATGTGCATGGAGTGACAGAGAAAAAAATCTTTAAAGAAATAGTGGACTGTTGAAGCCAACAAACTGATCAGATATAGAAAAATATAAACAAGACATGCATAAAAGGTTGGATATATTGGAGGATGAGATAAAATGAAGAAACAAAATGTTTGTGAATGATCTGGAAGATTTTGAAACAGGAAAGATCTCCACATTCAATACAATATTTAATGGACCGCATGAGTATGGTAACCACAAAAGAAATCAAGTACTGCATGACAACGTCGCATTGAACAGAGGATCTGACTCTGTTGATGACCGCAATACATCAGAAATTGGGCAGACCAGTACATCAGGAGATCAAGATGATGGAGAAAGGACTCGTAGAAAAGTGGCTTGCTCTGAAGCAATCCTCTCATTTAACTTCTAACCTCGTATTAACTATGTATTGTGTAAACTAATATGCACCACATTTGACATAAAAGACAGAGAAGCTTGCTTACATGTTTGTAACTTGAGCGAAATTAAATTCTAAAATGGCCAATAACGGGAAATCGTTATTGCGAATGCGTCAACTGCATCTAGGCAGTATGACGAGCTATCACTTGGAGGGAATTTCTTGCGCCTGCGCAGACGCTATTAAAATGGCTGCTTGAAAGCTCACATGATTTGCCGAAACTAAACCAAGCTGTTTTTCTAATGCTAAGGCGGGGAAAGCAATAATGATTAAAGGGGTTTAGAGTAGAGATAAGTGGTATACAGTGAAATCATTTCATTTTTAAATTAATATTTGTCTTTCTGACTTTCCTATTAGTATGCATTTGGGCCTCTCTTATGGATCCAGAGTCTATAAGCCACCTGACCTCTGCACATGCATGGTGTGATTGAGCCCGAAGAAGTGATGTGACTCTTGAACGCAGTCCAAGGACGCAAAAGATACATACCCTGGGAACCAACTCCACAGTCCTCTGAATGAATGGGAATACCTGAAAATGATACCTTTGTGTCTAATAAAATGTGAATACGGGTGGGAATAAAGGTTTGTGAATAAAAATTAAGGGGTGAGATCTTTAAACAATAGACTGATAGACTAAGATGAAAAATAAGCATGGTGTGATGATCATCCCCCACTTGCCTGTCCAACCAGAGTTAGTATTTTTACGATATTGAAACAGTAATGGTACATATATAATTGAGGTAATCTTAGTTAGTTAGTCAGACTGAGATTTGCTGAGAGCATGAGACTGGCATGATGCCAGAGTGACGAGAGATGCTGAAGAAGAATCGAATGCTGAACCAATTACTTTAACTCATTATTTAGAAGAAGATCGCGGAAGAATCTCGAGGAGGAAGAGAGGGGTGCTACACAAGCATTGGTGTTAGAGAGGTCATCTATCCTGTCCTGAGTCCTGTCCTGAAGCCTTTGTTGCCTGATCTTTCCCGGGGACCCTTTCCAGCTCCTTGGCCAGGGGTTTGGTTTTTCACACCTTCCTATGTAATTATACTTTCATGAATGTGTCTATACTTTTCTCTTTATCCTCTCCTTCCTGAGCAACGTCATTGTGTAGTATGATATATTTGTTTGATTGATTGATTAATTGAGTTTCTCTTCCTATGAGTGACGGAGACTGTACTGTACTTTGAGAAATATTTCACATTAAATAATTTAGATAAAGATTTAAAACTTTTCCCGAGTCTGTGATTATTTCATTATAATAGAAAATAATGTATGTCATTTCACCATCAACTAGTTCAACTAATGGTCCATCGACCAGAGGAACGATCTGTTTGATCAGTGAAAAGATTAGTTGAGAACAAGAGATAACTAATCGTGAAATGATAAAATCACAAAACCTTGACTCCAGTGGTTAGCGCCAAGCTGTGGGTGAATTGTGTGTTTTATGAGCCCAGGTGAGTATATGGTATTGAAGTATCTGTTGTTGGTTAACCTCTGGATCAGTTTTCTAGTAACAGAGGATGGTTTCGATCCATCCACCCTAACCCGACTCCAGTACATTATTTAAGGTACTGGTGTCCCTAAGGTGCACTCTCATTTGGAGAAATGGGCAACGCCGCATGGCCATACCCAAACTGCAGCCCCCAATAGGTCAAGGAGGACTTGACGTCCTATCCCTCGAGGTGTACATTTCTGCTGCCTTATTACAATGGCTGTCTTGCTGGATAGTGGGGTGCTATTTCAATGAGATATGCAGTAAGCGGGGAATCCTACAGGTATCCACAATCCATGGCTTTCTCCTCCCAAGGATTTTACCCCCTCTCCCTGGCCAATATAGGTTATGTTGGCCCATGAATGCATGGCCCATATTCACCACATTGCGCTGGGGATCCCAGCATCCACCCCTCTAGTTGGTCTTCCCCACTTTCTGAACTTTTACTCTTGTTGAGACATGGCACCCTGGTCGGAACGCTCACTGCTTACACTGAGCGACATCTTTTCTGACTGACAGTTTCTCTCATTTGACCAATTGACCACAGACTATGATCTCCCCCAGGGCAATTTCTCCTACGTAGACCATTTAGTGTCAGATGCCGCACCCTTTGTGACTTTACAGAAGTGGAACCTGCCACACACCCAGTAATACAAACAGTACTTACCGTGGAAGATGGGCAACACCTTATCACCTGGGTATATATGGTCATCCCCGACCTGTTGGTAGCTACCCTTGTGGTGCTCTGCCGGAGATGGGAGGAGGAGTTTGGCTGGGAACTCCATTACAATGAATGGGGACAGGTTCTAGAATTCCCCCAACATGTTTACTGCAATTGCCACTTTAAAAATATACAGTTTTTTATACTCCATAGAGAATACTTTACCGCAGCTCAGCTAAACCGCTATGTTCCTGATATAAGAGTGGGCTGCTCACAATGCCAGGCCCTAGATGCAGACCTTACCCACATGTTATGGTCCTGCCCCGCACTGCATGACTATTGGCACTCCAAACATAATACCCTATGAGAGGTCACTGGATTGTAGGATATAAATGCCCGAGAGGCGTGCTCCTTAGGCATCTTCAAACGCTGAGCACGGCATAAGGTACGTATACGCTTTTCATACCTAGCGCTCCTCCTAGCGAAAAGTGCACTTACCCTTCTTTGGTGCTCCCCTGTGGCCCCACTGGTGGGGGACTGGCACAAAGCAGAGCGTAAGTGGGATGCGGCTGAGGAAGACGAGCTCCATTATGAAGAAGTTCGTAATTTGAGCAAGCATTCTATCTCCCTCCAGTGGGCCACTCTCCTCTCCCAATTCTCGCAAAGAGTAGGAAACGAAGACCTCCTCTCATGATTTGCATGCCCTGGAGTGGGGCTTCTATATCTAGACGACTCACTACATGTCCCGTTGCATGTCCCTCCCTCTGGGCCGCTGCAACCCTGACCCCACCTACACACTCGGCACAGACAAGTCCTGCCACAAGCTTCTGGCGCTTCCACCCCTTTACTGCCCCAGTTCATGGACTCCCCCCGGTTGCATTATTATGGCAGTACACTCCCACCATTCCAATTGATTCCTGACTGAGTCCTCCTGTGTATTATTGCTTCATCTGCACCTTGTGTCATGCTTTCATGGCCGATGCACTATTTGTGATGTACACAGTTCAATTCTGCCGCCCTAGTGGGCTCCACCAACTGCAACTGTTGTTTATAAGTAAAACCCAATAAACACAATTTTCCAATAAAAGAGGTGTTACTCTGTCAACTCTGTCAGAGGCCAGCAAGAAACTCCTGCAGGAGAGATAGTCACAGATAAATCTCAGAAGCCATCTCCATCTCCAATCTGCTGTATAAAAGAGCACCAGGAGATGATGGATTGATGAGTTTTCCATAATTACTAAGGCACTGGTCATCCCACTACCGATGCTGCATTTAAAGAGGTGGTGGAGGTCTCTGAGAGACATAGGGCATAATTCAACCAAGCCATCATTTCGTGGCAACGTAAAAATGTTGGCCAACTGCATATGAAAGGTGATACCAAGAGCTTATTCAAGACTCCAAGGTGGCCTTTGTGTTTGGTAGATCCACCAACGTTCTCTGGCCAACATAATGTGGCAGGTAAGGGATGATCTGACATAGACAATGGCAATTTCCCTTGGCATAGACAAGGCTCCTGACATGTTCGAATGAGACTCCCTATTTTGAACAATCAAAGAACTGGTCTTGGACCAGAATTTATCATCAGGTAAAAATGATTATACACTAAACCAATAGCACAACTCAACTGTGGAGGTTTTCTGTGGAGTACGTTTATCATTGTTAGAGAAACAAGGCATGGGTGTTCTCTCTCCCCATGATCGTTCCTAATAGTTTTGGACCATGTAGCAGGAGCTATGCCCCAAAATGTTACCATAAAGTGTGTCTCCGCGAGAGCCAAATGTTCTGAGATCATGCTATATGCTGATGACATACTCCTTACCCTTACAGAATTCAAAGATTCCAGATATCAGATAAATTAAAGCAAACGTGAGGTTGTGCATATATCCTGGGGACTACATGAGCAGCAGTGGATGGTTTTGGATTCAGGTGATTAGCATTAAACCTAGACTGTCATGTCAATCTTGTTAATAGAAAACTGTGTAGTATGACTTCCAACAACCTATGCCCACTTTTTGCAGAAACAGGTAACAACTTTGCCCGGGGTTTGTCCCTGCAACTGCATTTATGGAGATGTATAAGGATCGTGAAAATGATTATGATGCCAGCTTGTTTGCCATGCTTCACCTATGGGTTTTTGCCACTCTTTTTTTAATCAAGGAAAGGTGTATCAGGGAATTACTCTAGGAAGGATCGAAACATAGGGTTAAGACTGCCAACCTTTATGTTCCCACTGCTTCATATAGGATACGCCTTATCAACATGGACATCTCCCAACTAAAACTCTACCTCTCACAGTTGGTCTTCTTGACTCCTGACATTTTGGATCCCCAGAGGTGGACTTTCAGAGAAAGCTTGTGTCTTAGGATGCTTCCTGGACTTAATGTTCTGTTTTGTAGAGGTCCCTCGTGAAACACAAACTTGCCTCCAATGGTCAGAGCAATATTACATGCTGTAATTTCTGCTCACAAACATCTAAAGAAAAAATCACAAAGTGTACATGCAGTAGTTCTCATATTGAGAAATGTGCATTATGAATTGAGATTGTCCATTAGTCATTTGGTCCTCATGGGCTGGAATCAAATTGAAGACCTGTTCTTAGATGATTCTATAAAATCCTTCACGGTTCTGTATTCAGACTTCAGCCTGCTACTGTCCAGAAGTGGAATTACCACCAACTCGCACACTGCATTAAAAGTCAACATGGTGTGCTGGTCCACAGAAGATACAAAGACACAGGTAAGTGTTGAATCCAGCTTTAATGTAGTTAGTTAGCTCTATCAACTGAACACTTCCTCTCAATCAATCAATCAAAGACATTTATAGAGCGCGCTACTTACCCGGAGGGTCTCAAGGCGCTTGGGGGGGGGGGTGCTGCTACTGCTCGAACAGCAGGTCTTGAGCTTCTTCCTGAAGGAGAGGTGGTCTTGGGTCAGGCGCAGGTCGGTCGGGAGGGAGTTCTAGGTCTTGGCGGCCAGGTAGGAGAAGGACCTTCCTCCTGTTGTTGTTCTTCGGATGCGGGGGACGGCGGCGAGGGCGTGACTGGATGATCGGAGATGGCGTTTGGGAGCGTAGAAGTTGATGCGGTTGTTGATGTAGCTCGGGCCTTGATCGTGTAGGGCTTTGTGTGCGTGGGTGAGGAGACGGAAGGTGATTCTCTTGTTGACGGGGAGCCAATGCAGGTCTCTCAGATGTCCGGAGATGTGGCTGTGTCGTGGGATGTCGAGGATGAGTCTGGCTGAGGTGTTCTGGATCCGCTGGAGTCTCTTCTGGAGCTTGGCGGTGGTTCCGGCGTAGAGGGCGTTGCCGTAGTCCAGTCGGCTGGTGACGAGGGGTGACTGTCTTCCTGGTCTCGGTGGGGATCCACCGGAAGATCTTCCGTAGCATGCGCAGGATGTTGAAGCACGACGAGGAGACAGCGTTGACTTGTCTGGTCATGGAGAGGGAGGAGTCCAGGATGAATCCCAGCTCTCTCAACTGCTTCTGACTTTGAAATCGCTATATTCCAATCCACACCACATAATACTAGAAGTCTAAACCCACGGTCTTCTAGTATCTTCCAGTCATGAGACGCTGAGACATAACATACAGTCCCTGCCCTTACATTCTACACTAACCGCCACTTCTCTCTTACTTCAGACTATGAGGTCTGTAAGAACATCTGTTACTAGTTGGGGACGATACAAGTATAAAATCCAGGTGCATTAAATATGCAATTTCAAAAATGTACACCAGGGCTCAACCTCTGCTATCTGTGGGACAGAGGAGACAGGCTTATGTTAGAAAAAGTGTGTAAAATATTTAGCAGTACCAAACCAATTAAAAACTCAAAACAAAACACAATAAAAATTTCACAACCAATTTCTAAGAATCAAGAACAAAATTTAAGAAAAATTATTTTAAAAATGACTAATAACCAATTAGGGAACCAGAGATATGTACTTTTAAAGTTTTTTTTAAATAAAAATCACCAAGAAAAAGCATATGGGTATGGTAGACCAGGATGTTGACACAAGGTGACACCGACCATAATGCTCCTGAGGCCGACTAAGCCTAGTACAAGGGTCCGGTCAGAGTAGTTACTTTTTTGGAATTGAAACCCTCCAGGCGAGCAAGGTTGAAGGCTGTATCTGACAAAACCTTTCAAAGTTGTATAGAAGTTGGATGAGATCCTGCTGAAGCTGATGTTTTAGTGGGAAAATCTCTCAGATGGAAAATTCTAAATTTGTGCCCACCAAAGTCCTATTGTTAGCTGGACACTTTCCACACCTTTAGCTAGCTAAGAATTTTACTTTCAAACTTCGGGGCATATTTACAAGGGCTTATCGCCACAGGAACATCACTTTTTGCAATGCTTCTGTGGCGATAAGCCCTTTGTCTTCTTTACAAGGTGGCATCAGGCCACTTAACGTGCCCCCTGACCTTGTAAATAAGGCCCCCTTTCACTCTACTCTTAGCGTGAAAGAGGCAGGCAATGAGTGTTGCGGTGAGTGTCCCGTCGCAACACCCATTGATTCTGAAGCTGCCCCCTATTTTCAACAGTGGCATAAATATGGGGCTGCCCCAAAGACCAGGAAAAAGCTGATCTTAACATGGCGAAACCAGGAAAAAAGTTTAATGTCTCCTCGTTTTTGCTGTTTATGTGTGTACTGCATTGTGAAGCACACCTAGAAACAGCAAATCACCATGAATGTTTGCTTATATGCAGGAAGGTGACCTTTCCTGCACTTAAACAATCATTAAAAAAATGACGAAATGCAACGTCTATGTGTACTGCACAATGCAGCACATATAGAAGTTACAAATCACCATTAGTAATTGTTTATGTGCAAGAAGGAAAACCTTCCTGCACATAAACAATCATTTCCTCAGCACAGGCACCCTTTCACTATGGTGCAAGGGTGCCTGCATTGGTCCTAGGCAACTGAATATGAACACAGAGAGATGTGCTGTACCATAGTAAATACGCTACATCCCTGATTTTGCAGAACGGCGTTGCGTGGCATTAGCAATTTTTGCTTAACGCCACACTTCACCATTCACTTGTAAATATGCCCCTTAGTGTATTTTTTGGAGCTCAAAATCCTCCACTGGAACAAGGTTGAAGGCTGTATCCAGTGAAGTTGTGCCAAAGTCAGATACTTTGCCAAGAGGTCTCACTTAAATCTCTGGAGGTATGTAACTCGAAATTTCTCTAAGTTCAACTTTTTCCAACTTTTTGGAGTAGCTTCTCCTCGTCACATTCAAGGTTCCCAGGACTTCAAGAACAGCACTTCAGGGCCAGGATGCTCAACAAAAGAGGCCCCGGCCGCATCCAGTCACAGCTCAATTGTAACTGGTCACACCAGGAAAAGGGATCTTGCAGCTTTTGATGTCCCTATAGCCACACAGGAGGTGGCCAACAGACCCTTAGAGCCCACATCCGGGTCCTGGGTACAAGTGGAAACAGGTCCATCCATCAGGTCTAAACACAGGGGTGAACATCCTTTATGACGCAGTGTTTACACTGCGCGTCCTTTACTACGCAGCCATTACAACGCAAGTCGTTACTATGACTTGCGCTGGAGGGCGCTCTTGGTAAAGGAATAGTTTAATTTTCTATTCCAACACCATCCCTACTGTTACGTGGGCTGGAGTTGGAATAGAAAATTAAACTGATCCACAATCCAGCGCCCTCCAACACAAGTCGTTGTAACAACTTGCGTTGTAATGGCTGCGTCGTAAATTACCGCGATTATTTTGATTGCGTTGTGCTGACGTACATCCACACACAGGTCACAGACAGTAGACTTCTTCCTCTTCTGTTCATCCACAGGTCCAGATGTGTTCTTCTGAGTGGAAGTGAGGTTCCACTTTTGTATAATTCACTCTCTAACCAGTGGATGGGAGGAACTCCTGGCCACACCCTAACCAATAGGCACAAAGTTCCCAGGCACAACACTTCCCTCATTTGCAATTCATTCTGTTTGTTTTACTGTAATTTATCCCACAGTGCACCATTTCTACTGAAATCTGCTCTGGTTTCAAATTGCTTCCATGACTACTCACACCAAATAGGGATGTGCTTCTAGGCAAAATGGGCTGTAACCATGGTGATTGGAATTATGCGATTCTGCAGCATTTTCCGCATAAACATGGATTTCCCACATAATCCATCATCTGTTGCATAATCCACAGATTTTAACAAAAGGAATGTTTCTTGCTTAAACGGATAAAAAGTTACTAAAATCACAGCGACCCGTGAACCACGTACTGGGTGGCCATATGCAAAGATTGACTGGTCAGCTTTCAGCTGCTTATTATTATATTTCGATGTTAGAATGGTTCTCATGATTTGTAATCTTTGCTCATATAGTAATAACATGGAAAAAATGCCAGAATTACTAAATAATACTATCACAGAATGTGCCGCATAATTAAGATGCATAATTTGCCTTTTTGTGCTGCATAATTTAATCAACCCTGCTGCATACTTTGACCCTACCCTGCCACATAGTTCCAGTATCTCTAGCTATGTCTTTCTTTCTTTGCCTTTAATCTGCTGCTAGCAATTGCCTTGAAAATTTGTTATTCTTCCTACTGTTTTATTGTTCCTCTTGATCTCCAGTACCATTGGAAAAAGGACAAGGGGGCACAAGCTAAGCAATTTTGATTCCTTAAATAGCAATTATTAAGGAATCACTGTTAAGGAATCGCAATTGCTGCACAGATAAACAACTGTTGATATATGTGATACAAATGCAGCAATCCCGGCTGCCCTATCATTAAAGATAGGCACGCATCCTTTTATTGTCGTCCTGCTACTATAATGCTTCCTATAATTGACTTTGATGTGCTAATGCCGTTCCCACGTTTCTCGTCTCTACCAGGACATGTCCCACCAACAGGGTCTGGACCCCAAAAGCTTTACTGCCATCTTTCTGATGTTGACAAAATGGGTACCAAAGAGAAGGTGAGTGGCATTTATCCATGTAAGCATTTGGAGACAATTCAGCGTGCACTATGAGTCATTGTGTGCTCGTAGATCGCTGCATCCTTAATACCAACACCCAGCACTGCCAGTGCCTTCCTGTGGCTTCGATTATAGTAGAGGGTCACACAGTTCTACAGTCTCCGGTTTCACCAGAGGGGCGGCGAATGTCTGTAAAGCAGCCCCAGACAACACAAACATGTGCAGGCGCACCTGCCACAAGGTGATGCTGAATACAGAGCAGCCTGTCCTGCGTTGCGGCCCAGGAGCAAGCCATGGGATGAGCCCTGCTGAGGGCCATACTCCGGGTGACTGGCGGGAAGGGGTCACCTTAGAGGCCACAAGCACCGCCACTTAACGAGTGGAGGGTGAAAGCAGTGCGGCTGGCGACCCCATCCACCTGAGAGCTGGGCCTCCACTGAAAGCTGGGCTGAGTCGGGGTGAGGCTGCACATGACGACAGCCGAGCTGCGACAGCCTGCAACAAAGAGGCGTCGGCATGAAGGGCTGCGGTGAGAGTGAGGAAAGAGGGAGAGAAAGAAGGAGCGACAGGCGCTCTAGAGCGTGTGTGTAAGGCAGACCTGAGCGAGGAACAGCGGAGCAGCATGTGCGCCAACAAGGGGCGAATGACATATGATACAGACAAAGGAGTACTCCTTGTTAGACATACAGGGCGTGAGGGTGAGAGGACATGCGCACTTCGTGGTACTCGAACCTCCCACTTCTCTCTGTACACACAGGGGGGGGACCGGTAGTTCAGAGGGAGGTGCCAGGCGAAGACGTGTCTGTACTTTAGAAGCAGCTGAAAGAGCACTCATTGTATTACAGGAAAAGTCGTAGGACCCTGGGTGTACAGACACTGGAACTCTGTGTCTGACCGGCAGGCCAAACACAATTCACCTCTCTGCACGTGAAGGTCCCTCCCTAGGCGAAGCTTGCTTGACAATGACCACAGATGCTAGTGATGTGACAACGCCCGGACGAAGAGAGCATAATATAATTCGACACTGAGAAGGTAGGCATCTTTACAACGTGGAAGAACTTAATAAAAACGGGTAATGTGCAGCTGAGCAAGAATTCAGAGCTTTCTTTTATGCACCAAAACATGGGTTCAAGGCAGGGGTTATTTGGCAAACACAGTCAACAGAGTGTTATGGTCTTCAGCTCTCGGACACCAAAACAACAAGCAGCACTGAAAGCGATCGCTTTCGCCATCGCTATAGTAAAAAAAAAAAGCCTGTAAGTGGTGCGCGCGCGCCACTTCAGGCATATGTCTTCAATTATTGCGCCTGTGTCGGCACGATAATTGATGACATATGGGGCTTTGGTGCGCGTAACAGACACCAATAGGCCATGGGCGGAGCTACGTGGCCATCTATGGCCTATTGCGTGTTCTGTTTAAAAACAACACGCACTCGAAGCCCAATCAAAATGGACCTAGGAAATAACACGCACGAGCTACGTGGAATTTCCAGGTCCATTTTGTAAAGCCCCTACAAAATGGCTCGCCGACGCGAGCACTGCTACGCAGTGGATCACGAGGGCTCGCCCTAAAAAGACCTTTTCCTAGCGAAAGTAGGTTTTGGCATTCTCAATTACTTGCGATTACCTAAATTGCAAAGGTGTTTAGGGAATCGTAATTTGAGATTCCCTAATGCCGATGCATGTAGCCTTTCCTAAATGCGAACTTTAGGAAACGCTAATTACCATCAACTTCAAGTTGATGGTTATATGTGCATGCTTTGAAAAATGCACAAAAATGCATTTTTCAATGTGCCATGTAGCAGCCAGGCATGTGTGTGCTTTACCTTTGCACACTTACCTTTTTTGTGGGGTACTTCAGGGGGCCTTAGGCCCCGGGCACCCTTGGATTTGCATTTGCTATTTGTGATTACCAATTTAATAATCACAATTAGGTAATACAATACCATTCCGTCCTCTGGGCCTGTAGGCCACTAGGAATGAATGGAGTCACATTACCTAATAGCGGTTCGCAATTTCCAAATCACTATTCACAATTTCCGAATCGCTATTAGGTAATATTAAGGAATCGCTAATTTTATTGGGATTCCTACATGCGTAGCAATTTGAGATTCCCAAATAGCGAATCGGTAAAATTTGCTATTTGGGAATCGCAAAATGCATTCTTGATGCATGTGCCCTCCAAAAGTTGCTGAAAATTCGCAAAAGTTAGATGGTCACCTTTTCGTTGCTGATGGCTGTATTTGGGGTACATGAAGGGATGAAAGAAGTAGCCAAGTGGATGAAGCACAGCCGTCTGAAACTGAATTCAGACAAAACAGAAGTCCTTATCCTGGGTACCTCCCCCTCCGCCTGGGACGACTCTTGGTGGCCAGAGGCCCTTGGAAAAGCACCCATCCCGACGGACCACGCACGGAACCTGGGCGTCATCCTGGACTCCTCACTTTCGATGACCAGACAAGTCAACGCCGTTTCATCATCTTGCTTCAACATTCTTCGCATGCTCAAAAAAACATTCCGCTGGACCCCCACCGAAACTAGGAAAACAGTCACCCACGCACTGGTCACAAGCCGACTGGACTACGGAAACACCCTATACGCCGGTACCACCGCAAAACTTCAGAAAAAACTCCAACGCATCCAGAACGCATCAGCCAGACTCATACTAGACATCCCGCGTAAAGACCACATTTCTGGTCACCTGAAAAACCTCCACTGGCTCCCCGTCAATAAGAGGATAACATTCCGCCTCCTAACCCACGCACACAAAGCACTCTACGAACTTGGTCCCGAATGCCTCAACACACGACTTTCCTTCTACACCCCCTCCCGCCAGCTACGCTCTTCCAACCAAGCCCTTGCTGCTGTACCTCACATCAACAAAACCACCATGGGAGGAAGATCCTTCTCCTACCTGGCGGCTAAAACCTGGAACTCACTTCCCATTCACCTTCGCCTCACTCAGAACCACCTAGCATTCAGAAAGCAACTTAAAACATGGATTTTCAACCTGTAATTCCCCACCCTTCTCTAAGCGCCTTGAGAGCCTGAGGTGATCCATTCTTGCCACATTCGGAAGGATATCGCTTTGAAGTTTTTCCAGCTATGCAGTATCAATTTGCATGCTAAGGGAAGCATTAGGTCCAGTAGATGATGATCATGATGGGACTACAGCTGAGTGTCTAGGAGAATATATGAGAACTCCTGTGTGGGAGTAATGTTGAAAGTGTGTCCAATGCAATCCAGTATTTTACTCCAAAATATATATAAGATCGGGCATTCGAACAGCATGTGTACTAGATTGCTTTTGTGTTTCTCGCAGTTCCAGCAATTGAGTCTAACAGCCTGATTCATCAAAGACCCGTTTTGCGAGTCTATAATAGCGATTCATAAGGAATCGCTATTACAGGCCTGCAAAACGGGATTCATGTAGGAATCGCAAAAAAAAAAAATGCGATTCCTACATATTCTTTATTTGCGATTAGCAAATTGCTAATCGCAAATAAGGAATAACTCCCCATTCATTCCTATGGGCCAAAAGATCCATAGGAATGAATAGGGAGCAATTTGCTAATCGCAAATAAGATAGCGATTTAAAGGGTGCCAGGGGTGTCCAAAGGACACCTTGTAGCACCCCTTAAATGCAAATTTAAACAGGTGTTGCGCACACACATGTCCACAGGACATGTGTGTGTGCAACATGCAACTTAGAAAAATGCTTTTAAAAGCATTTTTCCAAGTTTTTGCTATTTACCACGAGGTTTGACCTCGCGGTAAATAGCGGGCCGAAATTGCGAATTCGCTATTTAAAAGTGAATGATGAATTGCATTTAAGGAATCTCAAATAGAGATTCCTTAAATGTAATTCCTCGCAAAATAGCGAAATCGCTATTACCGATTTTTGCATTTGGGATGATGAATCCCAAATGCAAAAATTGCACTCGCAAAGGGCCAGATTCTCAGAATCTGGCCCTTTGCGAGCGCAATTCAGCTTGATGAATCAGGCTGTTTGAGTCCTATTGTAAAACGCTTAGAGGGTGTCCAATACGTTCTATTGATAATCATGTATTTCGTTTGAGACAGAGTTGGTGATATCTTATTAGAAAAGGGGGATTTGTTAATGTAATCCCAGTCGAACACCACATTCCTAGTGTTCAGTTCCGATTCCCATTTGAGTTGATTGCGTGAGAGGGATTTGTTGTGGTTGGGTGGCAGAAGCTTATATATGCCTGGGACCATGTGGCCAGTTCTAAGTAAGCAGCCTAATAAGTTAGGGAGAGACTGAGCTATCACCTTGAGAGATTTTTTTGTGATCTGAACTTTGAAGTGCAGTAGTTTGTAAAAACCCATTTTTTTTAGGTTGAATTGGTTCTGTAATACTGAGAACGGTAATGGTAAAGAGCCTTGGTAAATGTCTTTTAGTAGATTAATGCCGTTAATTTTGAGTCTAGAGTTGTTCCAGAAGGAGACAAGATTATAGCTTTGTAATTTCACTTCTGATTGGGTATCTAGGTGGTGAGGGTGTTCTTTGTGTTTTGTATTATGTTCCTAGAGTGTGGTAGGCGTAATGTGTGCATAGGGGACATAGCCACAAGTGGTGCATCCTTAATGAGAGATCTTTGTATGGCTAGCCATGACGGTTCGTATGCTGGGTTGTTAATGGACCAATTGGACCCCTGCTCGTAGAGGTAAGCAGTTTGATAATTCCTGAAGCTAGGCAAGCCAAGACCACCTTTGTTTTTAGCTAGTTTCTTCCGTGAGATTCTGGGTTTCTTCCCTTGCCGCAGGAAATTATTAAAGGATGTATCCATTTTGTTTAAAAAGTCCTCAGATAACATCATAGGCAGCATGCTGCTAAGATAATTAACTAGCGTGGTACTGGGCATGTTCTCTATGCAGGCTGTAATGCAGGGAAAGTGTGCATGACTGTTTTGGAAGGCCCGAGAGGTACGACCAAACAGTTATTGCGAGATATGCGCATGTGCGGGCACGCGCACATGCGCAGTTTTCTCAAGGATTACCCAGACGGTGAGGAAGAGGAGAAGGGCAGCACAGGGACGCCGCAGCACAGGTAAGTGGTTTTTAATTTACTTGTAATTAATGTAGAATTAACAGGTTAATTGGGGGGTCGAGGCGGGAGCTGGCCAACTCTGCTCCGCTGCGGAGTGTGCAGAGATTTGCAGAACGCTGAGTAGGCAAATCTCCGCACACTCCGCGGGCAGAGCGGAGTTCTCCAACCAGGCTTAGGAGAGTGTATATACAGCCCTAGGGAGGGGCTCCTTTGTTACATGTCCATCAGGACAGTACACATGCTTTTTCTCTTTGTCACAATGTTCACATTTTTGCTTTCCTCTTGTCCAATGAATAAAAATAAATGCTGATCCCCAAATAAAGAGTACTGGTGGGCTACACCTGCAAATACCTACTAAAAATTAATAAATCCGTGTATGGACTGATTAGTGAGTGTATTTTTTAGCAGAATGTTGCCTAAGAAAAAGGATCCAATGTTACTTCATATTAATAACCAAATATTGGTCAATTTCGTTACGGACACCAAAGATCCCTGCACAAGTCTACTAATTTTATTGGCAGTAAAAGAATGAAATTCGGCCTAGAAATGTTTGGATAGAGCCCATCAGCATTTGCGGGTGGGCTTCATTAGTTGCTCCACCATGGAGGGGCGGGCCCTGAGAAAGTAGGCCAGGCCCGGAAGTGGTTATGCAGCTTAGGGGATGGGGCAGAGTAAGACGTTATAAAAGTGGGCTGGCACCTGGTAGCCCCCTCAATGTCCCCTGATGTGCTGCGACACAGATGTGACGTCTGAAGTTTGTCTTCCACCGGAGGGTTGGCAAATTAGTTTTACTGCGAGTTTTACGGGAGTCTTGTTTGAAAATTAAGCGTATATTAGCCAATTTGGCACATTACTTGGCCCAATACATTAGGTGGGGGGGAGGGCGGATTTGCCAGTGACCCATAACAGCAGTGATTCTTGATGGCACTGTGTCCATCAGTTGTCCACCAGGAGAAGCCTTTCAGGGGTGAATCACCCATTGAAAGGGGTGGCGGACCTGCCAGTGGCCCTACACTTCTAGCCCTACCGTGGGTACCCCAGAGATTATGGGCCTGAGTCACAAAGAACCTCCGCACACAATGCCGGAAGCTCCGCAGTCAAGGCAGGATCCTGCCACGAGTGTGGAGTTCCCACCATGACTGCAGAGGCTCTTTGTGAATCGGGCTCTATGTGAAGCGAGACCAAAAGTCACAGGATGCCCGGGTGAGGATCAATATGCTATGCGGTCTCTGGAAGTGTCAGAAATGTTTGCTGTGTCACTTTACCTTTTCTCACCTGGCCTTTCTGTATTATGCTGTCCCCAAATGGGCATGTAAATAGGATATGTGCAATTTCGTGTTCAGGTTTGCTCTGTATTTTGTAATGTTAATGGTTGCAGTGGTTGTCATATTCCCTTGTTTCATGTGAAGCACATTTCCTATGTCCTAACCCAAGAAGTTGAGGCTGTTGCCTTTGTTGAAAAAGAGAGGACTGCACAGTTTGTGTAGACCCATCACCGTTCCACAAGGGGGCGCACTAAAGGAATTTCAACTGGTGACTTACAAAAAAGATCGGGGATAGCAAAAAAACTGAAAAACATGGGTATGAAAAGGGTGGAAAGAAACTGGGACAGAAACTGTCTCCAATCTGCAGGAAATTCAGCAATGACACTGGAGCACATCTGGCAGACTCTCCGCCACCACAAAGCTGTCAGGGGTGTAACACAGGCTGATGCGCTCCCTGCAGTGCAGTGGGGCCCCCAACCCATCACAAGGCCTCTATTGAGCCTAAGACCAATACGTATCTGTGAGATATGGGAGACTTGGGGGCCCCAGATCACATTATGCAGAGGAGACCACCATTTTGTGCAATGCCGCTAGAAGCCATAGCAGAGGCAAAAGGGTTCAAAACTAACACCAAGTAACATAATATCACACACTGATCTAACTGTGCAGCGAGAGCTCAACCTGCTCATCTATCCCAACCAGGGATCAATGAGGTTTGGGGTCTAGAGAGATTAACCCCTCTCATGCTGGTGACAAACCCCAGCCGTCATGCCCCGTGGTGGGCGTGTGCTGATGACGGCTGGGGTTCGTCACGGCCCCGCCCTGTTCTTTTGTTTACCACACAGCGGTAAAATCGCGGCCGCAGCGAAGGGGTTAAAATACATGGAAGCTGTACCTTTAAATGTAAACAGGTGGCAGGTGGCTTGTTAAGAAGGACCTCTGGGAGAAGCCCCACTGGAGATTGGAGAAGTGCCAGCTATTGAAGGAGAAGCAACTGTTGGGGGCAGAAGGCTCCACGATAAACTCTCCATTGCTGTGTAGTTTGGCACTGTAGACATTTCTGTTTCGAAATAAATGTCAGCTGTGCCGTGCCTATGTTTCTTTCTAGGTTCAGCAGTATCATTGTAAAACTATCTTTTCTTGTTGCACTTTGCACAGACTTTCCTTATAAAGAATACGATTACTTAAATTAGTGGGAAATTCTACTTCTCCTAAGAAGTCTGCAAATACTACTAGCAATTGCTGATGAACTACAAATCCTCTAGTATGATATAAATTAAAAAGTATATATTAGAACCAAATAAATAGCCTGATCAGTTAGCAATAAGCTTGATTATTCTGAGCCTCAGGTACCTTTGCCACAGCCATAATCTAACAATGTGATTAGCAATTCACTTGTTCCTAGCCTATATTCATAATTAGGGCTCTCAGTTTTATGGTATTTATTTTTTTGACATTTCCATCTGTATTTATCCATATTTTTTTTGTCAACTTTATCTGTATTCGTCCATATTTATTATGGGTTTTGTGAAAAAATAAAGCTGAAACTGGTATATTTCCACGTCTATTTAAGCAAAAAAATATGCAGTCATGCTTGAATACCTGCCAGGTTTCAGTGATATGAACACCCGCAGAAGATAAATCAATGCATTTATATGAAAATATGCAGATTTAGTATCAGCCTTGTGTATATTTACTGCTGTTCAAGCCTCTTTACTTCTTTTTTAATCCCCTTACCTATGACTCCACAGAGTTATTGGCCTGGCAGTCATGGCAAAGTGTATTTAGAATCACTCGATTTCCATTTTTATCCACATTTATAAATAAATACATGCAAGCAAACAAATGGTTTCCTGTCTGTATTTAGCTGTAAAAATGGAAAACAGGGAGCCTCATTCATAATAAAAAGATATCCTTCTCCCTTCTTTCAAACGATTGTTTATTCCCACGTGTATTTACTCCCAGTGGAAACGCAGTCTTCTTTACAGATAGATTGATTGCAAACACATATTATTTAAAGTGTCATCTTACTACATTTAGGCCCAGACTTACTACACCTTTGTGTTGTCCTTGAATTGACGCAAGAACAAGGCAAACGCTTCATCAAGATTTACAAAGCCACGCAAGGGGTGGTTAGGGGCAGTTTGCATGGTTGAGTAAAGAAATGCAACAGATTACTCTACAGAACATTTTGAGCTGGTTGGCATTCCATGGGCAGAGCATGGATGTTCTCGTGTATCCACCCATGGATGGGATGCAATTCCAGATTTACCAAGGCTTGTGAACCTGAGATTGTGTCAATCGGTACTCCTCAAAGAGGATGGCATAGTGAGGAGAGAACTCACCTAGGGCCAGATGTAGGTAATCTCGATTTACCTACTCTTAAATACCGAATCATACCGATTCGATATTTAAGAGTAGGTAAATGGGATGTAGGTAATTTCACTTTTGAAATTACCGAATCGGAATGATTCGGTAATTACCAAATCGGTATTTACCGATTCGGTAATTGCCATTGATTCCTATGGGCCTTGAGGCCCATAGGAATAAATGCCAATTACCGAATCGGTAAATACCGATTCGGTAAAATTACCGAATTTGCAAGGGGGACAGGGTGTCACTTTGACACCCTGTTGCACCCCTCAATTGTGCATGGGTGGACATGTTGCTGGCATGTATGTCTGCAACATGGCACGTTTTTTAAAGCAAAAAAAATGCTTTTTGAAGGGTTTTCATTATTTACCACCAACTTCTAGTTGGTGGTAAATAAGGAATTCTTAAACCTTTGTAGCACTGATTACAGTGCTACCTACATGTTGAATTACAGAATCGCTAATTTTACCGAATCAGAAAAATTACAAATTCGGTAAAATTACCGATTCTGTAATTTAACATGCCCCTACATCTCAATATCCAAATACCGGTCGGAAACGGCCGAAAATCGGTATTTTCGGCCGCTTCCGACCGGTATTTGGATACCTACATCTGGCCCCTAGTCTTTTCCTCTTTTTATGCATGATGCATTTTGCATCATGCGTACAATGAAGAAAATGGCACTTTGAATTGTTTTTATGCAGGAAGGTTTACTTTACTGCACAAAAGCAATACTGCCCGCAACGCAGGCACCTTTGCAGCATGGAACAAGAGTGACTGCCTAAGCGCTAGGCAGCACAAAGTGTGCCACCACTAGGAGGGAGTAGAAGTGTGCCAATATATGAGTTTCTCTCAGCGCAGTAACTTTGCTTGCTGCCCTGCGCTGCATGAAACATTACTAAATATGCCCCCAATGGTTATGAGGATATGTATTGCTTGTGCATGTAATTGCTGGAGTGTTTATATCTATACACATGTTATTGGAAATTACGTCATTGATGACATCACTGATGACATTACGTATTACATCATAACAGACATCCTCTGTGACATCAAAATGGCAAACAACTGGTGAGTCCAAGTGTTTGTTGGCAGTGGAAATGTAGCGTTGGGTCTATATGTAGCCTTTTTATGACATCTAGCGGTCAAAAATGATATTGCAGCCTTCGAGAAATACATGTCAGTCCGTGTTGCTTGTCTCTTGAACTACAGCAGTCTTTGTTATTTCTAACGGATGGCACTGAAAATGACGTCATTGATGACATCACTCGTGCCATTACATTTCATATCACCAGTGACATCATAGTTATCACTGACCCCACAATTCCTCTTAAGGCCTTCTGCTTGCTGTGGAGATACAGCTTGCTTCTAGGTGTATAGACAGCAAGGACATCATGATTTTGAAAGTGGACCAACAACTTTCAAACTGCAACTAATATGTATGCCGATATGTGTTTTAAACATACATATGCATATATATGTGACATGCCCAGCCATGAAAAAGGAATGTGGTAAAGGAGCCAGCAGAGAAAAGGCAGGGATCTTTGCAAGAGAGCCCAGGCAAGGACAGGGTCAGACAGGGACAAAAGATAGGCATGGGCACCACAATAAAACTGTCTCCCATTAGCGAATCATGTAGCTAAAAAACGTGGACTGCAAATTGTGCCATTTTGAACTTGTGAAGACTCGCTCATTGGGTATTTTTCAAGGTGTCGGAGACTGCATGCATGTGTGTTTGCTGAAGGCATTGTTTGTGGTAATATCAAGGAAATCAACAGTAAAAAACGGCCACCTGACCATAAAATAGGCCCACAAACTGCTAAAAATATCCACCCACATGCTGATTTGTCATACATGCCCATTGGGCGCTGCCTGATGCCCCAATAGGCCAGTCCGACCCTGGGCAAAGATAACAGCCGGGGGAAGGAACGGAGTAGGGCAAGGCGAGTTTGTGTCCGAATCGTTTCCTCTGACACAGTGCCAAAAACCACCCCTGGAGGTAAGTCCCTTTCTCCTTGTGGATACTGATTAATACTAACAAAGGAATGCAGGCAGGGAGGCCGCATCTTGGGAAATCATTTAATCTAACATTGGTGAATGTACTGTATGTGCATGGCTACTAGAACATTTTGAGAGGTTTGTAAAGCTAAACTCAGAGACATTAATACCTCTCCAGTTTGGGGCAGCATGGCATTAGAACTCCATGCAAAGAGATTCCAGGAACAACATGTATTCTCTGGATCAGGGGTCTCATACCTTTTCTGTATTGATAGCTACTTATGTTCAATGAAACTCTTTGAGACCTACTGATATTATTAGCATTGTAACAGTGGCCACCATATGCAAGGTTTCTAGCAGTTTACTACCAGCGATCAACTCAGCGCATCAGGCATGGTTGCCAGCAGTAATCTCAAAAAGGCTTTGTCAGTATGAAATTCGTCTATATTGGTAAGCCATAGATGCAATGCCTCTACTACCAAGGTAATAACCTTTGTAAAAAAGTCTCCTCAATGCCACATGACTTATCACTCAAATATCAGATTTTAATATATTTTGGAAATTCAGCCATTTTCCTTAAAATATCAGTTCATGATGTCTGAAAATCAACACATTTTCATCTCAAATACACACTCTCAATTTTGGTATATGTAAACTATTTCAGTCAAGCAATAGCTTCTAAGTTAGTAGGGTTGGCTACACACAGGAGAGCTACTTCTAGGTAGCGGGAGAGCTGCCAGCAGCACATGAACTACATGTTGCAGAAGCCTCCTCTTGATACACATCAAGGAGCAGAATAAAGACATATCAAACTGGCAGTGATGAAGATAGAGCAATGTTAACACAACTAAATAGACTGAAAAATGCTTTCTAAGCAAGATTTAAGCAAGACGTGGGAGACTACCTTCTAATTATGGGGACAAGGGCAGAGTTCCCAGGGTCTTCAGAATTTTCATATCACCATCATTTGATAGTCCTGAACCCATGATGCTGGAAGGGTGGGCTACAATCTCTGTATCCTGTACTGAAAGAACACTTGAGATTCTTAGAAAATGTGCATGGAGTGACAGAGAATTTTTTTTAAAAGGAATAGTAGACTGGTGAAGCCAACAAACTGATCTGATATAGAAAAATATAAACAAGACATGCATAAAAGGTTGGATATATTGGAGGATGAGATAAAAATGAAGAAACAACATGTTTGTGAATGATCTGGAAGATTTTGAAACAGGAAAGATGTATACATTCAATACAATATATAATGGACCGCATGAGTATGGTAACCACAAAAGAAATCAAGTACTGCATGACAACTTCGCATTGGACAGAGGATCTGACTCTGTTGATGACAGCAATACATCAGAAATTGGGCAGATCAGTATATCAGGAGATCCAGATGATGGAGAAAGGACTCGTAGAAAAGAGAATTGATCGGAAGCAATCCTCTCATTTAACTTCTAACCTTGTATTAACTATGTATTGTGTAAACTAATATGCACCACATTTGACTTAAAAGACAGAGAAGCTTGCTTACATGTTTGTAACTCGAGCAAAATTCTAAAATGGCCACTAACGGGAAATCTTTATTGTGAATGCATCAACTGCATCTAGGCAGTATGACAAGCTATCACTTAGAGGGAATTTCTTGCGCCTGCGCAGACACTATTAAAATGGCTGCTTGAAAGCTAACATGTTTTGCCAAAACTAAACCAAGCTATTTTTCTAATGCTAAGGCGGGGAAAGCAATAATAGTTAAAGGGGTTTAGAGTAGAGATAAGTGGTATACAGTGAAACCATTTCATTTTTAAATTAATATTTGTCTTTCTGACTATTAGTATGCATTTGGGCCTCTCGTACGGATCCAGAGTCTATAACCCGCCTGACCTCTGCACATGCATGGTGTGATTGACCCCGAAGAAGTGATGAGACTCTTGAACGCAGTCCGAGGACGCAAAAGATACATACCCTGGCAACCAGCTCCACAGTCCTCTGAATGAATGGGAATACATGAAAATTATACCTCTATGTCTAATAAAATGTGAATATGGGTGGGAATAAAGATTTGTGAAAAAAAATTAAGGGGTGAGATCTTTAAACAATAGACTGATAGACTAAGATGAAAAATAAGCATGGTGTGATGATCATCCCCCACTTGCCTGTCCAATCAGAGTTAGTATTTTTACAATATTGAAACATTAATGGTACATGAATATTGTAGAGTATAATTGAGGTAATCTTAGTTAGTTAGCCAGACTGAGATTTGCTGAGAGCATGAGACTGGCATGATGTCGGAGTGACGAGAGATGCTGAAGAAGAATCGAATGCTGAACCAATTACTTTAACTCATTATTTAGAAGAAGATCGCGGAAGAATCTCGAGGAGGAAGAGAGTGTCAGAGAGGGGTGCTACGCAAGCATTGGTGTTAGAGAGGTAATCTATCCTGTCCTGAGTCCTGTCCTGAAGCCTTTGTTGCCTGATCTTTCCCGGGGACCCTTTTCCAGCTCATTGGCAAGGAGATTGGTTTTCACACCATCCTATGTAACTATACTTTCATGAATGTGTCTATACTTTTCTCTCTATCCTCTCCTTCCTGAGCAACGTCATTGTGTAGTATGATATATTTGTTTGATTGATTGATTAATTGAGTTTCTCTTCCTATGAGTGACAGAGACTGTACTGTACTTTGAGAAAGGGTTCACATTAAATAATTTAAATAAAGATTTAAAACTTTTCCAGAGTCTGTGATTATTTCATTATAATAGAAATAATGTATGTCATTTCACCATCAACTAATTCAACTAATGGTCCATTGACCAGAGGAACGATCTGTTGGATCAGTGAAAAGATTAGTTGAGAACAAGAGATAACTAACCTTCTGCTTCACTCGGGAGTGCTGTCCCGGTTTACCTGCTGACCACTACGCCACGTCTCGCGGCCCCCGCTCCGCGGGCGCCGCTCGTAGGTTGAAGACTTTGGCTGGGAGTTGCACTTTTGGTCCCTGCTTGTGCATTGGAGCACCTACGCCCTTGTTGTTAGAACATCTACCCCACACACACGGCCAGAGGCGGGACTGCGAGGACCAGCCTGCTGAGCGGCGCTGATCGGCCGCAGCTGGTCCTCTTCCCGCCCCTCCATCCATTAAAACCTTCGTGGAGTGTGTGCTGCCTGGGTCTCACCTTCTGCTTCACTCGGGAGTGCTGTCCCGGTTTGCCTGCTGACCACTACGCCACGCCTCGCGGCCCCCGCTCCGCGGGTGCCGCTCGTAGGTTGAAGACTTTGGCTGGGAGTTGCACTTTTGGTCCCTGCTTGTGCATTGGAGCACCTACGCCCTTGTTGCTAGAACATCTACCCCACACACACGGCCAGAGGTGGGACTGCGTGGACCAGCCTGCTGAGCGGCGCTGATCGGCCGCAGCTGGTCCTCTTCCCACCCCCTCCTGTTCCTCCCCTTGGTAATCTGTGATAGCCACGCGCACGCGGGACGCGCGCGGGACTAAGGCCGGGGCGAAGACCGGGCTAAGAGCGGGCCGTTTGAGGCCGTTCGAGGACTGAGCGGACTGGACTGGCCCACCCTCTTTCGCCATTTTTCCACGTTTACCCTCTACTGAGCCGAAACAGGTAAACTCATCCGATTACTATCCCATTTTCACTGCTAGATTGGCGATTCCCCTCTTACACCAAAGCTATGTGTACTAGGTTAACCCGGAGTAAGGCTTCCAAAGGTGGCCCAGCAATCAGCGGCCCCATGGATGACTTTATTACCCGTACTAGTCTAGCTGTAGACCAAGAAATATCTAAACTCCAAACTCGGGTCTCCCTAGAATTGGTAGCTGCTAGAAGACTGTCCGATGTCATTGCAATTTCAAAAAAATCTTCCCTAGGCCACATAGCCGCTGCGATTACCCCGGAGCGTCCTGCCATTCCCCATTGTGTAGTCACGCAGGTTGATGTTCACCAGACCCCGATCCCCTCCCCCCTTTCCCCGCCCCTAGAGCAACTATCTAAATCAGACGAAGCGAATCTATCCGTTGCTTCTCGTAACCAGAATGCTACTTTCAACCCACCCCCCCGGCATTTTCTAACGCTACTAGTGGTAAACAACCTAAAAGAAAACGCCATTCCCGCTCTGCCTACTCCCGCAAGAAGGCGAAAATTGCGGTCTCACAACATCTGGCATTGACTAGTGTCCCGGTATCTAACACAAAAGGAGAGCGTACCCCTAGGAAGCAGCCACCAAGGGAGGGAGGGGGAGAGGGGACAGCCGCTGCTTCATCCACCATCATTCTAGAGGATCAGGGCTCACAGGTAGAGGGGTTGGGCAAGAATGAAAGGGAATTTATAGATTTGGTTTGGGAATCCCTCAAAAAACTTCTTTCCCCTCTCGACCTTAGACTCTCACGGATTGAAAACAACTTGCTCGAGATGGAAAAGAGCATTATTGCTCTGGCCACTCTCGGCCTGAGAAGTCTTGAAAACCAGGGTCTCCCTGTAACTGATTCAACACCATTAGCTCCTACATTTCAAGCTCAGCAACCTCCCCCCCCAGTACCAGCCACTGTACGGCCGGTTCCTAAACCGAGGACCGTGGCTGTGGATCAAACTTCCACTGCCACTAAACCTAAGGCTCCTAAGCGGGCTTCCACGCACCAACCAGTAAATCCTAATCCTGGAGTCCCGCCTAGACCCCATCCTAGTGAAGTGGCTTACCAGCCTATCCAGGGCCCTCCTGCAAAGAACAATTTTAGAGGGGGCTACATTGATCTTCCCCCAGAGGCCAATGATTATGTGGTTGTGCTGACGGGTGTCCCCCAGATTGGTAATGGTCAACACGAGAACCACTGGTCTCTGAAAAACAAGATAATGTATTGGCTTAACGTGAATAGACCAATCCCTAATGGCCGGAGAAGCAGAGTCCTGATGGTTCGCAGAACTCCCTGGGTGGGCCCCACAAAGAAAACCAGTCCTGGGGACTGTATAGTGGTGACTTTTGACGATCCACATACGGCACAGCATATCTGTTCTTGGCCCAGTAGTGAAGGGTCTTCTGTCATACCTAGGCCGCTGTTCTCCTTCTACCCACCACGCCCCAGACATAACCAGGTGGATGACTGGTCATTGGTACATCACCATTCGTGGAAGAGTCATCCTAACAACCATAGGGATTTCCTCTCACATTGGAACGGCCTTCCAACCTCAAACAGGTTTGGTGGCCTGGAGGAGGTAGATTGACTTCCTAGGCAACCTGCTTATCATTTAATGGGAAAAGCACCGCCACCACAGGTCCTAGGGCTTCTAGAAACTCCCTGTTTGCTAATTGAACCTCTAGCTCCTGACCCTCCAGCAGGTCCAGTAGGAACACCAAATAGTTTGTTTTTTGATGGGGGGTTGATTGCTCCAAGCATTTTAGACCTTCAAGGTGTGGAAGATCGGCTGGTTTCACCCTGTATGTTACCCCTGTCACCCACTCAGACTGTCTTAATAGAGAGAAAGCTGTCCGGGGCAGGTATAGCTCTTAATTACCTTCAGACTGAGCCACTACCAAGGCCATCCAGAGCGGCTGTGACCAATCCACCTACACCTGTCTATCTTCCTAAGCAGTCTACCCCAGGTGAACCCTTGCTAAAGATTCTAAGCTGGAATGTGGCAGGGCTTGCCCGTAACTTTGAAATCCCCGAATGGAACGCTTTCCTAGAACCCTACAACATCTGCCTCCTACAGGAAACCTGGTGCCTAGAACCCAGGTACAGAGTAGGCTTTTCAACCTACTTTGTCCCAGCTTCCCGACAACATGGATCCAAAGGTCGCCCGTCTGGCGGCCTTCTTATATGGGTCAGCATTGCTCTAGGTTTAAGTGTAAGTCAAAGGACTACCCAATCTCCTGACCTCCAGAGGATAACTATACACTGCCAAGGGGGAAGGAACTTAGAAGTATTTAATCTTTATTTGAGGGGCGCCAGGGGTGGGGCATCATGTCTAACCTCAACAGGATTAAGCAGCGATCTAGCTGCTTGCAACATCGATTCCTATGTTCTTCTTGCAGGCGACTTCAATTGCTGTTTTGAGCCATTGGCTAGGGAAGACATTTTGGATACCTTTGATGAGGATACAAGGAGAGGTATCCCTATCCTGACCCTAGACCCGATTCCCAAATGGACGCAAAGTGCGATAGACATCAATGCTCTTTGCAGGGAACACAACCTGAGACCAACAAATGGTCGATCCAAATCGGATTCTATGGGTGCACATACGTACAACAGGACGGGCCACACCTCCAGAATTGACTTCATCATGCTGAATTATAATCTCTGGTCATTCCATCAAGACATGGAGGTCATAGTGTCTTGTGATAGTGACCATAACCCTCGTTCCTTAACCCTTACTCCTCCTTGGCAGGTGGGGAACCAAGACAAGACTGTCCACAAGTGGAAATCATCCCATGAAATTGTTCCCTCAAACTGTGGCAGGCGCCTAAAGTGGGCAAAAGCAGCAGCGGACGAAGCAAGGATGGCGCAAGCCGGGACCATCTTGTCAGTGGTGGAGCCTCGGCTGGACGCTTTAAGTCCCTCCAGAGACTATAGCGGCACTGAGTGATTTGTTTATTATTCCTCAATCCAGTGCCAGGGTTGTACCAAAAGGCGTTTCCAAGGCTAGAGACAAGTGGTATTCCTCCAAATGTCGAGCTGCTAAGGGGGAACTTATCTCTGCAGTAAAAAATAAGGACCCAGTTAGTATTAGAACCGCGAGGAAACTTTACAAAAAACCTGTGGCTGAGGCAAAGGAGGCTCACAAATTTAACTTTTGGTGGGAGCTAGTAGAGGCAAGTACTAGGAAAGATTCCAAGGGGTTTTGGGATTTGCTGAGAGCCAGGGATAAGCCCATTGATCAACAGATAACTTGTAATATCCCTGGTGACGTCTGGTTTGCCCACTTCTCCAAGCTATATTCTGCTCCACTGGGGGCACCTTATTTAAGTCTGGGTTCCTTGCCCAGTCCCACTGTTGATCTTCCATTCAACGACGGCCCCTTTACCAGCCAGGAAGTAGAAAGGGCAATTAGGTGTATTGTATCCAATAAGGCTGCAGGCCCTGATGGGATCCCGGGTGACTTGCTGAAGAACTACCCATTATTGTGGAGCAGATTAATTGCTTCACTCTTAAATGAGGTTTTGCTGGGAGGCTCTCTCCCTGACTCATGGAGGGGCGCTGAAGTCGTCCCTATTTTTAAGAAAGGCTGTAGGGACGACCCAGCCAACTATCGCCCTATCAGTTTGCTGGACTCAACTCAAAAGGTTGCGGGCAAAGTGGTACTGGGTAGGATTTTGCAGTGGGCAGAAGAAAACCAGATCTTGTCAGATTTTCAAGCAGGTTTTAGAACAGGGACAGGTACCATCGAGCAGACATTTCGCCTTCTAATGATATATTGGAAAGTGGTGGTGCTGGGAGGGGGCAGTTTGTACTTAGTCTTTATAGACTTGCGAACAGCCTTCGACCTGATCCCAAGAGCCCTATTGTGGAATGTCCTCGATGGGTTAGGTCTACCCTCTTATTTGCTGGCCTTGCTTATAAAATTCCATGAAAACAATTTTGCCCAGATTAGATGGGGTGTCCAGGGGGAAAAAACATCTCGTATCCCTGTAGATAGGGGCGTCCGCCAGGGGTGTGTGCTTGCCCCCACTCTGTTCTCTCTTTACGTTAACGGAGTGGTGGAGCATCTCCCTCAACATCCATCGGATGCACCTTCCCTGGCAGGAAGGAAAGTTCCGACGCTCCTATTTGCGGACGACACCCTTCTAATCTCGAAATCACCAGCGGGCATTCAAAAATTGCTTTCTAGTTTCAAGGCTTTTTGCGACACCAAGGGCCTGGCTATAAATATAGGCAAGACCAAATTCCTTGTCCTTAACCCCCCCAAGAAATCTGTTGTCCCTCCTGCTCTAGACTCTGTTCCACTCGAAAGAGTCAAAGAATTTGACTATCTGGGCATACGTCTCTGCGACACTATGAGTTGGAAGGCACACCACCAAAAGGTGTTTCTGACTCATAAGAGGGTCGCAGGTGCCCTGCTCAAAGAACAACGTGCCTCATCTATAAAACCAATTGGGGCACTATTAGACATTTATAGGGCAAGGGTTGTGAGCGCAGCACTGTACGGCGCAGAACTGTGGGGTATTCAGAGAGTTGACACCTTGGCCCACCTCGAAAATAACTTTCATAAAGATCTTATGAGGCTACCCCACAGTACCCCTACAATCCCCCTCTTGCTAGATGCAGGCACCCGCCCAATATGTGAGCAAGCAAAACTACGTCCCCTTTTATTATGGTCCAGGATATGGAATGTCCCTGAGCTCTGTAGTTACGCAGACGCCCTAAGTGAACTTTTGTCCCTTTCGGGTTGTTATAAGGTAACCTGGCTCAGGGAGGTTAAACGGCTTCTCTATGAGTTGGGTTTAGGAGACGCTTGGGTCAATAAATCAGCACCGTCAAAACAACTGCTAAAGAGGGCTTATTGGACATGGGTGGACAACGAGAGAATGTGCAATCCAAATCATTGTAAATCTGCTGCCCAGTTTTTGCTAGTTAAGGAGCTCCCCTATAGGGAACCCTATCTGGATTTAATCCATAACTCGGGCGACAGATCACTGTACTTCAAATTCAGGGTGGGGGTACTCCCCTTAGGACTGTTAACTTCCACCTGGAAACCACCACTACAAACTGTACCATATTGTCCCTTCTGTGACTTAAGGGTCGAGTCCGTCGGCCACCTGTTGTTCGAGTGCAATGCTTATGCAGCGCCTAGATCGAGATGGTTGAAGCCTTTATGAAGGAGCTTGGGAACGAGATCACATTTGGAAGCCTTACGCATATTGCGTACAGATGCCCGACCCTTTTTTGCCTGCTGTATGGCAAAATTCCTAGGCTGGGCTTGGCGAATAAGAACTGCAAAGAAGTTGTTGATCCAGTAATGTGCTCTCTGCTTGTACTGTCTTTTATAATTCGCCTTTTAATGCATTTTTTTAAATCTCACTGCTGATCCTGTAGGACATTTTATACTGAGCACTGTTAAACTGTTTTTTATTGAGGTATTGTATTGCTTTTATGATATGTTTTATATCGAAATAAAGCTTATTCAAATTAAATAATTTAAATAAAGATTTAAAACTTTTCCAGAGTCTGTGATTATTTCATTATAATAGAAATAATGTATGTCATTTCACCATCAACTAATTAAACTAATGGTCCATTGACCAGAGGAACGATCTGTTTGATCAGTGAAAAGATTAGTTGAGAACAAGAGATAACTAATCTTGAAATGATAAAATCACAAAACCTTGACTCCAGTGGTTAGCGCCAAGCTGTGGGTGAATTGTCTGTTTTATGAGCCCAGGTGAGTATATGGTATTGAAGTATCTGTTATTGGTTCACCGCTGGATCAGTTTTCTAGTAGCAGAGGATGGTTTCGATCCATCGACCCTAACCCGACTCCATTACATTATTTAAGGTACTGGTGTCCCTAAGGTGCACTCTCATTTGGAGAAATGGGCAACGCCGCATGGCCATACCCAAACTGCAGCCCCCAATAGGTCAAGGAGGACTTGACGTCCTATCCCTCGAGGTGTACATTTCTGCTGCCTTATTACAATGGCTGTCTTGCTGGACAGTGGGACGCTATTTCAATGAGATATGCAGTGAGCGGGGAATCCTACAGGTATCCACAATCCATGGCTTTACCCTCCCAAGGATTTTACCCCCTCTCCCTGGCCAATACAGGTTGTGTTGGCCCATGAATTCATGGCCCATGTTCACCATATTACGCTGGAGATCACAGCATCCACCCCTTGATACCTCTAGTTGGTCTTCCCCACTTTCTGAACTTTTACTCTTGTTGAGACATGGTGCCCTGGTCAGAACGCTCACTGCTTACACTGAGCGACATCTTTTCTGACTGACAGTTTCTCTCATTTGGCCAATTGACCACAGATTATGATCTCCCCCAGGGCAATTTCTCCTACGTAGACCATTTAGTGTCACATGCCGCACCCTTTGGGACTCTACAGAAATGGAACCTGCCACACACCCAGTAATACAAACAGTACTTACCATGGAAGATGGGCAACACCTTATCACCTGGGTATATATGGTCATCCCCGACCTGTTGGTAGCCACCCTTGTGGCGCTCTGCCGGAGATGGGAGGAGGAGTTTTGGTGGGTACTCCATTACAATGATTGGGGACAGGCTCTAGAATTCCCCCAACATGTTTACTGCAATTCCCACTTTAAAAATATACAGTTTTTTATACTCCATAGAGAATACTTTACCGCAGCTCAGCTAAACCGCTATTTTCCTGATATAAGAGTGGGCTGCTCACAATGCCAGGCCCTAGATGCAGACCTTACCCACATGTTATGGGCCTGCCCCGCATTGCATGACTATTGGCACTCCATACATAATACCCTATGAGAGGTCACTGGATTGCAGGATATAAATACCCGAGAGGCGTGCTCCTTAGGCATCTTCAAACGCTGAGCACGGCATAAGGTACGTATACGCTTTTCATACCTAGCTCCTCCTAGCGAAAAGTGCACTTACCCTTCTATGGTGCTCCCCTGTGGCCCCACTGGTGGGGGCCTCGCACAAAGCAGAACGTAACTGGGGTGCGGCTGAGGAAGACGACCTCCATTATGAAGAAGTTCGTAATTTGAGCAAGCATTCTATCTCCCTACAATGGGCCACCTCCTCTCCCAATTCTCGCAAAGAGTAGGAAACGAAGACCTCCTCTCATGATTTGCATGCCCTGGAGTGGTGCTTCTATATCTAGACGACCCACTATATGTCCCTTTGCATGTCCTTCCGTCTGGGCCACTGCAACCCCGACCCCATCTACACACTCGGCGCAGACAAGTCCTGCCACAAACTTCTGGTCCTTCCACCCCTTTACTGCCCCAGTTCATAGACTCCCCCAGGTTGTATTATTATGGCAGTACACTCTCACCATTCCAATTGATTCCTGACTGAGTCCTCCTGTGTATTATTGCTTCATGTGCACCTTATTTCATGCTTTCATGGTCGATGCACTATTTGTGATGTACACTGTTCAATTCTGCAGCCCTAGTGGGCTCCACCAACTGCAACTGTTGTTTATAAGTAAAACTCAATAAACACAATCTTCCAATAAAAGAGGTGTTACTCTGTCAACTCTGTCAGAGGCCAGCAAGAAACTCCTGCAGGAGAGATAGTCACAGATGAAGTCTCAGAAGCCATCTCCATCTCCAATCTGCTGAATAAGAGAGCACCAGGAGATGATGGATTACTTGATGAGTTTTTCATAATTACTAAGGCACTGGTCATCCCACTACCGCATGCCGCATTTAAAGAGGCTGAGGTCTCTGAGAGACATAGGGCATAATTCAACTAAGTCTTCATTTTGTGGCAACGTGAAAATGTTGGCCAACTGCATATGAAAGATGATACCAAGAGCTTATTCAAGACTCAAAGGTGGCCTTTGTGTTTGGTAGATCCACCAACGTTCTCTGGCCAACATAATCTGGAAGGTAAGGGATGATCTGACATAGACAATGGCAATTTCCCTTGGCATAGACAAGGCTCCTGGCATGTTTGAATGAGACTCCCTATTTTGAACAATCAAAGAACTGGTCTTGGACCAGAATTTATCATCAGGTAAAAATGATTATATACTAAACCAATAGCACAACTCAACTGTGGAGGTTTTCTGTGTAGTACGTTTATCATTGTTAGAGAAATAAGGCATGGGTGTTCTCTCTCCCCATGATCGTTCCTAATAGTTTTGGATCATGTAGCAGGAGCTATGCCCCAAAATGTTACCATAAAATGTGTCTCCACGAGAGCCAAATGTTCTGAGATCATGCTATATGCTGATGACATACTCCTTACCCTTACAGAATTCAAAAAATCCAGATATCAGATAAATTAAAGCAAAAGTGAGGTTGTGCATATATCTTGGGGACTACATGAGCAGCAGTGGATGGTTTTGGATTCAGATGATTAGCATCAAACCAAGACTGTCATGTCAATCTGGTTAATAGAAAACTGTTTAGTATGACTTCCAACAACCTATGCCCACTTTTTGCAGAAACAGGTAACAACTTTGCCAGGGGTTTGTCCCTGCAACTGCATTTATGGAGATATATACGGATTGTGAAAATGCTTATGATGCCAGCTTGTTTGCCATGCTACACCTATCGGTTTTTGCCACTCTTTTTTGAATCAAGGAAAGGTGTATCAGGGAATTCCTCTAGGAAGGATCGAAACATAGGGTTAAGACTGCCAACCTTTATGTTCCCACTGCTTCATGTAGGATACGCCTTATCAACATGGACATCTCCCAACTAAAACTGTACCTCTCACAGTTGGCCTTCTTGACTCCTGACATTTTGGATCCCCAGGGGTGGACTTTCATAGAAAGCTTGTGTCTTAGGATGCTTCCTGGACTTAATGTTCTGTATTGTAGAGGTCCCTCGTGAAACACAAACTTGCCTACAATGGTCAGAGCAATATTAAATGCTGCAATTTCTGCTCATAAACATCTAAAGAAAACATCACAAAGTGTACATGCAGTAGTTCTCATATTGAGAAATGTGCATTATGAAATGAGATTGTCCTTTAGTCATTTGGTCCTCATGGGCTGGAATCAAATTGAAGACCTGTTCTTAGATGATTCTATAAAATCCTTCACGATTCTGTATTCAGACTTCAGCCTGCTACTGTCCAGAAGTGGAAGTACCACCAACTGGCACACTGCATTAAAAGCCAACATGGTGTGCTGGTCCACAGAAGATACAAAGACACAGGTAAGTGTTGAATCCAGCTTTAATGTACTTAGTTAGCTCTATCAACTGAACACTTCCTCTCCCAGCTCTCTCAACTGCTTCTGACTTTGAAATAGCTATATTCCAATCCACACCACATAATACTAGAAGTCTAAACCCACAGTCTTCTAGTATCTTCCTGTCATGAGACACTGAGACATAACATACAGTCCCTGCCCTTACATTCTATACTAACCACCACTTCTCTCTTACTTCAGACTATGAGGTCTGTAAGAACATCTGTTACTAGTTGGGGAGGATGCAAGTATAAAATCCAGGTGCATTAAATATGCAATTTCAAAAATGTACACCAGGGCTCAACCTCTGCTAGCTGTGGGACAGAGGAGACAGGCTTATGTTAGAAAAAGTATGTAAAATATTTAGCAGTACCAAAACAATTAAAAAGTCAAAACAAAACACAATAAAAATTCCACAACCAATTTCTACGAATCAAGAACAAAATTTAAGACACATTATTTAAAAAATGACTAAAAACCAATTAGGGAACCAGAGATATGTACTTTTAAAGTTTTTTTAAATAAAAAGCTCCAAGAAAAAGCATATGGGTATAGTAGACCAGGATGTTAACACAAGGTGACACCGACCATAATGCTCCTGAGGCCGACTAAGCCTAGTACAAGGGTCCGGTCAGAGTAGTTACTTTTTTTGAATTGAAATCCTCCAGTCGAGCAAGGTTGAAGGCTGTATCTGACAAAACCTTTCAAAGTTGTATAGAAGTTGGACGAGATCCTGCTGAAGCTGATGTTTTAGTGGGAAAATCTCTCAGATGGAAAATGCTAAATTTGTGCTCACCAAAGTCCTATTGTTAGCTGTACACTTTCCGCACCTTTAGCTAGCCAAGAATTTTACTTTCAAACTTCCGGGCATATTTACAAGGGCTTATCGCCACAGGAACATCACTTTTGGCAATACTTCTGTGGCGATAAGCCCTTTGTCTTAATTACAAGTTGGCATTAGGCCACTTAACGTGCCCCCTGACCTTGTAAATAGGGCCCCCTTTCATTCTGCTCTTAGCGTGAAAGAGGCGGGCAATGAGTGTTGCAGTTGGTGTTCCGTCGCAACAACCATTGATTTTGAAGATGCCACCTATTTGCAAGAGTGGCATAAATATGGATCTGCCCCAAAATTAAGACCAGGAAAAAGCTGATCTTAAAATGGCGAAACCAGGAAAAAAGTTTAATGTCTCCTCGTTTTTGCTGTTTCTGTGTGTACTGCATTGTGGAGCACACCTAGAAACAGCAAATCACCATGAATGTTTGTTATATGCAGGAAGGTGACCCATCTTGCACTTAAACAATCATTAAAAAATGACGATATGCAACATCTATGTGTACTGCACAATGCACCACACATAGGAGTTACAGATCACCATTAGTAATTGTTTATGTGCAAGAAGGAAAACCTTCGTGCACATAAACAATCATTTCCTCAGCACAGGCACCCTTTCAATATGGTGCAAGGGTGCCTGCATTGGCCCTAGGCAACGGAATATGAACACAGAGAGATGTGCTGTACCATTGTAAATACGCTGCATCCCTGATTTTGCAGAACGGCGGTGCGTGGCATTAGCAATTTTTGTTTAACGCCACACTTCGCCATTCACTGGTAAATATGCCCCTTAGTGTCTTTTTTGGAGCTCAAAATCCTCCACTGGAACAAGGTTGAAGGCTGTATCCAGTGAAGCTGTGCCAAAGTCAGATACTTTGCCAAGAGGCCTCACTTAAATCTCTGGAGGTCTGCAACTCGAAATTTCTCTAAGTTCAACTTTTTCCAACTTTTTGGAGTAGCTTCTCCTAGTCACATTCAAGGTTCCCAGGACTTCAAAAACAGCACTACAGGGCCAGGATGCTCAACAAAAGAGGTCCCGGCCGCATCCAGTCACAGCTCAATTGTAACTGGGCACACTAGGAAAAGGGATCTTGCAGCTTTTGATGTCCCTATAGCCACACAGTAGGTGGCCAACTGACCCTTAGAGCCCACATCCGGGTCCTGGGTACAAGTGGAAACAGGTCCATCCATCAGGTCTACACACAGGTCACAGACAGTAGGCTTCTTCCTTTTCTGTTCATCCACAGGTCCAGATGTGTTCTTCTGAGTGGAAGTGAGGTTCCACTTTTGTATAATTCACTCTCTAACCAGTGGATGGGAGGAACTCCTGGCCACACCCTAACCAATAGGCACAAAGTTCCCAGGCACAACACTTCATTCTGTTTGTCTTACTGTAATCTTTCCAACAGTGCACCATTTCTAGTGTAATCTGCTCTGGTTGTAAATTGCCTCCATGACTACTCACACCAAATAGAGATGTGCTTCTAGGCAAAATGGGCTGTAACCATGGTGATTGGAATTATGCGATTCTGCAGCATTTTCTGCATAAACATGGATTTCCCACATAATCCATCATCTGTTGCATAATTCGCAGATTTTAACAAAAGGAATGTTTCTTGTTTAAACGGATAAAAAGTTACTCAAAATCACAGCGACCCGTGAACCACGCACTGGATGGCCATATGCAAAGAGTGACTGGTCAGCTTTCAGCTGCTTATTATTGTATTTCGATGTTAAACTGGATCTCATAATTTGTAACCTTTGCTCATATAGTATTAACATGGAAAAAATGCTAGAATGACTAAATAATACTATCACACAATGTGCTGCATTAAAATGCATAGTTTGCCTTTTTGTGCTGCATAATTTCATCAACCCTGCTGCATACTTTGACCCTACCCTGCCACATAATTCCAGCATCTCTAGCTATGTCTTTCTTTCTTTGTCTTTGATCTGCTGCTAGCAATTGCCTTGAAAATGTGTTGTTCTTCCTATAGTTTTATTGTTCCTCTTGATCTGCAGTACCATTGAAAAAAAGACAAGGGGGCACAAGAGAAGCAATTTTGATTCCTTAAATAGCGATTATTAAGAAATCGCTGTTAAGGAATCGCAATTGCCTATGCATGTAGGTTTCGCAAGAAAAATCGTGATTCCTACACATTTCCTAATAGCGAATTGCAAATTGCGATTCTCTATTAGGGAATGCATTCCCATTCATTCCTATGGGCCTTAATACCCAGAGGAATGAATGGGAAACCATTTGCAAATTGAAATTACCAAATAGGTAATCACAAATTGCTAATGCAATTTCAAGGGTGCCAGGGGGCCAAAAGGGTACCCTGATGCAACCTCAAAATTGGCATGTGTGCACATGTGGCGCACACACATGCCCTAAGGGCATATGCGCGCCACATGTCACTTACACAAATGTAATTTTTTGCATTTTTCTAAGGAATTGCAAATTACCATCAACTTGAAGTTGATGGTAATTTGCAATTCCTTAATGCAAAATCGCATTTGGAGGATGCTTCTTGTATTGCATTTAGGGAATCACAAATTGCTATTCCCTAACTAGTGGGTCACTCCTGAATTATCAAGTTATGCAATGGCCGTACTTGAAGTAAGAGATCTAGATGTCTCCAGGAAAATGCCATGGCTAACGTCTGTTAAAAATGCATTTTGTGAGATGGGTTTGAGTCTCTTTGGTGAGCACCTGCCGATAGCACTTTTCCACCCAAATCTGAGCTGAAGGTAGCGTACTGGAACATGTTAGTCTCGAAGCGATTCTCATCCAATATTAAACCCTCACTAACTAACACATTTCTTGATGCCAAGTATGAGGCCTCCTACGAGAGCTATTGGGATCTAATTACTTCCACAAGGGGTAGGAAACTGTACCATCAGTTCAGGGTGGGATTGCTGCCAACAAATGTTTTCATGAACAAATGGTGTACTACTAATCGCAGTAACTGTCCCTTTTGTGAAGATATGAAGGAATCAGAGCTACGTATCTTTTTTGTATGTCCTTTGTATTATAAACCAACGTCTAGATGGTTGAAACCCACCGCCCTAACCTTAGGCACTAGGTCTAGTAGCGATGCTTTTAGGATCCTGAAATCATATGTGGAGGGTCCCATTGTCATCGCCGTTGCAAGGATTTTGGGATGGGTATGGGTGATACGCTGGAAAAACAAAACGACTGGTTGACAACTATTTATTTAAGTGTTGTAGTTTTTATCTAGCACTTTGCACTTGCACTTTACTGTATAAATACTAATTGTGGACATGAAATTTTAAAATGTTCTGTGAAAATGGTGTTTTTGCACTTTTAAATATGTATTATTATATCATGAAGTTCCAGGGCGATTGTCGCTATTTGAGAAAACCGGCATGTGGATTTCCTTCGTTTTTTACTGTTCTGTATTTTTTATAACTTTTATGATTTTTCACAAAATCGAAATAAACTTTTTGACTGACTGACTGGCTATTCCCTAACAGCATTTGCAAAATAGGTAGTCGCAAATTTTGCGATTACCTATTTTGTCAATGGCTTTGGGCTTGCTGCATTCCAAAAGGCAAATTACTGGTCGCAAAGGGGCTTATTCTCTGAATTGGCCCGTTTGTGACCGGTAATTAGCTTGATGCATATGCCCCAAATTATCTAAGGTTCACTACTATTTGACTACCTATTGCTGTTTATGCACTTTATCGCTTTTGGATGTATTTTTTGGTGAAGGCAGGGTTATGTACTTAATCACTATTGCCAGGAGACAGGATGATTAGTAACATAATCAAATATTTGATTGCTTCTATGAATGTGCTTTATTCTTATCATTGTCAATATTCTTAATTGTTGAATGGTTTTAGGTTTTACACCCTGGTCCTTTAGAGACATCAGTGGTGAACACTGAAATGATGATATTATATGGTAGGATTTCCAATTTTCAGGTGTATCAGGAACATTATGAAAGGTTTGTTGTAAAATATTTTTAAATAGTTTAAATATGAAATTTGTTTGTTGAAATGTATTCATATGAGATTTTATCTTCGAAATAAATATTTAGGAGTGAAATCATATATGACTGAATCTTTCTGCCCCTAGTGGTGGCTAGTGCCCAAACGAGGGATATGTCTAGGGAAATAGACAGTCCCATCCTCCTCAACCGCATCAAGTTGGTTCTGGGCCTATCTCGCCCTCAGACTGAGATGGAGCCAGGATGGCTACCGCAAACAGGGGATCAAAAGATTCTCTTCTCCAGGTCTCCCTATACACTTAACTATGAATATACAAGCTTCACCCGGCTTCCTTTCAAGTTCATGTAGTCTCTGAATCCTGGGAGAGGATGAGTCACATACTGCACACCCAGGTCTTCCTGTCGAATGTCCCCCGTCATTGGTTATGCTCCATGAGACTCATCAAGGGGACAGC
Source organism: Lissotriton vulgaris (assembly GCF_964263255.1). NCBI lineage: Eukaryota > Metazoa > Chordata > Amphibia > Caudata > Salamandridae > Lissotriton > Lissotriton vulgaris. The sequence continues at coordinate 1,641,137,354 of NC_141695.1, forward strand.
ACTGACAGATAGGGCAACTGCATACAGCCTAATGTTAATGTTTAAGGCATAAATAATGATAACTCTATAACTATTACCGCAGATATATTAAAAATCCAGCTTCATCTTTAAACTTGATTTTAGATAAATATATGAATGAACTCTCTAACGTATTCTAAACCAGAGTAACAAAAATAGTATTTAAATTTTACTTATTTTTTTGTCATAGAAACTACCACAGGTCAATACTGTGAAAATTACATTTGGGGGATATTCTCTGTAGAAACAGCGAAGCATACATTTTAAATGTTTCTCGATAAATACTAGACACTGGGGCTACAAGTCCAATTTAGTGTGACTTACTTAATGTTTAAAAGTAGGTTCTCTGCATGTCAAAAAGGATCATTTTCAAAGGCCTGGCTGATTAAAATTTGAGGCTGTCAGTCTACCATGTAAGCCTGAAGCTACGTTTTCATTAGCAGCCCAGTGGATGGCACAATATGTGCTTCAGTCCACAGATGCATTTACTCTTCCATGCCAATGGTGCATATCCGGCTAAACTGGCCATGTTGCAAGATCCATCGAAGGTCAATGATCCTTAATCTCATTGACAAAGATGGATTGCTAGATTGCTGTCAGTCACTAAGATGTGTATCCTACAGCACTGGAGATCCAGAATCCTACTGACAGAGATGAATGACTCTCAGAACTTCCCTGATTGGCTTGACATAAGCGCATAGTCTACAATCTGTATATCCAGAGACTGCTACTTGAATGTATCTGGATCTCCTTTTTAGAACTTTGTGACAAATGACTGGGATTTAACTCCAAGTATGAATTTGATCTGTTTTATGCTTTTATGACATTTGTCGAATAAAGCTTGCTTGAGTGACTGACTGACTGGGATTGTGATGAGATATGCATACTTTTACTACAGATTTTAACTGAACCTTTTACTTGCCCTTACCTACATCTTCTGTCAGTCGGGAGTTATATCTGTTGAGTGCATCCACATATACGAAGTAAGAGTAAGACTTGTTGCCGTTCCATACTTTTATTGGGCTGCAATTCCCGGATCGGCTGACCTTTGATCCCTACATATTTCTCTCCAGCACGCATTCAACTATCAATATGCCCTTTTGCTGTCACATACTGATGATGCACCAACTCCTTAGTCTTGTTAGTAGATCTCTCAACCTACCTTCCTCCCTCTCTGCTCCCTCCATTTGCTTCCTTACCCCATTTTCCCTTTCCTTAGAGACTATGCTCTGACAGGTTCTTACCCTTTCACATGGGTATCCATATTTGCCTGTAACTTTGATATCATATCTGGGGTCATATAAAAGTGTAGGTAGTATTGCTGGAGGCTGTACTTACAATAAAATATAACCATTTGAAGGCTTGCGAGAGGCTTAGGGATTTTTTTCAAATCAATCTGAACTGAAAGTATTTTGACCACTTTATTGCCCTATCTTGTGTCCAGTCCTCCAAATTCTAAAGTAAGAAGTTATAAAACAGTGCTCAGCTGCATAGTCTAAAAGATAGGAATAGCTGGGTTGGCCCAGAAACTCCTCAACTGAGCGGGTCTCTTAGTTGCAAACTATGTAGGAAGTCTTAGATGCTGGTGGGAAACCTGGACTGGTTGGGGTTGTAACACATTCCTTTCCCTTCCTATACCCTGTTGTTGATGGTTACTGAAAGTTCATATGCACTGAATACGTTTGATGCCATTACCGTACAATGTTGCGGTCAGGATTACAGTGTATTACACAAGCAAATTGGGTGTATCATTGCAATTTAACCATAGAACCCCTGTATGGAGCTGCTTTTGACCGGCAACTTTAGTCCCCTGAAAGACATGCTCTCGTGATTCTGTCACACTGTATTATCGATTGCAAAGCCCAAATCCTTTCCGAAATCAGATTATACTTATACTGTGATTTGTTGTGTCCTGATATTGTAATGTTTATACACAAACACCTTAATAAACAGATCAAACAAAAAAATGAAGGAAGTCCTGAATGGGTGTACAAATTCTTCTGTCTTTATTTGATTAAAAGATTTAATAGTTCATATATGTGAAAGTTGACTAGTGAGAAGTCAGGCAGGATGGGATAGTAACTGATGGAATGGCAGGAAAAGATTCATATATTATGGCAGAACAGAACCATGGTGTTTTGTGACGTATTCATACCTGGAAATATCTAACTATCCCCAGAAATGACTAACCATTCCCAACATAAATATTCTAGTGTATTGTACTTTTCATACTTCAGAACCAAAAAGTAGGTTGGCATATTTTTGTATCTGAAATTGTACTGTCATCATAGGTAGACCAGGAGCTAGAGGTGTAGTCAAGTAGATTGAATGGTTCAGGTAAGTAGATAAGAATGCACACAGACCAAACATTCTATGACATCACACTCATGCAGGCTTAGCAGCCAGAACTAGGAAGCATAGGAAATAACACATATCTTAGCAGATCGAAATGATGTTTAGCAGTTCAGAAGTGAAAATAAAAGGTTTTACTCAAGTCTCCTTGCTAGTGGAAGGTATAGATACTAAATGGTTTGCATGGGTCTCCTCTCTACTCATGTGAAAAATGGAAAACTCATGCTGGTGCATCAGAGTTACTTCTAAATATTAGCTCTCGATGGCAACCATGAGGTTTCATAGTCGTGGCTCTGTGAAAATGTGCAACAATGACCTACTAAATGGCATGGTGGTCTTCTAAAATGTCTGAAATATTAAAAACAAGGTAATAAACTGAGACAAAATGCCCGCCTAAACCAAAACCCTTTACATAAAATCGAATTCATTGTTTTAAATCAAAACCTTGAGAAAGCCCAGGGGGGCGGAACATACGTCGGCTGCTGCGGTTTTCTATGTTGAAATGGAATAAAACAAGTAAAGGGATCTGATTCAATGTGTGTTGTGGAATTCTCCTAAAGGACATTCTTTTGTGATGCGTTGAACCACAGAATATGGAAATTGGATGATAGTTACACTCAATTGGTGTGCCTTGGTGTTTTTGGTTGGATACTAAAGAAGGTGCTCCAAGATATCAAATTAATCATTGGAGAAAACTAATCGCGGGCAAATTTCAATTAGCCTGTAGTCATTGGCATGATTTTGGTAATTTCGAGTAACAGAATTATGTGAAAATATCAATATGATGCGATTTATTCAACATTGTGTAATTTCTGGGAGATATTTTAAGGCAGGATGTACCATTTAGGTTCTTTTTTAGCGTGAGCAGCATTTCAGGTAGATTTCAGGTAATTTTTGCATACAGAACTACAAATCTGAATGTGAACGGCAGTGTTTTGAATGCGAGCATCAGTTCCTTTCAAAAAGGCAGTCAACAAACATTTCACATAGATTTTTTACTCGAGTGGACCAGTTGGTTAATTTTGAAGTGCATACCTACAAATCTGAACACGAGCAGCAGTGTTTTGTTTGGGAGCAACCAGAAATCAACTTGAAATTACATTTTCGAGTTAAATTCTTACCCAAATACACCATTTTTAGTGCAAGATGCATCTTACAGACCTATGCATAATTTTGTGTAATTTTTCAGAAATTTCATGTAATTATGCTTCCCGAAATTATGTGAGTTACACTCACCCCTGACTTGATGGTCAAATCTAACTTAATGTAGCTTTTAAGTGTTGCCACTCTGCTGCCCAAGTTTTCCAGTGGCCATTTGCAGATGCTAGACACATGACAGCCATCGGCCCCCCGAGTGTGAACAACTTTCAGGAGCAGACACAATAGAGGCCTCACAGTAGGAAACAATAGAAAGCACACAGAGTGGAAGCCCGAAAGGTGAATTTCAAAGGAGAAGCCTCCTTTGAAGTGCAAATGTTGAACACAGTCAAGACGGGTGGCTCTTTTGTTGATGTAGACTGGTTGGCATCAGGAACAGAGGGGAGACCAGTTGCCAAACCAGTTTTGCAGCAGGCGGGTAACTCCCTGGTAGCCACTCCTCTAAGGTGAGCTACCAAGCTCCACACACCAAGAGAAGGTTCAGACATCTTGGGAGTGGGCAGAATAGTGCATTCTGGGATAGCTAGATGCCACACTTAGCATGAAGTTCTCATCAGGCAGCAAGGGATCTGGTAGCAACCGTTGCATCCCAGAGGGAACTTTTTGGGCATAAATACGGCACCTTTGGCACCCAGACCTCAGATTACATCTGGACTTGAGAGAGGACCAAAGAAGGACTGTCCTGCTGCTCCCTGTACCTGCACCTGCTGATACCTGGGTTCGAAAGTAGTGGACTAAGCCTGTTGCTTGGCTCATTAAAAAATCAGCTCCAGAGCCCCAGACAGAAGAGTTGAACTTCAAGGGTTAGTTGGCTGACTTGATGTTATAGCACCAGGGCCATCAAAGCTGAAGAAGCCCGTTCTGGTCAGTCGGTACCCACAATCTCTTTATCGCCACTGACTGCCAACGTACAGCCCAGACATCTCAGAAGTTGCACCTAGGTCTGCCACATCTAGGAGACCATCAGAGTGCAATTTGGTCTCCCAGGATGGATACTGGCCTACACCAGAGGAAACTGTTGGTTTTACAGTAACAGGAGACCAGTAGTTCAGTGGCCACTGGACTTTTGCTGGACCAAATAGGACTTTGAGGGACACAGACTCCTGTGACCAAAATCACCTCCTCTGGCCCATGGACCAAGGAGTAGCCCCAGGTAGAGTCCTGTTGACTCCACAGCACCCTCAGCATCCTACAGCATATTCAGCATCCTGCATCCCTTCCATCAGGACCACTCTGGAAATCTATAGCAGTTTGCCCACAAAGCCTGGAACCGGACTGGAGACTACTTTGGTGGCAAGATAACTGTCCTTCTCCTCCTAATAGCCCCCCCCCGAACTTTCCATGTCGAATTTGGTTGCCCAGCAAAGGTCAGAGTAGTAAAACCCAACTCTTTTAAAGTTTTACCAAGTTCCAATTGTTGTGGGTGCCAATACATGTTCGTGTTTTGGAGTAAAAAGCTGAGATGTACTTTTTAATTAAAAAAACTACATCTACATCTCGAGAACCCTCAAGTGGATTTTGTTCATCTGGATTTTAATAAATTGGTGTTGGATTTCTTTAGTGTTGCATGACTTTCGTATTCTGTTGTTTTGGTACTTCTAAATGCTTTACACTTTTTCCTTTGTTTAAGCCTGACTGCTCGTAGCCACAGTTACCCAGGGTTGAACTAATGTTTAGCAAACAAGCCTGACAGGACTTAAGCTGGTTTTGAGTGTGTATTCCACAGTGAGGGCGCACAACCACACCATATAATACACCACACTTCCTCACACTGACAATCAACATGTATCTCTCTATGGTTCAGTTGCCTATTTTAGAGTTAACTGACAAGTGTACAGTATATCTAACCTTTCTTTTACTGGTAATTAAGATTTGTTTTACATACATACTCAAAATCTGGGGCAGCTTGACTAACACATTGCACAGGTTTGCATTAAAGTATCCAAAAGTGATGCAAAGTAGTGCTATGCATTACTGTGTGCTACTTTGCATCAAGAGAACATTCCATTGGTGGTTATCATGCAACTACAAATATGTTTTCACTCAACTACCTATGTACTAACATTGGTAGACAGGGATGTACACCGATAACGGAAGCCTATTATGTTACATTTCGTTATGTCGATTTGTATAGCGCAGCTTATCACTGGTGAGGGTATCCAGGTGCTGGATCAGGAATGTAGGCCAGGTGGTACTCCTAGTTGAACATCCAGATCCTCACTTTCTTGCGGAATTTGAGAAGTGGAGTAACAGTCCTGATGGGTTGTGGAGGTTCATTCCAGTTCTTGACAGTGATGAAGGAGAAGGTACACCTTCCTGACTAGCTTCTGCAGATGCAAGGGACTTGTGCGAGGGAGACCAAGGTGGAGTAGCTGTCTGGAAGGTTAGTAGATTTGGAGTCAGTCGATGAGGTAGGCTGGCCATGTGTTGTGGAGGACTTTGTAGGCGTGGATGAAAAGCTTAAATTTGAAATGTTTCTGGATGGGTATTGAGTGCAGTTCATTGAAGTAAGGTGTGATGTGAGTGCTTCTAAGGATGTCTAGCATGAGTCTGGCAGTGGTGTTTTGAGTGGTCTGAAGTCTTTGTGTGAACTGGTTGGAGATGACGATGTAGAGGGCAAGCTGGTTGGAGATGCCGACATATATTGCCTCCTTAAGGAAGGCGTAAACTCAAGGAACTATTCTTTTTTGGAAAATGTGCATTTCTCCTGCACTTGTACAGTGTACCTTCCAGTATAAAACCTGTGCTTGACATCATGCATATACCCTTGAACAATGGTGCAAGGGTGTTTGCGTGTGTGTTGGCACAAGCCAGAGTTAATCAGTGCAGTGGAGAGATATATATTTTAGGACATATGGCACTGTTATACTTTCTTTCTTTAAACCGAAGCAGCTCAACCATTTTGGTTACTGTGCTGCATTGGGTAAAAACTTGGTAAATCTGCCCCACAGTGTATACTACCACGATGACAACAGATTGTGTGTCCATATTGGGTACACACACATACGAATTGTTGATTGGGCAATGAGACAGATTTTTAGAGTCAGGTTGAACAGACAGATTGGAAGTAACTATTTTGCAGGTCATGGTGAAAATGAAGGCCTCCTGTGTTTTTTTTTCTATACAGGCATGACCCTCTCTTAAAAGGTAAAGCTACTACTGACCATATGTAATAAACAGCTGACACCAACTGTTTACAGCATCCAGAATATGGAAAAATAGGGATCACTGAAATATTATCGACGGACAATATATCGACTGGCCAAAATATCGTTGACAAATTATCGACTGCAATAATATCGAGTTTCTATACTTATTTAGCAAAGTACAAAAATGTCGAGTACAACATATTGATTCTTTAAAATATCAATGTAAAAAATATTGACCACCAATATATCGACTACAAATATATTGTTTTTAAGTAAAATAAACCCAACACTACAAAAATATCGTCTACAAAAATATTGACAACCATAATATCGTCTTTTGATGAATATCGATTTAGGATTATGAACATTTCATATGTGAAATACTATAGAAATCTTCTTATAAAATACATTACACAATCCTAAATACATATAACATATTATATACCATTTTTTTATTACATTTCTATTAGTAAACATTTTCCCTAAATTTAATGAAAAAATTGCAATTATTTTATAAATATTTCTAACATATTATACATATATTTTCACATTATTATCACATATATTTCAAATAACTTATACAACTAACCAGCTTTAATGCAGAACTCTTCACATATCACCATTCCCACATCAACAAACACACCAATTAATTGTAAAACAATTCAAACTAGCCTATAAAATGCTTCCTTCCTTTCTACATCCAATCAAATGAGAGAACACTAAAAATACACACTATAAAAGGAGTACATGCCTACTACCATTTGTTGCTGCTAACTTTATAGAAAGAAGAAGCCAACACTTTGACAAAATTGTTCCAGAATAATCTACATAACTAATCCAGATTGCTACCAAAGTATTCAAGTAAGTTACACTTTAATTTTTGAATACACAAGTAGTATGCTACAAATTTTACTATATCTCCTAACTGTTTAACTTATTTTTTTTCCTCTCCTTCTACATTTCTGATATAGACTGCTCCTAAACACATCAATATACCTGCTCCTATTTCTTCACCACAAATATCTCATTGTAAGTACATGTAAATGTTCTGTAATACACCAACTGCAGTTCTTAAATACTATTTTTTAATATCCATACATTATTTACTCTATCTTCTTAACAGATAATCAGAAAACATCCTAATTCTACTCTAAGTATATATGAACTTTTCGTTAAAGGCCCAAAAATACAAATGCACATTTCTAAACACCATTTCTTGCATCTTATATCTTCCTTACTGATATTCTAAAGACATCCTACATCTACTATACCAAAGGCCAAGACAACACTTTTGAAAAATGTAAGTATATTTTTAGATTTCCTAAAAGGCCCTAAAAAGCTAAAGCTATGTTCTAAACACCATGTAATATTTATTATATGTTCTCTACAGATATTCTGAATACATCATACATCTACTCTACCTACAGCAAACACTACTAAATTTAAACAAGTAAGTATTTGTATTTACTTCCTTAAAATCCCTACCATAATAAATGTATTTACTAATAATTTTTTATTGTTTATTCTATCTTCTCTATAGATATTAACTTTACATCCTTCATCTACTCCACCAAATACAAACACTCAACAATTTAAACAAGTAAGTATATCTAATTATTTCCTTAAAAAGACAACTAAGCAAAAGACAAAAAGCTTTGTCCAAGAAAAACGGTAATCATTTGTAAACATTTGCTTATCATTTATTTCTTTTCATAGCAACAGGAAATCAAGAAGAACATACAAGAATTAAATTGAAAACAGTTTCTGCATTTTTAAAAATAAGATTTACTAACCGTAAGTATAAATACAGAAATAAACATGTGTGCACCACAAACTTAAATATTTTTCTTTTAAATATGTTTCTTTCTACTCTTTCCTAGAACAAGTAATACAAAATGACAGAAGGTGCAGAATTTGTAATGTCACAAAAAAATATATTGCTGTTATGTTATATGGGGTATGTTTATAATCAGGAAAGACAAAGTGGAAGAAAAGTATTCTGGAAATGTACCAAATATTACTCAAACAAATGCTATGGGAGGGCTACTACTGAAGAGACAAATGTCTTATTTACCAGGGAACACAATCACCCCCCCCCCCATGTCACAGAGATAGAGATAAGGGATGCTTTGGAAAGTATAAAAACTGCTAGCACACAGAGTGACAAACCTACCACACAAATGCTAAAAGAAGAACTGTTAAAAATTTTAGCCCATGCTTCAGGTCAGCTACCCTCTATTGACTCCTTTAAACGCACAATAGCGCGGCATAAAAGACTAACTACCACAACACAACCTAACCCTACTACCTTTGAAGAAATTGTAACACACAGTAATGAAAAAATTATACTTTTTGTCAATGAAAGCAGCACCAACAGAATAATAATGTTTGCAACTGCAACAAATTTAAGAAAAATACAACCCGTCGACCAATGGATGATGGATGGGACTTTTAAACCATGTCCAAAACCATTTTATCAGCTATATTCCATACATGGATAATACCATCACTATAATATCCCTTTAATTTACTGTTTGTTACCTAACAAACAGCAAAATACATATACTGAAATATTAAATGTAATCAAAAATGAAATCAATAATTATTTGCCCCAAAAAATAATTATTGATTTCGAGCTAGCTATGATTAATAGCATTTTGAAAACATTTCCCCACACAGCAATCCAAGGTTGCTACTATTACTTCAATCAGAGTATATGGAGAAATCTCCAGAAATCCACCTTAAGCATTTTATACTCAACTGATAGCAACTTTGCATACCACAGAAAAAAATGGATAGCACTAGCCTATGTTCCAGTTACTGATGTAGCGGAACACTATAATTTACTAATTGACAGCACATACTACAAAAAGTATGAAGAAAAACTGGCCCCACTATTGGACTATTTTGAAGATACTTGGGTGGAAAGGTTACATAGATCTGGGCACCGACGCCAACCCAAATTCCACATTCCTTGGTGGAATTATATCTAAGTACATTAAACCAAGAGGCAAAAACTAATAACAGTGTTGAAGGGTGGCACAATGCATTCCAAGCTACTACTAGCAGAGCCAAACCCACCTTCCAAAACCGAATAGAAGCTTTAAAAAAAGAACAAAGCTACCAAGAGCTAAGGATAGAACAATCTGTGACACAAATTGGACCGAAACTAACAAAACAAACCAAACAAATGTTCAGACTCCTGCAAAGCCAAGTAACACTTTATCCTACAACCAGAGGACTAGAATACCTGTCACTAATAGCTAAAAGCCTACTATAAATCATCAGACCAAAAATACAAATATCTTCTGAAAATCATTTTAAATAATAAAAACAGAACCATTTGGAAATAATTATGAATAATACATATTTGTTTAGCATATTAAGAAAAAAAATTAAACGATTTGTTAACAAATATGCAATATTTATAATAACATCAAACATGCACATTACATAATAATCTACATTTCCCACCCAAATAAAATAATTTAAAAATACTTACAATTTATGTAGCAGAGGAAAACATAATCCAGCCACATATAATCCATACAATCCCTTACAATCCAGTACAAATCCAATTTCCGAAACCCTCAAAAACCCGAAAATCATGTAAATATGAAAAACACGCTCCAGGAAATCCCGAGAAAACAAGTGTGGACACTTTTTTATTTTAAGTGATATACACACACCTTGTAAAAATCTCTGTAACGCATTTTCTTCTCCCAATCCAAAACGACACCCTACAAAAACCCGAAAAATAGTAAAAAAGTATAAAAAGCGCTCCAGGAAATCATGAAAAAAGGAGATAGATGTTAAAATATAACTTTTATGAGCTATACACTCTTTTCTCCAAAAAAAAAACGCATCCTTCCAAGTAATTATACTGCAAAGAACCGGAACCTGTAAAAAAGTATACATAAAGAAACCCACCCACAGAAACCCCAAAACATTTCAAAATACACATTACATTTAATGTAAAACATGTAAATACACATATCCTAAGCCTTAAAAGAACACTAATCCTCAAACATACACGACGCCTCCATAACAGCGACCTTTCACCTAAAACATACCTAAACAACCCAGGGCTCTTCTCTCTCCCCCCTTTTATTTAATCTTTATATCTTTCTTCTCATTTTTGCACTCCAACAAATGGAGGTCACAGTCTACAACTATGCTGATGACCTTCAACTCATTTTTAATTTTTCTCCCTCTTCACTTGGTGCCTCCAGCTTCCAGTCGGTCTTACTGTTTATCCGGGCTTGGATGAACGCAAACCATCTTAAACTCAACCCGGATAAGACAGAGTTGATCCTGACTGGAGGCTGTAGCAACCCCTGGTCGTCTCCTTTTGGCCTAACTCCTTTGGCCCCCCCTCCCCTTCTAATGCTGTCAAGACCCTTGGTATTACACTCAATCATCATTTGACACTTCACACCCATATAAGTTCTGTTGTCTCTTCTTGTTTTTTCTCTTTACGCATCATTAGGAAAGTATCCCGGTTTATTTCTCTTTCCGCACTTAAACTGATTGTTATGGCCATGATCTTATCTAAGATCGATTACGGGAACATCATCTATAATGGTGCCCCCGCCTATGCACTTCAACGCCTCCAGATGGTGCAGAACCAGGCAGCTCACCTGGTGAATGGCCTACCAAAATTCCATCACTCCACCCCTCTTCTTATGGCCCTCCATTGGCTTCCAATTAAACAAAGAGCTCTCTTTAAACTTGGTTGCCTCACTTTCCAAGCCCGGGCAGGCACTGCCCCTGCGTTTATCAATTCTGCCATTATTAATTACAGCCCTGCCAGAGACTTACGTTCTTCCTCCAAGTCCCTGCTAGTTATCCCCCGGTTCAGGAAAAAACGATCTGGTGGCCAGAAATTCTCGGTACTGGCACCCACTTTCTGGAACTCCCCCCCCCCCTCTCAGATCTTCTCCTTCGTACATGGAGTTTCGCAAAGCTCTAAAGACCTTTCTGTTTGAGCAAGCTTTTAGTCCTTAATCCTCTCTTGCCCACAGTTTGAAATCCTATAGCGCCAAGAAACTGCTTAGTGAATGTGCGCTCTACAAATAACTCAAAAATTCAAATTCAAATTCAAAATTCAAATTCAAATTCACAACGACTACATACACACAATAACACTACACACTTCGAATATACCCTCAAACACTACTACTCTGTAATAAATAATACTTAAAATTGACTTTACCTCTCTCTACGCGAAGCAGCTCCCAACCGCGAGCTTCTCCAGTCCTGAATGAAGCTAAATAACCTTACACAGTAAAAAAGTAGTCCCCTTAAACCATATTAGAAAAGTAATCATACTAAATACAATGTTCTAATAAGAAACAAAATACATACCCATACTTATAATATTTTTTAAAAATTTGTAACACATTACAATTTAATGAGTTTAAACATCATTTCTTAATTAATATTGAAAAATATGTATGTGATATTATTTAATATTAATATAAAAAATGTTAAATTTGTAATAAATATATATTAAATATTTAATATTAATGTAAATTTATTGCAATTACTTTTTCCTTTATTTAAGTGACTATACATTATTATAGCATTTGTAAATTAATATTAATAAATATTAATTATTATTTATTGTTATTATTAATATTATTTCAATATGTCAATGGGAAATATAAACAATTACAAGTATAAAATTGAGTTAGTATTTGCAGAATGTTTATTTTTGTGAAATAAATGTTATAATTAGTTAAGTATGGTCAATTAATTTTAATAATTAATATAAATTATTAATTATTATTATTAATTATTCTAACCATGTATGAAAATATGTAAAAAATATTCAAAAACATGTTAGCCAACAAAGTCATTATTTTACTATTTCATATATTATTATGATAAATATTTGTTACCAAAACTGTTGTATACATATTAAAATAATACATTCTTTATTAAGAACATTGTATTTAATATCTACCAAATAATTTAACATTGTTTTTTGTATTAAATATTGAAAAGATATATTAATTTTCTTGTTACTTTATAATTATGTATATATTAAAAATATATATTTAATAATATTAATATATAATACATTAACATTATTAAATAGAAATTAACAAGCTGTAAAAAAAGTGAATATATTTTTTATTAAATATTAGTACTTGTTACCCAAATATAAATATGAAAAATGTTCATATTTTCTGTATAAATACTGTGAAATATTTTTTGGGGACAATGTACAACATTTATATAAAAGAAGATTTCTAATTCTGCACATACTACTTTCCAAAGTACTTATATGATATGTTTTATTTTTCTAATATTGTACTGTACATGTTATAAATAAAAATTGACAATAAACGTTTTTTAAACATTCATGTATACTTCTTTTTCTAAGATAATGACACAGTTATGTTAACATTTCTGGGAGGGTGCTGGACACTGACCAATTATAATTTACTATTCCAACTCCAGTCAAGCTAATATCAGGGAAGGTGCTGGACACTGACCAAATATAATTTACTATTCCAACTCCAGTCAGGCAAATATCAGGGAAGGTGCTGGACACTGACCAATTATAATTTACTATTCCAACTCCAGTCAGACAAATATCAGGGAAGGTGCTGGACACTGACCAATTATAATTTACTATTCCAACTCCAGTCAGGCAAATATCAGGGAAGGTGCTGGACACTGACCAATTATAATTTACTATTCCTACTCCAGTCAGGCAAATATCAGGGGAGGTGCTGGACACTGACCAATTATAATTTACTATTCCTACTCCAGTCAGGCAAATATCAGGGAAGGTGCTGGACACTGACCAAATATAATTTACTATTCCAACTCCAGTCAAGCAAATATCAGGGAAGATGCTGGACACTGACCAATAATAATTTACTATTACAACTCCAGTCAAGCTAATATCAGGGAAGGTGGTGGACACTGACCAATTATAATTTACTATTCCAACTCCAGTCAGACAAATATCAGGGAAGGTGCTGGACACTGACCTATTATAATTTTCTATTCCAACTCCAGTCAGGCAAATATCAGGGAAGGTGCTGGACACTGAACAATTATAATTTACTATTTCAACTCCAGTCAGGCAAATATCAGGGAAGGTGCTGGACACTGAGCAATTATAATTTACTATTCCTACTCCAGTCAGGCAAATCTCAGGGAAGGTGCTGGACACTGGCCAATAATAATTTACTATTCCAACTCCAGTCAAGCTAATATCAGGGAAGGTGCTGGACACTGACCAAATAAAATTTACTATTCCAACTCCAGTCAAGCAAATATCAGGGAAGGTGCTGGACACTGACCAATAATAATTTACTATTCCAACTCCACTCAAGCTAATATCAGGGAAGGTGGCGGACACTGACCAATTCTAATTTACTATTCCAACTCCAGTCAGGCAAATATAAAGGAATATATTTAAACTAAAAATTTTAAGAATAAAAATGATTATTAAATTATTAAAACATTCTAATAAATAATAACTTTTAATATGTTTTTAATTAAAATGTGTTCAATATTTATCAATGTATTTAAAAAATTCTATTAATACAATATTTCGTAAATATTAAAAATGTTCTTTTTTATTATTTAAAATTAATTTATTAATTTCGAAAAAATTTAAATTTTTATAAAAAAATATATTTTTTTTAAATATATATATTTTTCACTATATATTTTATTTATTTTTTTCTAATTTTGTGTAATAATGTAAAAAAATATTTTTGAAATAAAGATTTTTGTACAAACTTTTTTGATTTTTCACTATTTTGTTTTGTGTAATATTGTTAAAAAAAATTAGAAAAAAGAATTTCCAAAAAATATATATATTTTTTCTAAATATAATAAAACAAATTAATATTTTTCTTACATATTTTTAATTTACTCCCCACCCTTATCCCCTATTAACCCAACATCCCGCTCCTAAACATTAACAGAAAATTCTATTTTTATATAAATTTTTTATTTATAATAATTTCCTATTTTTTTGTGCAACGATCTTAATATTTACACTATATTATATATATATATTATTTTTTTTTTTAATTACTCCCCACCCATATCCCCTATTAACCCAACATCCCGCTCCTAAACATTAACATAAATTTCTATATTTATATAAATATTTTTAAACTATTTTTTTTGTATTTACATTTTTTCTCTACATTGTCGATATTTTTCCCTAATATTAAATAACGATATTAAGTCTACTCGATATTTTCGACACGATATTTTTGTTACATTATATATTATGAGATTTTTTACATCGATATTCTTAATATCGATATTTACCTATACTCGATATTTTTGACACAATATTTTCTCCAATCGATATTTTGGGATCGATATTATGACTAGTCACCGAAAAATAGTCCTGACCACCTATGTGTGGAGTACATTATGGGCACAATCCCATCCCAGAGAGGCCTTGTGCTCAGCTTGTTTATCAAATATAAACCTAAACTAAGGACCTTTCACTCCTTATAGACACACCATAGAACCAGCATTAAAAATGCAATAGGTCTTGCATTTTATTGTGTTAGAGCTATTGGGGTTGTAAATGTATTAAAGCAGCATGATAGATCACGTGCATGTTGTTGCAGTGGACACTAATACTAAATGGTTTCATTTAGAGAAAATAGATACAATGTGAAAGGCATCTCCAGATGTAAATCATTCTTGGTGATTATATGAACACTATCAAATGGAGAATCCAAAGACTGGAAACCTTTGGGAAGACGGGCCAAGGCTGACTGCACAGGGGAGAAATGGGAGAAAGGGTAAAAAGTTGTTATTGAAAATATTCAAGTTTCCCTTTTTATGAGAATCTGCTGATGGTGCGGTGATGGAATAGTGCCTGGAAGGGGCAGCAGGAATTTAATTATTTAATCAATGATTGTGTTGTTACTTGCACTGCGCATAAACTTTGTAATAGAATAATATCAGAAAAAGACGGCATTTCCAGCAAAAGTGTTTCTTTTTTTTTTTTGGATTCATTTCACAAGGGAACGAATGAAGCAAAGGAGAGTAAAGAGAGGATAAGAGCTGTTTCTTGAAGTCAGGGTTTTTAATTCAGCAAGTGAGGAGGAGCGAGACAGGGACAGAAATAGGGAATAAGAGGAAGAGAGAGAGAGATGGGGTTGAAGCTGCCAGCAGCAGAGCAGGATAAGTGGAAATGGTCCAAGTCTTCTCTGGGTAAGAAGGAAGAGACAGAGTCCTTTTCTTTCTCTGCTCACCCAATAAAAGTAGAACGTATTCTATTGAATTAACACCTTCAGCGAGCCGCAAATTTTCGCGCTGTGCTGAAGGTTCGAAAAACGGGCGTGGTCGTGACGGAACGGTTCCGTCATCAGCACAGCCCAACCAATGCCAATGACGGAACTGTTCCCTCATAAGCATCAAAGGGATTAAAATAGTATGGGCACGCTGTGCCCTGCTGATCCCGCCCACTTCAACCATTGGTGTTAAGTTGGTAGAGCACCGTGCTGCACCAGTACAATGAGTACAGATCCCAGGGGCTACTTTTTACAGTGAACAGGAAAGGCTGTGCTGAAATCTGGGAAATTCATCACTTTCAGGACGGGATCATTTCACACTTTCTATGCCCGGTCCCTCTGCATGGTGAGGAGCTGCTTCCAGCAGGGCAGTGATCGCTGCCCGGTGAGCAGGGATTCCGCAGTCCAGACCAGGGCTGCCATGGCAGAGACAGCCTGAAAGCGACTAACACAATCCGTGAGAGCGGTAAATGTACCATGCAAACTTGTCTGTTACCCTTAGTCAGGTGATGCGGAGTCACACTTGTTTCAATTAATAACCCTGTCACCATGTTTGAAAGGCAAATGTTCTCCATTAACACAAAATATTGAACTATGTGGAAGGCAGTAAAGATAGTAATCTAAGATTTATAAATTTACTTCAACTAAAAAGTAAATATTAGGTAGAATTTGAGCTAATTAAAACATATAAAGTATATATATCTGGGGTAACTTTTGGACTAGTTTTCCCCTTGTTGCAAATGTTATAATCCTAGATAACTTTTAGTTTAATGGAAATGTTTCTGTGAAACTGAACATATAGTACATGCGGTCTAGGAATCTGTAGGTGCTATACATTGACATTTTATTTGTTGAGAGGCTTCCTTTAGTAGTGTGTCGCAATTTGCACTAGTCTCTCATTTGTTTCAGTAGCACATAGCTCGGAGAAAACAGCTGCAGCCTGTGGGGAAATTATCTAGCCAACGTTCTTCTGTGAAAGAAGATTTTCCCGGGCCATTCCATTTGACCACAGACAGCGGTTAAAAGCAGAGGCACCAAACAATAAGGGTGGTTTTAATGCTGTAATATCTTTATTGCGGTTAACTTATTCTTAGCAAGTATTATTTAAATACCTCAAATTTCATAAAAACACACACCAATGAAATGGTGGGCGCATTTTGCATTGCATTACCTGGGACCTGTCCCCTGCAGCCTGACATCTCCAAAGTTCCTGCAACACTTAGGCCGGCCCTAAATCATTTTCCATGTGGTCTTAGATATATGGATTATTTGTCAGATGACTAGCTAATCCGAGGACTGGCGAGTTCGGCAGCATGGGCACAAAAAGTAGACAGTAGCGCTCTAATAGAAATAATGTATGCAGAAGCAAACAAAAGTGGGCGCCACCAAATTGAAAGTGAAAGCGGGAAGCACGGTGGGTGGTCCAGATAAGTAACTTGACCCAAGGGAAAAAAAGTAGTCCTCGGAGGAATACTTAAACACTGACAGCGTAGGGAGATAGTACTTGTCCTGTGCTCCGTAGTTGGAAAGTGGAAACAGAAGGAAGGGAAAAGAGGAACATTTGCCCAGTAGCATGCATCGATTTCAAAAGCATAGTGGCACAGACAAATAAAAAGCAAAGGCAACCAGCGGGTGGAGTTTAACGCCACAAATCATCTACAACAGGTGGCTAAGCAACAGCGCACGCGCTGTTACGCTCGACCTGAAAATAAACTGGTTAACCACATAAATAATTCAAAGTGAGAAACATTTAGCTTGAGGTTCTGGGAGAGGTAAAGTATTTTGAACTGAAACAGCAGACCCTTCTGTGTTCAGGAGAAGAACAAAGCAAATATTTCCTTCAGAAGGCTTCAGAAGAGGCAAATGATGTGCATGCTTCTAGTCAAACAGCACATGAGTCAAATGCCAGCTGCAAGAAATCACACAAGTGAACGTTAGAACAATATAATATTTTGGGAGAAATATATTCAAGTAAGAAGTATGCACATTTGAGCTCTGCATATACACATGGTTGCCAGTCAGAAAATTTGTTTTGAGTCTTTCATCTTGCGTATGAGTTTATTCTAGTCCATATGTGTCCCACTCTGGAACACTTAAAACAAAGTAAATCATCAAATATTCAAGAGCATATGTTTTGAGGTTGCCCTAGCAGAATATTATTTATTCATTTAAATTCTGAATGTACGCAGTGTTCAAAATGAAATGTGTTTCCCTGTCAGTGACTTTAAAAAGAATTAAGACTACTTGGTCCGACTTGGTCCAATGACAACTACTTCAACACTTTTAGGGTGTACTGCTTTTAAGGACAATGGTTTAGTTGGCACTCAGTTACTTAACTTAATTTATAAAGTAGGATTAACAGCCCGTTGTACCAGAACACCTTGTTCTATAACAGGAAAGCATTAGTATTTATAACACAGTTATTGTAACTGTGAGATAACAAAAACATGCACACATTTGTGTTCATGTTAAACACCAGTTAAGACTTATCCTCACTGATAAAATGTTGTTATGGTGTTCTAATGTTGAGTAAGAAAACGAAAGAGTCAAGAACTACAATGTCATAATTCTATGATGCCTTACTGGTGTCGAGCTTACTGCTCAGTTTTAGAAAGTATGTGTGTGTCTGTATGTGTGTGTGTGTGTGCGCATGCGTGCGTTTGTGTGTGTTGGTGTTTCTCACAAGACAGATAACCCCTTGCATGCATGGGTAATTTTTGCGCTGTGCAGGCATTCTAATTAGTGGGTGGGATTCGGCCCCGTCCCCGCCCCCCCCACCCCCAGCCGTCGTGAGCACACGCCTACCGTGACTCATGACGGGTGAGGGCCGTCCTGAGCATGCAAGGGGTTAATCAAAGGTAGGTAAACAATGCCATGAAGAGGTAACTCTTCTATTGTGTAGAGTCAGTAAAATGTTTCTGTTGACTACCAAAAGCTGACTGTGATAATTAAAACCTTTGGAGCTGCTAAGCTATTTAGACAGAAAAGTCAAATGGAATGCACAATTAGAATCAAAATCAACATTGGGATGTTTCACACCCATCACAATTATGCATCTGAATTGAAGAGCAGTTTGAAATGGGGAATTCCTAGGAACTCTCTGCCAAAGCTCATGAGAGACTACCTAGGTTTCCAAAACTTTTTTTTTAATTATGTGGCACTCAACTGGATTTATCAAGTCCAGAGTTATCATTGTCATATATGCATCTTATAATGAGCTCAATGACGCCATATGCTGTTAGAGGGATTTCTATTTGTTAGAAACGTGTTACTTTCAGGGACAGTGGGATGCACTGAAGACATTTACCCTGAACAGGTGCATACATTTTTTAAAAATTGTCCTGCACTTTTCAAAGTAAGCACCACCTTACACTGTTGAGTCAGATGATCTTTAATGAACTGGAACATAATAATGCTCAGAGATGACCTCATTGGATACTGAACTGTGTTAACTGTCTATAGGAAGGAGATTATCTACTTGAAAATGTATAATTTCTACTGATAAAGAATGAAAGGTAAACAAAAGCTGCAAAGACTACATCTTACTCAAGTCTATGATGTCTTACTGAAGATAGACGAGTGCTGCCTCATTCATCAACTGAAACATTTTCACGTCCATCCTCATAAGCACAAAGACTCACTAATCAATGCAGTAGTTCTTCCACTTTTTGGATAAAGCACAAATTTTCATTCAAATATGAAAATACACTGAAATAATAATTTCTTGTCAACACCGGCAGTCGATAAAATTGATTACAATTAGGCTTTCCTGTTTTCAGTTTCTATTTTTTGTAAATTCTGGTGGGGTTTTTTCAGTGTTTTCAAGTGATTTCAATACCTTAAAAAACTGTTTTTATCAGTGGTTACACATTTTCGTGCCATAAAAAATAACTGAAAAAGTGTTTTTCTGGTGTTTATGAAACGTTTTGCTTTTATTATTGCTTGCTTTCTGCACTGATAGAACATGGTGTATAGACAGTGTACGTATAGTGTATATGAGGTCCAAATAGATTTTTGAAAATTAAGCGTATTGTAGTACACCATACAATATTTCTTCAGTGAGTCTTTGGTCATGTACACTCGCTCTTTCCTTCCCATGTAAACTTCTGTGAAAAGACCCTTTCATCATTGGCACTTGAGACGGGCAATGTCAAAAGAGCCAGTACACTATTTGTTAACTCTGGCCACTGACATAGCTTTCCATGCCAATACTGGTGCACTTGAAGATTGTGATTCTCAGGGCAGGTTCGGCAACATTTGCATTGAGCTGAGCGCGTATGCCCTCAAAGTTATTAAAGCGGTCAAAAATAAAGCAGCACTTTTGAAACTACATAGGAAATTCCCCTTTACTGTAGGGATCTAGAACTTGTACAGAGTACTAGAACTTATACAGAGTGCCATTGGTGATGAAGGGTTTTTTCTATGCATCATTGTAAGCCATTTCTCATACATTGTGAAATAAACATTCCTGAATTGCTCTCCAACATTGCTTTGCTTACCAAGTGGCAAGCACTCTAACATGGAACATGTTGCAGTGCCAAAGTCACTAAAGGTGTCACCCAGCCTACTCTCAAGGAAATGTTTCACATCTACACCAATTATGCTGAACACTTGGCCGACAAGGGTTTTTTCAGACTCTAGTATTTTTATTATGTCCACTACAGCAGTTATGTTTTCCTGTAAAAATCTAATAATGCAGAAGATTGCACTTTTTTCACATCACTATCTTTATGCGACCAAAGATCCTCACATGTCTTGCCTTTGGCATCATCACTCAACAAAAATTCTGTAAATGGTTGCCACATGGATAATATAGCATGCATAGCCCCTTGGACTGAGAACCATCAGCTAAGAGACACAGTTGGGATGACTCTTTCTTTGATGCCACACAAAGCACAACATTTAAAATATTTGCATTTTAGTTCATGTGCATAAGAAAACAGTGCACCAGAATGGACTAAAAAGTCAATAGCATCCTCCATTAACTCTGAAGATTGTAAAGATGCTTGCAGCATACCATCTAACTAGTGGCAAGGATCTCTTACAGGGAATCACTGCTGCTCTGGTATAAGTTATGACAGGTCATCACACAACTTTTTCATATATGTAGCTGAATCACTGCAAATCCAAACAATATCACTCCAATCTTTGTTGAACTTGGAAAGAACTTTTTTTGCAGAGCATTCCAAGTGACACTGGGTTCTGGTGTCATGTTTTCACCACTATCCCTGATGCTTGGTGAAAGCACTCTTTATACGTATACTTGTCACTATACCTTGGACTGAATGTTTAAACCCTGAGGTGTTGGCAATTCAGCTCCTATCAATACTGGCCCACTAGAAACTGTGGGCTGATGTATTAAGGGTTTTTACCCATTCTCTGTGGGTAAATGTGATGACATATATCGGAAAGAGTCTTATGAAACCAGCCATTTACCTATCAGTGAAAGAATCAAACGCATTCAAAATATCAAACATGATTTTGATATTTCCTGATTCTCTACAGTTTATAAAATAATTAAACAAGACCTAAAACAAGCTTCTAAACCCTTCATCTTTAGACCAAGGTTTTTAGTGGCATCCCTAAGCAACAAAACTCAAGCAGAATAATGTTAGCCCAGTCTTTCTTACTGCTAGCTTGTATAACAATGTTACATTGTATTGGCCCACTTCAAAAAGAAAAAAGCAATTACTCTAGCACTCTCTTTTTCCTTTCTTTTAATGGCATTTAGTTTGTGGTTGTGCAGGTGTTTTTCAGTGTTTATATGTTTTCTCTAGTGAGGGCTATTTTTCATTCAGTGGGGTTTTATCAGTTATTATAGGTTTAAACCTAAACCCCCACAGCCTAATTACAATATAGCAAAATAACAGCAAGTCTGGTAGAAAAATGCATTTATTGTTGCCCAACTAGGACAGCGATACCCATAAAACAGAATTATGACACAAATATAATGTCATATCATTTTGTACCCTTTGACACATTCTAGATTGCCCACCTATGTTGAAAAAGGTGTATTTTTACTAGAATAATTTGTTCAGCATTACAGCAAACTAAGGATACTTTATGTCTAACCAGTTAAATGTGAACAATAGTAGAACATTATTGGCTGTCACAAATATGAACCCTGACTCTTATCCATCTGGTGCTCATTTGAACGTATCAGATCTTTAGACAACCCTCGATAATTAAAACCAAAGAAAGCAAAAAGCACTCACACACAGAAAGACTTTGCACCAATCATATTTTACCCTTGACCTAAATGCTACGTTTGCTCAATCCTACGGATAATACAAGAAATGTACATTTACAAAAATAAAAGTGTTTAACAATCATAAAGGATAATACCTCCTAATGGATTTTAACATTTGAAGATTTCAAGTTCTAAACTTAAAATTAGGTGAAATCATTCAACCAGTTATATTGTACTTTTCTGTGGTTACTTTAAAAAAAACTGTGCATAAAAATGAAATACAATGGCTCCCAGCCTCAGGCGAAAGTATGAAGGGAAGACACATACCACCTCGAAGTTCCTAATTACAGGCAAGAAACCTTGATCACATTTCATAAGAATCTGAAAATCCCCAAAAAAAGGAGCCTGGCTAAACACTCTATTGAAATCATACCCGTTGAGTTGAACATATAGTAGAATAATAAATCTGGGGCATGTTTTTTTTTAATCAGGAATACACTACAACTAATGAGGTAGGGCTGTATTTCACCATAACCGCTTCTCTGCCGATGACGAGCTCAGCTCGTCATCAGCCACGGTAGTCGTGTGCGGATGACGAGCTGAGCTCGTCACGTAACGCGGCTTTTCGTAAATTGCCGCACACAGCGGGAAAAGCCGCCGCAGCGATGGTGTTAATTGGGTGTGTGGTCCTAAGTGAGGGCAATGAAAGTATTTCCACATTGAAACTGACGCCTTCATTTACAATATTTTGATGCATGACAGTGGAGGAAGCCTTCCTGCAGTGCTGCTGTGCATCACTGCAGAAAAGGGCAGGAATGTGCCATATCTACAAGATACAGCCCATTCCTGTCCCTTTCCCGTGCGGTGGACCACAATGGACTGCCATGCGCCAACTGAGGCACCCTTGCGCCATGGTACAAGAGTGACTGCGTTGTATGGGTGATTATTTTTGTGCAGGAAGGGACACCTTCTACACAAAAAAAATCACAAGAGGTGTTTCTCCTTGTTGTGCTTCCCCTGGGGAGGCGTAGGAATCTGACGAATTTGCATGTTTACAAAACATGTAAAACCTGGGAATGTGTCAGGCACCATGGATTTTGCATGGGAACGCCCACAGCAACACCCATGGAATGACCCTTTCACGCAGAGTAATGCATAAAAAGGGGCCATATTTACAAGGCCATGAAAAGCCAAGCAGGGGGGCTTTGCATGGCCTTGTATATATGGCAGGCACACTGGGCTGCTGGTGCATCAAAAAAATGGCACTGTGATGGAGCAATCGTCATGTAAATAAGCCCTTCAGTCTTTTACATAGCATTCATCTAACTAGTAAGGGATGTGGGAGCACACATCTAGCAAGTCAGCAGGAGTTCTCCTAGTGCTTTATGGCAGCTGTAGTTCGAGGTGTTTTTGAATTATTTTCGAATAGGAAGGTTTTGCCATCAGTGTTGGAACAAGCAGAGCTTGCATTTCGGGACAAAATCCAACTAGCTGCTGCCAGACATCATTTAAAAATGGAATGCTGGAAAATCTGAACAGAGAAAATTTCAAAAGTATGGGCACAGGACAAATAAATGACCAATTCTAAATTGCCTACTCTAGGATAAATATAAAACCTTAAATGACAAATCATGGATGCCCTGTAACAAAATTTTGTATAGGCGGAGCAAGGCTTTCATTCATAGTGGGCTAGCAAATGTCCTAACAAGTTTTTGTGTGCTGTGTAAGCCCCAATAAAAGACAATGTCTCTGGTAAAACTTCCATAAGTATGTTGACCTGTATGCAGCACAAGTGAGATATTCTAAAATAAACAGGAAATACAATGAAAAAAAACAAAAAAGAAGTTTGCGAATACATTTCGCTCTATATAGCTAAACTGGAGCATATTCTATGCTTTAATATATTTTTTATTGATTTTAGACCCCATAGTCGATCGTATCATTCAACTTCTAAGCAACAACAGCCCATAAAGAACTAAAATGATTGGAAGTCCTGATTTCTTCACTGTTCATGTACAACAATGCATTTAGTAGGCTTCATCTTGGACACCCTGGAAACAGGAAACTTGAATTCTAGACTTGATGAAATAAAATGGCATAATCAGCATAAAGAAGTTACTTTTTTTTAACAATAACAGCTCAACATCTGTATGTGTGTGGTTTCCTAGATTGGCTTGGTGAATGGTTCCTAAAATTGTATCTTGTCCTTTTTTGAGAAAATCACTATAGCAGACCTCAGCAGAACTTTAGCAGATCTGGAAATAGATCCAGAAGGAAGCTTTGCTGACCCAAATAAATCATTACTGGTCTTTAAGCACCGGTGAGGATGTGAGCCAAGCAAGATAATTTGCCAAAATCTATGTACAAAAGTTTAAATTTATGATGGTAAAATTACCATCTGCACATATTTCCCAAATTAATTTGGGTTGGATCCACAAACTTCCGATAGAATTGTATTTAAATCCATTTGTGTTTCGACCAATGTTCCTAACCAAATGGTAAGAAAACAACCATTTGCTCAAAGGAACATTGATGGAGAGTTCTCAAACTCATTGTTAATTCATATTTAAACTGAATTAATGTTTACCACTGACCCATCATTATCTGATAAATTCCTTGGAGAGCTGCCATCAAATCCATGTGTTTGACATGGCTATTCCTGCAAGGTCACCCCCTAACATTTTGCCTTCATCCATTTTCTTTTTGCTGAACTTGTTTTGACTGGTATTAGGACTCTGCACACTTTACCATGGCTAACCAGAAGTAAAGTGCTTGTGCTCTCTCTCCTAACATAGTAATATTAGTTCATCCACAATTGGTATATCTAATTTGTGTATAAGTCCCTAGTAAGGAGGTAATATGTGTACCGAGGGTCTGTAAATTAAATCTTACTAATAGGTCGGAAGCACTGATTGTGCCACCTACTTAAGTAGCCCTTTAACCCATGCCTCAGGCCTGCCATTGCAGAGCCTGTGTGTGCAGTTTGCACTGCCATGTCGACCCAGCAAAAGACACCTTTTGCCAGGTTCATTACTTCATTTTTTATACATAGAAGTCACCCTTAAGGTAGGCCCTGTACAGCCCAGGGGGTAATGTATCTAAAAAAGCAGGAAATGTACTGATAAGGTTTACATGTTCTGGTACTGAAAAACACTTAAATTCGTTTTTCACTACTTCAAGGTCTATAGCTCCCATAGGATAGCATTGGAATGACATTATTACATTTCATAAGTGTTATTTCCAAAGAGAACGATATAACATGTTCAAGTTTGGTGTCTCCGGGATCCTAATTTAAAATCCTAATTTACGGTGAAGTTGGATTTTAAATTATGATTCTGAAAATGCCAGTTCTAAAAAGTTAGGAGTTCACCAGATGGTTATCTGGAAATCCTGATGCACTGCTCAAGTCACTCATGACGAGTGTACAAAGATAAGCAATACTATTTTGTTATTAGTTTTGTACATATATATCAATACATTGCAATAATAAAGAGCAATAGTAAAGAAAACAACATGGAGTCTTCTGGTTTTAACTTGAGTCTCTTTGTATTAAGTCATACAGTTCCAGGATATTGTTGTAAGTTCACAAAATCCACACAATGAGTATTCAAATAAGTTCCAAAGATGTCTTGAATTAAAAATCCCAATGCATTTCGGGCAACAAAGGTGGCCCTTCTTCAGGGGAATCTATAGAAACAATATAATACAGTAGTTGGACTTATTATAATGGCAGCACAACAAACAGAGTCTAATAAAGGGGTGGGTATATGGTGATGATCGTGAAAATTATCAGTGATATGACACAGATAACGGAAGCCATGATCAATGAAGTGCATGAATTGTAACACAATATCACGAAGAAAGAGGTAGAAAGGATAAAAGAAAAAAAAAGAAAGAAGAAATAAGAAGAGAAACGTGGCGTCACCAGAAGGAGCTGAAAGAACAAGTAAGACTCGCATTGATGAGTGTGAGCTTTTCCAGTTCCTGTATATGTATTTAGTTGCTGAGGGGGGACATATGGCAATATTTGTGCCATCTACACAGCCAATGACATTGCGGAACTGTGCTACCCTGTAGAACATACATTTGGTGTTCTGATACATGACTACTCAATCTGTACCTCTCAACAATCTCCTCCTCTATCTGTTCTAACAGAATGACCCTCACCCTAAATATCCTCTCCTGTCGCCTCCTCCTTCTCTATTTCACTGCCCAAATCCTCTTTTTATAGCTTGCATCTCATTAGCACCTGATCTGATTCAATGTTAATTTAAATGGCCATTTTACAACTAATCGCAATTAGGAAATCGGTTGTACATGCGGTTAGCAATTCACAATTGGGAAATCCCCATTTGCGATTTCTTATTTTGCGTGTTCCAAAATGAAATTTTGACAAAGTAGAAATCTCATTTTGCACCACAGTGAATGCGATTCGGACATTCGGAAATGCAAGATCCATTTATATATATATGGGCCTTGGTTCACATAAGCCTTTAAACACAGATCAACATTGTACATCTCAATTTATTTCACTGTGATTACAATGAACTACTGTTAGGTAATGCATTCATTTTAATATGACTCAAGCATTATTGGTTAAAATGTACAAGTTATTATTTTCAAACGTTATATGAAACATAAGAAAAAGAGGAAGTTCATGACATTCAAGAATAACATGTTGCTGATAAAGAAATACATTTTTTAAACTGGAATATTCTACTTTTGACAACATTTTCTAAGAATGTCAAAATAAGGTCAAGCTTCTACATGTTGTTGTGCACATTTCAGCAATATTAAGTCTGCTTCTTGTTAAAGATAACTGCCTCATAGCTTTTATATGGCCTATACGGGTAAGTGCCTATTGCAAATCAGCACATTTCAAATGTGTATCTTTTCTGCATTACGTTTTTAAATTTATCATTGCACATTCAACTACTAGATTAATTATTTTATATGTTAATTAATTTGCCTAACCAATTACGCCAACTGATGGTTACTTTAACCTTCACACTATTATGTAAGTAAGTAAGTAAGTAAATTCCTTTATTCTGTATTATTTACAACACCATAAAAGTACATGTATATTTAAAAAAAAACAAAAGGAAGAAATGGACGACACTTCAGTAATTCATTACAAAATCCATGACAATTACATTCAATAGCTTAAAAACACAACAGTAAAATTCATTCCGTTTGAGTTAGGGTAGACCCATCTCCTTCCCGCCTCAGTTATCCTGTGAGCACTATTATGGTTTGACTATGTGAGTTCTGTTTCAAAGGCAGTCTCATCATCCATTGTCTCCCTTCTCTTTCTTTTTAAACTTTGAAATTTCAATGACTTTCTAAAGTCATCATTAATAATTTGATTTAAAGTTACGTTTTTTCAAATCTTTTTTCTTTTTTTTTCTTTTTTTGTGTGTATTTAATATCTACAGCCTTCAAATAAAGCAAACATGCATAACAAACAAACAAATTATTAGGACTGGTATAAGAATAGCTTCCAAAGTACCTTCTCCTGTTGTCGTAATCTAATTTCCAATAGTGGGAATTCCTTGCCCAAAGTTTTTAAGATATTAGGGGTCATATTTACAAGATAATGATGCAGTATGGCGCTGCAAGGCATCTTGCAGCGCCATTAGGAAAGGAAGGATGTGTCATATTTACAACAATACAACGCATCCCTGTGCTTTCCTCTGCGCTGGCGCCCAATAAGCTGCCCATTCCTGAAATATTGTTAATCATGGAATGTGCCTGATTCCATGGGTGTTGAGTGGGAACACCCCTAGCAACATCCATGCAAAGCCCCTTTCACACAGAGTAATGCATGAGAGAGGCCATATTTACAAGGCCATGAAAAGCCAGACAGGGTGGCTTTACGTGGCCTTGTAAATATGAGACAACACACTGCGTCTCCAGAGCATCGCAGCATAAACGTGCCACGTGGGCATTGTAAAGTAAGCGAGAGCGCTTGGAGTTGTCAACATCAAAGTTCTGATGTGAAATGTGTTGGAAGGACAGGCTTCAGTGGGATGCTATTAGGAGTCTCAATTAGGTTTGCTATGGTGGGTCGTAAAAATCAATGTGACGGGGTAAAAGGCCATCTGATGTCTCCACCAGCATGATGATCGACCTGTAGCAGTGCCTTATGAATAACTACAAACTACTCAGAGATTTAATGGTTTGGCTGAAACAGTAAGTTTTTGGGTTCAGGGGCGCTTGGCCTTATAGTTCTGACTGTAACTTTTGTAGAACAGTGTAATTCATTTTTAGACCATTTTAATACAGTGATGAGTCTCCGATGTTGAAATACTAGACCTCTATTTTAACGTTATCTTGGGTGCTTATCAGTGGCTCTCAATTCATTTATAGTATGGAGTACGTAGTCCAAGAAAACCAAATTGATATTTGTACCTATACACCAAAAAGCTCAAATTAAATGGTACTGATTATGAAATGGATCTGGTGGGTGCTTTCATACTCTACCTGGCAGTCTGGGGTATTTGCCCTGCCGCATTACAAGTGGCACAGTGTTCAGGCACCTGGTAAGTTACCAAGTGTGAAAACACTGAGCCAGGCTTTACTGCGCAAATCCACACCTTGTGGGTGCTCCGAGCACTGGTGGTCAGCCCTTGCACAGCCTGACCTCTCTCCAGCTTCCACCAACACAATGTGGGGAACAGGTAATGCTCCTCCAGCCAGGCTGAGGCCTGGGCCCTGGATGGCCCCTCTGCCTCTCCATTCCCAAACCTGCAATGCTCCTCCACATTTATTTATCACTTGTTGTGAGCTGGGCCTTATTAAACATAGGGCGCACTTTTCCTGTTTGTGCCACTGTGGCCCCTTAAATAGGTATGCTGTGCGCAAACAGGAACAGTGCACCATATTGCAGCGAATGCAGTGTCGGCAGGGCAGCCACAAACTTTTGCCGCCCTGGGGGCAGTGCATTCAAGTGAAATACAGAGCCGCTGCTTCAAAGCCTGCAAGGGGATCCCTTTTCCCCTCTCAAGAGGGCTGCCAATAGAGGGCGCACTGACAGTGCACCAATTTTTTGTGCCGCACTTTTAGTGTTTTAGAACAGAGCCACCCAATAATCCCACCGGGACTGGGTATTTATCAACAATATAAGCTAAATGTCCAGGCAGGATTCATTAACGGTATATATTTCACAATTATCTGTGTCACATATGTGATCACTCAATTAGATATAGCGACCAGAGGGCTTCAGAAAGAACAATCAAAATTGTATCAAAAATATATTATATTTATTTTTCGATTTTCAATGCATAAATAGCTTGTTTTCTTGACAATAAAGATCTGGCAACGAAAAACTACCAGAGCATGTGTAACAAATAATATGGTAGTACACAAACACCTTCAGCATATAATGTGGATACAATCAAAGAACCACATGCAAGTAAATTATACGCAGTCAAATTCACAAATTCTATTCAAAGTGAATTGTACAGTATATTGCATAAAAGGTGTTAGGCGTCGACGTTTCGGTCCTTGCTGGTCAGACAGATCCGTAGGACCATCTTCAGGACAGAAAAGTTGCACAGAGGTATCTAATACAAACATAATAACATAAATGTACATGAAACCCTAGGGTACAAAGAGACCAATGTTCCGCCTGATATCTTCTTTGCCTTTGAGCCCAAATCCATAATATAGCACGGGCGCAGAAGCAAAAAAGATACCATCATTTGCATGGGGCCACATCTCCATGCAAATGAGAGAATGCCCTCTTGAGATAGTGCTGGTGCTACATGTGTGCCAGCACTACCTGTATTACACAAGGAGTCGCACAAGCATCTGCAGCCCCGTCTGTAATACCAAAGTGCCCCGGGGGTGCACAAAGCGGCCTCACGTGTGCGTTGCACCCAGAGCTGGATTGGCCGTAGCAGGTGTCGGGTGTTTCCCAGGGAGGCTGGAAGGGTGGGGGCTGTTTTTTCAGCGGTGGGGGCTGGTTTTTCAGCGGTGGGGACTGGTTTTGTTCCTAGGGGCCAGTTTTGAAGCAGTGCTGCAGTATCGGCCTCCAATAACAAAAGCACCAGTGCACACTTGCGCAGCCCCCCAGGCGCTGGTCTGACTAAATTGCTCGGCCTGCTTTGGTTCTCAGTCTGGCACTGGTGTGGCCCCTGGGGCACTTTCTGTAATACAGCTCCTGATGGTTAATGTCAGCAGAATAGTTTCCATAATCAAGAAACACGTGGATTTTAAGCGACCTGCATTGTTATTCCCATTTCACGGTCTACCATTCACACCATTCAGACTCCAGACCCGCGGGCCCCACCCTGCACCTAAATTAGGCCAACTTGCAATGAAAGCCATGGTGAGCAAAATAGTTTTGTAAATAGGATGAAAATACACCCAATACAGGTTTGTTCAAGGCAAATCATATTGTGGTTGCACTCTCACAGTTCCGGATAATTCGGTTTGACTTTATATAATTCACAAAAAAATGTGTTTTCAATTCTTCAAATTCTACCCTTTCAAAGGTGCGTGCACTTTAATGCTTCCCACATGGCTCTGTTCATGGCTGTGAGGCAGATGCTTCTACTGTTACACCTGTGGTCCTACTGGTGCCAGTTGTGTTTCCATTGTAAACCTGCCTTCAAGATCATATGTCACGTTTTGTTGGCCTTGCTGTCCATGGAATGTCTGTGGTACTTACATCAGCATGTTTAAATATGCCTGTGACAGGGTCAGCTTTAATTTAACCCTCAAAACAACCAGAGAAGCCTTTCCCAGCTTTCCTCACAAGGTACTGCTCTTTCAGAACTTTCCACAGATTATCTTACTGCTTATTTTTCATACTATCTACCACATTTTGGATTTTGGAACCACCGCTCTGTGAAGGTACATTTCAATATCATGAGACGACGTGTTTCTGTTTGCTTTTGTCTGTAAGGTGACTCCTACTTAAGCCCATGTTGGCATTATGAACTAGGCTGCTTTTTGTGGATGGGGCTGAGTGTTGAGGAGAAAGGGTTGTTCCAGCAAACTGGGGCAGTTTATGGGCTGGATAAAACAGCACAAAGCCGTATCATCTATGAAGAAATGTCTGTATGTGGGGTGAGTTAATTTTTAAGCTTGGCACACATTTTCACAAAGATTATAGCCTTATAGCCCGCCGTAGCGGGCTATACCGGCAATTAAAGACCCGCTGAATTGTTAAACGCCAGAGCCGAAGCGAGGGACTTTAACGAGACAGCGGGACTTTAATTGCCGGTATAGCCCTGCTACGAAGGGCATAAGGCTATTAGAACATTCTGCCACTAGAGGGCAGAATGTTCTAACAAATTAAACAAAGGGTTCTCGAAGCTCGAGGGGATGTAAATCCCCTCGAGCTTCGAGAAGCCTTTGTAGAACATTGGAATGTTGCTCTGCGGGCTTTTACCGGCCCGTAAAAGCAGGGAGCACTCCATTGTCTGCAATGGAGCTCCCAACATTCCAATGTTCTAATATATCTCAATTATCAGTATTAGATGAGACTGGGCTTCAGGCTCTCATTCTAAAGATCTCAAAAATCCAGATCTTGCCAGCAATGGCAGAATCTGGATTCTGAGATGTGGCCTCATTTCTCATCCTCTGGTGTTTTTCACGGGTACATTTAATAGGATGAAACTATGACTGCCAAGTTTTCAGATCTCTTGTATGTGACATTTGTATGGTTTCAGTGTACTTTTGAGTGACATTGTGCAGCCAAATGTGTGACAGTTCGAGTGACACTTTTATTTTTGTAAAGCAATTTTAAAATGCCGACTTTCATAACCGTAGTGCTTTTTCAGAAGCAGTCTGGGACCTCGTAGCACTGTTAATATACAAGTAACTATTCCACACTGTGCAAGTCAGGATCCAGTTCTCTTTCTCTTGGGTTACACACAGAAGTGATAACTGTCACTGTCAGTAGCACACACAAGGCCTTCATTGGTATTCCCGTCAACAGCGGATCAACACCTGTCCTGCAATGTTGCACACCCTGGAAGCTGCACCTCAATGCACCCCACTCTCAGGGCCGGCTATGGCGCTGATGGCGCCCTGTGCGACATTCACTTTCGGTGCCCCCACATCCCATGACCACCTCTTCGGGTTGTCTTCCTACCACCTGCAAAAGTGCCCCTTATCCCTCCCATCATAAGATATTGCTAAACACAGCGCCCCCCTGAGGTCACAGCGCCCCTCTCCACAGGTCAGCGCCCAGTGCGACCGCACCAGTCGCACGGCTCTAAAGCCGGCCCTGCCTACACTCCTTGGCCAAGCGGAAAATCTGGTACTCGGGATGGGGAGTTAGAAGAGCTGGCACTCAGCAACGGTGTGTAGACGTATATATAACACATTAATCTTCGACTGAACACTTCACAAAAACCAGAAAGGCCTAAAAGGTACCTCTAGACATAATAGCAGCCAAAATGTCTGCAACTTAAGTCAAAGACAAGCGTTTTGTTTTCAAGTTTTATGCTGTTATTGGTATCCTTTAAAAAGGCAACATCTTAGAAGAAAGGCGTTTTTTAAAATAGCCGTATACGTCAGATAAAAGGTTGCTTTACTTCTAACCCAGGTTCATCCACGAGCTTTTATGGTCATGAATGCAAATCATTTTACCAAAATAGCATTTTCTGGGAAAAGTACATCTTGGAAATGCTGCTGGGACCAATGACCTGCAACCCCCCCCCCCCCCCCCCCCGCCCCCCCCCCCCAGTCGTGTGTGGCAGCCCGGGATGAGACAGATCCCGGACAGACCATTTGAATGTTAATTAGGCCCTGCAGTTGTTTCACCCCCTTCTAAGAGCCCCTGCAGCTCCACTCTGCCTACTGATTGATGGTTCAGCCCCCCCCGAAATGTTTTCTTAGCCCCCCCCCGCGAAATTTGGCTCTAGTTGCGCCTCTGCCTATGACCTACAGAACTGGAATGATGCCAGTTGCGCCCAAGCGTGTGCGAGACCAACTTTTGTTAATAATTATTCCTGCAGCAGTGGAGCCTTTCGTGATCCCAACTGCGTCCAGAAGATCCGTAAATGAGTGACTAATGCATTTTAGTGCGATGATGCGAACACCAGCACTATATTTCGTTAGTCTAACCCTTGTAGCGTGGTAGTAGGCAGGGCTGAAACCTGGTACACTATGTCAGAGGAAAGTGACTTGGTATGTAGGACCTACCTATGGAGATTGTGCTGAAACATTAATTCCAATGGTAACACACCATTCTTTAGGGGAAATCTCATACTGTTGCAAGAATAGAGCACTGTGAAATACCACAATACGTGGTACCAGAATTGTGAGGTGCAATTTTATTGCATCACGTGCCCCTCACATTCCGTGAAACGTGCCTTAGT
This sequence comes from Lissotriton vulgaris, assembly GCF_964263255.1. Taxonomy (NCBI): domain Eukaryota; kingdom Metazoa; phylum Chordata; class Amphibia; order Caudata; family Salamandridae; genus Lissotriton; species Lissotriton vulgaris. Next base: position 1,641,170,850 of record NC_141695.1, read on the forward strand.
TTGTAAGACATTCTATAGCTTATTGACAAGCCCTTTGCGCTGCCGCTACATCACTTTTCCCATATTAAAGTGATGCACCGGCGGCGCAAGGAGCTTGTAAATAAGCCCTCTGTTTTTCCCTGTGCCATATGGTTAAGGGATTTTAACCCCTCCCCTGCTGGTGACGGAACCACTCCGTCATCAGCCGCGGTCGCGCTGTGCTGATAACGGAGCGGTTCCGTCACGGCCCGCTCGACACTCCTGCGCGGCGCGGATTCCGCGCCTGCGCTGAGCATTCCATTGAGCTAGTGGGGCCGTGACGGGACCGCTCCGTCATGAGCACAGCGCGACCGCGGCTGGTGACGGAGCGGTTCCGTCACCAGCATGGGCGCGCTGCGCGCCCCCCCGCCCCCTTAGCGCTGCGGCGGAATAGCCGCCGCAGCGAAGGGGTTAAACCTTCATGCAGCTCCCATTTCTTTCTTCAAGTGGGAATCCTACATTGTTCGCGGTCACACATCTATTTCCACCACGTGAATAATGAGGGCAATTATTAGGAAGATGATAATATGGTAACTAAGACACACAAAAAAAGAAATTTCAGGAAAAAAATGAAATCTGGACCTTTTAGCAGTAAAAGCATGCCATTACATGACATAATTGCAGCGTAGAATACTAAACAATAAATCTTAAATGAAATCTGAGTACGAAGCTAATAATAATTAAAGACATCCTCTTAAGAGTATTGACCAGACAAACATGCAGCTATCCAACAGACATAACTTCACTGTAGCGATGAAAAAACATTCCCACCAGAAGTTTGAACAAGCATTGAAAATGCGGTAGGTCTCACCTTTGATTAATTAAAGCAATTTGCTTTGCTAATGGTATTGTATAGCAAAGAAAATGGCTTTAACTTAATGCATGTGTGCAGGTTTCCTGGATAATCACTTAGTGCTGATACCCGTCGCCCCCTCCTACAAGTAGGCAAAGCTCTAACAACTCCAGCTCGTCCCACTGACCTCGGCCTGTCACGGGCTCCCTGCAGCTGCCTACAACCCACGCATGTAAAGAGACTGGTACATATCCAGTTCTACATGGAAAGCATCTGCCATCACTACCATTTTACTCCACACCGCCCCCACGCGGCAGCAGCAGGTACTCCCAGCCCGTGCAAGATGGAATATACAGCCAAGGTTTTAGATTGCACTGTGCCCCTTGGGCAGTTTACAGGGTCTCAACCAGTCCCACTGGAGATGGAAGGACCCCTCCACCCCCATACATTTCATTAATTTATTAACTCTTGGTGGGTCTATCACAGCGCTCCTCCCCACATTTAATTTTACACTTTACCTAAAAATTAAGACTGTTAACTTTGTGGAAACGTGTAGACAGTGTGCACGTAAGAGTGGAAAAAACAGGGATAACAGGGATTGAGGTGCTGAACTAAGGGTAAGCCGCAGTTTTGGAGTTTGTAAAGAATCATGTTGGGTGTTTGACCATTTCCATCTTTTGGGAGAACCCTGCCTGAGGAGCAGAGCATTATAGGCACAGTCGCGTTATTGCTCATGGAGAATGCACAACACGTGATGAGAGAATTTCAGCCCTCTAGGGCTAACAACCTGCAGCCACTGAAAAGCCACAAATTACATTTCCTGCCACAGTCCATTCTGCAAATTCCTTCTGATGCGGATTTTACCAGCGTGGGAATTCCTAACCAATAACAGAACATCAAGTTCAAGAAAGCCTGAGATCAGCAATACACACGGACCCATATGTGGAGAAGTGTGGCTCAGGGGTTAGAGGCGGCAGACCCGGAAGCTGAGATCGGCCCTGGACCAGGGTTCAATTCCCCGCCTCGGCGGGTCTTGGGCTCAAAAAAAAAAAAAAAAAATCCACAGACTCGATAATTCTCGCTCCGGTGCCTTCTCAACTCACGGGTTCACACTCTGCGACTCTGGGCAATAGCTTGCTTAATCTCCACAACGGCCCCTCGCGGCGGGATGCCTGGCTTTCACCTTGTGGATACCCTGCCGGGGTTATCTCACAGGGGAATACCAGGACGGGTTCCCTAAGCAAGCGCCGGGAAACCCTTTGTGGGTAGCTGTGCGCTATATAAGCTCAAATACATTTACATTTACCCATGAGCAGGCTGTGCAGACCCTACACCACTTTTTTTCTTATAGACCGTGGTGGCTGGTAGTGAACAGGTATGGCGGGGAAGTGGGGTTCGAAAAATATATTTAAAAAAAACACTTACGTCTCCCACCATCTCTCCTCAAAGTCTCTCCCCTTCTCTTCCTGACTCAGAGTCTGTATGAAGCAGGAAGCACACAATGCAATGCAGCGTTGTGATTGGTCTGATCGTCATGGTTCGGTGGGCATGTTCTCCTCCCAGGCTGGGTATTACAGCCCGGTGGAGAACATGCAAAGTGTGAATGGCTGTTTGGCCATCCAAGAATGCTGGCCAAACTGTCATGCGCACTTAAGTGCATGACCCACTCCTCCTTCCTGTACCAGCAGCCCCACCCCACCCTAACCCAGCCCAGCCCAGCAGCAACAAAAAATTAAATTATCATAACGTTGTTGTGATCATTTTATTTTTCCACTGCTCTGAAAAGCATTAGGGCGATGCACCTCCACCTTAGCAGAGGAGCCGCCCCTGCTTATAGAAACAAATGTTCATAACTTGTTTACTTGTATACAAAAGACTTAAAAGACTAATTTATCAATCTGATGGCAACCAATGACATCAAGAACACATCTCACAGCTAACCTACAGCAAGGACAGAATCTTAGATCTTTTTTGCACCTCAATTACCATAATCACCAGTCTCCCACATATGATTCTGAGATGACAGTCCATGCTTCCATCACCATCATTCACACCTGCACCGCGCCAACCAGCCAGGTCCAAAACAAGTTATCGGAAGCTACCTCCAAGATGATGTCTACAAAGCAGTCACAGCATCACCAGCTTCAATCACTGATAGTGATACCCTCCTCCTTCAACCAACAATAAATTATTCATGATAAACAAAATCTGACCCCATACTGGCAGCACCTTTGTGCTGAGCCTTCCCACAAACATACCTTCATGAAACAATGTGTATGCAAGCATAGTTGGGTCATCTCCTTTACCTCCTCATTCATCTACTCTTCCCCCTCAACATTGTCAGCCACCTGCCCTCTCCTTACCATCCAACCCTGGCTTTCTGTTGCTTTGTGGCTTGGTTTGTTGTGTGTAGCAATCTACTCTGTATTTTCTGCTCGATTATAAGAGTGTGGGTGTATAGTATGGTACATGTGACATGAGTAGGGAACTGAATTGATAATGGACATAGCATCAAATTTGATATGAACAATGACTGAGCTCACACAAACTCGAAGAATGTGGTACATACAATGTAAAGCAGGTCTCTGTGAGACATTCTGGGTTTACACTTCGTTGCTGTGGCCTAGTAACAACGTTCTCTCGGAGAAATTGTAAGTTAAGTATGTTTTCATCACCCAAGCAATATTAAAGTTAAAAAAAATCACATGGGTAAAATATCAAAAACAAAACCAAAATTTAAAAAAATTAGGAACAGAACAACAGTAATGGAACAAAATAGGTTAAAGGCACCATCAGATATGAATTCTTAAATAAGAATAAAGTAAGACCTATAAACACAAATCAATGCTGGAGTGAAATGTCACTTTTAGTCTATGGAGTACAGGTGACCAGGTCTGAGGCACCTTTCCTGGTCAACTGTGATGGATCGAGGGTTCATAAAAACATAGAAGTACAGTCTGGTCCTCAGTTTTCCCTTTTAGTTTGAAGACCAAAGGTAAACTCCTCCAACAGGACAAGGTAGGATGCTGTGTCCCAAGGTAGGTGTCACGTGCTCATATATGCCAATTTCAAGTTCCAGCAGAACCCATGAACTGTATCAGCTCAAGTCACTTTATCAACAACTTTTAGAGTTTAGAATCCATCTGTATGGCAAGTTTATGAGCTATGGTTGGGCGGTAATCCACAAGGTCCGATACCTGGTTTCTATGGTACTGTAAGAGCTTCAAGCTTTGCTGCAAAACGTTCAGAGAGGAATAGGCAACGAGCTCTTGCCCACGGAGAGATCACCTTAGTCGGATAGTCAAGGCACCTTGTCCCAGACCTCAAGGAGTCAAAAATATTAGATATTACAATTTTCAAAAAGTTGAATATCTTATTCTTAGTCACGTCTACAGTTCGCAAATTTTCTTGAACTCCTATTAGACCACAGATAGCAGTGGCATCAGCCACTTTTTTTCACCACGGGCGGCACCCAACGTGACTTTGGTATTTCATCTGCTTGTGGACATTTAGTAGGTGAGTTTTCTGGGTCCTTAAAATAGCTTTCCAGCTCTAGAAATTAAAGACTTTCCTGTGCTGCTCCCCCTTCTACGTTTCAAAGTTTCTCTCTACTAAGGGCCAGAGACATACCAGAAAGCAATATTCCAAAATGGTAGAGGGGGGGGGATCAGGTCTGTTCAGCATCTAGGCTCCATAAGGCCAGCCCATGGTTGTGACTATTCTAATAAGCCAGCCCCCTCTCAGGAATCAAACGTGGTTAACTTGTAAAATAAATAAATAAGTGAAGTTGATCAAAGTTTTTCTTAATTGCACTCCACTGGCGCGGCCATATACCACGGCTGCCTAGTATTGATTACACCTCTTTTCTCTTTCTTCCACCACCTAACTCTTCCTTTCTTCTGATCTCACTCATACTGGTTCTTTTTCATCCCTCTTTGCCACTATTTCCTTCATTTTTCTTCCTCCTTCTTTCTCCATTTTCTGTCTATCACTCTCTTCTACTGTAGGCCAAAATCTGATAATGAAAATAAGTTGTGGTCTTAAAAAGTGGGTGCTGGGACATACCTGCAAACGCAAACAAAAAGAATTTCCTTTCTGTGCAAATCAATACTGTTAGACTCTAGACCTTATCAAAACATTTGAAGTGAAACCTGAAATATATACCTCCAACACAAAACTATTAAAATATCTGTTTTGATTTTATTAAAAACCGGCATTAAATGCCAAAAAATGTCATGATCATTTTACATATACAGTACAAAATACAAAGTTTAAAAAAATTCGTATTACATAGAATACACAATATACACATAAGTTGATACAATAGTCCTCTTGTCGACGCGTTTCGGTGTCTTGATCTTTTTGTAAACACCTTCTTCAGGACAGGTACATAAAATCTATAACATTTCAAATCTGCAAACAAATACATACAGTTAATATCACTCAGAGGTTATATATTTCTCCTATATTTAATCTAGGTTTTAGGTAGATTTGTTAAGGTCAAGTGGGTCTTACTTAAAAAGCATATATCTTTGTGGTTCTTCTAGTTATCCTTAGACTCAAACCAATTCTTCTTTTAAATTATTCGGCGGGGCATGGACCTGTATTGAAAAGGACGGTATGGATACCAATCTCAGTGACGATCTTTAATATGCATGAGTACCCCTCAGAGTGTTCTATTCATTAATGAGCAGTTTAGGGGCTACTTACATGTTTTTGTTAAACAGTATTTATTTCACGGAGTTCGGGTCATCAATCTGAAATATGGATGATCCTGGAGTTTTCATTTCTCCTTTAACTCTTATTGCCTGGATGTTCGCTTTCCCGGTTTTACCACCATGCAGTTTTGAACTTGCTTCAGTGGAACTTTTTCTATAAATGGAGTTACACGAATATTATTTCCCACTCTTTAGTTAATGTGGGGTGCACATTTTTTTCAGTACAATTACGATCTATTTTGTGCATTCATTACTGTCAAGCTCACATATAAAAAGTATTCATTTCTTCTAATTCTATGTTAATTTTTCTTACTCGTTACAAGCCAGTTATATATTTAGCAGATTATGATCTTGCTCAGTGTCTATTTATAGAGATTGTCTTCATGCGCAGTTATAAACTCGCTGTCTGCATGATGTTATCCTCTTATATTAACACGTAGAGTTTGTACACATTAGTTGGGTCATCAGCCCCATGGTGGTATTATCCAGAGGGATGGTCCTAGAATTTATGGATATTTAGTTCAACTAAGACCCACCACAGTGATATTGTTACGAGGGATGTGGGGATAGGTCCCTAATTTTTTAAAAAAAGCCTTAGTAGGTAAACACACGTTAAGCTTGGCTTAACCTCCGGCCCAATATCACATAGTGCTACAGCGTTTTCCATACCTGGCGTCTGGTGACACACCGTCCGAATAAAATCGAAACAGATATTTTAATAGTTTTGTGTTGGAGGTATATATTTCAGGTTTCACTTTAAATGTTTTGATAAGGTCTAGAGTCTAACAGTATTGATTTGCACGGAAAGGAAATTCTTTTTGTTTACGTCTTGTACTTCCCAGTCCTTTCTGGCATAAGGGAAACTCTCTCTTTTTGTAAAGACATACCTGCAAACACCAGCACAAATTAAGGACTATTCACCATATAATTTGGTATGAACCATAAACGAATGGAATAGTAGTGTGACTGACTAAAACAAGGTTGTGCCAGCGCCAAACACAATAAAGGACAGAGGGTTTTGAATCAAAGAAAAGTAAATCAGAATTTTTGGGTAATTAAGAAAACGAGAGGGACTACACAGCTGGAAAGTTGCATTTTCAAGCTGTAAAACGTTGCATCATTTAAAGGAAAACACCTAAAGATGTGTAATGAAGTGTTAAACCTGATGCCACACTTACTGAGGATGTGATCTCTGCCTTCTCACTCTATTTGAGAGCTAATGCATCTTGAAGTATTGAAGGCAATGGGCAATAAAACAGAAAGTGGAAACCACGTTACAGTTGCTGTAGGCTATTGATTTTGCATTCGTGGGATGACAAAAAGCTCTTAGACTAAGGTGGTCCATTACTACTTGTCATAATGTCTGAAAAGCTGGTGTCAGAGACTGTGGGCTTTCCATCCATTTATTAGAAACCAGGACTGTAATTACAGTGATGTGGGTCAGGGCTTGTTAAGGACTTGGTTGATGATTTTTCAATCTAGATTCCATTATCAAGTGAATATGACGGTACCTCTGTGGATTTCTAATACTGTAAACTGTTTACACTGCTGATTTCTTTCCTAAACAGGTACTGGGGTTGTATGTTTCTGGTTGCATGATACGACCACGCTTTCCCACACATTCCTTAACACCACGGACGGAACAACGAATGCACCTGAACCACGCATTCCATTTACAAACAAATTGTTACAACTTGCCTTAGGGGGGCGATGGACTTTGGCATAGTATCATTTACTATTTCAATTCCACTCCTCGCAACAGTAGGGACAGCGTCGGGGGTGGGGGGGCTGCGCGGCGGTCCCGTGCTCGTGACGGAACCGCGTATTTAGGGATTTCGTTCCGAACCCTGGGTTCTATTTTGTGGTTGCCCTCACATAGGCCGATGACTACGGCCGAACAAGTCTTTAGTACACGTACACGTTAGCTCGAGTTCGTGCTGACCTCTAGATGGATCGAGCGAGCTGACCTCGTTGCCTGAAGCTGACCTTGCTAAGCCAGTTCCTTGCCCGATAGCTGATCAAGATTGAGGATGAGAGCACAGGACATTGTAAAGTTTGGTATGCACACACATACACCCCTTATCCTACTTCTTATCTGTTTCTGTTCCTTCCTTTATGGCCAATTTTATGATATGGGTTGTGGTCTCTTATTATGGGTTTGTCCGGCCTGTTCAAGAAAGAATGTTGGGCTTTTCTGTGTAATTAATGGTGGGCTGGATGACTGAAAAGTGGGTTTGTCATCATGCGATACCTTATTGCAGTAATGCCTATGATTGGACAAATTGTAAATAGTGGGTGTTTGTCCGGAATGTGATTTTTGGAATGTGATTTGGCTCGCCTTACGAATTTGAGCAGTCTCCGACGAATATACTTGTGTTGTACTTCGTGGACTTCTGTTCCTGGTTGCAGCCAATAAACTCGATCTTTGACGCCACCGAGAAGTATCCGGTGTCTCTGTATTCTAAGACAGGTGAACCCGAAGACTTTGGGCGTGCCCCTGGTGCTGCTGGGTTCTAAAACCTGGTTCTTCACGCGCCCCCCTCGCCCCCCAGCACAGCGGAAAAATAACCCCCGCAGCGAAGGGGTTAACATGTGGAAGCTTTGACATTTATACGTCACATTTTAGAACTGCATTGGGAAGTATAAGCATGTAAGGAGCAGTTAGCCCAATGTGCTGACAGGAAAAATTCACAGAATTGCAGTTCACATCGACAACTCTTTGGGTTTTTTTCTTTGTAGGATGTGTGCAAGTGCTGAGCACCGGAAACCACCGACTCAAATTAAGCACGGAGCCGAGTTCCAGGAAGGCAGCCCCTCTTCAATCAGCACACATCTGTTTCGAGTGTGCAGAAGACTCAATCAACACACTTTACTCGCAGGCACCAACATATTAAAAAGACTGAATTTTGAGGTGTCTAGAAGTTTGACTACTAACCTTCGCTTGCTCTAAAAGGGAAAAAATAATTCTGTATAACATTGTAAGTGTACCTCTCAGTGGCAACTCCTCTGCTAAGGCAAGCAAAGAGATTTTTGTCCAATTCAGATCAAGGGGCAGATTTACAATAACTGGCGCATCCCTGCATATCAGCAGGGATGTGCCGGTTATTTTGTGCCGCAGCTCCGCCACCCTGGATGCGCCGCATTTATAATGCGGCGCACCATGGGGCAGAAACGTGACGCATCTGTGCCGTAAAAGCGGCGCATTGCTGGAGTTGCGTCGCAAGCGCGATGCAGCTCCAGCAATGCTCTGGGGGGCTCTATCTCCACAATGCTGTGTCAATCCTTAGGCCTGCTTCAAGTAGGCGCAGGATTTTGACGCAGCATGGACCCAAAAGTGACTGAGTGAAATCTTGTGGATTTCACTCAGCCACTTTTGGGAGGCGTTCCTGCGCCGGCACACCCCCCCTGAGATGGAACGCCTCGTTCAGGCGCAGGGCTATACAACATGACACATCTGGGAGATGCGTCACGTTGTATATACCCGCACCATGGCGCATCTTTTGCACCACCTCTGCATCACAAAAGTGACGCAACTGCAGCATAAAAAAGGCGCAAGGGGCTTGTAAATCTGCCCCCAAGTATTTTGGGCCACAACTAAAAACTGAAGAAAATGGTTTGTGAAGCTTTATACAACAGAGCTGTTGTGCCAGAATCGTTGTGAAAGGGCCACTTAGATTTTAACAAAAAATCCAAATACATGTTAATTCCTTTTATAAGACAAAATTGAGAAAAATGTTTTTGCGCTATTTTTAGGTCTCGCTTGAGGCAGCACATGCGCTACTCTGGCGAGACTTTTAGAAAGTGGGCTTCAAAAACCGTCCACAGGTTTTTGTGTGGCCTAGAGCAGGCAGTTACGCACAGTAACGCGCACAGGCGCCATCTAGCTTTCCTCTCAGGGCCTTTAGCCATCGCTTTTCCAGGTGTGCGCGCGCACCACTCGCAGGCTCACCTTCCTGCTCCCCCTCTCAGTTAATTGATAACTTTCACGGCTGCGGGCGGCGCTTGTGTTTTAGCGCTTGTTTTTAGAGCGGCTCTGTGTACCAGTAGCAGTGAAAACAGATAACACTGTTGTTTTTTAGGAAAGTTCTTGGACTAGCTTTAGAACTATATTCATCGTTAATTGATGGACTTGGCCCTGAGTTTAGGGAGATCCTTGACCCTGTGCCAAGAGTCCAAAACTCCTCATTATATCACCAGGTCATCATGACTACAAATTCAGACGGAATAAAACAGCTCGTGCACAGAATCGGGAATCCCGTGAGATGGGCTTTATTTCTGTGATACAGAAGTTAAATCAATTAGCACGTTGCAGCCTACTAACCATGGTGTGCCTTGAGAGCGGCGGTCTGTCTTTTTTAATAAGACCCAGCCTAGGTCTTCTTAAAGTTTTGGGTTTTTTTTCCACTGTTGACATGCGTGGAACAGAATCCACATTTCGGAAATAAAAGTCCTGCCCCCTGTTCTGACTCGACGTCTTCCTTTTGAAAGTTATCTAAGACTTAGTGAATGAGATGACTTCAGTAGAAATGGGGTCACGCAAACTTTGATATCAGTGACTACAAGGGTAGTGAGTACAGTCAAATAAATAATGAAAAACTGTCAAAATAAACGTAAAATAGAACAAATTAAATCAATCCTGATTTAAATAGCAACACGCTATAAACATGTGCAGAAGGGATTAAGCAGCCAGCGTATCGTCAGATAGCCAAGCAGTCTGCCTTAACGGATTGCACCCCTTGGGTTGGGGTGGCTTCCCTTGTACCATCTTGTATTCGAAACTGCTCTAGGCTGTACACAGATGAGTTTCACGTCTGAGTGACAGGGTCACACCCTACGCACTAGATGCTGCTTTGTGCCAGTGGCTGGTCAAACTGACCTCTAAATGTCCAAGCGACACTTGAGGTCTGTGTTCTGGGGTAGTAACTTTGTCCCAGGTAAGTAGTTTGCTGAAAGACTAACAGATTATTCCCCGTCACTGAGGATACTGTAGTCCTGGCTTTTCGTTTTAACAACCTAATGCATTCTGGGAGATGTAGTTATTGCTGCCTTCGCAGGCTTGAACACAAAGATCTGTCAAATGAAATCTCAATACAACAGCAATGCATCCTTGATGACATCAAGACAGAAGGCTCGGTTGTGACCATGGGCTGTGCAAGTGCAGTGCTTAATTTGTAAGAGAATAAGTGCTGGGCCCAAAGTTTTAAGTTCACATGCGCCGCTATCGAATGTCAGCTTGCAGAGTAGCAAGGCAATGTTTCCACCTCACACCTCTATGAGCCACCCAAACACTTTCTGCCCCTTTAGCTCAATCTTGCAGGTTATTTCTTATCCCTGATTTCCACCTTTCTCGTTGTTTTACCCTCATTCTCTTCCACCTTTTTCCCCTTGTGTGCTTTTCTGTCTCATGCCACGTGTCAAAGTCTAATGAAGGAAAAATAACTGCAGGTTCCCAAAAATGAGTGCTGGTGTGCCCCACCTCCAACTACCGGCTCAAATTAAGCACTAGTTGGTCTTTCCGGCTTGATCACCCACGTCTGTGTCGCTGTGCTGAGGCTGCAGATTTCAGAAATCGCAATCAGTCACAACTAAAGCGACCAGATGACTCCCTGCATCCGGGACATACTGTTGCCTGCCCTGGCCTTTTCATTCCGCGAAGCGGTGCATTCTGGGGATTGTCTTAAATTGGCTCAGTTGAACCAATTGCGCTAGCAGGCCCCATGCTGCTCTGTACAAGGAAAGCCCAGGAGGGGGAAAGTGAAGCCATCAGTTCACTCTGGGACTGGTGAAAGAGAAGGGATGTTGTCTTCGAGTGTGCAAGCAACTCGCCTGACAACTTCCGCAATCAATATCCAATTTGCTCTCTGTGTTAATCAGTTTGGCCACCTATAAACGTTCTGTGTAACGCCACTCTGCAGCATGTCTGATTCTGACTTTTTGTTTACATTCTTCTACCCGTATTTTTAAGTTTCTCATTCTAAATCTAGGACTACAAGTACCAGAATGCAAAGGAAAGACGTGGGAAATCTTTTCTTTTTTGAGATGCGGAGTGCATATACAAGCCACTTCCCAAGCACAACTAAGGCCAGCCTGGTTTTAAAATGATGATGTGCCGCTGCTTTCACGTGGACACATAATGTGCCCGAGCGGTAAGTTTGCGGTTTTGGAAGGATAGACGCGCTGAGCTTCTCCCACCCACACACAGTGTAGCCTGTGGTTAAGTTTAAACGTATTGGTCATGTTTTCCGAACTCAGCCTTATAAGCAACGGCCTTTAAACTACAACTGACTGCAGGATGTGGCCAGCTGCACTGAAGAATTTTCCTTTAAAATTCAACTTTATACTCAAAAGTATGAAGTTGCAAGCGTGACTAGAAATAAATAAATATCTCTACAACAGACAAAAAAAAGCATTGGCATAGCCAATAGATCTCGCCTTTGGGGCCTTATAAGTGTTTAGCCATGCAACAAGGATATTGTGCTGGATAACTAAAATCTTATAAGGTCCCAAAGGCAGAGCCGGTCCTAGGCCTTCTGAAGCCCCGGGCGAAAGGGAAGATGTGAGGCCCCTCTAATTGCATATTGCGTCGCAAGAAGTGACATCACAGAAAGTGACTTCGCAGGACTTTTGATCTTAGTTATTTGGCATCACTGAAGCAAACTAATGTGGATATCAGTAACATGGACAAAAAGTAGAGGGAATGGAAAACAGGTGAGCAAATATCCATGAGTGTAACACTTGCCGGCTCCTTGGACATGCCCCCAAATTCCCGCCAAGATCACTCCGCTCGGCTGCGGCACACAATCTGGTAGTCCCTGAATTTAAAAAGTCTCAATGGGGTGTAAGAAACTTTGTAGGCAGAACATCAAGACTCTGGAACTCCCTTCCACTTTCACTTGAACGGATAACAAATCTGTTAACATTCAGAAGAGCCTTAACACTTGGATTTTCAATCAGTAGCTTCCTTTCTTCGCTGCTTACCAATTTAGATGGTTACCTGTTTGCTCAGAGTCCAGCGCCTAGACACCTCAGGGTATTAGTACGCTCAATAAGTCTCACTTTCATATTATTTCATTTAATTTAGTCTGTTTAGTGAATCACCGTTTCAAGGGCTGGCCTCGCATTGGTCTAAATGACGGGGATCACACACTTTCAGGGACACAATCTTCCTTGTTCACAGAAGAGTGGCAGAACTGAAGTGGATGTACACACTTCAACAACTTGGCTCATTTAGTAATGTGACTTTTGAACATTTATTTATTTTTTCTACCTGTCGAGAAACCTCTTCCCTTCCCTGCATCTTAAGTGCAATAATTTATGATGATTCTTTGAGTCACAACGTGGATTTTTTAACTGGTATTGCCTGTTTAGCGCTCTGAAGCGCCACATATTTGTGTAAAACCCATGAGACTTGGACCCAGCATCCCTTATCTCCGAATGTCGTCTAGACTGTAATTTGGCTGCCTTTTTTTTATCAGCCTACTCACACATTTTTTTTGAAAGATTGGGGACATTTTGAATATTTCGCCTTTCTTTTACCCCTTTTCTTGTGTGGTCAGACACTTAATCTTCTGAGATTTTAAAGGTGTCCAAGTCCGCGCGGGGGTACTTGAGGTAAAACAGACTCCCAGTGGGTCTCCTGACGCTAGGCCTCTGCAGGCAGGCCATTGTATTGAAGAGTCTCTCATCACAGGGGCCTTCTTCGAAGCCACCATGCCTGGCGGGACTGGGAGCGGCCAGGCTTTAGCAGCCTAGCTGATTTCAGAGCCTTGCCCGATGTGGAGGCCTGGACTGCTTTAAACTTGACAGACGGCCATCCAGAGAGGTATTTTTGGCTGATTGAGAGCCGAAAGATCACCTGGCCTGACAGAAATCTTTGTGGGTTTTCAGAAATGCTCTTTCATGGAATGTGAGGATATGTGGTGTAATGGCCTGAACTGCCGCCTTTGAAACTGGGGAACCAGGTTCGAGTCCCAGCGTCCGCTCAACATCCTGTGATTCTAGGCAGATCACTTAATCTCCCCTTGCCTTAAAATAAACCTTAGTCAGCTGCAATCTTTCCAATTTCTTTTTTGAGCTTACCAAACGTCGCTAGTTATTGACTCGACGCAGGTCAAAATGAGGTCCCCTCGCTCCTAAAACACCCCCACCACGCTGCCCTAAATCTAATGTGTAATGTCTGCTGTTCCAAGGTTCTGCATAGTGAGATAGCTAAATGAATAACTACAAACAGTCCCTTAGTTTTGTTAACTTTTGAAAACTGCGGGAGAACCAAGTAAGGGGGTGTATGAGTGACGTACAGCTCAACTCTCCATAGGACACACAGACACACACATACAGATGTAATACATATTTTATATTGGATGTATTTATTATAATATATACTAGTAGGAGCGGAGCAGGTCTCTTACCTTAACGTACTCAGTCACAACGACCCAACGAGGAGGCCCGAACCGACTCATGCCCTGCCCACGTGGCCCGATCCGAGTAGTGACTCCACCCTGCTCCTCACGTATGGCGTGCATGCTGCGTCACACTCACACTGCAGAGCGGGGGCTGGCCATAAAATCATGTCCAGGGCCGTCATTGGTAGCGCTTTCGCGCGCTACCAGATTGATGGCCCTGGGACCCACTGTCTGTCACCCGCATCATGAATTAGCAAGGCCGGCTGCCTGCCGCCCGCGTACTGCGCACGTCACCACCACTAAGGCACCACCACCACCACTAAGCTAGGTGGTGAGGTGCGTGCGTCACGGTGCGTGCGCAGACAGTGACAAACTAGTTCCCTTCTTCCCTGCCTCTTACTGACTGCGGCCCTGCGCGAGCGCGAGAGTGCTGTGTGCAGCACTTTTCCCATTCATTCCCGCAACTGCGGGTCGGGCACCGCGGCGGGGCCCCCTGAGCGCGAAGCCCTGGGCAGCTTCCCATTCCGCCCATGGCTAGGACCGGCCCTGCCCAAAGGCGACACCTATTGGCTATGCCAATGCTTGTTTATACTTTTGTCATAAAAAAACAGACTCAGTGGTCAAATGTGAATATTTAGATGCTGTTTATGTCATTTTCAAAGCAAAACAGTATTAATCTGTAGGCAATTATGGATGCAGCAGCAGGAGCGTTCGGAAACCCTTTTGCACAAACCCCGTTATACAATTACTAGTGTTTCAAGAAACAAGGAGTAAAGGGCCTGTACTGGCACCTTTGCAGCTTAAAGCCTGCAGTGAGACCTTTCCTTGACAGCTGAAGGCCTCCCTTTGAAATATTAGGAAGTCACCCCTATGTCGGCCATGCAGCCCACAAGACAGAGTTCGTGATATTGGGACAGGAATTTGCAAAGGTAGAGAATTAGCATTACCAGGTAGAGAATTAATATTACCTTGTCCCTACAGTGAAAATGCCCAATAAACGAAGGCCACAGCTGTGCAAACACCGCTGACCATATCACAAGTTGAAAATGTGCGATTCGCAATTCGGCCAGCAGTCCTTCGGCCATTACTATGGCAGTGCCTTGAAAACAAGCACCGCATTGGGAACGGGCAAAAAGTTCCTGCACACAATGGACAGAGACGTCCATGCCGGGAACTGGAGAAATACAGACAGGGGGGCACATGTTATGCCCCGCTGAATGTACCCCTTGGTGTGGGGGACACGGGGGCCCTGTAGAGAGCACGTTGTTCTTGCACCACCATCTTTTTCATGGTGGGGCTCCACAATGAAATGGCTGGCGATGCAAGAACTCAAAATATGTTGAGCAGGAGTGTGACAGTCCCTGCTCAGCATAATGTGTTATGGCACTCCTGTGCCACTGCCAGGGAATGACTGGTGCAGCGGGCCATCCACTGCCGATACAACTTTGTAAGACATAATCGTGGACTGCCATTCCTGCGCCACAGCGAGTCTGGTGGCCGCAAGATTGTGAGACTCATATCAGGCCCTAATTCCCCTCTGGCACAGCCCAGTTGTCCTATGTAGAAAAGCAGAGAGCAGATTTAAATACTAAAGCTTCTAACTTGGGAAAGGGACCAGCTAGAAAACAGTGAAATCAGATTTGTTATAAATCTAAACAAAAACAAAATTTTATTTAAAAGTTACTGCCTGAGCTTTCAGAAGGCTAATTAGCATCATCATATGGCAACTCACAGTTTGTGCTCAGCCAGTTTGTGCTCAGCCTTTATTGAGGTGTGAACAAGGTGTGAAATTCCTGCCAGGGGCAAACAATACACTGACCTGAATGGGCAGAAATTGCTTCTCTTAATGCCACTGAATATGCAGAATGGGGCTGGGAGCATCCATTTTGACACTGCAGTGTCAAATCCTGCTTTACAGGGGTTTGGAACGACATGTAACACTTGGGGCATACTTTAAAGATAGAGAACAGGAAGCCAAGACAATTCTTGTAGGTCCTGTGTCTGTTTGCTGAAGGATTTGCTTTTCACCTTTGACTTTAGTCTCTGGGTTTGTTGTGAGGAAAGTACCTGCCTCAAACAGGTTTTTAGTGTTAGACTTGGAAGGACACTATGATTAGCATAGTATATTCCTCACAAACTGTCGGCCCACAGAACCCAGGTTTAGCATCACCAAAGACTTCCATAAACTTGAAAATACCCTTTCACATGGCATTTTGGGCTTGCAGTAAGGGAAATTGGAACTAGAAAAAAAGTGGTTAGGGTAGCCCTGAGACCTTTTACCTCATTGATTAGGGAGTGCCCAGGAATCATCCTCACTTACTAGCTAGTGCCATGTATAAATGGCATTTTCAGGACGTGAGGAAAAATATAAATGAACTGGACAAGCGGTCTGTGACCTGTGAGGAGCCCTCAAGAACTGGACCTATTCATTCTTGTACTCAGAACAATGAAGTGAGCTACCAGGGTCATTAAGCTGACCTCTACGGTGGCTCAAGAGATACAAGCTCCAGAAAGCTTTCAAAGGAGATTGTTGATACTTGACCCCTGAGGCTTGAGCCGGGCGGTTGATATTTTTAATACTGTTTTAAAACCTTGATACACCCCTCCCCTTGTGTCCTTCCCCCCACCGGCACCAGCGCTTCACGCTGCTCTCCATTTCGGCGCTTTTAATATCGCACCGATTTTGGGGTGTAGGACTCCTTGTCCTTTAAAAACAATTTTTTAGTGACTCTGTTCAGTGCTTGGCAGATTACTTGCCTTCCCCTCACCCACTGGCCGACTTAGGGCCGTCATCACCGAGGGACCGAGCTAAGAGCTTAGTGGCGGACATCTTGGAGAGGGCTTTCCTCTCCTGTCACTCGGGCGCCTCTATAAAAACATACGGCCATGGCTCCGCGCAGCGGACGCGTACAGCGGGCGCGCCAGTCGCGCGCCGGAGTCAAGCCAGAGTCCTGCCCGTCTGCGCCCGTCCGCGAATGACCGGGGCACGGGGCAGGACCCTCCAGTCTCTCAGAACCAGCAGTACCGCAGGCTATATCTAAACACCGACTTTACTATTCTAAAATGGATCTGCTGTCATTCAGAAAACATTCGGACAGTAAATGCTACCATACTTTACTGGTGGATTTACTACCCTCCCACTGTAAGATATGTAATCTATCTCTGCCACTGCCTGGAGGGGAGGAAAGGGGAGAAACTGTAATGTTAGTGATGTAATCAGGAAGCAGACGAAGTGGTAGGTTAAGAATATTTATTCCAAATTAAGTTACAGGAATAAGTTGGAGAAGAAGAAGGGAAGTATTGAACCCCACCAGGAGCAGTATGTTACATGCTCAGCCCAGTATTGAACTGACTCCTAGAGTCCAGTTCCTAGCATTCCATGACATCATAACAATCATGACATTCCACAAGAAAGCTAGACTGGCATAGGAGAGATGCCAGACATGACACATCTTCCCCTTTATAATGGAATTGAAAACGCAAAACATAACTGCAACAAAATGAAGATAGAAGGAGGATGAAGAAAGAATAAAGAAAGAAACTCATAAGAAGAGTATAGATGGAAGAAACATAAATGGAAGAATAAAGACGGAACAACAAGAATGAGAAGAGAAGACAATAAAAGTATGAAGAATATAATGGAATGAGAAGAAAAGGTTAGAAGTATATAGAATTAAGAACAGAAGGACATAAGAAGAGAACAATGGAACATGCGAAGAGATAATCTAAGAAAGATTATAAACAGAAAGGAATCACGAGCAGTAAAAAGGTAGAGGTGAATAAAAGAAAGAATTGTGACAAAATAGTACAATCAGAAGAAGAAATACGAGAAAAGGAAAACGAGAAGAATGAAAATAAGAAAGAGAACACAAGACACATCTCCTCCCTAAAGGAATAATGAGGAAAATAAAAAGCGATAGTGGAAACCAACACCAACGTTAAGGAGCACAAAATTCAACAACTGGCCAAATTGGAGAAATTGTGAACCAAAAACGGATGAGTGACAGGTAGAAACACATAAAGAATACATAAAATAGAATCAAAACAAATATATATAAATATAAGCTCCACCTGAGAAACAATCAGAAATTCCAGCGAAATAAGAAGAACGTGGAAATCAGGAGCAAGGAGAAAGAACAACATTGCCAGAATGAACAATCATGAATTAAACCTTAAAGGCGAATAAAATCTGGCAAAAATAATCAATCAAAAGCAATACATGAACAGCATTTAAACTTATGTATCACAAATGAAACTGAAATCCCTGTAACGTACGTCTACGCACAAGAAAAAATCAGGAATAATAAAACCTTTGTGCACAAGGTAGAGAATAAAATCAATAGAGCTCTATGAGAAAACAGTACTGTAAGCATGCATAACTCTAAATATCACTTATAACTGCATCATGTAACATAAGATTCGCCAACGTAGCAACAGAATTGGTAATATTTATCCCTAGATCAAAAAGTAATGCTGTAAATGATAGCTAATCATAAGAAGAATAAACAGCATTAAACTATAATAACAGGATAAAATCAGCGTCAAGATAAGCATGAAAATAAACTCAAACTTTAAATCATAATAAACATACTAGATGCCACTTAAAATCTAATTGCAGTAAAACTGTAAAGACAAACGTACAGCATAAACATTAAATCAGAACTAGCGTATATTACTAAAATATACATGTTGAAGTAATAAATTGTGAAAAGAAACTAACATAAATAACGTAGTCACCATAGACAAAGTGCAAATCAGAATAAAAAAAAATGAACCAGGCTGTGCGAATCAGCGTGAAATTCGCAGTTGAAACTCAGCATGGAAGAAATGCACTAGAATAATTTAAATAAATAAGTGGTGTGCATGTCACCGAAAACATGCGAAGATGAAGTATTAGCAATAACTGAAGAGAAAGAAACTGAACAGTACCTGCTGAATTGTGAAGTGCAGCGATGAAAATTAAATAAAATCGATGTAATAAGGTTACCAATATCCTTACTATGAGGTTGGCAGCTAACATGAAAATCACGAAGATCCAGTGGTGCCAGTCAAAATGGAGGCACGCAGAGTGACGTAGCGCCGGGTGGTTGAAAACAAGACTGTGCTCTTCAAAGATTGTAGAGCGTTGGCACGTCATAGGAGAGGCAGCGGGCGTCATCAGGAAGCTGGAAACCACACGAAGGTTGCAGGCGTCATCAGGATGGTAGCACAGAAGGTGAGCGCGTGCAGATCTGTGTGCCCTCGTGCTGAATTTTAAACTAAAATGAAGGCGGTTCAACTGCCAATGAAAGCCACAAAGGAGGCATACCGAAATATAATAAATAACCCAAAAGCCATAGTTTAAAATATTGATAACCTTCATCATAAGCAGAAAAAAAAATATACGCGATTTGAAGTGATACGCTTTTTTTTTTAACTGCAATCTGCTGTTCGAAGTAAACTGCGTACTGGTAATTATCAGAAAACAGAAGGTTTGTTTACAAATAAACATCCAGTAGATGGCAGTAGTAGATCACAGGACATTTCATGAAATCTTCGAAATTGAGGCAGATGTCGGAGATCGAAGGCAGTGAAACCATTTCCTCATTTAAAATAACGTGGTGGATGCATAGTTGAAACTGCATATAAGGAATAATGAAAACAATTGTAGCGCTGCTTGAACACAAAGTCTTGATTTATGGCAGGAAGGTTGAACACAACACGAATGTAAACACTGCATGGTCTTAATTAGTTAACAGGAATGACGGAATTAAGCGCTGCCGGTTTAAATAGCAAACCAAAAAAAATGAAGTGCAGAATTCACTCGAGTGGAATTAACACTGCAGGCTTGTAGATCTAAAGGTGGCAGGCTTTCAGATCTGGTGCAGTCTTCACTCGAAAATCAGACATTTGAATACACACTGCAGGCTTATCAGTCAGGAAAGAGCAGTTTGAAATCCACGTCTTAGAAACAATGACTGGTCATTCATGTAGGTTTAATAACCATTAAGCTTTTAAATCCGGCGAAATGAAAAATTAACAGGTGCTCAATAATACTAGCAACTTCAGCTTTCACACAGATCCAGTTCAACCACGAGCAGGAACACAGGAAGGTAGTAAAGTAGAATTTAAGTGGAGACTGGCACTTGAAGTATGTGGGCGACAGTTAGGTGGTCACTGGTGGGGCTCTAAGGGTGCCAGTATGCTTATTAATTGCTGGATAGAAGAAAATGAAGATCATACCTTGAAGTTGCTTAAATCTTAGAAATCCTTGGAGTGGAAAGCAGAAGTTCACCAGAAACGTCGCCAAAATTGTAATGTTAGTGATGTAATCAGGAAGCAGACGAAGTGGTAGGTTAAGAATATTTATTCCAAATTAAGTTACAGGAATAAGTTGGAGAAGAAGAAGGGAAGTATTGAACCCCTATTGAACCCCACCAGGAGCAGTATGTTACATGCTCAGCCCAGTATTGAACTGACTCCTAGAGTCCAGTTCCTAGCATTCCATGACATCATAACAATCATGACATTCCACAAGAAAGCTAGACTGGCATAGGAGAGATGCCAGACATGACAGAAACCAAGCTAAAATTGCTACTATTAAACTGCAGGTCAATGAGGAAACACAAAGATGAGTTACATGATTTACTGCTAAGCAGAGAACCAGATGCCTTGTTTCTCACAGAAACTTGGCTGGAAGAAACATCTTCCCCTGAGACTCTCGATGCAGTCCCCCCTGGCTACAGTCTGTTGAGATTAGACAGACAAAAACAACGTGGCGGGGGACTAGCTCTAATCTATAAATCAGAATTAGAATGTACACTCACAAAAACCACCTTACCCAACACCGAGTGCGGAATCTTCACCCTAAAAGTAGATCCTAAACAGATGATAAATGGATTACTGATATATCGCCCCCCAGGGAGTGTGGCGGAATTTGGAAACCAACTCCTAGATCTAGTAAGCCAGCCTGCAATTAGACATAATAGGTTTCTGGTCTTGGGAGATCTAAATCTCCATTTCGAAGACAGAGTGTAGAGAGGCACAAACCGTAATTGCAGCACTGAATTCCGTTGGGGTAGGGCTATTATCTACAGCTCCCACGCACCAGCTGGGCCACACCTTGGACCCAATTTTTTCTAATTGGGAAGGCGTCAGGGTCCTACCCCCGATCCAGTTGATCTGGTCAGACCATAGCATGGTCCCGTTCGAAATTGTAAATGAATCCCCGTCAATTAAATTAAAAAAACCCTTACCACAAAAGCGCAGGGTCTGGAAAAAGTTTTCCTCTGAATTATTCGAACGTGCCTTACAAAAGAATCCCCCGCCCCCCAGGTAGCACTCTACAGGAAGCATGGAGCAACTATGAGAACTGGATGTCAAAGGCCCTGGACGAGGTAGCACCCTGGGTGATTAAAAATAGCCAATAGCACATTATCCGGATCTCCATCCGACGCAGGCCCTGTGGCGCGGTGCAAGGGAGTTATGGAGAAAGTGCTACTCGATCATATCAGCTATATGGTTACCTTATCTTTCCAGGAATGTCACGTACCTGATGCGTGGAAAACTGCTCAGGTTATTCCCTTGAAGAAAAAACCCAACATTTCCACAACGCAACTCCAAAACCTTCGCCCCATCTCCCTTCTCCCCCATTGCGCTAAGATCGTGGAAAAGATTGCCAATAGGCAGCTTATGGAACATCTAGAAAAGGAAGGCCTCCTCCACTCATCTCAATCGGGATTCAGAGTGGGCTACTCTACTGAGTCGGCCGTTCTGTATTCCACCGAGCGCATGAGGCAAATAGTGGATGAAGGCGAGACAGCAGCGTTGATTTTATTAGATCTGAGTGCAGCGCTTGACACCGTGCTGCACTCAACGCTGTTGTCCCGCCTGACACAGATGGGGGTGACAGGGTCAGCGTATGCCTGGCTACAATCCTTCTTAGCCGACAGAAGCTTTCAGCTTCACTGTCCACCCTTCAGATCCTCCCTACGTAAGGTAAGCCACGGGGTTCCTCAGGGCTCTAGTTTGAGCCCCACCTTGTTCAATATCTACTTGGAACCCCTGGCTCATGTGGTGGAAGCATTTGTGGTGGATATTGTTAGCTACGCTGACGACACACAGCTGGTGTTCAAGCTTACACCCGACCGCAGGGAAGACGCAAGCAACTTCTCGAACTGCATGTCAGCAGTGGCGGTTTGGATGAACGATAACTGCCTGCGCCTTAATGGCGAAAAAACTGAGCTGCTTGTGGTCGTGAGAGCAACATCTGCTTGGTCACGGCTCTGGTGGCCTGATGAATTAGGGAGTCCCCCCATCCCGAAGGAGTCGGTAAGAAACCTTGGTGTAATGCTGGACTCTAACCTCTCGTATAAGACCCATGTCAACAAGGTCACAGGGAGGTGCTTTGGCTTACTGAAGGTTCTTCGTAAGGTCCTAGACCTTCTCCCCCCCGCAGCCAGAAAAACTATTGTCCATGCCATGGTGACTCCACACCTGGATTATGGAAATGCCATGTTGATAGGACTAAATCAAAAAAGCCCTTCATCAACTGCAGTGTGTGCAGAATGCCGCCGCTCGCCTAGTGCTTGAGCTCCCGCACAGAGCCTCGGGGAAGTCAGCCCTGGCTAAACTCCATTGGCTCCCTATTAGGGAGCGAATAAAATTTAAAGTCCTCAGCTTTGCGCATCGCATTGCTCAAGACAAAGGCCCGGACTACCTAAAAGATCTCCTTATCATTCATTGTCAAATCCGGAACCTAAGCTCTTCTGGCGTGATGTTGTCTAAAACTCCCCGCATCCTTAGGGCCAGAATGGGCGGACGCTCATTTAGGTATCTGGCCTCCAAACACTGGAACGCACTCCCTCTGCATCTTAGGATGGAGCCGTCTGAAATTAGATTCCGGCGGAAACTAAAAACACACTTGTTTCCCACTCTGTAAGTCCTGCGGCCTGGCATCTTCGGCCCCTTGGGTAATATATCAGCAGTTAGCGCGGGGACACACTGTTCCTTGTGTAGCCAGGCGCTTTACAAATGATTTATTATTATTATTATTATTATTAGGTACTCAGCTGACCAGTAGCAACTGGACTTTGCTGCCATACTCTGTCTGTTACCCTAGGAGTCTCTAAGTGTCTTCCATGGAGGTCCAAAGGGCCTTAGACGTCTACTCCTGTGGTTTTTTTAAGCACTAAGAGAAATTTTAGAAAAGTTGAAAAACGTTTGCTCCAGAACCCTAGAGGTAACCACCATGAAAAGTATCCAACCATATGTTCCGAGGTGTCAGACTGAATATCAGCTTTGCCCTGGGTAGACATTTCTGCACTTCTGAGAAAACCTCTTTACCTGCGTTGGGACCATGAGAAGTTTTTGACGTAAAACTGAAGCGCTCCAGAGCGTCAGTAAGACTAACTTGCTTCCCATATCTGACCTGGGGTTCCACAGTCGTGGGTACAGTTTCAGCTTCGACCCATGTGGTAAGGATTTGTAACTCCAAAAAGGTACAAAGTCTCTTTTTGAATTAGGATTTAGAATCTACTTGTATCTGACCAGGGCTGCATTGCAGTCGGCATCAAATCGCGCTTAGGTTCTGGTAACTATTAGTAACCCTATGTGCCTCTATTTCTACTTAATTTTTTTTAAATTCATCTCTCAGGTTTCTCTTATTGTATTTTTTCATTTAGGTGTTATTTTCTTTATAAAACGTTACTCCATTTTTTTTCAGTTTGGGATTTTTATTTGTTGGTGTTTTACTGTATTGGTTCTCCATAACATAACTTACATATTGCCCTAAGTTATGCCCGTTTGCCCTGTGCCGTAGCTACCAAGGGGTTGAGCACATTAATTTACGATTATTCATTGAGGTGAGCAGTTGCCTTTCCCGAATAATAAGCCAATGTCTTACAACTTTTAGTTCCCTTAATCACTACCTAGCCTTGAACCCTAAAAGTCCTTACAACCCCGACAGGCAACACATCCCTGAAACAAAAAGCCCTTACTAACTCAATAGGTAACTCTAAAACCTCTTATGGCTCTAAATATCTACCACTTCCAACCCATTAAAAATTACCGAACCCCCTAAACTCTAAAAACCCATTAAAAATTAAAAATGTATGCACCTCAGAACTAACCCTGAGTGTAGTTTGCAGAGTTTTGCTACGCGGAACTCCGTGAAGTGACAAAAAACCTCTGCGGAGTTCCGCAAGTGACAGAGTGCAGTGCGAACTGCCGTTCGTGCTGGTTTTCCTGCCACTCGGGTAGTAATTCTACCTGAGTGGCAGCTGGCACTCGCGAGTGCGAGTAGGGAAAAAACTCTGCTGCACTACAGAAAGCAACGTTTTCTGCACTCAGCAAGCTCCGCGGAGTGCAGAAAACTTTGCAAACTCCTTGAATGGGGTGGAGCTCACCCCCCCTTCAGGCCCACTCAGAAGCCATAAAAATCACTAATATTCAGATCTATATTTTAAACTAAGTTCAAACATATTTATAATTTTTCATTCAGCTTTTTAACAATTTGTCACCTTGTAGGTAAAGTGGTTTACTCTATGGTGTGGTGGTGAGACCTCACCATTTAATAAACTCTCTAGTTCATCTTGGGTAGGTCAGGCGCGTTTGTAAAACCCTAGCTCAAAACTGTATAGCTGTGGCTTCGAGCAGTCAGGCTTTAGCAAAGAATCATGTGTAAACCATTTAGAGTACGAAACCAATTGAATAAAAAGAAACAAGATTAAAATGATATCCAACTCCAATGTATAAAATTAGATCTTATCTTTAATTTTTTTACACTAAAATTAACAAAGTTCACTGGATGGTTCTGGAGATGCAAATTATGAAGCTAGTCGTAAATCTCTGTTTTTCACTCACTTTAACAAGCATTGGCAACTACTGTTGTGAAAACTTTTTATGAAGTTCTGTTCAGGTACTAGAAGCAGGGCGCAGAAAGTCTCTATGACACAGGGGTAAGACAGCCGGCACTGAGCGAGGGGAGGTAGGGAAAGTAGCACCCACGTTACATAAGATCTGTGGGTCTACCGGGCTAAAGGCAGATCTCTTCAGTGATACCAATGAGAATCATCGAAGAAACAATGACTCTGTGCGAGGTAATCTGTAAGGAAGAGCCTCAGAAAGAAATCAGGAAATGAAAGCGGCTTCAGGAATAGGAAGAGCCGCTCTGGTATCCAGGCGAGAGGTAAGGTCTACGAAACCTTAAAACCAAGGCTGGAACAAACAAACAAACAAAAACGAACGGCACTTGGAAATTGAATGCTGTATCTCAGATCACGGAATGAATTCCCATGACAAACATGGGCAAGAAACAGGAAAAGACCAAGCGGAAATAACTAGCCGATAGAACGAGAAACTAGAGCGCAAAGTAGATCAAGCTTATGTTCTGGCTCAGACCCCTCGTGCATGCGCATTACGGAGAGGCCATCTTGGATTGGTCTTGTCAGTTCGCCGTTCTGTTCCACGGATGATTGGCAGGCGTGACACCCGGGTCATAATTTGGCGTACACTGCTATTAGTATCCCTGGTGTTAAGGGCTCCAGAGCTATATCCTCAGTAGGGTTGACAGACTTGGTGCATGCCAGCTTGAACTGTACGACAAATGAAATAACTACACATCACATGGATATTCAACAACTGCTGTCAACTTCTAAAAACTGGAAAGCAATTGAAGGCATTTAAAATCTACAATATAAGGTAGAGTCTGCAATTGCATCTGCTTGATTCCTGTTTTAATTCATTATTACATGTTTGCACCATCAATGGGACAATATAGCTGTTTCTAGCAGGCGAGTTTGAACCACTGAGCTACTGCAGATGATGCTGGGCTGGATGGCTCACCCAACCCCAGCCCATGGGCATGAAATGGCAGAGCCAAATCAGATTCGCCAACACACTACACATTCCGCACTTGTCTGTGTAACAGCATCATAGATTATATAATGGTTGGTCTCTTTAACTGGCACCTGGTCCTTAATGTGTCAGTGATGGAAGGCCTACAAAGAGATAACAGCCCTTTAGTTTTACAACTGGCCCCTAAGCTTTGATCTCACAGTCTGGGAAGCCTGAAGGACCAGTAACAGTATTTAGGCATATACATCAAATAATTGGAACATAATAAAGCTGGAGCAGAAGCTATTTGAATCTATTGTCAATTTGTCAGTGATGGAAGGCCGACAAAGAATCTATTGTCAAACCAACAAATATTATGTAGTCAATATTTGTCACTCCTTTACCCTTAGGAAAGCTTGAAATTGTATATGATTTGGTTATTTTTTAATAATGTAGGTGAACCATTATCCAAACATATTGTGCGCAGTTCATCTATAAGACAGGGCTTACACTTTTGGTTTGATAATGACTGCAGACGTGCAAAGGCATTACTATTCACGCCTTTAAAAAGTAACAATAAAATCACAATTATTGACAGCAGAGCAAGGGACTGCTGAATGACCAAAAAAGTAATGGAAATATTCCAAATGGCAAGATCATAAGCCCACTGTTAATTTGAAGGACTTCTGAACCATTTGGCATATTGTAGCCCATGGAAGTAAAAATAATCTGTCAAAACCAGAAGTTCACATCCCCTAAGGCCCTTGGTTTGAACATTTCGCAGGTCTATACTGTACATTGACCATTCAACACCGGCACAGAATGGTCTGGAACCTCAAGTTTATTTTTGGGAAGGGGTGTGGGGGTTCTGTAAAAATAGAGCGGTTCACACTAAAATAAATATTTGTTGCTATTAATAAACAAAAGAGGGGCTTGGTTCTGGGGTTATCAAAGTTCCAGCTGAATTATATAGCTTTATGGAGACTTTTTCAATGCCCAACGCTAATATATTAAGAGGGGCTCTGATAACACCTTCATGGCTTGAAACTGAAATAGGACCGATGTAAAAGAAAGGTGAAATATATGGCCCTGACAATTACAGCAGATCAATCTTTTGATTCATTTAGAAAAACATGCCTTTTGTAGTACTGTCTAGGCATGAGTCTAACTCGATCTGATCTATGAATAAGGCTTTATCTAGCAAAAAAGGCATGCAGAATTGATCAGGTCTTTAGGTTTCATTGAAGTTTGGAAAAGTTTGCAAAGCTGAAGAGAGTACTTTTACATGTTCCATTTGTGGATCTTCTATCAGATTTGAATAATGTGCAGAGGGCCTTACTTTGCAACCCTCTTCAGGAGATAGGTATTCTCTGGACCTTTTAAAGATCTTAGTTAGCCTCCATGATAGGAGCTTGGCTAACTTTAGCTGAGCAGTTGTACGGGAAAACCAGCCAATCTTTGTCAGTGAACAAAGGCATCCACCAGTGTTATTCTTGGGCTCCCCTCCTTTTATGTTTGTATATAAAACAGGTAGATGAGGAGGTAAGCCATTGCACTAATGATGCCCCCCTGCCTTGGTGGAATGATGATTGCCACCTTAGGAGTGGACAAGCCTCCTACAGGCTTACAGACTAATTTATACAAATTTGCAATATGTTGCACAAGTAAGGCAGATGAGACCAAATCAATGATTTTCAGACCACATAAGGGTGCAAGAAATATTTTTACCCTGAACATCACTAGCCTGAAGCAGGTAGATGTGTTCCTTTATCTAGGGATTAGTAAATCATCTCATATTACTTGGAAACCACATAATCCAGAATGACACAGGAGCTGTTCTGGCACAGAGGGTGTGAGCAAAGGCCGTGGCCCACTTCACAGCAGAAAACAAAAGAGCACTTCAAGCCTCTACTCTGGGAGTATACAAAGCATGTTGCCAGAATGTTTTTGTTTACAGAGTGGAACTTTGGGGCCATTCAAATCTTGCTGACCAGTAAGCCTGTGAAGAGAGTTCTTAAAAATATTGCTGATAATTCCCACTTGTTTGCCAACACTTCACTTATGTTTGAATTTGAGAATCACAGATATTGCTTGGTGCACCAAAGTTAGACCCCTTTATACTTGATAAGATTTTAGGGCACACCTGAACTGGGCCATCTCAAGGCTACATTTGGTGAGATACTACATTACTCTAGCCGGTTTAGGTATCATAGGTACATTTTGTACAAACTTTAATCCAAATCTTTGGGAATATCCTAATACTATAACGGTTGACAGTGCCTCGGACATAAAGTCAGCATATAAGCCTGGTCCTGAGGAAATAGTTTCTTATTAATAATCATTGCAGTTTGAACAAGGCATTTTAACTACATACATGTACACCTTAATATTAGGCATTTTTAGATGTTACTTGTTTTTTGCTAAAACTTTGTAACTGAAATTCAGGATGGGGGTTTTACCATTCAACTATTTTATTCTAAATGGGGTAATTTTGCCCAAACCACACTGGTTGTACCAAAGACAAGAATTTTTTTGGGAAATATTTTCCATTTTATACGTTGGCCCAAGACATACATAGTTGCTAATCTTTACAGGTGTTAACATTTGAAAACTGCTTTGTAGACATTGAAGACTTTTATACAAAGTGAAATACTGGTTGTTTAACTAATTGCTTTTTTAATACGTAGCTCATCAGGCGGCGGACTGTTGGCTTGTGTTACGGACTACTATTAAAAAAAATGTAATGTGCTGTATATAACAGTGTCTGTTTTATCTGCATGTGTTTTATGGGTACTACACAAAATAAACCAAATAGAATCCATTACAATTATCGGTACTAGACCTTGGAACAAACTTAATTCCTTCTTGAAAAGACTACTCCGCCTCAAAGCCTTCTAGGAAGAGTTGAAGACTTGCTTAATGAAGGTAGCGTTCAGCTACAGGCAAAATTCCATCACCCTCTTCACTAACAGACAGAAAACGACGACCAATCACCCACCTCCCATCTTCACATCAGGAGTGAGAGAGATTTGAGGTAACTGTCTAAAGTCAATTAATCTAATCAATCAGGTACTTGTACCTATGTGAAAAAGGAAGGAAAAATGTTTGGAGTGGCGGCTCTGAGGGGGCCTGTAGGGCATTGCAGCACGGGCCCAACGCGGAGCAAAGAGCCAGATGATGAAGCAGGACACCTACATGGGTGTCTGAGGACAACACTTCCAAATAAGGAAAATCCCAGTAGGAGCCATCCTCTCCAACAATTTTTCCTCCCTTTTTCACATAGGAACAAGCACCCTGATTAAATATATACATTAACTGAACTAAGGCGCGTAGGTACTGGACCTTTATCTTGCTCCTAATCCCCCTCTATGTGATTTATGAAGTCAATGAATCTTCATCTCATTTTGTTGCCTCAACAGACAGCACCTTACAATTAATTGCTGTGCAGTTGAAGGAAGGAAACGCTCTGGTAACCCATAAAATGTATTAAATAAATATGAATTTCAAAGATTATTTTCACTGGTTGTGGGAGACGACTTCTGCAAAATTATGGCAACAGTAGGTACTTAAGATCTCCTGCAAGAGCAATACTGCCACCTTCATCTGCACAGAATGCTTTTGCCATACTGAATAGTAAAATTGCATAAATTCAATCATATCTCTCAAGTTTGCTTGCTAGCAGCTTTGAGAATTAATTTTAAGGCCATATTGGTTCACAGGTCTTATACTTAGGTACTCATTTTGCAGAGTTGAAGGCCAAGCCTTTTGAGTGGCAAAAACAAAATAGAAATTGCTGTCAATTCATTCGAGAAGTCACATCTGTTAAAATTTCAAAAAGGCTGGGGAGTCGCATGAGCCAAGATGACCGCCTCCCGCTGAGCTGTAGTGGAGTTTACCCTTCATCAACGATTATCTACTATAATTAAGCTAAGCTTACAGCTTCCGTCAATTTGCAGAGGTTTTCTATTTCCAGCACCTTTTGGTTTTCTGCTCCCTGTGCCTTTCCCTGCCAGCTTGGTGGAGTTGTCTGCACTGGACTGCTCTCTGGTGTGTGTGCAGGTACTGCTGACTCTTCCTGTCAGGAGGGTGGAGAGATTTTCATTAAAGGGTGTGGCTGTAGCCTAGGCCACTCACACAGTTTTAGCTGTGGCACAGCATATTTGCATGTAGGATTTTATTCCTGCTTACCTGTGTCTCATACAATATTCTGGCTGCCATTTTTTAAAATTATTATTTATTATTTCATTTTGGATATGGATGGCAAAAATATTCAAGTTGTGTCTACTAAATGCAAGCAAAATAGTTCTTCTTCAGATTAAGTCTAAATTAGTGGATATTAATGAACCTTCATTATCCACTTTGAAATAAAAAATGTAAACAAGGATATGGCTGGCCTTTCCATGAAAAATAATGACAATGCAATTCAAAATTAAAGATAATAAAACTAAAATTGACCACCTTATGCCTATTGCAGCTAAACAGTACCAATGAATAAGTAATTACTGGACTTGGAAAACCACAATCGACAATATAACTTGCAATTTTTTTTATTTACCAGAGGCTGTGGAAGGTAATGACTGCAGGTTATATTTGGAAAACTTATTACCAGGTCTTTTATTTATAAAGTTTACTGGAAAATTTGAGATTAACAAGGCGCAAAGAATTCCTTCCCAACGTAGCCCAAGACAGGATAAGTCTAGCCAAGTGATATTTATAGTCTTGCGTCATCACCATTTAGTTTTGATAATAAAGGCAGCCAGAGACATTCCTTCTTTAATGGTTAATGGGAATAAAAAATGTATTAGTCAAGACTTTGCGAAAGAAACTGTTAAAATTCGCAAAGAATTTGCTGATCTTTGACCAAGATTGAGAAACTCTGGTTATAAATATGGTTAGTTTGATCCATCCACTATGCAAATTTAGAACAATGGTTCTTCACAGTCTTTTCTGCATCCAGATGATCTTCATAGCTTTTTGATCAACAGTCAAAATTTTCCATGGAAAAGAACAAGACGGATACTTGAACTCAATGCTAGAGGACTTCCTTTTTTCTAGCCTTTTGAATTGGATTGTATTATAGGGGCATGTAGAATGAAGTCATTTGTGCGCGATTCAAGGGTACTATTTATGTTTATCTGTTGTTTGGTCTTAATTTTCTATGTCTTATTTTCTTCTATATATCGATATTATGGCTACTTTTCTTTTCTCAATCTATCTGATTTGTCACTTTTTTAATCTATTTTTTTCTTTGTTCATAATGTTGAATATTAATGGTATTAAAATTGGTTCATTTAACGTGAAAGGTTTACGCCACCCTGTACTAAGGTTTTAGATTATTTAGCTAGACATAAGGCAACTATATGTTTATTTCAGGAAACAAAATATAGATGATCCGGTTTTATCTTCGTGCTCTCAATAGGAAAAATTGAGTTGCTATTCTTTTTGTGAAAAAATTAAATGCATAAATGTTCTGATTCTGATGATCGTTTCATTTTAGCCAATATCAAAATTGACAATAATGTTTTATATCAAGTTAATGTACATGGGCCTACAAACGATGATCCAGATTTTTGGATCAACTTTACTTCAAAATTACTAAAATTGGGCAATGTTTCTCTTATTACTGGAAGTGACTTTAATCTTATTTGTGATCCATTGTTGGATAGAATTTCCCAAACTAAATATTGATCTCCAAAAGCTGTTTTCACTCTTAAATCCTTCTTTAGAATTACCAAAACGGTAGATGTTTGGCGTTTACATAATCCTACAGACAAGCAGTTTACTTTTTTCTAACCCGCATATCCCATAACCGATACCTTCAATTTTTAAACCAGCTATTCAGAATATTGATATTTCAGACCATACACTTATATCCTGCATTTTATATTTCAACTCCCATCAGCGTGTTCAATGTAGATGGCGCATAAATACCAATATTGCTCTTAATGAGAAAAATAAGCCAACGCTTTTTTCTGCAATTCAGGATTATTTTTCATTTAATCCTGAAGGTTTTACACCTATTTTTAACCAATAGGAGGCATATATCAGATGATAAACATTATCTATTATGGCACATAATAATGAATCATTTAATTTTGCAATTAAAGACATAAACAAATAGCTAAATATGAACATCTATATATCACATCTAATTACATCAAATAAAACATACAATTGCAAAAACTTCGTTATTAATTGAATTTTATATTCAGCAATTGAGAAGGCATTAAAATATACAATTAAAAGCTACATTTTGTTTTAGTGTTAATAGATATGGTAAACTTCTGGCAAACTATCTTCGTATTAAAAAGGATACAAATCTAATTAATGCTATTCATACTCAAAATGGTTCAGTTGCTTTTGCCCTTGAAGAGATAATTAATGAGTTCATGAATTTTTTTTTGACTTGTATAACAAACCACCTCTTAATGATCTTTTGCATATTGATATATTTTTGGACATATGTGGCTTACCTAAAATGTCACTATCAGACAGAACTAAATTAGATCTTCCAATTACTATACATGAAATACGTTCAGCGATTAAATCTCTGAAGTTATATAAATCTCTAGGCCCGATGGTATTCCTGAGGAATATTATAAGGAATTTTCACCTCCCCTTTAATCTTGCTTGCTTTCGCTTTTTAATCACTTTAGTAGTACTGGATCTACTTCGGGGTCGTTTTCTGAAGCTTTGATTACAGTCCTTCTGAAACCCGATAGACTTCTTTGTTTAATACATTGTCACCCTATTTCTTTAATAAATCAAAACTGTAAAATGTATGCAAAGATTATTGCAACTAAATTAACTCATGTGCTTCCTCATATTGTTCAGATTGACCAATCTGGCTTTATGAAAAACAGGCATCGACAAATAATATTAGATTATTATTTCATGCAGTTGATTCTGGGTCATTACTGCCTTTTCCAGCAGGTGTCCTGGCCCTAGATGCGGAAAAGGCTTTTGATAAAATCCTTCGTCAATACCAGTTTCGCACCTTGTATGCTTTTAATTTTTGCACTTTGTTTGTTCATATGATTTCAGCTTTATACTCCAGTCCGTCTGCCAAACTTTTAGTTAATGGTCGATTTTCCTATACATTTTTTATTTTTAGGGGAACTAGGCAAGGTTGTCCACTATCACCTTTGCTTTTCCTTCTTGCAATTAAACACTTATTAATCGCTATTAGAAATTTTGTAGAAATTGAAACCCTTCTGATAAACAAAGTGTCTATTAAAATGTCAGCATATGCTGATGATATTCACTTAATATTACTTATCCAGAATTGTCCATCCCTCCATTATTAAGTTTAATTGATATGTATTCTAAGCTGTCAGGTTATAAGCTTAAATGTTCATTGTTCATCTGATATGCTCACAAATAAAGAAATTGTTTGGCAAAAAGATAAGCTTAAATATCTAAGCACATTATTTGCTAATACCATAAAACAATCACTGTTCTTGAATTTTTAATATACTTTTGCCTATATTAAGGATACATTTAAAAAATGGTCCATATTACGTTTATCTTGGTGGGGAAGATTGGATGCAATTAAAAAGATTATGGCACCAAAACACTTCTATCATTTTTCTATGATACCTATTGAACTCCCTCCTAAATGTTATAAGACTACTGACAAATATTTCTCTAAATGTATTTGAAATAACAAATCTCCTTGGTGAAGTTATAAAAAACAAAAATTGTCTAAAAACAATGGTGGGTTTGGTTTACCGGATTTCCTCAAAGCTTTTATTTTAAAACAAAGCACTTTATGGTTTCAGCATATAGATCCTAATAATTCACCTTTCTGGCCTTGCGTTGAACAAAGTTTAATGGCACGGTTTCCTTTACCTGCTTTACTCACAATGTCCAATTATTCTGCTTTGCTAAAGAAATCAGTAATGTTGAAATCTACAAAATTGATATTACAGGGTTTGGATTTGTTTTTTCAGTGTTCTATTTCACATACTTTAAATTTATCATTGTGGCATAATCCAGTATTAAAATTAGCTAGCCATACAACTTTTTGGCTTTCATGGATTAAAGCTGGTATTTTTTATTTAAATGATATTTACCATAATAATGCCTGTTTAGGTTTTGATGATTTACAACAAAGATTTAATTTGCAACCTTCAGATGAATTGTTATGTAACTATTGTTGATTCATTTCTGAAAGATTTGGAATCATATATCTAAACAATAGCTCCTTCAACCTATGTAGTGTCATTGTTATACAAAAAATTGAATAATTTCAATGGGGTAATATCAATTTTCTTTCTACGTTTTGGAATAAAGAATTAAACTTGTCGTTATCTTTTGATATATGGCTAAAATTTTAGTTTAAATCTGTTTTGGGTTGGTTGCCTGTTTCTTTCTGTCAAACTAATTCCTTTTTAATTGTCTATGGACGTCCGTAAAATTATATAATGCAAAGCTTTTAAATTTGTCTAATTGTTGGCACTGTTCCTTAAATACAGGCTCGTTGAAATATATGCTATATGATTGCCATATTGTAACGAAGTTCTGGAATTAAGTTTGGCTGGTTACTACTCAAATATAGAATGTCACAGATATATATCATATACTATATGAATTTTGAAATCCTCCTCACTCTCCACTTAAATGTCTCTAATGACCAACAAACTTTTTGATTTCTTAATATCTGCAGCTTCAAAATCAATTACGGCTATTTTGGAAAAATGCCTCATTATCAGTTCTTGCGTGGTGGGCTTGGATAATTTTTACTAGGAGAGGTGACAATATCTGGTATCATTTATAATACTAACAATTATTAAACTTTTTGGACACCAATAGATGATTATCTAAGTTTAAATCATAAAGTAAGTTTTATTATAGTTATTATCTTTCCATGTATAGGTGTAACACTTAACTTTAATAACTATCAATTTATAGATATAGATTTTTGAATGTGTCCCCTTTTCATTTCTCTTACAGAGACATGATTTTAGCATTATAGGTGCTTTATCAATTATTCTTGGTGCGTATTTATAATATATAGTGTTTATTTGCTTACATACTGTTTTAGTTGGTATCTATTTGTACATTTTCAGAACCCTTTTTTGTATGTTCTCTTTTGTTAAAAATGTAATAAAATATATTGATCCCAGAATTTTGTAAATGTGGACTATCTGGCTATTTACATTTTGATTACTTATTTATTTAAAATGTATGATGTAATCAGAGTTTTGCTAAATTCTGCATAACTCTATCAATCAAATTCACTTTATTCAGTTTCTTTTCAAGACTTAAAAACCATAAAAGCGTAGCATACAAATACATAACTGCATAACTCAAATCAATGACTTAAAAAAGACACCGCTAATGTAACGTTTCGATATTGAGTTACCAATTTAAATATGATTATCCTCTTTTGGGAAGTTGAAGTTTGAGCCACTCAGATGTCCTCCAATAAAAATGTGCAGATTCTTTATCCGCACTACCAATTGCTTAGCTTGCAAATATGGAGCTCTGTAAATAGCAGATTTCCCATTGGTAGACACACAACTGTCTCTGCCTATCTAGTCTGCCAAGGTGCAGTGCAAGAGATAGTAGCACTTCTCTCAGTAGCACATACAACCACCATGTTTTGTACGGTCAGTACCAAGAAAAACCCCAAAGAAAAAAAAAAGTGGTAATAAATATTGTATTCCTAAAATGCAGGGAATTTAACCAGCAAGTTTGAAACAAGACAATGTACCCCAAATTTGAGTGTGTATTACAGGTGTCCACAGTAGGGGTGGTGGATGTTCCATCATCTGACACTGGCAGAATGTCCACCTGAATTTTCCCCAGTAAGATGGTTTACCTTCCAGAGGCAGCATTTTGGTGGAGAAACCTCAGTACAGACCTCTATGCAGCACAACTGCATGACCAAAATCTTCTACACTGCTAAATGGAAATTCAACCAGAAAAAAATCTAAATTATCTCCTAATGTAAGAGGCATTCAATAAAACATTCAATCACACTAACTGAAATGTGTTCTGTAGAATGCAAAACTGGGTTTATGAAAAAAACAACAATGACACATATTAAGATACTATTTATTTACAAAACAAACTGTCCAGAAGTACATTGTGCGACCTGTTTTGTGAACATATTATAATGATCTTCTTGAAAAGATACTGGTGAATATTGTGCTTGTGATAGGTGATGGAGTAATGCCACTCATTTTACGGGTTCACATAAGCGATACAATATAAGCGACCACAGTGTAAACCACCCAACTCCACGAATACCTCTCAACCTTTGTTTGGTAATGCCACCTTCAGAGCTAAAAACGCATATGCCTTTCATTACCGATAAAATCATTCACATCTCTGATGAGAATATTGAATGAAGTCCCAGACACTGCCAGGTGTAATGGTGTTTAAGTGGAAGTTAGGAAATGCATTAAAATCTAGTAATTCCACAAATGTTGCAAGAGAACACTGATATGTTAATAGTGACGAGGCCCCTTTTGAGGAGCACTGGACTCGAACCAGCAAGTTTGATAACAAAAGCTCTGTCAAATATATGAACTTAACTTACCAAACTGCCTGGTTCCACCAAAGTTTTTTGCAGTTTAGAATGATGTGGCAACATTGATATGATAAAGGAATGTTTACTTCTTTCCCTCTGGTAAAACATAACATTTTGATAGGGAGATGAATGAACAGGGCTAAGGCACAGTTCATATCAACATTCCTTTTGGTCTGGAACAATAGAAGGTGTTTGAAACTGAAATGGAAATGTAATTACATCACTAAATTTAATACTGATAAAAATGGAATAGCTTTCAAAATTAAAAATGCAAATATATACAGAATGTGTTTCCCTTCTCAAACTTCCTATTACAATTTAATAGTTGTATTAAAGAGATTAACTTAAATACTGACGGGTTGTCAATGTTAAATAATGAAATAACTCTTTGTAAACTGGGAATATTCGTATAATTTAAAGAAGGGTGGACGCATTCTGAAAATATAATCTTTAAAATCTGGCGTTCAGTTCCGTATAGAATAACTTGATGCAGAACGAGTCCGTGAAGCAAAATAAATAACTATAATTCCAATTTACTTTCAAGCATGGTTGAACCTTTATATGATTAGACAACAACTACAGTGTTGCCCGTTTTCTCTTCAATGCACTGTCTAAAATCCTTCATTTCTCGTCCTCCACCCCAAATAAAATATCACTGTATTTCCAGAATACATTTTGATGTATTAGTTTAAATGGTTAGTCTAAAATTGGAATGCCTGGCAAATTGCAATGTCAGCCTGAGGGGTTAAGGAATGTAGAGTAGCAAAGACACTAATTCTCACAACGCATAAAAGAAATCTGGAATAAATACTTGAGTTTAAAAATAAATCATCAAAACTTGTGCTATTTAGAATTCCAAAAGTGCAGTTTGAAATATTTTAAGTGGTGTTCATGATCAAATTTGGCTGCCAACTAGATAGAATCAAGACGTGTGCTCTTTCAGGATAAAAATGTTTCTTCCTGCATCAATGATGTTCCCCCATGATGGAAATCCAACAAAGTGTAGTCAACAGCACAGCCACTCAACTAACGTTATGTTGCTCTTCCTTGGCATAACCTTGTCACTGTCCATCAGGCCTTTGGCAGCAGAACAGTTCTGTCCTAGGTCCCAAACATGCAGTCTATGAAATATCAACAACAGACCAAGGTAAGCGCGGAAAATGCCACATTGGTAGGCTTTGTGAAAGTCCTAGAAATTGGGTGCCAATTCATCAGCTTTCCTGAGAGAAAGTCCATAGCAAAAACAGCACCATCCCTTTTCTCTGGTCCTCACAGCTCAGTCTGAAACAACAACAGACGTACTGCCACACGGTGCCAGGGTTATCACAAGGTGGCTTCACCTGCACTGAATGTCCATTACACTCTACGAAGAGTTTTTCTTTTGTTATAGGTCTCCATCAAGTGGGGGCTGGCACAGCTTATAGATCCTAGGCAAAAAGGAATAACATATTACAACACCAAAAAGATACATAGTATTTACATATAAACCCTTATACATGCAGTGCACAAATAAAACAATGATTGCATAATGGTCAGATACCAAAGAAATATCTGTACTGTAAGGAATATACTTTAATAACTATTAAAGTGATGATAATGTAGCATTTGGAGATCATACGTATTCAGATAACCATTTTCATGTGTCACATTCGGCATGCATTACACAATTCAGATACTTGAAATACTACTTCTCTTTGCCCATGTTCACCTAAGATATTGCCACGGGCATCATCACTTTTCATAACTACATTGCAGCTTTGGATGATGTCACACAAGAATTAAAGGGAGCTATCAACAATGCTGAATGTGGCAGAAAAGTCAGGAAGAAATAGAACAAAAATTCTCTGTTTCAGAAAGCCTACTATTTCCACCCAGATAGTTAATATTACAGTCTTGTGGATGTACTTATTTTAAAGGAGGTGGGAACTGTTCCCAGATCTAGTGAGTTACTGCTTGGAGGCTGGACTGTGGTATTTGTGTGGATGGAATCAGTTTGATCTAGGCAATAAAACAAACAGTTTCAAAACCCACACAATTTTTTGTACATTATATCCCAAAAATTGACACAATGTGCGTACATTATTATACAACAGATTTTTCAAATCTGAGTTACGTATTTCGTTGTGCAGTATTAAAAAATAAATATCTTGCAAGTGTACAAGTAGAAAGTTAAATGAGTGTAATTAATAAAATCACGTGCAACACTGCTCCATTACCTACTTCGGCTGCTGACTAACTGCAAGTGACTTGTACGCACACTTATTAAAATCAATTTAAGCATTAAAAATTAACATTAACTCTCATTATTACATTCTTAATAGGGAACAGCAAGTCCCTTGTGTCAAATCAACATGTAAACCAATTATCCCTATTTGAAAATAAAATGTTCACCCTAATCCTAAATGGGGCCTATTATGCATTACCGTACCGTGGTGCAGATTCCGGCATTTGATCCATAACTTTCAGGTTTTTAGCTGAGATTTCAACCCTTGGACCCTGAAAAAAAGATAAAATGTGGTTTGGAAACTTGATCAAGTCTGTTTATTCACCCATATCAAAGTAAGACTACTGGAATCATTTCTCCACTTAAAATATATTGACATTTAATTAAGCTTAATACATTTCTATGTGATGGGTATCCCATTATTCAGCATTCACTTCTCAGAAAACGAGCCCAGTCTGACAACACAAATATTCCTGACATACTAATATAGTCAAGCAGCACTATGTAAAGAATTAACATATGTCGAATGAGTTTTATTCCTCTCTTGATCAGCTCAGAGAATTGAATTTCACTATGACAAAATACACAATTCATCACAATATTCTCTGCAGAGGTGTTGAAGCTTAAAATGTCTATGCTATCTGATATGGCTACATATGTGTAACATTTGCATAGAGGATGTTCTCCAGCAAAGAATGGTTGCATTAATTGCTAGAGCCTGAAGACTCACTTGGCATAGGTCAACGCAAACTTCATATTATCTATGCCACCCCTAGGTTACATTAACTGCAGACTTTCTCATCTACTTCTTTTGCCACTGATTATGGTTTTAAGCACAACCATAAGCTCTAGGGTCTTTTCTTTACCTGCATAATATAGTATGTCAGCATTGCAAACCCCTCCATAGTTACATCATGAAGTACATACATACTTACTCAACTAGTGAAAGGTACAAGACATAGCTGTCTGAACATTCTCTGTACACTGTTTTTATCAATACCACTTATTGGAAAAAAGTCAACTGTGCCACTACCTGTTAGATTATATATGTGATTTTAAATCACTTCCTACCATGTTCACCATCATATGCACACAGTGTGAGTATACTGAATATTATGTAAGCAATATGTCTTTTACGAGCACTATCAACCTAACATTAACTGTTGAAGTGTTACATTATGGTCACAGTCTTCCTATATTTTGAGGATATGAACTTCATGTGTGCCATGAGCATATGCTTCAATCGCACTCCGAATGTCACAGCATACTGCCATAATTAACTGTGTGTAGCATACTTCTTGGACATATACAGTTTGCTGTTTCTCGTCTCTCTTCTCATGCACAAAATCAGCTTCAAGCACTATATTTGGTCATAGCCGTAATGTTCTCAATGTCATTGGCGAAGTCACAAGTTTATTTCTACTGAATTTCTGGGGTTTTGGTAAACATATGTTAACACGCTTGGACAAAGATATCTAAACTTACATTTTACAAATTTTTTCTGGGATTTTCATGATCTACTTTGATACAATTCCAAGATTACATAAGTCACTGTTCATAGCCTTGCACAGCTACAAATGGCCACAGGACATGATCTATCGCCATGTCCTGTGCTAAACTTTTTCATGTTCATACATTACATGGATTGAATACAGGATGTTGGAGTTATTGGGTGCTCAGGAAGATCTTCCCCTGGATTCCTCTCTATAATAATAATAATAATAATAATAATGCGATTTATTGAGCGCGAACAGCTACCTCACAAGGAGGTGTCCCGGCGCTGTGAAAGCAGCGGATCCCCAAAGCACAAGCTACATACAGGAAGTTAGTGTATTTTGTGGAAGAGCCAGGTCTTAAGTCTTTGTTTGTTTGAAGACGGCTTCAGAGGGAGCCTGTTGTAGCTCTGGGGGAAGAGAGTTCCATAACACGGCTACGTTAGCCGTGAAGGTTCTTCCCCCTAGGCGTACTCTTTTTACCCGAGGGACCACAAGCTGCACCCGCCCGTTGGAACGGAGAGTTCTAGATTGGTGGTATCGGGGTAGCCTAGATCTCAGGTAATTAGGGCAAGTACCATATAGGGCTCTATATGCCAGAGTCAAGGTTTTGAACTTTATCCTGCTGGCCACTGGGAGCCAGTGCAGGGCTCGCAGGTGCGGAGAGACTGAGTGTTTGAAGGGAATTTGCCTTAGCAGTCTCGCAGCCGCATTCTGAACCATCTGAAGCCGTTGGATCAGATAGGCAGGAAGGCCCAGGTATAAGCCATTGGCGTAGTCCAGCCTAGAAGTTACAGTTGCATGAACAACCGTCTTGCGACACTCCTCCGGCAGTAGCCGCAATATCTTGTTCAGGTTCCTCAGTTTAGAGAAACAGCAGCCTGCAGTTTGCTGAATATGCGAGGCAAAGGATGGGCGGCTATCCCATCTGATCCCCAAGTTTTTGGCACTATGGCTAGGCGAGGGGGGGGAACCCATTTCCACCGGCCACCACAGCTCTGCAGGAGGAGGCGAGCCTTTGCCGAAGAAGATCACCTCTGTCTTCCCGGCATTTAATTTTAATTTTTTTGTGTTCATCCATCTAGCGACATCTTGGAGGCAACCCTTGAAACTCGCAAAGGCACTTTCAGATACCTCCGAGTATGGGAACACCAACTGGGTATC
Organism: Lissotriton vulgaris; assembly: GCF_964263255.1. Taxonomy (NCBI): domain Eukaryota; kingdom Metazoa; phylum Chordata; class Amphibia; order Caudata; family Salamandridae; genus Lissotriton; species Lissotriton vulgaris. The sequence continues at coordinate 1,641,212,016 of NC_141695.1, forward strand.
GTCGGCGTAAGAGATCGCTTTAATCCCCCAGTTGGCGATAAGCGTAAAAAGGGGGGCCAGGTAAACATTAAATAGAAGCGGGCTCAAAGCCGAGCCCTGGGGGACGCCGTATTTTATCTTGGTGGATTTAGAAACAAACTCCCCCAGAGCCACCTTCTGTGTTCTCTGCGATAAGTACGAGCGAACCCAGCCCAGTGCCTGATCTTTTAGCCCTATCTCCGCCAGCCGTTGTAGCAATTTAAGATGGTCCACCGTATCAAAAGCGGCCGATAGATCCAGGAGAACCAGCATAGCTGACTCCCCTGAATCCAACGACCACCTTACGGAGTCAGCTACCTCAATAAGAGCCGTCTCCGTGCTGAAGCCCGGTCTAAAGCCTGATTGGGTCTCATGTAATATATCATGCATCTCAATATATTTGTTGAGTTGCCTTTGTATAATTTTCTCAAGCATTTTCCCAGGGGCTGCCAGCAATGATATGGGGCGCAGGTTATTGAGGTCCATTGGGTCACCATTAGCTTTTTTCTTTAGTGGGAGTAGTGTAGCATGCTTACAGGCATCAGGGAAGACTCCTTCAACAATGGACCTGTTCCAAATTGCCTGTAAGGTAGGTGCAACAAACTCACTAAAGGATTTCCAGAGCCTGGGTGGGCAAGGGTCCATAGGAGACCCAGATTTACATTTTAGAAGTTCTTTGATGACAGTGATATCATCTACTTGGTCAAACTGCTCAAGTATCGCGGTTGGCTTTCTTATTATGTCAGGGGCATCAAGTTTTGTCGACTCTACCTCCGGGGCAAAAGAGTCATAGACTTTTTGGATCTTGCCTTCGAAGTATTCCGATATCTTATTGCAGAGTGACAGCGAAGGGGTAACCTCCCTCTCCAAACAGCCAGGCTTGAAGAAGGATTGAACCACCTTAAAAACTTCCTTACTAGAGCACTCCGCATTTTGTATGGAGGTCGCAAGAAAGGATTTTTTTGCCCTCTGTACTGCCTTCTGAAATGTTTTTAGCGCTCCGTCAGGAAAACCCTTATCCAGTCACTCCTGGTGAGTCGACTTGATTACGGCAACTCATTGCTCGTGGGAATAAGGAAAGATCTACTATCCAAACTACAGGTGGTGCAGAACACGGCAGCCCGCCTTGCCATCAACAAACCGGCGCGGACGACTTCTGCCCCCCTTTTGAGCCAGCTTCACTGGCTTCCAGTTAGGAAGTGAGCTATCTTTAAGATGCTCTGGATGGTCTTAAGAGCACTACAGGGAAAATGACCTGCCTACCTTAAAAATAAACTCATTTTGTACCAACCGGTCCGACAGCCAAGATCAAGTAACTACAATCTCCTGTGCATCCAAAGAATACACAGGATTAAGATGGGGGGAAGAATTTTTTCCCATCTGGCTGCCAGTCACTGGAATAATCTGCCACAGAACATTAGGGCCTGTGTGGCGCTAACCAGTTTTAAAAAAGTACTTCAGACCTGGCTGTTTTAGATGAGTATGGCCTAGGAGTACTCATTTCTCAAAGCACTGAGAGATCCCCCTGGGGATGATTTGTTTGCGCTCTATAAATGAGTAAATAAATAAATAAATAGATTGTGGGGGCGTGGCCAAGATGGCGGGGTGAGCGGACGCTTCCTCCCGTAGCTCCTCCGGCCCAGCTCAGCTCGAGCCCCGATTCCTGCGCTTCTCTCCCCCCGCGGCTGCACTGCGGGCGAGAGAACTGTGCCGGAGCTCTTGGGGCGCATTTTGATACCACTCTGACTTCTGTTGCCCCGGGGGAAGTCCCCGAAAAGTCTGTTCAACGATCGATTCGAAGAGTGGAGCCTGGATCGCCCCGAGGAGAAGGGCCTGGAGGCGGAGCGTATTGCGGCGCTGTACGCGCGCCTCGGCTGGGCCGAGTGCTGAAAGCTGGGGATCCCGAGGGAGCGGACTCGACGGACTCCGTGGAGTGCGGAGGCTTCCTGGCCGGTGCCCTTGTGGCCAGAGTCATCGCTGGACGACAGACCCCAGACCTGCGTCGACGATCTACCCCCCTGCCATGGGTGTCGGTGTGTGACGCCTTGTGGACCCCGAGCCTGGAAGCGAGGGACGTTGGAGTTTGAGCGGTGGCCGGGCCGGGCGTACTAACCGGTGAAACTGGGGGACACTGGTTTCGCGCTTTCCCGACCCATTGCTGTTTGAGGGTCGCCCATAGACTTGCTGGCCTGGGCTGCCCTCCTAGGTTCCGCCCTCCCGCCATCTTGTCGTTGAGGAGCTGGTACTGGTGACCCTCGCCCGCGCCCTTATCATACGGGCGCCTCGGTTCATCCTGGTGCCTATGCATCTGCCATCCTCCCTGGAAGCACGCGGCTGAAAGCCTCCGACCTGAACCTTGATTATCGCCCTGACTGGCTCGATGGTCGTCTCGCCCTGGCCCGGGCCGCCATTTTGTCACCTGTGACGCACTACCCTTGTCCTCGGCGAGGTCTTCACATCTGGTGCCCACGAGCGGCTGGGCGCATCTACAGCGGCCAGCTCTAGGCTTCACCCACCGCGGAGGCCAAGATGACTGGGAGACGAGGCGCGGCACGGGGAGATCGCACTCTGCCGGACATGCTCGGCAGGGCCCAGCAACTGCGAGACAGGGCGCAGCCGTCCCCGGGGTCCTCCCGGGCCTCAACGGACGCCACCGGAGGCGAACCACCAGTCACGAGGTCCTTCATGGAGGACTTATTCAGCTCCCTCAAGGAGGAATTCCAGACTCTCAAGACCGAGGTGGCCGGAGAGGTCCGCGAAGTGCGTAGAGAAATCGAGGGCCTGGGCGAGCGGGTCGACACTGTGGAAACGGCGGCCCAGCGTCGCGATGAAGAGATAGTTCATCTCCAGCAGGACGTTCTCCGCCTACGGGAGCAGTGTGTCGAGCTCCAGGCCCACTCTGAGGACCTCGAGAACAGGTCCAGGCGGAATAACATCCGGGTGCGAGGCGTTCCGCCCGCGGATGAGGGTGCGGACCTAGTAGCCTATCTGCAATACCTGTTCCGCGACATTCTGGAAGAAGGAGAGGACTTCCCGATCCGCATCGACAGAGCACACAGGGTGGGCCGCCAGCGCCAGTCATCGGCACCCCCACCTGATATCCTGGCATTCCTGCCGGATTTCCCCCTAAAGGAGCGCATTATGACAGAGGCCCGCAGGAAGCAGCCGCTGTCCTTCCGAGAACGACCCGTGGCGCTCTATCAAGACCTGTCCGCCATCACACTGCAGAAGCGCAGGTCTTTCCGCATCGCTACAGACTTTCTGCGAGAGCATGAGACGGCCTACTCCTGGGGTCACCCCTTCAGTCTTATCTTCCGATGGAATGGGGTGCTACATCAGCTGCGCTCCTTACAAGATGTCTGTGGGGTGCTGGGACTCACAGCTACAGAGGAAGAAGGGGCGACGCCCGCATGGAGGCGCCCCGAGCGGCGGGGCCAACGGAGATCGAGGAGGCGCCAATCGTCGGCGACGGCGAGTCGCCCTGACTCCCCTACCATCAGGGCGGATATGGCGGAGGCCCTGAGGACTGCGGCCAGGAACTTGCCTGACTCTAATGGCGTGGCCCAGACGGCCTAACTTTTACTCCGGGGGGAGAGACTCTTAGCTTCTACGATGCTGGGTTGGGGCTGGGGGTTGGGGGGGAGAGGTTGGAGGTGTGTGGCTGGACGTCCACTTGACTGGTTTCTACAGACTCGCCCACTTGGGCTAGACTGAGACAATGGGGTGTTTTTCCTTGTTTTTGGTTTTGGCTGGTTGCCATGGGTTGGTTTTGGGGGGGTTCAAGAGCTGGTTTGGTGTTGGGGGGGTCCCGTCCGATACTGTCCGAACACATGCGGAGCCGACTCTGGCCTTCCCTGCGCCCCTGCCCCGCGCGCCCCTTCCTCTGATCCCCCGCTTGCTGCATAGCGCTTTGCTTCCCTGGGAGCGATGCCGTCCCTGAAAGTAGTGACCCTTAACGTTAAGGGTCTGAATAATCCTGTGAAGCGTAGGGCGATCCTTTCCCTGCTAGAAGGGTCGCAGGCGGACATCTGCCTCCTGCAGGAAACCCATTTACTCTCTAAAGATTGCCATAGGTTGCGCTCTGCCAAGTTCCCCACGCAACTCTTTTCCTCGGCTGCGACTAAGACTGCGGGGGTAGCCATTCTTCTAGCCAGCTCCTTCAGGGGTGAGGTGTTGTATAAACATGCCGAGCAGAAGGGGAGGCTTCTAGTGTATCGCATGCGTCTGGGGGGTGTTGCCTTCACGGTTGGCTCCGTGTACAGCCCAAATGAGCACCAGGATCGCTTCCTGGAATCTGTGTTGGTAGACGTTACTGCCTCGCCCGATCGCCACGTCATTTTGGGGGGAGACCTGAACATGGTCTTCGACTCCACCTTGGATAGGTCTACCCAGCGCTTTCCGCAGACGGGGGAGCTTTCTAGAGCGGTACAGGACCAGATTGCAGAGATGGATCTGCATGACCTCTGGCGCACCATGCACCCCGCCGATAGGGACTACTCATATTTCTCCCACGCACACCGCACTTATTCGCGGTTGGACTACCTCTTGGTGAGCGGACCGCTTCGCTCGGCCGCCACGGCGGCAGACATCGGGGTCTTGTCCCTGTCCGACCATGCGCCGGTTTCCGGAACATTTGCTTGGCTGGCGGCCCCCCCCTCCAGAGAGATGTGGCGGCTTCGGGACACGCTTCTCCATAAGAAATCGGTGGTGAAGCGAGTGGAGGAGGTCATTCAGGAGTACCTGACCCACAATAACAACTCCGACACGTCCCTAGCAACGCAGTGGGCGGCTTTGAAAGCGGTTGTCAGAGGGGAGTTTATCTCCATTTCCTCGGCGGAGAACAGGGAGCGGCAACGTAAGAGGGAGGAACTAACGGCGCAGGTCAGGGAACTTGAACAGGTTCACCGCCGGACGGGGGCTCCTCGAGTTTGGAGGCAGCTGAAGGCGGCGCGGAGACTCCTCTCTGCGCTGGACCTGGACCGGGCGGAGTATGCGGCGTTGCGCTTGAAACATGCCTTTTACACCGGCGGGGACAGATGCGGTAAGCTCCTGGCCCACCGGCTCAGGGCTGCGCAGCAGCGCAACGTAGTAAAGGAGCTAGTGGGAGCGGATGGGGTCCCGGTTTCCGGTGACGCGGAGGTGGCAGATTCCTTCCGTGCCTTCTACGAGGCGCTGTACGCTGCAGAGCCCTCCCCACCGGGAGAGGCTGAGGCCTATTTGGAATCAGTAACCCTCCCAGCCCTGGACCCCGCCCAGGCGGACCACCTAGAGAGGGACATTCATGTGGAGGAAGTTATCTCCGCTATTGCACGGTTAAAGCACGGCAAGGCCCCGGGCCCGGATGGCTATACGGCCTTGTTTTACAAGACCTTCTGTCCCACTGTCGCGCCTCTCCTGGCTCGCTTGTTCAATTCCTTCTCTGAACCGGGAGCCATCCCACCGGACCTTCTCTCGGCGACTGTGTCGGTTATTCCGAAACCGGGGAAGGACCGGACTCTGTGCGGCTCGTATCGGCCCATCTCGCTTCTGAATGTGGACCTCAAGCTTTACACGGGGATCTTGGTGGCCAGATTGGGTCTGCACCTACCAGGTCTGGTGGAGGCGGACCAGGCAGGTTTTGTACCCGGTAGGCAGACGGTCGACAACACCAAGAGGGTGACGCACGTGCTAGAAAAGGCCTCACGCGTCCCGGGGGAGCGGATGCTGCTGTCGGTCGACGCGGAGAAGGCCTTTGATAGGGTTCATTGGCCGTACCTCGAGCTGGTTCTCGGGAAACTGGGGATCGGCGAGAAGTTCCGCACTATGGTCTTTAATTGTTATAGGAGGCCGTCAGCATCGGTGCGTGTCAACGGACACAGCTCCAGCAGCTTTGCCATTGAGCGCGGCACGAGACAGGGCTGCCCCCTTTCGCCGCTCCTGTTTGCCCTCTATATGGAGCCGTTTGCCCAGAGGATTCGCGATAACCCGGACGCTATCGGGGTGATGATGGGGCAATACACCCATACTGTCAGCTTATATGCGGACGATGTCTTGCTGACCCTGGATGACCCCAAGCGGTCGCTCCCTGCCTGCGTCCAGGAACTGAACTCCTTTGCCCGCGTGGCGGGCTTCAAAATGAATATGTCTAAATCGGCTGCCCTGGATGTGTCACTCTCTGTCGACACCAGGCGGGACCTCCAGCGTCTTTTTCCTCTGCAATGGTCCTCCTCCACGGTGCCTTACCTGGGGATTTTGCTTGCACCCTCCCTACCTGCGATGGTCACAGCCAACTATTCCTCCCTAGGCAAAAAGATCAAGGAGGAACTCGGCCGATGGAACAAAGGCCTGCTCTCGTGGCTGGGCCGTATCGCAGCGGTGAAGATGACGATACTGCCTCAGATCCTGTATCTTTTTCGCGCTCTACCTCTCCAGCCCCCTGTAGGTTGGATACGGCAGGCGCAGGCTGACATCTCCCGCTTTGTGTGGCAAGGCCGTAAGCCTCGGATGAAACGGGTCCTCTCCATGCTTGCCCCGGAGGCGGGGGGGTCTCGGTGTCCCGGACCTCCGGAAGTACTTTCAGGCGGCGCAACTCCGATATTTGGTGGAGTGGAGCCGGTGGGAATCGGACAAGCACTGGCTCTTTCAGGACCAGGCAGTTGCGGGCCGTACCCTCCAGGAAGTCCCGTTCCTGCGGCGCACTCACCGCCCGCCTAATCTCTACGCCTCCTTTATCACCCGGGTTCCGCTGCGAGTGTGGGACGCGGTGTGTGAGCTTCGTGAGCTCACCACTTTTCCATCACCGTTCACTCCTATTGCTGGCAATCCAGACTTCACTCCGGGTCTGGAACCGGGAGCCTTTTCCCACTGGGTGAGCGCGGGTTGTAGGGCGCTTTTCCAGATCTACGGGCCGGAGGGTGTGCTCCCCTTCCAGCAGCTCCGACAGGAGTTTGGCCTGACGGAGGGGGACAGACTGCGTTATATGCAAGTCCGCCACTGGGCTCTTCAACCCCCAGTGCGCGACGTCGCTGCCCGTTCGATTACGCCTTATGAGCGGTGGCTGGTAACCCGGACCTCGGATGCCAAGCTTATCACCGACTTGTATAAGTTTCTCCAACCCCCGCCGTTTCATTACCATAACCCTGGGAGGGAGCGCTGGCACAGGGAATTGGGCAGGACCTTGAGCCACAAGGAATGGGACAGGATCGCGTATCGGGCGAGGCACTCTGCGTACCACACTGGGCTGACGGAGACCTTTACTAAGGTCTCCACCTATTGGTATTACACCCCGGAGAGGCTCTACGAGATGCACAAAATCGGCGATAAAGGTTGCTGGCGCGGCTGCGGACAGGAAGGTACCCTCACGCACATTCTCTGGGAGTGCCCGGTGCTGTCGGCCTATTGGAAGGAGGTCTTGGATGAGGTGGATAGGCATTTTGAGATCGAACTCCCGCGCTTCCCTGCGTATGTCTTGCTAGGCCTCCCCAATGACCTGATGTACCCGCTGAAGTCCCGCAGGGGTAGACAGATTGCGATTGCGCTAGGCTCAGCGGTTCAAAACATCCTTGTACTCTGGCGTACCCCCACTGCCCCCTCTATCACTGGCTGGCTACACAGGCTCTGGCAGGTACTGGGTATGGAGAAGATGTCGCTAACAGTGGCTGGGAATGTAGACCAGTTTGAAGAGCTTTGGCACCCCTTTTTAGCACTGCTGTCCACGGAATTTCGCGAGCTCACATGTCCACGGTACCTGCGACTCCTTGGGCTGACGCCGCCGGCGGCTCCAGCGGAGTGAATGTGGCGGGGTCGGGGTTTGGGGCTGGGGGGCGGGGTTACATGCTTCTAATGCTGACTTTCGGACGGGGATGTTGGGGTATTGTTTTCTTCCTTTTTCTCCTTTGCTTTTCTTTCTTCTATTTTTCCGGGGACGAGGGGTTGGAGGGATGGTGTGTTTTTCACTGTGTTGCGGGACGCTACTCCAGCTCGGCCTTGCTCGGGGAATGGGGGTCTGCTGGAGGGTCATTCGCACTGCCTTATTGCCTTATGACTTATGCCCTGTTACCCTCCGGGGCTTCCTGCCTCCCTACTTTCCTTCGGAATCGCTGCAACGTTTCGCGTCTTGTACTGTATGTTCGCTTGACCTCCTATTCCCTTCCCCATGTTTTTTGTACCTTAATAAAATACTTTAAACCTAAATAGATTGTGCACGGCTAAACACTCTGCACGCTCGAAAATGTCAACATGAGGGTTGGGCTTTAGATTTGGCTGACGGGAAAGCCTATACATCTACCCCTGCTATGCTAAGCCTTGAACTGTGTGCTCTCTTGATATACAAGTGGTCCTACAGCCCAGGCTACCTTCTATTTATTATCTATAAACTAGATTACCCGTTGCACGTTGTTGCGATCTCAGAAAAAAGGAAATTCAAGGAAACTCGTTATGATAATATTAAATTTACATTGTGTCATTGTTATTGAAACTTATTCATTTTATTTTTTAAAACATTTCTAAGTGTGGCTTGAGCAGTGCGTCCTTGATTGGCTTTCAATCTTGATTCTGGTTGCTCTCCTGTTTCATTCGAGCGGGCTTGAGCAGTGCGTAATTGATAGTTTTCAAATCTTGATTCTCGTTGCTCTCCTGTTTCATTCGAGCGGGCTTGAGCAGTGCGTAATCGATCTGTTTCCAATCTTGATTCTCGATGCTTGTTCGTTTGAGAAGAACGGGGTTGAGCAGTGGGTACTCGATCGGCTTCCAATCTTGATTCTCGTTAGTTTGAGAATTAAGGGCTTGAGCAGTTTGTATTCGAACAGCTTCTAATCTTGCTTCCCGTTGCTCGTCTGTTTCAGAAGCTCGTAATGCCTTTTTCTTTTGTGCTTCTGATGTAGATTGACCAATCAATTTCCGTTTGGGGGTCATAACTGTTGACGATGCTCGCAAATTCGCTGTCTATTTCAGTATTCAAAAGATTATGAGGGCCCTGGGGGGCCGATTTTGAAAAAGAAATTGACATAAACCTTCGCAGGAGTGTACTCAACAACTTCCCAAAGTTTCATGGCGATCGGATGAATGGAGTAGTAATGCATAAAGGACAAACAGACAGACAGACTTTCGTTTTTATATATATAGACTATCAATTATGTATTACAATAAGAGGTCATATTTCAAAATTATTAGAAATAAGGAAGCTTATACAAAATTAGGATATATGAAGAGGGAAGATATTAAGGAAGCAGTTCTAGTTTTCCTCAGTATAGGAGGTTCAAACAAGAATTGTTTTGTAGGGGAAGGCAGTTTCATCTTCATGGTTTTTCTTGTTTTGTGTTTTTAATTAGTTTTGCTTTTTTTTCCCTTCAAAACCTTTTAAGGAAGATGTCTGCTAGCTTGCATTCTGCCATAAAGAGGTCCAAGAGAAATATTATGAAAAGTAACTCAGGTTAAGTCCAATTACTTAAACTAATATTTACAACTCTTAATGTGTGTGTTTCACTTCAAAACAATTTTCTAATTTTGTTCACTGTACCATACATGTGCCTTGCAGCGTACACAGTCGTCTCCCCCTCTCTATCTCTCAATGACTTCTTACAGTGCTGGATGGTGTGATTCTTCTTCCATTACGTATTAAAAACAATTGATATGCTCTGTTTTTTAAATTTATCACACATACTCAGAGTGCTACGAAAGTAAAATGTTTATGCACGCTTGAAGCTCCAAAATAATATTGCCCTGAATTTCCTCGTATGAATACTTAACCATATTATTTACAAGTGACTGTGGTGCATTGAGTCTCTTCATACCTGTTGGAAAAGTAAAATCATTCCATACAATGGACTCATTTGCCTGTTTCGTTGGTGGGTTATTTGTCTGCTCAACGAGGGGAACAGTTGTCTTCTGGTGTATGATTCTCTGTTGGTCCTTTAGATGTAATCCTTTGTTCTGCTGAAGGAATCTGCTCTTCTATAAACAAGGTCAGCCACCTTCTTCTGCAGTTCAAGTTGATGATGCCACTCTGTCCTTTTCACCGGTCAGAAAGAAGTACATTTAAATGTACTGAGAACCCTATGCATAAGTAGTTGCCTTTGCATAAGGGGCAGAACATTTATAAATATAACCAATGACATTCCTTATTGTTTTTAAGTTTTCTTATAAAACAATGGTGCTCTGCAAAGTTTGTATACGTGCTTCTGGGTCGATAGGGCATGAAACCTCTGGGAAATCTTTTCTTTTAGCTGTGAATAGGGTTTGATGGCCACATGCACCTGTCAATCGCTACACAGTCTTCAGTTCATGTTCTCTTCATTTGTGGTCTTATTTGTGGTTCAATGGCATTTCTTTGTGGAAATCACGAGTTTTGCCAAATCATCCACGATTGTTTATGAAAGGGAGTCCCGTCCACAACAATCAGAGGAAGCAGCAACTTCCTGAACAATCCATAGATTTCTTTAATGCATGTGGGGGAACTTCCTGCTTTTGACCCGAAAAGTTACCAGATGCAGGTGCAAATATCCCAAAAAATTTGTTTTAAACTTTGAGTCCAGTTTTAGGCATGGACTATCAGGCAGATACAGTTTAAGAACCAAAAGCATTGCAAGAACCTCCTAGCATGAGAAAGGAGTTGCCATCTACCTCCACTACAGCTGCACCACTTACTCCATCTTGAATGATGCTGTGCCACTAAATATACTGATAAAAAAGAAGATACCATGGCAAGCGTTGCCAGTATGTAGCACACTACAGCATGGTATTTGCCAAATATAAAACCTGTGGAGAACAGAACAGCAACATCCGTCCCAGCTCCTGGCTACAAACATTCATCTCAGCAAACCTTTTATTTTTTTAAGCCTTCTTCATAACCTTCCATTTTTAAAGCCTTCTATTTTATTTTATCTGTTGTAAAAACAAATTGAAAAAACATAGTAGAAGCAAAAGAAATGACTTTTTAGTGCAACTTTTCTGGTCCAAGAAGAGAAAGCTAAATTTGTAAGTGGAAGTTTAACTCCGCCAAGTTTTATACAGAGCACCCACATACTCTCTGCTTGAATGCACTTTAAAATATATATAAATAAATAAATGAACATACTTTCCTTTCAAATGATCCAATTTAATACAGAAAATGGTATCTGAAGCAATAAGCATGATTAATCAATAGTAGTCGTGGATAAACAAAGACGCAAATTTAAGTATACACAACTTAAAAAAATAAAGAACATTGTCAAGAAAAGATACTACAGACATTTAAGAAAAGAAGAACAAGGTGATTTCTACCATGTTTTCCTTCTGGAACCAAACTTGCTAATAAATACCTTTATAACAAGAGGGCACATTGCTATACAGCTGTCGTTGTTCATTAGACACCATGTGAAAAAGACGACAGCCATTTTAAAAGCAAACACATTCTAAAAATAGCAGAACGTGATTTTAATCCAGCGCTGGTCCCCCAAAACACTATGACAATATCGCATATACCTGCTTTCTCATGATGTCCGTGGCCTGCATAATGCATTTTGGTAATAAACCATGACTTCGTGCTAGCACGGCTGCTTGCTCCAGGGATACACTCAACGTACTCCTAGAAAAGAGATATTTACATGCGATCATCACTAAAATCACAACAAACCGGAGATCAGGATGAGTCCCTTTAAAATGGACATACGTTCTACAATGGAATGCAAATGTTTGTGGCACTATAAACAATTACAAGGATTCAGTGAGACTTGGGAGCAGTAATCACATTGGCATGCTTCAAGCCAAGAGCAATGATTTGTGGTCTGTCTGTTGCTAGTGATGGCAAACTCACTGGTTTCAGAAAACCTTCCCAAGAGTAGGAAACAGGAAGGCATCTAGCCGCCATCTCATGGATTTGCCGCCGCAGTGGCATACGGTTTTAAAAGCTGGTGAAATCAGTGAGTGCAATAGGATAACACCCATCTACAACACAACTCCGGGTCCAGCCTCTCTGCATTTACATTTGTTGATCTAGAGCCCAGGCACATGGTTTAAATTAATCAAAGGCACAGAACGTGAGATGGCATGATGAAGACTTCCAACTCCTGATGCTCATCCAGTGGACCACACCTCATGAGCACACCACCTTCAACTCGTAAAATCTGATCATGAGCCTAACACTGGGTATTTTATTTGGGTTCCTTTTGCTTTTTACCTCCTCCCCCCCCCCAATGCCATGTCTTAAAATTCATGCAGAATAATCTATTATAGCCTTATAGCCCGCCGTAGAGGGCTATACCGGCTATTAAAGGCCCTCTCCAGCGTTCGGCTAGGGCCTTTAACAAGGGAGAGGGACTTTAATAGCCAGTATAGCCCGGCTATAAAGGGCTATAAGGCTATTAGAACATTCTGCCACTAGAGGGCAGAATGTTCTAACAAAAAAGAACAAAGCCTTATGGGAGTGTGAGGAGAATGGAATCCCCTCGGGCTCCCTGAAGCCTTTGTTCACAGCCAGAGCTGTGAACAAAGAAACATTGGAATGTTGCAGCTCCAGGCTTACACCAGCCATTATAAGCCCAGAGCACTCCATTGTTTTCAATGGAGCTCCCAACATTCCAATGTTCTAATATAGAATACAGGAAACAACATAGTTATCTATAACTCGCCAAATTGGAAAAGTCAAATAATCCAGACACAGTCTTAGCCCCCTCCTTGATAATCTCCTCGTGGTGCGCCTACACTGCAATAGCTGCAAAGTCTAAACCCCAAAACAGTCAAAATATGACAGTGGATGAGGCTAAACCCCAATCACTGACTGTCATAATTCTAAATGCCTGAGTGGGTGCAGTGGGGGACTGCAGGGTACACTACACCAATAGACAAATACTTGTGAGTGATTACAGGTGACTTTATACCCCTAGTACTTGACTGTGGGTGAATAGCTTGGGGCCAACTATAAATCTCTTATAGCCAACTACAGGTTAGACGAGGCCCCCAGCAGCAGATTGTGGAAAAACTTAAGGCTCAATATCTTTCTATGAATATGTAGCTGTGGGGGAACAGCTGATCCTCAATAGCTGACTATTGGTGACTCCGGGTAAGGCTAAACCAAACAGCTGACTGGGTGAGTGATTGTAGGTGACTATGAATTTCAATAGCCAACTGTGTGTAAGCCTGAACCCAGAAAATCTGACCGTGGCGAGGCATACCACCTCCAACAGATGACTGTGGTTGGCTGTGAGGAGAGGTAAACCCTAAAAGCTGACTGGGGTGAGTGATTGTGAATAAGTGATTGTGGAAGATTATATATACCCAATACCGGACTGTGAGAGAAGAATATCCTCCAATAGATGAATATAGGTGAAGATGAAACCCCAATAGCTGGTTATGGGAGACTGTTGGTATGGCTATACTATATTGACTGTGATATGGGCATGGATTTAAGGGAAGGGGATTGGACATCTATATTGGGTAACTGCAGGAGAGTTACACGTAATGCAAGACTAAAACGTATATACATTATAAATGCAAATATAGGGATTACGTCAAACCACAATAGCTGTACAGACTAGATTCCTTCAGATCAAAACAGTGCCCCAAATGCAGAATAACAGAAGGAACCTATATTCACATGTGGTGGACATGTCCAGGTGTGAGTACTTTTTGGGGTGAAGTAATCAGACTTTAGGAATACCAACCGAATTGTAAATACAGCCAATGATACAGATGTGCTTACTGGGACTAACCACCCATAATAAACACACTAAATGTGTGGCGAAGGTATTGGTACAAGGCGTAACTGTGGCAAAGAAATGTATAGCACTAAGATGGATGTCCAAACGACTGCCCACACATAAGCAATGGTTATGGAAATTTGCGAGGGGGTGCGAGCTGAATGCAGGGCACGCCACAGGTTGGTTTACAACAGAGTGGAACAGGGAGGAAGAATGGAATGGGACTTAGTAGAAGTCCGGATTCAACAGGAAATGGTAGACCCTGAATCGGGACAAGATGTGGAGGGGACAGTTGATTACTACTCTTTAGATATGTCGTTGATGCTGAGCTACTGTAAGTTGATGCAATAATACCAATAATGCTGTTTAAGGGATTCAATGTTATGTACGGATTTATATTTATTTGCAGATGGTGTGACTCGCATCTCTCTCCTTGTTTAGTGGTTTGGGACAAGTTAATACGCTGTAATGTTATTTTGTTTTTAAAATCAATCAATTTAATAAAAAAATGGACTGTGTGAATGATTTCTGGTGACTAGAAATGACCAATAGCTAATTGTTGGTGTGGCTCAACCACCAACCACAGCCTCAACAAAATTAGTAGAAATCATGCTGCAAAAGTCTTGAGTGTCCAGCACACTCTTGTTCAGTTTCATATGTGGTATATTTGATGAAGGACTGATGTTCATAATATGGAAGTCCAACGTGAAAAGAACAAGGCTAAGAGACTGTGAAACAAGCAACTGCATGGTGGAGTATGTGGTTGGCAGCAGATTGGTCAACTGAGATACTAAAGATGGTCAGTATGGGTGTCCTTGGTTATCTGGTAATAAAAGTGTCACTCATACTTGACTTCTGCAAAGCATACCTAGGGTTTTAATGACAACAAACCACACTAAGCCGATGTGTCTTATTTAAAAAAAACTAAAGACCTATGGCAATCCCACCTTTAATCAGAAAACTCAAAGAAAACAGCAAAGGTGTGCCAACAAGAAACAACAATGGCAGCATCTTACCTCTGCATTCCCGTGCCGCACATTACAATCGGACAGGATCCGAGACGATAACAAAGTTCTGAAGAAATGGGTAAGAGTCCAGCTCCCGAAATATTACTACTGGAGACGCCAGTCCCAGAGTTTTTTATATTTATGTAGGACTTCAAGAGTCTGCAGAGCTCATCCATTGCATTTATGGGGCGAATAAGCTATAAAGTAACAAATCAAAACATAGATTTCACTTTCAATTTGATGCCAAACATGGTAATGTGAAGACAGAGCTAAATACATTTACATAAATTAGGTATTTATCAAGTTTCTCTAAAGCTTAAAGTGTAAAGGACCCCTAACAAAAGCACACATTTCCCTGAATCCTTGGAGAATTCACTTGCAGTGACATCTTGAAACAAATCACATTCTCAGTGGGTGGTATGTTCTAATAGCCGTATAGCCCTTCTGCCTCTGGTTATAACGATTGTTAAAGTCCCTCCTCCTCGTTATAGGCCATCGCCTGTGGCTCGGGCCTATAATTCGTTTCAGGGCCTTTAATAGCCGGTACAGTATAGTCCTTGCCAGCAGGATATAGGGCTACATATTGGTGTACAGACTGAACATACCTGATCAATTTTTACAGCTGTTGTATTGGAATCCGTCGATTTCTCAAGGTAAAACGTCCTACAAACAAAAGAATTGCTATGTCAATGTGATGACAGCTTGAGGGGTTTTAAATTCAGTTAGAAAATGTTACAAAACTTTACAGTACGAGTTTCAGTGATGATTGCCCTGCCACTGATGTGCTACTTCTGCTTTGATTACTTATTGCCCAAGTCCCATCAGTGATAGTTCAACATTCCCAAATTATGACGACAAAATGCTTTTTCTAATTTCAGACTTTTTTTTCAAATAAGCTTTATTCGATATTTCAAAGAATATCATACAAGCGTTCATAGCAGAATAAAAAATATACGACAATACATTTAAACAATTCATTAAAATGGATTAAGATTGAAAAATTTATAGCTATTCCATGTTACATATAACTTCTCTGTCATCTAACATTTATGAGCATTCATAAGCGTCCTTACAGGACCTCACACCCCATGTACATAGGTACAATCTTGCAATGGTGGAAGACTGGCTGTGGTTACGAAAGTTTTTAAGAACACATTAAACTGCATGAGGACCCCTTCCCAACAACAGGATATATATTATACTTTGGATAAAAGTCATGTAAGTCCCAGACGGATATGGGGCTGTCTCCATTTTGAGGCGGGTAAGATCGTAAAAGGGGGACGATGTTCCTGTTTTTGAATTTCACTAGGACCAGATCCCCACTAATGTCCTTGGTTAGCGACCCTAGCCAGCCCACCCTTCTAACACTCAAAATACCACCATCATGATTGGGCGCGAGTGGTCTATTTTTGGAAAGCCAGAATAAGACCTTATTTAAGAGTTCCTGTCGGTTTTCAAATTTCCCATGGCAGGGTGCCGGTATGCCTGATAGAACAAGAACGAAAGGAGCAGCTTCAGGGGGCAAGTGTATAGATTCTGCTCTACTTGTTACTCTATTTGGATCCCCTCTGACAGCAGTGTAATTATTAATCCCAAATTTAGGTGCAACTTTAGTAATAACACATTTTTTAGGAAGCTGTGGAGAAGTTTGGGCATGTTTGCTAGGGTTAATAGGCAATGGGACTTTTGAGGCAATAAATAAGTCAGGACCATTGGCTATAACCTTCTTAGGGGTAGAAGGATTTACGTCTTTTGTTATGGAGATAGCTTGCAGGGCTCTACACCCAGTGGATAGATCATTATTAAGTGATGGGGGGTTGGCCTGAATGATTCTCTCAATACCCGTAATTCTATCACCCAGGGCATTAATTTTTTGTACCAGGGGTGATACAATCGAATTAAACAATAACTCTATCTGGGACAGTAAAGATGCTTGGTCTACATAAGTTCCACTCTCTACCACTGATAGGGAGCGGTTGGCGACTGGTGATGAAAGACCAGCACATGGTGTGTTTAAATGATTCCCACTTTCCATAGTCTCATCTTGCTTCCTTTTATCATTAGGGTCCTGAACCAAGGCAACGCCACGGGTATTTTCTAATGAGACACATGGTTTCCCAAAAGGGATAGAAATACTAGAACTTTTTACAGGGGAAGGGGATGCCACTAGGGCATATTTAGTGCCACATAGAGAATTCATTTCCTCCCAAAAGGACAAGTTGTGCGAGTTAACAGAGTTCAATGGGGGTAATTGACTGGTGTCTGACGCTTGTGGCGACTCGATCACGTCTTCACCAAAAGTGGACAGTGTCTGTTTGGTCACAGTAAAATTCAGGGTCCACTGACCTGGATCACATATTAAAGGTAATTTATTTTTGGACCCCTTACGTGACATAGTCTTACAGGAAAAAGAAAGAAACACTGACCAGGAAGTGTTATGGGTATATATCAAACAATGTGCTTCCTCTGATTGCGGAGCCAGGGGGGGTGGCCCGTCCCGGCCTCCTCAGTCCTATGAGGGCCGTAGTGGGCCCGACCTTTGTCCGGGCTATGTCCCGCGCTGCGGGATTAGGCGCGAGATTTTAAACACTGCAGTCGGGGGGCGGGAACGCCGAGGGAAGAGGCAGCAGGTGTGGAGCAGAGAGCCTGCTGGTCCTCGCAGTCCCTCGGCGTATGCAGCAACTCCAGTCCTTGTCCCAATGCACACCCCACAGAGAGACACGAGCGCTATCCCAGCGCAGGAGATCCCACGTCGACCTTCCCTGTTGTCGTAATTTGACGATGGCCGAGTTAGCGCTTAGCTGTGCTACACGTTTCCCGTTTAAATTGGCCATATTCGGAAACGCCATTTTGTGTGTTACGGCGGCCATCTTAGATCATAAGCGGCCTCGTGGCCAGCATGGCCTTTTGTCCGTTGTCCGTGCCATTGACCACTTGAGTTTGCCCAGCAACAGGCTATTTTTAATACTGGTCAAGCCTGTACATGCGCAGTCCCCATTGACCAGTCACCCCTCTGGAATGTGCCGCCTAAACTGACCAGCGGAGTTGTAACCCCTCCAATGAGCTGGCTGTGTTCCAAAGATGACCTTATATGTACATAACGCTTGTAACTTTGTGCCGCCCATTGTTTTATTACCTGTAAACTGTATAAAAGAGTAGGTCACACCGATGTTCGGTGTGATACTTCTTTCATTACCGAAGGGTGCTGTAGGAATGTACCACCACCCCATGGGGTCTTAATAAACTTGTTCTTTGCATTTTTCAGTTTCCGTGCCAACAGTTCTTTCGGTGTAAGTGGGTTATCTTCGGAGCATGTAGGCCTTGGGAACCCAATACCACAAATTGTCGACTCTGGTGGGACTCATCAGCGACTCGGATGCCCGAAGGAGAGGTCGTGACGAAGGTCTGGATACTCGCCATGGACGCGCGCTGCCACTGAGTGACCCGAGTCTTGGCACCCACGGTGTTTTTTCCTTTCCTTCCGATCTGACCTTCCAGGTGGCGCTGGTCTCCGACTGAGTCCTCGATCGTCCGTGTTGCTGGATAAAGTGCCGTTTGGCTGATTCGATTACAAGACCTTGGCAGTTGGAAACTGGACTTTTGAGGCTTTGGGTAAGATTTGTGATCGGTAAGGTAGTCTGCGGACGCTTACTGAAGTTCTATGATTTGTGATCGGTAAGGTAGTCCTCGGACGCTTGCCGAAGTCCTATGACCTATGATTTTGATTTGAGTTAGCTAACATTTGTGAATTTGTGAATTTGTGATCTTTGAAAAAAATATATGTGTAGTGCACTTCACATAGGCAGGCATGTAGAGATGTTTCTCTAATTTTGTTTTTTTCCTTCGAGCGGCACGTTTGTGTGAAGTACTGTAAGTGCCATTTTTCTACGGTATCGCGCTTTCGTGGTACCTTTTGAACATGCCTGTTTTAAGCACACTCCGAGGGATGTGCTGTCTTGGAAATGGTACCACAATTAGGTTAGCGGAAGCACAGCCGGCTCCCCCAGAGGGAACACCAAATAGGGACATGTATATAAAGCATGGCCTTCCACCTATAATGTACAGTAAATTATGGAATAAGTACACCAAGTCAGATCCTGAATTGCAATGGCCTCTACATGGATCATTCGATTTACGCAAAGTACAGTTTGTGGAGCAATGTTTGTTTCAGCGAAGGTCTAGACAGAACATGTTTGATTGTGTACGAATGTGGGAGAAAGCGGTGCGTGAACGAATGAAGCGTGAAGTTGCCTTGGTGGACAAAGAGCAGCACAAGGCTGCTCGGGATAAGGCTTTACAGCTTGAGGAAAAAGAGGAGCAGGAAAAGAAAGAGAGGGAGGAACGGGAACGTAAATTGCAAACGACTGGTCAATTCCCTATTCGTCGACCGCTTTATCCTGTCCTTAATAATGAAATTGATGATTTTTCATTGCTAGATCGATCACCGCCTCCGTACGTTTCGCCTACGGCTCCACTTGCAGAATCGGATGAGGACGGACAGGATAAGTCGGGAAAGAAGGGTGTATCTGGTCTCAGGTTTTCGGCGGAGAGATCCGCACATTTACGTAGTTGGGCTCGTAGAGTGAAAACGAAGTATGTTTCTCAGGCTGAAGTCATTTCTGAAAGGGGTACTTGGACAGACCAAGAGTTACTGTATTTTATGGCTACTTTGGCAGATGAAGTTGTTACCTCATATCGTAAAATTTCAGATACGCTAGAACCTAAGGCTGTGTCAGTTCATCGTGAGAATCTAGATACAGGTGTATTTGTTCTTGCAGATGTCGATACCTTTTACAATCAACTGATCCAGCTGCGAGATGAGGCTATCAGATTGCGGGACGAGCGGAAAATGATTAAGGAGTCCGGGCCGGAATCTGACGGGCAATCTAAGGAGTGTTCTCTCCGGGGTTCAGATAAGAGTTCTGCAATGCATGTTATGCCTATGCGTGAAGCCGCACCTTTGTATGTTCCACCGAAGGGGGAAGGTACAGATGATGATAAAAGGTCAAAGGATGCGAAGGGGTACTTTGTATATAATTGGGTGTATACGCCTTGGAATAGAGCGGATGTTATGGCATTGAAAAATTCTTTAACTGACCTTCGTAAAAATCCGACAGCATTCTATGAAGGGGTGGAAGGGGCTATTTCGTCTTGTGTGATGACTCTTGTTGACATAGATTTGTTTTTTGGGTTAATACTTCCGCCTGACATGTGGAGACAAATTCGTAAAAATAATGATGAGACAATACTTGGGGGTACGTGGAAAGAAATAAATCAAGCTGACTTAGAGAGGAAACCGGCATGTAAGCCTTGCCAGTTGATTTTAGATCTCCCAACGGCTATTTTGGTTAAATTAAAAATGCTCATACCTTCTAAAAAGATAGATTGGACCATGTTAGCTTCGTGTAAACAAAAGCCAGATGAAACGGTTTCAGATTTCTTTACACGCTTTGAAGAGGCGTTTCACGATTACAGTGGTCAATCTTTAACAGACGATACAGGTCGGCATTTGTTTGTAGATAAGTATGTGGCTAATCTCCTGCCGGAGGTTGCAAAACGATTGAAATCGAGTGAAAGTTCCTGGGCCACGGCGACCCCTGCGTCTTTGTTGACTATGGCTCAGTATTATGAGCGGCAGGAGTTGGAGGCTAAAGAAAGTGTTGATAAAAAAGCGAAAGAATTGAAAACGAAGGTGATGTTGGCACAGGTTCGTGGAACACAGGGTAGAGGGAACGACAGAGGTAGACGAGGTGGAGGGAATACGTCGTATGGTCGTACGGATATTGCGGAGGATCAATGTGCTTATTGTAAAGAGTTTGGTCATTGGGCTGAGGATTGTCCGGTACTTCGGGAACAACGTAGCCAGCGTGGTCGAGGAGGTGGTAGGTCGCGGGGCGGTTATACGGGGGCGAGAGGTGGCAGAGGTGATCGTGGAAGGGCTGAGCAAGGGGGCCGTGGCCAGGATGAACGAAATACTTTTGATAGACGGAACCAATATCAGATTTCAGAGGGTGAGAATGTGGAGCACCAGGATTATGTGCATGCATAGGACTGCGTAGGATGGGATGCGGAACCAATTGAAGTGCCGGTAGATCAGGAAGGTCCATATGTAACAGCGGGCATTTTGGGTTCTACTGATCAATTCCTAGTCGACACCGGAGCTACTCGTAGCGCTTTGTCAAAGAAATTGGTTCCGAGGGCTCCCCTGTCTGGCGAAATGATAACATGTGTAGGGTTCGATGGCACACCCTCCCCTAGCCCTTTGTCCAAACCCCTTGCACTCTGTCTTGACAAATTTTTTAGTTTTGGTCAATTTTTGTTATCGCCCTATACACCAGATAATATCCTGGGCATCGATTTGCTTAAATACTTTCGAGCAACGATACGGTGCGCTCCTGAAGGAGTGCGGGTTATCCTGAATGACAATTACCCTGACCCGAACAGGTTCTATACCATATCAGACATTCCAGCTTTGGCCTCTCTCCCGCACACGTTATGGGCGACCTCAGACACGGATGTGGGAGAGATGCGTATTCCACCTATTCATATTACTGTTAAGGAGGGGGCCTCTCTGCCACGGGTGCCACAATATAAGATTTCGAGGGAAGGTGAAATTGCCCTGACTTACATTGTCCAGGATTTGATAACTGCAGGGGTGGTGGAAGAGGTTCCTTATAATGTCTGTAACAGCCCTATTCTTCCGATCCTTAAGAGAGATACTGACGACAAAGTCTATCGCTTTATTATTGACTTGAGAGAGATCAACAAAATTGTCATTCCCCAATACCCGGTGGTGTCCGATATTACGACCTTGCTTACGCTGGTACCACCAACGGCAACGACCTTTAGTGTAATTGATTTGAAAAACGCTTTATTTTCCATCCCTGTCCATCCCGATAGCAGATATCTGTTTGGCTTCACGTTAAATAATAAATCGTATAGATTTTGTCGTGTTCCCCAAGGTTACACTGAGAGCCCGAGTATCTATAGCCAGGCTTTGAAAAGACAGCTTGATTCCTTTGAGTTGCAATCGGGGGTTGTTCTGATCCAATATGTGGACGACCTTCTGCTTGCTGCTGATTCTTACACGCAATGTGAGGAAAGTACGATTGCGTTGCTTTCTTTTTTGGCACAGAATAATCACAAGGTTTCTAAGAAAAAGCTACAATACTGTAGACCCAAGGTGACCTACCTCGGTCATCTTTTGTCTAAGGAGGGGCGTGCATTGACATCAGATCGTATTCAGGCAATATTAGATACACCAGTTCCCCGCACACAGAGAGATGTGCGCGCCTTCATAGGGTTAACGTCCTTTTGTAGGCAGTGGATCATGGGGTTTTCGCACATTATAAAGCCTTTGTTAGCGTTACTGTCCAAAACTACACCAATGCCCCTTGAATGGACAGATGAATGTTAAAATGCTTTTGATCAACTGAGACAAGCCCTTTGCTCTGCACCCGTGTTAGGTACACCAGATTATACGAAGATTTTCACATTGTACGTGCATGAGAAAGATGGGTGCGCGTTATCAGTGTTAGTGCAGACACACGGGGACAAGCAGAGGCCATGCGCATACTTTTCTGCTATTCTTGATCCTGTAGCGCGAGGGTTACCTGGGTGTTTCCGAGCAGTTGCAGCAACAGCAGTAGCGATACGGCAGAGTGAGGGAATAGTGTTATCGCACAAATTGTTGGTGTTAGTTCCTCACGCAGTAGATGCCCTGCTAAATCAAACAAAGACCCAATATCTCACGAGTGCACGGTTAACAGGATATGAGCTTACACTGTTGGCGCCACATATCACACTAAAAAGATGTGCTACTCTGAACCCTGCCACTTTATTGCCCTATCCGGTCGAGGAGGGTCAGGAAGAAAAACATCATGACTGTGTTTTCCTGACCGAGGAACAGACAAAGGGTCGTGTTGACCTACAGGATATGCCACTTCTAGATGTGGATGGGGAACTGTGGGTTGATGGATCATGTTTGAGGCTGCCAGACGGCACGACTTCCGCAGCCTATGCAATAACGACACTTAAGACAGTGGTGGAAACAGCTAGAATACCACAGAAATCGTCTCAAGCAGTGCTGGCTTATGTGTGAACATATACACAGACAGCCGGTACGCCTTCGGAGTAGCACATGACTTCGGTCTACTCTGGAGAGAGCGTGGGTTTTTAACTTCTCATGGAGTACACATTATGCACGGAGAGTTGGTGCGTGATCTCCTAAATGCGTTGCTTTGCCCAAAGAAAGTAGCGATCATAAAATGTAGCGCCCATAAAAAGATCACTGATGAAGTGGGAAAGGGAAATGCCTTTGCGGACAGCATAGCGAGACATACGGCTATGTCCCGAGCTGACTCCCCCATGTACGTGACAAAATCCCAAGCAGAGCGATGGAATGATGCTAGAGCGGAAATATTAGACGTTTTTTGGGTTAATACTTCCGCCTGACATGTGGAGACAAATTCGTAAAAATAATGATGAGACAATACTTGGGGGTACGTGGAAAGAAATAAATCAAGCTGACTTAGAGAGGAAACCGGCATGTAAGCCTTGCCAGTTGATTTTAGATCTCCCAACGGCTATTTTGGTTAAATTAAAAATGCTCATACCTTCTAAAAAGATAGATTGGACCATGTTAGCTTCGTGTAAACAAAAGCCAGATGAAACGGTTTCAGATTTCTTTACACGCTTTGAAGAGGCGTTTCACGATTACAGTGGTCAATCTTTAACAGACGATACAGGTCGGCATTTGTTTGTAGATAAGTATGTGGCTAATCACCTGCCGGAGGTTGCAAAACGATTGAAATCGAGTGAAAGTTCCTGGGCCACGGCGACCCCTGCGTCTTTGTTGACTATGGCTCAGTATTATGAGCGGCAGGAGTTGGAGGCTAAAGAAAGTGTTGATAAAAAAGCGAAAGAATTGAAAACGAAGGTGATGTTGGCACAGGTTCGTGGAACACAGGGTAGAGGGAACGACAGAGGTAGACGAGGTGGAGGGAATACGTCGTATGGTCGTACGGATATTGCGGAGGATCAATGTGCTTATTGTAAAGAGTTTGGTCATTGGGCTGAGGATTGTCCGGTACTTCGGGAACAACGTAGCCAGCGTGGTCGAGGAGGTGGTAGGTCGCGGGGCGGTTATACGGGGGCGAGAGGTGGCAGAGGTGATCGTGGAAGGGCTGAGCAAGGGGGCCGTGGCCAGGATGAACGAAATACTTTTGATAGACGGAACCAATATCAGATTTCAGAGGGTGAGAATGTGGAGCACCAGGATTATGTGCATGCATAGGACTGCGTAGGATGGGATGCGGAACCAATTGAAGTGCCGGTAGATCAGGAAGGTCCATATGTAACAGCGGGCATTTTGGGTTCTACTGATCAATTCCTAGTCGACACCGGAGCTACTCGTAGCGCTTTGTCAAAGAAATTGGTTCCGAGGGCTCCCCTGTCTGGCGAAATGATAACATGTGTAGGGTTCGATGGCACACCCTCCCCTAGCCCTTTGTCCAAACCCCTTGCACTCTGTCTTGACAAATTTTTTAGTTTTGGTCAATTTTTGTTATCGCCCTATACACCAGATAATATCCTGGGCATCGATTTGCTTAAATACTTTCGAGCAACGATACGGTGCGCTCCTGAAGGAGTGCGGGTTATCCTGAATGACAATTACCCTGACCCGAACAGGTTCTATACCATATCAGACATTCCAGCTTTGGCCTCTCTCCCGCACACGTTATGGGCGACCTCAGACACGGATGTGGGAGAGATGCGTATTCCACCTATTCATATTACTGTTAAGGAGGGGGCCTCTCTGCCACGGGTGCCACAATATAAGATTTCGAGGGAAGGTGAAATTGCCCTGACTTACATTGTCCAGGATTTGATAACTGCAGGGGTGGTGGAAGAGGTTCCTTATAATGTCTGTAACAGCCCTATTCTTCCGATCCTTAAGAGAGATACTGACGACAAAGTCTATCGCTTTATTATTGACTTGAGAGAGATCAACAAAATTGTCATTCCCCAATACCCGGTGGTGTCCGATATTACGACCTTGCTTACGCTGGTACCACCAACGGCAACGACCTTTAGTGTAATTGATTTGAAAAACGCTTTATTTTCCATCCCTGTCCATCCCGATAGCAGATATCTGTTTGGCTTCACGTTAAATAATAAATCGTATAGATTTTGTCGTGTTCCCCAAGGTTACACTGAGAGCCCGAGTATCTATAGCCAGGCTTTGAAAAGACAGCTTGATTCCTTTGAGTTGCAATCGGGGGTTGTTCTGATCCAATATGTGGACGACCTTCTGCTTGCTGCTGATTCTTACACGCAATGTGAGGAAAGTACGATTGCGTTGCTTTCTTTTTTGGCACAGAATAATCACAAGGTTTCTAAGAAAAAGCTACAATACTGTAGACCCAAGGTGACCTACCTCGGTCATCTTTTGTCTAAGGAGGGGCGTGCATTGACATCAGATCGTATTCAGGCAATATTAGATACACCAGTTCCCCGCACACAGAGAGATGTGCGCGCCTTCATAGGGTTAACGTCCTTTTGTAGGCAGTGGATCATGGGGTTTTCGCACATTATAAAGCCTTTGTTAGCGTTACTGTCCAAAACTACACCAATGCCCCTTGAATGGACAGATGAATGTTAAAATGCTTTTGATCAACTGAGACAAGCCCTTTGCTCTGCACCCGTGTTAGGTACACCAGATTATACGAAGATTTTCACATTGTACGTGCATGAGAAAGATGGGTGCGCGTTATCAGTGTTAGTGCAGACACACGGGGACAAGCAGAGGCCATGCGCATACTTTTCTGCTATTCTTGATCCTGTAGCGCGAGGGTTACCTGGGTGTTTCCGAGCAGTTGCAGCAACAGCAGTAGCGATACGGCAGAGTGAGGGAATAGTGTTATCGCACAAATTGTTGGTGTTAGTTCCTCACGCAGTAGATGCCCTGCTAAATCAAACAAAGACCCAATATCTCACGAGTGCACGGTTAACAGGATATGAGCTTACACTGTTGGCGCCACATATCACACTAAAAAGATGTGCTACTCTGAACCCTGCCACTTTATTGCCCTATCCGGTCGAGGAGGGTCAGGAAGAAAAACATCATGACTGTGTTTTCCTGACCGAGGAACAGACAAAGGGTCGTGTTGACCTACAGGATATGCCACTTCTAGATGTGGATGGGGAACTGTGGGTTGATGGATCATGTTTGAGGCTGCCAGACGGCACGACTTCCGCAGCCTATGCAATAACGACACTTAAGACAGTGGTGGAAACAGCTAGAATACCACAGAAATCGTCTCAAGCAGTGCTGGCTTATGTGTGAACATATACACAGACAGCCGGTACGCCTTCGGAGTAGCACATGACTTCGGTCTACTCTGGAGAGAGCGTGGGTTTTTAACTTCTCATGGAGTACACATTATGCACGGAGAGTTGGTGCGTGATCTCCTAAATGCGTTGCTTTGCCCAAAGAAAGTAGCGATCATAAAATGTAGCGCCCATAAAAAGATCACTGATGAAGTGGGAAAGGGAAATGCCTTTGCGGACAGCATAGCGAGACATACGGCTATGTCCCGAGCTGACTCCCCCATGTACGTGACAAAATCCCAAGCAGAGCGATGGAATGATGCTAGAGCGGAAATATTAGACATTCAGAAATCAGCTACTGAATCAGAACTTGCGGCATGGGCAACTGATGGGGTGCTAGACGATGAAGGGTGTTGGAGAAGCAAGGACATGGAGAAATGGAAATTGCCTGCAGCTTACTTGCAAGCGATGGTCCAGATGACACATGGGTTAGCGCACGTGGGGGCTCTTGCAATTACTCGATTGTTAACACGAGTTTGGGAGCATCCCGAGATTGCTAATACTGCTAAGAGAGTAGTGCAGACCTGTCTGATATGTTTGCAGCACAATCCTGCTAAGGGGACCCATACTCCGAAAGGAGGGTTCGTTCCACCTTCTGCACCATTCGAGGTACTCCAAATGGATTACATCCAGCTTGAGCGCTGCAATAACCTTAAGTATGTCTTAGTGGTGGTGTGTGCTTTTAGCAAATGGGTTGAAGCCTTCCCCACGAAAGATAATACAGCTTTAACAACAGCTAAGGTGTTGCTCAAGGAGTATTTTCCTCGCTTTGGAGTTTGCAAATTTTTATGGAGCGATAATGGGCCTCATTTTGTCGGGAAAATTGTGGAATACGTGCTGAAGGGGTTAGGGATCCAACAGAAGTTTCATGCTGTGTTCCACCCTCAGTCGGCAGGTCTTGTCGGGCGGTATAATGCCACGTTGAAACTAAAGCTGGCTAAGATCGTGGCGTCCACGTCATTGAAATGGCCGGATGCCTTACCGCTAGCATTACTCTCTCTTAGATCAGTGCCCCACTCTCGGACGGGCCTCACACCATATGAAGTGGTGTTTGGAAGGCCTATGAATATCTGGGGGGTGCCTAAGCCGCGATTGATACATGATGTGCCTTGTATAATGATGAACGATTATTTGGCACGATTAACAAATGATTTGCTATCTATTCATCAACAGGTTCGAGAAGCGCTCCCTGACAATTCTACTGGAGAAGGCCATGATCTCCGCCCTGGCGACCATGTTATGATTCGGTCCTTTGAGAGGGCGAACAGCTTGGAACTGAGGTGGAGAGGCCCCGAGCAGGTCCTCCTTGCTACTCGAACAGCTGTACGAGTGACCAATAGGAAGCGGTGGATTCATTCGACACATTGCCGTCGTGTCTCTCCTGATCTGGTGAATCCTGCGGTGTTTACCGACTTCCAAGAGATTTTGGAGAAAGAAAAGAGCCCAGCTGTGACATCGGCCGAAGCTGAGGGAGCCTTCCCGGACCACACTGTTTCTGGACGAGAGCACTACAATCTGCGGCCACGATAGGAAGATTTTTTTGGTTTTTCGAGACTGGTTGGTTACCGCTCTGAGGTTTGTGAAACGGAAACCGGGAATCTCAAGGGGGGGGGATCAGTTCTGCCAAGAGTAGCGACACCCGTCTTGACCCTGGAGAAGAAAACAACGGCTACCTCGGAGCTCAGCACCGTATTTTTCCTTTTTAGGTGTTATACACACATATGTACATTTGAGAACTTGTGAATTTTCCGAACTTTTCTGAACTTTTAAGACTTTGAACTATAATTGAACTATGGCGTCTTCTGCATCACGGGATAAACGAATACTTGGTGCCATCCTTTTTGTCCTAACGATTGTGGTGATAGCAGTGATAGCCTGGGTAGTTGAACTTGTGGTGCCTGCACGTGAACATTTGCTGCCGACTACCCCGGCTCCATCTGAACATTTTCACTTCACCTTGCCTTACCATGAAGAACGGCACCGACAGACTTATTTGAACAATAGCTTTATTCAGATCCTGCATCATACACATAACATGACAAATACGTCTAATTGCTGGGTGTGTGGGATGCTGCCCGGGCACCAGAAGAAAGGGGGCACTCCACTCATTCCACTCCCGTTCTCACATAATGGATCCTGCAATGCCTGGTACACTCTACTTTTCACTTTGAGATGGCCAACAAAAGGGGGGGTGCTTTTCCGTTTGAATAAAGTATGTTATCACGACCGGGATGGGTATCCACGAGCTGAGGGTACTCGATTTGAATGGGAGGAGTACCGCCCCGACAATATATCTGCCCCACGTGTTTACAGCAACCAACGTAACATTAATGTTTCCAGCTCACATGTTATAAATGTCATTGCCACAAAAGCTGATTTGTGTATACGTAATAAAGGTATGATCTCGGTTGGGAAAAGTGAATGCAATACTACAATAACGTTTGACAGCCTGAATGGCATATCGTTTGTAGCATCACGAAATACGTATTTTATTTGTGGAACGAAGGGTTATCATCAGCTCCCGTTGGGATGGTTAGGTACTTGCTATGTATCTTTTGTACTACCTCCTGTATTCATTGCCCCACCAATGTACCATAATGATTATATTTTTTACCATGATTTCATACTGAATCGTGTTAAACGTGCCGTTGTTTTAGATGACATTGACCAGACAGACACTGCTTTGCAACAGTATGTGGATTTTAATTTTGGACTGTTTTCCTTTGTTGGGGCTGCTTTGAATAGTCGAAAGATACGACGACTGACCCGTGTAGTTGAGGCTGTAGCGAATGATACTGCTATTGCATTGGGGAATATTACTGAGGAACTTCAGATTTCTAGGATTGTCACGCTACAGAACAGGATGGTTCTAGACGTAGTTCTAGCTGATCGTGGGGGGGCATGTAGAATCATCGGAAGCAGCTGTTGTGTTTATGTACCTGACAATTCACCATCCGTTTATGATGCCATTTCGAAACTGCATAAGATAGCTGCGGAAATACACCCGGATAATGGAACTTGGACTCTTTCAGGGTGGTTCTGGTCAATGCTTACCACTTGGGGTTGGAAATTGCTAACGATTCTATGTATTATTGTGGGGATACTGTTTGGCGTATGCCTATGCATTCAATGTGGTCCAGCTTTGTGTTCTATGTGCCTATCGGCTTGTATACCATCAAGAGGAGCTCTTGCTCATGACAAAATGATGCTTCATAAAGAAGTAACCCAAATAATGTTGATCGATATCGAAGATGAACACCCAGATTATGTTCACTATGAGGTAGCTTCAGCTAAACGCTAAAAGGGTCGTCTGTCGTAATTTGACGATGGCCGAGTTAGCGCTTAGCTGTGCTACACGTTTCCCGTTTAAATTGGCCATATTCGGAAACGCCATTTTGTGTGTTACGGCGGCCATCTTAGATCATAAGCGGCCTCGTGGCCAGCATGGCCTTTAGTCCGTTGTCCGTGCCATTGACCACTTGAGTTTGCCCAGCAACAGGCTATTTTTAGTACTGGTCAAGCCTGTACATGCGCAGTCCCCATTGACCAGTCACCCCTCTGGAATGTGCCGCCTAAACTGACCAGCGGAGTTGTAACCCCTCCAATGAGCTGGCTGTGTTCCAAAGATGACCTTATATGTACATAACGCTTGTAACTTTGTGCCGCCCATTGTTTTATTACCTGTAAACTGTATAAAAGAGTAGGTCACACTGATGTTCGGTGTGATACTTCTTGCATTACCGAAGGGTGCTGTAGGAATGTACCACCACCCCATGGGGTCTTAATAAACTTGTTCTTTGCATTTTTCAGTTTCCGTGCCAACAGTTCTTTCGGTGTAAGTGGGTTATCTTCGGAGCATGTAGGCCTTGGGAACCCAATACCACACTGTAGCCTTCCCTGTGGCCAAGTCTCCGTGAGCGGCTCCCGCGGAGCGGGGGCCGCGATAGGTATTTAAATGTTCAGGCGGGGGCGGGAACGCCGAGGGAAGAGGCAGCAGGTGTGGAGCAGAGAGCCTGCTGGTCCTCGCAGTCCCTCGGCGTATGCAGCAACTCCAGTCCTTGTCCCAATGCACACCCCACAGAGAGACACGAGCGCTATCCCAGCGCAGGAGATCCCACGTCGACCTTCCCTGTAGCCTTCCCTGTGGCCAAGTCTCCGTGAGCGGCACCCGCGGAGCGGGGGCCGCGATAGGTATTTAAATGTTCAGGCGGGGGGCGGGAACGCCGAGGGAAGAGGCAGCAGGTGTGGAGCAGAGAGCCTGCTGGTCCTCGCAGTCCCTCGGCGTATGCAGCAACTCCAGTCCTTGTCCCAATGCACACCCCACAGAGAGACACGAGCGCTATCCCAGCGCAGGAGATCCCACGTCGACCTTCCCTGTAGCCTTCCCTGTGGCCAAGTCTCCGTGAGCGGCTTAATCATTGAGCCTCTATAGGGAACTCAGGAATCCATGTTCTGAAAATACCCTTTTTTGGATAATGATTTGAAAAGGTGCAGTTGTTTCCTTGATAATTACTTTAGATATAGGACTTAGGATTATTAGAAGTTAAATGTTGTAATGTTGCAGGTATAATACATCAAAAATATGGTACCTATGTAGGCACTTTATTGATTTGTGCAAAGAGTCCAACTAACTGCTAGTTCGTTGAAATACGATATTAAAATTATCATATGTTATTTTTCTTTACATTTAACAACTGAGTACGGGGTAGTGTCACTTTGGTGTACACAGACAGCAGGATTTGTTTTAGGAATTATGCTTATGTGGTCCTCATTAACATTACAACTTTTGTGATACATACACAGTATATAACTGTGGTTTAGGGATTAGTATATGGAGAGGCTGTTTGACTCAAATTAGAATTTACCTTTTTTTTTATAAATATTTATTTAATTTGTTCATTACTAATTGAAAACAACCACACACACATGGCATTTGTTAAATAAACGATTCAACATTCATAATTAAAAATACACTAAAATATCCAGAATAACAATATTTTTGTGTTAACTTAACTGAAACTTATAATAACGTACAAAGATCCTCTGCTACCAATTTCGGAATTAGTCCTTACAAATCAGATCACACATGTACTCCTGTGGGTTTGAAATCTTACTTTGACAAGCACAGCTTTTCATAGAGTATTGTGCTAAAAAGCATAATGTAATTTTCTCAAAGAAATAGGAAAAAACTAAATTTTGCCAAAACAGAATTCTGTAGGTCGAAATTCAGACTTTGGTTGGTCGATGTCAGACTTTGGTTGGTCAATACTACGAAACCTTAGCCGCACTTTTGGAAGGGCAAAATGCCTGTTGCAAATGTGTTGCCAGATGATTGTGGCTGCAGATTCAGATTCAGATTCACAAAGGGGTCTAGGTACCGGAGGACATCTAGGCTGCATGTGCAGATGCTGTGCTTGCATTTTTTCACTTTGCACTCCAAGCAGAGTAAAATAGTGGGTGACCACTGCTCAGTTATTCATTGGCTCACATTAGCCACATGATGACAAAAAGGACCTACTGATGTCAGCAGGTTCTCACCACTCCACACCCGCATCGTCAACGGTAAGTCTGGGCAGTGGACTCCGCTCTGCTCGCGGAAATTGTGGAGTTTTCCACACTCTGCATTTCGGGAAGCTCGCGGAGTTCCCAAAAACTCTGCTCCGCATAGCGGAGCAGAGGTTTTTTTTCCTCGCTCGCAACAGTCAACGTCAAGTTGGCAAGCTCGAGAGAGGAAAATCCACCTCCCGGTGAGATTTTTCCTCGTACACGATCGTCAACATCAAGTTGGTGACAGTGGAAAATAAGCCACCGGGCAAGATTTCTCATTGCGAGTGGTCGCGTATGCTCGTGCCCACTCGCGTTGACAAACTGTCCGTTTGCATTGAAAAGGCTGACGCGCGAATAAGCAGAAAGGAAACATCGCCCACTTGCGCTGTGCATGGTGCTGTTCGCAATGATTGCACAGTGCGGACAAGCACCAGGCACTGAAAATCACCACAAATGGCATTGAGCTCCACGTAGTGCGGCGGAGTGTTTTTTGCACTTTGCCCAGGCTTTGTCAGCAGAGCCACAATTAACAGGTATGGGTCTTTTAAGTCAGGTCACCTTCATGCCGAAAAGGAAAGAGACACAGAAGGACAATAGTCCAGCATATTTCTTTAGAAGGAAGAACAAGATGCCATATACCCCTGTTATGCTCTCCTTATCTCAAAGAGCAAAATCAGTGTGGAGCTAAATTTGCCTATAAAGCAATTTGTGCACATCACCTTCATTTTACAAAAAAAGTGTGTGCACGCACATATTTGTGTGTGTAAAGAGCATTAAGGGCCTGATTATGAGTTTGGCGTTGTGGCGCCAGGTCCGCCCTGCTGCTGCACGGACAAAGCTGTGGTCGGGCCACCTGCCAGATCAGGAGTTTTCTCTGGTCTGACAGGCTTTTTTGGGGCGTTCCCACGGGGGTGCCTCTAAAAATGGGCACTACAATGGCAACTGCAAAAACAATTCCTGAAAGGCCAGGACTGTTAAGTTCAGGGTGTTCAGGAACTGGTGTGCATGCAGGGGGGCACATTTTGGGCCCCCGGTGTGCATCTACATGGTGTGAGGCACCAGGGCGCCCTGTAGGAAGGAGGAACTACAATGAAAACCGTGGCGGAGAGAAAACTTGTAATATGCTTAGCGGGACTGCGCGGTCCTGCTAAGCATAATAGTGCCTCAACACCGCAGCACCAAAGCCAGGTAACTGCATTTTCCTGGCGAATGCAGTGGGGAAATCACAAGCCAACCCCCCTAATTGTAATAAGGTGGCTGGGAGACCGACCCCCGCATGTCTGGCAGTCCATGGACCGCCAGACTCTTAATCAAGACTTCACACTGTTGTAGCACTGAACAGGGGTCTCTGATCAGGCCAGGATGTACTTGTGACCTACTTATCTGCGGCACTAGAGGAAGCTCAGATACATGTAGGTCCAATTTTCCATGTATAGCAGTAAAGATCTTTACCTGAGCTTGCGGTAGTAGTGTTGCACCTTCTCCAGTGAAACAGCATTAATCTGTTGCTGAAGTTCTTCAAGACACACACCACCATCTGTCTGAGACGGAGCTTCAAAGGATTCCAAAGCTATGGAGACAAATGGCCAAAGTATTTTTCCGTCAGCAACTTTTTCTGTTCGGGTTACAGTTTTAGATGCTCTTTTGTAAGATTTTAATTAATCAAACACATAAAATAAACTTGAAACTTGAACTACAAACTGACAGACATGTAAAGAGCTATTCGTAAGAATTCAACTACTGCACACTCACATAACATTAATTTCGAAATCTATAGTTAGACCAACGTAAAATGCCATATTTCACCCACGCAGGCCCACTTTTCTTGACACTGACAGCAGAAAGTGATGTAGCCATGTTATTTTTAAAAAGTGCAACAAAACTCTAGGAACTTTGATATCCGTCAGAGTTCCACCAGGAATAATGTTGGAGATTATGCAACACAGTTTAAACGAACATTGACAAATCAAATAGGTTTGGCCTTGTCTAGATTGTTTTTTTTCGTATTTTGCAAGGCATGCAATTTAAAAATAATGGAACGGCACAGAAGATCAGACACACCAGCCTTGGCAGTGAATTGCACCGATATTCAGGCAGCTGTGCACGTGTGTTGGGCAATAAGCACTGATTCGCAAAGCGTCCTATGGATGACGTTTTCTACTTCCCTGCTCTTGCTGTATGCTGTGATGGGTGGAAGTAGAATGTGAAAGAGGATTGAACATCTAATGGATGACAAGAGCTGGCTAAAAGCATTTGTGAGTATGTATACATCTATGAATTTTGTTATACATTTTTGGGGGATGTCGCCTAGGCCACATCTAAAAACCTGACACGCGCCAGCACAGATCTTCTAGCAGAGACTGTAATAAAGCCCCCTCTCTCTCTCTCCACCACCACAGTCAGAAAATTCCAGACCCTGCCGCTTGATGGCAGTGTGGCATTCAAGATGTGGATTTAAGAGATTCATATTGTAAAAAAAAGTGGTTACTTTGAGAAGGTCAATCTATCAAGAGTTAAGGAAAGATTTCGAAAAGAGCAATCCCAGTACCTTTCGTAAACAACACTGAATGAAGTTTCAAGCTTCCTCCGTTTTGAAACCTGGACGCTAGTTTGGAGAAATGGAAGCTGTCCAGATAAAATATAACTTTTAAGGACTGCCGGCTTCCTTCTATGTGATAGAAAACGCTGGTGTCTGTGAAAACAACAATAAGGACACTTAGATTCACACACAACAACTTTCACAATATAAATTTCCATCATTTTGTTTTATTTTGTGACGCATTCCAGTGGTTCACGCAGCATTAAGCAAAGCACACCATCTCTGATGCATCACGCAGCACCCGAGGGTGGCGTGATATATAACTGCCAATCCCCCCACCCCGCAATGATCACAGGGCAGCTCCATGGTGCCCGCAGGAGCAAGAATGAAAACACTGCGGCAGCAGAACAAACTCGCAAGTGTCCTTACTTGGGACCAGGCTTTCATCCAGCTGCTTGAAGTAGAAGGCCACCTTATCCAGCTCGGAGAGAGTAACGCTGATGTCTTCAAGCATAATGCGCTCTTCTTGCTACGGAAAAAAAATATATTGCACTGGGTCATTTTCAAAAACTGAAACAAATATTGTACCTTGTTATGTTACAAATCCATTATCAAGCAAGCGTGAAGCACTGATGCTTAACTAAAGCAGCCCCAGCACTGATGCTTAACTATACCAGCCCCAGCACTGCTGCTGAACTATACCAGTCCCAGCACTGCTGCTCAACTATACCAGCCCCAGCACTCCTGCTTAACTATACCAGCCCCAGGACTGCTGCTTAACTATACCAGCCCCAGGACTGCTGCTCAACTATACCAGCCCCAGCACTGCTGCTCAACTATACCAGCCCCAGCACTGCTGCTTAACTATACCAGCCCCAGCACTGATGCTTAACTATACCAGCCCCAGCACTGCTGCTTAACTATACCAGCCCCAGCACTGCTGCTTAACTATACCAGCCCCAGGACTGCTGCTCAACTATACCAGCCCCAGCACTGCTGCTCAACTATACCAGCCCCAGCACTGCTGCTCAACTATACCAGCCCCAGCACTGATGCTTAACTATACCAGCCCCAGCACTGCTGCTCAACTATACCAGCCCCAGCACTGCTGCTCAACTATACCAGCCCCAGCACTGCTGCTCAACTATACCAGCCCCAGCACTGCTGCTCAACTATACCAGCCCCAGCACTGATGCTTAACTATACCAGCCCCAGCACTGATGCTTAACTACAGCAGCCCCAGCACTGCTGCTCAACTATACCAGCCCCAGCACTGCTGCTCAACTATACCAGCCCCAGCACTGATGCTTAACTATACCAGCCCCAGCACTGATGCTTAACTATACCAGTCCCAGCACTGCTGCTTAACTATACCAGCCCCAGCACTGCTGCTTAAGTTACTGGGGGGCGATATTGCAGCACTGCTGCAAAACCGGCCCCCACTTCTCCAAAACCGACCCCAACCCTTCCAGCCTCCCAGGGCAGCACCCGATGCCCGCTACGGCCAATCCGGTCCTGGGTAACATCAGGGGTTACAGGTGGAACCCTGTGGTTTCCCTTAGAAATAAGAAACTATTGGGCGAAATCATAATTCCGATTCCCTGGTGTTTTTTTTTGTATTCTCCCCCCAGAGTTTCCCTGAGAGATTTCGGTGGCTTTCAGAAGCCAAAATCTCTGTGTGAAACTAATCCTATCTTTGGTGTTCCAGCAAGTCTCACTATTTCTTACAGGATGAATAAACCACTGAAATGAGGGCCATAGGCCAAGATTCTCGTGCTACCTGCCCCATTACACTTTTACAGAATCAGTGTTTTCAAGAAAGAGTTCAGGACTCCTTGGTTTGTTAGTGGGCTTCAGAATACGTGGCAGGCATGTGTAGTTTAATGGCGAGGGGGCACACAATATTGCACTTTTTCATTGGGGCACCACTATCTGACTTGGGGGTAATCAAAGTCGGTCGGGCAGGACTGGATGCATGCCCAATGTTCACGACAACCACTGACCAGGTTTATGAGCCATTTGAGATTAAGTGCACGCAAAAGTATTTTATGTGGGAAATAATGAAACTTTAATATGGAACTGGCACTCCTGGGTCTAGTGGTGCACACACCTCCTCTAAATGCAAACTTTCTAGAAAACAGGAAGCTTGTTTTCATCGACTGCATGAAAAATATTCTACAGTACACAACATAATTGATGCCTGGCTTTCACCTTGGGGATGCCCTGTAGGGGCTATCTCACAGGGAAAAGCCAGGACGGGTTCCCAAGGCAAGCGCGGAGATATCCCTTCGGGGGTCGATTCTGGCGCTATATAAGAAATACAATAATAATAATAAACATTTGTCTTTCTGGATAATAAGCAGCTGCTCTCCTCACAAATGGAAGTGCACAAAATATTTGCATGAAATTCTCATATTTCAAACCCCAAAACAATTCTGATCTCATTCCCCCCCTCAAAAATGCGAAATCTTAATCTTATTCATACCAAGAATATAAAACAACAAGGTCAAATTTCATTTGGCTCCCTTCCTTTATGCATGTCACTGTTGTATTACATTACAACGCATGCCTATACCACGCATCTATTACAACTGAATGCCTTTCCACACGCTTTTACCACGCATGCCTTTACAATGCAAGGTAAATATATATAAATGAAGTGAAAAACCGACTTTATATATGTGCGTGTGTGCATGCATGTATGCATACATATTACTTAAAACCAATATTTTTGTACTGGGGAAGGTCCTCCATTTTATTTTAATTATTGTATATTTCATTATTTTCTTAATTTGGGTGGAAACCCCAACCCTACCTTTTTTGTAACCTTACTATCCTATTCCCTTACCCACCCCTAAACCCACCCTATACCCCTACCTACACTTAAGCCCTAAAAACACCCTTACCATCCAAAACCTTTACTTCCCCCCTACACCCTAAAAATACCTGTTGGAAATGGCCCTCTCTGCAAGGTGATCCCCAAACGTTTTCCCTTCCTGCTCCTACTCATGAAGACATAGCTTTAGCACGCATGTAAAACTAAAAAAAATGCACAGTTCAAACAATGAAAGGAAAAAAAAGCATTAGGAAAGTAAAACATTGGCACTGAAATATTCTTTTTTAGGTGCAGGTGCAGGCAAAATGCCATCACTCAAAGACCAAGTGAGCCAATAGGTTAAGTGGCCTGACCTCCTGTCCCAGGATGAATCCTGCAGCGGGTAGAAGCAAACTGTGAATGACAACTGAAAGTACAAGTGAGTAAAGAGATCTCACCCAAAGTGTATATATGTATGTATTCCATATTTATTTTTTTGTTTGCATGGGGCTGGTAAAAACAAATGGAGTTATCTCAAGGCCATACCTTCCAATTAGGTCTTGGCAGAGTTCCGACATAGACATGGAGTTCCACAAGTGGTGGAGTGCGGTACGGACTGCCATTCGCGCTGATCTTCCTGCCACTCAGGTAGAAATTCTACATGAGCGGCAGCCCACGGTCGACAACTTACTCATGGTGAGCGGGGGGAAAAAAACTCTGCTGCACTACGTGGAGCGGAGTTTTCTGAACTCCGCAAGTTCTGTGAAGTGCAGAGAGCAGATCAACTCCATAATCTCCACAAACGGAGCGGAGTTCACCGCCCAGGCCTACTTTTAATTGCCATCAGCGAATTTAAGAACACTCCTGAGGTTCCATAGCTTGAAGTGAGATTTTAAAGACAGCGTGATCTAGGGAAAAGTTTGACTTCATGGCTTCAACTTTTGTAAGTTTCAGGATTTCTCCTGAACTTAAATCGTTGAAAAAAGGCTTCACGAAAGCACATGGGCTATGTTTTATTCAACAAAATTCATGAAATGTACTGAATATGAAGAGCACAGAAATACATTTTTAAGTATCTGGCAAAAACTTTGTGTTAGATATCAAAGCTAAAGTGAGTTCCATGGGTCTCATTGATAGACGGTTGGTAATGGCAAATCTGCCAGTAAGAAGTAATGCAGGAATTTGCACCTTTGCCTCACCTTGACAGATGCATGTGTAAAACTATTCAAGAGCATATGAAATGAACTTAAGTAGCCCCTTTTCAGTAATTGCAACAAGTCCTTCATCTGTGTTGGGCAAAACAACACATCAGAGAATATGTTTCAGTAAAACACACTGAATTAAAACAGTTATCAAAAGCATGATATTTTCAGAGAAGGCCAAATTTCGCCACCAGGGAGCACAAGCGTAACATTGCACCAATAAAAAAGATAACTATTTCCCAAATCTTTCATCCACAGAATTTTCTGCATGCTGCACATACACAAATCAGAGACCACTTCTCCTGCTAAATGTGCTTTATGGCTGACCACTAGAATTAAAAAGACAGCAGATCAGTGTGAAGCCTGCGCCAGGTAAACACATCATGCAAATAACTGTAATTAAATAAAAAGGATGCTTTTTGAGTAACTGCCTTAATTGCTTGGAGTGTTGCTAATGATATGTTTATGCTCCATTAGATAAAACCTCATCTTTATTTAGAAGAGGTAGTCATCTGAATACGGTCGTAATTGTGAGAACACTTAGAGCTTCATTTTGAGTTTTGGGGAGAATATTTTGCAAATACCACAATAGAATATTAGCGTTAATACCCCCTGTAATTGTGTCATTACCACAAATGTGGCTTTATATGAGGAATAACGAAGAGAAACAGTGCTTACGTGTGATTTTCCGCACGTACAAATGGCATGCTGACAATAGCCATTAGCAGTACAAAAGGGGGTGGTGATGGACGGAGCATCTGAACCAGTCAAACACTCACACCCAGTCAACAGATCTGGGTTTAATCCATCACCGTTCTTTAGCCCACTCTGCCACCCCAGATCAGACATGGCTATATGCAAATCAGTCTGAGCAAGGGACTCACGTCTGAGCATACCCTGCCACACTTATGGCGGCCAAAAGCGGTACAAAAGGGGGTGGTGATGGACGGAGCATCTGAATCAATCAAACACTCACACCCAGTCAACAGATCTGGGTTTAATCCATCACCGTTCTTTAGCCCACTCTGCCACCCCAGATCAGACATGGCTATATGCAAATCAGTCTGACCCTGTGCCTCATGGGAACAGTCCAGCCGGAACTGCCAAGCCATGCCTTCCCTGGACCGGAAACAAGCGCCCGAGGACCGGTTTCTGGCATTCCAGCAGTCTTCAGCCACGCTTGCTTGAATCCAGTGGCAAAGTGAGCAAGGGACTCACGTCTGAGCATACCCTGCCACACTTAAGGCGGCCAAAAGCAGTACATAGCCATTAGCTGGTGCCAAAGGGCACATCTTTCGCATGCTGAAATAGTGCATCATAGAAAATGCGATCAGTATATAGCTCATGTCATATTCAAATTCTGGTAAAACACTTACAGCACATTAACACTGCTGTTCCACATATACAGATAACTCTACACAGGAATCTGAGCCTAAATTTGAAAAAGTTTAAAATGTCATCATCCTTCTAACTAGGCAGACACCTCCGCTCTGCAGGGCTCCTACCCACATTCAGCCTATGCATACACAGAACCAGATCAGGAGGACGGGCGTTCTCTTACACCGCTTCTAAACTGTGGAACATCCTCCCACTCCACATCAGAGCCTACTCCTCTGTTCTTGAAATCTGCAAGAAGCTGAAGACCTGGCTTTTCAATGAACCGACCTACCATATGCAGGGCTAGGCTAGGATGACACGGTGTCCTGGATTGGCCGGGACAGT
Source organism: Lissotriton vulgaris (assembly GCF_964263255.1). Taxonomy (NCBI): domain Eukaryota; kingdom Metazoa; phylum Chordata; class Amphibia; order Caudata; family Salamandridae; genus Lissotriton; species Lissotriton vulgaris. The sequence continues at coordinate 1,641,251,909 of NC_141695.1, forward strand.
CAAAGTTTTTCACCAGCTGTCTTGGTAGATTTTGGGAAATTTAGCTCATGTCCCAGTTGTTAGAGGGAGTCGACAGAAAACAGTGGGAGGAGCCTTTTATGCTTACCAAAGCTCTGTGGGAGGAGCCTTTTTATGTTTTCTAAAGTTCAGTGGGAGGAGCCTTTTTATGTTTTTCAAAGCAGGGATAGTTAGCAGCTGCTATAAGAAAGCAATTTGATTAACACGCATGCTAGTGGCTTTAAAAATTGCATTTTATTTATGTTCTTCCTGCCTCTTCTGAAATTCTCTGCTGAGGAGCGCTGTCATTCTGTGAGCTCGTTTGAAGCAAACTAGTAGTCCTATTTTTGTGAAATTTTCCCGTTTTTTGCTTTAAATTTCCGGTCACCCTAGACTAGGCACACACACATGATCAGTGCCAGGATGCCCTTGCGGGTAATAGTGTGCTTTACAAATACATATAACATATGAGATAGACCAGGCGTGTTTTTTTGACTGGTTATATCTATGATTTTTGAAATTTTTATGGGGGAAGCACTGTATTTTACGGCCCACAAAAACACTGCGTGTGCAGATAGTATAAATTAGTGCCGTCAGTAGTGAAAAATATGTGACTGACACTATTGTTCTTACCACATTGGGAGATAAGAGTGACTGGTAATTGAGCAAGACTCCTGTGGCGGATATCTGCTCCAGCCACTTCCGGCTGGCGTCCCGGCTGCTCTCCTCATACTCGCCGTTGTTGTTGTAGCGATAATTTAGGGCCGCCATTAGCTGCTTCGAGAAGGTGCAAATGGCGGCCACCAGGGACTGGCAGAAGATGACATCGCGTCTCAGCTGGAGCTCCGTATCTGTGACAAAGGAAGACATGGTTACAGTCAGATTGGTTTTTATGCATTTTTGCAGTGATCAGTGTGGGCTGCGTTGGAGCGATAATGTGATCCTCAGAAACTTGGGAAAGGGGCTTTACAGTTACCTGCATTTAGCTGATTGGAATGCATGCATGGAAAAATACAGTATTTCTGTGGTGACCAGATGACCGAATACCATTTCTCCAGTTGTGGGTTTTGATTTAACATATCAGTGCATTCTATGGGTTGTAGTTGTGGTTCATATTTATTGAGGCAATTGGATAAATATACACGAGATCAATGGTAGGTAAAAGCAAAGTCCAGGAGTAGAAAAGTGGTGTTCTGGTGACATGGAGCCATCTGAGCACCCCTGGCATTCCTGCACACCCATTACCACTAACCACCAAATCTAAATACAACCAAATATAGGGCTGAAAGTAGCATACTGACCATATGCATAACAGTGGTGATACAACTCCAAACTACCACAAGTTAAGCTACGGTCAATGACAGAATCCCTGAAACTTGGGTGTGGAGGGCTCAAAGTTTGATAGCGCTGCGAGGCCTTACTAATGGCCGAACTCATGCCACACACATCTCTGAAACATAACGTAACATTAAAATATGTAATACTAATGTACATGAGCTTTGATTTTACCATCAATGGCCTACACCTATGAATCCATACTGCTGTCCAATAAATGCCAGAATCGTTATTATCAGGGCCACTGGAATTATGCAATTGTGCAGACATGTTTTTTTGTGCAAAATTATACATTTGCCACATAATCCACCATCTGCGGCATAATTTGCAGACTTTAACAACAACAAAAAGTTTGTTTCTAACTCCATTGTTTCGAAAGTTACTAAAAGTGCAGTGACATGTGTTGTCAAGCAGCGTGAGGCCCTTCCCAAAGCTTGACTGGTCACCTTTCTGGTTGTTTATTGCTATATTTGAGGGTTAAACTGAAACAAATGAGGTGCAACCAATGCCAAAGCAGTTTTAACAAGTGTAAAAATGACAAAATAATGAAGCAATACTATCATAAAATGTGGCACTTTACGCGGCATAATTTGACTCTTTTGCAGCATTATTTACTCAAGCCTGCCGCGTAATTTGACCTTCCCCTGCCGCATAATTCCAGTGGCCCTGGTCATTATAGTAAATTTGTATCATATAAGCAGAGACCACCACAGACTCACAAAAAATAAAAACATGGGAGGGGTATCAGAAAAAAAGAGTTCCTTCCCATATGTATCTCATTTTTTAACCTTAAGATTTTATTGACAGCATTTGTCATTCCTATTAGAATGACGTAGAGTTTTTTGGATTGACATAGACCACATTTAAACAAAATATTTTCTTTTCCACCCTTGAGCGGTGTTCTTAAGAATACACCAATCACATGATACTACGGTACTGTGCATGTACAGACAGAAGCAATCCTCAGAATGACTGCAGACGTGACCACAGGAATGCCCGGATGCAAGCTTCTGAAGCGCATCAAGTGATGCACAGCTCCGGTGACCAGTTGGACGTTATTTCACAACAGAATCCCCACAGTTTGGTGCTTCTGCCATAGTGTTCAGAAAACACGTGACTGTGCACGCCTGAATAAAAGACTACTAACTAGGAGCAACTTCAGTCGTCACCCCCTATAAAAATATCTTGAGTATAGGGACTACTGCCACCTACAAAAGCTGCAAAGTGCCCTTCCACTGCTAGAAGCCACCACTAGACAAACACCAAAGCCCTGGTGATAAGTGATGCAACAATCAAGGGACACCACAAAACTCAACAGGCTGCAACGAGTTCTGAATCAAGGGGTCAGAGGTGCCTGGAGATAAAAACCTGCATCACAAGCACGCTGTTGGCTACTAACGAACAGCGGCGGCTCCTGAGCGAAGGCGGAGGAGCGTCGCCCCACTGCTCTCGGAGCAGTGCAAAGGAAAAATAAAATGATAATAACAGAACGAAATCATCATTATATTGTGGAGTGGAGCTTGGAGCCAGGTTGGGGCGGGGCTCGCCACGTCAGAAGGAGGAGTGGTATAATGTGCAACTTAAGTGTGCATGACTCTTTGGCCGGCTGTCTCGGGCCAGTCAAACCGTTATGCACGCTTAGCATGTTCTCCACCTGGCTGTATAGCAGAGCCCGGGTGGAGAACATGCACAGGCTCTCTCTTACAGTCTGAGTGACAAACCACGGCACTCAGACCAATCACAACGCTGCTGTCATGCGTCGCCATTGGCTCGGGTGACCGGAGAACAGGAAGAACAGGCGGCGGCTGGTGACCTGTGATGAGCTAGTAAGTCTTTTTTTCTAGCAATCCACCCCCCCTCCCCCCTCCACCGGTCACAGTTCCCTACCACCCGCCACTGCTAACCAAATCAAAATTAATCACACTGATGAGAACCAGGCACAAGGCCCACTTATAGAATATCTGCAGAAGTGGCTTCCTTACTGAGCAAGAATCATTAAGCAGCACATAGTAAGTACTAACAGAATTTCAGGCAGCAAAATCTCAAAATACAGGATATCAGACAAGAAGCCGCTCTATTAATTGAAAGTGTCTTGGTACAAACAAAAGATAACTTTCCCTCGAGAATAGCTAAACCGCCTACACTTCTATACCCTCTTAAAAGTAAACCTTTTCGGTATCCCTTGGACTCAAAACTGATTTTTTAGATTAAAGTAAACTTGTATTATCTGCACTCTACCATGTTAAATTAGACTCGCATCCAACAACTAGAAAAATCCAAAGTAAACCACATCTTCATCATCACCACCACCCACAAAATCCAAACTAGTCAATGTCCCCACCACAAAAATGTAAATTCAGCTGCATCCCCACAACTACTAAAAGGCAAATCAACCCACTTACCATGATCACCACCAAGCACCAAAATTCAAGCTTGCACCTGTCTGCTAAACATCAACAACCACCATGATCCAAAGGAACCCACATTGCAGCTACTTCGCCCTGAGGTAGGAGCCTCTTCCTTAGCCATTACTACTACCTTCTACTCCTACCTTCCCGAGGCATAGGCCAATATCAAGTTTAATGTCAACCCAGAACTTAGCCTCTCTCCTTCCATACCATTCTGACGCAAGTGCAGTGAACCACCTGAAAGTGGCAGCAAGGTAAACTCTCCCTCTCAGAATGCATTTGATTCCGAATCGACGTCTAGAGGCATTTCTACACAGACTGCCAATACTGAAGCAACAGCACATGAGCATCCTATGAAGGGCCTTGAATGGAAATAGGGGCCCTGTTTATCACCCTCGATGAAGGTTCACATCTTTATCAAAAGATGGAGAACCCTTGGTATGGGGCCAACGGGGGCATTCTAAGGGACATTCACAACAATCTAGAGTCAAATAAATAAAACCCATCCTGCGTTTGCCAATCTATAATCCAGTAAATGTAGCTGCAGGATGCTACTGGCATACTGGGGTGTGTGGCGAGTATTCTGACCAATGTGTGCTGTATTATCAGTGCCACGAGAATTGTGTTTCTGCAGCTGCCGTGTTTTCTAATTAAAAATGTCCTGCACTTACCACATAATCCTCCACCTGCTGCATAATTTTCAGATTTAAAAAAATGGTCTCTAGCTCAAATGGATGAAAACTAACTAAAAACTGCACCACACATGGTGCTGCACAGTGACATACCCTTCCAAACTAACTTATAACTGCTTTGTTGTTAATATTTAGGTGTTAAACTGGTACAAACAGTGCTTAATTTGAGCCTGTGGTTTCCGGTGCTTGGCACCAGCACTTCATTCTCAGCATCTTCTCTAATGACAGTTTGCCACATGATGGCGATGTTGTCTAATTTTGAGATGAGTATAACAACAGTTGTTTAATCATTCACTACACATAAAAAATAAATATTACCTACCTCCGACATTATTCTTATACCTTCAGGTGGCTAGAACAGTCTGAATTCTCACACGTGTATGGTGGTTATTAGTTGAGTTGGTACGGTCATTGGCAGCGCTGGCTGGGACAATGGGTGGTGAAAGATTTAGTGGCCTCTGGAGAAGGGCATTGGCACTTACCTTTTCATAAATTAATCATTGGGTACAAATGAGGGGAAACTTTTGCCTAGTATAAATGTCTGTTAAAATGACAAACTAGTGAAATAATACTGCGCCAGACTGAGCCGCATTGCTAGAGATTGGCATATCACTGAAGACTTGAGCCTGATACCTAGCTCTTCCTCAGCGTGATGTCCACTTGAACCCTCAAAGCCAAAAAACAAAGACAAGCCCACAGGTGACTTTAGCCTGCCAGCACACTCTAACCTCATGCACCAAGAATTGAGTAGAGAGAAAGAGATATGCATATAGTGGCTGAATTGCACAATGTGAAACTAGTAAACTTGGTATCAATCCAGGCAGATGTATGACGTTACAACGCATGCTTTTACCACGCATGCTGTTACAACGCCAGTTTTACAACGCAAACCTTTACAACGCATATCGCTTTGGGGTGCTGGATAGTGAATAGTTTAATTTGCTATTCCAACTCCAGTCCCCGTGGACACTAGGGAAGGTGTTGGATAGTAAATTAAATATATTCCCTATCCTAGAGCGCCCCCCAGCGCAATGCGTTGTAATGGTTTTCGTTGTAAAACCTGCGTTGTAATAGCACTGCGTTGTAAAAGTTTCGTTGTAAAGGATGTTTCCCATCCAGGCTTCCCTGATTGAACAAACTGTGTGATCCTAAGCGATTATTTAATTCATCATGTGTCCTTTTCCGCATCACATACAAGGGCAGCTTGAAATACATTTGTTCAGGATACGCGCCGGTCAAAAACCTCTTGTGTTTGATTCAATAGATTAGAATGTTGCTCCTTATATAATGAAAAACCAGGCCATTATGGGGTGTACTTAACTTGCTTCTTGGTCTATTAATGGCATTGTTGCATGAATGTTTCTAAGTACCTGTTTAAAAACTATCACTTATAATAACTAGAATGCAGTGACATAATATGATCTCTAAGATGAAAAGATTCTGCGTTTAAAATACAATATTTTGAAATTCAAAGAGGTTTTATAATATTTTTACATTTACACGATTTACATGCAAAACAATGTTATGGCTCAGCTCGTGCACGGCTTGCCTTATTAATTTGTAGGCTCACCCACCCAGTACTTAATGTGACTTATCTGGTTGTTGCTGATTGGCCCGCCGGCACTCATTTTTTTGGGGGCCGGCAGCTATTTTTTCTCCTCGGGTATTGACAGTGAGCAAGAGATGCAAAACAGACAAATTGGAAGGGAGGAGGAAACGAAAGACAGAAAAACCGTGACAAGCAGATAACAAGCATTTACAATGCAACGGTTTCGCCTTTGACAAAGTTAGAGCTATTGGAATTGTAATTGCCAAATTGTTTATTTATGTGTTGGTTTTGAAAACAGATAAATAAATGGCATTGTCATTTACAATGTCAATAGCTTAATCTTTCGCAAATGCGAGACCTATTGCATTTGCACCCACACACACAGCCACACGCACACAGAGCCACACACACACACACAGAGCCCCCCCACACACAGACACACACAGCCCCACACACACACAGCCACACACACACACACAGAGCCCCCTCCACATACACAGAGCCACACACAGACCCCCCCCACACACACACAGAGCCCCCCACACACACAACACACAGAGCCCCCCCCCACACACACACAGAGCTCCACACACAATGCAAGCCTAGACGATGGCGCCATATAGCACAGTAGACCAACATCTGCAAATTAGGGCCACATAACAAAAATAAATTGTTGAGCCCCGTTTTAAGGTAATCTGTTGTACTCAGATTTGCAATCTAGCTAGTACACCACTCAGATTCTTAGCGGGCATTACACACTTCAAACATTGTTATTTTATAACCTGTCAGATTATACATTATGAACTCACCCCACATGCCCGGCGTAATAATATACTGAAAGGCGGTAATGCATACCGTAGGAATGTACGTTTTGCTGTCTGGGCAATTATTCTTTTGTAATGCATGCACCAGTGCTTTGCATTATCTCAGCACAATCTGTGTGGCACAACCAGGGCATTTCATGCGTGTGAAAATAATAAGGAAAATAAAAACATGCCTTTCGTTGTCAACGCAATGTTCCATGACTAAAACTGGGAGGGAAGGCCAGCGGGTTAATGCACATGCTGCGCGAATGTACCAAATACTTTCTGGTCTGCGTTGTGTGCTGTGGCACTGTAATAATAACTTGTTCTAGCAGCAGCGAGTGTTATATGCGACTACAGTTGCTGTGACAGCGGTTGCAGTGCCCTGCTCTATCCTACACAGCATCGCTGACAGCAGAAGGTGCATGTTCTACAGCCATGCGTGTACGGTAGTGAAAGCAGTGCCATGAATGCGTCTCGCATACACACACTGACAGCAGCAGGGTGGATGTGACATGCTCAGCCTTACACTCGCGGACAGAGGCAGCCGGGGTGCGTTGGTCTCATCCGTCCCTGTATATCGCAGCAAGGTTGAACGGATGAGCGCGTGTGCCATGCGCAGTCGTGCAACAGCTGACCTCGCACAGCGCAGACCCGCCGGCCCGACAGCGGCGCAGCCTGGCAGTGCAGGTAGCAGTGTCTCCAGCACAGGCACAAACCACTGCCTCTGGCAGAGTGACTTCAGCACGCAGGCTGCTCCGCTGCTCCCCCACTTCCCGTACCACACACACCACGCAGGCAGCCGTGTCTGTTAGCTATCACAACATACAATGAGTGAGGTCTAGATCTCTGTTAAGTGTTACCTGCTTTATTTTTTTTCCGATGCGGACGTTGGGTGGAATCTCGATCTGCAAGCTCATTAAAGCGTATTTCATGTTTTTAAAACTAGTCATTTTGGCAGCAGTATTTATCAAGCGCTTGCCATTTGTCACTAAGCCCCGCCTTTTTCATACTGGACCCTGGCTGGCCTAAAAAGTGCCTTGAAAAGAGGAGGCAAAATAGTTGTATTTACTCATCACTGGATGGACTAGAAATAACCTTCAAACAGGGAACACTACAGTGGCACTAAACAGTTGCTGGGCTAAGAAGTGCCTTAAAAACCTGAAGCACAAGATTGGTATTCACTAGTCACTGGCTGGACTAGCAAAAACCTATGGAGCAGTGATCTTTATTTTAGAACTTTCAAGTCACAAGGTGTTGGCTCTGGTGGAGTCCGGGAATGTGGGGACTGTTGAGTGGGAAAAGAATCATAGGACGGCAGTTGCTGCCTAGACTTGGGGACTGACTGTCTCAGTGCAGTCAATTAATTTTTTGGGGTGAAAAAGGAGTTTGAGGCAGAGGCCGACAGGACACAGAGTGTAGAGAGAAAGTGAGAACGGAGAGACGGTGTGCATGGAGAGGAAAACGAGAAGACAGAAATGGAGTTAAAGGAAGGAAAGGAAGAAATGCCGAGAAAGCAAAGAAAAAAGTGAAAGAAGCATACGTGAGAAAGAGGTGAGGGCTGAGATAAAAACAAAATGAGGGAAATGGAGGCGAGGAAGAGAAGGAGAGAGAAAAAGGAGGAGAGAGAAAGGGAGAACATAACAGCATTACAAAGGTATGCCTGGTGCTTGCCTAGATCGCCACGGGGCGGGTGTCAAGGGACCAGCAAAAGCACAATGAAAATTCCACTATAAAACCACAACAGCAACGTTTTCATAAACAGTTGTACATAACTGTCCTTTCAGGTTATTGCACTTTAAAAAAAACATGAATAAATAAACTTCTTAACTGCATGCACTAAAGCCCGTTTTGGAGGAACAAAACTTACCATCTGACCCTGGTATGAGAGGAAACAGCTATCCTTAAGGAAGGCCAACCAGGAAAGAAAGGCCAGGTGCTGTGCCCTATGCAGGTAGTCCACTGAAGGGGCGAGTTGGAGGGGTCCAAACGGAAATGGATGTGAAATCCCAAACTGCACTAGAAGAACTCGAAGTGGTTCGAGAGAGAACAGGGTGGAAGGAAAGCGTGGAGAGGAAAAGAAACAAAGAAGAAGGAGAGAAAGCAGGGGAGAATGGAGGAGACCAAGATAACAAGAGAAATCGTGGTCACATTAGAGCTACCCTCTTCTGCTGGCAAGTCAGTGCAGACGCAACTCCTCTTAGCTTGTATCGCACACAGCAGCCCAAGACCTTCCTCTATGTGCAGTGAGGTTACACACAGCAGAGACCTCATTCCCTGTGAAGTTACACAGTGAAAAGTACTTAGACAGTTCCCTCCGTGCAGAGGAGTCAGCAACTGCAGCGGGGTCTCCCCATCTGTGTAGGCAGGCACACACTACAAGCACCGCTTCCCGCACAGTGAAGCCACCTCCTTTATGAAAGCAAGTCGATCCGAGGCACCACAGAGGGTTACAAACGTTCTGGCTGCAAGGCTCCGGAAATACAATCTCCTTGACAAACACACAGCTGGGCTCGAGGAGTCAGCAACTGCAGCGAGGTCTCCCCATCTCTGTAGGCAGGCACACACTACAAGCAGCCGCTTCCCGGAGGTGTTCTCCATTATTGTTTCTTTGCTTTCTGGCCTCTTGTCCCAATGCCAGTGGATCTTGTGTTGTCGGTGCCTGATGTTTCTTTTCAGGTTCTGTCTGCGCTTTCTTGCCTTTTTCGTTTGGGTCTCCTCCTGTTTGAATGTTCTTTTGCTTCCTGTATCAGTAGATGCTCCCGGAAAAAAGACTGTTGTTCGAGGCTGCCCGATGCTGTGCTGTCCACTGACTCTTGGTCTGAACTCAGGTCTGTGGTTGAGTCATCCTTACTCATTTCTAGGGACTCCATGGCCTTGTTTTTCCTTAGTTCTGTTCTTACTTTGTCATATTTTTTTGCAAAAGTTAATATGCGGCCAGCAGCATTCTCCCTCTTGTCACGCACAAACTTCTGCTGCTTTCTTGCCACATTAGACTTTTCGAACACTTTCATTTTGTCCTCCAGTGACTTAATTAATTTTTCTGCCTCTTGCTGTTCTTTGTCTTTCCTTAAATCAACCAAAACTTCCTGTATTTGTTCAAGCAGTGATTTTTGCTCCTCCCACGCATTTGCTATTAGTATTTCCATCATGCGCCTGGAGCATGCAGTGGTATTTTCTATCCAATCTTGTAGTACTCTTGGTTTCGGTTTTGCTAGCGTGGGGGTGACCTCTAAATAATTTTGTAATGAGGTCGCCCCCCACCATCTACTTATTTCCTTGCGCCGCAAGCGTTCTAGCGTGTTACCTTTTTGACGAAGGCTAGTTGGTGTCACCGTGGATTCTGCACTCCCTGTTGGTTGGGGGTCTTCTTGTGTCTGTGTGAAGATTGCCTTGGCCAATGCCTCACATCCCCTGAGGTACTCGTCTGCCATGCTGTTTCGATGTATTTACGTTAAGTGCCTGATGCGAACTCCTGCTGCTGGAGTCGACCTCACATTTTTCAGCTTCCTAGCTCACGTGAACTCTGAATGGTCACGCAATTGGTTGAGGTGTTTGGTCGGGACAGGTCAGGCAGAAGTGCACATGTGACATGCACTATCCACCGCTCCCTGCTTCTCCTCGATAGTTCTGCAACCCGGTATAGGCAAAAACAGAGCCTCTGTCTCCCAATGGCTAGCCTCCATTTATGGAGCTAGCCAATTGGAAACAGAGGCGGTCTGAACATCCCTACTGAAAACAAAAGTTTTCAAACTGGGAGGGGCAAGCCCCTCGCCAGGTCGAAACCTAAAAAGAATTGCTAAAGGCAAAATGCTGGGGGCCAACACCAGACCTATTGACCTTGACGATTTTTGTTTTGTTGTAGTGTTGTGAGATTATGTGTGTTAGGACCCTTGCAGGACCCTTGCAGTATTACGTAACTTGCTGGGAGGGGTTAAGGTGTGGTTATGAACAGTATGACGTAATCAAGGGCAGTTTGAATTAAAACATACAATACACGGCTCCTTGCGTGGGGTATTCATTTGCAAGCTCCCAGGCTGGGAAGAATGCTACAGACAATATCTGAAACCCAGACGTCAAAGGTCACCATCAGACACAGAAATTGGACACTGCCAGACAGCCAGCAATCAACCGATGGCAATAACAAATGCTCAGAAAAACACCTGGGACCGGTTCCTTTTATGTGCCCGATATGTCTCTGAGTGAATGCTTCATTTTCAGACAGCACAGCTCAGGAGACAAACCTTGCCCACTGTTTCCAAGTTGTACAGCCTGAAAGTGAAGTTGTAACTTGGAGAAATATCGGGCTACCTGAATTGACTATGAAAACAGGCGCTCAGCTCTGCGTTGAGCCGCCAGAGACTCGCTCGGGGGTGCATAGTACAAGGAACCCAAGCTCTAAGTGGGCCCGGTCCTGCTGGTGCTCAGAACTGGTTGTTCTAAAAAGCAGGTGCTAAGTCAGCTCCCTATCGGGCTCTTTAGTTTTGCCCTTCATGAATCTTTGAAGAGACTCGTTATAGTTCTTTCACAGTCTCATCATTTCAGAACTGAAGCACTTTCGATGTTATATACAAGGAAGCTGTAGTTGTTTCTTATTTGTCTTATGCAACTAACAACTATTGATAAAGCCAAAACGTCTGGCCTGTTGTAGGTGCAATGTTACTTATTGTATTATATATCTGGATGTAATGACAGAAGCAGCAAAATGCCAGTCTGGCGGCGCACTATGCTATGCACAGATTTTCAGCTTATGTATTTTAAGCCATTCCCTTAATTACATTGGCCACGCCCCTTTGAGAGACCCCTCCCAGTGTTTTCATCCCACTTAAAGCCCTGCTGGGAATGAAGAGGTAAAGCTGGAGACCAAGGACTATTCACAAAGGATTAATAATACTTAGAAATGACAGGTACATCTCGAGAACAAGGGCAATGAATAGTGGTGAGAAATGAGGGCTAAAGCGGGAAACCACAGACTGAACATGGGGTCAATGATTCCGAGATAGGGGTAGCACTTCAGATCACCAGCAGCTGTAGGGCTAAAGAGTGAAATGATTTGTGTGTAAAGATGGTGACCGTTCTCGGACACAGGGCTTAATAGTCATCATGTGAAATGACAGGTAAAGTTTGCACTCTGTCTCTCCTCCTGCCCTCCCTCTTTGCCCTGTTACTGACGGTTGCCAATCACATCATTCATGTTTAGGCCTCACATCTCCTTTTTTCTCCTCCCCTCACACATCACTTCCCCTTTCGACTAGAAACGGACAGAGGTACTCTGTCCTAAGAGCTAAGGGCTGCACAGGGCCTCGCTGGCATTCACTGTGGTCTGTGGAACTGCACTGGCCTCTGTGGAAATACACCGGGGGTTGTTGGACTGACCCAGGACCGCCTAAACTATACCGGGTTATCTGGATATCACTGTCCTTGTTTGTACAGTACTGGGCCTTGCTGGATAGTAAAGTACCCTGTTGGCTTCAGTGGGGCACTGTGTCTTGGCGGAATTTACTGGACTTGTTTCAGCCGCACTAGGCTCTACTGGACCATACTGGGCCTACTGCACTCTGGTCTTGGCCTATCTTAATCCTGGAATGTTGCTACCAAGCCAACTAAGGGATGAGAAGGGAGCACAGCACAGTGATGCTATCAGCAGTTTGTACAGTGCCACATGCAGGTGATCAGTAGCTTCAGGGCACTTGTGACTGGCTGAACAAGCAATGGGGTGAATGTAAAAACATGACTGAGGGAGGTGTACTAAGCCGCGACCGTATTACTGACGAGATGTGTCACACACTTGTGAATGGCAAATTGTGTTGCACATTTTAGAATGTTCAATGTTTATCACACACTGGGGTGATGAAACAGGTAACACACTCAGGAAAGATAACGTAGCGCACACGATGAATTATAGGGACCGTTTTCACACTCAGGACTGGTGAATTGTGTTATACACACTAAGGAGAGGGGACTCGTTCTGCATACCCTTGAGTGGAGATGTGCGTCGCACGCAAGAACCTTGAACTATGTCACTTGCTCAAGAATGTTAAATTGTTACTCAATCTAGGGAGTGAGGAGAGCACAGCATAGTTACTAATGGCCTTGCCTCGCACTTGGGCCTGAGGGAGCGTGCACCATGCAACGTAATGATAAAGTGTGTCATGCACTAGAAAACTCTTAAATGCATTGCACACTCACACATGGTGAAATATGCTTTACACTCAAGAACGGTAATATGTGCCTCACAGTCAAGATTTGTGAAGTGTTTTGCACGCCTGTATGTGGCCAAGTGTTGCATACACACTGAAGGATGGTAGTATATGTCTTATATTCAAGAATGGTGAAGTGTATTTGACACTTAAAAATGGTCAATAATGCCTCTCAAAACATGTGAGGCATGTCTCTCATTCCAAAACGGTGTAGTGTGCCACACACCCATGAATGGTGAAGTGTATAACAGATTCCAGCATGGCAAAGTGCAGCATGCACTGCTTAACTATCTGGAGATGACAGTGTGGGTGTTCTTAAGTGTGTCATTGGTTGTGACAGTAAAGTGATTTTTAAAGAAACTCCTCACCTCCAGGGATGCTAAGACAGATTGCACATGCACTCTCTGCCTGCATTAGAGAGATAACCCACTGCTATGAACTGCCTTCATCTAACCTGAGACCCCCTCATCTTTAATTCTGGTATGATTGAAAACATTTGTAGTAACATCTGTGACTTGTGATAATGAAGTGCTTTGTGTGTACTACTGTCTGCATGGCAACCCCTGATGGTAACCTCTCTCTTTCAGTGTTTTCGCCCAGTTGCCAGATGATGTGCCGGTGTCCGCTCACATTGTCGACACCGAGGAGAAAAAAGGCTGGTCCAATTATTTTGTAAGCACCTCCTGTACTGTATAGCAGTGGAGGACTGCACGTTTAGAGTCACCCAGGCAGCAAAAACATTCAGGACACTAGATGCTGGAAGGCACTCATAATGAATGGCAGCACGAGCAAAGCTTGTGCCTTGCTGTGTTCACTGTGTGGTGCACCTTGTTAAAACAAAGCATTGGAGTGGCCGCCGTATGAAATCAATAAAGATTGGAGTACCAGTGAATACTGGCGGGCTCCCATAATGAATGGCATCGCGAGCAAAGCTCTTGCCCTGCTGTATTCACTGCGTGGCGCGCCCTGTAAATACAAAAGCAAGGAGTGGCTGCCATATTAAAAGAAAACAGCGTGGTATGGCGGTACAGCGATTAGAAGGAAAAAAAGTGTAATTCACCTTAGCAGAAAAGAACTGCACGATGCTGACGGGCTCCCATTGAAGATCACCCGCTGTTATGGCAGCTTGCTTTATCCACGTTATCCACTCTGTGGCACGACATTTTGAAACAAGTCAGGTCCCGGGCCGGCCAGCCAATCACAGCGCGGCCCGGGGAATGACATCACGGGGGGGTGTGGGGGTGTCCCGGAGCACTCCCCGATAAGAAATGGGGTCAGCTATGAAAAGCTGAGAGTCAGGGGGGTCGAGGAGGCCGCTTCCCTATGGGTTTTGGAGTCTGCGGCGGGCGGATGGCAGCGGATTGCGGGAGCGGGCGGCGGCCTCTGTTCTGCGCCGCGGCAGGAAAATGGCTCTCCAGGAAGCGGACAATGAATGGAGGGGCCGATTACAGCGCGCGGCGCCAAAGCTGCTCGCGCGAAACTCAGAACTCCCGCCGTCTTTTTTAAACAAAATTTGCATAAAGTGATGCCAGTCTCCGCGACGCCCTACGCAATTGGTCAGAATCCGCCGGCCTATCCGGAAGAGAGTGTAGACTACCACGCGGCGGCGTACTATACAGCGTCGCTTCGCCTGTTGCCCGGGCAACGCGTTGACTGCCTCGAGGTTGCACCTACTACGAATAGGACACATTTGATTGCTTCCGCGATGTGGCAGGCACACTAGTTTAGTGCAAATTATTTCATTGTGAGAGGTGCCACACTATAAAGCTAACACCTTACCAGGCTAGGAGTGTTTCAATGGCGATGTTTTTTTTGTTAACTTAAATATCCATACTGGATCGACTACTAGTATGTTTTCAAAGATAATTTATTTACTTTCGCAATTATAAACAAGTCAGGTCCCGGGCCGCGCTGTGATTGGCTGACGTCACGGGGGTGTCCCGGGCCGGCAGCCAATCACAGCGCGGCCCGGGAATGATGTCACGGGGGTGTCCCGGGCCGGCAGCCAATCGCAGCGCGGCCCGGGACAAAGGGGCGGGGCTTAAAAAAAGCACCAGAAACGCCCCCGAATCGCGTTTTCAAGAGAAAGCGCGATTGACAGCCTCTGTCTCCCAATGACTAGCCTCCATTTATGGAGCTAACCAATTGGAAACAGAGGCGGTCTGAACATCCCTACTGAAAACAAAAGTTTTCAAACTGGGAGGGGCAAGCCCCTCGCCAGGTCGAAACCTAAAAAGGAAGGACTAAGACAATGTGACTGCAACAAATTAGAGGGACGCGCCCATAGGGTCGCATTGAGGGGCACACCCCCTTCCCTGTTTCTTTGCTACCATCCCTCACCTTGAGGGTCGGTTTGGGGGATATAGGGGGATCCATCAATCCGGCGTGCAAATGCCACATCATGTCCATCGTGGAGCATGGCCGGGGTCCAGATATAGATGCCCGCCCCTCCACATGCTCTACCTCTCTTTCCTGCTGGCAACGTGGAGCAGGGGAGTGTGTGAGGCGTGATCTGCTGCCCCCTCATCTGTCCCCGATTTCTGCAGTGTAACCCTGAGGAGGTATCAGAGGCTTGACTGACGGGGCCTTCATTTAGAAGACAAGCCACCACTGGACTCACTTGCCCTCCTCGTGGCCTTCAGGCCCCTGACTCTTACCACGGACAAACGAGCAACAGGCCAATCACCCCATTGTTGATTGGCCGCGCTTCAGCACTGCATGACACTGTGGCCAGGTGTGGATGCTGTGCAAACAAGCATTGGCAACGCCAATTGGTCTAGGCAATGCCGGTGATATTGGCCTTGTCAATGTGAATATTTTTTTATCCATGTTGTCTAGCAGCACATCTACTATTCAGCCTGGCTGAAAGTTGCTGAAAGCCCAGAATCACAGAATGTTAAGCCGACGCCGAGTCTCTTGCCCCCATGTTGAGTTTGTCCTGCCGCTTCGAACACAAATAGTGCTACGACGTGGCTTGCGCTGGCCGCATCAAAGCACTTTTTTCAGTGACTTTCAGTCATGCTGAACAGCAGAGGTGCTGCTAGACAACCTTGCTAAAATACATTCACATTTACAATGTCAACAACTCGGGCATTGCTGAGATCTACTTGCAATGCCAATGCTTGTCGGGTGTTGACGGGGTCTTACTAAACAAATGTATTCAACGTGGGAAAATGGATTTGGATTGCGGTAAGGAAGTTTTGGCGCTCTGCGTGTTCCCTTAGTGTGGATCGTTGCTACAAACGTAAAGTCCGGTGCATTCGGGTCAGGGGAACAAACCCAACGGAAAAAACAGCCCCTGCCAAGGTAAGGAGACGTGTCTCCATTCGTAAACTCTCCAGCTGTTTGGAATTATTTACCAACGCCGTCCTTTACATTCTGAACGCCACCACAGCGTTTCCAGCCCTGATGAGTCACAGCCGCTACACAGCGTGGCGAAACACGTTTCGGCTTTATTATTTATCACGAACAAACTCTACTTGGATGTACTGATCATTCATCACGTCATTAAAACCCTCTATACCTAACCAGACAAATCTTTTCTGAATCTTATTTGATACTATTACGTAATCCAGGTCTTCACCAGAAAACCACTTAGCTTATCATGTGCACGGGACATTTCTTGTTTATCTTGCTAAACAAATGTTGAAGTGATAGTGAGAAACAGTTGAGGAGCTTTGAAGTGAAGTTAGGATGTGGTGTAAGAGTCAGAGCTGCCAACAGAGGAACTGAGCAACCCGGTTCGAATCTTAGAGTCGACTGAACAATTTGTGATTCTGGGCAAATAACTTACGCTCCCCCTCCTGCCTATGGCAATTAATGTGTCACTGTGTAATGTAACTGGTAAGCACTGAGGCTCTCCAATAAAATTGGCTGGCACAAACACTATGGCAAGATGGAGGACAGAATAAGCGCTCTAATACCTTCGGATCATGCAACAACAAAAAAAAGCTGCAGTGATGAGGGAGGTAGTGGGGAGACGGGTCAAGAAAAATAGCAGGAGGGGATGGAGACATGGGCAAGAAAAGTTGGGATCAGCGACAAAAATGAATGTGTCCTTGTGTAATGTAACTGGTAAGCACTTAAAATGCTCCAATACCATTGGCTCTTAATCGCTCTATGGCAAGGTGGATGACGGAGAGAACGCTTCAATACCATTGAATACCATTAAATTTTGTGAACGCAGAAGTACTCCCTAACATCCTAGCTAATATCCTCCCACCGCAACGTAGAACTGGATCTATAATTCCCCTAACCCTGAAATTCTTTTACACCGAGAGCCAGATGGAGACTTCCTCCAAAATTCCAAGGTTCAGAAGAAATGATAGATCTGCTCACTGGGGTGGGGAAACTAGATCCGGATTCAACAATAACCATCCTCGCCTCATGAGTAGCCGAGGGCTAGGGCAAAATAACTTTCCATATGGGCCAACGGCCAGAACACCAGGGCCACTTTGGCCCAATATAAATAGGTGGGGTCCACAAACTCCATGTTATGAATATAGGGGCCAGGGCAATGGGCCTATGTTCAGGCATGGGAACGAACACTTTCCAATGCGACCAAACACCCCGCAGCCAACGTGGAATCTAGCAGCAAATGGTTGGGGCCAGGTACCCAATCCATTTGACTGGGGAGCGGGAATGGGGAACAGATATGGGGTCCTGTCCGGTCTAAATGACTGTGATTGACTTACAGAGGCCACGAACCAGGGAACAGATACCACGGTCCAACAACTGGACGTGGCATCAGCTCCGGCCCTATTAACTGAGACTTCCAGGGACTCCTGCAGGATAATGAGTTGGAATGTTGCGGGGTTAAATGGTAAACGTGAGGATAAATCCTGGTCAAGCTTTGTCCTAGGCCACCACATTATTGCCCTCCAGGAAACGTGGGATACTTCCGACAACCTATGGTGGGATGGGTTCATTAGTTTCACCAAAGCCGCTGTTCATAGCCGCATGGGGAGGGCCAAGGGAGGCCTTCTATTTCTGTTTTCTTTAGATTTAATAGGTAGTTTTAGGCAGATCGACACTGACTCCCCTAACATCCTGGTGGTCGAAAGAGTGACTAAAAACACCAAAAGGACGATTTTTGTAAATTTCTATAATTCGGGGAACAGTGACCACAGAGGCCGCAATATTATTAATTTGGATAAGATTTTAAATAAGGTCAGTCAAAATAATACTCTCGATATAGATTATATTTTATTAGGTGATTTTAACATCCATCCGTGTAACCTAAATTGCAGGGGAAACAGTCCTGGCGGGGATGATGGGCCTGAGGGACCCCACTTCGAACACTCCCCTGAGGGGGAGGAATTGGAGGACTTTCTTGTCAGTTTCGACCTTTATGAACCAGATGGTGACACTAGACAGCCAACTTTCACTGGTATTTCGTATGGCACTATCATTGATTATATATTTGTATCCCTAAGCATTCTTATACGGGTTAACATATATCGCACCACACAATTTCACTCAAGTGACCATAACCCTGTTGAGCTAGAAGTGGCTTGGGGAGACAACATAGGACCTCCCCCGATGAAAGTAACCACCCACCCTTTAAAGACAACTGGCCAAGGAAGACGCTTGAAATGGGCTAAGGTGGTCCCAGATAAATTTTATGCAGAGAACTTCCCAAGGATTAAGGGGCATGTTGAGGTCTGTAAAAACCTTAGCGCACAGGGAAAAGAAACCGTAGAGGCGTTTGAGGCCATATGTGAGCAGGTGTCACAGGACCTTTTGGCAAAAACTAAAAACGTAACCCCAGGAAACAAGCGCTGGTTTGATTCAGCTTGCTCAAAAGCCCATAGATCATTACTGGCTGCTCTCAAAAGTGTTCCTAGGGTAAACGATGAGATCTCAAAACTCAGGAAAATTTATAAATTAACAGTTAAAAAACGAAAGGACACTATTAAACAAGAAGCCTGGGAAGACCTCCTTTCGGCAGCAGTCCTGAAGAACAGCAAAAAATTCTGGGAGATTATTAAACAGCCCTTCTTCTCAGATAATGATAATGATATCATGGACTGCGTTATTCCTGATGATAAATGGTTATGCCATTTTAAAAATGTCTATGGGGATTCTGTTGACGCTACCACAGACGCCCCGTTGATAAGCCCAGCCACCTGCCCCATTATCTTTAACCAAGTAGAGGTGGAGAAAGCCATTATGTCCACTACTAAGCACAAGGCTCCTGGTCCGGACGGGGTGCCTGCTGATTTCTTCAAGTACTCCCCAAAATTGTGGGCCGAAGTCCTGACAAATGTGTTTAACGCAGTGAATGATAACCCTGCACCTGCATCATGGAATATTTCCACCATCGTTCCTATTTTTAAAAAAGGCCAGCGGGATGACCCAGGCTGCTATAGGCCCATATCCCTCTTAGATTCCTCGGTAAAAATCTTAGGGAGAGTCCTCTTATCTAGGTTAAGGGAGAATGTTGAGGGTTGTGGTGGACTATCTGAAATCCAATATGGATTTAGGGAAAAAAAAGGCACTATTGAACAATGCATTAATCTACATCTGCTCATCTCCAAATATACTGTAGCTAAGGAGGGGTCCTTGTATCTTGCATTCATGGACCTCTCCTCTGCTTTCGACTTAGTCAATAGGACTAAGTTGTGGTCCATTCTGTTGGAGATTGGCATAGATGAAGCATTAGTTACCTTTATGTCCTCCCTGCATCAGGAACTCTTCTCTAGCATACGCGTGACCAACGAGGGCAGGTGCACTGCTCTCTTTAGATCTCTAAGGGGGGTGCGGCAGGGCTGCATTTTGGCCCCCTTACTGTTCACCATCTATATCAATGGCCTGGGTGCGCACCTTGAGGGGCAGGATGCCGACGTCCCGTGTGTAGGAGTAACCAAGATACCGGCACTCCTATACGCCGACGACGCCGTGCTGATCGCCCGCACGGGAGTTGGCCTCCAGCGCCTATTGAACGCTTTCGGCACGTTTATGGACCATTTAGACCTAAGAATAAACGTCGCCAAGTCACACACCATGGTGGTGGGCACAGAGTGCCGCAGGAAGAGAACTAAAACATTCACCTGTAAGGGGGATTTGGTTAGTAGGGTACCCACATTTCCCTATTTAGGTATCTTGTTTGACCAGAAAGGGACATGGGGCCCACAGGTTAGAGCCAAGAGATTGGCGGTCACACGATCAGCCTCAGCAATATTGAGCTTTGCTGGTAGGCTAGGAGCAAGGCCTATGGAAGCCATCCTAAAAATTTATAATAGTAAATCTGTGGCCATTGCATTATATGGCTCAGCACTGTGGGGGTACGCAAATGTGGAGCCTATACAGAGAGCGGAGAATGGATTCATCAGAGCCCTGCTCTCTGTACCTCAGTCCACCCCAACGTACTCCGTACATAAAGAAGTTGGTCTTGAATTTCTTTCAGATAAATTAAGCCTGGCCCCTTTGATTCTCTGGCTAAAAATATGGATGAACGATGAACTTCCATTAAATCACAAGATCTTGACCGATGTCTTGGCCTTAGATAAATCCAACAAAATTCCTTGGCTGGCCTATCTAGCAAAAGTTTTCTCAGATCTAGGCCGCCCGGAGCTCTTTACCTCCCCGGAGTCCATCAGGATCCAAGACATCGATCTAGTTAGAAAGTCTTTTATGGGAAGGAAAGAAATGCACCGTGAAGAGCGTGAACTAGCAAAGCCGGCAGTGAGGGATCATTGCCTGCTGCTTACCTCACCTTCACTCGCACCTTACCTTTGTTATGTTACACATCCTTTCCATAGGTTTCTTTTGACTAAATTTAGATTTAACCTGCTGCACTACTATTTAGGTTCTTTTACCAGTTGGCAGAAACCAGATTTAGCTCCGCCCTGTAGCTGTGACCAGTTTTCACCACAGGACACAATGCATTTTGTTATGTTTTGTAGTCTGTATTTAGAGCCTAGGAAAAAATTCCTGTTACCAATTCTTAAGGAGGCCGGCTTCACACAGGTGAGACCGGCTTTGCTCTACCTACAACTACTACCTAACCCTCATATTACCTATTGCGTTGCTAAATTCCTGACAGCTGCCTCCAGGGCGAAAGCCCCTAGCCAAGAATAATTTTTAATGTTAATTACATTTTTCTCTCAAATTGTCTTTTTAATAATTTTTAAAACAGTATTTGACTTTTGTATCACGTGTATTTTTTGGTAAATCTTGTATGTAATGTATTTTATTGTCGTTTCTTTGTATGGCTTTTAAAGAGCCGAATAAAGATACTTTGACCATTGGATCGTGCAAAAAAAACCCAACAAAAAACAAGTGCAGTTTGTGTTTTAACAACTTTTTAAGAAACACATTAGTTTATGTACACGTGCCTGCTTTTTAGTGGTATGTGTTTACGTGTACAAGGGAGACAGCTTGTAAACACAAGTCCTCTTATGGAGGGCTTGAAATTGAAAATAAAGAAAAAAATAGCTCTGTAAACCAGGAGCTGTGTAAGGAGACATGTATTTGGTCCATGCGCTATGATGGGGCCAAACACAAGAAGAGGGCATGACGCCCGCATGCCATTACGAAAGGCATCAAAGAAAATTAGAGCAACACTGGTTTACCAATGGTAGGAGATGGGCAGCATCTAAGCCCACAGATTGAACACAACATGGTTCTTTGAGACAGCTCGTGAACTGCATAGCCAAGACCTAAAGATGGGCAGCCTCTAAACCCACAGATAGAACATAAAATGTCTCTGAGACAGAGCATGCGCGGTTTAGCCAAAACCTAAAAATAGCATGTTCTTCTGCTATGCAATGGTGAGAGATGTGAGTGCATCTACACTGAGCATAAAGGCGCGATTTAAACAGCGATTTATGAACGTGGTTATAAACCCACTCCGCAGGGGATGAGCGTTTGGTACAGTAAGAAGGTCCCCGGTGTCACATGAGTCATCACTTCAGAGATTTGCCCACATCATCCTCCCAAGCTTCTACTACCCAGTAGGATCATGTGGGTGCATCTACAGCGGAGCAAGGGTGAACACTGGTAGAGTGAGTTTGGGAAAAACCGGAGTGGGGGGCAAAGGACAAAAGTACCCGCCCCTGTTCCTAACACTAACAGGACATTGATCGTTGGTCTAGCAGCTGTCACTTGCGTCTAAGGAAGGGCTTTGGCGAAGCAATTTGATCAATATTCTCACACTCTTAAGGCACGGGAAAGAGGGCTTGGACACTAGGCATAAGGGCGGTAAAGAGGAAGACAAGAAGTGGAGGTGAAGAGCAAGGCCTGACGAGACCACTGAGAACTGACTGGAGGTGTTTTCCATCCTTTCTGCAGTAGTGATAGAGAAATACCCAGAGCAGGTCCAAGGGCACATTCAATAATCAGACTATCCATAATGAGGCCACTAAACTGGAGGGATCAGTTGGTAAATATACAATAGGGAATTTAGGAAAAAGATGGGCATGTGCCCGGCGCTGGGTTGGGACCAGAAAGAATTGCAGCTGTAGAAGGAGCACAAGTTGATGTTTGGCACTGCACAATTAATTAGTGCAGTTGTGAATACGTTGTTTATTGCAACCGAATTAAAGACTTGATGAAAGGCCCCTTTACTTATTTCAGTAAGATTCAAGGTGTGGGTCAGCGGCCATTTGGGCATCACAAGGTTAGCGAGATGGGTAAAGACCCTGAACCGGAAGCATGACTTTGCGCACAAACTGGTAGCCTGACTGAGTTTTCCTGGTAGGCACTTGCACAATTTGGTACCCGGACTTTGGCAGAGATTGGGAGGGGAGGGCTTCCTTCCCCAGATGCTCGTGAGACACTTGGAGGGGTAACAAACTCTCCCCAATGGGGCACTTAGGTTAATTCAGGCTATAAATGTGACAATAGTGGGAGTGAGCAAATTCATGCGGCAATGCGAGTTATGGTAGTCGTAGATCATCCACCGCAAGGTATGGCATAGGTCCAGTTCTGAGGCCGCAATTGAAAGCATAAATAGTGCAATATGCAAATTTACTGAGTAAACAGCCTTTGGTTTTATAAGGCAAAGTCTGTTAGGCACAACTGCTTTGGGGTACTTTGACATGGTTGTATGCACCTATCAGAGGTGGGCATGGAGTTCTTCCCAGACCTGTGGGAAGCTCTGGAGAAGGCAAGTTGCAGGTAATTGGACTGGTGAAACCTAGACATAGTGGGGGATTGGGGGCACAGAGCTGGTGGTGGCCATCTCCGGGGCTGTGGCAGAGTAACAGGGTGATCTGGAGGTATTGTGGTACAGTAAGCTACCATCTCAGGGAGCCCAGCAGGGGTGTTCTATGCCAACCCCAAGAGAGTCTTAATGGCAGAATATTGACTTGTAAGGGAAAGCGCCCAAAAGTCATGAGATTTATGGCTGAACTGATGGTCCAAAGTCAGTGATGGAGGAAAACCCTTCATCTGGAATTTAAGCACTGAATGGGTTGCTCTAGGTGCCCGTTGGCTCATCAGGTGGGATGGCACCTTAGGTCAATCAGTGCTACTTTCAGCCCCAGAATCCCCCGTACGTTAGCAAACTACATTGACTACTTCATGTTGATATAAGCCCGCAGTAAATGTTTATCCACTTACAAATGTGTTGTCTCATGTAATTAGGTCTGCAGTTATTTTAGGGTTATGCATGTGTGTGGTGGGAGGACTACCGAATATCCACACTTCGTGGCTGACCACTGCTCGTGCAGTGAGACAAAATAAGAGGGTGTCCCCAATAGTGTAGCATTCCTTGCTACTGTGTCTCACCTGGAGGGGAGTGGGTCGTGGGGTCCACCAATCCGTAGCACAATTGTCACATCATGTCCTGCTTGCAAGTGGGGCAGGGTCCAGATATATATGCCTAAACCCTTCACGTGTTCTCCCTTATTTTTTCCTGCTGGCAACGCCTAAGCTGACGCTAGCCTTGACCAATAATTGCCACAGGAGTTGCACTGGGTTCCCCGGGGATATTGTAAATAACATGTTTTGTGCTGTAGGCGGAGTTACAGGACAATCTGGAGGTATTTTGGTACAGTAATCTACCATGCCATGCAGCACAACAGAGTTGCTCAATGCCAACCCCCAGGAGTCTTTACAGCAGGACCCCAAGATGTAATTGACGGCGCCCCATTAACCCTATGGGCAGTTGCAAGCCTGAGCAACTGGGGGCTTGCCAGGTTAGGCTCCGCATGAAAAATGTGACATTTACAACTGGACTGGTAGTCCTAAACCAGTGGTGAAGGTAAACCCCCCCCCAACTGGAAGTTAAGCACCGAATGGGTTGCCGTCGTCGCCTATTGGCTCATCAGACAGGGCGGCAGCAAAAGTCAACCAGCACTGCCCGCCCCAGGATCGCCCGTACGTTAGTTAACCCACTAAATTGCCCCCTTAATGTTCAAGTAAACTTGCAGCAAATGTTTATTCTACTTACAAATAAGTGGTGTTATTTATTTGGGTCAGGGTATAGGGTTATGTATTTTTGTGAGGGAAGGGCTATCGAATATCGTCAGTAGGGGGCTGGCAGTGTCCGGTAGTGGATTAAAAAGGCCTGAGGCAGGGCTTTAAGTGGGATAGAAAAACTTAGGGGGTGTCTCTCAAATTGGCGTGGCTGATATAATTAAGAGAGTGGCTTAAAAACACAAAATGAAAATCTGGGTTTAGCATAGTGTGCCGCCCGACTGGTATTTTGCTGCATCTGTCCTTGCATCAAGATATATAATTGAAGAAACATTACTCCTACAGCAAGGCAGGATTATTTGCTATGTCAATGGTTGTTCGTTGCATAAAATAAATGAACAACAACTACGGCTTCGTTGTACACAACATTGAAAATAATTCAGTTCTGGCACGATGAGACTGAAAGAACTATAACAAATATCTCTGAAGTGACATCAAAGGCAGTGAAGGGTGGTATTGCTGCAGAGTTAAAAAAAAATGTATTCACCGAGGGTGAGGGCAAAAATGGAGAGCCCGATAGCGACCCGTATAAGCCTCTGATTTTTAGAAACTCGGCAGGGCCCGGCCCACTTAAAGCCCTAGCCTGAGGGGAATTCTGGACTACGCAGCTTTGGTATTTGGCACGCCTATGTTTAACTGCAGTGTGGAGCAGAGCTTTGGGTACCAGCACTCAGCCTTTTATAATCTAAGCACCGCGCCCACCACTGTGCAATATGCGACAGAATGTACCTTGTCTTGCTGCATAATTTAGTCAACCGTGCCACATAATTTGCCCCTTGCCGCATATCAGTGTGTTATGCACGTTCGCAAGACCCATTCTTCATCGCCCTGTGCACGTGGAAGCAGATTTATTTTATGTTCACCCATGATAAACAAATCGCTCTCTGGAAGATGAGCGGTGTTTGCAAATGTGCAGATCAAATGGATAGTTTCACGGTTTTGCTCGCGCCAGGCACGAGTGAAACTCCGTCTGCCGTGGCGCGCGGTGTCCTGCATTCCTTCGGGGGCTCGCGGGGTCACTCGTCACTCCAGTATCTCTGCGCACACAGCAGCTTTCATTGACTGGGCTTCCTCCACTGTCATGAATCACGGCTCCCCGGGGGCACGTGAAATGCAAAAATCGAAATAAAGGGACTGCTGTTCCAGCTCCCTCTGACAACACAGGCTCCCTCTCTTCCACGGAGAGGAAGGGGAGGCGGCTTTTATTTACAGTGCATAACTGTGCACTTCCCATGACCAGCGTGGACCTGAAATGCGGCGTAGAGCAGGCCCCGGCAGCGCGTGCCCCCCTCCTCCCTTCAGTGGGACGCTCCATTATGATCATCAGTGTGGTGCGGGTGTCTCAGGAGACCGTCTTAACCATCTACTATGGGGGTGGAGCGTAGAGGTGTAACCTGTGCGCTGCGCCACTAATGGCACATTTGATCTAAAAATAAAAACCGGTATGTAATTACACAGAGCCTTTTTACCTCAGCAACTCTGGGGGGGAAGGGGGGGGGGGGGGGGGGGACAAGGATACTACACAGTGTGGATTAAACGGAGGAAAAAAGAAACTGAAATGGAAGGGAATCACGAACAGGGAGACACCAGTGTGGCAAGCTATCTTTAGAATTTTATCTTGAGCCGCTGGTGAAATACAGAGGCGGCATTCACGTTATAATATTTTTAAACTAGGATTTAAAAAAACGGCACTTGAAAATGCAACATTCCTACAGTGACGACCTCACTCTGTGTCATTAAAGGCACTGCTTTCTGTACTGGGCTGTAGTGTAAATGTAAATGTAAATGTATTGGCATTTATATAGCGCACTACTTACCTGTAGGGTCCGAAGGCGCTTCGACCGCTGCGAAACCCTTCCTGGCTTCCCTGAGAGATGGTCCCTTAATGGGTATCTCCAGGGTGAGACCAGGCATCCCCAGCGGTCTGGTGGGGCCGTTAGTGAAGATGAGACAAGCTAATGCCCAGAGTTGCCGAGTGTGATCGCTGATCAGAGTGGGCACCGAGGCGAGAGAATGTAACAACTTAATGAATTCTGGGTGTTTTTGTCCTAGTTTCCGGTGGGGCAATTCTTTTTCTTAGATAGCCGTGGTATGCAAATGTGAATCACGTGCAAAATCAAAACTTTTTCATCCTTCACTTTCAGCCTGCAGCGCACTCGAAAATGAATTAATTGGACACAGCATTTTTGCAGTGATCCATGGACAGCCACAAAATCCCTGCCCAGGCATGCCAACTTTTCACAATGGGGACGGGGGGGGGGGGGAGGTAAGGGGGTTGGGAGGAGGATCTTATCGGGGATGTGCCTATGAAGGGACAAAATCATAAGCCAATTGTGTTTACGAGGCATGAGGGCACAGGGGCATGAAGAGGGGTCGAGGCTTTGGGGTGAGAACTGACCCCCGACAGCCTTCCCCCCAAAACAAAATCTTCTGAAGCTACCACTAATGCCTTGGGGAGTTTGCAACAAAAAAAATCCCATGAAACTCAGCAGCGCCCACTCTCCAGACATGACCTGGAAGCCCACACCACACATGGTTTTCCAGCTTATGTTATTTCCCACCGCATGATATCGCCGCGTGAGCAGAGCCTATATTGAATGACACAGGGTAAGATCATGTTTGTTGGCAGTTCTGTCCCGCACAAGTCATGGGCAGCTTTCTTATTGGTTGTTCTGATTGCATGTCAGCAGCTAATCAGAATAGTCCTAATTCACTGGTTACTGGATGGAAGGATCCTCGTATTGCACCCGCTCTCACTGGAAGTCAGTGATTAATTTTAGCTGGTGGTTTCCGGTGTTCGGCCCTTTCACTTAATTGTCGACATTGGCGTTTGTGAGCGTGCCACAAGGTGGCGCTGTCTGGCTAAGTTATAGATGACAACAGCAACACTTAATTAGAAATTCAATATACATTATAAATGACTATTACATGGCACCCAAGCCACTCTTATAGCTTTGGGAGCCTCGAAAAGTCCGCATTGTCAGACTTGTAGGGATGTGATGGTTAGCAGTTGTGTTATTACTATCATTGACAGCGCTAGTAGGGGCAATGAGTGGTGCAAGCTGCAGTGGCTTCCTGATAAGACCCCTGGAACCTATATGTTTTTTTTTTTTTTTTTACAAATTAAGCAGTGCTGGCAGTTGTCTGTGATTTATAGGATATAATCTCTGGACCGTCTCTGATAAGTGCACAAGAGCACGGCTGAAGGTGCATTTGAAGGGTGGTACCTAAAGTGAAATAGTGGATCTATGTACAGATTATGATGAAACAAAGGGAGAGAGTTGGAGTGTCAAGCTAAAAATGTATCTACTGCAGTACTTTGTAGTATCTGAAGTCTTTTTTTTTTACATTAATTTCGTTCTAGTGTTCGAGTGAACTAATGGTTTCAACTCCAGAGTTCATTCATGGTCACTAGACAGCTGCCATGTTCTAGTGAGAAAAAGGTTATTAGTTATGAGAACTGCCAAATTTACAGAAAACAGTGCATCTAAGCCTACTGGCATTAATTAAGTAAGTACATTTTTATTGTATATAGTTAATTAAAACCTTTACAATATTGTCCTTATAAAAGAAGCAACTTGTACTTTAAAATTAAAGTGTACAAACTAGAGATACATTAAAATAGAGAAACTTTCTAAAATGTCTGTGTAAATAGTGATTTTTCGGTTGTACTTGCACTTCGCACAGTCGGATTCGGACCTTTGCCGTCCTTTACCTCAGTGTTCATGATTAGCTGAAGTGCCTTTTGGCAAAATCTAGCATTAATTAAACTTATATGCCTCCAGATAAGCAGCACAGTTTATTATAATAAAAATAAAATGTCCAAAACAGAACATAGGACAATAAGCTACTTTTCCTAAATCAATTTTAACTAACTTTCAGTTTATTCATCTTTCAAGTCGGCTTGTAAATATGAGGCTTCAAAACAATGGTGCTTGAAAAACACTATTTTGCAGTGTCTCCCCTTCCATTTACTCTGAAGTAAATGCTGTATGAGCAGCTGTCTGCATGAGGTACACTTAAAAATTCTTTAAAATATACATAGAATGGGCCTTTCTGCCACCCACTGGAGTATCATCCTCTTACCTCACACTATTGGCTGCTTGGTATCTTTTTTTTGCCTCCCATCAGTTGCTTGCACTGCAATGCATGAGGGACTATTATGCATCTCAAGCATACTCGGCATCTTCACACATTAAGAGTATTTCCTAGACACACTGTATACAGAAAGCAATATTTTTCAGTGTAGCAGGGACCAGGTGCATTTAGTGTTTGAATCAGGATTCTAAAATAAGTCAGACCAATCTGCGTTGTCCGAGCTTGCTTTTTATGTTGCCAGACAGTGCCCGAGCAGGAAAAAATCTACCTAAATCAAGTCACACCGGTGAAGAACAACTTCCACCTATAACGGTGATAGTCAGTCTCTGGGTGGGTGACTGCCCTTACGGCCCTGGCATCAATCCAGGACCCTGACCCTAGAAGGACTGTACATGAGCTTGAGAGTATTTGGGGAATACTGTCAATGTGCAGAGCTGCTCTCCACTTTCTTACTCTGCTGACAGACTCAATGGTCACAGTATTAAATGCAACAGACAGAAAGCCAGAAAACCCATGACCCGCTGAAAAATACTTCCTGTTCACTACGTCATTTGGGCCAGAGCAACCCTAAGTATGAGTTTGAAATATATTTGGTTTTCAAGTTCTCTTAGCATACAGAACGTAATCCTTGCTCTTCATTCAGTTTTATGGGGATTGCACTCGATTTAGGTGCACCGCCTACAATGATGATGACTGAGAAACTAAAGGTTGTCATCATGGACCACCAAATAAGCCACAACAATTTTACAGAAATTAAATGAATGGATACTCAACTGGAAAACTACTGTGGGTCAAGTGGTATACTTCTGGGAGCCTGCTGGTAAACCCAAGACATCAGAGATGTTATGCAGTGACAACAGAGGTTCTCGCCATTAAACAACAAGGGAAGAGGTGTAGGTACAATAATATGAATTGACCACACACTGCAGGAGCAAAACAACAAACTTTGGCAACAGAACTAGGATTACCTTGGTCAGGGGTCTCCAAACCGGTCCTGAAGGGCGGATCCATGCCCGATTTTTTGGATATCCCCATTGAGATACATGTAGTTATTTAAAAAATCTGGCATGGATCCGGCCCTCCAGGAACGGTTTGGGGACCCCTGACCTAGGTCATCATTCAATGTGACTCTTCAAAACAATATCAAAATTCAAAATTCAATATGCAGACACATTTCGTAACGTTGGGGTTGATAATTCGATTTAATAAATAGCCTATTGAGAATCTACATTTATACTTTCAAGGCGTTGTCAACAGTGTTGACCTGTCACATCGCTGCCGCTTCGGAACACATTAGTATATGCCACAGTCACTTTAGAAAACTCCTTAGAATCTTGCATACCGGCCAAGGTGTGCACCCCTTCACTGTATGCAACATTCTAAGGAGTTCACATGACTAACTATATCAATGTTGCAGTTCAGAGTCATGTTCAAGGTCAGGAAGGTTGATCGCCCCCATAGGGTACCAGCAGGTGGGTACCCTGGAGAAGCAGTACATTTGCTCCTGAGTTGAGGGACAATAGTGATGGTTTATTACATGCATATCTCTATCCATCACATGAAGTTGGAGGCTACCCATTCTAGAGGGTTCAATCCTTCTACTTTACTCTCTCTGGCATTCCTAGGTCCCAGGTACTTTAATGAGTGGTTTGTTTTAACAGATTTGTGTTCAAATTTTGTCAGAAGAAGAGGTACCTCAGACGCGTTCTCACGCTAAGTTTGGGTCCATACCTACCCCTGAAACTGTGGATCATAAGGAATTTGTTCCTTTGGTTTTCCAGCTTGGAGATTCACTGACACAGGTGTCTCCCTAAAGGCCAAGTTCAGGTTCCTTGTCGGTATGCAATAGGGTTCAGCTTCTATAGACTTCATAACCTCATGTTTCCAAACAACATGTACACGCAACAAGAACTTTGAACTTAATTCTGACTTCCATCATGAGACAATGAATCATATTAACTCTGGGTTTGATGCAATTCATTTTTTTCAAATTTAATCTAAGTCTGAGAGCCAGATTTACACACTCCAGTTATCAATTAATGCAGTCGTATAATTAATCCATGAGAAAGTGCCTGGTCATCTATGTATCTTTATGGGGACTTGAAGTATTATGTACAGAATTGCCCATTCAGAATTCCTGTTTTAGATCAATGCCTGCATTTATGGATTAGGGATAATTTAAGATTATAATTTCTAAAGTGAGATAATCGGTCCCTTTAAATGGTCATGAGAGCATATTAACTGAATAAAGGCAGTTTTTAAGTGTATATGTTTGTAACTATTTGAATATGAATAGGAAGCTTCTCAACCAAATACCAGAGGACTGAACATCTACCAAAGGACAATTGATTGACAAGATTACAGTTTCCACAGTTCTAAACTAAAACATTCTCCTAATATCACACCTTGCTCAGGAATAAACATCCTGTCTTTGGACCAGTACAAGCCCCGCTTGACTGCTGTCTCCTTATTGGAAGCTATACTTATTGGACTTTAATCTGCAGTATAACAGCTGTGCTGATCATATCATTAATAAGAGATGCTCAATTTTTGCAACATACCACAATATTCTTGAAAAAGTATAGACCAGTGCAAGGAGCAAAAAGGCCTTGCAACAAGGTTAACATTGAAATCGAAATAATGACATGTCAAAACCCATTTTGAGCTAACCATACAACATTAATATGAAGTCTCACCTGTGCATTTTAGCAAAGCTAAAAGAAGCTGATTCTCACCATCTGAAAGACAAAGCAGAGAAACCAGTATTACTTGTTTCAGATTAAGATAACTCATGGTTTTAGGCAACAATAAATCAAAATGGACACATGGATGGCTTTCCGATGTGCCTAAGGGGCAACTGAAGTGTTGTGTTAGGGAAGACATGTGTCTATCATTCCCTTCAGACAGGAATACAATTATGACCAAGTAAGAGGAAATCAAGGAAGGTAATGAAATACTATGAATACATTGATAAAGAGGAGAAAGCTATGGTAGCCGTGGCTTCAGACACTTGGTCCACATTGGGTTGCTCCAGACTCTGCCACCCTTTAGAAGAAGCACCTGGAGAGGACGAGCTGAATAAGTTGTACCCATGAACCATGCACAGTAAATCCCTGTAACTTCATGAAAAGGCTGAAATATTCAAGTGCCTGGGTGGGGACGGACGGGTGTTTTGGGGCCTCCCAAAAAAGCAACCAGAAAGTGGCTGTAGGCAACACATTGTACAGAGAGCAATGAAAACCTGAATACAGGAAGGAGACTATGTCAATCCTGCAGACTTGTACAACAGGAACACTTGAATAGAATATGAGTCAGGTAAATCCAAAATGAACATTAAACAAAGACGAAGGAACTAATGGGATATAAAAAAGGTGCAAGCGAAGTTTAATAAAGTGTTCTGTAGTTAGAAGTAAGGTCAATAAACTAATATATAAGTTCCAGTGCATTGTCTTATAGTGTCGTGGGGCTGAGCCTTGCATTTACACAGTTTTAAGTTGACATGAGCTTATTAGAAGTTTAAACACAATTTTTCCTTTCTGCTGCCTTTTGCACGCGGCACACACTTTATTAATTGTTTAGAGTTTAGCAGAGTGTTTTGCTTCACACGAGAATAATATGATTTTTTTTTCATCAGTAGCCTTGCATGGTAAGCTTAGTCTGAACAGTGAATACCGAGGCCTTCAATGTTATTTCAACACTGGTTGTTGTTCGGACTGATCAGCGCACGTTCTAGACATAACACATACGCAGCTGTGGCCACCTCTGATATTGGCGCATTTAATAATGCACTGCGTAGGCATGATCACATACACTTGAGAACATTCGTATGCTGAGAGCTTGTGAAGAATTTGATGTGATCCACTTCTGCTAAATACCAGAGGTATGGGGCCGCCTATGTAATCCCAAAGAGACCTTCTGTAGTTATAAAATAACCTACTAGCAAGGGAGGGAGAAATATAGGTATATATTTAACCTTTTTCCAATTAGCATTATAACATGCTTTCTCGCTTTGTATTTTATGGAATAGCAGCTATGCTGACAATCTTGTTTCTAATAATATGGCTGCTTGTATTAGCTAAGGTGCTGCGCATGAGAACACAGCGTTAGAAATAAAAATTTCAAATTTGCTCATTCTCTTTTTACTCCCTGTTTGGACTGGTATGAGAGTATAATGAAAGAGTGTTCTTGTTTTCCACATTGCCTGAGGTAACCTAAGTCGCATGTTCTGGGTTGTCTAATCATTGGTTTCTTGGCTATAGGACTAAGAGCTAATGAGACACCGATGCTAGTCTGGTAGGGGATGTTGGGTACTAAGGTGAGTTTTGGCACACCCTAATTCACTAAGTCTCTCTGCACAGTTTTGTGTAGGAGCAGAATCTCTGCAACAATAGAAATAAAAAAAGTTCCAAAAGATCTTAATTTTGGGCTATGAATAAAGGGAGAACTTCATACTTGAGGTTTTGGGAGGAAGCTTAACTAGAAATTTTAAGTTTAATTACACTTTTACTTATGATATTCTGCTTTGCCCAGAGAATTACCTTAATATCTATATGTGAATGGAACATTAATATATTTTATTTATATTCATCCACTTCATCCTTTTTGAAACAGATTTTTAAACGAGTTTCTCTATTATCTATACATACGTATATACCACATGAACAACACTGATGACAGACGAATATGGTTGGAGGGCGCTAACGATCCCTACAATATAAATGGTCTCCATTGTTTAACAATGTACTATGTAGGAGAGTGTTACATAGTGTAATGTCAAAGTGCCAGTGCTTCGGATTTCCAAAGTACTATCTTACGGTAAAACTGCTGTTAGAAAGCCAAAGATATTTTCAGTGCATGTTTGCATTTAATGGATAGTGGTAAAGTTGCAAAATTCTTACAATGTATTTTTTCCTATTTACGAACCTTCAACAAACTTTTGTATACTTTCAACTAGAGTCTTGATGGAGTTTGGCAGGTTCCATGGATCTTCTTGGATGCTGAGTTGAATCATGCTCCTGCACCTTATCGTCCATTCCTCTTTGAGTCTAAACTCTAAATATTAAGTCAATATGTAAGATATTAGTACAGGAATGCCTCACATCTTGAACACAGGATAAAAGACATCTTGAAGCAACTTTGGAAAAAGAGTGTAATGTCATAATTTATGTTTTTGGGGAAGGGGGATAAGGATCATCTACGGTATTAAGAATCTGCAATGTTTTGACAAATCAGTTCCAAAAATATAATAGACACTATTTAGTTGCAAGTCGAAACCAGATTGATTTGTAACATAATTCCAAATTGGTACATTAGACAGAAAAAATAGAACGATCATAAGCATCGTTGATAAGAGTACAAGAACCTCCAAAATGAACTTGCTAGCATACAGAGTCCAAACTAAATAAAAATACTCATCTGTAAAAGACAATGATTGGCCCAAGTGTGAAAAAGGTAAAAGGATATACTTTGTCCTCTTCATCTTCCACAGATCTGAAAGTATCTGGTGTCACCACTATGAATACCTTGAATGTCCTTCTGCTCGGCAATTAAAGTCAGGCACCTTCCCTTAAAACTATTTATTTTAAAGAATCAAAATTCCAGTGCATAGCCAGGCCCCCTTTCTAATTAATTATTGCTACAATTACCTGTTAAGAATTAATCTCTTTACCTTGCAGACAGTGATCCATTGGAAAGTGCTTTGTTTCTTCAAAAGCTCTGGTCATTACTGTTCCTTTAAGAAGTGCAATAATAGCATCTACCTAAAAATGGAAGAATCTTTTAATAATTATGGAGTTTGCCCCTTGCCCTGTATAACACAAAAAAGGATAAAGAAAAAATAAGACAAGTAGCCCTTTTACAGAAAAGATCTCAGGTGATTTTTAAGGACATAATTTTCTGCAACTTGGCAAAATCCTTTGGGAATTCATTTGAGTTTTTCCCAATGGACTGACAGCAGAGAGGAGCAGCTTTTTTCTACAGATTTACAGTCAACAAAATGCAACAAAAACCAATTTTCTGAAACCCAATACAAAACATTAGAAATAGGAACCACCAATAAAGTGGTGAGTTTTGAAAAAAAGAATCTTGAGAAAAGTTTCTATTTCTTAACTATGCTTTGAAGATGAGCATTGGGTTGTACAACTTTAAAACTGAGAAGTCCCACATAAAAGGGAGCGGGACTTTGTCGGAGAGAACTAAATAGAAATCAACATCATCCGCTTGGCATTTTTGACACTCCTATTCCAAAAACAAGATAAGAAAATCTGCTCCTATATTAGTAGCATTAGCCAGTTTAGCTTTTAGGGAAATTATGGGTCCTACTAATAACAAAGCACACATCCAGCATCTACAACCTGACAAACAGTACTTGTTTCCATCTTTTGCAAGTAACCAAATATGAAAAAAGTACCTGATTAAAAAGATGCTCGAGACACCCATGCAGTTTGTCCTGTTTATCTGAAGGAATTCTCATGTCACAGGGAAGCTCATCCCCTAAAATCAAAAGTAAAGACAAAGATTTATGATTCTAACATGAATTTTCTGAGGTGCACAATGGCGATAGAGATAACATAGTGATCATATTAAGAGATCATTGTAACAAATTTATTAGTCCTGGTTTTTGTGTCTTTGGTGCCTATGGTAGCAGTGCAACACCAATGCACAGCCAATAAGAGGTTCCATCAATTTTGTATGAATGGCAAGATTTAAGACCGTGCAAGTTGGACATGGATGAAAAAACAACACAGACAGCAAAGTGCAAACACTCTTTCTGTAAAAAAAGAACATTTAGATATTGCATATATTTAACACTTTATGGCGTCAAACTTTGTGGTTCAACTTATTTGGGCCTCTGGATTATAGCACTTTCTAACAATTTTTAGCTTTTTGAACCATTTGCCTTTTATCCTAATCCCGGTCTCAAAGAAAAGGGGAAATGTCTCAAGCTTGAATGTCACAACCATGTCCAATATCTTGCTAGCAAGCACTCTATTTGTACCTCCTACTTCAAGATGCTGCAGATAGCTTTTTCACCTGACGTAACTTAAACATACTTAAGTCATAGGCTTTTACCTATAATTAGGTTGTGCTGGAACTGGTTTGTAATGCTTGAACTGAAAATGGTGAAGAACCTGCATCAGTGAGAACTTATTACAATGAAGAACATACAGGGGGAGCCCCAGATGCCGGTCAGCCTTAGTTAAGTTAGGCAAGGGACAATCCTAGTTTGAGTTAGGCTCGGGCATAAAATTTCGCTCCGCTCGCTGAGTATTTCCCACTACGCACTCTCCGTAGAGCATGGCGTTCAGAAATACTCTGCATTGCAGAGCGGAGTTGTTCCTATCCCATGGCACCCCAGTGGTAAGTTGGTTTGCGCAAGCAAGAAAAATCTTACTCCTGACCACCTCCCAGACAGATTTCAGAAAGAGGGCGGTTGCAGCTGGTTGCTATCGTTCTTGATGAGAAACCTTTTGCTCAAATTAAGGAAGCCGCCGGTCGAGTAAAGCATCTACTCGAGAAGCAGAAAGAAGAGGCAACCTCTTGTGCTGCGCGTGGTGCCATTCACGCTGAATTTACAGTACAGGGCAAATAGCCGGCGATGAAAATCAGCGCAACATATCTCACTCTGCCACTTGCACTCTGCTAAGCGCGGTGGAGTGTTTTGGTTACTTAAAATCCGCTGAGGCCAAGTTTGAATCACAGTGTGGCAACAGGCAAGGGTTCTTACAGCACTGGAATTAGAGGAGAACAATCATGTGATAATTAGGATGTTTGCAACTGTGTATTCAAATACCTATCCCAAAATCGTTTCGCAAACGTAGAGGTCTAGCTGGGAATTGTGGTTCATGCAGATTTTTCTCTTTTCACTATGTATACTTCTAAGAAAGCTCAAGAAAATATCTGAAAAATGTTACTAAAGTCTCATCCTCCTAGTCAAGATGTGTGGATTTAGACAGGTGAACCTTGAGAAAGGCTAGCACTTTAAGAACTTTAAAATCATGGTTAGGCCAATTGTTTGATTGTCTCTCACTCTCTCGGCTTACCAGTGGCGATGCAACTGTGGTACACTAAAAGAGTATGAAGTTAAAAATATTCTATGCAAATTATATCTAATTATAATATTAATTCTTATTATTATAATACACAAATAGCACCGTTTTTGAGTTTGATATTCCAGGATAAAACAGCAACAGCACTTTTAAGTAAATGCATTGGAGCCTCATAACATCAAATTAAAAGGGACCTAACAGAAACAGACAATCAGAAGGTAACCAAGCTATGGGAAATCTCATTGGTATCTGAGAAAAATTCCTCACTAAGCACAGGTTGGACAGTCTACCACAACCTAGGGTTCACACTCAGTAACAGTTCCCTCTCATCTATAACTGGTTTCTAACATTTCAAGTGAAGTCTGTGGCCCCCTTGTCACTTGATCAGAGATGTGTCTCATTGCATGCGAGTGCTTAGATAGAGCCTGCTCTATCCAATCTTAGTGCTGCTCTCATGCTGTGAGAGGAGCGCCAGAATTGGGTAGTGCAGTTTCCTGCATCCAGAGTTTCCTGAAGACACCCGAGGGAGAAGGAGGTCAGGCTGTGAAGGTAAGTCAATGTATTTTTTTTTTATCCCCACCTCGCCTCAGCACCCTCGGTACAAGCCAGCCGCCACTGGTATTTAACCGCATCGCTGCGGCGGCTTTTCCCGCTGTGCGCGGCGATTTTAAAAACCCTGCGGTTCATGACGAGCTGAGCTCGTCATGAGCGCACGGCAGGTAACGCTCATGACGAGCTGAGCTCGTCATCAGCCTGGAAGGGGTTAATCACTTTGGGGTGGCAGCACAATTTTTTTTATGTGATGGCAGCAGGCTGCTACCTATTTTGTATCGGGACAAGATTAATAGCAATGATCAAAAGTTGAACTAGAGAGATTTGTCGGGTGTGAAACTTTGTAAAATAATCAGTTACGTTAAATATTTACTGCCATGGATCAAAATATTCTTGTTAAATTTATTAAATGCAAATTTTTTATATTTTTTTTACGATTCATAATAGATTAGTTCACAGGAAATGGATTACTTGTGCGTGTAGTTTCATAGCGTAAAGTTTACAGGCAACCTGCATTCTTTTTACAATGGTAAATGTGTTCCTACAGCAAAACAGTAAGTACCATTACATAAAATGGCAGTTTCCTATCATGTTTCAAGTAAGAGCACTAATCAGACTAAATTGAACTGATAAACATCAATATCTAGTCACACTTGGGCTAGTAAAAGATTGATCGCCAAATGGAAGTTCCTCACCTGACCCCATTTCATCACTTCCAAGGTACGAGCTGTTACTGCGTACGCTTGTGTACGATAGCACGGAGTCACGGTTACTGTTGCCATCACTGCAGAAGTAAAGTAGAGTATGCACATTAGAGCTCGTATACCATCTGGTAATTCAATATGCAACAGTCAGCATTTAATAGTGTATTCTGACCTTGGCACCTCTTATATTACCCACATATGCACCTCCAACTTTATTTTTTCAGGAATTACATAGGAATACAGCTAGGTAAACAATACGATGCACATGCATAACACATGAGTGGGAAAATAATTTAATGGAGAACTGTAATACGTGCTCTTCAGTGACTCCACAGAAAACTACTCAATTGGCCTTTTTTTGTTTGACACTAGAATGGACACTTTGAAGGGAGCAGCCATCTTGAATTTCAGAGACTACATTGGTAAGATGTCCAGTTGCGGGTGCAATGGATGTGTGCATCAACTTTTACATACCTTAATTCCTTCTGTACTACACATTATGGCATTCCCTAATTAGGGCATTCCCTTATTTGCCCATGGGTGCAGCCCCATGAAAAGAAAGGAACGCCTTAGTCACAGAGCCATCACTGCAATACTTACAGGGTGCAGAGGCAACAAGCACTGGCTTGTTCAACGTGAATGTCTTTTAGCCATATTGTCTAGCAGCACACCTGCTGTTCAGCATAGCTAAATGTAACTGAGAGCCCAGAACCACAGGATGTTGAGCCAATGTAGGGGCTCTTGACCCACCCCCACGTTAAGTATTTTGTCCTTCCCCCTCCTAACACAAAAAAGCAGTATGATGTGGCCTTTCAGTTACTTTCAGACATGCTGAACAGCAGATGTGCTGCTAGACAGTATGGCTAAAAGACATTCACATTGGCAAGGCCCATAGTTTGGGCATTGCCAAGGTATATTGGCTTTGCCAATGCTTGTTCGGTGTTGACAGGGTCTTGCTGAACACATTTGGAAGTGATAGTGAGAAACAGTTAAGGAGCTTTGAAGTGAAGCATGGAAGTGGTGTGATGGCCAGAGCTGCTGACAAGAGAACTGGGGAACCAGTTTCGAATCTCAGGGTGTTGGCTGCACAGTTTGTGATTCTGGGCAAATCACTTACGCTTTCCCACATACAACAATGAATATGTCATTGTGTAACGTAGCTGGTAAGCACTTAAAGCGCTCCAATACCATCAGCTGGTGTCAGCACTATAACAAGATGGAGGACGGAACAAACGTTCCAATATCAGTGGATTGTGTGAAAAATAAATACATCAGCGACGAGGTAGGTCTTGGGGGTCAGGTCAAGCAGGGAAGCATGAGAAGGATCAGCAAAAAAATGAATGGGTCATTGTGGTAAGTAACTGGTGAGCACTTGAAGAGCTCCTATACCATTGGCTCTTGTTTGTGCTATTGCAAGACGGAGGATGGAGCAATCGCTCCAATACCATTGGATCATGCAAAACAAATTAACAAGCGTTATTCATAATTCAACAAATTTCAAAGAAATTCTTTAGTTTATGCACATGTATTTTAGTACAAGGAAGACTATGGCAAGAAGGTCAGCAGAACAAGCGCTCTAACCCCATCGGATCATACAACAACAAAAAATCTACTGCGACAAGGGCGGTAGTGGGGGGACGGGTCAAGCAGGGTAGTAGGAGGGGATGGGGAGATGGGCAAGCAAGAACGGAAGAGGGCGGAGGAAGGAGTAATAAAATACCTTAATTGAAGCAGGATCAGTGACAAAATGAATGTGTCACTGTGGAATGTAACTGGTGAACACTTACTGTGCTCCAATACCATTGGCTCATGTTCCCGCTATGGCAAGACGGAGCGAGTGCTACAACACCATAGGATGGTGCAACCAAAAATACATTTTAAAAAGCGCTGTTCATGTTTTAACAACGGTTTAAGAAATGCATTAGTTTAAGTACACACGTTTTAGTAGTATATGTGTGTACATGTATAAGATGGGCCTGAAAACATAAATACTACGGAGTTCTTGAAACCAATCTGCAAAACGGGAGCAGTGTAAGGAGACATTTACTTGGTCCATGAGCTATTGGAGGGCCAAACCCAAGAAGAGGGCATGACACCTGCATGCCATGATGAATTGCATTAAAGAAAATGAGTGACGCCAAAGTTTACCAATAGTAGGAGGTCGGCAGCCTGTAAGCCCACAAATAGAACACAACACATCTCTTCAAGACAGCGCATTTGCGGTCTAGCCAAGCAACGCATGTGCTGTCTAGCCGAGACCTAAAAACAATAGAATTCACATAGGTGAAATCTACTGGCTTTGCCAATGCTTGTGTTTAGAAAAGGGGAAATTATGTGATTTATTCATGATCACAACATGTAGAACTGAAGTCGAGGCTAGGGAGAAGATAAAGTGTACTTTCTCCAGAGGATATGACGTAAATTCCAGAGCTGCCAGTTATGGAGCTGGGAAACCAGGTTCAAGTTTCAGTGTCGGCTTAACATCCTTGATTCTGGGCAAATCACTTAATCTCCCCATGCCTACAAAAATGAAAGTGTCTTTGTGTAATGTAACTGGTGCTAATGTAAAGTGCTCCAATACCTTGGGTTGGTGTTTGGCGCTATATAAAACTGTACAAAAAAAAAGAATTAACTGGTGCTTATGTAAAGTGCTCCAAATGCCTCCGGGTGTTGTTGGTGCTCCATAAAACCGCACAAAAAATGTGACAAACAGAGTCAGGGGAGGAGGTGATCTGTGCAACAGAGTTCAACAGGGCAAGCAGCAATAAGCGGGAGGTGGACCAGCAACCAACAGCAAATGCGGGCAGCCACTGGGAGATTAAGTGATTTGCCTGTAATCACAAGATGTGGAACTGATGCTGTGACTAGCGAGACAATGTGGCGTTCTCTTGGAAGAGGATGTGACATAAGGGCTAGAAGAGCCGACTATGGAGCTGGGAAACCGGGTTTGAGTTCCAGCATCAGTTTAACATCCTTGATTCTGGGCAG
Source organism: Lissotriton vulgaris (assembly GCF_964263255.1). NCBI lineage: Eukaryota > Metazoa > Chordata > Amphibia > Caudata > Salamandridae > Lissotriton > Lissotriton vulgaris. Next base: position 1,641,292,707 of record NC_141695.1, read on the forward strand.
ATCACTTAATCTCCCCACACCTACAAAAATAAATGTGTCCTGTGTAAAGTAACTGGTGCTTATGTAAAGCGCTTCAATACCTTTTGGAGTTGTTGCGCTCCATGAAACTGCACAAAAAAAAGATGTAAAAAGCAAAGTTGGAGGAGGAGGGGCTCTGGGGGACGGGGGATCTGTGCAGTGGAGTTCAGTGTGGGCAAGCAGCGATGGACGGGCAACCAACAGCAAATGTGGGCTGCCCCAAGGAGATTAAGTGATTTGCCTAAGTTTACGATGTCCTTGTGAAAAGTAACTTGATGTTAATGCAAAGCACTCCAACACCTTCGGGTGGTGTTGCCACTATATACGACTGTACAACAAAAGGATCTGGTGCTAATGTGAAGCACTAGACTACCTTTGGGTGGTGTTGGCACTATGTAAAACTGCACAAACGAGTAACCGGTGCTAATGTGAAGCACTCCCCCACCTTCGGGTGGTGCTGGTATTATATAAAACTGCTCAAAAAACCCAGAAAGAATCACAGTGTTAGGCTGGTTTACAGTAGTGAACATGAGGAAAAACATTGCATCAGAAACCACATTAAAATGACTACTTTTGCCTTGAACACTGAGGTGCAGGCAGACCTTGATGACATTGAGGCTCAGCCTGGCTCCATTGAAAAGATTTCAAGTTAGCAACAATGGTTCACCGAAACACTTAACCCATGAATGTGGAAAAAGTTAGAAAGTGTATAGACCGGAGAAATTTGAAGAGCTTAAGTCCCACCCTATGAAATAAGAAGCAACAAGGGGAGACTCGAACAGTTCAATCATTTCGCACAGGAGAAACGTGGCTATGCAATTACAGCAGAAGACACGGGTATTTTAGAAGCTCTGACATGCCCTATGACAACGCATACCTGATTCACTTGAGATCTGCGGTGTAGTCATCTTTAACTCCACCTCACTAGCTCAAATGGTGGGCATTTTAAACCTAATTTCAGCAGAAGACTGGATTAGATGAATGTTTGTTTGACTGTGTTGCAAACAGAGTCCCAGTTTAGTGGTCCATGTAACCAGGAAATACAGACTTTAATGATAACACAGGATTTAAAGCTCTTAGCGTGTAGACAAGTAACTTATTTCAGAATAAAAAAAGACACTTCTGACAACAAAAGATAAAAGCCTCCAAGATTAAACGATCTCAACAAAGTATTTAGTCTGACTGAGTCTTAGTCCATGTTTCTTAAAAACCTGCATGGCTTTTCCTTTTTCATTCGCTTTGTTTGTTTTCGTTCTCTTTTTAATATTTCTGAATGTAACTATGTTTATGTTCAGCTTTAAATTAGGGAAAATACTAATAACGCCAACTTAAAGAACAACTCGCAATAGGCTTTAAACCTATATGAAAAACAAACATGACCCAGAGTTTACTGTCCTACCCTCCGTTTTCCTTCTACATAACTGGCGTCTCAGAAAGGGATCTTCCCCCACCTCAAGTCATCCTCTCCAAACAGAAAGTTCTAGGTTTATTGTGAAAACAATCAGGCTGCGTCACACAATTAACGAGTTGTGACAACTCGTTAATAAAATGCACATTGAAAAAGTGGTAGTTTGGCAAAAAACAGTCTTCTTTGAAAAGTATCAGGTGCCTTAAATATTATCCTGAATTTTTTTAAACACGAAAAACAAGTTCGCGTCTCCTCCAGCAAGCCATAAAATTTAGCTCCGAAGTTTTAAAGTCCAATGCAACGTTACAGTGGGATAACCTTCACACAGTATTTTCTCACAGTTTACTCCTGTCTCGAGAGTTGCGATTTCCTTTCCTCCTTAGGTTACCTTTCTCTTCTGCTTGTATTTTCAGCATACAGTTTGCATATTTCACAGCATCTTGTAATAAATTACATTAAATGTGTGCATCAGCCTTCCTCTTATTTATTTGTTACACCAAACAAACTCAATTTTTGTGCCCATCATTCCGATATCACAAACCCCTCTGCAACCCCCACTCAAGTATTATTAACTTACTTTCCTACTCAAGCTCGACCTTCCTTTGTTTTAAAGAAAACAGACGCTGGTTTGGGTTTTCCATAATTTGATTTTGACCAATGTACTGTTCATGGTTATGTGATATTTAAAGATAGCGAGGCTTTCTTAAGTTTCTAAGGTTCCTTACTTCCTTTTGTCAGCTTCACGGTGAATTGGAACATATGGGAAAACCTGCGATAGCCAGGAATAGCCATTAGGAACCTAATGGGGGCTTGACATGCAGATATGAATAATTAATACGTTGATTTATGGCAATGAAACTGAAATGTGATTTCTGCTGATGGCGGCTCGTTCATTGCTCGTCTGCGGCTGCCCTGTCGAGCTTACAAATAGGTCTACTGAAAAGATCCGAACGCATGCTTTCAATGAACACTTTCTTTGATCTGCAAACTACAATGTAAAACTGCCATGGGGATTCACTGAGCTTATGAACCAAGATAGCAAGCATTAGCAAAGCCCCTACTAGTATATCATGCACACAATTTTTGCAAAATAATAATGTTTGGCTAACGCCAGACCTACAAACTAAAATCATTAGCAAAGCCAAGAGGTATTGTATTGCCTTTGCAAGAGCTTTTGCCTTTGTCAATGTTTTGGCCATGTTGTACCACAGCGTGGCTATTGTTCAGCGTGGCTAAAAGTTAATGGCACAAAGGAAAGTGGTGTAGCGCGAAGTACAGTGTCGCAGAGTGATGTGGTGTGGAGTGTTGTGAGGGAGTAGTGTAAAGGGTGTAAAAGTATTGAGTTGAGAATAGTGTTGTGGAGTAGCAGTGAGTGTCAGAGTGGTGAGGCATAAAGAAGAGTGGAGGGGTGTGGAGTAACATGGAGTGGCTTAGAAGGAGTTGAATAGAATAGAATGTCAGAATGGCATAGATTGAAGTAGAGAGTAGTAGACTGGAGAGGCGTGGAGTCGTGTAGGAGGGTGGAATAGCAGAGTGGAGTAGAGTGTCGCAGAGTGGCATAAAACGGAGTAGAATGTCATAGTGGAGTGGCAGAGTGGCGTAGAGTGAAGTAGTAAAGTGGAGTAGTGTGACATAGAAAACACTGGAGTAAAGTGGCATGGAGCAGAGTACAAGGACCTGCAAAGAGCGTTACAGTGTAGCAAAGTGTGGCAGAGTGCAGTAGAGTTTAATGGAGTAGAGTGTCAGAGTGGAGTATTGTGGAGTGTATGGTTGTAGAGTGGCATGTCGCAGGAAAGCCTCAAGTGAAGTGACATAAAGTCCAGTGGTGCAGAGTGCAGTGGCATATAGGGCATTGGTTTTGAGTAAAGTGGTGTAGAGTGCATTGGCTTAGAGGGCAGTGACGAAGAATGCAGTTTTTTAGAGAAGAGTGCAGTGCCTTAAAGTTGAGTGGTGAAGAAGAGAGTGGCACAGTGAAGACTGCAGTGGCATAGAGTACAGTGGTGGAGGGTAGAGTGGAGCGGTGCAGGGTAGAGTAGCATAGAGTAGATTGGCGTGGAGTGCATTGGCATAGAGTGGAGTTGTGCAGAGTATATTAGAGTGGCACAGAGTGCACTGGGATAAAGTGCAGTGGCATAGAGTCGATTAGTGGTGTAGATTGTAGGGTATAAAGTGCATTGGTGTAGAGTGCAGTAGAGTCATGTAGATTTCAGTGGTGCAGAGTAGAGTGCAATGGTGCAAAGATGAGTGGCATAGAGATCAGTGGCATAGAGTTCAGTGGCAGAGAGTGTAGTGTTGCAGAGTAGAATGTCATAGTGCAGTGGTGTATAGTGGCTTAGAGTGCAGCAGTGTAGAGTGGTTCAGAGTAAAATAGCGTGGTGCAGAGTAAAATAGCGTGGTGTAGAGTTCAGTGGCGGAAAGGGCAGTGTTGCAGAGTAGAGGGTCACAGAGTGCAGTGGCATAGGGTGGAATGGTGTAGAATAGAGTGGCATAGAGTGTTGTAGAGTATAGTGGAGTACAGTGCAGTGGTGCAGAGTACATTGACAGAGTGAAGTGATGTAGAACAGAGTGTTGTAGAGTATAGTGGCATAGAGTGCAGTGGCATTGAGTGGAGTGGTGGACAATAGAGTGGCGCAGGATAGACAGTTCATAGCGCAGGATAGCTTTGAGAGGCGTATGCTAGATTGGAGTGGCACAGGGTAGTGTATAGCAGCAAATAGTGCAATGGTGCATAGTAGATTGGCATGTAGTTCATTGGTTATGAGTAAAGTGGTGTAAAGTGCATCAGCGTAGAGTGGCATAGTGTACCAGGGTGAAGAGTAGAGTGCTTTAAATTGGAGTGGTGCAGCATAAACTGCAATGGCGTACAGCAGAGAGGAGAAAAATGCAGGGAATAGAGTGCAGTGGCTTGGAATAGATTGTTTCAGAGTAGAGTGAAATGGTGCAGGATAGTGTGCAGTGGCATTGAGTGCAGTGATGTAAAGTAGAGGATCAAAGAGTGCACTGATGCAGAGTAGATAAGAGAGGCAGAGAGTGGATTAGAGTAGAGTGCACTTGCAAAGCGGAGTGGTACAGAGTAGAGGGCAGTAGCATAGAGTGGTGTTTCAGAGTGGAGTGGCGTACAGTGGTGTGGAGTGGGGAAGAGTGCTGTTGTGAAGAGTGGCATAGGGTGGAGTGGTGCAGAGTTGCGTAAAGTGGAGTATGCATGCTCTGATAGTGCACTGCCGTTAGAGACAACACATCTTAAATTGGAAGGACCGTTACATTTGCACATACAGTTTTACTGATAAAAGTATACAGTGTACAAACGATAATGTGCGGAAACATACACTAGTGTATTGATTTATTTTGCGTGTATTGAAATATTTGTTCCACCATACTTCCGAATTACCCAACAATGTGCTTAACTTGTGCTTTCCTAATTCTAATACATTCTTAAATACCTGCACAGTTAATTTAGAAACATTCAACTTGTGTAGTGTGCTAGAAAAAATATCATTCTACAGCCTTCCTCCAGCACGCTCCTAGTAGTCAGCATGATTGTCACATACATCTTGTCACTTTAAGTCAAAGAAAGAAAGGTAAACACCAAGCTCTCTCAAAACACAGAGCCTGATATTTTACCTCTGTCTTGGAATGCACAGCAAATGTGACTCGATAAGAACAAAATTTAAAGCCAGTTTTAAAGAAATCGAACACTGGTGGAAGAATACAGTAAACAAGGGATGCTCATCAGAAGCGACTAGCTCAAGCTGGATAGCCTAAAATAAGTAAAGCCAGCAAATCGAAACCATGCAAATGTAAGTTACAAACCACAAAGCCAATGGTAAGCAATGCATTCCCAGGGAAACTTTTCGAATGTCCGTAAAAGGTCTTCAGCAAACCCGATAACTGCGCTGTCTGGTTGACTTAGACCTAACAAACACAGTATTTCCCATATTAATGATCATATACACATCTAAGCCTTCAGACAACTTTCCTACTGCAGTTATACCTCCATAGGCTCTGAACCATCAAAGAAGCATATCCAATACTCCACCGATAGTAAGAATTGCTCCTTGAACTCCTAAACATATCTGCTGCAAATACCTTCATTGATGTCTTACAAATGGTGAAAGGTTCTGTACATCCGGGGGCAAATGTTTAGAAACACCATTTCTTACAGAACTCTGTTGACATATGTACTTAGCTACTAATTTCCTAATGAAAAGGCAGCAGAAGGCCAACTTAGTTACTGAAAAATGCGACCTCAGTCTAGCCTTTGCCCCCCATACACTAGTTTATGCAGTAGAATGCTTACATTGGACTACATATTTCTCACACTAAAAAAGGCAATGCCATGCGCTGCAAGTGGGGCCAGACATGGGTCCTTTCCTCATTGTGCCACCTGATTCAAACTAGCCTGGCTGACCTGGCTTGGCAGTTCAGGCTGGACTGTTCCTATGAGGAACAGGGTCATGACTGATTTGCATATGGCTGGGTCTGAACTGGGGTGGCGAAGTGAGCTCAAGAACGATAATGGATTCAACCCAGATCTGTGACGGGGGGGGGGAGTGTCTGAAAAGTTTCAGCGCTCTGTCCATCATCTCCTTGAGTTTGGGTTGTTCACCCTAAGTTGGTTGAAGAACTGGACGGTGATGCAAAGTCCCATCCGTCTGCTGCATGGACTCCATGCACCTAAGGGTCGAAACGTCAATGCTTGTCATAGGTCCAGTACCACCAGGATTCCAATAGGAATAGGAATATTTGGCTTCAAATCAGTATCTGCTCATTCGAAACACTTGCATATATTTGTATATATGAAACAGTTTGCACTGTATATATTTTTCACCTTTTGAGCACCATGCACAAATGTCACTCAATTGCATTTCAACATTGATTCAACAGTCTACCCATGCAATGTATGTTATCACTGAATGAAGTAATTCTGATATAAATACATAGTACCGCCATTTGATTTCATGACTTATTTGTTAAGTACTAACTTGAGATTATTGGAGAGCGTTCATATTGGATTGCATTATTAGCATCGCCAAATCTCTTTTGTCTTACCCAACAGTCACCCTTTTGCTTAACCATTAATTACCCAGGTTCTGAGGGACACCGGGTTACCCCTTTTCTTTAAACTACAAAAGCAAAAGGAACAACGGGTGGATGGAATGCCAAACAATGCAAACATTTACCCCCAGTCACAAGGATCTGGGTTTAATGAATCATTCTTTTGCTCACCACACCACCCCAGTTTGGATCGAGCCACATGCAATTCAGTCTTGACACTGTTCCTCATCGGAACAGTCCAGCCCGAACTGCCAAGCCAGATCCTCCCTGGACCAGAACCAAGCCTCCTTGGACCGGTTTTGGGGCATCACCCCTCATCAGCCAGGCTAACTTGAACCCAGTGGCGCAGTGAGCACAGGGCCCACATCTGGGCATACCTCCCCACTTACCTACAAAGCCCAGCACCTAATTATGCCTCAATCTCATGGCACTCTAACATCTTAGAAGGGTGAAGGGCTTGGATGCAGGAACTCTTTGTGGTTAGAAATACTTAAATCCAAAATGGCCCACGTTGAACACCTGTCTTTATTTGAAGAGACAACATCTGTCTGAAACTTTCCTACAGTAGACTTGGGTGTCAGATCTTCTCTGATGTTATTCAAATCACTGTTTAAAAATGTTCCGTTGCGGCTTTATCAGGCCTATCCTCTTCCTAATCTTCTGTCAAAATTTTTCACAAACACCAATTCCTGGAACTGCTTGATAACATGACGTGCCTGGATACCAACATAGAACTTAGTTTCTTGTCTAATTCTCCACCTTCTCCTTCTATACCTATCTAAATTGTGAATTATTGAAAATGTTGGTGAAATGGAACACAATGAATATTTCCAGGAGTGCATGAGCGCTGTATAAAACTGTTAAAATATATGAATAACACAGAAAAGGCAGCAGGATATTTTATAGCATTTCCTTATGACTGCATTCTGTGGAACCTTGCCTCCATGTGCAATATTCGTGTTCGGATATCCCCCTTGAAATAATGTTCTGTTAGCAAACTGGTGTTGGGAAGATTAGGTCTTTCTTTGTAACACTATTTTTTGAAGAAACATTTCCTTCTAAAAGATTTCTACACTTGGGCATTCATTTCTACAATTGTTACTTAGAGGGGAAATGAACTAACTGCACATTTCCACAGTCCTCTAAAGTCAACTCATTATGGAGATTTAACTCTATTGTCTGTGAAGCATCGCTTTTGATGCTTAATTTAAAAGGGTGCTTTCTTCCTAGGAAGCTGTTCTAATGGAAAGTACACTCCAAGTGTCTATTTCTAAAAGGAAACATTTACTTTAACAAACTACAATACATACTTTCACGTGTAGGCTAGCTTTAATATAGAGCCAAAACAGACTGAACTTCAAAAAGTGAAATAACAACATTCATATGGCAGAGTCCTGTTAATAACCAGGAAAATGTTGTAAACACATGATCTGGCTTTTAGAGTAAAAATATTTGTAATAGAAGTTGTGCTTGTGGTTTTAGGAATTTGACATGTGTCCCAAAGGGAACAGGACTGAGGCTATGAACTCAATTCGGATAGGCCGCCAATTACCAGAGGACAATTACTTTTGTACATAATGAACTTGGCAAGGTTACAAGTATGGAAACTCAATTGGATCTAAGCCCTCAGCTAAATGCTCTCTTTCTCATACCACAGGATTTTCATATTGACAAAATGCAATGTTCATATTTTCAAACTTATATGAAATGTCCTTCAGGTAGGACTACCACAGCGAGTCTGGCACAAACAAAACAAAGGTATCAGTGAACAATATGCCGATGTAAAAATTGGCCACCAAAGAGCGATAATAAAGTAGGAGAATTATTGAAAAAAAGCAATCGAATGAGATTCGTATTTTATTTATGTGTATTTGCAACAGGCAGACACATTTCATTTTGTGCGTACAAATTCCCATCTGACAATGTTTCTGCATCCGGCACACTATGGTCTTTATGGAAGAGGTCTATGCCCAGACTTTCACACAGAATATACTGCTGAGTGAGTCTGCCAGAGAAGTAGCAAGCTCACACACTTTGGGATATTCTCCATAGAAATCAGGGACATTCTGCCGCTGCCTCGTCATTTGCTAATATAGATGATGAAATGGCGTATCCGTATGAATTATTCAACTAATAGTGATTTTCACGTGGAGACCCATGGAGACACATACACTTGCAGTAAGGTGCCTTCAACCCAGGGATGAAGGCGAGCCATGGGTGCCCCGGCATACAGGCAGAGCAGTGGCCAGGGCCACCTTGCAACAGCAAAAAGCGTTTTCTGGTTGGGGCTGAGAGTGCCAGTGAAAAGGAGGTGTTGCTCTTGACTGTATCACCCCTCCACCTAAAGGGAGACTCAGAACACCCTAAATGCCAGATGAGCCTCCTGCCACATATTCTAAAGAGTAAAGGATGCTAAATATGGGAGCAAGTCAACCATAAGGCTACTTCCTACACAATAGGGCTCAATGCAGCCTAACCCAACAAGTTTTTGATATAAGTCCTCCAATAGGCAATCAACCACTAGGTCACAGAACACCTGGAGAGCTCCAACTTTCCGGACAATTCTCAATCTGGATATCTCACCAACCACAGCTCTGAAAATGGCCTGAGGCCGAGGGAAACCGCAGGGTCCAATTCAGGTCCAGTTGTAACTGGTCAGGATGGTACCTACAGGAAAAGGCCTCTTGTATCCCCGTAGCTTGAACAGGTGGTCAGCCTTATGATCCTTTGAGTCTACGTTATTGTCCTGGGTACAAAGTGGAATAGATCCAGTCCTTCAGGGCTTCTCTGAGGTCAAAGACATACGGCCCAGTTGTCTGAGTTATCTTCCAAAGGTCCAAGAAACCTTCTGAAGTGTGTGCCTGGAGGTGCCACATTTATGCCTGGGACTAGCTGGTGGGTGTGAATAACATTTGGCCATGTATAAACCAATAGGGTGAAAGTTTTCAGGGCCGACCTTACACAATCTGGGAATTTTCAAGATGGTGTATGTCTTTAGCCACACTAAACGTGGGCGGTGGGGGTGATTGTATAATGGTGTCTAACCACATCTATCACTAAAATCCAGCAATCTTTCAGCCAAACCGAGTTTGATCATAGAACCAGATCTCAGTAAACTGAGATTGGGTGCCCTGCAAACAAGGATGCAGATGTGGCGTGTGGTCCCAAAAGCTGATAAACTGTATATAAATGCTCTTGAAATCTTAGTCACGTCTCCATCTGCAAATCAGGGAACAGCGGAGTGAGCTTCTAGAGATCATGGTAAATAATATCTCCACACTCAGGTATAGTACCAGACTGGGAGGCTCAAAATCAATGGTCATTTCTCAGCTGGCTTGTCACTTTGGAAGTTTTATTGAGCTTGACAGATCATGACTCAAGTGATTCATGTTCCTGAAAGGTACAATGGAAAGGTAGACTGGTGTTCTCTTAATTCAAGTGATAAAAAGCAGATGGCGACTCCAACTCTTGATTTTTGTTTCTCCAGAATAGGAGTTTTAGAGCAGAGTTCCATTGACTTTTCTTTTTTTTTTGCAGATGCATGGAAAACTAGGTTTACAATCTTTAGCAGCAAGAGTCTGGATATACAGATGGTACAGACAGATGCCTTCCTCCAGCACTGAACTCAAGATCTGCTGAATACCTTTCTGTAATTCTCCAAGATTTTGAGAACTTTCACTAAGCTGTATGCCAAAGAAAACCAGTAATGCTTGAACCAATCAGTTGTAGTTTCACGTGTTGCTATTTTTCCTGGATGATGTCCATTGTCTTTATTCCAGACTCAATTAACCGAATAAGAGAGGAGACACACCCACTACAGATGCAGGGTTACTACAATTGGCAGCATATTTAAAAATGAGGTTGCAGTCTTCATCCAAGAGCTATTGGCTCGTAGAAACAGGAATGCCTTTGCTTCAGATTGGTCCAGCTATTCTGAATGGCACAGCAGAAGACAGCCTTTGGATCCCTTACAAGTAAACTTGAGAAACATTAAAGTGTTTTTTCAGTTTTTACTACACATAGAAGGTTGTTTGAGCTGCACTATCAGTTTCACCCAATCAACATCTGGTTGAGGTTAACCTATTGACGGACCTCATTGAGCTCAGCCGACTTTAACTAACTTGTGGAATGGTGAGGAGTTCCTTTCATGAAAGAAATTAATTTTGCTATGTCCATTAAATGTGTGTAATAGTAATTGGCCTTCTTGATGTCAAGGTTGGCATTCAGGAAGGTCTACTGTCTGACAGGTCATGAAATGTCTTGAATGTGTCCTTCAGGTGAAGGAGCATGTTTTGTCCATGTGGGAAGGCACTAAAACTTCTCTTTAAGCCACAAGGGTCTGCTATGTGTGACAGACAATTTAATGACTTATCTGGGCAGTACGGTAGCCATTAGGTCTCATGATTCAGATGTTTTTTAGGTAAGTTCCATGGATTGGTCTCTCCTGTTTCATTAAATCAATGGCTCAAGCTCATACCTCCAGGGGCAGACATGGATTCGCCAGTTTCTGGAGCTCAATTCTTGGGTCAGCAGTTTGGCTTTTGGCTGTAAGAGCACAGGATGGCATTTAAAAGACTGATTTTGCCTTAAAAATGCACATTATTCAAGTTTCAGTTGAGTGCCTTGAAATAGGGGAAGGGATCCACGTCTTCCTGTTGTAGGATCTCCTCTAATGCACTCAGATTGTTTTTTTTTCTTTGTTTTCTCTAGAGTGATGCTGAAGGGAAGAGAATTCAAGTCAGTCAAGTCATAACATTTATATAGCGCACTACATACCCAGAGGGTTTGATGAGGAGATGAGGAGATTGAAGAAAATGAAGCTTCAGCTTGACAGAGGTTCTAAAATGGATGCTGACAGAGGTTCTGAAATGGATGCCGGCAGAGGTTCTGAAATGGATGCTGACAGAGGTTCAGAAATGGATGCTGACAGATGGCGTTAGTTCAAAATTATCACGTTCAGTAAGTCCCTGGAGCAAAAACGAAGATGACGCCTGTAAAGGAGGTTGGTTGCGGGCTCTATGGATTCAGTTTTCTTGGAGGTTAATGGGAGGTGTTGTTCAATTATGAACACTTCTTTTTCCAGGTTTTGCTGAGGTTGGATTACTGGCTGCATTTGAAGGTAACTTAATATTATGCTGCGTGTCAGTGTCATCATTTTTACAAATTTGCTTTAATTAAGATTTATATATTTTGTCACAAAAAGTTTGCTTGAAGACGTGCACTTGGTGTACATTTTGCTTAAATAGTCTAGTGTGCTGAACGACTCCAGTCTGTTTAAGCATAGAAACTAATAACCTAACTGCCCTTACATCCCGCTGGGTATATGCACTATGTCGGGTCCACCAAGCATAACATTATGCAGTGTGAATAGACTTGAGAGAATTTCTGCACTTTCCAAGAAGCATTCTCAGCCAAAGACTTGCTAATGAAGCACTGAATTATATGTTTCACTGATGTGCATGTAGATATCACAGAGCAGGAAAACACTACTTCAGGGAAAATTCTGGAGTGGATAGTTTTCCGTCTCAGTTATTGCAGCTTTTCGGATAAAATATGTTCCTTTTTTTGGTAGAAATACAAGTTTAGTATGTTTCTCTCTGCAAGGAACACCGTTGCAAGGGAATAAAGTAAAAGGAAATAAACCCAGTCTTTCTTCATACAGTTTTTCTACCCACATAATTTGGCCACTTTAACGCGCCCATGGATATTTTGTCTGTAAAGGCCACTGAAGCCAGAGGAAATTACATAATTTGTCCACCAGCATCCAACATGGCCCTCATTTAAAGGAGGTCAGGTGGGCAACAAGGGTGTTAAATGTGCAGTACACGAATTACCACATGATTAACACACATTTTTCCCTTTTTTTTTAAATGTGGTAAGACCACGTTTGTGGAGAGGTGTGGTGCAGCGGCCATGGCAGCTGACTTCGGAGCATGGGGTTCACGGTTCAATCGCCGGCTCCGGAGGCAGCTCAGCTCAGCACCATGTGACTCTGGGCAATAGCTCACTTAATTGCCACAATGGCCCCCATCGCCTTGAGACTCGTAAGGAAGAGTAGTTCGCGCTTTACAAATACGATTTACATTTACGTTAGGAATTGTAAACAAATTAGGGGTGGGTGGAATTTGCGTAGTCGCGCTACGCAAAGCTCCGCAAAACGGTAAAAAAATCTCTGAGAGCACGCAAAAGTTCTGCGATCAAGGGAAATTGCTTTCTCCGCGTGTTCGCGATGATTTTCTCCTGTTCGCGAACGCGGGTTGCTAGCTCGGGGAGAAATATCTCATGAATACGTATGTTGACAGCGACGCGGATTGCGGAATTTGGGTAATTTTGCGGTCCACGGTGAACACGGAATTGCCAAAAATTCTGCGAGCGGAACTGAATTTACCGCCGCGGCCTAAACAAGAAAACAAGTGTAATTACCACCAATAAAAAGTGGATTTTAAGTTTGCACTTTAAGTTCAGAAAAAAAAAGGTTTAGCAACAGCTTATTCCCAATTTATACTAAATTAATGTCAGGGTGCAATAATGTAATTACAGATCCGTGATATTAGCAGAACGTTTGGGATCTTCTCTAATAGAGGGCCTACTGGTAAGTGGTTTGTCTTTTCTTCAAATTTCTGGTTTATTAGAAAAACATGTCTGTTTTTTAGTGAAGTGTTTTTATACTTTAGACACGGGCCTCACAGCCATCCAGCAGACCCAGTGGTTTACGTAAAACCTAGAATATTGCTCTGGTGGGGATACAAGCCGGCCCTTCAGCAAGGAGCAGATGCACGTGTAATTGGACCCATCCCAAAGGGCAGAAGGCAATCACAGGCTCCCGAAAGCGCGTTGTTCGACCTAAGGAACAAATCGAGCACTGGCTCAGAGCCAGGTTTCAATTACACTTGCCAGCCTTTCAGCACGAGCAATTACATAATTTTATTGGACATTAAGTGCTCTTGAAAGGTGCCGGACTGACAGCTCTGAAATCGTTAGTAATGCATTGGTGCAACGAAAGCAGGCAGGACTAGTGCAGGCAGTGTGGTGCAAAAAACCTCTAGATTCCAATCTGTTCTAAAAAGGAATACATATTGTACACCTTTTGCTGGAGTACTCCAAAAACTCATATTGTGGGACTTTGTCCCTATGGTAGTGAGAAAATCATGCGCGGGTCCAAGCTAGATTAATGACCTGTCACCGCTTCAAACCTCAACATCATGTAAGTAAACCCACACGTTTTAACCTGTTTGCCTCGCCCGCCATTTATCTTAGTTACACTCTTAACCACACACCTCTGTATCACCTTCCAGCAACCAATCCGACCACAGAAACACACTGCATTTATTGAAACTCGTAACAGGGTAGGTATCGATTATTCTGTACTTAACACAGGGGCGGCCTTAGGCATGTGCAAGCTGTGCACCTGCACTGGGCCACCAAACCACAGGGGCCACCACGCCAATAAATATCCTTAATATGATAATCCTCTGAGGGTGGATACATATTTGTGTGGCAGTCCCTGGCAGGGCTCCGGCTCTGTTCCACTTCCGAACACCCTGACCGCCCCTCTTCACTGGCCTCCGCGCTCCGCCCCGACCCCTTCTTCCGGGGCCTCCTACCTTCGCTCCCTGCCCAGGGCCGCCATGAGCCTAGAGCCGCCCCTGTTTAACATATACACTAGATTTGACACGGAAATAATAACATGCCTTACACTCATTGACGAAAAACATCACAGAAACAGAGAATACGTTGAATTATCAGCACTGTAAAAGTATGGTGGTTGATTAGCCAGAAACAGTCGGAGTAATCAAATAATAACATGTTCTGAAGACTAATGAGAAGTTTGGCATTTCTATTGACTTCAATTGCAGAGTGTTTTCACAAACTCGACCGAGATGCAAATCAATGTGGAGAAGGGTTGCAATCATGAATCTTTCACTATAAGTCCCTAACCTCCCTAAGAGGTTATTAATGGAAACGATTTTGTTTTAATGGTTTTTAGAATTAGTTTACATATTGCTACTTTTAAAAATTCATATGAGTAGGCCACATTTAAGATTGTTCATTTGTTTATATAATAATTACTGACAAAACTAATATTATTTCTTAATTTGAAACGATTGGTTTACTTTCTTATGGTTTGAATAGTTATTAACGAGTTGATTCGCTAAAAGAAGAGGATTTAAATGCATTGAAATTTTCCTGCCACAGCTGCATTATTTCATGCCCTAGCGAAATTAACTTTGACATGTTTCTTTCAAATGTTGCTTTAACTGAACTGGCGGGAACTGATCCTTGGACTGTAAACATGAAGGGTTTCTTTTAGTAACTAACCTGTGAGGATGGAAAGACTGGTTTCTCTAGCTTGGGAAACAATGCTGGAGTAGCAAATGGTACCTGAGAAATGGAAGATGATCGCACAATGGACAGACAACTGTGATCCTATCGCTCATATCTCAACTGCATCAGCTATACTATAAAGATGATCTGTGTTCAGAAGAAATTTTCAAACAGATATTTTGACGGGCTCACTGCGAAAGGTGAAGTGGAGAAAAAGTTTCCACTGCATCAAATCTTTGGTAGCAGATCTATGGTTTGGTCTAGTGAAGTGACAGTTTTGGTTGCCAAAATAGATATCCGTGTCCAAGGCCAAAAAAGTTCAAGAGTTCATGTTTCAGCAAAAGAAGTGATGGCAAACTGACAGAATCTCGACGACTAATAGCAGCAAAGAAGTGTGAGTATTAACCCCTCCCATGCTCGTGACGGAACCGTTCTGTCACGAGCCTCGGGTGGGCTGTGCTGGTGACGGAACGGATCGGTCACGGCCCGCTCGCCGCGCCTGCGCGGCGCGAATTCCGCGCCTGCGCTGACGTTCTGAAGCGCGGGCGGGGCCGTGACGGAACCGTTCCATCACAAGCACAGCTCACTCGCGTGCCGTGACGGAGCGGTTCAGTCACGAGCACGGGACCGCCGCGCGGCCCCACCTCCCCCTTAGCACTGCGGCGGAATAGCCGCCGCAGTGAAGGGGTTAATAGGAATGCGAGTTGCAATTGCTTTGGCTTAAAGATTGTGTTTTTTTTGTTTTTTTAAATGGATGTGTTGTTGAGAAAAGTGAGAAATGGTTTAAGTCCATATGGTTAAAGTCCATGTGTGACTGTGGTGCTTGATGCAAAACAATTGAAATTGTAAACAGGTCTGTAGTGTCCTAAGATCTCAAGATATTTACCTACATGGTAGTCTCAGTGTGGAAGACACTGAGTGAGTTGTCTGCCGTTTGTGGTGTTTGTCATGAGACGTCTTCTGCAGCATCTTATGGTAAAGGGTTCTCTAATGTGTGTTAGTGGTAAACGGTTAGATTAGTTGATCTCAGGTGCACAAGGAATATCTATCATTTAGGGCGAAATCATGCTGGTCGAGATTTAATTTGAAGAGAATGATTAAAGAAAGTTTAGTTACCTGGTGAGAATGAATTTCCTTTAGTGGAGCAGACAGGTTTAATTGTAGCTTGCATGGTATTCTTTTTGCTTAGAGAAACTGCGGCAAAGAAGATTGTAAAGGACGGTGAGCTGCTGCGAGGAGTGAGATTGATGTCACAGTGTTTCGCCCAGTGATTGGTCAGTTTGTGTAAAGCAGCGCTGATGTGGGTTGATAACGTCATAGAAGGTCGCACTAACATTGGTTGAGATTATCGAACTAGAGGATTGTGGGAGAATTTTGTTTCCTGGATTTTACGGAAGTTCATTTGTGAAATCCGAAATTGAATTTAAAAAAATCAAAATTCAAAGCCTTACGCAAATTAATCAAGGAAGATGAGACAATACTCCCAGAGTAGGAGTAGAGGCATCACCTGATGGTACGCCAGGATACATTGTATCCATGTCTTTGTCTTGACTATTTGCACAAACTAACAGGAGAAGATAAGGTACTACATTTTCCTCATATTGAGACATTTAATTTGGGAATCACTTAGAACTTAAGGAGGAATTATATCAATTGTGAATACCTCCTAGAGCTGCCCAATTCGAGTCATTGAATACTTGGGAACACATAGCAGATAAGAAACAGAAATTAAAATACCAAGGAAACACAGAATAACACTAGGTCAATATGCAAAAGTTAGATGGGATGCACAACTGAAAGCATGAAGGACAGATGTTATACAGGGAACTAGAATGTATCCAATGCTATCCATTGAAGGGGATGTTAAGGGAAAAAGAAAAGAAAAGAGGAAACACAGAGACAGAAAAGAGTGATCCTGGAAAGGAAGGAGAAGAGAGAGACATAGATGACAAACTTTTGAATGATTTGTTAATGAATCGTCCGTTACAATATAATGAATCCCAGAATGCAGATGTGTCAAGTAGTACTACAGTTGAAAATCCAAATGCCCCTGTAATAGTTGAAATACCAACCGAGCCAGTACTTGTTACTCCTGTAAAAGGGAAAACAGAAATAACAGCTCCAGGTAATCTGATTGAATCAAATACTGCAGATGCATTGACAGTTCCTGTCATTACTTGACCTGTTGTACCACTTTATACATTTGGATTACAGGTAAAAACTGTACATAATTTGACTGTACCTACTGGAATAAATATTGTACATATTAAAAATGACGAGATCTGTGGTTCAGACACATATGGTCCTGGCTCGAAGTACTACTACATGTACCAAGAGTACCGGTCATATCCCAAATCAGACACTATCTGACCCGACAAATGGAATGATTCAGAGGTTTACACCGTTCTATGCCCATGGAATGAGTGGACCTCCTGAGACGAGTTACCATCTTCCTGAAATGATTGTATCAAGGTGAAGGGCAGTTCCTGATACCTGTGCATTTAATGTGCAACCTGGAACTATTGGAAATGTGACCAATAGAGATATGATTTTAAATATCATGAGAGAACAATCAGGATTTACTCTTGAGGAACTCGATGTGTGCCTTTAAGGATATAGTACCCCAAAGAATAATCCGAGAGCAGAGACTGTTTCAGTTTCAGCTCCAGTTTAAAATATGAATCCAGTTCCTGCTTTACTTTCAGTGCCAGGTTCCGCTCCAGTTACAATTCCAAGAGGGGAAAATGTATTAGATGTAAGTAGGCTAAAAGTAGAATTAGAATAAAAGTTTCAGGGAAATCTTAGTCCATCACAATTAGACACCTACCAGTAAGAGGAACCATTGTTTCGCTGCAAAGATATTATCAAACAGGCTAGATTGACACGTGAGGTGTATTGAGTTGGCTCAGAAACAGAAATTGATATTCAGAAATCCAAGGTTTTACAAAGAAATTACAGATTAGATTTCAAGGACCAAGATTTTGTAAACAGGAGCCCAGCTAGAAAGAAATTGCAGATTAGGGAATTAATGACACTGATCAAGAAATGGAATGAGACAGAGAAATGGAAGGAAGATGGTTGAAAAAGAAAGAAGTAAATAAAGTCAGAGTGCAGACACCTTCAATGGTGATTGATGGAGGGAATGGAGAAATACAGATAATTTCTATGAGATAAGTACCAGGTGGAGGTTATGTACATGAGCCTTGAACGAGACCTGATATTTTGTCATTTACATATGAATTTCCGAAACTGAAAGAGAATCCAGTTGAATGGTTTAGACAGAAGGAAAGATTTGTGAACAGTTCAAAGGTTTGGTGGATTGACTTGAATACCCTGTTTAACATTGTAGTTCATGGAGATTTGTGGGCCAAATGTAAATGTTCTGTGAATTGGCCCAAAACAGAACCAGAAAGAGATCCTAGAACAGGCACACCATCTTCAGTGATAATAAAGAAATACCAACAGTTGATAAATCACTTGAAAACAAATGTTTTTCCTAAATAGATTGATTGGCATCACATAGAAAGAACAACCCAAGAGCTTAAGGAATGAGTTGATGCCTATTGTGAGAGATTAGTACAATACAGTGGAATGGGAAACGTGGCAGACAAAGCTATGGAACATTTTGTATTAGGTTCATGAATGGTTTGAGAGCGGAGATCGCATCTATGATTCACCAGCAATTAATCTGTTGTCAGAACAAGCCGCTCAATGAGATCTTATGATAAGCCAAATACTGCGTAAATGAGATTGGCATGAAACAAAAAGTTGAAGGAAAAGTTAATGGTTGCTCAAATAAGTGTGATTAACAAAGGCCAGACTCAGTCAAGTTTTGAAAATGCAGTTCCAGTACAGGGAGGACATATTTGGGCTGCAATGATGCAGGGTGCTAATGGTTTTCAGCACCAGAATTTCCAGACATGAGGTAGAGGTTGTGGTGTTCTAGTAGATCTTAGAATGGGTATTTATGTGCCAGCTTGAAAAAAAAACAATTCCATTTCATGAGATAACATAGTTCAGACACAACAGACACAAAGACAGAGAAATCAAAATCCTAATGCTTCCCAATCAATGCAGATACCACAAGCCCTGATGCCTCGGCAGAATGTTCAGGTACAAAGATGCAATACAAATCAGAATCATCAATTGAATAGAAATGCTTTCCAATATCAGAATGCAGCACAACAGTACTTAATTTAGACACATGATTTTGTTCCAGACACATTGGCACGCCTGTGCCTGAGGGGTGGGGTGGGGGGGGGGGGAGATACGCGAGTGTTTGATTGATTCAGATGCTCCGTCCATCGCCACCCCCTTTTCTTGGCAGAGAGCATCCAATATATAGGAGTTACAAATAAAACCTTGTCCACCCCAATTTCTGAAGCAGTTCCTGTTATATCAGGTTCTTTGAGGATCGACATCGATTTGTGGTGCGTGATTTAAGTCCAGTGAATCTGCTTGGACGTAATCTGCTATGTAAACTAAATTGTTCCACCTATTACACCAAGAGAAATCAAATTTCAACAAGTTATGAAGATTTTGTTTTCAAATCGGCACAACAAAAATTCTGAAATGGGAATGTTCCCCTCCTGACAAAAGAATGTCTACCCATTGAATGGAGAGCCACTGTGTTACCTAAAGTTGGGGACTTTATAGATATAGATGTTGGACTAGTCAAATGTGTTGAGCCAGTCTGAATCACCATAAATATTAATTAATCACAGTTCCATTTCCAGTCAATGGCAACAGAGTGGATGGATTCAAAACCGCGCATCTTTTAAGTCACATTCTCAGCGCCCAAAGGAATTTGCTCATATTTTGTAAGACAACTATTCATCAGATACTGTGTTCAAGTACAAGTTAATAGTATCTCCACTGAATGGGGTACAAATAGAGTTAATAGATGTCCCATTACTATACTTTCACAATGCTCAAGACACATGCAGATGTAACTGATTTGAAACATCCTGGTAATGCTGCGGCTACAGGATCAAGACTCATTGAAAAAATAGGCTATGGGCGTGCGACTGCTTCCATGCATTTGTTTTAACACCGAAAGAGCACAGCCTTCTCTTTCACTGCGAAATGACACAAAGCACTTGTAATCAGGCATTCCCAGAGCTGTGTCCTGCAAAAGTATTGTTTCAGCTCAGTGAAGGCAGTCATACAACTGTCATCCTAGGGTACCGTTCGGACACTTCTTTGTGTGTCAACCTCTGAAGAGGTTTTGCTGTTAGTGAGGAATTCAGAATCCTCTGGACACAATAGGCCACCATTCACAAGAACATGCGACTTCCTTTTGGGTAGTTAGTGGACTCACGTTAAGAATCACTGTGATTCTTCCTCATGACACTTTCCTTGCTCCTTTCTCAATGTGGTGTCCTAAGTACAGGACTTCAGTTTGGCAAAACTGTATTGTAGTCAGGGATTACTTTGTCTGTTTTCTAGAAGATGATTCAAAAGAGCAATAGTGTCAATTCTACAAGCCTCCTAAGTATTTGACGCCACCAATAGGTCGTCAGTATATTGCACTAGCACTGAATGATATGGCTTTAGCAAAGACTCAAGATTCTTTTTAAGGATCTGATTAAAAAACGAGGAGCTTTCTGTATACCCTTGTTGATCTCGGCACCATGCCAAAACATGATTGACGAAGTGGAAATCATAAAGAAACAGACTATCCTCATGAAGAGGAATAGAAAAGATGGCTTGACACAGATTGATGATTGATCAGCTTCAAGTAGAATTTGAAGTAGTACCTCAGCTGGATTTGATATCACAGGACAGCAAGGGACAACAATGGTGTTTATTTTCCTCAAATCTTTCACAATGTGAGAATTATATGGATTCCCAGTATCTCCATCAAGACGTGGAACTCTTTGTAGTGGGAGATTCTGTTAAAAGTAAACTTTTCAGAAAAGAGACCGCAACCAACTCCATTTTGAGGGCAGACAGCTCACATCCAGCATCAGTTATCAAGGGCATACCATATGGCGAAATGGTTAGAATCAGGAGAAATTGCAGTGATGGAGATTTTAAAGTTGAAATCAATAAGCTTTGTCATAGGCTAAAAAATCGGGGCTACTCCAAGAAATTGCTGGATTCTGCATGTAAGAAAGTAGGTCAGATAAAAAGACATGCAACATTGACACCTAAACCCAAAGATAAAGAGCCAAAGAGGCCAGTGGCATTTGTAACAACTTACAATACTGACAAAGACAAAATTTTCAGGATCCTTAAAAAGAACTGGCATTTACTAATGGGTGTACCAGGTCTTTTGGGACAAATTGGAGAAATTCCCAAAGTAGTGTATAGACGTAGCCCCAATATAAGCAATCTCATCACTAGAAACTATATTCAACCCACTAAACAAGCTAGACCAAACTGGATGCCTGTCAACCCCTAACGGATTTTTCACATGTGTGGGATGTAACATGTGTCCTTGGGGTCTGAACAAGACTAAGTAATTTCAATATAACAGTATACGAACGTATCAGATCAAACAGTTCATTAACTGTAACAGTACAGGAGTGGTATATGCATTGATTTGTGCATGCAACAAAATATACATTGGGAGCCCTAAGAGAGCTCTCAAGATTCGCATGCAAGAACACAGAAGGGCTATTCTTAACGAAGATTCCAAAATCGCCTATCTTTGTTCACATAAAAAGATGTCATGAAGGACAGAAAGACTAAGTTTCATGGTCCCCAAAAAATAGAACCCAGTGTGAGAGGGGGAGACTGGGAACTTCAAATCAGGAAAGAGGAAGCAAGATGGATAAGTCGCTGTAGAACCATAAAAGATGGGCTAAATAGTGATTCAGAAATGCATCACTTTCTGTAAGATCACCCCCACAGTGAATATAGTAAATATTGGTATAATGGCGATCTCTGTTTTTATCATATATTGACTTTGCTCATGCTCATGCATCCAACCTTAATTGCTAGAAATAGGATGGGTTTCACTGTAACAACAATAGGTAGAAGAAACGCATTGAATGTTCAATAAGATTTGGTCTTTTAATAACAATGATCAATTGTTAGTCGCTTTAATTTACGAATTATAAAGATTACGTTTTAAATAATTGCTTTCGCAATATATGCCTGGTTGGCTAACATTACTTACTAATGACATATCTAAAAGAAATAATAATTTGTTTTTATCGACTAAATAGCGATTTAAAAAATGACAATATTAGAACACAATAAGTGTTTGGAACGATCAAATAGCGACTGAAATTATAAACCTATATGCGAATGTGGGTGCATGTATACAAACACCAACGAGTATCGGGATATGTAAGTTAGGTTACCCCCTATTTGGGTACGATAATTTTTGTTCATACAATAATATTTGGCCAACACACGCAAGACGAGTTGAATTTATCGTGGCCGATTTTTTACAAAACCGGAAACACTATATTGGTTTCCGCGGAAGTCGTAGTGCGATCTGTATTAAAGCTTTACAGACCTTAATAGACATGCGGACCTGGTTGGGAACAGAGGCGCATTAATAGAGCCGGCCTTGGCGCGAATCGTGTAAGGCTCCGACTGGCCAATGTTACACTCTAATCTACGTTTACCCTTCACAGCACAGGATCGAATCTAATCACAATTAATTTATATGCACTTGTTGGTGCATACCTGTAAACACCAGCAAGGATCGGGAAATTGTCAGTTAGGTTATCTTTAATTTGTGTTTGGTTAAACTACTGTTCGTACAACAGATTGGCCAATACATATAAGACTAGTTGAGCCAATCGTACTTAGTTTTTCACAAACCGGAAATACTACCCAGGTTTCCGCTCAAGACTTAGCGGGACCTGTATTAAAGCTATACAGACGCAAATAGGTATGCGGACTTTGTAGGGAACATAGGCGAAACAATAGAGCCGGCATTCTGGCGCGAATCTAGTAAGGTTCTAATTGGTCTGTGACACACTTAAATAACGTTAACCATCGACAGAGAATTGTCGACTTTTTACCAGGCGAGTCGTCGAAGGAAGCGGATGCGGGAGAAGCCGATCTTTACAGACGGAGGTAGGCATATATTAGATTCCTTCTAGAGAAGGCCCATAGTTTGTTAAAAGATACGTGATCTGTTTTTACCACTAGGGGACCAGCAATTAAGATTTGTTTCACGTCTTTCCTGTCCTAGAACTGCCCTTTTGAAATCGAATCGTAAACTAGGATAATTCTCAAGGCAAAGAGACTGAACAATCAGCGTTGGATGGGAATTGAATGGTAGGATTTGTTGTTTTTTATGGGTCCCCTGAATTAACATAGTTATCTACGTACCAGGTAGCGATGCTATGCTATCACTTAACAAAACTAGGTCACTGTACTGACTTAGACTGTAATACTGGTTATATATATATATATATATATATATATATATATATATATATATATATATATAACACAATAAAATTATAAGACAGATATTTTCCTCCGTTTAGATTATTGGACGCAAGAAATTACAGGCTATTACCGCTGAAGACTTCTCAAACCGCATTCGTGTAAACAACTTGATCGCAATGGAAGATTTTCCTCATTTATAATTTTTATCTAATCTAGGTGAGCATATATAATTTTTGTTAATCATTTTCTAATTACCTTATTGCATTCAAACAGGGGCTAACACATAACTAATTAGGTATACATAGGAATCAAATTAATTAATTCTTCTTCATGGTACAAAACCTTGGGAAAAAGTGTCTAGTAGATATACTTTTACCACATGTAAGAGTAGTAGTTCTGTCGAAATTTCTCAATGGAATGGTGTTATTTTTGATTAGCATGTCATATAGGCAGGCATTGTTTTAGTACTTGCTTAGATTGTTATATAGGTAGAACGAAGAAAACCTCATGTCAGTGAATTATTGAGTATAAAAATGATGTTATCTTATAGTATTTTGATCATCTAGCAAACTGGCTGTAATGGACTAAAATTCCCTCTTATTTCTTGAGGCTTTGTAGAGAAATGATATTAGGAGTAAAATTGACTCATGTTTTAATTAATGGCCAGTTAAAGATTTTTTTCTTTTTTCTTTTTACTTTCTACAGCCCTGATGATGTCCCTGTGAGGACGAAATGCGTAGGCTGTATGGGAATATATTTGATCATCAATTGAATTGGCTGTATTGGAACATCTATTGTTTTGAAGTATCTTGAAGTGAAAAAGAAAAAGAAAAATCGAAAAGAAGAAGCAAAGCCTGCTTTAAGAGTTTCTTTTGAATATGAACTTTGTCGACACATGACTTTTGAAAAGATATTTTTCTAAATACTTGATACTCGTTGGTACTGTATATAAATCTCCATCAAGATCCCTTGCTTAATCATTGAGTCGATCACAGGAGTAATTCCGTCAATAGTGTCTGGAGCCAAATTGTATTGTGGCATTCTCTGATATTCATAATTGTTTGGATGTGACTTAATTATGTACCAAGCCCCGTCCTGATATCCAGGATTAACCATTGCCTTAATCTGATCATGTGTTTGTTGACAGCTCTTGTTTGAGAGACAGTGAATACATTTTTAGCTGCTTATGCAGTTTGCACAGTTTCTGGTGTTGTAGAAGCATCATGGTTGCAAGAAATGTATTCAGCTCAGGTTGCTGAGCTGATCGCGCTAAAGAGAGCTCGCAGCATTTATGAACAGGTTAGAGTTACAATATTCACAGATAGTCAGTACGGCTTTGGAGTCATGCGTGACTTTGGGCAATTGTGGTCACAACTTGGGTATATGGCTTCCTCCGGATTGCCAATACGAAAAAACAAATAAATATGCTGAAAAGATTGCCAAGTATTGAGCATTAAATGTGCATAAATGTAATGAGGATCTATTGAACAAACCATCAGACATCAAAAATAAAAATATGTTGTTAACAGCATTAGGCACTTGGGATAAGGTCAGTAAGTTACAAGAGTAAGTGACAGAAGCAGAACAACAATGTAGGGTGCAAGCAGGATGTACAAAAATGGAAGACAAAGTTTGGGTTTACTCTGATGGCAGTATTATCTGATAGGTTGTTGTCACCTATGGCTAGACATTATCATGGTCCTGCACAGGCAGGAAGAGATGCAATGATGCGCCTCGTTCGACAGGGGTGGTTCAATGTGGTTCAATCCCAGATTCGGAATGACTGCTGAAACCTTGTGCTACTGCTGCGTGGTAGGCCAACAACACAACACAGGGAAAAAACACAACTTTTAATGAGCCATATAGGAAAATTCGCAGGTCCTTTTAACTGGATGCAAATGGATTTTATTGAAATGCCTCTTTGCAACAGAATAAGATATGTACTGATCAATGTATGCAGACTTTTTTGAGGCAGCCACACAACTGATCTGGAGGACTGCTTTGAAGCCCCAGAGTCCATGTGGTTAACGTCTGCTTCCAGCCTTTCCTGCACTATTCTCTCAAGTGCTGGTGGGGTAGCAGTCCTCCTCTTCTTTCTTTCAGCAGCAGGGAAAATCCGCACAGACTGATCTTGTGCACAGGAGTGTAACTGGGAAGGAGCTCATTAGTGTGCTAGTGACCTGTGGAGATCACACTTTATGGGAATCTCAGGAAGGCGGACAGGTTCCTTGGATATGGCGACGATGGGTGGCCTCTTAGATCATCTCTAAGGTGACAATCTTTTATAGGAGATGCACGATGAGTCCAAAGATTGTGTGGGTCCCTCAGGGGACCTACAGCCATGCAGCCCCCCCCCAGGGGATATCCAACAAATCCTCCATTGGATTAACTTGCTGCTATGGGCTCTCCTGGGTCAATGTGCTTTCAAAAGCAGTGCAAACCAGTGTCTAAGCAAAATTCAGATATCTCGAACCTTTTAGGCCAATTATGATGCGGTTTGATTTTCCTTGCAAATGGTGAGGAGCTCCAGCCACCAAGAGGACTCCTTTTAGCACCTCCTGATCTCTAAACTTTAGAGATGCTTTTCTGATGCTCTATAGAATGATTGCAAGAGCACGTGGGTACTGCTACTTCCTTCTTCTCTGCATAAGTGGGCTTTAAGGCTCGGTCATTCCTTTAGTGGATTCCTGACCTGGGATCTTCTACAGCAGCACCCAAGGTCCAGCAGGCAGATACATTCACTGGTTGCTCTCCCCAAGCACCTTAGGACTTCAACTACTTGCAGAGCACCTGTGATTACATCAGGAGTCTGGGGTACCCCCAGGGCACATCCAGCCAAGACCAGTGCTCATACGTCCAAGGGCTCACTCTTCCATCAGGGTTCCCTACAAATTTACCCTTTACTGTCCCCAAGAGGGCCAGTTGCACTGGAACTGGAATACGACAATGGTGCTGAAATAACATGCCCAGAGTTCTTCCACTCCAGACAGACGCCCATCTATTCTGTGGGTTGTCTTTCGTGTGCTTTTTGTCTCTTCCACAAAGGTAGTTTTTTGTGATGGGGTTAAAATGGAGGTGGAGAGTTACAGTACGTGAGAGTCCCTACCCAGTCCAGGGTTGCTACCTCACGCCACCACCCCAGCGGATACCTCCAAGGAGCAACCGCTTTGCTGCTCAGCCCACCATCATAGCACCATGAGGATTTTCAAATGACAATTTGAAGCACAGTTAAGAAAAACCTCCACTCTGAGCCAGACTTTCCCCAGCTAGAACTTGTTTATTTTCCCCATAAGACTTTGTCTACCATTTGAGCATTCTGCCAGACTTGTCAGAGAAAGGCCCATCATCACATTGTCAAGATTTCTTTAACATTCCTTTCCTCCCCCAGGAGAAGGATAAATTTTCCAAATTAGCCTATTGGTCTAAGTGAAGTTTGGAAGTGCCATTTGGCCAACAAAGTAATTAACTTGAAGAGTAAAGAAAAACGTGAATCCCATTATTGGTGACAGACCAAAATAAACCCAATTAAAAAAACAGAAATGGATGCATTTAAGACAAAATCAACACTCAGTGTGGACTGTAAATCAAAAGTTGAATTTTAGACACATTATATCGAAAGTGTAAAAGCAATCCACCTACAAGAAAAATAAGACATTTATTATTGAATGGAAATGAAAATGTATTTGGTGTAAATTCAAAGGTTTCAAAGGTCAATAAATGAACCTTTGTTCCACAATGTCCCGTTATTATGCAATAGTGTCTTTATGCTTGCATAGTGTGTTTGGAAATTATTTACTATGATAACAGACAGGACATCATTTTGAATATAAATTGAGAAATAATTGTGATACTGAAAAAAAACATTTCCGTGAGTGATATGAATTTTCAGGTGTGAAGCTTACGAAATTCTATCATCAGTATAAAAGGTTAACAAATCTATACTTGAGTTGAAAATGTTGCATGAAAGTTGATGTTTAATGCTACAAATTAAGCCTCGGTTACATTACCGTTATTGTTTGGGATGCGCCAAAGAAGATGGATGTGAAAAGGCTTAAGAGAAAATACTGTAAAATGCTCTCGAAGCAGCTGTCGTGTGTATTGATGGAGGGCGGCCACGCCTACAAGGTGGCAATCTTTTAAAGTTGATGAACAAAGGTGCCAAAGATTGTGCTGGTCCTCAAGTAGACCCACACCCGTTTATACTCCCCATCAGCATATAGTAAGTACACACATAGAAAATGGCATTGCCTTATTTCCTTAAAAAGGGAATGGCATCACTTAAATAGGTTAAAGATACCTGAATAAATATTTTATACACTCAAATAGTAAGTCTCTGGGCACCTATTTCTACTTTTAAAAGCCCAAGCTTCTAGGAAAGTTTTCCCTGAAATAAATGAAAGCCAATCCCCAGCAATAACTGCATTTACTCTAAAGAACCACGCTGAGATATTTAGGAAGCCGTCTGCAGATCCTCAGGAAGAGACACAGATATAAACAACTTATAGCATGTTCTTGCAATACAAAGAAGTACATCAGCTTAGCTGATGGTGCTCATTATTAAAAGACTTAACAAGAGAACTGTTGAGCTGTAAAATCTCCCCTTTATAACCACCATAGGGCCACGAATAGCTGGGTTTTAGTATGTTCATATGACAAGCATACAGAGTACAGAATCGAGGAACTTTCAAATAGAGAAAAGAACCTCTTTGTCATATGGCCTGGATACCCGTCACCCCCTCCCAACACAATCCCCAAGAATGGGAAGACGGATACAGTTCTTGAGCTTTTGGAAGGCGGGAGGGAGTTACCCTCCCGGCCGTATTTATTAAAATATGAAACAAAATTAAAACATTAAAATAACAGTTTCATATCATGTACAATTTCATTTATACATTACGATGTTTATTGGCTAACCTTAACATATCTCTAATACAAAGGTTCTCCTAGCCGATTCTAAAACATCCTGTAAATGCATTTCTCAAAATTCAAATTGTACATCCTAACATTACGGGCCAACGGCAAGGTCGTAACCGGTGTCAGATCCCTAATACCAGACTCCCCCCCCCTTACTTGTGAGGGGCGGGCGCACAGAGGACTGTACCTCTGTGCCAACTTCCAATTTCCCTTGTCTTAACGGGGGCCCATACTTACTCGACGCCATCTTGGTGGTCGTCCGAGGACTCGTGTGAGGTGTCTAGAAGGTAGCGTAGACCCCCCTCCCACCCCACACTGCTTACCACATCCGCCGTCGCGGATGTCCTGGCCCCGGGAAATTCCAAGGAGGGGACCCGTAGCCCCTCCTCCCCAGGGAGGGGTCTTGACCGCCTTCCCTTTCGGCGGTCCCATCCTTAGAAGGGTACCGCCTCCCCGTGTGAGGGGCCAATGGCCGCCTCCCCCCGGGCGCTCCCATCCATAATGGGTGGCGCCCCACCTCTAGGGATCTTCCAATTACTGCTCACCGATCATGACCTTACCGCCACAGGCCGGATAGTTGACCGGCTATCCGGACCCCCCACAAAAGCTCCTACTAAAGGTCATGGTTACGTAAACTCTTTAACCAAGCTAAGAAGTCTCCTATGAGCAAGACATTTCCCTCCCGGGACAAATGGACCCCATCCGCCAAATACATATGGTCCCCCCGGATACACCCGTGTGGAATACACTGCAATTTACCTGTACGGAACAACCTACTCAATTTGTTATTAACCTTCTTTACTGACTGGTTCAAAGCTGGCACAGAGAGGGCCCCCCGCCACACCTTCCGAGGAATCATGTGTGACCATGCGATTGTGCACCCCGAAACCCTTCTTGCCAACCAACTTACTGTGGACAAAATTAACTCGAGAAGCACTCGTCGACCAACGGTCACCAAATCATTGCCCCCAAGATGCACTATGATTACAGATGGCGGTGACCTCGTCCGCCCTAACAGTCCCTCAATGAAACTTTGAAACTGGTCAATACAGAGCCCGCCCCTTCCGTGGAAGGTCACCCTGTACCCGTATTCCCCAGCCACGTGAATCATGTCACCTGCCTCGAATACGTCTGCGGCGCACCTCACGTATGAGTGGCCAACGACCCACACCACTCTTTCCTCAGCCGGTGAACTTTGACCGCTGGTCCCCAGGTGTCGGGTCAACTGCACAGTCCGCCCCGCAAAGCCTGCTCGCGAAACTGTAAACCAAACAGAAAACAAGAAGCGTGAGTGCAAGACATTAACTTCACAACATGTGCAAACGCACATACCTTTTATAACAGTTTGAGGACCAACATCCCAACCGCTTTACTTTTTCAACACTCAGAACCCTGGCTGTAGCCTCTGTAGCAGCCCCTATCCGGAAGGAATGGGTCCCAAAATCGCCCGGGTTCAAGCCCGCTGCTGCGATTGCCATTGTTAGCACCCGCTGAAACTGAAACCTAGTCAGTGGGGTGGCGTCAGTGTGCCTCAGCAAGCTTCCCCCCCCAATGATGCCGCCCTCTGCGCTAAATACTCCTCAACGCATTTTACCGGGCACATGGGAGATCCCGGAATCCGCTGGACTACCACGCTGTCCCTGATCGCTCCCTGATCGGTCTTGGACCTGGCAATTGAGACTACCATTGTCTCCCCCTTAATTTGAATGTGTTCTCGACACAGACCTCCCCCCGTATCCTGCTTGTTCCTTGCTACCAGTTCGCTTACCCGCATAGCCCCATGGAATGCTAATGCAAAAGCGGCCCGGAATAGCACCGTCTCTGATTGAGATGAACATGTCGCAGGGAGTACGGACAGTAACAGGGACAACCTTTCTAAACCTATCGGGTGCCTCTCATCCACTCTACGACCCTCAAGGCGTTGCCACCCACGCAGCGCCTTTTGTACCAGAAAGGACGATGTGGGGTCCTGGATGCCATGAGCCCGTGCCATGAAAGAAATGGCGGCCCGGTGCCTATTGGCTGTAGCCACTGATTTGCCTGCCTGATGTAAAGATACCAGAAATTTCAGGACATACTCCTCCTGCCCCCAGTGCTCCCCCCTAGCTGAACCCAAAAAGGACCAATAGGAACGGAACGCCCCTTCATATGCCTTCCTTGTCCTGGGTGCTAGACTCTCTCCCACGAGGTTTTGTAATCCGGGGCACCGAGAGACCAGAGAGCTTCGGGAAATGGTGCCGCCAACGAGTCCGCTGAGGGCAGAAAACCCCGGAAGGCCTGCATATGGGAACGAGAGAGCGCATCAGCTGCCTGGTTTAGTACCCCTGGCACGTGTCTTGCCCTAAAGTGGACGTTTAGTCTCATACATAGCAGGACAATTTTCTTCAGTAATCTCAAAATCCATTTGCAGCGTGCTGCCTGACTATTGATACACTCAACCACGGTCATATTATCAGACCAGAACACCACAGAGCGATCACGAAACCCCTCTGGCCAAGTTTCCAAGGCCACCAGAATGGGGAACAGCTCCAGAAACCCAATGTTACCAGTGAGTCCATTATCGTGCCACCACTCAGGCCAGGTTCGTGCCGACCATTGATTGCCGAATATGGCGCCAAAACCTACACTCCCTGCCGAGTCGGTCCACAACCCCAGTTCTTCTGAGGAAACTGGTGGATTGGTCCACACAACACGACCGTTGAAATCCGCCAGAAATGCCAGCCATATGCACATATCCTGGCGAACCTCTGTTGACAGTCTTGTGCGGTGGTGCCCTTCCTTGAGGCCCACCATGGCTTGTGCGATAGAACGGGAAAAGGGGCGAGCCATCGGTATTACTCTCAGGGCAAAGTTAAGCTGACCCACAGCCTGTTGTAACTGATGGAGAGTTACTTTTCTCTCGCCGAGACATATTTTTAGCGAGGCCCTGAATTTCATCACCTTTTCTTTGGGCAAGCGGAAGCACCCCTCTACAGAATCGAGCTCAATTCCCAGAAACTCGAGTGTAGTAGATGGCCCTACCGTCTTACCGGGTGCCAGCGGCACGCCAAACTCCCCCATAAGATTACAGAATTCCCTCAAGGCCTGTGCACATTCTGTGTCCCCGGCTGCCCCCAGAAACAGAAAATCATCAAGATAATGCATAACATGTGTAAAGCCCGTGGCTCTAGTGAACGCCCATTGCAAAAAACTACTGAATTTCTCAAAATACGCACAAGAGATGGAGCAACCCATTGGCATACATTTATCCATGTAATAGCGTCCCTGAAACATAAAACCTAGGAGACGCTGATCATCTGGGTGTACCGGGAGCAACCGGAACGCTGACTCAATATCTGATTTAGCCATCAGCGCTCCGGGCCCTAGGCGATTCAAAATGGCGACGGCCTCATCAAAGGATGCGTACCGCACCGAACAAACTCCCGGGTCAATCGCATCGTTCACCAAAAGGCCCCTAGGAGCTGACAAATTATGTATTAACCTGAACTCCCCTGGGTCCTTTTTGGGGACCACTCCCAAAGGTGAACAAACAAAATTGCCAACTGGTGGTATGTCATATGGTCCAGCAACCCGACCTCGGGCCACTTCTTTCCCAATCTTTGCCTGCACCACCGCCGTATTCTGTTGAACCGATAGTTGGTTCTTACATTGTGCTTCCCCCCGAAAATCCCCCGCCGGGATGCGGAAACCATATGAGAAACCGTCTCGCAACACCCCGGCGGAGATATGATCAGGGTATTCGTTCAGCCAAGGGATCAGTGCCATGATATCAACCGGGGTAGGTAATGGCGGCCCTTGGTCTACTTTAGACCTGTTTGGCGCCTCCTCTACCTCCCGTATCACCAGTCTTGGCTCTGCACGTACTCTCGGGGTGCGAGGACTGTCCGCACACTGCACACTCATGCCTGAACCTGCAAGATCCCTGTGGCCTAGAACACTTGCCTCTGTTAAAGCTCCAGCAGACCCCTTTCTTACCCGAGTTGCCATTATTCTTTGTGTTCTGATCACTGCTTGTACCCGCCCGAAAGGGCGCCCCCAAAGAATGCGGGAAGGCTCAACCCCGTTTCCGCCTAAAGATGGCGACTTCGCCATGCTCGACCTCTCAATTTTTTGCCAGGAAATGGAGTCGAAACAATCCCACGTCAGGGATGAGTCGTGCTCCTTGGACTTACGAAATATGCTATCGTAACAACACCATTGATTGCCCCCGTACGATTCATAAAATTCCATGATACGTGTCTGATAAACGGCTAATTCCACCAATAATTCGGGCCTACGTTCCCCCATAATTGCAGTGAACATTCCAAACGCTCTGGCCCAATTGGCGATCGTTTCATCTACTCTGAAACCCGCCATCTTTGCGCGCCATACACTAGGATGCAAAAACTCTTTCTGGTTCTTTACATGCTCAATCTCATAGTGATCGGTCAACAAGGAAAACATGTTCACATATTTATCCGCCCAAATCCTTTCTTTCACATCAATCGGGATATGTTGAACGACTTTTTCCCTCCTTGAGGGTACCGATCCCTCCACCGCCATCGGCAATGGCTGCTTACCTGAACCGGTAGCTGTGACCGTTGTCGCTGCCGAACCAACGCCCGATACTGGTTGTTCCACGGGAACCTGCGGGGAAACAAGAGGACACTGTGCCTTCGCAGCATCTTTCGATTGCCGCAACTGCTTCATTATCGACCTGGCTTCTTCAGCCGTGGCCCCCTCATTCTCTCTGCCCAACCATGCCGCCAACTGGGCAGCCAGCTCAGGAGGCATATCTTCCTCGTTCACAGGAGTGACCACCACAGGGATCGGTTGTCCCGCGTTCGGGACCGGAACTGGGGCCTCGATCGGGGTGACCGGGTTCGCTGGAGGTGATTCGGGAACCGGGGCCTCCCCACCCGATGCCCCGTCTTGGCCCTTCTACCTCTCCCGTTAGGGACTACTCCCGGCAATGCTGGTCCGATGACTCTCTTTGGTCCACCCGCACCATTCATTGCCGCCATCTGCTTCTTCATGTCCGCCATGTCCTTCATCAGCATACGAAGCATCTGGTCGGTTCCAACCCTCTTTCCGACCTTCTTGCCAGGCATCGTCCACGGATAATCCTCAAGGTCCTAGGTCAGGAAGCTTCGAACTCGCTGAAAGAAGAAACACAAAATTAAATTCTCAAAATTGGCTCTTGTTTCGTCAAGAGCTCACGTGCAACGAGGAGGTGCAGCTTCCAAGCACAGGAACAAGAGGATGCTTCCTTGGATTGCTGCTCCATTTATTCTTCTCCGGGAGGGCGTGGACCGTCCTCCGACCGCCTACAGGGCGTGGCCAACGGTGTAGGTGTCTAGGACAGCCCCTCTTGGGCGGGAAAAGGCGCGCCCCGGCTACGCCGCTTCGGGCATACCAGCCGTGACACGCCTCCCGCCCAAAATGGCTTCCCGGGGGGATCGGGGCACCCGACCATACGTTCGGGGGGACCGAGTGGTCGCCCCTTTCCATATTATATTTACAAAAGTCAGTAACTATTAAGAAAGAGACACTCAATGCAATCTGTGTACATAACCCAATCATGTGTGGTTTAGGAAAATGTAAATGACTTAATAAAATAAAAGGATTAAAAACGTGCCAGCAATCATACACTCTGCCTGTAACCAATTCACACGTGTTGCAACAGCTCAAATATTGAACTCTTGCTGTGGAATTAAGTACTGATTGACAAATCATGAGTTTAAATCCTGGCAAGGCTAACAGCCTTCCATGGATTCCGGGATCAGTAAAATACGTAATATTCACTTGGGTAATAAAACCACCAATTATTTACATTGCTTAGAAATGACAGGGGTGTTGTATTTAAAATCAAGTTACTATTATTATTTTTGTAAAAAGAAATTCGTTCCACAACATGCCACAAAGAGAAAATGGAAAGAACCATGGCAATTATTCTAACAGAATTCATACTCAGAATACTGGCAGAAGATAAAGCACATGCTTACCTTAATCCTGTGAACATGTGCAGACTGCATGTAATAAATCAGATCATATGATTAAGTCAGTTCGGATTTCCCTGGGGGCACTTGTAGGCAAATACTATAGTAAAATATCTTACACGTCCTGTTCTTATTAAATCCACTACAAGACTATACTTGCCCTATTCTTACTAACTGCCTAGTTCCTTTTCTATTTGTTGCATGGTCACTGCACTTCATGCTTGTTTTCATTGGTTTACTTTCAGTTCTTACCTCTTAGAAAGACCGGTGCACTATATGAGGGGCAAGGCCTTTAGGTGAAAACCTGTTGTGGTGTAGGGTAGGGTCCTCCAAAATCAGTCTGGAGGGCCGGAACCATGTCAGATTGTTTGCATATCCCTATTTAGATATATATAGTTATCTTAAAAATCTGGTATGGAGCCAGCCATCTAGGACCGAATTTGGACAGCCCTGGTGTAGGGTGTGAAAGATAGTACAATTTAAAATTAAAAAAAGGATGAGAACCAGGGATCTCAGGATGCTCAGTTTTCCAAACTAGTAATAGAAATGACACCTTTGAAAAAGAAGAGAGGAGCATGCAAAGAAAAGTAATGCACCTAAGAAGTATGTGCAAATAAGTGAACAAGGAGAATCTGGAGTACGGCATTTTTTTGGGAAACAGTGGGGTATTTGATCTGGTCTGCAAACATGCAATGCTTGCTAGTTCCATGCACATACATGTTTCTTCACCACTAGTGTTGATTATGATACTCTGCATCTTTTATCTTTTAATTGACCAACAAATAGGCCACTGGTGTGTGAAAAACCATACATAATACTTTTATAGGTCAGATACACATATAATTTTCAGCTCCTTTAAACTATTTCTTGTTGTGTACATTAAATGTACCCCGTTACAGTATCTAATATTCAGGAATGATATATTAGCTTGCTTATGAAATGCATCTTATACCCCTCAAGGGAATCCTAGGCCCTAAGAAGCCAGTAAATGCACCCAGAACAGAGCTCTTCTATGTGGTAAGAATACTCTGGTTTTTCAGAATACCTAATGATCATCTATTGTTCTAGTATACCAATGTAGATCTTTCCCGGCCAATGTCCTCTGATTGACACGTTTGGTTTGTCAGTGCTTGGACTCAACCAGCAGATATTATTTAGCTGATTCAATAGATTTGGGTCACCACATAGGGCCCAATCTTATCATTAATAATAACAACAATCTCTTTTTATATAGCATTTAATAACAAAAATCTACCATTTTGATGTGTTAAATAACTGATGTTACCAAATATTACCCAATTTAATGGTGCTCAATTTGCAAACCTTGAAAGGACTGAAGGTGGACTCGGGCTTCAACGGATTCAAATGTGTGACCTGCACACCTCAGCGGGGAGAGTTTAACTCACTGACCCATGCTGTCAGCTCTAGCATTGGGACTGAAGTTATAAAATGGTCAGTGGAATATACATGCAGTCTTAAAGATTATTTGTCGTATAATGTGTAATCAAAGTGAGGTAAGTATGAGGGTCACAGCAACATGATCCCATTTAAGTAAACGTAATAGTAAAAAGCTTCTATACTTTGTCAACTCTGTAGTCTATCAAGATGTTATTGTGACAGTTGTGGGCAGATGCCATTTACATAGTCCAGCCTAGACTGTGGAATGGCCGGTACATCATGTATCTGTGAAGAAGAAAGGTCGGGCAGATCCCAACAATCATTCTCAGTTGAAAGAGGTCTACCTCTACCCACGCTGACACCTGTACGATGAGAAATAAAACCATTCTGTGACCAAGGATTGCCAC
Source organism: Lissotriton vulgaris (assembly GCF_964263255.1). NCBI lineage: Eukaryota > Metazoa > Chordata > Amphibia > Caudata > Salamandridae > Lissotriton > Lissotriton vulgaris. Next base: position 1,641,328,571 of record NC_141695.1, read on the forward strand.
CAAAGCATCTGATGTGGATAGGTTACCATCTGAAGCTGGCCAGGTGTCTTGAGGTCAGCATGAGTTGGTGGCCTAAACACCATGATTTCAAATTTAATTTCTTTAGGCTTGAGTTTGTTGTTACACGTTCAAAACTCCAAAAACGCCAGACATTTAGTGAAGTCTTTAACTGCTTCTGGGTTTAGGGGTACAGCTTAGCAATTAGCTTCAAGTCATCAGTTTGTAAAAGTGAACTGCAATGGAGCAAACGACCCAATGACAAAGCTCATTCATGGACACCCTCGCAGTTCAATTTTTGAAAGGCCTATCAAAATGTGGACAAGTCCACAAATACTTGTCGAGCGCCAGGAAACCTTTGGTGACAGTGCGCGTTACAAGAGTCATTTAACATAACATAACATAACTTGTCGGTCCCTTAGGAAAGATTTATTCCAGTCAAAAACCAATACATAATCCACATATACAGAACAAAAAAGAAAAAGAGTTACGTAGGTATCAAATTATGCAGGGACATCAACAAAGATCATGGCATGCATATGACTGCTAATGACCTCCATTCTCAGATCATGCAATACTGAGAAGATCATGGTCTACATACTATAATTTGTTCTAAAAGCTGCCAGGAGCTTTTCAAAGATATTATTTGTAGCTCAAATTGACATAGCTGCATTATCACTATTTGTCTTTATAGTTTGCATGATACTGCAGGTTAGAGACTGGGTGCAAATCAGCCAAATCATCACATGCATCTGTGGGATCACCATTGCTTCATATTCCACCTTTTAGAACATTGCCTTTCATAAGGGATTGATTAGTAATCTTATGTGAGCACTGCACCACCCCTGGGATTTGGGTGATACCAGGTCATTCTGCAATCCAGATGCTGTGCCTTGTGTCACTACCTATCCCCTCTGGGCAAACATGATTTTTCAAGTTTTTGGCATGATACTTCACTTTGCTTTTGTGAAATCGAATATACTTTTCATTCGAGTGCGCTTTTCAGCTATGTTCTAGCACAGAAACTAAAAGATTCTGGTGTGTCCACACTGCAACAGTCCCAGTTATGTCCCAATTCAGTTTACAGCGAAAATATTGCATGTTTGTGATCTTTCAACAAACTGACAAATTACGTTCTGACGGATCCCAGACACCCCGGCTCTTCCTCCAATTTAGGAATATACTTTAAATTTAAAAAAACAGAGGGGTCTGCAGTGTTGCACAAGAGAAGAAAAATGAAATCATCAATTAGGCCCGATTATGATTTTCTAACATTCACTGGATCTGCACTGCTTTACCCACACAGCTCAAGGTCTGTTGCAGGACAAGATGTGTGAATGTGGGTGAATGTCGCACACGTTACTCAAATTACTCAGGGTATTTGTGATATGTGTGCTGCTCTGTATTAATGCCTGCTAAGCATTACAATTACCAATAAATATGGCCTAACCCCCGCATAGGCTGTTAGGACTACAGTGCGCACTACTTAATTGGAATTCCAAACATTCAAAACAACTCTTCAATTTATCAACCTTGTATTTAATTCATTTTCTTGTACTGAACCATATATAAAATCAAAGATTCATTAAATCAATTCATATTCAACACTGAATATACATTTTGCAGTCATATTGCATGAACCACCACCCAATGCATTTCGGGGCACTCTCGTCCCTTCGTCAGGGGTTCCCGTTGTCAACTGAAAAGAACAAGGAAACAATATATAAACGATGCCCTATCACATATTTTCAATTCGTCATGCGTTATAAATCATTCTCATATTTTTCACATTACAAACTATAGGCTGTTAACACTTCTTTTTTATAATGAAAAAACTTCATGACAGTCATAGCAAATGCTCTCTGAAAAAATTAGATGTGAAGTTAATTATCATGAAACAAACATCACATGAATGAAAAACCAATGATTTCTATAATAATGACCAGCGTTAAATAATAATAGTACAACAAGAAAAGCGTACCTCGTTTAGATGTAAAGAACACTGCCTGAAAAAATATGTAGATAACCAATTACTCTTACTGAACTACATGAACAACAGAGCGTAAATATACAGGTTTCATAAACTCGTGCTCACCTCAACTAAGGATGGAAAAACGCCGTTAATCCTCAACTCTTAAAAGGCGAATGTAGACAACTCTGTTGAAAACAAGTGTCTAAGATCAATACCAGCTCGATGTTCAAGCATAACGTTTCGTATCATCGGTACTCAAAATGCTCACCTCTATCAAGAAGAAGAAGTGTGTACCGTCTACATGTGGTCGAACCAACGCCGCTTCCTACAATATAAAGGTAACGTCAGTACCTTTAAAGATAATACTAGTGGCCGAAAACACACTATTAGATAAACGATTCAATGGCAAGCTTACCGATCTTCAAACGGAGTAGCTCCGGACAGACACGCCTCGCTGTTTTGAAATACGACGATGCACTTCCGTGTCATCGTGCCTGGATTTTAAGCAAAACTTCCGGGCGACTAGTCACATTTAACGACGGACTACACATGAAACGCTCTGCCTAATCGCAATGTTACTATGGCAACACTTGCGCTGCCACTAACGTTAAGAAACATTAAAATCACCTTACTGCCGTGAAAAATAGTCATGAAACAACACGAATCATTTTGAGTGGCAGGATGTATTCTACAACCAAATGAATGGTACATCCATGGGTTTCCCTGGAGCACCCATGTATGCCAACACATTTATGGCAAAATTTGAAAATGTATGCAAACAAAAAGAAGGAGTATCCCCAGCGTCAGGTTTTTGAAGGAAAAAGCTTCCGGAGGGTGAATTGTTTGGCAAAAGAAAAAAGGAAAAAAGTCAACCTTTTTGATAGGAAACCCCTCACTCACCACCTAGTGGTGACTTGCTTCATCATCGGGGTCCACCCTGGTGACCTAGCGTCACCAGGATGTGCTTCGACACCTGGGTTACAGTGGAGCAGGTGTGACTGTTTGTGCAAAAAGAGGTGTTAAAAATTGTCCTGGTAGTCTTAAAAACAATCTTTATTACAAAGTAATCAGAACAATGTTTAAAAATTATTGGCGAGATATACCTTGGTGAGTTACGGCCAAGGTATCTCTATATGTGTGTGGGTGGCTTGGTCAACATGTTTCTACCTTCAGGGCAGTAGCCCGGTATTCTTCAGGACCAAAAACAGGTGGATGGGGGGTGTGTGCCCCCTAAAAGGCACACCCTCACCTGATCCCCTGTGAACCAACTGGAAAAATTACCAGCGGTAGATGTGCTCTTTAAAATAACGAGCAATGTCTGGTTGCAAAAAAAGACCTGTGGGGGGAAGTAAAAGAGTACCGGATTCAGTAGAATTTCTATACTTTCCTGTTACGTCGTGCAGTGTCTTTGTGAAATGGATAATCATGCCATGGGACGTGCCCTCCGAGTGATCCAGTATAGTGTTTAATACGGGTGGTTGGCAGGGAAGTATTATCCGAGTGTGCACTCTTGTCATAAGGTGCTTAAGTTTGTCATGCAGTACGTAATTATTGCCTTCATGGGGATATATACAAACATGCATTTCATTTCAAATGCATACATACTTAATTTAACATTCGTCTCATTCAACCATCTGTTGTGCCCAGTGAATTTCTATGGGCGTCTCTAGGTGGGCGTGGCAGGTAGTGACATGTCCTCGTATATCCAATGATACTAGGTAGTGCCCCGAATTATACTAGATTGTGCCACGATTTATATATTTTAACAGACAAGACACACAAACAAAGAACATGTAGGAGTGCACATAGGTTTCATGGTTCGAACATGGGGCTTACTTGTTTTAAGCTTTTTGATTACTTCAACGGGCAGGGGGTAGGGTCTTTTAACCACCAAACCTAGTTCTGAAAAGGCGCGAAAGGTATGAGTAAAGAGAGCGCAGGGTCCGTTAGGGATCGCAATAGTTGTCGGTTTTGGGTTCCATCTCATTAAGGAGCAACGCGGTGCATTTTACTTACAGTTGGCGGGAAATAAAGCGGCCATTCACCTACTCCTATCCTCCTCTGCTCGGCTAGTAGTGCCGTGTGGGAGTCCTTCCGTTAAATGAGAAAATCACTTCCGGGAAGGGCGTGGTGCCGTGCGCCGGAGGGGGAGGGGTTACAGGGCGGTGCCTGATGACGCGGTGAACGCGTATGTTTGTAAACAGCGCGCGTCCCGTTTACTAACCATCCAAGGGGTGGTGCGGGGATATTGGATATTCATTGTTAATGTATATTAGTATCTAGATTTGAACATCAGAATCTGGTGACGCGGAAACACGCAGATGTTAGTAAACATGAAGCGTGTTCCGGAGTGAAGTGTTTTAAGCGCATGAAGAAGCGGCCCTAAGTAGTAGGTGCAGCTAGACGATACTCATTGATGATGAGTGTTAGTACCTAGGTTTAGTACCAGAATCTGGTGACGCGGAAACACGCAGATGTTAGTAAACATAGAGCGTGCACCGGAGTGGAGTGTTTAGAAAATTTTTAAGCGCATGAAGAAGGGGCCATTAGTAGTGGGTGCAGCTAGATGATGCAAGTTTTTCAGAGGCAAGTGGTAGAAACATAATGCCTTTCATAAAGAGTAGTCGAATTTCCCCCTTGTTAGCCGGAGGGGCTAGGTGGAGGAACAAAAAACTACAGTGGTGCAGCTTCTTATCGTGGGATATATGGGCTCAGTTAGTGGGTCATTTGAACACACTGGCCCATGGGATATTGTCATTGAGTCCAACTTTGTGCGTGGAAAGTCTATAAATCCACCTCTGCTCTTTCTCATATAGGCGTGACTGTATGTTAGGACCCTGCTGTATTTGCTCAATGATAGTCCACCACATGTCGTTTGGGGTATGTCCCATTGTTAAGAAATGGTCCGTGAGTCTTGTGTTGTTTTTCTTGCACCTGATTGTACTACGATGTTCAGATATCCGCTGTTTTGCTTTACGAGTGGTCATTCCAATGTATGGTATATCACAGGAGCATTTGATCAGGTATACAACATTTTGGCTATTGCAGTTTGTGTGTGCCCTCTGTTCCCAAGTTTTGCCTTCCTCAAGGTTCAATGTTTTTGTGTTGGTGGTCAAATGGCAAACACTGCAATCCCCACATCTTGAATGTCCTGTAACACGTGGGAGCCCCCATATTTCTGTGATTGTGGGGTTGGTAATAGTCAAGGTGGGTTTGGGTCTGGTGTTCACCAAAGTGTCTTTTAGGCTGCGTGCCTTTTTGTAAGAAAATAGAGGTTTTTCCCATTTGTAGTTTCCTGTATGGAGTATGGACCAATGTTTCTTTATGCTTTTGCTCACCTGATTGGATACAACATTGTATGTCGTGACACAGGCTAGTGGAACCTCTTCCTCGTTTTTAGTTGTGTCTTCCAATAGAGCTTGTCGTGGCTGGTTACGAGCTCTTTTCTGGCATTTGTTGGTAATTTTCTTGGGATAGCCACGTGAGTGAAGTTTTTTTGTTAGGTCATCTGCCTGGCTCTTGTAATCCGTCAGTTTGCTGCAGTTCCTTCTGAGGCGGAGATACTGCCCATAGGGAAGGTTTTCCCGAAGGGGACGAGGATGGAAACTCTCGTATCTAAGCAGGTTGTTCTTCGCCGTCGGTTTGAAATGTGTTTTGGTTATTAGATTCTCATTTTCCCTTTGTATTTCGATGTCCAGAAAGACCATCTTGTTCTTGTCTATGCAGTGGGTGAATCGTAGGTTCCTGTCACGGGTGTTCAGCCACGTTATGAATTCCATAAGGGTTTCTTCTGAGCCTTGCCATATGGAGAAGACGTCATCTATGTATCGTCGCCAAAATTTTATGTGGCGGCCAAATGGGTTATCCTCTGTCAGGATGTATTTCAGTTCGAAGTCATATACGTAGAGCCCCGCCACACTAGGGGCAAAAACACTGCCCATAGATGTACCCCCTACTTGTAGGTACAGGGTACCCTCATACTCAAAGTAGTTCCTTTTTAAGGCCAGGGTGGCACATTGTATGACGAACTGTTTCGGTGTGTGGTAGTTCCAGGTGGTATTTTCCAGGGTTCTTTCCAACACATTGATGGTGGCGTCTTGTGGGATGTTCGTGTAAAGGCTTTCGATGTCAAAGCTGAGGAGAATGTAGTCTTGTTCCATTTTGATGTCTTCCAACATTCTCAGTAAGCTTTTGGTGTCACGTAAGTACGTGGATGTTCCCTGTACAATCGGTTTCAGAAAGAAGTCACTGAATCTTGATAGTGGTTCAAGTAATGAGCCGATCCCCGAGACAATGGGTCTGCCTGGTGGGGATGAATGAACATACGCGTTCGCCGCGTCATCAGGCACCGCCCTGTAACCCCTCCCCCTCCGGCGCACGGCACCACGCCCTTCCCGGAAGTGATTTTCTCATTTAACGGAAGGACTCCCACACGGCACTACTAGCCGAGCAGAGGAGGATAGGAGTAGGTGAATGGCCGCTTTATTTCCCGCCAACTGTAAGTAAAATGCACCGCGTTGCTCCTTAATGAGATGGAACCCAAAACCGACAACTATTGCGATCCCTAACGGACCCTGCGCTCTCTTTACTCATACCTTTCGCGCCTTTTCAGAACTAGGTTTGGTGGTTAAAAGACCCTACCCCCTGCCCGTTGAAGTAATCAAAAAGCTTAAAACAAGTAAGCCCCATGTTCGAACCATGAAACCTATGTGCACTCCTACATGTTCTTTGTTTGTGTGTCTTGTCTGTTAAAATATATAAATCGTGGCACAATCTAGTATAATTCGGGGCACTACCTAGTATCATTGGATATACGAGGACATGTCACTACCTGCCACGCCCACCTAGAGACGCCCATAGAAATTCACTGGGCACAACAGATGGTTGAATGAGACGAATGTTAAATTAAGTATGTATGCATTTGAAATGAAATGCATGTTTGTATATATCCCCATGAAGGCAATAATTACGTACTGCATGACAAACTTAAGCACCTTATGACAAGAGTGCACACTCGGATAATACTTCCCTGCCAACCACCCGTATTAAACACTATACTGGATCACTCGGAGGGCACGTCCCATGGCATGATTATCCATTTCACAAAGACACTGCACGACGTAACAGGAAAGTATAGAAATTCTACTGAATCCGGTACTCTTTTACTTCCCCCCACAGGTCTTTTTTTGCAACCAGACATTGCTCGTTATTTTAAAGAGCACATCTACCGCTGGTAATTTTTCCAGTTGGTTCACAGGGGATCAGGTGAGGGTGTGCCTTTTAGGGGGCACACACCCCCCATCCACCTGTTTTTGGTCCTGAAGAATACCGGGCTACTGCCCTGAAGGTAGAAACATGTTGACCAAGCCACCCACACACATATAGAGATACCTTGGCCGTAACTCACCAAGGTATATCTCGCCAATAATTTTTAAACATTGTTCTGATTACTTTGTAATAAAGATTGTTTTTAAGACTACCAGGACAATTTTTAACACCTCTTTTTGCACAAACAGTCACACCTGCTCCACTGTAACCCAGGTGTCGAAGCACATCCTGGTGACGCTAGGTCACCAGGGTGGACCCCGATGATGAAGCAAGTCACCACTAGGTGGTGAGTGAGGGGTTTCCTATCAAAAAGGTTGACTTTTTTCCTTTTTTCTTTTGCCAAACAATTCACCCTCCGGAAGCTTTTTCCTTCAAAAACCTGACGCTGGGGATACTCCTTCTTTTTGTTTGCATAAATATTCCTACCAGGGGAATAGGAGATATCTCTTGTCACTTTCCAAGTGACACTATCCCTTGCTCTCTCAATTGTTTTCAAAAAAAATTTGAAAATGACCATATACTGACTGACTCTGTTTGGAAAGAAGGCCTTGTGTTTTTCAGACGTTACATAGATGACATCTTTTTAATCTGGCGACTCTCTGAAGATTCTTTGCTGGATAATATTAATCGTCTGAATCAAGTGGACCCTAGGATACAGTTTACATTCACTATCAGTCATGATGCAATTTCTTTTTTGGATGTCATGGTTCAATTGAAAAATCAGGTTATTGAAACAAGGTTGTTCAAAAAACCGACATACAGAAACAATGCACTACTGAACAGTAGTTTTCACCCTAAAAGTCTCATTGATAACCTGCCCATGTCTCAATTCATGTGAATTAAACGTATTTCTTCAAATGAGAATGACTGTGCAGAATCATTGCTTGAACAAAAATCAAGATACATTCAAAGAGGATACCCTGAGTCTAACCTTAACAGACAAATCACAAAAGTTAACATGTCAAGACTTCTTTTGCTCACAAAACAAGAGAAAACCAGCACTAACAGAATGATATTCGTTTCTAAATACTCTTCAGCATCAAGAGACATTAAAAAGATTATTTTACGCAGATGGGAATTACTGGAAGTGGAGCCTGATTTTGATAACCTTTTCAATGATAAACCACTATTTGCGTACACAAGAGCTCAAAACTTGAAAGAATTCCTAACAAACCCCTCAAGAGCCAAACAAAAAGCAAAAGGAGGATCTTTTCGTGGCACTACTAAGTGCTGGAATTGTAATAACTGCAACAATGTGATACTGGGTAATACATTGTCACATCTCAGAACTGGTGAAAAAATACCATTATACCACACGTCTGATTGCAATACTGAATTCATTGTTTACTCAATTAAATGTCCGTGTGGACTTTTGTATGTGGGGAAAACTTCGCGTAAAGTGAAAACACGGTTATCTGAAAACAAAAGTCGCATACGAAATCAAAACTGTACATCACCATTGGCTGTACACTGGATTGAGAAAAGACATACGATTGCGCAAATCAAATTCCAGATAATTGAAGTAGTACCTCGGTATGAAGGCTGCGATAATGATCAGACCCTCCTCCGGAGAGAGGCTTTCTGGATCAAATAATTACAGACTTTGACCCCACTTGGGCTAAATGACAAATTTGAAATGAGTTGTTACTTATAAAACAATAAAGATAGTCTGGATGCCAGTTATAAAAGCCCCTACGAATCCTGTAAGGCATACTATTACATACTACATAACACATTAGTTGTGAACACTATTCATAGTCATAATAGACAGGGTTTTTAATTATGTTTTTGTGAATATTATCATCATGGATGTATAAGGTGTAAATAGAAGGCAGGTAAATGAGAATCATTATCATGTTTAGTTTAACACACACACAAATTATGTTAGTTAGCTGGTTTTTTGAACAAAAATATATTTTGGCATTAGAAGTGAGGAACTCTGATTTTCTTTGTTTTCGTTCGTCGATTGAATAAAGCTTTGTGCTCTTGAATAAGGTCGTTTTTTCTGGTTTAGATTCGGGTTATATTTGTGACAGAGAATGTATATAAGCTCGGCGCTACAATGATTCGTGTCGTTTCATGACTATTTTTCACGGCAGCAAGGTGATTTTAATGTTTATTAACGTTAGTGGCAGCGCGAGTGTTGCCATAGTAACATTGCGATTAGGCAGAGTGTTTCATGTGTAGTCCGTCGTTAAATGTGACTAGTCGCCCGGAAGTTTTGCTTAAAATCCAGGCACGATGACACAGAAGTGCATCGTCGTATTTCAAAACAGCGAGGCGTGTCTGTCCGGAGCTACTCCGTTTGAAGTTCGGTAAGCTTGCCATTGAATCGTTTATCTAATAGTGAGTTTTCGGCCACTAGTATTATCTTTAAAGGTACTGACGTTACCTTTATATTGTAGGAAGCGGCGTTGGTTCGACCACATGTAGACGATACACACTTCTTCTTCTTGATAGAGGTGAGCATTTTGAGTACCGATGATACGAAACGTTATGCTTGAACATCGAGCTGGTATTGATCTTAGACACTTGTTTTCAACAGAGTTGTCTACATTCGCCTTTTAAGAGTTGAGGATTAACGGCATTTTTCCACCCTTAGTTGAGGTGAGCACGAGTTTATGAAACCTGTATATTTACGCTCTGTTGTTCATGTAGTTCAGTAAGAGTGATTGGTTATCTACATATTTTTTCAGGCAGTGTTCTTTACATCTAAACGAGGTACGCTTTTCTTGTTGTACTATTATTATTTAACGCTGGTCATTATTATAGAAATCATTGGTTTTTCATTCATGTTATGTTTGTTTCATGATAATTAACTTCACATCTAATTTTTTCATAGAGCATTTGCTATGACTGTCATGGATTTTTTTCATTATAAAAAAGAAGTGTTAACAGCCTAAAGTTTGTAATGTGAAAAATATGAGAATGATTTATAACGCATGACGAATTGAAAATATGTGATATGGCATCGTTTATATATTGTTTCCTTGTTCTTTTCAGTTGACAACGGGAACCCCTGACGAAGGGACGAGAGCGTCCCGAAATGCATTGGGTGGTGGTTCATGGAATATGACTGCAAAATGTATATTCAGTGTTGAATATGAATTGATTGAATGAATCTTTGATTTTATATATGGTTTCAGTACAAGAAAATGAATTAAATACAAGGTTGATAAATTGAAGAGTTGTTTTGAATGTTTGGAATTCCAATTAAGTAGTGCGCACTGTAGTCTTAACAACCTATGCGGGGGTTAGGCCATATTCACTGTTGCAGGACAAGGTCAAAACATGCTTGAGTTACTTACTAGTCAAAATCAAGAAATGTTGAAAAATTTCAAGAATTTTGACAATGGTGCAAATTAAAATTCCACCCAGGCCTACCTCACACATAGAGGGGAGGTGATGTATGCGGTTAATATGGTATTTTATGGCATTTTATCAACTTCTCTTCCAGATTAGGCAGTTGCAATATAAGGAATGCACAACCCATCATCCCGAAAAGTACATTTGTCTTCATGGTATTGTGCTCAGGGTAGCCTTTGACCAGCCCACACACCTCCTGATAACAACTGGAAAATAACGGTCAGGGTGGTCGCACAAATGTTAGACTCGTGTCATTTCGCAATCATCCGCTCTCATTTTCGAACTGTGCAGCTCTTTGAAGTGTCCGGAAAAGGACTCAAAGCGCTATATAAAAATCCAAAATAAATGTGTTTTGAGAAACGCATTCACTGTCTGAACCAACATCATAATGAGGTGGTGAATAATCCGCCTCAGCCATCTCTAAGTCACTGCTGCCTCACATTATGCAGGTGCTTCCGGTTTCACCTTCTGAATTGAGCTCTACAGATCTCTAAATATTTGAATTCTCAATATAATCGCTTGTCAGGGTGTGTACTTTTCTGGCACACAAACGCAGGCACAGCGAGGATGCCGTGGGCCAGCCTGGAGGAAGCAAGTACAATGGCCCCTGTGGCTGCAGTTGGGGTCGTAAAATATAGCAATTATCAGGGTACAATGGGCTCCCCGGGGCTCTTGGCTCCGGTGCCACTGAACCTGATGCACCAATCGTAGCTGCGCCACTGCACACAGAGCTTCTTTAGCAGTCTGTGGATATGCCCAGACGTGGGTCCCGGTCTCTCGGTGCCCCTGAATTCAAGCTAGCCTGGCTGATTTGGGGTGATGCCCCGAAACCGGTCCCAGGGTGCTCGTTTCCGGCCCACGGAGGACCTGGCTTGGCAGTTTGCGCTGGACTGTTCCCATGAGGCACAGGGTCAAGACTGATTTGTATATGGCTGGGTCTAAACTGGGGTGGCATGGTGAGCAAAAGAAGAATGGATTTAACACAGATCTTTTGACTGGGGGTGAATGTTTGATTTGCTCTGTATTCCGTTCATCATCGTGTGTCTTTTGCTTTACAGGCCCTGGACCAATCTCGGAAAATGACCCCTTTGACTGCAGTTGTGGTAGTAAAATATAGCAATTATCAGGAGTCAATGGGCTCCTCCGGGCTATTTGCCCTGGTGCCACTGCACCTGATGCACCAACCGTAGCTGCGCTCCCGCACCCAGAGCTTCTCACGCAGTATGTGGATATTGGGAGGCGAAAAAGCTCTGTCAGGCTTCTGTTTTTATACAGTGCTGGACTGCAAGGTTCTTAGTTTCAGAATACAACTTTCTCTAACTTAGTTTCACAATTATCCTTTCCTCAACGCCCACAGAGGGAAAATATGTATCTACTTTCGACCAATAAAATATGAAATTATTATATCCTGTGGTATGTTCAGTGTTGTACATTTTTCCTGTCTTGCAACTACTGGCAAGAGCAGCGTATCCGCGGGGGAGGGGCGGTCTGAAGAAGGCTGCACAGCGTCTTGCTTGCATATTTCTGAACATTCTTAGTTGTCGCCGGTCCTCTGTCAGCAGGGAAAGATGATATTAAAAACACATATTTCATGTTAATGTTTTACTTCTGTTGGGTTTAATTTTGTTGGCCGCAGATTTGACGGGAGTTGGGGAAAGAGTAGGCCACAGAAACAAGACACACTTTCCTGAGGAGAGGTGTGGGCCACTGTAAAATGTCCAAAACCGATCGATTCAAAACGCTCATGCACTAACTCTGGTGCCATAGAAAGCAGACAAATAAAGTGAGTTATAGTTGCCCAAAGTGTAAAATCGGATTATTCGGTTTTATCAGTTCTGACACTCTTTGCAATGTTCTATTTCATGCACCTTTTCGCGCTCGCGAAACAAGTAATCGGGAATGGTGCAAAGATGTTTAGCACTCCGGGTAAAATACGATGTTGCCAGTGGAGCACTCCCCATCCACACAAAAAAGACAGATTTTCGGGCAATTCTTTATCATCTAATGCCACGTGGAGGACATGCATTAAAGCTTTGCGCTTGCAGGCAGTGCTGGCCACAAATAAATATTAATAAAGGATACCTTATATAGCATTTATAACTCACTTTGCTGTTTCTACTCACTATAACGCTGTGAACAACAGATGTTACTATTACTCATTGTAATGGTACTCAACTTCCCTCCATTCAAAGGGTGAAGGACAGATATACGGCCTAGGTGGGATTCAAAATGATGACCCACAGATCCCAGGACACGTCACCTTGCCAGCATGCAACCCTACACAAACAGATTTGCTTCGAAAAATGGCAAAGTGTTTGTAACACTGCATTTTTTACTTGGTTTTCTAGCTTCAAATGATTAAACTACGGTGTACATTTGCCAGCAACCAAACTCTACACAAGGAATATATTCAATCAATTTGTCAACACAGAGAGAGTTGGGATCGCCATCAAGGACATATATTAATTTAAATTATTTCACAACATGTTTCTGTTGAAACAGCAGGCATTTGTTTCAAGAAAAAGACTTGGTTTCTAATTTTAAAAAATGCCCAAGTGCATGGAAAGTATGGAAGGAACCTCCAAACAAGCCTAGAGTCTAGCACGTGAAAGAGGTCTACAAATAAAGATGGGGTCTGCACAAGCCTACTTCTCAAAGTTACTCCATAAAGCACCCGGCACTAGCGTGTAATGGTCACAGGGGGAATCCCACCAAAGCCCTAGTGGGATGAGCAGTGCTTAATTTGAGCCGGTTGTTTCCGGTGCTCAGCACTGGCATTTATCTATCACCACTAGCACTTACGACAGTCTGCCACATGGTAGTGCTGTTGGTGTAATATGAGAGGAGAACAACAACAGTGTTTATTAGTTCAATATACATTTAAAGTGACTAATACATGCTGTCCAAGCTGCTCTCATTTCTTTGGAGGCCTGGAATAGTCTTACATTTTCACATCTGTAGGCATGTGATAATAGTTGTGTTGGTACTGGTACTGGCGGGGGCAATGGGTGGTGCAAGCTGCGGTGGCCTCCTCATGAGGGCCCTGGCACCTGATTTTTCAACAAATTAAGCAAAGGGGCAGAGAAGGCACAGGTCCTGCTCAACCTGAGAGACTGTCAGCCTTTTAATTCCCTGCTGTGTGCAGAAATGTTGGGGAGTCATTAAAGACTTTCACTGCAACCCTCATTGGGTGACTCCCATGTGATGCATGGCTCCCTGATGCAGAGCCACGTTCTTTTTTAAGATTATCTATTGTCCGTTTCCACAAAGTCCGACTTGGGGGGTAAACCTTTTTGCTTCAAGCTACAACTACCTAGAACACCCAGGTACACGCGTAGGACATGTCTAATCAGCTGTCATTCAAGACCCTTAGAGCAGGGGTCTCCAAACCGGTCCTGGAGGGCCGGATCCATGCCAGATTTTTAAAATTACTACATGTATCTCAATGGGGATATCCCAAAACTCTGGCATGGATCCGGCCCTCCAGGACCGGTTTGGAGACCCCTGCCTTAGAGTGTATTTCCTTTTCTTTTCTGCAGCACCTCTGTTTATCAATATGGTCAGCAATGCTGCCAAGGCGCCCTCGGGTGGTACCGGCTCAATAAGTCAAAATAAAATAAAACCCATCCAAAGTTCTGAAAAAGTGTGCCACCCGGCCCTTCGTGCTTTCCTGGCCTGCTTTGAGATTTCTCCCTGTCTGGAAGTCTACTGCAGATGCTCTGCATGGTGGATTTCTCATCCAGAGAAGCTCAAAGCTGCACTGAACTGTAGGTTCAACAACAGTATACGCCCATCCATACGAAGAGGCGGATGTCCCCTCGCCGGGCTATGGTAAGAGTGACAGCGGCGGCTGGGTTTTACGATCAGGAGCCCTGGCCCGTGCGTCTGTATCACCAGAAGACCATCTAAGGGCCCTCTTTTGGAAAATCAATACAGTCTCCCTCAAGTCGCACTCAATCCTGCCACCCTGGGTGTATGTGTAAAGCATGGAGTGATCATATATGTAGAGTGAGTTACATGCACATATGTTCATGTAGTATGCAAGTGGTGTCTTGAGGCTAAGGGAAGGTTGATAAGCTCCCCATATTGTCTCTATGAATGTAACAACATACGGTACATGCAGCTTCTCCCACCAATTCTGTAGTGTGCGAGAGATGGGTGAGGGAGTCCACATTCACACCTGCCCGGTTACCCATATGTTTCACCATTTGCAGTCCTAAATGCACTAAATAGATTCACTATTGTAGACCATCATTAACGTTGGGATGGGGCTATTCCGCAACCTGGTGGACCTAAAAGACCCACAATAATAGTCTCTCTCCTTATCCTGAACTGTGGCATCTGCCACACACTTTGGTGGACTCAAAAGACCCCTACACTGTTTTTCCCTGACTTCCCATGGACTGCTCCATTCCTGCATCAGGGTGGCCTAAACATACACACTACTGTGCGCGCCTTGGTTGTCATTAGACTATTCTATTTCCACTTTGGCTGAAGAGACCATATGTGGACCCTGATTATCCACAGGATGCTGCATTTCCAATTCTGAGTGAGCCCTTCTGTGGTTCCTTCATTTCCGCCGGCTGTAGCACTTGTGCTACTGACTGGACCCAACAAGCCCACTGCAGGGCTGTTCCTGATTATAAATAGACCACCGCATTCCTGCTTTGGGAGGATGTAACATACCTACTATGTGGCATCTACGATTTCCTTGGGCTACCAAATTTTCCTTCCTAGACAGACCAAACAGACCTGCTTCTCTGGTGGCCTTGAGTCTGCCGGGCAGTGGGACTGACACCTCACTCCAGCTTTGAAAATACAAACAAAATCCTTCTTAGAAGAGTGATGAAGAACTGAGTTTCTGCTGCCCCAGAGACTAAACTGAGACATATGTAAACTCAGAACCTATAATTGAATTGAAATAAATCCGTAACTACTCTGTAGCTTTGTGACCCTAATAGCTAGCTTCCTCTGCTAGCGAGGTAGAACACCTACATATCCAAAACATCTACACCACTGTAACACCCACAGAGCAAAGCACCACACCCCGGCCAGGAATAATCGGGAACAGATGTACAACAAGGAGCTCCAGGTCTGTCAGCGGGGCATCTGCCGCTTCGAAACAACCAGTATTTAACAAACTCATAGCATACACCACATGACAAACTACACAATGTGGCAGGGCAGCAGAGGTTCCACCACTGCAGGACCAAAAACCTCACTGTTTAGAACAATACCAAACAGAGCAATAATAAGAACATCCAGCAAATAATTTACTCTTTCAATGAACCAACGACACCCGAAGAACACAGCACGCATCAACAAGCACGCGCTGCGCGAAGACATTTGACAACGGCACAAGAGTCACTAACCAAGAAGAATCATCCCTCCTCTCCAACCCTGCCCTGAGTGGTGCCACGTCTGTGATCTTCAACTTCTTCAAACCATCCTCCGCAATACCAGCTCCTTCCTGCGCCAAATCCTGCAAAACGCGGTCTTCATTCCGTAACACCGCCCAGCCAGCATAGACGTCAATGCACCAAAAAGCTCGGGGTAGCAGAAGTGACTACACATGCCCCGTGACCTTCACTTTCACTCACACATTCACATGCTTAAACATAAACACACACATACCCCCAAACACACACACACACATGCACACACATTCTGCCTACACATGCACACACATTCACACATACACAGACTCTTTTACATAAACACACTAAAAACTGCAAGAACGCACATATCATACAGACCTTTAAAACAGGTTTTATTTTATTTACCTCAGCTGCTAGCGAATGCCATATTCGAGCTATTTTACGGAATTTTTTATTAAATTAATAGCAAAAAAATGTAATATTATTCACCATTAGTATAATTAAAAAAAGTATACAAAAAACAAGGAGAGTGAAGCACCGACCGGCTTCCATAAGGACGTCTTTTCGTGCTTCTTTTCCTGGCACTGAGTTTGCCACTGTTGCCGCTAGGGGTCGCAAAGGCAGTGCCAGGGGTCACAAGGGGCATGCCAAGGGTCGCAGCGGCACTATCAGCTAAATTCAGGCAGTAAGCGGCAGGCAAATGAAACCTTGCCAAATCACACCACCCCAACAAAAACCTGTAGCGCGTCAACCTGCTAAGGATAAAAGAAATCAACAAGAAAAATAAAAATAAAAAATAGCAGGTTGGCGAGCAGATCCCTCTGAATTTCTATAAAATCATTCTGCGTGAATTCTCTAGTATTCTAGAAAGAGCAACCAGCAATATCTTTCCAGCAACTGGAAAGTTTCTGAGTAAACGAAAACATTAGTAACAGAAAGTTAAATCATCAACAAAACTATTTGTGCTTTTGCCACATCTGTACAGCGCTCTGATACCCGTAAGGGTCTTGTTCGCGCTTTATAAAACTTTTCAAATAAATCAAAGCACTGTGAACTTGTTGTGCATTAAGACACAAGCAATTTAGCCAGGAGCACACTTGGCATCACACACTTGGTATGGGAGTATGGCTTTCAAATCCTGAGCCAACTCCAGTATAAACTTGTGCATACTTTCTATCTCATCACCTCCTCACAAAAGAGCGAATCCAACCTGTGGATGTGCACGTGACACCGCAAACAAACCAGCAAATACATTTTGCATGACGACAGATCCGGGACAGCCTGAGCAAGGAGAAGCGCACCAGGGGACAAGTTTGGATTTCCCAGGTGGGCGTGAACAAGCAAACAAATATGATACAAGAAACCCATACAGGTCGAGAAGACTAATGAAAACATGGATGACGAGGGAGTGTGACACAGTCTCGCGTCCCCCACCCCCAGTGCAGGTCACAAGAGACATCCCTCCTTTGGAGGATGCTCAAATGGGATCCAACAATTATACACACAGAGGTCTAGCAGATATTTACAAGAACCCCACTCATAAGCACTCTTCATTGGGCCAACCATACTGTATAGTTCCTTTTGCAATTGATATTGTGATCCGAACTTTAAGCGTGAACATCAGAAGACACATATTCCAGCATTTCCTGAATCTCCTTTAGAAGTGTGTGTTGTTTTCTCAGTGTGGTCTCTCAGATTGCGATGATCACACGGTTTCTTCTTCAACCGAGAGCAGTTTACCATCCTCCCTATTTCCCGGTATACGTATCCAGGCATTACGTTATCTATGCTTCAGACCCCTGAGCTGAACCGCTGACCTCGCTGAAGCTTCGGCCTAGCGGCAGACAGACCCTTCGTCTGATTCTGGCACCTACGAAAAGTAACCAACATAGCACTATCTCACATGTAAATAATGTTTTTCTACAATTTTGCATCCTCAGATTGCAAGCTATTACAAAAAGCCTCCTCCCATTATACTCCTAATACAAGACATGAAAAAGTGATCTTGACCTCAAACATTGGCATTGCTGCCTCTCCAGTTTTTTCTTGTGAATGGTCCTCTCCTTACCTTCCATCCACTGCATGCCTTCGGTCTCTAGAGTATATCCTATTTTAAACCAGATCTGTTTATCATAACAAGCATCACTGCATTTCTCCAAATTGTCCATCCCTTTATCTTTAGATGACAACCTTATTCTTTCATTGAAGCCACCCCCTGCAACTCAACAATGCCTTTCATCTTCTAGCCTATCCATTCATCCCAACAATCATTTACATTAACTCTCATACCGCCACTAATGATCACGCCTAACTCCGGCTAAATTAATGTACAACACAGAAGCGGCAGAAAGCGCCTACAGTGGTTTCATTGACAGCACAAGACTAATCCCATAATCCCTATAATATATGGATTAACCACTAACCTTGCATTCTGGAGCGTGCTACTCGCTGTAAAAGCCTTCCGCACCTTGTCAGGGTTAGTAAGCACAACATAAATGCACTTACATACAATTACCAACAGACATGATACACACATGTTTAAGTTGTAAGATCAAAAGCCTGAAATATCCCTGCACAACACCCTTCATTGGGCAAAGCCACGCTACAAAGACCAAATCACACCCTGTGAAAGCCCAACATCCCAAGAGGTATAGAAATTAGAAAATACCATACAACACAAAAACACATAACACTATAAAATCAAGGTGAATCAGTGTAACATAGTACGTTCTTCCACTTCCTATTGGTGTCTGAGAAATGCAAAATATAACATGGCAACAAACTGCAGACAGAATACTTTAAATTCTGAACAAATCCTCAGAGAGGTGTGGCAATCAGAGTCAGCAAATGTCATAAAATACACACAACTCTCCTACACGCAAGGCTAGCTTGGTAGGGATCAATTCTCCCTGGTCAGAAGTATTTGCATGACAAGAGTCAGGGGAATGCCAACTCATATGAATAATGTATGTACACTATTTAACGTCTAAAGCAAAAATTAGCTGATGAACAGAATATGAATAATTCTTGCAGTCGTAAAAAAAAACACTGAAAATGTAACGTAAACTGAAGCAAATTGATTTTTCCATTGAAGCATTTGATTTGCGCCTCAACGAGTAAGAGAAGGAAGCAGTTGCATCCAATCTGCCAAATAGCAAAGTACCACAAACCTATAAAATATTGTTTATATTGGCATACAGCTTTTCTGTATCGACCACAGATCAAGTGACAAGTTGGCAGATGCACATGATATTTCTTGAAACGGATAATCTTCATGTTGCTGTAGGTGTGAAACCACAAACCCAACATGACAGCAGCGGCATCAGAGCTATTAATGGGTCAACGCTTCTCAGAAATTGTGCATATTGTGCTGGCGTGCAAGAAGCGTGCATCGTAATGTTTCTGTATCTGTAGGAAATCTTTCTACCAAGCTATGCGGGGCTCACATCAGACTCTTGATCGGAGTTGTGATTGAGCCACATATTGACCAAACAGAAGGGACTTCAGATGTAAACTGATTTCAACAATGGCACATCTCTGGACTTCGGATCCAAGGGAGAATTTAAGTTTCATAGAACGTCATTCGAAAAATAAACCAAACAAAAAAACTAAAGAAAATGTACAAGAGATCATTGGAAACAGTTATTAAACAGTCTGGATACATTCGGTGAAATATAAAATAAAAACGATAAAAATCCCCAAAAAGGACATAGCAAAAATAAATAAATAAAATAAATAAATTAATAAAATAAATGATAAAGATTACAGTGAATTCCAGGAAATTAAAATTGCAAGTGAGTTTCCTCTTTGGAGAGGGTCCATCGCCCACACTCTACCTTCAATATTCCACAGAAACAATGTCAGGCCTCCAAAAACCAAAAGTGTGGTCATCTCCTTGAGCAACTACTAGACATACCTGCCACGAAATCCTAGACAACAGATGGATACAAAAACCTCTCTCGTAAAAAGAATCATGAAAAAAAGCCCAGTCACAGGTTCCCACCGAAGCAGTTACTCGATAACTGATCTGATTTCAAACCCATTTGTGGAGTTGCGCAATTCAGGTAAAACTACCCGGGCACTACAAGAATCTCCCTCACCCGTTACAAGTTTAATACAGCTTTAGCGGTATGGGAGAACTGGAAAGCCGGTAACTTGCACTCTAGGGTACCGAGATTTGCTTTTGTTATTATAAATCATACTTTACCACCCACAACTAGCGATGCTTGTAGCTGTACAGGGCAGAAGGTAGTTTCGGTCAATTTACAATAGGACACTTATTAATATTCAATTTTTCTCAGTACCCGCTGAATTATAACAACTTTGCGTCAGCCTATATCTGGCCCAGCAGCAGCTCCACTGGACAAGAAGGGAATGCCATTATACACAAAGCATACCATAAATGATGCCAGTTTAGCCGGGCTCAGAACAAGTGGTCAAGAAAGAAAACAGAGCCTTGAGCATACAAGAAAGAAAACAGAGCCTTGAGCATAAAAACCAGGCGATATAGAATTTCCCAAAATGCTCCTATAATATGTGATCTGTAAATACTGGTTTATATAAACTGTACATTAAGCCATAGTGGAATTGCTCATAGATCATCATCCGCACAGAAAAGGCTCATCAAGATGAAATAATGGTTTTACATTACCCTGAAAAGGTAACAATATGACACATTTGGAGTTAATTCAGTAATCATAAGCATATTATGAAGAAAGATAACTCGTCATGTGGCCTTACTGTTTTTAGAATTCGGTTTCCATAATTGCCTTCAAAGGAACTGATCACCTAGCTAAGGCCATGCCCCAGTACATACAAAGCAACTGCCTATTTTTGCACAACTGTGTTGTGGATTTTCTCTTAAAGGATTGATGCTCAGACAATGGTTGAATAAATACAGCCCAAAACACTTTTATTGTTATCTGCATGCCCAGACACAGGAGGTAACTTAGACACAGTACTGAATGTTAGACATCAGACATAACAACTACACAATAAGGGGCCGATTATGATCGCGGACGGACTTGAGTCCGTCCGCGACCCCTGAGGAGGAGGGAACGTCCGCAGGGGCTGCGGCGTTCCCTCCGATCAGATTAGGATGCGACCGCCAGGGTGGCAGTCACATCCTCTATCTTTAACATTGCAGCGGGTGCAGCTTCAAGCTGCACCCGCCGCAAGGCTAAAAATGCATGCATCGCATTTGCATGCACAAAGCGGCAGGCACCGCGCAGTGCCTGCTGCTTTGTGCACGCAAATGCAGGGGGGTACCATAGGTACCCCCCATGTGCACCCCCCACCCCCCCTTCACCCAGGGGGCCCGCAACGAGCCCCCGAAGTGAAAGTCCGTATGCTTTTCCACGGCGGAAAAGCCGCTGTGGAAAAGCATGTTTTTCCCACCATCCTAATATGGCTGGCGGTGTCTGTTAGACACCTCCACCATATTAGGGCTTTTTTGCCGCGGTCGTACTGTGACTGTGGCGGAAAAGCGGCGGACAGAATTCAAGACCCACCAGCCATCCTAATATAGCAGTGGGTCTTTGGAGGCTCCGCAGCGGTTTTTCCGCATCCTCCGGGCCGGCGGTGGCTTCCGCCGGCCCAGAGGATGCGGCAAAACCGCAATCATAATCGCCCCCTATATTTGAATACCAACTACTAAAATGACTCCTTTTGTCTATGTCCTACATTCTGTATTTTAGTGTCCAGGATGAATGTGTGGAATTCCACATTTGTTGCACTTCCAAAATGATCAAGGCACATTCTGTGTGGGGCGTGGCTAGCCGAGCTGCGAGATGGCCGCTCGTTGAGTGAGCTCCGCCGGCTACAAAAATTAATCCTGTTCTAATCCTGCTCCTGGCACCTGCGAACCCCCGCTGCCTCAGGGTTCGACAGCGGACACCTCCATGATCCCGGAGTGGAAGTTTGGGACACAGCAGAAGCGATCGGAGAACTAGAGCCACTCGATAATTTGCCGACCTGTAAGCCCGACCTGATACTGGGCGGAAGTGCTGAGCCCTGGGCAACGCGGCGCACTGCAGCCCGCGGCTTTGGAGGCCCCTGGAAGCCCGGCGACCGGAGGCGCGAAATTTTGCCGGCGGCGGCGCCGAAGCTTTGGACTATCCTCGGCGGACCCCTGCAGAGCCCGGGGTCGGACATAGGCACTGTGGTCGGGTGAGACACGGGGGACGGCCAGTTCCCCTGCTCGGCGGCGGCTCCGACTGTGACGCAGGAGTCGGACCCGCCATTATCACGGAGAAGACGCATGGTGACCGAGACAGAGGCAACCGGGTGAGAAATCGGTCCTGCCCCACTACAATCACTAGCAGGGGTGGTCGGGGTGCAGCGGGCAGCGATACATGCGGTGGGGGCCCGCTGGCATCCTCATACCCTCACCGCTCCGCCTGGAAGGTGCTGGTGCAAATAGCTAACGGAACCGGCGCAATACCTACACAACTACGAAACTGTGGGGCTCCAGCCCTGACATTATATGCCGGCCACCTGCTCTGCTGCCTTGCTGGCTGCGGCGCCGCTGCAGTGAACTACGCAAATCGCCCGCCATTTTGGAGCTCGAGGTTGGCTTGCCTGGCGCGTTGCTGGCATCGCGTGCAGGGCACAAACACACCACTGTGACCTGGGGCCTAGGCTGCAAATCCAGGACCCCCCGGGGCTGCCTATACAACCCCTGAATCACACAGATCGTCGCACCTAAAACAGACAGGGGGTCGCTGTGTTTCCGAGCCACCCACTGACGGGGCCACACCGCCACGATGGGGAAAAACGAAGCCAGACAGCCCAAAATCAGCTTTGACAATAAGCGTCCTCCGAGGAACCCAGCTACAGAGGCGGGAGGCGACATGGCGTCGTCGCAAGGGACGCCGGCCGATATAGACTTTGGTGCGCTCATCATGGAGGTGAGATCCAGCCTGAAAAGTATCGATACCAAGCTTGACGCCATGTCTGCGCAACTGGAATCTGTGAAATCCAAGGTTAATGTACATGAGACTCGGCTGGACTGCTTGGAAAACAGGCAAACTGAATGCTGTGAATTCCAGCAGCAAGCCAAGCAACATATCACATCTCTGGAACGAGAGCTAGACACTTTGCGAGCCAAGTCAGGCGATTTGGAGGCGCGTTCCCGTAGATCCAATATATGCATAACGGGAATTCCGGAGACAACAAACATTGACAAGATGGAGACATATGTGGCGGACCTCTTACATGAACTCTTCGACCCACACCTGTCCTCAGTCTTCACAGTCGAGAGAGCGCACAGATCGCTAGGGAAGAAACCACCGCCAGGGGCTACACCTCGGCCCATCCTCGCTAAATTGATCAATTACCAGGACAGAGACTTGATCTTACGGCTGGCGAGAGAGAAGGGCAAAATCACCCATAAAGGGAACAACATTTCCTTTTATCCGAACTTCACCCCCCTGGTGCAAGCGGCCCGTAAGGAATTCCTGCCGGCGAAGAAACTGTTGCTGCAGGCAGGTGTGACGTACTCTCTGCTGTACCCGGCAAAATTAAAGGTACTACATGACAACACTACCCACTTTTTCACTGATGCGAAGTCGGCGCTCAAGTTCGCCAAGCACATCGGCGGAGCGGGGACCAGGAGAAGGTCGCCCAGACACGAAGACACGGCGGAACAGCTAAGTGACAATGACTAAATGGTATTCTGGCGTAGGAACTGAGACGTCGTGGGTTTGCCACCTCATGTATCATATGGGTTCACGCAGACTCCTTACGAACACTGCTGTTACACTCAACCCGGGAACGAGCTGGGTAGGGCCATGTCTTGTCCCAGGACTTCAGGTAGAGCTTCATGGTGCCCTACTGCCTATGGACATATTGGAAATGGTAAGACCAAGGGACCCAAGGGCGGGGGATTCGCAGAACCCATGGAACCTTATCCCTAACTGTAGCCACCCCGTTCGCACGGGGGTGTAAGCTGGGCACACCACGCCCCATGGGGTGCCTCCCGTTGTTTTCACTGTTGGTTTTATGTTACGCCTTGCATGCCTTACTATGGGGTATATCACGACCTAATTGGGAGGTTGCTGAGGGTGGAGGGAAATGGGGGGGGGGTTTGTTGACTTGTTATTTTTTGTTCTGACATGGTGCAATGTGCCTGATGCCATGTTTTCACTTTTGTGCACGCGATTAGTGGCAGGGAGATGTGATGTCCAATGTGGGCATGGGGGACGGGATGGGGAAGGGATGGTCCTGCAACTGCAGTGTTTCAGATATGGGAGGGATTAAACTATGGACCTGGAACATTAGAGGCCTCGGGGACTACAGGAAAGCCCGACTGATGCATGGCACGTTGGCTAGGCATAACGTAGACATTTGCTTTCTACAAGAGACTCATATTAATACGACCCCTTCACCCAGGTTGAATAACTCCAGATGGTCTC
This sequence comes from Lissotriton vulgaris, assembly GCF_964263255.1. Lineage (NCBI taxonomy): Eukaryota > Metazoa > Chordata > Amphibia > Caudata > Salamandridae > Lissotriton > Lissotriton vulgaris. The sequence continues at coordinate 1,641,353,026 of NC_141695.1, forward strand.
ATGTGTATTCTGCCGTTTACTCTAACTATGCAAGAGGGGCGGCGATTCTTGTACGCAGAGGGCTGGATTGGCGGGAGCGTGCTCACGTGCGGGATGTGGATGGTAGATACGTGATCTTACATGGCTCCCTGCAGGGGCGACCTATCGTGCTGGCCGCCATTTACGGTCCTAATGTAGATGACCCCGACTTCTTCAGGGACGTATGGGCGCAGATCGCGCTGCTTGACTGCTCATCAGTGGTGCTAGGGCGTGATTTTAATGTTGTGCTGGATGATGACATGGACAGACGAGGTGTGAGTAGACCTATGCATGCCCGTGCGCGCCAGGCAGTCCTTGATGTGATGGATGAGGGATTGTTGTCAGATGTGTGGAGAGTTCGACATCCGAATGTGAGAGTGGGGACTTGTTACACGTGCCATAAAGCGGCTTGGTCCAGATTGGACTTCTGGTTGGTATCTCCTGAGGTTGCGACGTGGGTGACAAAGGTCGAAATACAAGCTAGGTCCCTGTCGGACCACGCCCCTTGTGAACTTGAGCTGCGCCTACCTGACACCATTAACAGGGCATTCACGTGGCGATTACCCCCGCACGCACTAACGGACCCAGTATTCGTTGAGGAGATAAGAGATGATATCGTTAAATACTTTGCTGAGAATGCAGGTTCCGTCACTTCAGAAGCTGTTGAATGGGATGCCTTTAAGGCGGTGATGAAGGGCCAGTGCATAGCGAGACAGGCGGGTGTGCTGCGAACGATTCGTGACACCCTGGCGAGACTGGAGGGGGAGCTACGAGGGCTAGATGCGGCCATTAGCCTTGACCCGACTTTAGCAATTGCTGGTGACATCAAGACGAAAATGCTTGCCTTTCAGGAGGAAGCGGAGCGGGAGGTGCGATTTCTAGGGAGGCGAGCTGAGGCCCGCAGACACGGAGAGGGTGATAGGCCCAGCAGAACACTTGCCAGGTTGATAGCTCCTCGCACACACTCACACCACATCCACACCATTTATGACAGGGAGGGGTCTTTGGCCGTAGGCCAAGAAGCGGTGTTACGCGCCTTCACTGACTTTTATGCGTCCCTATACGCCTCCAAACAACCCACTGCCCCGGCCTCCTTAGACAGCTTCCTTGACTCCATTGCACTAGTTTGGTTTAATAACAACCACAGAGAGTACATGGACCTGCCTGTTACTGTCCAGGACATTGCTCAGGTGATCAAAAGCATGCCGGCAAACAAGGCCCCTGGCCCTGACGGCCTGACTACGTCCTTTTACAAAACTTATGTAGATGAGCTGGCGCCGAAACTACACTCCGTGTTTGTGGAGGCACTTGAATTAAACTCCCTGCCAGATTCCATGCATGAAGCCTTAATAATTACACTCTTAAAACCTGACAAAGATGAGATGCTCCTGGACTCCTATAGGCCCCTCTCCCTAATCAATGTAGACGCCAAAATATATGCTAAAATAATCGCGGACAAGCTGCAACCGATGTTGCCGATTATTGCTTTGCCTGACCAGTCCGGATTCATCCCCGGTAGGGCCACGTCCCATAACCTCAGAACTATTTTCTCGGTCCTTCATTACCTACACCCATCTGTGCAGGCAGCGGTGGTGTTCTTGGACGCCACCAAAGCGTTTGACTCTTTGGAATGGCCGTATTTGTTTAAAGTATTGGAAAGAATGGGATTCAGTCGTAATTTCATGACGCTAATAAAACTGCTGTACACTGGACGCAGAGCCAGAGTGAGCGTAAACGGCCTGGTTTCTAGATCTTTCGATGTCACTAGAGGAACCAGGCAAGGGTGCCCACTGTCCCCCCTCCTATTTGCCATCGCAATGGAGCCACTTGCAGCTAGGATACGACAACACCACACCGCGAGGGGCATCGGGTTTAGCTCTCGGAGCTTACTGATCTCGTTATATGCTGACGATGTGACTTTGTACATCGTCAACCCCAGAGACAACATGAACCCGTTGCTCCGAGAATTCGTGAGGTTCGAGGGCCTGGCGGGAGTATCCATCAATTGGTCTAAGTCTGTAGCTTTCCCACTGACAGATGAGACTAGTCGACCAGCTGCAGACTACCCTCTACGTTGGGAGACTGAGGCTGTTAAGTACCTGGGGATATGGATCAGTCGGGATGTACAGGAGCTATGGTCCCTGAACTTTGGGAGAGCAGTGGATTGGATGGAAGGGAAGATTGAAGTTTGGAATAAACTGCCTTTGTCCCTGGTTGCAAGAATAGCGTTAGCGAAAATGGTGATTCTTCCCAAATTCCTGTATCTGTTCGTGAATATCCCGCTGCCCATGACGTCGCACTTCCATGCGCGTGTGCGCTCGTTGTTGTTGAAACTGGTCTGGGCTGGAGGACAGGCGAGGGTCTCCTGGGACCTACTCACACTCCCACTTCGGCAAGGGGGCCTCGGGGCCCCCGACTTGAGGCTATACTCTCTGTGTGCACAGGCGCAGTTTCTGCATTTTTGGGCCTTCCCCACCCCCTACCAACCGCACGTGGCGGTGGAGTTGGCTGCGGTAGCCCCCTTGCCTCTGCGCGTGGCCCTATACGGGAAAGTCTCACGCCCTTCAGAGGAGGTCGACACCGTGGAGATGGTACGCTGGACCTGGCGAGAACTGTAGAGGAGAGCTGGACTCTCCTTCTTGTATGCGCCTGCCGTCCCGCTAAGAGGAAACCCGATGTTACCCTGTTTAACTGCCAGAGGCGACGTTCACATGCTCCGTGGGAAAAGGCTACACACCTTCGCCGATTTATACCCTGAAGGCACCTTTGTGGAGTTGTGCACAAGAGATGGTGACCAGCCTGAATCTTTTGCGGACACGCTGCTATATCACTCCCTTAGGGAATCTTGCAAACAGTTGGGGTCCCAATTCCCGGAAGAGCCGCGAGCTCTAGATGCCCTCCAGAACTTGCTTTCGAAACCCTCTCCCAAAAAATTGGTATCGAGACTCTACAACTGCATGCAAGAGCAGGCCCCAATCACTGTGGCCACAGCCAAGGTGGCTTGGGCTGCCGACCTGGAAGTCCCTCTCACTGACGAAATGTGGGAGTACTGCTGTAAACAATTAACTGCACTATCTCCGAACTACCGGCTGCGGCTCATTCACTTTAAATTCTTACACCGGTACTACAGGACACCGATGCTACTTCACCGCATGGGCATCCGCACGGATGCGTCCTGCTGCAAGTGCGGGAGGGAGGATGCATCCTTCATACATGTGGCATGGAGCTGCCCCGAACTGAACGGCTACTGGACAGACATCTTCACAGCTATCAACCAGATCTTGCACAGGAACGACACGCCGTCGCCACTCGTAGGCCTGTTGGGCTATGTCAAAGACACTGAACCTTGTGACAGGAAATTACATGCACTCCTCCTCCTTTATGCTAAACGACAGATTTCACTACACTGGGGCAGGAAAGCACTACCATTGTTCACTGGGTGGATCGGGGATGTCACTTATGGACACGCACAACTGACTCACTACTGGGAGACTATGCCCACTGCCTCTAGACCGAATGACATTTGGGAGCCATTTTTACAATGGACAAGGGAACGTGCGGGATCGGTCGTCTCTGGCGGATCGCCTCATGTGGGTGTTTCGGATGATATGGGCTGAATGGTTGGTATGCAGACTCGAATTGTTTTGACTCTGTGGACCTAATCCGGCGCTGGCTTGCCCTGGCCGTGGAGCACGCTTACCCTGCTGTCCCTCTTTGACTTTGCACTAGCGGCGTGTCCTGTTATATCTGCCTCCCCTAGGACCACTTGACCCAGCCACTCACCCTGCTCCGACATCTCTCTTCTCCCCCTGCTTCCCCCCCCCCTCCACCTCCACCAGGTATGCTCGATGCCTGCCACACCTCCACCACTGCCACAGATCGCCATCCGCCGATAGTTGCCCAGCGCAGAAACACGCGGCCTCGTCAAAGTGTGGGACGCTGCGTGGTTGACTTTTTGTGATTGCACCAATGTTACGTTGTTTACGGTTTTTTTTTTGGTTTTTTTGTTTGTTTGTTGGGGACGGTTGGGCGTAAACAGTGCTGCTAGACGTATGAGTCTCACTTGTTGTTTCAAGAGCTGGGGCCTGCTGATTGCCCCGGAACAGCTTCCACATCTCATGTTATGGTCATCTGTCTACTGCACTGATAAAAGTAAGACCAATTACCGTGCTAAGGTTACATCGCTCACATACATTTCATTATTGTATTGTACATCCTGATGGGAGCTCGGAGCTCCGCAAAGTTATGCTACAACTGACTGCTTTACTAAATTTGATGATGTGTAAACTTCATAGCGGCCTGCCTCCGGGTTGTTGGCGAGACGCAGTGTAATCTTCTGTCTCTTTTCACATAATAAATGTCTTACACCAAAAAAAAAAAAAAAGGCACATTCTGTGTAAGAGGGGACAGCAGAAGAATAAAGGCAGGAAATCATTTAGACGTCCATGTATCAGTATCTTAAAATATGACGGTGAACTAAGCTTCTAATTTCTCTATGCCATTTAAATTGCAGTTTTCTTGTTATGTTATGTTAAAGGATTTGCCTGGTAACTCCAAGTAGTGTCCCTGCGCTGGAGAAAAAAGCACTGGTTCACAGTCAAGTAAAGTCAGAGTTGTCTAAACCAGACGGTTCTACATACTTTGCCTAAACAACCAGGTCTTGAGATTGTTACGGAAACTTACTTCTAGAGGATTGAGTCTCAGATCCAATGGCATTGAGTTCCAGAGTTTGGCTGCCAAAAATCCAAAGGATCAGCCCCCAGCGCATTCTGCGCACTCTAGGAATTGTGGTCACTAGACCTAAGGTGTCTGGAGGGGGTATAGGCTTGAATCAGAGGATATAAATAACTTGGACCCCTATATGCATAAAACATGGTGCCTTAAAAGAGATTCCATGCTTAACAGGGAGCCAGTAAAGTTCAGCCAGACCTGGGCTAATGGCCAGCTGTTTTGGAATTTTCAACAGCAGCCGGGCCATTGCATTCTGAACTCTCTGAAGCATTCACAGTCTGCCCCTTGAGACTACCAGATAGAGTATTTTACAATAATCAAACCGGGACACAAGAAGCGCTTACATTACCTTCTTTCTTGCTGAGTCCGGTAGGAGCCCTAAAATCTTCCTTTGCAACTTTAGTACTCCAAAACAAGTGCCAGTCGTGGCCTTGATCTGGCTCTCAAAAGACAACTGTGCATCAAAAAAAGCCCACATTTTTTACTTTTGGTTTAGGGATTGGGGTGGGGCCAAGTTCACCCGGCAACCACGCAGAGGACCATATTGAGGTCTGTTTCCCGATCACCAGGACCTCTGTCTTGTCCGCATTTAATTTCCGTACAAAAGGGGGTGGCGATGGACAGAGTATCTGAACCAATCAAACACTCACACCCAGTCAACAGATCCTGGCCGAAGACGGCTGATAGCCAGAAACCGGTCCTAGGATGCTTGATTCCGGTCCAGGGAAGTCTTGGCTTGGCAGTTCGGTCTGGACTGTTCCCATGAGGCACAGGGTCAAGACTGATTTGCATATGGCCATGTCTGAACTGGGGTGGCTTGGTGAGCAAAATAACGATGGATTAAACCCAGATCTGTGACTCGGGGTAAATGTTTTGCCATTGTGCAACATTCCGTCCATCATCTTGGGTGTTTAATTTCAGGCAACTAATATCCATCCATGCCACAAGATCTACCAAACAGGACTTGAAGTTCGCTGAGGCAATGCTGTCATTTTGTGCCAGTGATCATCAGCTGAGTGTCATAAGCGCACAAGACAATCATTGCGCACAACACAATCATCACGCCATGGCTTTCAATTATGTCTGCAAGGGGACGGAGCTACAGGTTAAACAAGGTAGGGCTCAGAGTGGATTCCTGTGGCACTCCCTGCTGGAGGGGGGTAATATTGAAGGTATAGGGCTTCTCGAACACCAGAAAAGAGCGCTTGTGTAAAGGGTCAGCAAGCCATTCATGAGCTCTTCCTCTTATACCCTGTGACCACAGCTGTTCTAGCAGCAAAACCATGCAATGCAGTGTCAAACGCTTCACTTAAGTCTTACATGACAAGTGCAACAGTTTTCCCTTCATCAGCCACTCTCCGTAGCGACTCAGAAACTAGGAGTGCCGATTCTAACTGTACTGTGGCCTGGACCCAGATTGTGTCTCATGAAGGAGACTTATCAGTGAACTTCATAAGTTGGTAATTTACATGCTTTTTAACAATTTTCGCAACAAAAAGAAGCAGAGAGATAGGCCGAAAGTCTCGGGTTTTGAGGAGTTCAAAGAAGGCTCCTTCAGAATGGGAACCACCATAGATAGCATGCTTCCATTCCGCTGGAAGTTGACCTGCTTCAAAGAATGAATCAAGCAAAGTGCATAGTATAGGGGCAAGGGTGCTGTGCCCATGGACTAGAATAGCTGGGGTGCGGAGTCTAAAGGGGAGCCAGATTTAATTTCTAGCAGCTAAGAGGCACATTCTTTCCACTGAGATGTTCTCTATAGTGAGAAAGCTTTCTGATGAAGGAAGAAGAATCATTCTTGCAGGAGAATGTGTAGGAGTCTTAGTACTTTCCTGGAAACAGGCACAAGTAGACAATATTTTATCAGCAAAAAATGAGCGATCTGATTACAGCTACTGACAGCAGGAGCTCTAACCAAAGACACAGCGACCAAGGACGTGAGAGATATAACTATTCTAAATATCTTGTGGGAGGAGTTATTGGCCTCACCTACTCTCTGCATAAAATAATCGAAGCCCGAGCTAGTCTCATCTCCTTAGGATATTCTTTCAGTGCTTGTAAGTAGATCTCTTTATCTAAGATACAATAGTTCTTGCGTAATTTACGTTCTACGTGCTTGCATGACTTTTTTATCTGAAGGAGGTCCTCCGTAAACCAGGCGGCAGAAGGTCGGGAGCGAGAAATATTCAGAGGTTTCCATGGGGCTATAGAATCTAAAGCCTCAACAATCCAGGCCGAAACCTGTTGATTATTAACCAGGGTACAGGTGTCTAAGCATAGAGGCTGGTAGCTCAAGGCAGACACGAGGGCCTCTTGATTAATCGAGGTCCAATTCGGAGTTTTAATAGATTGGGCAAAAGATGGGTTCGGCAAGGGAAACGTTTCAAGAATCTGAAAAGGAATAAGAGAGTGTTTGGATCAAGCAATAGGAACCAGGGGAGCTTCTTTGACTAGGACAAAATTGGCAAAAATGGGGTCAAGAGTGTGCCCCTGAATGTGAGTGGGTTCCTGTACCAGCCGTTGCACGTGAAACGTCTTTAAATCCTCCGTCAGGTTTGTGACTAAATGGGAGGTCCGATCCTCAAAATGGAGATTAAAATCGCCTAAGATTAGAAAGCTAGAACGCTGCACAGCATTTGCAGGGATGAAATCCAGTAGAGCCGTGAAAAAAGAGGAGGGATGCCCAGGGGGCCCATACATCAGAAAACCATTGAGGGAACAGCGGGCTGCTCATGAGAATGAAAAGAAGGCTGCTTCAGATACACTTATCTGCACTTCAGAAAAACTGCAGCTCAGATGTTGTTTATATATCACTGCCAGACCGCCACCCCTCCCCTTTGGTCAGTCCAGTGTTAACAATTCATAGCCCGTGGGAATAGCCTCTAGAATGTCAGGAGTGGACTCAGCATGTAGCCACATTTCCACCAGAGATCGGTTGCTGTGCCGTTATGTGGTGGGCAATCTCAATTTTATGTTTCATAAGGGAATGACAGTCAAGCAAAAGACAATGAGCAATCACCGCGGTCCCACAAAAGTTACTGCTCTCCCACCTTTCTGCAAGCTTTGGGGGCAGCACAAAAGAGCACCCGAGACATGCAATCGGACCTATGCCCACATTCACCGAATTTCGGGCAGCTGGTGTTAATCTAACTTGACCAAAACTGGCAAGGTTACTAGCCCCTGGTGCTGTCCAGGCACAGACGGGCTTGCCTTTGGCGCATCTGCGGCGCAGCCATGCCAGTATGCTGCTTTTATAGGCAGCAGGACTAGAGTGTAAGCACGAGTGCATGCGGGACCTAAGATGTCGGCCCCACTCTTACGGGAGCCGTCAAGGTTCAGGAGCAGCGTGAGCTGGAAGAAATGCAGAGGTGCGGACGTGAATAAAACAAGTTTTAGCTCCCCCCCAGGTAGGGGAGCCTCAAATAAACAACATATACAAAAGTGGAAATTCAGAGTCAAAACATTTAAAAATCAAGTTAAAATATCCCATTACAATTACACATGAAACACCAGAAGTAACTTGTCCTGGGACCGTAGTGCACACTGCAGTACTTTGCTGCCACTGTGTGTTGAAACCTTCTACCGGAGACTATATAAGAAGATCCACTCTAGCCCCTTTAGTAGGCTCTACAGACAAAGGTAATGAAGTTCTTAGTCTAACCACAATGAAAAATGTGAAGTAACCGCCAAGTAACACTAACAAATGTTCATTAACATGCCATTGTAGAAGTACCTCTGAATAAATAACATAAAAATCAAATGTCCTAAAGAGGGTCATACATAAACATCATTATTAATGTCTTTGGTAAGAGATTCTAAACACCCACATCTGCCTTTCATCAACTGTAGATAGGGAGCTACATCATTCTGTGCTTTTGCTACACGTCATCTAACACAACCTAGAGTACAACCCATTATATAATAGTAAATTGAGAAAACCTATCAATCCACATGGCCGTGAACTACCAATGTGCACTACCGCCTCCTTGGCACCTAATTTGGATGTGAGAGCCTGCATTTAAACGTGTGGATGTAATGTCTGTTGAAGTCTACAATTGGTTTTCCTTTCCATGTTGTTGGCAATGCTTGCTCATTGGCAGTGTTCTGTGCACAAGCATCCTACTGACTGTACTGTTGAAAGAAAACTGAACTGAGTTGTATAAAGGGAATACACTTACAAATCACAGCCTTTTAATTACCACTGCTCCGTATGCAATTTAGCAACAATTTCTGTGTTTTACCATGTTCACAGACTACTTCAAGTTTATTAAGATTGTGAACTTTCCAGAAAAGGTGAACAGAGATTTGTGTAACCTACCTGTAAGAGTCTCTGTAGCTCATTGTGTCATGACCGGAATCCTCTTGATCTTCTTCGGAAACCTTGAAGCAAACCTTCTTAATGCCGCCCTGTTCAACCTTATCTATGTCTCCTTCTTCGGCAACCACAGAGGAGGGTGGCGTCCCCTCCATAGATGGAGGCTCACAGGTATCAGACTCGGAAGGTTCTGTAATGGTGGACAAAAGCCTGGAAAAAAGATCAAAATGAATAACTGGGTAAATCAAACGTCTATATTAAATATATTAAATAAAGTTCAATGTATGAAATGTACAAAGCAAACATAAAACCATACACTTCTAGGCATTAAAATATCCAACAGAGACCACTGCACTTAAGGAAAATTCAAAGTATGAAAATGTATAACAATAAAATCATAACAATAGCTATCTGCATACATACACTGTAATGAAACGTTACATACAATCATGTATATAATATGTGGTCACAAACTAACAACAGGAGAGTAAGGGTATGACTGTTCACTCTCAAACCCCTACTAAATTATTATTAAACAACAGAAGAGTGAAAGGGCAACAAACAACCTCAAACAAATATGTGAGGTGAAAGGGAAACAAACAGCCTCACACAAATATGTGAGGTGGAAGGGAAAGAATGGATAAAGAAACTCAACACATATAGAAAGTTGTTTAAGAACCCTCACTCACCAACCTAGTGGTGACATGCTTCATCACTGGGTTCCCACTGGAAAGACCTAATGTCTTTCCAGTGTGCTACAACGCCTGTTTACAGCGGAGCTGGTTCTTGTGTGTGTTGAGGAGGTGCAAAAAAAGCCAAATTGTGCTAAGTGAGTGCGATGAGGTGAAAAATATATAAAAAGTGCACAGTCGTGACTGTCAACTATTTTATTAATAGTCCAACCAGCTCTTCTGTTGTTTAATTATAATATGTGGTCTACAATGGGTCAATCACACAATGACAGTGGCCCAATTATGAGGCCAAAGTCCTAATCTGAGAAGACGGTTCCATCCTACATACAACATACCTTATATGATAACCATTGTATATATGTTCCGTAGGTTTAAACCTTCATCCTACTGTTTCTGTAAAGCGCTCTGATATCTGCAAAGATCTTGTTCGCGCTACATAAAACTTTAAATAAATAAATAAATAAATAAAGAAATAAATAGCTCATAGCAATCCTACCGTGTTGGTGTATGTGGTTTTGACATACAAAGTCATATCTTATGAAAGTTGTGTATACTTCTAGCACACTCTCACATCATCAGAAAGTGGTACATAGCTACACACCAATTATACATCAGATTCTCACTTATTAATCTGGGTGACGTATTGCTTCATTTCCTTTACGGCACAGTCCAATTTGTTGAAGAGTTGCAGGTAAGAGTCTTGGATGTCTTTGTCTTCTTGCTTCAGCAGGAAGCTCAGCCCACGCTCCTCTTTGCTCATCCCTCCATTTAGTTGCCCAAACCCACTGTCCATTAAACTGCTATCTGACCCATCTTCTTCAGGAAGGCACTTCCACGAGGGGGCAGCCATCGTCGTGATGCAATGTTGCGTGTAGGACATTGGATTTAAATTGCCAACTAAACACAATAAACACAGTATTGGATACTTAAACTAACATATTTAAAAGAATAATAACTATATCAAAAGAAGAAATAAACCAAAATTACATTCCTTTTAAGGTAAGCAGTACTTTGCGCATTTGCAAATTCAGAAACCAAATGTAGGCAGGAGCAAAATGAGGTGTGTGTGTAAAAACCCAGCACAAATTCAAGTTGTCTTTTCAGGACATCTGTTTTTCACAAAGAAGTGTCCTAAAAAGTACACTTAAGTGCACTTCTCTTTTTCCTATGGTTGATTTGACCAGACACCCAATTTTAACAGGGGACAAGGACAGTGCAAGTATGCAGGGGACTAAAATGTCCATGTACATGCAGGCTCACAGTACTCTGCCACTCAAACACATGAACACTGTGGTATACAATTATAGTTCTACCTGCAAGGGTTAAAAAGTAAAAATGCATTACATGCATGCATTTCCTTGTGTGCAGAAATCCTGTAGAGGTATCTGAATTTTAAGGAATAGTGCGAACATTATTGCACATCTACAGTTTTCGCCTGACTGATTCCACTAGGGAAATTGTCAGTTGAGAATGTCTCAAAGAAAGACAACAAATTGAATTCCATAGAGTAAACACAGATGTACATGTTATGCTTCATTACTACGCAAAAACTGCTATAGACCTGCCCCACACAAGGATATTGCTGTTCAGTGGGTGTGGTAAACACCCCTCGTACTCCACACAACTCAAAATCTGGCTTAAATGGTTTTCTAAGGGGAAGGCAATTTATACCAAAGGAATATATGGTAAGAGTGGGGTCGCTATCTCAAACCTTTTACTTCTAGACTCCTAAAGACTCATAAATTAGTGCACAACAGTCAATAACAATGAAAACCTTAGTCGATCAGAGCACCCACCACCTCACACAGAGAGGAGGATCAGGAGGTACTGCGTTGTGATACACTGCTAGGGAAAAATATTTATTCCAGGAAGTTATAAAAGTGTGTCACAACTTAAGTGCTCCTGCGTAGTTCGTTTGGTCGTAGCACGCCCCGTCCCGTTATAGGGGCAGGAAGACCCCTATGATGAAGCATGACACTAAAGGACTTTTTAGTGTGTGAGGGGTATTTTAACAAGCACATTGTGCTCTCATCTTTCTAAACCTAAGAGAGAGCCTAGTATCACTCAGAAAATTAAACATAAAAATTATCACTTTTTCACCTTGATAGAATCTCTTTGTTTATACAGTTCTGCTAGGAGGGTGATTCTATCAGTACCTCTACGCTTCCTCTTTTTGTTTTGGAGTTATAAAAGTGTGCCATGAAAGTAAAGCAAAATTATCTAAAGGTGTTCTCATACATGAGATAAAAATATAAGCTGATAATATATATATATTTTTAATTTGTTGCTACCAGTTGCTTAGTTTGTCAGAGACAAACAATGTTTTCGACCTTACTTGATTTTTCGCGCCCTCAGATCACTTATTAGGAAGAGTGACATGTTAAGTCTCATTATATTTGGATAAGGATGTGTGCATTAACTGCACAATTAGTGATGCATAAAACACAGTGGTCTCAATGCCTTGCCTCTAATCAGATTCTATTTCTGCTCAAAAAATTTCCTGTATTGTTATTCAATGTTCTAGGTTGTAAAGCATACTCAAGTTTGGATTACTTTGTGGCTGCTTTAAAGCTTCCTCATAATTGTATACACTTATTCAGTGAAAATAAAAAAATAAAAAATAAGAAAAGGATTGACATGAGCTGCCCACATATGATGCACTAATAAGCTTAATTATTGTTGTGTTGTGTATCAAATGTTCAAGTGTGTAATAAGTGTACATATATTTTTTAATGCATTATACACCAATTTTAATACAACCGTGCGTTACAAGTAATAATGCTACTGATAAAAGTTGCTATGTTCCAACATGATAAATGCACCAGTCAGAACGATATGAACACGATACAAAAGCTATAACAAAATAATGAATTCAAACGCAAATAAAAACACATGCACACCTTTCGCATGCAAATAAGAAAATAAATTCACAGCACACACCTTGATCTGGATCTAGACCGCAGAAAGAGGGTTTTCGTCCAAAGCGAATACTGAATGACCGTCCAAGTGAGGTAGTGCTTTTGGGGTAGGACACATCCATGAGGTTAATGTGACAGTTGGTGGGGCAAAAGTCCATGCTGCCCAGAGGGTGAAGCTCCAGTGAAGCACGCTTGAAGGGGGGGCTCAGCTTTGTCTTTAGTTCATCAGAAAACTAAAATAATGACAAGAAACCTCATGTTAAGCTTGTGATTTTTAAGTCGTCGTTGTAGGGCCATGCATTTTTGACAATTTGAAGTTTAAGAAAATAAAAATGCAGTTTCCTTCATGAGCAGCCTTCACCTGGTTACCAATTGTGGGAAGTCGCATACTATGGCGTGTGGGCCTGGTAAAATTGCCATCCCTAGGCTCACCATTAGGGGTCAGCCACTTAGTAGGGTGAGGTACTTTCGCTATTAGGGAGTAACTTTTGGTCCTTCAGGGACCTGGCACTCCCAGCAACACAATGTATTCCTTGAATTTAGTAGAGCGGTGGGTGCCATTTCCAGTCTTCAAACACCCACAGGGAAAGGGACTGTTTCCCCCCCTCATTAATGCTTACAATACCAAGTGTGATCCAGTCGCTACATACGTGCAGGTATTTGGAGCTACCACAACACCGCTCCCCTCCAAGCAGAGGAAAACCGCATCTATCAGAGCTTTTTGCACCATCCGCCATCTAGGTCCAGCTTTATCATCCACTTAGAGCTACATTTACACTACACCACACAAAAGGTTGATTTGGTCCCCCTGCTATTATGGCTCAGCGTATGGGATAACCCAATAGGCGTCACTATGTAGAGACGCCATCCTGGATTGTCTTTGTCTAGACAAGAGGTGCACAATTCCATGGCTGATTTACATCTCCAAAACCGTGCACGCCCTGTGTTTGTCCCCCCTGGTCACCACTCCTTGCAGCATTAATAGTGAGGGGAAACTAAGGGTGAAGTGATATTTGACAGAATACAGTGCGGAACTAAGGCTGAAAACCGAGTTATTAAAGCCCTCAGTATTTACCTCTTACAGATCCTCTGCTTCCGCTGAACCACCCCTTTTATCTTTCCCTAGATCTTACGAATTGGAATAGGTCTCTCCTCTTTTGGTTCAGAGCAGGGGTGATTAGGTGGCTCCTGTGCTTTGTAGGAGATTCCAACTCTCTGAAATGTTCTGCCTTGCCATGTCCTAGTGAGGACACATTAGAGCAATCGTTGTTGCATGTAATGTTTTTTTGCAATTATTTCCACCTCCCGCTCAAACATCTTCTTAAGTCCCTTCTTATGAACCATGGGCAAACGCAGATGCAGAGAAGCTCTGTTTTGAGATGCAGAGAAGCTCTGTTTTGCTTACAATTGTTGAATACCGCCGATATCTGCTCATGGGTTTACTCCTTTCTCAAAGTGGCTGTTAAAATTAGAAAATCAATGGAAGGATAGCCAATAGGAGTGATTTATTTGTGTGTGGCCCTTTTTATATGCATGACATTTTATTAACCTAACGATTTGATAATGTGCATTCTTGGTTTTAGGCATATCTTTGGTAGACATGTCATTTAAATCTGCAGGCACAATTGTATGGTTCTGTATGCTTTTCTTTACTTATTTGTGTGTATTTTTTGTGTGTCTTTTATGGCCACATATGGCCGAATAAAGATTTCTTGAATTGCAATATCACAGTAGAATTTTGCTAAATTATTGGCCATATTTCTTGTTTCACAACAGAGCACACATTGCACAACCACATCAGGCTCCACCATGGTTGGCCACTTCCTCAGTATCCAATGAGGGGACACAATGACCCACTATCTCTTGGAACAGCCGGGTCAAAGGAAAAATTCCCCTCCTCGGTGTAAATGATGGAAGAGGTGTCCAGGAACACGAGTGACAGTCATATTTGAGTTAAGTACTTGCAGAGCTCTCAAGTTTCAGGGAACATGTGTGTGTAGTTCTTCCAATCGCGGTTTTTTCTTTCAATTCTGAGAGTGGTAGCCATTTGTATCCAATCACAGTTCTACAAATCCCAAAAATCAGAGACCTGGACTGGAAGAGTTATCAAGTATGTACCTGGAAAATGGGAGAGCTTTTGCTCTAAATCTGCAAAGATGTGTTCCAAACTAGCTCTGCCACTCTTTCAAGCATCTTCCAAGTATGCAAAAGATTCCATAATATCTGCCATCAATGCCCAAAAACCCATAAATGTCAACCACTTGTGTATATATGTGGCCAGAGGGGATACCTTAAAAGCCCCGACAACCTAAAGATTCTATCAGGGTACTGACATCAAACGTTCTCCGGCGAAAACACTAAAGGAGGGGTTCTCGGAACAGAGACGCCAATCGGCAGCCATGCAGATGTTAAACATCTGCAAATAAGGATTGCCATCTCTAGCCTAGACCCTTCACATTTCCCACATTGCTCACAACAGCTTGCATGCAGACATGAGATTAAATTGAAACCCTTGCAATCTGTCTAAGAGGGAATTATATCTTCCCCTTTCAATTATGATGTAGTTATCATAGCCACAAACAATATAATACTAAACACTGTACACCCATGGAAGTGTTGTGCGCATAGGCTTTTTGCTGCAATCTGTGTTTCACATCAGCAGTGCTTTCTTATAATGCTTTAGACGTTCACATATCGTCAACATATGAAAAGTACCTGTTGATAGCTAATGATCCTTTTGCTGATATTCTCCAGTTTTGTGTCACATATATTCCTGAATTCATACTGCGGCATGGTAACCACAGCACTGCTGAGAGAGATCAAATTTCGACAATTCTGGACAAATGTGTCATCGTCTGCAGCAAAGGCTTCTAAGATCTACAGAATAAAGAGAGTGCAACATACAACTTTTTAAAAAAATAAACATGCTGCATCTCGATCTTTGCTCTAAAGAATTCTTAATGATAATTTCCATAAACAAATTATCAAATAAACTTACTTAACAATATGTGCAAAGTCATTCTGATGTACCCTATTTGTTTACAGGTGCACCTCTCAAAGACACTTGAAGTAGACTGTAATTTGCTCATAGGCATCTGGGGTTCAGATCTTGAACTCTTTGAAGTTATATAATTTAAATGACTTGGTCAATCAAATGCGTATTCATCTCAGGGAAATATGAGTATTTTGTTTATTCAAAAGTGGAAGTATGTTTCCTGATGTATCGAAAACAAAAACAAATATAAAAAGAAAAAGAAAAACGTTTGCAAAATCAATACAAATACCTGCTAAAAAGTAAAACAGTTAAAAAAGGATTGTGTTGTGTAATTAATGCATCATAGAGCTAAATAAGTAAATATGTGATAACAGAGTGTTCTTTTGAGATGTAAAATAGTCCCTTATGCACTGCAATGGAGGCGGAAGGTTGCATCCAATCAGTCAAAAGAAACAAGATGAGAGTAAAATGCTTCTATGGGCTGATCCAAGATGTGAGTGACAAAATGCCCAATTTAGAGTTTGACAGATATGGCACTCCGCCGCTAACGTAATGGAGTACCCTGCTCGCTAAACCCTCAACGTGCCCACCTCATTCAGAGAGGGGCAGACCCTAAGCATTTTGTTGACGGAGTTCCCAGTGGCTCCGTTGATGGACAACTTCCTCCGACAGCCTGACGAAGTATGTCTGTCGGAGGAAATCTTTTATACCGTCAACCTTATTGAGGGTGGATGATGTAATGTCTTCCATCAAAAAACTGGTGGTGGGGGACAAGGAAAAAATAGAGAACCCCGCCTCATCATACCCTGGGAAAAAATAACAAGAGCATGGGGGTCACTTGTTTTTCAGAAAAACACTGCCAACTTTGGGAGTCTGTTTTTGAAAAACAAGCAAATTAAAAAAGTTTGATGAACGGTCATCAAAACCAACAGCAGCAGTCCACCAACCCATTTGAACATTGAAAGGCGCTGCAGTTCCTTTAAATGTACAGCGATGACCTCTGGGCTGGTGGGCATCTGTGAATTTGGCGGATGGATGTTTTTCTCTGCCTCCCTGACAGGCCATACTGCATCTGTCAACCCATAAATCAGGCCCAATGTCTCCAGCCAATGGTGAAGGTTCCTGTGCTAAAGAAGCCAATAGCTAAAGGATCCTGAAACAAAACCCTTAAGAAGATGAGTATGACATGAAACCTTGGGAAAAATGCAATGATACCTTTGATGCATCATTGCTACCACATGACATCAGCTTTTGCTTTCAATGCCACAAAGAGCTTCCTGCCAAAGACCAGCACTGTTGACGTGGCTAAAAAACAACACACCTTGGCAGTTATACTGAAGCAGCCTCGGGGCTCAACCGTCCTCTCCAAAACGTAACACTTGATCCCCGCTGTGCTCGCGTACTCGTACACAACGCCATGTTCCAGCTGGACGTTGTCCACAGTCAGGCTGACGAGAGGCGCCCCTTCGCTGATTATCAAGTGGGAGTTGAAAATGTGTGCCAGATCTAGAAAAGTAAGACACGTTAATAAAAACTAGGGCATTAGAAAAAAAGCTGAAAGTAAAGCAACTGTCTGAGGAAATAGCAAGAAAAATAGAACATGACCAATTTCAAATCAGATGTGTCAGTTACGCTGATCCTTTTGTGCAACGGAAACGGTTGTTGCTCACAGGAAGTGCAGTACCACACGGTAGGAGATTTGCAAAAGGTACAGTGAATGGTATCATCTAATCAAGGCAGACATTTCTTATCTGACACAATCTTTGGTAACACCATTGCTGCTGCTGATCCAGTCTGATATGTATCCCAGCCACAGGAAATGCAGATATCAAGTTTTGCATACGTTATTATTTATAGTACATCTAGACTGAAAATGAACCGGGAACTTGTAGCTACCTAAGTAAATAGCATTATCTGCCTGCTCCAAGCGCATGATGGTACTAAAGGGGGTGGTAATGGACGGAGTATCTGAACCAATCAAACACTCACACCCAGTCAAAAGATCTGGGTTTAATCCATCACCGTTCTTTAGCCCACTCTGCCACCCCAGTTCAGACATGGCTATATGCAAATCAGTCTGACCCTGTGCCTCATGGGAACAGTCCAGCCCGAACTGCCAAGCCATGTCTTCCCTGGACCGGAAACAAGCTTCCGAGGACTGGTTTCTGGCATTCCAGCCGTCTTCAGCCCGGCTTGCTTGAATCCAGTGGCAAAGTGAGCAAGAGACTCACGTCTGAGCATACCCTGCCACACTTATGGCGGCCAAAAGCGGTACAAAAGGGGGTGGTAATGGACGGAGCATCTGAACCAATCAAACACTCACACCCAGTCAAAAGATCCCCCTTTTGTACCGCTTTTGGCCGGGGTGAACACTGTGAGTATATACAGTTTAAATGTCCGATCTCTGGTCAAACACCAGGCGGAGATCTTTG
Source organism: Lissotriton vulgaris (assembly GCF_964263255.1). Lineage (NCBI taxonomy): Eukaryota > Metazoa > Chordata > Amphibia > Caudata > Salamandridae > Lissotriton > Lissotriton vulgaris. Next base: position 1,641,371,127 of record NC_141695.1, read on the forward strand.
ATATTGTGACTAATGACTCCCCAGATGTGTTCTTTATCACCGAGACCTGGCTTCAGGACGCTGACATCGCGATTTTAAATCTTGCTTTCCCCCCAGAATATACAGTGGCCACTCTTAACCGCGGCTCTAGAGGGGGTGGCATTGCGATGGCAGTGAAACGTTGTTTTCCCTGCGAATGGAAAGAATTAAAACTCCAGGGCTGCGAATGTGCCCGCTTTAGAATTTCTCTTTCCCACTGCTACAGCTTCTCAGGTCTTCTAATATACCGGCCTCCGGGCTGCGATGCGGCCTTTAGAGCCGCTCTCCCGGACGTCATTAGCATAGAAGCGCTTGGCTGTGCTAATTTCAATGTGGTTGGCGATCTCAATCTGCATTTTGACTGCACATCCCAACCTGCTATTAAGAGCTGCCTAGCCGATTTAGAAGCCTTGCAGCTCCTACAAAAAGTGTTTTCCCCTACCCATTCAGGTGGTCATACACTGGATCCGTTCTTCACCACCTTAGAGGATATAATCATGTATCCATCCGTCCCGCTGACATGGACTGATCATATGCTGGTGAAGGCAGCCATTCCTGTGGCAGACCCTATATTTGTGGCACAGAACAAAACCTCTTTTTCTCGCCAGTGGAGCAAATTAAAACTAGAAGATTTCCACTCTCTACTTGGAATGACTCCCTTACCTACCTTCTCGGATGTTGAGGGAGGGTACGACTCTTTCTGCGCTTGGATTGAAACGGCCCTAGATTCCCTTATCCCCTTGGTGCGCTCCAAGTGCCGTACTAAGGCTCATAGCCCGTGGTATGATGAGACCCTGGCGTCTCTCAAGAGAGAGTGCAGGCAAGCGGAAAGGCAATGGAGGAAGGCCTACGACCCCGTGCGTAAATCCTGCTATCTCACTTTGTCCAAGGCATACCATAGAGCGGTCTGCCGAACACGTGCTGCATATTACGCGCAGGAGTTCCGGGACAGCCCTAATCCCTCTAAACTTATCTTTAAGGTTCTAAAAGAGCTGACGACTAAGAGGGCCTCTGCTGCTGAAATCTGCACAGACTCTCATTGCGAGAGTCTGGCCTCTTTCTTTGTCCAAAAGGTGCATACAATCTATCGCACCTTCCCAACTGCCGTGCATCAATTGGACCTGGATGTCGGTCTAAAGGGCAATACTCCGTCCTTGGATTTGCTGGCCCCCCTTTCTGAGGAGGGTTTCGATCTACTGAGCCAAAAAATCAAATCTGGCTCTCCAGCAGACCCTCTCATACCGACTCAGTTCAAAAACATGCAGGCGTTATGTCGTGCTCCCTTGCTGGCCCTTATCAACACGTCTTTGACCTCAGGGGTGGTGCCCACCAAGTGGAAGCAAGCGGCAGTTACTCCCATCTTAAAAAAGCCTACCCTAGATCCTGTAAAACCCGAAAACTATCGCCCCATTTCACTGCTGCCGTGGCCTGCTAAAATCACAGAAGCCCATGTGAATAGGATCCTGGCCGACCATCTTGCCAAAGCTAACATCTTGGATCCCACGCAAAATGGATTTCGTGCAGGTCACAGCACGGAGACTGCCTTGTTATACATGGTTGAACATCTGCGCTCCGTGCTGGACACCGGACGAACAGCGGCACTCCTGTTGTTAGACCTGAGTGCCGCCTTCGATACGGTGTCCCACGAGATCCTATTGCGGAGGCTAGCGGAAGCTGGGGTTAGGGGCACGGCGCTAGGATGGTTCCGTTCCTTCCTTACCAACAGATCCTTTCAGGTTGCGATACCACCTGGCAAATCCACCTCCCACCCGCTCACCTTGGGAGTCCCACAGGGTTCATCTTTGAGCCCCACTCTTTTTAACCTATACGTGAGTCCGCTGGCTGCGGTAGTCAAACGCTGGGGCCTGACAATGGTGTCCTATGCGGATGACACGCAGCTGGCGGTCACACTAAGTGGGGACTCAGCTGTGGACGCCCGCAACTTCTGTGAGGGGCTACGTGCGGTGGCCAATTGGATGAACCTAAACTGTCTCCAATTGAACACTAAGAAGACTGAGGTGATGGTGGTGGGAAAGCAACTTGGATGGTGGAACGACAACTGGTGGCCCCCTGAGCTAGGAACGATACCTTCTCCTGCCATAGAGATAAAAAACCTCGGGGTATGGCTGGACCCCACATTGAGCTTCATCTGCCAAACTAAGAGGGTGGCTGCCTCCTGTTTTGGCATACTCAGGGGCATCAGGCCGGTGCTCAAATTCTTTGATGCCCCCACTAGACAGCTTGTAGTCCAGGCTTCGATCCTATCCAGGATAGACTATGCCAGTGTCTTACTTGCAGGTGCGAACAAGGCAGAACTCATGCGGCTGCAACGTGTGCAGAACGCGGCCGCAAGAGCGGTACTGGGATTGCCCCGTCGTTGCTCGACATCTAGAGCATTGCAATCGCTCCACTGGCTGCCTGTCGCTCGTCGGATCGAGTTTAAGGTGCTTTGCCTAGCTTTTAAAATTTTGAAAGGTATAGCTCCACCGATTCTGACGAATTTACTGACCCCATATGTTCCTTCTCGATCCTTGAGATCGATGGGTCAGAATCTGTCTGTTGTTCCACGTTTTCTGCTGAGCAGGATGGGTGGCCGCTCCTTCCGGGTAGTGGCGGCCAAATTGTGGAACTCTCTGCCTAGTGAAATCCGAGCTATGGAGGATTTACTGCTTTTCAGACGTGCTATTAAAACTTTTCTTTTTAATTAATTTTCCCGACTTTACTGCATGCGCTTTGTGATGTTGTGTTTACCTTTCCTGGCGCCAGGACGCCCCTTTGCTGGGGCAGCTGTGCGCCGTATAAAAACCAATAACATAACATAACATAACATAACATTCAAGCAAGCCGGGCTGAAGACGGCTGGAATGCCAGAAACCGGTCCTCAGAAGCTTGTTTCCGGTCCAGGGAAGACATGGCTTGGCAGTTCGGGCTGGACTGTGCCCATGAGGCACAGGGTCAGACTGATTTGCATATAGCCATGTCTGAACTGGGGTGGCAGAGTGGGCTAAAGAACGGTGATGGATTAAACCCAGATCTTTTGACTGGGTGTGAGTGTTTGATTGGTTCAGATGTTCCGTCCATTACCACCCCCTTTTGTACCGCTCCAAGCGCTTGATTGGCAGATGACACTCCTGCTGGACTGGCCATTTTGGCCCACTGTAGTTTACCAGTGGGCTGTAGGCTATGGGTCTGCTTTTAGAGCAGGGTGAGCTGCTATGACCCATCAGCTCACTCATTGCTCCATTCCAGTCACAGTCACCTGCATGTGAGGCCGCGGTGGTCAGGGCCGTCTTAACAGCATTATAGGCTTACCAGGCAAAGCAGTGTACTGGGCCCTGGCTACACAACCACTCACAGGAATACAAATGTTTAACGGAGAATGAGTGTTAAATTCTGGCCTGAACGGGGCCCCTATGCTTATGGTGCAGTGGTTAATGGATAATATTTCAATAAGCCTGAACTTAGATGGCCTGCAGAAAAGGTTAAGGATGAAAAAGCGGTGAAGGCTTGCACAGCACTTCTGTTCGGATGCAGAGAGATATTGTGAGCGAGTTGGGGAGGTGGGGGTCTTGTAATGAAATGGAAACAAAGAACAGGAGTTTTAAGAATGCCTTATATTGATCAAATACTCAGATGATGTTGTGGTGGCAGGAAGAGGTGGCTTTATTAGCAGAGAGGTTGAAAACCATGCAGGAGCAAGGCCGTTGACATTTTTTAATGAGGAGAAGGTGCTCTGCAGGACACTGATTGCAATGCTATTTTAACAAGCAAATTTGCTGAAAGACCGAGGTGTTAAGAGATGATTTGGCAGTGGAGGTGCGGACAAAGCTGTTGAATGTTTATTGATTAGAAGACATTGACTTATTGCCGAGAGCAAGAAAATGCCTGAGTCAGCAGGGAATGAGATGGGGTTGCAGATGTAGAAGATGCACAGAAGAAAATTGTTCTTTCCCTGGAACACTTGAGTATAGTAAAGGGATAGGCATATAGTGTTATATGGCTTTAATGTGAAGATTAAAAATGGGCAGATCCCAGTATCATAGAGATGAAAATAATATCTGTGACGATCGATGAAGCAGACCAAAAAACCTGAAGACACTGAATGAACCTTTGTGGACATCCATTGGTGTTGCTACAAACAGGGAGTGCAAGGAACACCACTTTCTAACATGGAGAACCACAAAATAAATATAAATGTATACCTTATCAATAGGACTGATACATTGATTTGATTTGATTTATGAATTTGTAGAGCGCGCAATTTCCCATGGGCGTCTTGGCGCTGTGTAGATTCAGAGAGACTCTGGATCTTGCAGAAACAAATAACTAACTAGAGGTAAATAGCCACGTTTTTACTTCTTTCCTGAAGGAGAGTAGTGATGGGCTGTTTTTGACAGATAGTGGGAGGAGGTTCCAGGCCCTAGCTGCATGCCGCAGAAATTCCCCCCCCCCCCCCCCCCCCCCCCCCCCATCCCCCATCTGGCCTTTTTATACTTAGGAACATTAATCAGTTTGGCATGGCTGGATCGAAGATTCCTAAAAGGCTCGTATAGTTTTAAATGAGTTTTTAGAAACTGGGAGCCATATCCACGAATAGCTTTGTAGGCCAAACATACAGACTTGAACTTTATTATTTTGCGAATTGGGAGCCAATGGAGGGAACTTAGTTTGTGTGCAATTGGTTCATACTTGGGGACATCCAGTACCAGCCTCGCTGCTGCGTTTTGCAGGCGCTGTAGTTTTGCTAGGAGCTGGGCCTGTACTCCCGCATACAGGGTGTTCCCATAATCTAGTCTTGATAGGGCCAGAGATGTTACCACCGTTTTCCAGGAATCAAGGGAGATAAAAGGCAGGAGCTTCCTTATCATTTCAGGATGTACCACACTGAAGATGCCAGTTTGTTTGACTGGGCCTCAAAAGAAAGTTTGTTGTCCAGTGTCATACCTAGGTTTTTCACCTTGTTAACTGGGGAAGGGCAGTCACCCACACTGTGTGGCCACCATTCCGGGGACCAGATATCTGGATCTGACCCTAGCAGCATTACTTCGCTTTTGTCTCCGATTAACTTTAGGCAGATACTCTGCATCCATTGACTTGCGACATGCAGTTTTTTAATTTGTCTGCCGTCTCTTTTGCATTTTTGGCAATAGATACCACTATTTGGGTGTCGTCGGCGTATGACACCGGAAGGAAACCACAATTACTTATAATTGCCGCTAAAGGTGCTACATACAAGTTGAAAAGGCTGGGGCTTAGGGAAGACCCCTGGGGTACACCACAGGGGGCTTTAAATTGTTTAGATTTAGCCCCGCCCAACTCTACTGTGAATGTTCTGTTAGACAAGTAAGATGCCAGTAGCGTTCGTGCAGAAGTGTGGACTCTGGCTTCGGCCAGTTGGGTCAGGAGTGTTCCATGATTTACCGTATCGAAGGCCACAGATAGGTCCAGAAGAACCAAGGCGGCCTTTCCTCCGGCATCCAGAACACTTCTGAGTTCTTCTGTTGCCATCAGCAGAGCTGTTTCCGTCCATGTCCATCTCTGAAACCAAACTGCGAGTGGTCTAGGGTATTTCCATCCAAGAGAAATTGGGCCAGCTGTTTATTCAATAATTTCTCTAGAACTTTAGCCGCAAAAGGAATTCTCGTAATTGGTCTGTAGTTCCCAGGTTCATGTGGGTCTAAATTTGTTTTTTTAAGTAGTGGCAACACTGAGGTGGTTTTCCATGCATCTGGGAACTGGCCTGATTTTACTATTTGTAGAAATAGCTTTTCTAGTTGCTCTCTTAGCAGCTCAGGGAATAGTTGCATCACCTTCGGTGGAAATGGATCCGTTGGACCACCGGACCTGGTGGTTCTAACAGCCTGCAGAATCTGTTCAACTGAAGGTTGTGTGAAATGAAACCAAGAATCCTGTTTTGGGGGAAATGGTCCCTCATTGCGATCACTGTTTGACCGTACAGGCAGATTCTTGTCAGTCCTTATAAATGACTCATAACTGAGGTCATTTTATTGATGAAGAATTGGCCCAAATTATTGCAAAATTCTGAACTGATAACTGCCGGTTTGTTGTCAATTTTTGTTAGTTTTTTTATGGTGGTGAAGAGTTCTTTACTAGAGTTTTTGCTTCGTCAATTCTTTGAATAAAATATTGACTTTTTTCTGCTAAAATCAATTTTTTGTAGATAGCCAGGGAAATTTTATATTCTTCTTTCAGCCCTTGGTCATAGTTGGTCCTCCATCTCTTCTGAGCTTTTCTACAGTTTTGCTTTTGCATCATAAGTGAGTCAGTGAACCATGGTTGAGAGGGGGTTTCCTCCTAAAGGTGGCTTTTTTTAAAGGAACAGCAACTTTGACCGCTGAGTTTATCCAGCTTGTGATTTGATTTGAGGCAATGTTGCTGTCTGGTGCTAACTCCAGAGTTAAGAGTTGTTCCATTAATTTTGGGGGGTCTATCCTAGACCAATCATTGTATGTGGCTTGCATGGGTCGCAGGCAGATATAGTTGCCTCCTATTTCACCTTTAAGGAAAAAATTATTACCTTGTGGTCTGACCAGGGGACCTGCAAGGTATCTACTATCTCCATGTCGCTATTGGAGGTAAAAATCCCATCTAGAGTGTGCCCTGCTTGTGGGTATCCTGCTTGACAATCTGTTCCAAGGCTAGATTGGTCAGTGCATCTTTCAGAGTGGTCATGCTCGTGTCCTCGCTTTTTTCTAGATGCACAATAAAGTCACCCAGGACAGTATAATCTGAGCCCTTAACGCTCGACTCTAGAAATGGGCTGAGTAATTAAATCAGAGGTATTTTGGCATTGGTAAACTCTTGAAGGTAGGTCTATTCTTTGAGGAAAGAAGTACCCCAACACACACCCTTCATTTATCTGGGAGGGTTACAAGAGTTGTGTTACAGTAGCCCCATCTTAACTTTAATAAAGGCGTAAAGGGGCCTTGTGCAAGATGTCAGCTTGTGAAAAAATATTGTTTCTGCTTTCAGTGCTATCAAACATTGCCGATACCTCACTCTTCACATGCAAATGCTTATTTTTAGATCAAATAAAACCCATGGAAAACAGTTAAGTAGTAGAACATGCTTAGCATGTCATGTAATCTTCCCCTAGTAAGTGTTCTATCTTTAAGCAGAAGGTTAATATAGGCATGGGCGGAAAATCCGTTCCGCTCGCGGATTTTGCGGATTTTCGGGAAATCCGCAATCCGCGAGATTTGCGAATTTCCTGCAAAATCCGCAAATCCGCGAGCAGCGGATTTTGCTCGCACTGCTCGCACTGTTCGCGTGAGTTCGCGCCCCGCGAATAAGTGCGAAATTGCAGAAATACGATCTAAGCAAAACTGAAAGTAACTACTTACCAGGTTCAAAAGTTCAGGCACATCATTAGTAGCCATTTCCTGTAGTGCTTCCTGAGGGGCCCCTCCAGAGTTCAGTTGCCAGTTGAAACTATTATGTGACCCTGCTCTGAACCTCAGAATAGTTACACATATGCCACAAAGGTCATGAATTACAGCTAAGGGAGACAAGCAGGAGCCAGGCTGGAAGTTAAAATCCATTAATCAGCCCCTAACTCATTATTGTCAGTTGGGGCAGGGCAGGTGTTGTAACTAATTTTGCAACAATGAAAGCACTTAGCAAGTGCAAAAGATCACTAATCAGGGCGCACTAAGGAAGCAGGTGCCAGCTAAAAAAATATTCTGTGACACATTAATCAGCCCCAAATTAATTCAGGTCACTTGAGGCAGGGAAGGTGTGCTTTGCTTTGCCGAAAATAATGTACACTGGACAACCAGAGGGTGTGGTGATGAAACAGAGGGTGGCATGGGTGGGCCAGAGGGTGGCATGAGTAGTCAGAGAGTGGCAGTGGTGACAGAGAGTGGCAGTGATGAAGAAGAGTGTCCCAAACAGGTTGGACACGTAGAAACAACAAGTTCGCAAAACTTGCGACCCGACAGGTAAGTTCGCAAATTGCGGAATTGTAAAAACCCTCGCGAACTGGCAGAAACACGGGCGAACACAAAAAAAAAAAAAATCCGGGAATTCGCGGATTTTGCGGATTGCGAATCCGCAAATCCGCAAAATTCGCGAACGCGAGATCCGCAAAATTCGCTCATGCTTAGGTTAATATAGAAATGTAGAATGATACCACATATTCTTGGGAAAGAAAGGAACACACCGGGTTATGTGTACTAATTATATCTGAGTATCTTAGACATGTATATAATAACTGATTTTCCACTCATAGGGATATATTTGATGTTATTTATTTTTGAGTACTTTTGATCTTCTTATCTCTTTATAGTTCTCTTGTTATCTCCTTATTTTATCTTTTTTTATATATATATATATTTTGAATTATTTAGTTTACAAAAGACATTTTCACATACAATACTTAGGATAATTTCACATAAAATTTGAATTATATAAAACCACATAAACATGGTGTAGAGGGTTTTTCCTCAACATATAGTCAGTAATTATTTGGATACCATTTAGGGAGAAGACATGATATTCACATTGTCATGGCACCCAAAGATTTTTCTACAGTAACACATTATGCAACATTCTTCAATGAAGAAGAAAACCTGCATACGCATGCCGCAGTACGGAAACACAGGTGTTTCAGATACAGGCTCAAAGGCATCATTAATCAGAAACATATTTACCTGCTTCTTGATGGCTGTCATTCAGCGGATCGAGGTCCTCCTCTTCCAGTGAGTTGTCAGGTTTACTGTGATAGCAAAGACTACCATTCAGGCATACATCTGGCATGGTTTTGTGAGCTCTCTCTTCTTCCGCCTCTTCGTGTGTGCGGTAAATCCATTGGTATGCACCCTGTGAATTCAAGGGGAACACATTCGATGGCAATATGGTACAGCTAGGTTAAAAACATCAACACAATCGTTCCTTACATATGCAGGTTTGCCTGGAAATTCCACTTGTCCTGTCGGTTTTCTTATGTGAACAGGTAGTGTGCATGGGGAAGAGGTGTGGCGCAGCAGCCAGGGAGGCTGACTTCAGAACACAGGGGCTCACGGTTCAATCCCTGGCGCCGGTGGCAGGTCAGTCTAGTACCATGTGACTCTGGGCAATAGCTCGCTTAATCTTCCCGACGGCCCCCAGCGCGATTTACACTTTGAGTCCCACAAATTGGTCTTTTATTGAATCTATGAGGGATTACCTCTGACACTCACTCTCCCAATGTTGTTCTAACTTCTACAGAACATTACTGTTTGGTGACGAGACGTGCCTTATGAATTTGTTGAGCTGATGTCCCAATGAGCAAGTACGCGGTCCCTCTCTGACATGCTATGATATGCAAGAGACACCACAGACTGAGAGCATCATGCATATTGCATTTAACGATGTTTCTATGTATTTCTAGGAAAATATATATTTGCAACAAATATTCCGTGAGACGTCTGTGTTGGTAATCTAGAACTGTATATGTTTCTTACTTATGAGTCCTACTTACTTTGCAGCTGGTGATTCGTATTGAAAATGTTTGTAATCTGAAAAGCAAATCGACTCTTTCTTCTATATTAGAAATGATCATAATAAAAACTACATAAAACAATAAGAATTGAATTTGAATTTGAATTTGAAGGGATTTGTATAGCGCTCGTACACCTGGCGGTTTATTGGCGCTCACTGACAATTGCTACTTGGCAGGTCGGAGAGAGGGGAAAGGTGAGCGTTTAAGATGGGAAGGCTTGGGTGAAGAGGAAAGTCTTCAAGTCTCTACGGAAGAGGGGGTACTGGGTGCAGGTTCTGAGGTGCAATGGAAGAGAGTTCCAGAAGACTGGACCCGTGGTAGAAAATTTAGAGCCACCCCACTTCTTCCGTTTAAAACGGGGAACCAGGAGAAGGTGGTGAGAGGCGGATCGAAGGTCTCGTGAAGGCGTGTAGGGTTGAATGGTTGAGTTGATGGAGGAAGGGGCAGAACCTGTCCGGGCTTTAAAGATGGTGCAACCGAGCTTGAATAAGATGCGTTGTCGGACAGGGAGCCAGTGCAGGGTAGAGAGGAGAGGGGTTACGTGATGTGACTTAGAAAGGTTAAAAACCAGCCGAGCAGCCTGGTTTTGGACAAGCTGAAGGCGTCTCATAAGGTAGTCGGGCATGCCATGGTAAAGGATATTACCATAATCTAGGCGAGATGTTACCATGGCTATCAGAATTAGTTTGAGCGCTTCTGGGGCGAAAAATCGAGAGACTCTGCGGATAGTCCTAAGTGAAAGGAAGGCTGAGGAAACCACAGCAGAAACTTGAGAGTGTAAGGAGAGTTGATTATTGATTTTAAATCCAAGGGTTTTGACAGAGGGTACGGGGGTGGGAGGGGGGCCAAGTGAAGGGGGCCAAAAAGAAGATGTCCAGGGACTGGAGCAACCACCCGTTAGCAACAACTCTGTTTTGTCGGGGTTGAGCTTCAAGTGGTTGAAGTTCATCCAGTCCTGGATAAAGGTCATAATGGACTGGACATTGGACATAGACTCAGGGGTGGAGGAAAGGGAAAAAATTAGCTGGAGGTCGTCGGCGTAATTGTACACAGAGACCTCCAGACGCTGTAAAGCAAAAATGAGGGGGGCAATGTAGAGGTTAAACAATAAGGGGGACAGAGAGGAGCCCTGGGGAACACCACACTGAATTGGTTGAAATTCTGCAGAGAACTCTCCCAGACGAACCGCTTGAGTCCGACCGTTCAGAAAGGAGGATAACCATAGTAGCGCTGTTCCTCTGATTCCCGCCGCCTCGACACGTGAAAGTAAGATGGTGTGATCCACCGTGTCGAATGCGGCGGAGAGATCTAAGAGGATCAGGGCCTGATGTTGGTTGGTATCCATTCCTTGTCGGAGATTGTCCAGAACCGATGTTATAACGGACTCAGTTGAGTGGGCTGGGCGGAAGCCGGCCTGTCTAGGGGCTAACACGCCGTGACTTTCCACGAACTCGCTCAAGGTTTTAACCACATACCGTTCCAATACCTTCGCCAGGTAAGGCAAGAGGGAAATTGGACGGAAGTTGACTGGATCGGAGGGGTCCGCTCCAGGTTTTTTTAGGATTGGGACAATCACAGCCGATTCAGTGCATTTAATTAGAAAACGAGCATCTGAATGAAAAAAATAATTATGCATTTCAAAGCATTTATGTAATCAAAGAATTATGTAATCGTGAGACTTGTAATTAGATGAAGAAAGGACCAACATTTTGTCAAAACTCAAATTTTCTTTGCACAAAATAGATCCACAAACCGCAAACCAGAATGCTCAGGCCTTACCAGTGACTCCTGCTGGCTAGACCGAAATGCTGAAAAATGCTCCAGAACCTCAAGAAAGCTGTCGTTTGCAACACTACTGCCATTAACTTTCTGGATGCACTGCCCAGGATGAAGACCAGCCGCGGCAGCAACTGAACCTGAGAGGGGAGAGCAATCCAGCGTTAGACCAAGACCCAAAGACACCATAGAAACATGTGCAAGAAGTCTGTGTCGCTTACAAGGAAGGACATTGCTAAAGGTACACAAATCACTCTGCGCCTCATGTGACAGCAAGAACCAGCATTTCAAAAGACAGCAACACCTCCCATCAATAAAAGTGTTACAGCACAATATTAAATGATCTGCTGGCTAAAAGGCTGCTCAGACAAGTATGCTGTCTGTTAGGGATAGTCAAAAATGAAAATTCTGCACTGTAAATTTATAGCAAAAACCCAATTCCCAATGTGGGATATACCACATAACTAAAGGTGTTTCAAATCTTGCTAAAGTGGCTGATTTCCAATACCATTAGGATAAGAATTAGTGGTCCATCGTAAACTGTGAACGCCAATCTATTTATAAATAGGGTTGGGTTGGTAAAAAGATATTAATAACGTTTCATTTTCAATGTAATTCATACTCTTTTAGTACATAATCTAGATTATTTAATCTCCTAAATAACGGTACTTTTTTAAAAAAACAATTAAATGGCTGTGATTAAGTTTGACAATTTAAATGAGACAATCTTAACATTTGCCAAACTATTAAGTTATTTCTAGCTCTGGTGTTAAGCAAGAACTTTAAATTTTAGTAAAGTTACATTTAATATGCTTAAATATAAGGACTTTCAAACAGCCGTAATCTTCCATTGGTTACTGTGTCATTCACATTTCTCCTCCACCCACTACACCATGTTGTAATGGGTCAGCCCACTTCAGAAATTGTCTAACTTCACTGTGAGTGGCAGCATTCTCCTGGTTAACAAATAGCACATCCACACAAGATAGTTCCCCTCATTATCTGTGACTGCTATGGCAAAGAATGTTTTTTAAGGTCCAAAAACATTTTTGCTTGTAGCCAATGTTTATTTTCTATACTTTCAAGGGCTCTGAAGCTTCTCAAAGTAAGGTTTAACAAAAACCCTGACAAAACCAAACAAGATTTGACAACGTCAAAAAGCTGGCAGCCAATGCCAGGCTTGTGGGCTTTGCCAATGCTTGTTATTTATTGACTCATTTATGTGTTTTTGTTGTGCGAAGCACATCCATCCACATGACTGTTTCAAGTCACAATCCAAGGGTGGGCAAACTCGAATCTGGGGAACTGGGTTTGAGTCTCGGCAATGACGCTGAACATCCTGTGATTCTGGGCAAATCACTTAATCTCCCCGTGCCGAACAAAAATGAATGTGTCCTCGTGCAATGCAGCTGGTGCTATGTAAAGCGCTCTGATACCCGATTCGGGTCAAGTTCGCTCTATATAAAACTCTGTAAAAAAATAAATATTATATATGTATATACATATACATGTTCCTGGTAGAAGTGCAAGGACTCAAGCATTTACATGTTGGGGAATCATGGGCTTGACAATAGCCCTACATACCATTATTATTCCATTGGTTAGACCGTCGGTAGAAGGTATGTCATTGAAAACCCTGGTCTCGTTCAAGAGAAGGAGAGGTAAGGTTTGGCTGCTTTGTTTTCGAGTATATAGATCTGGAAATTTCTAAGGCCGATATTCATGGTCTTAACTCATTTTATTCATAGAAGTATCTAGAATCATAGGCGTTCTATTTGTTAAAGTAGAAGCAAAAGCTGCTCTCATTCAATACTTTTATTAAAAGGTCCAAGTTATTGTTGCGTGGTTCCTTTTAAGGTCATAAAAGTTATCCATGCATTTCTTCCTAAACTGCTCAAGAGAAAAATGTCCACTTGTGAAACAAACATTTTTTAATGATGATTCTCGTAAGGACTAGGACATTCACCTTTTCGTAATGCTTACCTCGTTGACTATTATGCAATCCTTTTACACAGTTTTCTTATAAGACATTCAACCTAAGATGTAGGCTGAGTACTACTAGATCTCAGTAGTCTATGCTAGATTTTGGAACCAATATTTTAATGTGTAAAACACCTTGGGCACCAGAAAAAATGTTTTTATTCATTTATGGAATGTTAATGAGTGGCAGCTATGTCCTTACTTGTACTCAAACCATGCAAATGGAAGCATTAATAGGAGTAGTTTTGGGGACGTTTTCTAGAAAAATGTTCACAGGTGTCAGAAAACTCCCACGTCAAAGTCTTATATCGCTTATTAAACGGATACAAAATAAATCCAACCCTCCTTTGTGACATTCTGAAAATAACCTAAACAAATCAGCTCACCCACATCATCCTAAATGTCTCTACTGCATCATAATCACAGTCGATTGTTAAATAATCCCATTCCAGAATTGTATGCCCTGTCCAAGAGCAAAGGAAGTGAAACCCAGCCAATCAGAAGGGACAACCAAGTTTCACTAGCAAGCAAAATACTGAAACTAATTAGCTGCACAATGTGGCATTCATATTTAAGAAATATTAGCCATGCTTACTTTGACTCAAACCTTGAAATGAATTTCAATATAACTCGTAATATTGTTTGAATGTAGCCTGTTCCCACTGACAGTATAGAATTTGCGTAATAAATTGTTTTCAGCTGCAACAGCATGATAAATCCATCATACCAAGTCACATTAATTCTATCAAAGACTTTCCTTTCCAAATCCCAACACATGTTCACTTCCTAAAGGATTTCTTAAAGTGACGGTTGTGTGCAAGTGTGAAATTTAAAACAAAGCCAACTATTGGTGAGAAAAGCCATCCATTTATGGTGAAGGCTTAACTGGAGGGAAAATGGATAATTGCTTTCTTTTCAAATGTCCTCATTTGCCTTTGGGACATCTTACGTATGTGAGTAGCTGCACATGTATGGATATCTAAGGGATTTTCTCTAATAACCAAGCAGCTTCAGTTCTCTTTGAACTTAAAGATGAAACAAATAAGAACTGTCACTATGAAAGTACTAAATATGGGTTCTCCATGGGAACGCTTGTTAGAAGGCGAGTCGTGTACTTCTTGTCTTTATTAAACATGTGTACGCCTGATGAATGCAGCAGGGACATGCCAGAGTGCCAGGCAAGGGAAAGCATATTCTGGAGACAATACAAATGTTTTCTTAGCCATACTGTAATTTCTGGGGCAGGAGAAGGGGAATCTAGGCTAGTTCGATCTCCAATCCCCCTCACCACAATAACTAAACCTAATATGTATCCAAGTCCGAGGTCCCTTTAACTTTGTCGCGGGGAACCAAGGGGTGTGCTGGTTCACCCTCAAGTAAGGGCCACTTTCCTCAAGTTGCCATGTGGCTGGATTGTTCGTGAGACAGTGAATAGTAGCATAGAATTCTTATGTCAGTCTGGCGAGATCCTGAATTCAACGCATGTGGTCTTTTGGGTTGATAATCTTCCCTGAGTAATAGCAATGGTGGCACTACACGAGCTTAGGAGTTTACTATGTATAGTATATCTTTTCCCTTCATGCGTAGCCCCAAAATCTGCATTACGTTGCTCATTCACTTGTGTCGCAAATGCAGGCCCAGAATTGTCTCAGTCTTTGACACTTCCCCCAGATGCTGTGGGTGGTGTGCGTCATTTTACTGACCAAGCAAATTGAGAAAGTTGGCAACCCCCTTACAATTGCAAGGTTTGATTTTTTTGTTTTTAATCAGTGTGATGTTGGGTAAGTGTTGGGTTCCTTAGAAACGGAGTCATGTACTATAACACCGTTATAGCTCCACTATGGAACTAAGGGGTTGACAGTCGGAAGGGGACTCCGTGTAGTGAGGACATGCTACTTGTTCTTCTCTTGTATGCGAAATAAACATGATTTGACTTACTTCTACTGCGTCCTCGTTACTACAATCACCATGGTCAATGTTCTGAAATACTAAGACATGCACTGCTGTCAAAAGTGCAGTAGTGTTAATCACAAGGGCAAAGCGCGCTTAGCTGCCTTACGTTAAGTTGACTATCACAGAGTTGAGATGGTGGCCACACAGTTGTGTCGTGATGGATGACTGCAGCTGCAAAGTCTGGTGCCTATCAGAGCTTTAGCTGACAGTTGGATTTTGATGGTGTGATTTTGGCAACTGTGGTTACGCTTATGCAAATTGTGCCCATGAGCTCCAGAATGCACACAAATCACTGCAGATTATAGCTTGAGTGCAATAGGAAGGACATGCACCATCAAGAGATGTGGCTGGTGTGAGTGATCGTGCTTGCAGTGGTGCAGGAGGGTCATGCGTGTGATAGTAGTGGTGTGGTGGCTATCTCGTCCACATGGCAATGCTTATGTTTCTCTCCCGCTTTTGTCAGTTAGCCCATAAAGCTGTCGAAATGGATATCAGATGAAGATAATGGAAGGGGCCTGGGATATTCCGTGAGCCACCATGCCTCATGTCTGCAAGGGAAAGGAGAAGGATGTCTGGCATGAGCAGAACCTACAAAGAAGTGGAGCAAGTTCTTCACAGAGTTCAAGGTGAGGCGGAGGTAGTATTTTTATATGTTGCGAGAGAAAGGGGCCAAAGTTCATGATCAAGGTTATAAACCTGGAGAACAACCTTTTGATGACAAAATGAAATCAAATATTGAGGCTAAAGGGAAAAATAGAATGAAATCAAGATGAACATGAGGCATGGATTTGTTCTTAAGTGTCCTGGAGTATGG
This sequence comes from Lissotriton vulgaris, assembly GCF_964263255.1. NCBI lineage: Eukaryota > Metazoa > Chordata > Amphibia > Caudata > Salamandridae > Lissotriton > Lissotriton vulgaris. The sequence continues at coordinate 1,641,387,170 of NC_141695.1, forward strand.
GAATGTTAACTCGTGATTGACATTTTTGGGTATCAATCTGGATCTTGGATGGCATGGATGAAGCCGGTCAACCGAGACATAAATTATTCAAGCCAAACATAGGTAAAAAATGCAAATGCACATGTAAAGAGCACATTTTATATGGCTGGATCTAGGAATTTTTTCAAGAGACAGAAATAGCCCACGATGGGCTCATGACGCCTGAATTTTCACATATCTGTAAAACCAACCTTGACTGTGTCCCAAAAAAATAGATTGTAATGCAAATTCTGTACTATCTTTGATTAAGCGTGAATGCCTGCATTCAGGCTGCACAAAGCTTTAGATATATTGCAGCAGGAATATGCCTCCAACCCCTCATCTCCTTGCAACCTCACTCATAATGAGGAGAGTAGCTTTTGCCCAGGCAGGTGAAGTAGAAGTCTTTCATGGCACAAACTATCACCCGACGAGACCACCTCGGAGGTGTTTTCGTCATCAGGGCCATAAAGTTCCAGGTTTCTCTGAGAGCAGTGCGGCTTGGTTGCATCTGCACGTATGTTCCTCTACCAGATGCCCTGAACCACTCCTCCCTTATTTATACCCAAAATATGAGCCTTAAAAGATACACATGCCTATACCTCACCGGGCTGAAAAATTCCCACTAGACGCATTTTAAGAGAGAAGTGACAATAAGAGAAAAAACGGAGTTACAATTTCAATAAAACTAGGTGGGAATATGTTGAGCATTTCTGGGAGGCGAGAGGTTACTCCAGTTGGGACAGGGCTGTGCATTTGGCAGATGTTCAGCTGGACCGGTATTTTCCCATATTGGATGGAGCCACCTATCCAGTGATGGACGACCAGAGATAAGGAGGCTTGTGGACAACTATTTACATAGACCTAGTCATTCTAGATGCTTCATAAGGGCATAGTTTCCTTTAACACAGTTGAGCTCTTGAAATAAACAAGGAGTTGCTGGAAGAGTTGCTAAGTAAGGTTAAGTAATTGTATGTTCTGCCCTAGACCATCCAAGCAATCACCTTCAAACCCTCAGTATCCACTTTGGATTAGACAAAGAAACTAGAAAGATTTGTGCTTTTTTGGTACCGTCTGCAGGAAGATTACACCATATAGACCACAAAGGACTTACATGAAGCAACCGATGGGCTGTATATAATGTTCGGGTCAGTGTTACAGGGCAAGTCCTTTGCTCACACATCCCCAAATCTACAATAAGCTTTGTCAAGTTCCTATGGAGTCATTAGTGTTTTAATAGGTAGCCGAACATCAGAGGTTTCTAGTCATACACACGTTACTATTGATATAGAACAGCTGGGAGAGGTCCTGCACATCATCCTTTTCCATCATTGCTCAGCTCCCATTGCTAATGGAAGCACAGCGGGAATGTGATATCACAGAGCTACTCCAGTCCCTTTTCAGCTTCCCTGGGGTCTTAATTTATTTTTAAATTATTTTAACATCAGCAGTTTACTCCAATGTGATGAACACACTGGTATATAGGTAGTTTCACATTTTGGGCCAGAATCGGTTGATGGGACTGGTTTTGGGTTTGGTCAGGTCTAGATTGTGTTAGCACCATCTTCTCCATTAAGAACTGTTCAGTTATTTACATCAGAAATATCTGCCTATATCCATGCAACAACTTTTTAAAGTTCAATGGCATCTGTATTCTTAGGGATGTCCTCTACGATGAAGGGACGGTAAAACTTGAGCTAAAGAGCTTGCTTTTCATCCCTTGTTGTCACTGGCAACATATCTGGTTTTCTTGAATTGGAATAATGTAGGATTTTGCCTTTCCATCCTTTGGTCTGGCATCAAGGCCCGGGCACTAAGAGTTTGAAGTTTATGATTGCGTGGCTCAGAAAGGAGGCCTGATAAACCAGATTATACTTTAGGAGAAGACCCACCAGCAGGTAGAGCGGATTTATGTTTGTTTAAAGACCCATCCTGTTCAATATAAGGTCAATTTTGACTCCCTTCAAGCCTCCGATTTGTTTTTTTTAGCATCATAACCCAGTTGTGAATCTTGAATCTTCCACCATACTGTGTGAAGAATACCTAAGAGGAATTATGGGGTTCCTTTTATGTCAGATATTCCCTATCAGAAAACTGGCAAAGGTTATTCAGCTATGTTAAAGCACCACTGAGTTTGTCTTTTCAGGGATACTTTGTTTTTTGTAGCATTAAGAATGGACCTCACTCACTCAAAGACCTTAGAAAACAAGAAAACATAAAAAAGTGATTGGTGCACTGCTTGAACTAATCTCAGCCATAGAGACATACTCTAGAAGCATGCCTGCCCACCCCTACTTTGCCAAAAGAGAAAAGGGCCTTAATTGTGTCTAGTATGAAGATTCATATGTTTCTCAGCTGACAATCCTATGGCTGAAAGATCGTCTGAGGTGAGCTTGTTGCTGTTCAGAGGGGAAATGGTCTAGCAGTTCAGACCAGACTGTCCTTATTGGAATATAACCAAGGCTGATTTGCATGGGCTTCATCCTGGTTTGTACCCATGCACTGGGCAGAGCCAGGATGGACTGGAAAGCAACCAATGTGGAATCTCCAGTGCCTGAGTTTAATTCACGCTTTTTGCCCATCAACTTTTGTATTTCTCTGCTACTGATTTGGAACTAGAAGCCAGGTGAGACATAAATATCTGATGTCAACTGATAAAATGCATGTAAACGTTGTAATTATGGAGTAGGAAGAGAAGGCATATAAAAGCATTGGAAACTTCAATTGGATCCTTCCCAGTGGCCAATGACCGCATCAGTGTCTCAGTTTTCTAAAGATGGATAGTATGTCAGTGGTTATATAAACTGCTTAGGAGACCCAGGCTGTAGCTTTCCATCTGACTGGTGTATTCTGTTAAAATGCACTGGAAAAGCAACACAGAACCAGTTTGTTTTTTCTGGCAACAGAAGAAGGGCATGGAAAAGGTAGCCGTATGGACATTTTGTTTTTCTAGAAGGACCAATAACTTATGGATGGAAGCCTCGTACAACAGTAGGTTCAGCAAGGGCCTATACAGGTCTATTGTCATCATAACTAAACACATTCCATGCAGGAGTATTTGTTGTTACCTTTTTATTACTAATTAGAGAGAAGAGTAATAATGGTGTTGGGAATCTGTGTGGCAAAGGACTCCTCAGAAATTATAATTGTTGTTGACAGGATGATAGTGCAGGAAGACTTAGAAGATGATAAATCATGTATTCTCTTTAAAGAAAGAAACATGAAGCGGTCATGAAAAATCACCAGAAGTAGATTTAGCAAAACTTAAGAAAGATCCCACCCAGTAAATGTTCTATTAAAACACAGTACAAACACACACAACAACATAATCCTTCAGATCCATTCATTTAATTTCAAACCAGATTGCTGGGTGGTAGTTTCAGTAGGTGTAAGAGCATTACATTCAACAAAAGACTCTTATGTTTGTAGTTGATTATCAAAACAATCTTAAGAAGAGGTATATAAGGGCATGCAAGTTAATTAATGGGGTGGCTGTTATTTCAAGCTTAGAGAGGGTCAAAGATCTGTAGAGGTGACTAATGGCCAAGGAGCATCAGCTAAGCCAGTGAGCCTGGCTCGATCTCTTATCTGGCACATTAACCTCCCTGCAACTCAAAATAATATTCCAGTTTGTTCTGTAAAGGTATACGGGCATGAACATTTAACACTCTGACAGACATGTTATGGATAATTTAATTAAAGACAAGGAGGAAGGGGTTTTAGAAGATAGTCACAACCCCACAATAAGACCTTGAATAATTGTGCATTTTTTCCATAGTTTTCGTTTTAATAATTACAATTGCTGGTGCTTTACTGTTTTTTTTTTATATTCACAACTACACAAGTGCTTTATTCTAGAAAGTACAGTTTGATCTTTGAATTAAAAGTCATTTAAAAGATATCTAGTGTGCATCCATGCATGTGTCTATGGTGAAAAGAGGTTTTGAATCTGCTATTTACCCTGTGTCTTACATGACTGCTGGTTGCTCTCAAAGTACCACTGCAATTTAAGTGCAGTAGTAATATGGCGCTGCAGTCTCAGGATCTTTCTTCTCAGAACTGATATCTTAACTAAACCTGTATTTATAAAAGAGTTGAGAGTTCCTAAAAGACACGCCGTAGTCTTGAAGCCAAGAAACACTTTCAGAAAAGCTACCAGAGAGTTTGGAACATTTTGTGCCAGAAGAGTTTACCATGTTCTACCAGCTGGGAGGGGTATTAATGGAACCCTTTTTTTTATATTTCGAGATGGCAGCATAATGCATGTCTCTCGTCCATAGGGTGACAATTACTCATGTGTATTCTTGGGCATCCAGCAACTTATGATATCACCCAGAAAATATGAAGGAAGCAAACTGCTGCATGAAATATAGTTAGTTGGTGTGATTGGTAGTAAAAGGAAAACAAAGGTAAACCTGGCCACCTGCACCCGTCACCTTCACTCTGAACCAATAGCTTCTTTTGCATTCTCCTGCAGTGCTCTGGTGTTGGGCCACTGCCCAAGGCCTTACGAAATAGAGCAGTTTCTACAGCTGGCAGGACATTGCATTGACAATGTTTTACATTCAATTGTACCAACTAAAGATTATTTTACAGTAGTCCCAAATTCTTCTTGAACTGACTTAATCTGAAAGGTAACCTCCTTTCATCTTTTGTTGCATGAGTTCTTGAGTTTGTAAATAACGACATTTTAAAAATAAATTTTGATATTGTTCCTGATTAAATGCCAGGTACTATAGTGACCCGGATGGGTCTGCATCAAAACGGTTCAAAGTCACCGCTTTTACTAAGTTAAAGAGATACATGAAATTACTCAATGACGTGTCATCATACCTCTTCCAACTGCATGCACATATGGGGGAGCAGTTCCTCTGATTTGAAAACAAAGTGCCTCTGGCAGGTCTGGCACTTTTATAATCCTAGGAAACAAGAAAGGGGAAAATCAAAAACATTTGCTTCAATTAAAGTGAGAAAGACAGATCTTGTAGATGCAAACAAATTGTACAAAACACCATAACCCTTTGGCAGTCCACCGAAGACAAAGGTCATGTCTAATATTGAATGGATGAAAATCATGTTAATCCTGGATTCTGATATCTGCATTACCCTGAAAGCAGGAAAATCAAAGTATTGTCCACTCTTTCATCATAGACAGAATCTGAATCTTGGGCTTGTTATTGTTGCCTTGGTTAAAAATCAGCTTCTACACAAGTGTGATTATAGATAGGTGTCTCAGCACTGGGGAACCAATAGCAGATTACATTGGCATGGATGCAATAGCCGACATCTTGAATAATATGGATTTTATTAGAGTCACAACAGAGATGACTTAGTGATATCAATTTTATGTTTGTTTTATTTGTTTGACAAGAGTGCTCTGACATTTGGAGTAGAAATGACAAACAAAAGGGTAGACACAGTACAAAGCACCTAGCTCTGATAAAGAATATAAACTAGAGCTAATGATTAGCATTTATACATAGATCCTGATTTGTGGAAGATAATCAGCATAACAACAAATGTACATATTACGTTTCAGTGGCAAGGCATATTAATTGATATTTTGGTTAGGATACCCAACTTTACGTTTTCTTCTCCAATCACTAGATTGATTTTTACACTGAATCCAAAGTTGTCAAATGTGGGACCGGCAACAACATCAATAGAAGGACTGTTCAAGAGTGGAACTACCATCTAAACAATCTGGATAAATATTTTGTTATTTTGGAGAAAAACATTAATGGGCACAACTAAGTAAATTAATATATTTCACTTAAAAATATCTGATTATTTTTAAATAAAAATCACTCATGCACCAACTACAAGCCTCACTGAACCTTGACATGCACAAAGTACGCAAATATTATACCTCAAGATCACTTAAAGGATTAAAATGGTATTATGTACAAAAAGGCATGGGTTGCAGAATAATAATTTTATTGACTTAATAGGTGGAGAAAAGTGTTTTTGCTTATTCAAGCCCTGGCTAAGGCTGTTTCAGAATTCTAGCATATCCCGGCCCAACCACTAGAGTTCATTGCTCCAAGGAGGGTCAGTCATATTAAGTCACTTTAGACACAACTGTTTCAACTACAGTTTTGCAAACCAAGATGAATATAGTTGCCAAAAAGATGCAAAAGTTGTGGGTCTTATTAACATTTGGGCAGATGCAGGACATCCACTACAAAATGGCAAATGTGTGCCAAACTTCAAATTTTTACCAATGTGTTAGGATTTACAAGCATTTTGGAGATAACCTGCTTAAAAAGTGGAAATGGACAGTCAACTGGAAACAGCTCCCTACTTACTATTCATGTCAGTGGAAAATAAATGGAAATACCCATCTGTTCCAGACCATGTCCTACAAAAATGTGACATCCCATGATTGCTCATATGAAGCCGCAGTCTAAATTTCCAGGAACTTTCCAACATATTTGTATGCCAGCAGAAATTAAGAACGCTTATTTGTGCTTTATATATCAGCTTTAACATTGGGTTAATTTTCTTCAGGTACTCCATCTAATAGTTACTGATTGATTGGATCTGAAATGTTGCCAGCATGGTGTGTAGAATTAAAATGTATTTTATTTTTATTGATCATTCTTGTGTACATAACTTGTTAATCCATTCTCATAACAATATTTATAACTCACAAACAAGTGGACACATGGATTTGAAATCATATCACAATCTTAGTTCACAAACGATCATTCTGATATCAGGTACAGTAAAATATAAAACATACAATTCTTTGGTATCCCTTCACTGATTTAAACGGCCATCATTATCAAGTTTACACAATATATATGATTCACACATGTAGGAAGGTGGATATCTGACTATATGGTCACCCCAACTTTTAGCCTAGTGTTTAGCTGGTTTTCGACTTAGCTGGCCTGGGATCCTGCTAATCAGGGCCCCAGGCTATCTGCTCTCACTGTAAAATGGACTCCATGTACTTTCGGTACATCTCCAATTGGGTATTGGGTCATCTTATGAGCCCCTGTATAGTGTACCTTAGGTACCCAGGGCATAGGTGCATCCAAGGCCTACCAGGGGCTGCAGCATGTATTATGCCACTCCTGGCTGGCAATCCACATTGACACAACTGGCTGATCACTCAGCTGGGGCAAGGTCGTGTAATCACCCCTTGCTTAGGTATAGTATCCCTATACCTACCATTACATATAGACACATATATACCTATAAGTCACTCCTATGGCAGGCCTTAACAATCCTGGACGCAGAGTGCTTGGTTTTATGTGAGATGGTGCTCTACCATGAGCTGAGCCTGTCTGCAGCTTTCGGAACCATGTCCTTATAGCTGTTCTATGATATAGCCATACCATATACTCTTAAGTGCATTATAATCCTCGATGTTAATGCTAACTTTGGTTTGACTTTATCAAAACATGCCGTGTAAGGTGTCATACGCTTTGGAATACTACCCCCTCGCCGGTTCTGGCGACGAGGGTAGCATTCCACCCTTCTAGAGGGAGAAGACATGTTGTTTCTGTTAATCCCGGTTAAAGTTAACCAGAGCCTCAGCATCACAAAATGGATGCTGCTGCCACAGACATAAGTCTGACCTCCTGCTGCTGGGAGTCCTTCCAGCAAGGGAGGCTTGGACAATAGGTTTCCTGTCTTAGGAGGTGTTAGCACCACCCCAGACAGGCCATAGTGTATTGGGGCAGGGAGGGCTGAATGAAATGAGACACTGCCTGGGGCACACAAGGTGCTCCATGCATAGTCTGGTTGAAACCAGCTGCTGGGGCACTCCATCCCCAGCTCTGGCGCGAAACTGGACAAAGGAAAAGGGGTGTAACCACCCCCTTCCCTGTCCCACCCACAGGAGGGACCTAGCAGGTAATCCAGCCCCTTTAATTCATATAAAGGTAGGAGCTGAGTCAAGAGACTTTAGATTTATCCTGAACTGAAACTTGAAACGAAACTCTGGACCTTCGACATTCTACTGCAACTAGAAGACTGAAGAATCTCCCTTGTGGTCAAGGAGTGACCACCCTGTGCAAACAGGCACCATCCAGTGATCTGCGGTTTGCTTTGTCGATGCTCCCGCCGGAGCCCGAGCACAGAGCCCAACAAGAACCAGACTTCCAGACTTCTTTGACCCCGATCCACAGTCACAGCAAAGCTGAGACCCGTGGAGGCAACGAGAGACGTGGGACCGGCCATCTTGGAAAACTTGCTCATTGCTACTTGTGCAGCTTCTGAGGCACCCTCGAAGTTGTGCATTGGGGATTGAGAAGCCCCAGCCCCGAGCACCTTCTACACCGACGCACAGCCCTCCACACTCCACGAGTGCCGCGTGAGGCCTGCTAGTGTTTTTGTACTCGACGCATCTGTCCGGTCACGTGCCTGTTGGCTAGTGGCATCTGTGACAACAAACCTTTGAACTTACACAGCTGGCCTGGCTGCTCCAGGCTGGCCCCTGTTTCCCTAAAAAAGGAGAAGCCCCCCAGACCTTGCTGGTCTGCAACAGAAGCCATCTTCGATTCCTGCGTGGGTTGCCTTTGCCAAGACTTGTTGACTCCAATCCGGAAGCTGACACCGCACGCAGCAAGATCCTTCGTGGGGCAGTCCGTATCCAGCTCCTTGTCATCATCGACGCCTCCTGGTCCACGTGGCTGCAGAGACAAGCTTCACGACATCACCTGATTGCTTCACGACATCGCCTGGTTCCTTCCTGGTCACTGGCTAGTGACCCAGACTCTGTCCCCTCTGCTTTCAGGTACTCTTCATCCTTGATCCGCCCTTGGATCCAACCGGACACTTCTCTCCTGGTCGCCTGCAGCATCTTTTCACAGGTCTCCATAGGATTCAGCGACGAAACCAGACACAACTTGACACCTATGCAACCGTTCCTGTGGGTGAGGTAACACGAGTACTCCTGTGCTCCTGTGGGTATGGACTATTCAAGTGTCCTAGTTTTCAGTAGCTTTCTCCTAGTCCATCCGGAAGTGTCCTAAATCAACTAGTTTCTGACTCTTACGTTCCCATTGTATTCCTATGAGAACCCGCGTGTGTCTTAAGACACTGCACACGCTTCCCGTGGGCCTCCTGCTTCCTAACCTTTGGTAGTTCAGTGTAGCCCCAGCGATTCCCTAGGCCCTAGGCCTATTCCTTGTTCGTGACGTGGTTCTTATACCACTATTTTAATATATGGTTTACAACGCCCCTAGGGCTCGACTGTATTTTGCGCTACTTATTGTATGATAATTAAGTATCTTGTTATGTGCTTATGCCTCTGACCTCAAAGAGTTCAGAGGGGTTGTGTTAGTAATAAATACATATATATTTTATATATAACCTGGTGTGGTGTCCTTTCCTTTGGTATTCAAGGGGTTACATATGGTAAAACAGCTGGCTTCACATGCTCTCTGAAGTTTTAGCCTGAGACTACTTTGTCCATGCTACCACCAGGATAGCTGGCCTATAAGGTTGACTTTACAACCATCACCATAAGAGTTGTTTGGACTGATACAGGGTGCCCACTAGAATAGTGGACATCACATATCAGGCCAACTTCTCACAACACATACAGAGCTAAATTATCTTAGCTATGAAGCTTACATTTTGTAGCAAACAATTGGATACTGGGTGTCTAAGATAAAATAGAATGCCTGTATATAAAACATAATATATTACTCAATAAGGATTGCTCTTAATGTATGTTAAGTAACTCAATATCAAAAACGCATATGAGAAAATACAAAAAAAATACTTAGGCATATGAATGACTCGCACAAGCACACCGTTCTACTGGTGAAGTAGCTAAATTTGAAGAAATGTTCCATTGGAAGCCTTCAACAATGCTGCCATGTCACAGATTAGAAAAGGATCAGAATTTTTATTTTAAAAACACTTACTCTTTTGATTTTGTAGCCACCAATATTCTGAGTGGCCTTCGCGAGCAAAAAGACTGGTTGAACATGGCCTCCACCTCCTGAAAAGGGCGCAGGAACACCAAATCCTCATTGATCGAGTAGATCTTCCGTCCCACCTGCAATCCAGCCATCTGAAGTAAAGATTGAAAGGAACAGAACTGTTGGTTATTGAATAATGGGAAGAGGGGAGCAGATCAACAGGACTCAAAAGCAGTACAGTGAAAAGAGTAAGTGATCGAAAGAGTGAAAAAGAGGTATGGCTTGGAGCAAACGAATGGGGAATAAGGGTGTCATTTATTATGTGCGGATTCAGTTATTAAACATCCCTTAAAGAAATAGAGTACATACACTCATTAAGTACTGTATTTGTTCAGTCAGCCATTCATCCTTGTATACTTCAAAAATTAAAACAGTAATATTGGATACCTAAGAGAAGAAGCATAATTCACAAAAATACTCAAGAAATGTATCTCTCTATAGTTGGCATGTCTGTAAGCTTTATATTAAAAAACAAAACTGTTTCAGTAAAAAACAAATAAAATACATAACTGTGGCGGCATTAACCGCCACGTGGCACAAATCAGTTACCCTAGAAAATGATTTTCTTCTTCTTCTTGCCCAAAGGCGTTAGTAGGGTTATCAAAATCCCTTAATGGCATCTTGGCAACACAAATTAATTCCTCCTGCAGGATACTGTAAGACTAAAACTCCTCTAACTAGATTACTGAAGATCCACTATCTGGAGATTGGTCCCTAAATTCCCTATTCAAAGTGTCGATGTAGCTGGCGGCATTTGCAGGATCCTGAAATTAGCAGGTTATTATTTCAATTAATTATGCTCGACTCCTAACTCAGACAGAGGAGCTGGTCAGTGCATCTTTACATTAAGAGCTGTATGTTTTACGAGTTCAGACAGTCCATTTACTGATGCTTTATTTGAGTTGCCTGGGTATTAACTTCTGCTCTGATGTTCATTTATCCTAAATGGAGCGGTTACCAAGCAACTTCATTAGGAATAACAAGCCATAAAAACCTCTTGAACTTAAAAGATCGCATGAAGATGTGATTAAAGCTTCCGGTGACATCATCAATCCCAAGTAGGTGATGGAGTGGATGTACCACTCCAGCTTCCCGCTTCCATTGCTCATCGAACCTTCTCCGGAACGGAAACGCACAACACAACTTAAAAAGATCCATAAAGCCTCTCTAAGCCCGAATAAACACTATAATGCTCAGTGGATGTTTTGAACATGGTGACTTTGATTCGTGAAAAAGAAGATGCAGGGGCCAAGTCTCGATTCAGAAATGACATCCAACTGAAAAATCTCATGAAGAGATAACAGAAGATTTAGCTTCCTCCATTCAATTTAAGCTATCTTTAACACCTTGGCTGCTAGAAATATTTCCTCCTGTGCTGCATTCCCTGATTTACCATTGTTCATGACGAGCTCAGCTCGTCATGAGCACAGCTCAACCGTGCCTCATGACGAGCTGAGCTCGTCATGAGCATCGAAGGGGTTAAAGCCGTACACCATTTCCAGCGTGGAGCTGGGCTGCAGCTCCGGCATGTTATTCAAAATGCATTTCAAAGACTGGATGGGTGTCAGTCCCAGGGGCTGCTGGGACCAGGAAGAGGACAGGAGGTGCGATGCAGGAGAAGGTATGTTTAAAAACATAAATATATCATTAGCATCCCCCCACACGCGATCCCCCCTACTCCCTCTCCTGTGCTCCCTCCACCCGGACCACCACCCTTTGTGGCTGACGCCAGGGCTTTTAACAGCATTAAGGCAACTGTTTAAGAAAGGGGTCAGAATGCCCTAATCTCTTTGGGAGTTGCAATGCAGCTGTGTCTCATAAGAGAACTTTAAGTTTCAAAATTGCACTTTAAATTGCTCCTCTGTTCTCCCCTGCAAAGCACTTTCGCAAGAGAAGGCCGGCAGTGGAGAACACTCCAGCCCAATGTCTATTCTTCACTGGACATTCCAAGTTGCCATCTTGGTTAGCACACTAGTGTTTTGCGGATGTGCCATACCAGTCTGTGCTTGGGCTTCACCAGCCGAGCACAGCGCCAACCATTATGCCTGTTTTCCAGCAGACCCTGGCACTGTCATTTACAATGCTAATAGCATAAACTTGCGCAAATGCAAGACCTATTGCATTGCCACAGCGTGCTATCCATTTATTTATTTTTAAAAGCCTTAGGAGAGAGCTTGTCCTGGCTGCTGACAAAACTATTTGAGAAATAGTGCTTGGAGGCTGTAATTAAAGCCTACTGAGTAACAACAAATGTTACAGGGGGTTTCGCCATGAGAGGTTACAATAAGGAGGGACTACTAAGCCTTTTGACCAATGAATAGCCACAGTTTACAGTGGACAATCACACAAGCCAATAAAATATATGGGTGGAGAGTGGGCGGCGCTTCAATTCCCTACCTGAAACAGCATGCCTTGCAGAGCAGCACATGCGAAGCCTAGGCTTGAACTAAAAAAATAGATTTTGGCTAAAAAATATACCTTGCTCAGAGTGCTAGAAAACATTGAGAGAACCAGGACTATAGTACATAAGGTTTCTAAGGTGCCAAAGAATAATAGATCAGCAAAAATACTGACATAAAATAACCACAGCCAACTATGCCTTATAAAACAGATGTCAGAATTTAGGAAGATTATTAAAAGTCACTGAAGTACAAACTCAATCTGTAGAAGATTTATGCTTTTCTGCTAATGGTACTGTTGAAACCTGTCCATGTCAAGTCTAAAGAAGCGAAGGTCATCATGAAGTTTGGATGGATGTTGTCCAACTATATTGGTCATAAAAACTTTCAAAAGGTTGTGATCTTTTGTGGTTCCACAAACAAATATACAACCATGCAAAGCATTGGTGAGGAAGCTCGCCAAAGTTCAATTCTGGAATCATGTGTTAGGCAAGAAACACCCGTGAGAAATAATGCTACTGAAACCTTAGGCCGATTTACACAGGCTTCAACAAGAAATGTGGAGATTCATTTGAATTATATCACATTTGAAGCTGTGATATAACAGCTAAGAAATGATTTAACAAGAGTCTGACTAAGTGTACGCATATAATCTACTTGCCAACAAAACTGATGCAAAGCCAGCTTCTCTATTAGCCAATAAAGATACTTAGCTAGGTCCTCATGTCCGACTTCACTCTCCAAGGGACCTTTAAATAAATATGTTCCAGCATTTGTTTCCACTTGAACAGTTGTTGCAAAACATATCTGGCATGACTAGCTTTTTACATACAACAATAAAGTAATAGGTTTTTTCAACTAAGAAAAATATCACTGGAGGTCTTTAATGAAGACCTTGCCAATACTTTATATATGCGATAAAGTACTCCCTGCTGTACATTATAACGATATCGCAAGTCATCAAGGAGTATTGGAATCGTACAGAGGAATAAGGCCTAGGTCCTTTATAAAGTCACAGAACTCCAAGATAGCTTGCAATATTCTTTTATGACACTGCAGAGGGTATTTTATTCCTCATAATACATGATGAGAACCTAGCCCTTTCTACAAACTGGTAAATCCACGGTGACTTGCTCTTTCCTTTGAAAGAAAAAATGGTTGTAGGCATGAAAATAAAAGAACTCTGAAGCACCATAATAAACACACTCAAAAGCAGTTACTTAATTTGTGGCAAAAAGGTAATTTGTTTCAGTTTTCATTTTGTAATTGTGTCAGATTAAAAAGAAATTGTGGCTCAGAATGTGTAAAAACATGCAGAAAATTCTGTCTTTAATGTAATAACTCATAGTGCAAAAAAAAAGTATACTGCCATAAATATCTCTTTTCTGCTAATTTTAGACAAATAGATCAGAAGAACAAAAAGATAGTTCTTGTTTTGTATCTACGCTCTGCAACCTGCCTTTCACCTTGGCTGCTGGATTTATGATGTAAGTTATTAGAGAAAGCGAGCCCTTTCAAGAGGAATACATCCACATAGCCACAAAACTACAATCAGGATTGGGTCTATTTCTGTCCAAATGGACGGTATTAGGATTTAATTAACAAAAAATAAAAAATAAAACATGGAAGCAATACATTTACATAAAGTGAGCAGGACGTGACGGGGTTTCTGGAAATTAACAGATTTCCTTACCTCAGGCATGGAACTTAAAGTGACTTTTAGTGAAAATAGGAAATAACAGTCACAATAAAAAGAACATTGTGTACTCCATATAAATCATAAATGAACGTTAGGGTTAAAACGTGGTTGTCGACGACGTTTCGATCCCAAACAACAGTTATGGGACTTCTCAGACATTTATTGATTTGTTAGTCCTGATGATGATCCCATAACCATTGTTGGGAATCGAAACATCGTCGACAACCACGTCTTAACCCTAACCTTCATTTATGATTTATACGGAGTACACAATGTTCTTTTTATTGTGACTTATTTCCTATTTTCATTAAAAAGTCACTTTAAGTTACATGCATGAGGTAAGGAAATCTGTTGATTTCCCTATCACGTCCTGCTCACTTTATGCCAATGTATTGTTTCCATGTTTTATTCTTTGCTAAATAAATCCTAATACCGTCCATTTGGACAGAAATAGACCCAATCCTGATTGTAGTTTTGTGGCTATGTGGATGTATTCCTCTTGAAAGGCACCACTGTCTCTAATAACTTACTACTACCCTTGGTCCCTTCTGACTATAAGGGACCCCTTGTTCTGTGCTTATAGCTGGATTCGGGGAACATAAGGAACTTTGGGGCCACACGCACTGGCCAACAGAAATGGGTCCTACCCCGGTGGCAGTACAATCTGCACGCAACCTTGGGGTAATAATTGATGATAAACTATCAATGCGTGCACAAACAGCTAAAACGGCCTCAACATGCTTTGTCATCCTCAAATGGTTGAGGAAAATCCTATGGCAAATCCCAGAAGAGGCACAGAGAACAGTTCCACAGGCCCTCATTGGCTCAAGACTAGACTACGGAAATGTCTTATATCTAGGAGCCAATAAAGATATCACAAATCGACTTCAGGTCATTCAAAACGCAGCCACAAGGCTGCTGCTCCATCTCCCTGGGCGTACGAGTGTTAAGGAACACCTTAAGAAATTACATTGGCTCCAGATAGCAAACAAAATCAAATTCAAAGCTCTGTGCTACATGTTCAGGAATAGCACAGGGGAAGCTCCTGCCTATTTATGTAAACTGGCGCATAAATATATACCCTCCAGAAACATTTGGTCAATGCATCAGACTAAGTTTGCTGTCCCTAGATTCAGACGGGCATGATTGGGCGGGCGCTCCTTCTCCTTCTTAGCCCCGGCTCTGTGTAACTCACTTCCGCTCAAGCTACGTCTGGGACCTAGCTACAGCCAATTCCGGAAGGGCATAAAAGCATGGCTATTCAATCAGTAGACTCCACATTCCTCTCCTAATCCTTCCATCTCAACGTACATTTTTCAGATCCAAGGCGCCGGGAAACCCTCAGGGTAGCTGTTGCGCCATATAAATGTAATAAATAAATAAATTTATGAAGTCACAAATCGACTGTAACAATTTATTAGTTGACCAGCTATGTTATTTCATTACAATAGGTGACTATAGATGTTCTAACTTGATCACAATTAGTAAAATTAGAGACATGTTTTTAGACGAGGAATGCCGGCTCCAATGCCCATGTCTATCATTTCATCATCCCATCGAACCAACAAGGCTTCCAATCCTGCCACACATCCACAATTCACCTTTCCATCTATCATTTCACCATTTCATCATTTCATATATACAGCCATCCTTTCACCCAGACCACCCATTTATATATCCTTCTGTCAGCCATCAAAATAGTCATCTATCCATCCATCTTTTCAGCCATCCATCCTTTCCATCTTCCCAGTCTATCCAATTTTAAACCTAAATTTACCCTTACCACTGCCCAACCCTAAACCCTAAATTAACCCTTAATACCCTTTACCACAATCCAGCTTTAATGCCTACAAGTACCATTACCAGTCCCCGCCCCAAAACCCTGAAGTTAGCCTTAAAGTTATGTGTAATATATATATATATATATATATATATATTCACTGAAAGAAACTAAACGTTACAGGGATTTTATAGTTAGGCTCAGATTTCAAGCGTACAAAACCAGTGAAATTCAGCAGTTATAGTTTCCTGAGCTAACTATAACTTACAGCCCCGCAATGCACTGATTATGACCTCACATATTACATCACTGATGACATCATCCACAGAACTACTCACACACCCACTCACACCCCATACTACTCTAATGCCCACTCACACAATCATTCTTATACCCATTCACAGACCCATACCAGTAGTTACATACCCACTTACTCCTTCATAGAGCCACTCACACACACATACTCACTCACACAACCATTCAGTCCCCCATACAGCTACTCATACAAACAGTCACTCACCCATACAGCCCCTCACACAGCCACAAACTCAGCCATACAGCCATACAGCTAGGAATTCTATTTCCTAACTATAACGTCACTGTAACTTTTGGTTTAAGTGAAGTTATATTGCTTGTTAACTAGTAGTCGCATTTGCAGAGTGGTGGAGAAAGGGGTCAGAGCAACTGACCAGATCTCAGGAACCATACTGTGTGGGACTTACTAGAGTTAACAGCAGGGCTTCTGGGCCCCCAAAAACCCTCAGCACCCAAGAGGACTTCATCCCCCAACCAGCAGTGCGCCAGGAGGCAAGTTTACAGAGATGTGGAAAAAGGGTGTGTGGCCTCCAAAGTCCTCCCAGCAATCCTGCTGTCTGGGACTTATTAGAGTTAACAGGAGCGCTTGTTGGCCCCAAGAACCTTTTAAAGCCAAGGGGCCTTCATCCCCCAACCAGTTGAGCACCATGAGGCGGGTTTTCAGAGTGGTGGTGAAAGGGGGTGGGGCCTCAGGCGAATTGCTGGTCATTTTTTGGCCCGAGCACCCCATTCCCCGGGGCCAAGCCTATTTGAATGGGGTGGGGGGAGGGGCACAGTCCTCCTCCCCAGGCTAATTTCAGATCCAGGGACCTCATCCCCCGGGGTCAGGCCTTTTAAAAAAGAAAAATGTATAAACCAAAATGGAGGGGGTGGACGGAGGCCCCCTCTCTGGCCAAATTCGGCCCCAGGGATCCCCATCCTCCAGAGCCTGTCCTCAATTGTGGGTGCCCTAGTCCTATCTAGGGCACCCACTCTGTTGGGATTCACGGGGGGAGCCTCAAGGCCCTGATGGTCCCTGCCGGCTCCCCACCTCCTGCGGGAGCCAGCATTGTTTTGACAGACCGGGAGCTGCCGCACATGCAGCTTCCTCTCTGTGAAAGCAATTATGGTCACTTCCAGCAAGCAAGAGCATTTTTGTGCTTTCACTTGCTAGAAGTGGAGAACAGTTTGCTATGGCTTGTCATGAGGGGTAAAGATCCTGCCAAGCCACAGAAAACAGCTATGTACCTTAAATGGGCACCCCGGGACATAGCAAAAGCCGTCCCTGGGGGTCTATGGCACCAGGAGGAGGACTGGGCAGCCCCCCTCTATTGCAGGATGCAACCCTAGGGAGGTGGTGGTTCCCAGGGTTGAGGAGCGCCATGCAGTACCCCACTTTAAATCTTAACATTTGCCAGGAGAAGATGGCGGTCCCCGGGGCTGCAGGGGTGCCCCATGGGTCTCCGGCATTCACTTAATTGTAACCCCAGGGAGGTGGTGGAACCTGGAGCTGGGGGGGGGGCTGGGTCCCCCCACATTAATGTCACAATAAGCCCCGGGGAGGTGGCAGACCCTGGGGCAGCGGGGGAGCCATGCAGGCCACATTAATACATTTGCCTTGGGGTCCCCAGGGCACGGCAATCCCCCACAAAACATATTAACAATGCACGGGGAGGTGGCGGTCCCTGGGGCTTTAGGGCTCCTAGCGTACACATATTGGGCATGCCCCCGGGACCTGGCCAGTAGCGGCCACTCGTACTGGAAAGTGGAGGAGCGGGGGGAACACAAACAAAAAAAACTTAATTATAAATAGAGAAAATGCAACTTAACTGCTCCAACGGCCGCCTCCTTGCTTCCGATCCTCATGCCCAATCCAGAAACTGCTGCACACTGTGCAGGCTCCCAGCTCCTAATCCCAGTGCTGCTCACATGCGGGGTTTGGTCTGAGCACCTTGGTTCGGCGCTCAGACAGACTAGGAGCCTGTGTTGGTTTCTCCACTCAGCTGCACAGCACAGCTCGGGTTGAGAAAGGCTAAGTGCACATGACAGTTTGGCCAGTTCCAGAGGGCCCACCAAACCGGCACATGCACTTGGTAGTGCCCACCACTCCCTCCCTCCCCCTCCTCCCTGGTGAAGCAGCGTCAGTATGGGTGGCTATGCCCCTCCCTCAGCTCGAAGTTCGAAGGACTACAAATAAAATTATCATAAAAATGTATTATCATTTTATTTTTGTCAGTGTCCCAATATGGCAGGTTGCCAGCACTTCCTGGTTGAATTGGTGGCAGCCAATCAGATCTCATTTTGAGATCTGTTGGATCCACTTAGTATTCACGTCCCTAAATATACAAGAATCTTTTTTCTTTAATAACTCCAAAACTAATGAATGGATTTACACCAAATTACAAAAAGGGCTCTCTATCCAAGACCTTCCATGTGTAGTAAAGGTAAAGGCATGCATGGTAAAGGCAGTAATACTTACCTGCGTGGTAAGGACATTGTGTGGTAAAGGCATCATTGTAAGGCTGTTAGCCTTCATCCTTTAACTCTTCCATACATCAATTCACCCTTCCATCCTTATTCCTTTTCATCCTCTCACCCATTCTATCACCCTTTCTTCCGTTTGCCCTTCCTTCCTACCTTTCACCATACCAAATTTCATTTGATATTTCCTACCTTCCTCACCTCATTCTTTCTTTCCTCTATCTAGCTCTACTTTCAACCTTTACCTTTCTCCTTCATTGTGCATGGAAGCTCAAAACCCACACTGCTCTGACAAATTTTTCATTAACAGTGTTATTAAGGAGCATTTTGTCAGCATATCTGCAGGTAGTAGAGTCCCTTAAACAAGTAATTAATGTTTTAGGTCCCCATGTCATGGTGTCCAGAGGTAGCCCCGGCTGAAACTGCAAGAGTCGAGTGTTCAGTACACCATTGTACATTGCTCCGTTTACTAACATCTTTTTACTAAATTGGTTGGGGGATTCTACTGTATGGTTCATTGACACTCCAGAAACATTCTAGTTTCTCTGAGGAAATGTGTATGATGAGTTGTACCATCGCTTCAAGGGATAAATCTAAGTTTTATCACAAACTTTATTTATCCAACAAAGCCCTAGATCAGTGGTTCTTAACTTTTTGACTTCTGTGGACTTCCACGTAATCATTACTTGAAACCGGGGACCCCCATTGAATCATTATTGGACTCCGGGACCCTCACTGAGTCATTACTGGAAGCAGGGGACACTGGTCTAAGCATTTTTGATTGTTTAAACATCAAAACAGTACACAAAAGATTAAAAAAACAAGCATCATCAAACAAATACACAGATGATGAAACATTCGATTTAATTCACAAACAAATCTAAAAAAAAGAAACTAAAAGAAAGGTTGGAGCTTTTCTAAATTCAAACTAATTCACTCATCGGCCATACTATATTCTGTCTGATGCACTTGCAATTCTCCCAGGAATCAGTCTAAGGATACTAATTTAGTTTTATAGCCTCCAATTTCAAATTTCTGCACATTTACAGAACGTTTACAATTTTTCAATTGTACATTTTGCTACTTTATTTATATACACTTTATTATTCTGTTAATATTTAATTTTCTCAGCAGTCACGGACCCCAGTGTAGGCTTTCTGGACCCCCAGGGGTCTCAGGACCACAGGGTTTATACCACAGTCCTAGATTACTACTCTGGGACGAGTCTTTCCCCAACAATATTTTATGATTTTATGTTCTGAGCAGTGCATTACTTTCCATTATTTTCTTTTCAGTATTTTGTTCTCTTAGATTGTCCCAGACTATCCAAAAACATTTTTTTCTCCAGGCATTTTTCAGCAACCCTAAAGGGTCTGCATTTTACTGGTTTGTTCAAAACTAACTATAATCAATAGCTGGTTCAACAGCTTGCTTCAGCGTTCATGAGTAGAGTCTTAAGATTAGCCAATGCATTTCGAACAAAACTCTTTTCATTACATAAATCCACCTGTTTTCTTACTTTCCAGAGCAACTAGGTAGGGACCTGTGAAATACATGGGTGAATTGCAAGGCTAAGCCAACATTAACTGACAAGCAACGATTGAATTTCAAAGTTTCAGGTCTACCACCAGTAGTTTTAAGACTAAGGGCCTGACTTAGCGCTTTGCTGATAGTTTACTCATAATGATGGACATCCCGTCCGCCGAAATATAAATCCCATTATATCCTATGGGGTTTATATTTTGCCAGATGGGATATCCGTCGCCGTTGTGATGGAGTAACCCATTCGCCAAGATCTAAATCAGGCCGTAAGGTTTCTAAGTTGGATAAGGCTTTCCTGAGTGTAATTATGTCAAACTGATACTCATAGAATGACATTTTTGTTTACAGTGAGATTATAATATTTTTTAAATAATCCAGCAACTAAGAGTGCAACAAGTTTGCAATTATTGGTTTGTCTATAAACTACATTAAAGGCCTCACTATATTGAAAAGGTCATTGCACATTAAATTGAAAGTTACAAAGTGTTTGGTTTATTGTCAATTCTAATTACTATTATATGGAAATGATCCAGAAAGGTAGAGACAAAAATCCTACAAGACTTTCAAAAATGTCTGTATAACCTACTGCAATCACTTGACTTAGTACCATTGCTTTTTATAAAGATGGGTGGGAGGATCGTGTATTTAAGGTAGGACAGAGCCACAACAGTTTGGATTCCCTTTATTTCAATATATATTATACAGATATTGTTACGCGCCCACTGTCTAAGATCAATCGCGATTTAGCCCCTCCTAAGGTAGTTTGGCCAATTCAAAACTACAAAGCTAACAAAAGAGAAAACAGAAGGAATGTGCAGGGGATGCATAAAAAGTGCTTTAACAGTTGTTTAATTACCTCCAACCAGGTTTTCTATAATGCGGTAAAAATATCAGACGATTTCTGAATCTTAGGAGCCCCTATAAAATAGTTTAAGCACAGGATATAGGGAACTATTCCCATCTATGCAATGTCAACAAACTCAGTGATGGCAGAAGGAATATGCACATATTTCTAAACAATCATTGATGAAATATTAATATAACTTAATAAAGAGTATTTTGCATCATCAAAAAAACTAAAAAATGTAAAAATGATTAGTATTAAAATATCAGTTAATCAGCCTACTTTATTTGGTTATGCTAAGCAACTAGAAAAAAGTCTTGTCAAGTGGTGGGCACCTTGTTTTCGCCAATCTGTTCATGATCTGAAATAAGAAACAAGAAGAACTATGGTGTCCTTCATTGTTATGTTATGTTATGTTATGTTATTAAAATTTCTATAGCGCACAGCTGCCCCAGCAAAGGGGCGTCCTGGCGCTTTGACAGATGCTGTAACATAACACACAAAAGAATTTAGCTAGAAACTGGAAAGAGGAAAGTTTTAATCGCCTGCCTGAAGGCGAACATATCCTCAAGAGCTCGAATGTGAACTGGGAGCGAGTTCCATAGGCCTGCTGCTAGTACCCTGAAAGAACGGCCACCCATCCTGCTCAACCTAAAGCGTGGACAGACAGCCAGACGTGGACAGACAGCCATTAAAAGGAATGATGTAAAAATATAAATCAGACTCTTCGGACTAGAACAGTTTGGTCAAATTGAATGCAACAATAGGTGCATGGGCACTATAAACATGGAATTTGAAGCATGGTCCAGACGCTCCACAGATGGGCAAAAAATGCACTGCTTATGGTGACCCGCATTATTTAAAGGCTCCGGCCAACATGGCAGGGATTTTACGAAGATCATTCCCGCGGGGGCAAAAAGCAAACATTGCCAGCTGGCTCGATATGCCACAGCATGGCAAGGCATTTGCATTTTCTGCCTTTGGAAAAACAAAACACTAAAGAAGGAGATGTCTGAATATGAAAAACAAAAAGA
This sequence comes from Lissotriton vulgaris, assembly GCF_964263255.1. Taxonomy (NCBI): domain Eukaryota; kingdom Metazoa; phylum Chordata; class Amphibia; order Caudata; family Salamandridae; genus Lissotriton; species Lissotriton vulgaris. The sequence goes on from NC_141695.1 coordinate 1,641,409,205, forward strand.
AAATGTAATTGATGCTTTGGGTATAGCGGTGATTGGGGAGGCTTGACTATAGTCATTCTCTTACCCGACTGCACGGAGAGGGCAATCGCGCAGGTAGAATGTTGGCATGGCTGGTACGTGACAATGCTCGCGCCCCCCTTCGGGTAAGGAGCAAGTGGATGGTGGCATGACCCTAGGCACGCAAGATGACATTAATGCGGCCTATGTGTGTATTTATAGCTCCCTTTACGTGGCTGTGCCAGGTCCTCCCAAACCTGTCCTGTGTGCGCATCTTCTGAAGTTACCTCTCCCCAGGCTCAATGCAACCCAAATACATGATCTTGATGCTCCTCCTAAACTAGACGAGCTATGTCTGGCCATTTCACAAATTGCATGCAGCAAAACACTGGGCTCCAATTGCCTAACTGATAGAATATTATTCAGCTTATAGCGTTATCCTGCCCCAAGCTCTTGGAGATTTACAATGCAGCATACGACACCAAGTACCTCAATGCTACACTCGTGAGACCCTTGCCATGGTTCTTCCCAAGCAAGCCATGATCCTCCTGATTTGGGCTCCTACAGCCCGCTTTCCATGTTAAACCTGGACTGTAAGATCTTGGGGTAAGTCTCGGCGAATAGATGGCTGCCACTACTCCATACCCATGTACACGAGGATTAGTTAGGTTTTAGGTCTATCGATCACTTCGGCTTCTCCAGACTGATCTGGACACCACTGGTGTTCTGGTGGCAATGTCCTTTCACATTGAGAAAGCCTTCAATACCTTAGGGTGGGATCACCTGTTTATGGACGCCTTGGCACTAGAGTCAAGACAGGCCAGTACATCTCAGACTCTATTGACATCTACAGGAGCACTCATCATGGTTGCCCATTGTCCCCTTCACTTTTTGACCCAAAATTTCAAAGGTTCCCTTGAGTCAAATAAAGAACAGGTTCACATGAACATACCTCCAAATGCAAACAGTACAATCATATATACCACCAAGAATATATCAGACTAAAAATCATTTATTATGAATACATTGTAAATAAAAACAATATAATTGGGCTAACTAGTCGAATGCCCTAATCTAAAATACATAAAACAAAACAAGACAATCAATTATGACCTGCACAATTGAAGCTAAGGACAGAAGGAGTAAAACTTGAAAATTGTTAAATACAGGTTGTACATATGGACTCCGTTAGGTTTTCCATCGATATTTTGCTACTGCAGCATCTGTACGTCAACATCGATGTCAGAGTCTTGAATTGTACCAGAAAAGGCGTTGACACGTTTCGGTGGGTTCTAATGATAATAACCACCTTTATCAATACTTGTTGTTTATCTGTCACCATACAGGGGTCAGTAAGATCTCCCTTTATTTATATGCAGCAAAGGTCCTAGATATCAAAGTCTGCATGTGTACTGATCCAGAAGTCTGGTCAAAATCGTAAATCTCTGAGCGGCTAATTCTGCTTCCTGTATAAATCTGCAACCCAGTATTAATTGCACTCTTATAAGATAAAACCAGTATTCCTTCCAGTGGATATTTTAAAATATGTCTATAAAAAATTCAAAAACCAGATGACTTGTAGCGGTGTCTTGAAAAGATCAGCTTCTCCCATATATCAAATATAGTTGTGGGTTAATGCTGTCACACTCTCTTGATGTCAAGGTACTTGCATCTACCTCCTAGGTCTCTGGTAACACCGGCGTGTACTGGGGTTCCGTGATGATCTTGGTGGTATATATGATTGTACTGTTTGCATTTGGAGGTATATGTTCATATGAACCTGTTCTTTATTTGACTCAAGGGAACCTTTGAAATTTTGGGTTGTAACAACCCCATTTCCCTTGACTAGCTTAAGGGATACCTCTCTCTTTTCACACCCTTCACTTTTTGCACAAGCCATGGAGCCGTTGGCTTGCCAGTTGCGTATGTGGGTGGAGTGGGGTTGAGTTCGGGCTTAGGGGGGGGAAGCCATATAATATTGTTGTTTGCAGATGATGCGCTGATATATTTGAGGGATGTAGAAGCCGTGCTGCCAGGTGAGATGACACTGTTGGAGGAGTGCAGGGTGATGTCCAGTCTTCACATCAACTGGGCTACGTCCTGTCTGCTCCCCCGCCTGCCCTGTACCTGAACCAGAGAGAGCTGTTCTCCCCGGGACGCGCCTTCAATGTAATTGTGATACTTTAAAATACCTAGGTATAAGAATCTATCACTCTGATGCTGACCTTTTGGAGAGGCAGCTCCTTTGGGTACTTAGTTTGGTCCATAAGCCACTCTCATTCAGGAAATCTCTCCCGAATGGCCATCTCAATGATGTTAATACTACAACGTTTCCTGTATTATTTCTCGGACCTTCCGCTTGTGCCCCCTCGTGCTTCTTTGCCGAACATAAGTTGCGGCTAGTGTAATTGATCTGGGAGCAAGGGAAGTGTTAGGGTGGCTCTGGACAGGCTGTGTACTCCATTACTTGGGTGCAGGCTCAGCGTGCCTAATTTTAATTATATTTTGCTGCTGCTCTGCTGCAGTGGCCTTGAGGTGACTCAGTTCAGCACCCTGTGGTGAGCACCCGGAGATCTTGCGTATTTTGTCGGGAACTCCCATGTATACTTGGCTCTCGCCGGTGCACCTGTGGCGACCGCACAGAGGACAGGGGCCCAGTGTTGTTGACGGAAATATATCCAAGGCAGTGAAATTCCTCCGCCGTACCGGCCTTTAATTCCAGTGTGGCAATGGCCGGCTCTCCAAGATTTTACACGATCTCATGATGTGGCCTGCTGGAAGGGGGCACGAGTGACCCGGATGGGTGATTTTTATGACAATGGGATGCTTCGATCATTTGCCGACATTTGCGATGAATTTCATATACCAGCAGGACAGTTCTTGACATAAAGAGCTGTCCGCCATTCACTGACCTCATCTTGGGGAGGGGGGGCGGGGTCAGTAGCCGATGGGTCCTGTCACTGCACTCCCCACTATGTTAACATATGGGGCACCCGTAGACTTATCACAGTACTCTTCTCAGACAGTGGATTAAGCCATTCCCCAAATCCTGGGACTGCTGGACGGCAAATCTCTGTCTCCTTTTGGTGGATAAACAATGGACCCAAGCTGTAAGCATGGTCAGGAATGTTTTGAATAACTATCGGTTCCACTTCACCCAATATCATTTCTTACACCAGACGTTTCTTATACTCTTATTGCACATGTTCTAACCCAAGTTGCCCATGCTGCGTTGTTTTTCCGTATGTTGTGGAATTGTCCAGGAGTGCACCGTGTGTGGTAGGAGGTGATACAGAGTACCTCTGCCCTGGCTGATACTGTGCTCTTGCCCTCTCCAGAGCCCTGTCTCCTGGGTATCTGCCCTTGAGCCAAAGGAGACAAATATCCCCACAGATTTATAGAATATAGTATATGTGCTGTGCAAACGTCAGATTGCCATGGCATGGTAATCACCGGCTGCATCAGGTACCTCTATTTGGCTTCACATCTTGCAGTGCTGGGTGAAGGCTGAGGCGGTGACGCTCTCTGGTGCCCAACCAGGGGGGTGGGGGGAGAATGGAGAGGGGAATCACGTCACCGGATATCTACCTGCAAAAGTTGGAGGTGAAGGTGGAGGAGGCCAAAGATGATGCCAGGACACCATGGGCTGCATACACAATCGACATTTGTTTATAATGTGCGTGTCATATGTGTTTCATGCCCAATACTACAAGGGGGGGGGGGGCTTCTGGCTGTTTTTATACTTTATTAATTATGGTCATGTTTCTTGATTTCATTTGCAATGATATTGTTTATTTCTCTTATTGCTCATTTATCGATGATAGTGCCTGGGCGGAGCTATGGTTAAGAACTGCCATCCGGCCTGCAGTGCTATCATAATGGACGCATACTGAAAACATAAAGTATGTTGAGATCATTTTGTGCAGCGGGTAGGGAGGGTCCACACTCATGGACCTGTTGGAACCGTTATTAAAAATGGGAAAAAAGAAATGGAAAAAATTTGATGCTTTGGGAGTTTAGTCTAGCTGTGTGGGGTGCAGTGTTCATGTAATTCATGGTCTGATACTGACCAGCAATGCATGGTGGTCAAGGATAGGTTAGACTTTAGATGACATTGCTGTGGAAGGCCCGTCCTAAATAGCGCACGGCTTCCAATGGCATGCCAACCACCGGTAACTTGAGGTGAGGGCGTTCCCATCAGCAGACTCAGAAGTGGTTCTGCCCTCAAGGAAATCTCATGCCCCTCATTATAAAGTATTCAAGGAATGGGGACACATGCATCTGCCATTTTTTGGGTCCTAAATCCATCATAGCCCAACCCTAAATGAATGCCTCAACAGTTCTGCAAAATAATTAAGGAAATCTTTCAGAAGGCAAGGTTTGTGGTGCAGAAATTGTTTGCAGATATTCCACTAGGAGATGTATTGTTATCCAGGCCAACCACCGCTAGAGTGGGGTATCCTACTTAAGAAGCTATTTGAGATAGCCGTGCTGTCTATCTATCACCCAAATTAAAAAGTAGATACAATGAGGTCAGTGCAACAAATCTAAGTAATGCTCTGGAAAGAACCCAGCTCAGTTCCCTTTTATGCATCAGAGAATATGTATCGGGAACAGACTTAATTGTATCATCCTTCTGAGCGGGAACTGTAGGCGATGAAAGATCAAATGACACCGCAAACACCAGGGCTTTGATAGCAAGAGCATATCTTTTATGCTGTCCTCTCACATTCCTGGATACGTCTTTACTTGGAAGCCAACTCAATCCTTTATCAGTAAAAGACAACTAGGATATAGAATTAAGTGATTCGTATAAAAATTAAAAAATAATGTCAAAGAAGACCAAGATCTATCTACAAACTACCAAATCAGCTCACACATTAGATGGAACATAAAATATAGAAAACATGTACAGAAAACAAGGCACAACACCTTCCCCAGCTTTGAAAGGTAAACCAGACCTGATTACTTTCATGACCCCTCTCCTCACCCTAGTCGTTATTCAGGAGTTTAATCCCACCTTCATGCAGAGATCTGGAAGCCTTTTGGAAACGTATACCCCGCCACCCACACCAATACGAGCCAACACCTAAGCAGGCTCTCAAGACATTATTTTCTTCTTTTTCCCCCCCACCTCTGATAGAGGTGAGACACTTCAAAATCAGGGGTCACTGCTTGGCTTGGGACTCTGCCCTCGTTCCCTCCTGATTTTCTCGCTCGCTAGGAGGTGACGAGGATGCGCTCGGCTGGATGACCAGAATGGGGCTTGTTGTTGGATCCCTTCCATAATGGTGTCTAACTGTGATGCTGTGTGAATAGTGATTACAAACTCAAGGCATTTTGTCACCTGGACCATCACATGGCCAGCAGCCTGGGCCGCACTTCTATTCTGATGAGGCGATGTAGAGAGCAGCACCTGTGTTCTACGCATACACACCTTTGGCACGCATTGTCAGAGGATGTGGGTATGCGTGCATGTATAGGATTTTGCTTTGAAAGGTGGACAACTGGGATTCATTTAGTTGCAGTCCAACATTTGAAAATAAGAAGGTGTCAGGCAGCTTTGCACTATCTCCAGCTTTTAAAGGATGAATGCATCTGTCTGACGGTTTATAGATATATCTCCTCTTCAGTCCAACTTAGAAATATTGTTGGGAAATGACCTTATATTGCACTTTATCAATGCACTATATATATATATATACTGTTGTCTTAAAAATGTTGCCATATGGCACTAGAAATGTAGATTCTTTTCGGTCTCAGTATAATTATTGCTGTGTCTAGGGTGGTGATATGAATTGCCTTTTTTTCTTTTCAAGAAATATTGTTTATACTGTTTATTTTTCTAAATTGGAAATCTTTGTTTTTATAATGTATTCTTTTATGGCTTAAAACATAGCCAAATAAAAATTTCTGAATGAATGAATGAGTTTCAGTCCAGGAGCCAGAAAAGTGGTGCAGTGATTAGGTGGTGACTGACCTGCTGAATGGAGTGCTGTTGAACTTATCTCCACTGCATGAAAATACTGTGAGGTTAGCCCAAACATCAGATCTCTTTCTCTACTTCTTCCTCCTGCATGATCCCCTCCTAATCATTTATATCCCACCCTTGCAAATACCCGTGTTACAACATGCAAGACAAGGGAGAGGAGTTCTTTGATATAAAAGTAGTTGTAGGTGGACCAGTAGGCAAACTCAGCCTCATGAATTAAAGATTTGTAAACTGGTAAAGGGACATAACACTCCCTATTTAGATACAGGCGCTAATCTGGTAGGACACTAATCTGGATGCTGAGGAGATGGCATGCAAGGAGCAAAAGGGCCTATATGTTAGCAACAATTTTCCGAGTGTGCCGACTCAGATAAGGCACAATACAGATGTGTTGCTTACTTTGCTCAGTGGCAATATCAACGCACTCCCCAAATGGACTGGCCAGTCCATCAGCATGTTCTTATTCTGTTCTCAAGAACCGGAAGGACCCTGATAGAATGACCCGAGATGTTTATGGACAAAATCTACCTATCATGCATATCCCCATGCCTGATTTGGTGCTTGCGATTATTTAATATCAAGTTTGGTGGATAGGACCTCCAAGGCGGAGGATCCTATTATGAAGGATGCCGCTGGCCAATAGGACTCCTATCAAGACCACGGAGAAGGGTGTGCTTTGCTTGGGTCTCATGGAAATCATGCAACACCAAACTGATTGACCTTTGGACACGGTGTATGATGCTGTGCACAAATCCACACAACAAAGTGGTACTTCTATGGTGCCAAGGAACAACCTTCCGTTGCAAGATTAGTACACAAGCTCCTCTAGAAATCTGTTGCTCTTGTGGGTGACAGAGACTACGTGGTAAGAAGCCGAATCACAAAATGCTCAAGCTCTTTAACAAGAGGCATCACTTTATTTTGCTTCATTGTTATTAATACGTGTGTCGGCCTACATCAGGATTCTTGGTCCTCCATAATAGATGAGTCTATTTGGGTTCTGTATTACCATATTGATCACTAGTCTAACACTTTCCTGAAGACCATAGCCTCCCCTGCCGCTAATACCTTACCCACCATGCAATCTATGACATCCACAGCACGCCAGTCTTCCACGGATTCCCTTCCCTTAATGGAGGCTAGAGAGGAATTTGGAATTCATCCATGTCAGTTTTTGGCATATGGTAGATTGTTAAAGGCAGATTCAAAGACATGAAGTCAAGAATTTACTGAGCCTCAGGTACATGAATAACTAAAAATAATATTAATGCCTGGCTAGGGCAGAGGATATGAATATTCCTGCATAAAGCATTGCTTAAATCATGTGGTTAAGACCCTCTAGCATTAGACTTAAGCCGGGGAACACTGGGTTAGAAATGACAGATGACTAGGCCAACACTGCAAAATGGAATATAAGGGTATCACCTATTGGCTGCTTTAAACTAATCCAATATAATTTTCTCAAATTTATCTTTGTCAGAGAAAGCTTACAAGATGAATACTGGACTTAAGAATGCATGCCACAGATGTAGACACAATGATGCTGTTTTAAGTCATATGGGTGGAAATGGCTAAATTCTACTACAATGGTGGATTGATGTAATGAGCATGGCTAATAATCTAAAGACTAGACTGTACCTTTAGAATAAGCTTATTGGGCCTAATTCCTAGACTCAAAAAAGATGTAAATATGAATATAAATTTCCTGAATAGGATTACTTATAGCAAAACTTTGCATAGCAGTAACATGGAGATCACTATGGGTGCCTGATCGAATTGTCTTCTTATATAGAGTTCGACAAGCATGGATGTGTTTTAGAAGATTGATCCTCAAGACCCAAAAAATACATAACTGGATAATGATAGATGCGAGTCTGACAGTCACAATTCAGATGTTATTGAGGATGCATCCTTGTTTGCGGTCCTGAGGAAGAACTGTTGAAGCCGCTGCAACTGGGGTCAAATCGTCAAAAAACGTATGAGTCAACTGCACAAGTGATCAACACCATTGAATAACCTGGCTTTCACTGCTATGCACCCTCTTCACATATGTCACTGAGCACTGTGCAGTCTTTTGGAGCACCTACATGTGTTTTTTTTAATACTAAATGTTTTGTGCTGCATCAGCAGTTAAATACTGTAGAAATAGGACTGTTTTACCAGGTTTATTAATTCTCTATTGCAAACCTGTGAGAACAATTGTTGTTATCTTATAAATTGTAATACCCTGGTTCTCAGGAATTCTGGGTTTCCCATATTACCTTCACTGATAAAAAAAAGGTCTGTCTTACAGAGAGGTGGAGGTGGACAGAGGCTGAATGGAGGATTGCGCTTGAGGGAATCACAAATGTTAGCTATATAAGACCCTATAATACTGGATTTAGAAAGTTTTGTAAAGTAGAGCTCCAACAATAACATACACATATGGGAATGAGACCCGACAACAGGCCTTTCAATAAAATCCTCCCTTACAGAAACCCAATCACCAAGTCGAGCCCACTAACAGTCTATAATAATGGTAGTATTAAAATTAGGAAATAGCGCCTGCCTGAAACAATGGTATGAGGGATAGTGGAATGTGATCTAAATGAGGGTTTAAAAGGCATTACATTTGAATATGTTGCATCAGACATACCCAACTTGAATGTGTTACATATAGAGAGGAAAAAATGTACAAAGAGCATGGGCATGTGAGAAAAAAAAGGTATACTAAACACTGGGAAGATGTACATGTGTATTAAAAGAGGAGTAAAATCAAAGAAAAATGAATTAAATAGAAATCTAAAGCATAGCAGATGAGCAAATAATCCCTGCAGACCGCCTGTGCGATGTTTCACATACGAGAGTGGCCTACAATTGAACACAGTGATGCTGCACTGGATGCTAAAGAATCTGGCGGACATAACTTAGCACCACGGTGCATTGCTATGATGTCTCCAAGAGGCCTTATTGCCATAGATCAATAGAAACATTAAACCATGTTAAAAAGTCACATTTTACTTTTAATCCCATGTATGTTCTCTTCACAGTATGGAAGAGGTCACTCATGTGAAGGTCTCACCTCAGCGTAGGACCCTCTCTTGACCGATTTCACCACAATTGCTTTATTCTTGTCTTCAATATCAAATCCATAATCCTCTTCTTGTGGTAAAATCTAGAAATACAAACACAGTAAAATACTAGTCAATACACACACACAGGAATGCAAGATACTGCCCGCCACCACTGTAGTCAGCTAAAGAATATTGAAATAAAGTGTAATTTAAAGTCTTAAGTCATGAGCTTTGAAGCATCTTAATTCAAGTGTCCATCTCCAAAATCAAAAACTTAACACCAAGCACAATACCACAGTAGTTTTTGTGAGCTTTAAAATGGGTGCTGAACAAAGAGCTAATGCAGGAGGACCAGGCAGAAGTTTAAGATAACCTTGACTACGTATTGTTTTATTCCCCCTATATGCATTACACTGCCCCGAGCTCCGCAGCAAATCGCTACAACCCTCTCCTTTAAAGCCAGCACTTTCATGCTACTTCAATTTAATTGTTTTTATTTACTGATCCAACTCAGAGCAGTAAATTAAAAAATGTTGTCCATGTGATTTCGTAGATGTGCACATGCGTTACGACGCAAGCGTGCTCACAAAGCGACGCAACAGTCTTAGTTTTCCTTCAATTATTTTTTGTATTTTGGCCATGCCGCACAGCTTTTTTTTCTGATGCTGAGCATTGGCAAAGCCAACAGGCCCCAAAGGCAAGACCGACCGGCTAAGTCAATGCATGTTATTACAACTGTTTTATGATTCATTTAAAAAAAAATGCTTTCAGTGGCCTAAATATCATTCACGCACGTACAGATCAGGGTGCAGGGTCAAAACAAGCATTTGCAATGCAATAGATCTTGCATTACTGAAAGTTTGAGCTATTGGCGTTGCACTTTTATTTGCAACACCGATAGATCAAACTTTCAGTAATGCGGAACTTATTGCATTGCAAATGCTTATTTAATCTTGATCTTACCTTCAGGATCCCATGATGTTCTTCAGCAGGCCAGTCACATGTAGAAAAGGGCCTAAATGTTCCCCCTCCAGGTAACAACATGGATGGACGCAGCATTTGCACATGACCGGAGGGTGGGAGGGTGTGCGAGTGAGGAGTCAAGAGATGGCCAGGGATGGCCACCCAAAACAATCAATTGCTGATGTCTGCTGGGAGGGAACCAAGCACCAAAAGGAAGGACAGATGGATAATATTAACACCTTGGCAGCTTGACTCATTCCCCTCCTGTGCTGGAGGTCAATGTAAATGGGTGTGGTCATGACGAGCTCAACTCGTCATGAGCACACAGGCACCGTGCCTCATGACGAGCTGAGCTCGTCATGAGCATCGAAGGGGCTTACCAACCAGAAAAAATAATTTTTTAAAGCAGCCCAACTAATCAATCAAAAGAGGTGGGCGTGTCCAAAGTCCCCGATAGCCCATATACCGAATACAGCATGCCACGCAGAGCAGCCCATGCCGTGCCCAGGCTCAACCTAAAAACACTCTAGTGGACTAGTGGCGGATTTAAAACTTGGATGGGCGGCGTGATCTCACCCTACTAAGGCCCTCATTATGGGTGGCCAGTTATAATCCCTAGAGTGCCTTCTCCCCCAGGGTATTATTGTCATTAATTCCAATAGGGGAGAGAATAACAGGGGTTATAAAGCATAACTTGCAGAAATCTGGCTTACATTGCCAACTCAATTAGTGAGGCATAGGGGGTTACACGATGATTGGTGTTTTTTTAACCATCTGCCATGGTGTTCATCACCAAAAAATAAAAATATGGTTAGGGATCAGGAGATGTAAATACACCCAGGCTGATGGTGACCCGCCTCTTAATTTTGATTTAGGACGAAACAGAAGTTTATGCCCAATTCAGAATTCGTCACGCAGTATTATCACACGTAATGCCTTATTCAAGTCCATCAGGTCAACCTGGTGGAACAAGGACCCTGAAAAAATGGGATAGAATTCTGGAATGTCATTCAGACGTTGACATACAGATAGCGCCATAAAACCTACGGGTGTACGTGCGCTGTAGAAGTATATATTAACATAACATAACATAACATAACATACATGTTTAGACGGTTATTCACAAGATATTCGTGGCTCGAGATGATCAAGCGGCAATGGACTTTAAAAGTGGCGTTAACATCGCCAGATACTCCTAATACCGGAAGTAGTATTTCCGAACCTTTTTCTATCAAGCCACATGTAATCTGGACCGGAGTGGTAAATTTATAATGAGAAAGCACCAAAATACTATGAAATTGAAGTAGTGCATAGTTGATGCACTATTCACCATCCTGAGCACGAACAACCAATAAATAAAAAACGTGACAAGCTGCGTTCTCATGCAAACAGCGTGAAAATCTCTTTTAATCGTCTAAGCCTGTGTAATTTGATTTCAGTAAAGCGCTCAAGTCACGCCCACTCGCCGCCAAGAATGTAAAACGGCTTCCTTCATTTGTTCAACACAGAGACAAACACGAGAAAGCCCCGTCTGGCATTCTTTGTGAGATAATTATCGTGTTTGACTTCTATTCATATTTTTACATGTCGCTTCAAATTGAGCAAAGCGCTTTCTTCCTGCGCGTCATAGCTCAGTCGTACGGCGGGGCACATTTCAAATACAAAAGCCTGGCAACTTGATTGATGACAAAAAAAGACTTTAAGTGGCTCTACTTTATAAAACAGTATTATTATGATAATTCCAGCTGCTCCAGTTCACCGATGCAATGTTTTATTGGGTGAAGAAGCATTTTAAAGCAGTAGCATAGATTCATGGTGGCTACAGCATGTCTCACTCATCACTGGCCGAGTTGTATATTGTTCGTGAATCTGCAGACACAATCATGGAAATATGATTTATAGATTAAAAGTAACAATAATGCAAAGGTGGAAATTCTCCGAAAAATTGGTTAAAATTAATAATGACCTAATTAAAATTGTTGTTAAAAAATGGTCCTTGATGCACAGGCCAGGGGCAGCATTTGCTTATTGTTTTTGTTGGGTGACGCCAGACCCCATCTCTCTGCCCCTATGGCGGGACCTCTGTGATCAGGGCATGGGTGGTGGATGACATGGCGGCCATTGTGCTTCAGCCTCAAGCGTATTTTGGAAAACTTTGTACTTCTTCCTACACAGGAGTAATTAAAACTTCACCCACCCGTACCTTATTATGGCCACAGATGTTCAATATGTGACCATCTAAGAACTGATTGAACCCGAAACTTTGGGAGAATGCTCCAACCTTTGTCTTTTTATTTTTGTTTAGCTTTGGCTGGTAGCAGAGCTGCCAAAGAGTAACTTTTTGTTAACAACATGCATTGGGTGGGCGCACTTATGAGTCATTGGCTTTTTCTGCCAATAGTAGCTTTGCGCAGCTAATGGAGTCCATCTCTCACCAGATACTATGGGCTGTCAGTGTACATCTTTCTGAACCCCAATGAAATGCTTGCACTAAACTGCAGGGGTGGAATTGGATAACTTTACAACTGTAGCACCTCTGTCACTTCTACCGGCTCCCTCCTGTGGCTCTTCTCGTCATCCTCGTATACCCCCACTTGTTCCTTGACCTTTCTGCCATATGCTCCCACTTCTCCCCCCACCCACCATCCACCTCTTTTATGTCCTTCTGCCTATCACTCTTTCGTATCTCCCCGGTCCCTCATTCCTTCCCCTCTGTACTCCTTGTTCCTTCACCCACCATCCGTTCTCGCCACCCCAGCCCAGCCCTCCTTCTTGGTGACTTCTCAAACGTATCCGTCATTTTTTCTTCATATTTCATAGAAACAAAAGTCTCCTGAGCCTTCAAAGCAGCCTTCTTTTTCTTCCTAGGTCATATGAAGGTCAGGTGGCAATGGAGACTAAATGATAGTCCTCTTTGTTTCTTCTATGCTATCAGAACTAAAGAAGCACTATAATGAAGGCTCCGTTGGCATCCAATGTTCGACATAGAAACAGGGCTGTATCGAAGGCGGGAGCTGTCAATATGGTCTGCTTTTATTTTCTTTGTCTGGCTGTAACCTGCTTATGCAGCCTGTTAGGCCGCTGCACTCAGACTATTGTCTTTCGCACTGCTTGTGAAATTAAAGATAGCAATCACAAATGCCATGCCTGTTCTAGTGTTTATTTTCCAATTTGCTATTGAAGTGGTCAATGGAGGTAGATGCAACCATGTTGCTATTTCAGTCCTCAAAGGGGGGGAAGTTGTAGAGTCAACCAAAGGCAGGGACCAACTGGTCTACAGTTGGGAATCCATTTGTTGGATTTTAATGCCCTCACACACCCTCTCAGGTGTCATGCTTCATCATATGGGCTTCTCCTCGCTGGGTCGGCAGTGCAATACCCAACGGGCTTACCTAAAAAGGGGCACTTTGTCATAGATCTTTAATCTAACAGCCGTAAGGTGAAGTGTGGGTGTAGGTGTGTAGGTGACAAATAAAGGTTTATTTCTTAAAATCTGGAACACTAATAGGAGACATTATACTCTGATGAGTGCTGTGTTCACTGTTTTTAATTAGGGTAGGAGACCTCCAGAATAAAAAACAACGCCAGGTACTCCCAGCACTATCTTAACTCACCTACACATCTACACTCTTCTGGCCCTACACCCGCACTTCACCATCGGCTGTTGGATAAAAGATCTCCGACAAAGTGCCCCTTTTTAGGTGAGCCCGTTTGGTATTACACCGCCGACCCAACGAGGAGCAGCCCATATGATGAAGAATGACGCCTGAGAGGGTGTGTGAGGGCATTGAAATCCAACAAATGGATTCCCAACTGTAGACCATACATGGGCTCAGTTGGTCCCAGCCTTTGATTGACTCTACAACTCTTCCCCCCTTTGAGGAACAGCACAGTATCACTTCATTGCTACTTTGATTGGGGCTCCTGTTTATGCTGGACCTCCCACTCTTCTGTAAGTGGAAAAAGCCCCACCATCCCTCTATTCTGAATACAGCTATTTCAGTGCTCCCAATTTTATGGAACAAACAGCCCTTATTTGGGCAGTTCCTAGAACAATAGGTCTAAGGAGCAAAAAAGTAATGAACTATATTATTATATAATTATGTTGGTATAGAACGCCAGCTACCACAAATCTTGGCACTTCCTGCACTGTAATTGACAGGAGATACTATTATGGACTGAGCTGCCCAGATACTTTGAATGAAGAGTTTGTGTCTCAGAGATTTGGCTCAGCCAAGAAACCTCTACCTTCTGAAGGATCTGGAGTTCCATACTGGAAACTGAGATCAGACCCTTTGTTTATGGGCCGGTCATGGCAAGTCGCAATACTAATTTAAATTTTTCAGGTAACTTAGTTCAATCCAGACTGGCATTATCTATGCGTGCCACGTCATTTACATAATGCTACAATGAGGGAAGTCGATAACCCTATAGGGGTAAAGATATTTAATGACTGAAGAGCTACATAGTGTAACTTTTCATGATGTTCATTTGTTGGACTTCTTTTCATTTATTTTTTAATTGCAATTCATTAAGTGAACATAAAAGCAAAAGATTCTAGCACACAAGCGGGTACAATTTAAAAAAGTGACATCTTTATAGCTGGAGGCAAAATGCAGGATTGGCTGTGGAACATAGCAGTTCAAGTCATCGACATAGCACTTCCACTCCAAATCAAGCAAAAAAGGCCCATGCAGAAGCCGATCATCACCGCCTCTTGAGAGAAGATATTTGAAGTTAAGCTTACAAGTGAAAACCGAGGTTGTGCACTAGAAGCCTTACTTTTGGGTGGAATTATCCAAGATTTGAGACTTATATTAGCTAATATAAGCTACAGGGATCGATCAATCAATCACACATTTACAAAGAGGGACAATCTGGGTCTTATATATTTATTTATTATGGGCCCCATGAGCGCTGTTTGTAGATCTTGCTTAACACCTTGGCTGCTAAGCAGATTCCCGTCCTGTGCTGAAATTTTCAGAATGCCCTTTTACATGACGAGCTCAGCTCGTCATGAGCACACGAGAGGTGTACCTCATGACGAGCTGAGCTGTTTTGCATCAAAGGGGTTAATTTGAAACAGAGATGATGTTTGGAGATTTTTCTTTATTAAAGAAAAAAAACTTCCACTGCAAAGCTCATTGTAACTGCCCATGTAGGCTGAGGACGACTAAACACTCCAATGTACGCAGCCACACATTGCCTACCTGATCTGGGAGTTCATGCATAAAGGGCTGATGATGATCATCTTTGGGGAAACGGCACCGACACATACATAGGCAGGTAAACAAAACCATAATCTGAGCAGATCAGATGATTGTGGAGCTAGTGAGACGAACATTCAACACACGGTGTCAAAATACAGCGGTGGAGCGAACACAAAACTATCTGTTGGTTTGGTGGAGGCCTTGATAGATAACTGGATAAGAGGCAGTGAAGGTATTAAAGGCTGATACTTATGGATGACAGACGCACGGACTGAAGTGTACAAGACCAAAAGAAGACAATACCTCTCCTGTTAGACCATCAACGGAGGAACCTTAGATTTACATCAGCAGTGGAAAAGT
The DNA here is from genome assembly GCF_964263255.1 of Lissotriton vulgaris. Taxonomy (NCBI): domain Eukaryota; kingdom Metazoa; phylum Chordata; class Amphibia; order Caudata; family Salamandridae; genus Lissotriton; species Lissotriton vulgaris. The sequence continues at coordinate 1,641,424,780 of NC_141695.1, forward strand.
GGTCATTCAGGCAAAGCATCAATTTTTACAATGGTCGGTCTGGTGGAGAGGAGGGGGACTTTAGGAGTCGAATAGGTGGATGGAGAAGGGAACGGTCACAAGTTCTTTCCAGAAGGTCTTCTATTGTGTTATAACCACTTATTTATGGAAGATGCTGAAAACTCTACCATGAAGTTCCAAATGCTCTGACCCTGCCGTGTGACAGCGGGCTGCTCTATACCATTACTGATGGGTTGAACTAAAGTAAACTAAACTTGCATTCCATTTGCTGCTTTTTTCTTGACCACACTGGTTGGCCCTAGCCACAGGAATCATGCTGAGTATCATGAGTGTGGCAAAGTTCAGACCGAAGAACAACCAACACTGCGACAACTGTCTGCTTAACAGCGAGCAGGAAACATTTTGCTGGCTATCAAGCCAGACAGCAGGACACCACAATGACCCCTGATGTGGCTCCTCACTGGCTTCCTCTCCCCTTAGTTATGCATTACAGACAGATACACTTGTTAAAGTAAACCACGTGAGTCAGACACACCACAAACAACAGCCTTCTTCTTCTCGATGGTCTCCGCCCTCATGCCAAGTGAGTAGCAATCAAGAACAAACATGCAATTTGCCAGTGGTGTGGACGGCAGGCATTCCATAGCCACTGACAGTGAACATTCCCAATCTAGAGAAGTCCAGTAAACCAGCTGGAGACGCTAGACTGCGAAAGCCAGTTAAAACCACTTCAGTGAGGTAAGACAGGTTGTGGTTGATGTGATTTCATGGTTGGACTAAACGTAGACCAGGTTTCTCCAAAAGGTAGATTGTGAGCTACTGGCAGCTGTCTGGCTATGTGTAAGTAGTTCTCCTGTGTGGAGACCACTCTACTAAATTAACAGCTTTTGTTTGGTTGAAATTATATACCTATACCAAAATAGAGAATGTATATTCGTAAGGAAAGTATGTTTATCTTCAGAACTCATAAGCTGATATTAGGGGAAAAATGGCTGAATTTCCAAACTATATTTAAAGATGATATTTGAGTGATGAATTAAGTGGCATTGGAGAGACCTTTTATAAATCATATTTACTTGGTGCCAGAAGCACACTTGTACAGTTATTACATAATGACAAAGACTCACAATCATGTCTGATGTCATTGTAAATAGTGATCTTGCATATGGTGGTGGTCAGTATTAATATTTGTAGTGCTTGATGAGTTTCATTGAACGTAAGTAGCTCTTATTACAGAAAAGGTCGGAGACCCCTGGAATAGATAATGCAATGGCTCTGAACTTCTCACTTGTAGTTTTTTATGTTTATATCATTACATTTTGATTAGATGTATTAAAAATATCCATCCTTGATTCATAGTAGATTTTAAACACTTTCACATCAAAGAGCATATTATCCATGGACAGCACAACTCTTTTCATAGAGCAATGAGATAGAGCGCACGCGCAACCACGTCATGGTGCGTGGCTGCCGCGATGAAGAATACGTAGCACGGGGAGATTCGTCACACGAAGACAAGATCATCTCACAAACCATGTGAGGAATATACATAGTACATGGAAAAGTAACACAGTGGGGTAGGGTTACACAATACCACTCGTGTGAGTTACTGTACATAGCATCAGTCAGGTACATCAGACAGTAGTGCATTTTATAAGTACGAAGAACAAGGAGGTAAAAGAGGGTACACTGAACCCAGTGATTTGGAATGTGTCCACGGTGACTAGCTTGATTGAGACAGGTGGGCAATCACAGGGCCAATACCCGATTAGATAGCCAACGTCCATAGAACTGGGGTTTAACAATGTTGTGTTTTTTCCAGGACTTCTCTAACATTAAAGTATGTAGTACAGTGAATGCAGAAAGCCTGCAAGTTACTTGCTCAATTTCTGAACACCAATACCTCACAAGGCTAGCTCCAAGGCAGGTACTCCGCCTTCCCGAGCAATGCTTAAATGGGAAATCTTGTCAAAAATACAATTTCTTGCAGTGGAGAGCACTGTGGGATCTAGTGTGGCTATAAAGGTGAGGAAGGAACTATTTGGGCACCCTTTGGATTGTTGCATGAAATCAGTTTTGTGCTAGTTGCCATGGATTAATTTTCCTAAGCAACGTTTTGGAACTTTATGAGGGATGCACACATTTCTTGCTTTGTTTACTGATACTAGGACATTTTGCCCAACTCATTAATCAGAACACAAGTGTGTTTTTCACGACAACAACATCTATACGCAAGGAATTTCATAGTTGGGCATATCATTTATTATGAATATGTCCAACCACTATTCTTTCTATAAAATTAAACAATGAAAAGTCGAAGGTCTACTCTTTTCTTTTCAGTGTTTCTTTAACATTTCTTGGTAGCACCCTACTACTTCAATTAGCTTACCCAATCTAAATGAAACTTAGCAAAAGATTCAGAGCTGCCTCTGGTCAGCAGTAGCAGCTCAGGATGTGAGAGTGGCAAGAAGTCAAACTAGACTGACTATGATCAGGAGGCAGTGAATTAATGAATGAAACTACTTGCAAGTGTAGGTACACTCCAGAGCCTTTACACATCAGCACTCTACAGTAAGAAAAATTACAAAAGGAAAACATTAAAATAAAGATGGGCTTTTGAGGGCCTTGCAGAAGACAGTTTAGTGTCCAAAAGACCAATGAGCAACCAGTCAATGATTTCAAGGTTGTTGGACAAGAACCCTGGAGGGTCCTCCCTCCAAGTAAGTACCTTTTGTGGCAGGACAGTTAACATGTGTAAAGCTATAGAAAGCATTGGGAGGGCAGGGGCATTGGGGTGTAGTCTAAAACTGAGGCACTTGGATCCATGGCCATGGAACACACAATGAGCGAAGCACAGGATCTTAGAACGCAATGCACTGAGTCACAGGCTCTGGACACAGACATGGTCACATTTATACATACTAAAGACCGGTCTTACTCATCTTTTGAATCACCTGCAGATTTTGAATTGTCCCAGTCAAACGCTGTTAGCAGGCCTTAAACTAGTCTAGTCTAGATAAAATCAAACCTCTCACCACAATACTTTGAGCCCATTTTGACCTGAAAGGGTGGATCTTCCTTAGTCCTAACACCTAATGAGAGCAGGCCGAGACTGCGGAGTTCAGAAGCCCCTCAGATGCAGGTCCTCATCAGAAGTAAAAGCAACAGTTTTAATCTTAGCCAAAAGTTAAGGTTAAGACCCAATACCGTCTAGATATATAGTAGAAGCCGTAGTAATTCCAAGCACCAGGAAACACAATACAAAGAATCAGGAAGCGAGTAGCGGTACTGACTATCATCATATCAAGCGCGCTAGGGCGAAAGAAATAAGCAGCTGCTCTACTGTCAGCCTTGTTATTTCCAGTTTTTAGGGATATCAAGCATTTTATCAATTTCCACTAATAAGTCTGAAAATTAAGAATCATGTAGATCAGGGATGAGGTAAAAATACAGTGACGAGAAATGTCACAGGTGAATCCATGGCCATCTGTTGGATACTGACCTGCGAAAATGACAGGATTCCTTGCAAGTTTACCCCTACCCTTGCTGGGTCTAAAGTCACTGCAGCTGCACTCTGCCAATGAAAGGTATGAAATGGGTCTCACAGGGTCACCTTAACAAGGACTGACATGTCAATCTTGTCCAAGCCAATGTTTAGGTCATCTGCTGCATACAGTCTTATGGCCTGCGCTGAAGCCAAAATAAATGGTAGTTAAGAGATGGTACATAAGAAGCCATTCCTACAGGTCATCTTTCAAGCTGGGAAAATACCTTACATACTTTATCTTGGTATGCTGTGGTCACAGGCTCTTGCCTGTGCATGACAATACTATGTGGCTGATCCTGTAGACATTGTACAAATTGATTTCACTGAAATATTTTTAACCACTTGACAGTCCTGTAGATAAAATTCAATTTTTCTTATACCTTGTTTGTGTCCTTCGAGATTGGGACCACGCACACTGAAACCGGTCTTGACCACGCACCAAAGGAACAGTCCAATCAAAACTGCCACACTCTTTTGAAGAGGCTCACACACAATGGCAGATACATTTTTCATTTCCTGGGCTTCACCAGTGAGAGGCAGATGAAGTACCTAGGTAAAGGTATTCAGCTGAGAGGAGCCACCCTCGGCATCTCTCTCCCAAGCACTAATCTCCAACCTGTGACAGGAAACTTTTGTACCTTAGTCATACTCTGTGTCTGTCGCTACTTAAAATAATAGTACAACATTTGTTATACTATTAAACTATAACTAACAAAGGGAAATGTGGCAAGAGCAAGCCTGGCAGCAAAATTGAATTTAGTCACTATCAAAGTAGAAAAGTATCCAAGTATGCCCTAGTCCACAAATTATACTCAATCCCGTGACCTCATTATGCACGTGCAAAAAGAACAACTGATGGATAGATTGATGAACAATATCAAACATTCAACCCATCAAAGTTATCTGGGTCTAAATCCATAGTTTTTTTGCTCACCATGCCATTCCAGTTTAAACCCAGCCATATGCAAATCAGTCGTGACCCTGTGCCTCATGGGAACAGTCCAGCCCGAACTGCTAGGCCAGGTCCTCTCTGGTCCGGGAACAAGCATCCTGGGGCTGGTTTCGGGGTTTCACCCCTCATCAGCCAGGCTAGTTTGATTCCAGTGGTGCAGTGAGCACAGGACCCACGCCTGGGCATTCCTGTCCCTCTCTGGGTGACAAGTGCACGAGCGCAATCACAACTACGAGACATCACAACCGAGGACAATTCTAGAATGACAAAGTAGCATAGTCTAGGATGCTTTCGACCGCAGGAGGCGAGAAAAGAGATGACGAGAAAGACACAGAGCACGACAGAAAAGGGTATAAAGGCCACATATCAAGATGCACTGTGGATGTGGGACAGCAGACCAGTGTCTGAAATCCACACTGCATCCACTGGGCATACACTTTACCATAGACTGGCCCAGGCCAAATCCTATGTACAGCAGGGTACATGGGCATCTCTGTGGGGCATGAATGCGTTGAACTTCCTGTGGGCTGGCGCCAGCTTTTGGTGTCACTTGGCAAAAGATAAAAATGACGGTATAAATTATGCGTTTGCGCATATTTACAGCCACCATATTTATTCTATATCATGTTTTACTAAATAATAGAGCACAGCACATGTCTGAAGGGGTACTATTTAGCTGTTTCAGGTGGCTTAAAACGTAAGTATGAAAAATTAGAACATGTACACAGAGCAGCTGAGCAACGGTTCTAGTTTTAAAAACGTCCGGCTCTGATGACCTCATCGCCCCGACTACACAATGCCATTGTTTAAAGAGACCGCGCCCACTTCCTACCAGCAGGGTCTTGGCCAAGACGTTTTCAATCAGCTTGAAGTCGTTGCGCAGCTGCTTACTCTTGGAACTGGTCCCTTCCATCTCCTCATCTGCGTAGAAGCGGAAGAACTGAGACTCGTCTTTGAACTCGGTCTTCTCCAGCACTGGGAAGCACAGAAGGAGGACAGACAAAAAGGTATTAATTGGAGCGGACAAGAGGCTTCCTGTTCACAAAGGACATAAGAGCAAAGCTGGGTGTTTGCAACAGTCTGCTTGGCGTATTTTCAGCCACAAAACCTGGAATAGTAACACTTAGTACGGGTTTGGAAACAGAAGACCCTTTTTTTTTTAGTTAAAAGGAAAATGTTACCCCAACCGAAACAAAACAAAATGTCCCACAATTAAAAAAATTGGTCCTTATGTACTAAATTATTTCCTCACATAAAGAGTTATACGTCAGGCCCATAGCTCCTAAGGCAAATATGAAAACATCACACAAAATTGAGAATCACAATACATTTTCGACTTCTGGCTTCATGTCAATACAGAAATAGAGTGTGTGTTGAAATTCTTTTCGATGATATATTTCAAAGCCATGAGGCTACACACTTGGAAACATCCACCGCACTTTGAGCACCGAGTATCATACCTGCCAATTTACATGTTGATGCCACCGTGTGAAGGGGGGGGGGGGGGGGGGGCTTGGAGGGCCAAGAGCTACTTAGGAGGCACTCTGCCCCTCACCAAGCTCACCGCCTCCCATAAAACAAGCATTTACAATTAAATAGGTCTCGCAATTGCGAGATTTTGAGCTATTGGCATTGTAAATTGCAATACCTTGTATTATATTGAAAGGCATTGTCATTTACAAAACCAATAGTTCAGACTTCTGCAAAGCGATACCTATTGCATTGCAGAGCGCGGTGTCCCTGAGGTGGGTGCCGCACTCACTATTAATGATTTCAAATTAAAAGTTTCGATTGAATATACAACAAAAAAAGGAAATTGTGGCAAACAACCGCAAATAAGACAACACTATTACCCAACTGTACAGAAGGAGGGGCAAGCACGCTGCTATAGGTCATATCATATGGAGCCTATGTTGTCACAGGCTGCCCTTAATTGATGTGGTCCAAATATGCTGAACTGGCACAGGGTTGCCTGCGTTCACCTCTGGAGTGAAACAGGCTGACAGTTCAGGCTGGAGTGTTACTACAAAGGTAAGAACAACAATGATTTGTACATCACAGGCCGCTTTCCAAAGTGGCACACGTAAGCATCATTTAGGGGTCGCCGCTGCGACCCATGCTTGCCACTTGCGACCCCTGGCACCGTCTTTGGGACCCGTGGCCTCAGAGGTGGCAAAACCAGTGCCTGGAACACGGGCAACTCGTCCAAATGGATGCCAGTTGGGGGTCTACTTTCCTTGTTTTCTGTCACTTTTTTATTACCCTAATAGTGAATCATGTTACCCTAATCGTGAATAATGTTATTCACTATTAGTGTAATAAAATAATGGACTACAAATAGCTGGAATATGACCCCATCTGATTTTAAATGTATGCTGTATGTGTGCTTGCGGGGGAGAGTGTGTTTATGTGAAAGAGACCGGGTGAATGTGGGTGTATGCGTAAGCATGTGTTTGTGAGTCAAAGTAAAGGTAAATTGCCACTTCCGCTACCCCTGGCATTTGGGTGGATTGACGCCCATGGTGGCACACTGGGTGAAAACCATAGGACTGCAACGAAGACCTCGTCGACACTGGTTCAGATTAATTCAAGCATTTGTTTCCATCTTTTTGTTGCAGCCGCCGCCCTAAGTGTGCTGAGTGTGCCCTGATGTGGGTTTGTGGTCAGTGAACTTGAAATACACCTTCCTGGTGCGACCCAGGTAAGCCTAAACTGGTCTAAAGTTACTTGCGTTCCTGATTGGATGGAATCCGTGTGCCACTTCAGGCTGACCTGTAACGATGGGGGTAGGCTCAAGGCTCATTTGCATATGAATGGTTGCGGTCTTGAGCGGTCCACAGTTTGTGAAAAATGATGGACTGGAATACAGGCCAGACCGATCGCCAGATGAAGAGGTTAATTTAAGAATCCTTTCACTGTGTCGCATACTAACTAACATTTGTGTACCGCACAACTGCATATTTTGTTGATTAGCATTTTATAGCAGCAACATCATTATGTGTTGGTTAGCACTTTATAGAACGCAACTGTATGTTTAGGTAATTAGCATTTCATAGCGCCCAACCATGTTTTGTTAGAATTTTATAGCGCAATGGATGTTTTGTTAATTCGCATTTTATAGCGCACAACTGCAGGTTTAGTTACGTAGCATTTCATAGCGCAGCTGCAGGTTTTATTAACTAGCATTTGTATAGCACCACAGTATGGCCTCAAAGCACTTTCAATGTTCCAAGTGAAATTGTATGTTTGGTGAGAAGGTGGTATTGTAGAATTATCTACTTGGGAAGGGTTGGGTGAAGTCACCAAGATCTACACATGCCGGCCGTGATGTCATGCCACACTGGAATGCTGCTGGAATGCATGTGAATGTTTATAGAGATATGGGAAGCACTTAACCTACGTACGTGTTCGAAGAATAGTAGCATAGAGGGTGTGCTATCCCCTCCTCGGTATGGAGGTGGTGGGGCTCGAATAGGTAAGTGGAGAAGGTACAGTCATGGAAGTCCCAAGACTAACTTAGAAAGTTTTATTGGCTCCATCTAAAAGCGGTAAGTGTGCAATCCAAGGAAGTCCAGAGATACCGGAGTAGATGTGGTTTACAGGTTTATGCCCTAAAGCAGGGATCGGAAAACTCAACAGAGAAGGCTAGAATGGGGAATAACCCAGTGGAAGGTATGTAGCAGGAACATGGAGGGAAGGGCCATGCAGGACAAGGATCAAGTAAAGGGTAGGCGGAGAACGGGATAAGGACTATGGTCTATGGTCATAGGCCCTTTCCATTCCCAATAAGTCCCAAACAAGGAAGAGGTGATAGGTGACCCCTTTCACCTCTTCTGCCTTCTCTTGGACACCTGGCTGGATGCCCAGGGAAGAGGAGTTGGACAGGTGCATGATGTGTGGATGTTAACAAAGTAGTTTCTATCTCTAAGGGATCAAAAGTTGCTAAAAATGCTGCAACACACGTTGTAGCACAGTAGCAGGTCATTTCCAAAGATTAACTGTTCCCCTTTCAGTTTCTGTTCTGATTGCTGCATTTAAACTGACACTATTGAGGTAAATATTGATCTCTACGTTCAGCTGATCATAATTTGTTGAGCGTACCTCGCTTTCGGCGAGTGCGCCTTGGAGGCCAGTCAATTGCTGTCCTTGCGGCTTCTGCCTGGAACACTCTGCCATTGTTTATAAGATCAATCCAGAATTTTGTACCTTTTAAGAAGGCACTGAAAACTCATCTTTTTTGATTTGCTTATTAGATTAATTTAAACTTTTTGTTTTTTCTGGCCACTTGCTTGTTTTCTCCTTTCGCGCCAGGATACTCTGATAGTAACAGAGAGCGTTATAAAACAGCAAAAATAAATAAATAAATAAATAAAACATTTGCACGGGCAGTGTTAACATGCGTAAAAATGACAGAGTAGAGAGGTAATGCTGCCACAAAGTGAACCACGGGGTGCCACATAATTTGTCTTGCTAAATAATTTTGTCAACCTTGCCACATAAATGGGTCCTTACCCGACACATAATCCCTGTGGCTCTGAACAAACATCAAAGATGTGTACATGTTAGGTGATGTACAAATGTAAAATAAACTCAGAAAGCAGTTTGTTAGAAAAGGGAAAGACCAACCATTCCCGTGTATGGTGCGACTGTGAGCAGCCCAGCGTTGTATGAACATTAAGTATGGAATGATTGCTACCCACCAAGTGGGTACCCAACATATGGTCAAAATAACGCTTCACTGAAAGCAGTGCTTAATTTGTAAAAAAATTAAGTGCCAGGGCCCTTCTTGGAAGGCCACTGCAGCCTGCACAAGGCATTTTCCCCGCCAGCGCTGCCAATGATAGAACCAACGTAACACCTAATCATCACACTCCTATAAGTGTGACAATTCAGACTATTTCAGGCCACACAAAGCTATAATAATGGCGTGAGGCTGGTATTATTTATTTTCATTGCCATTTGACTTAATAAACATGGTTGTTGTTCACATCTCAGACAGTGCCACCATGTGGTGGGCAGTCTCTAGAGCTGGTGTTGACAATTAAGTGCCTGTGCCAAGCACAGGAAACCACCAGCTCAAATTAAGCACTGATCAAAAGCCTTACTCCACTTTGCTAATATTAAGAAAACATAAAGAGATTACTTTTGCGATGAGTGGGCTGCAAAACTGCATTTAATGCTCCATTAGCAAGGAAAGAACTTTAAGCCGCCTTGTGATATCCGCCTGGCTATGTACGTATGTGCTCTTATTAGAGTTTCCAAAAAAATCTTCAAACAAAAACTTCCCAGCAGCTGTTCAATGCCTTGCTTGTCAAGTCTAATAACTGCCATTCATACCAGCAGGGTAACTCTGTTTGCACTGGAATACCTTGTGAAACCGCCAAGTTTTGTCAACTAGTATACGGAGGAGGGGGCTGGACCGGAGAGGTGGGATAGGAAGGTGGAGATGAGACGGGACTACCGGAAAGGGCTTTCGGGCTGGTGGCCGTTAGTCAAGATAAGGGAAGCTGATTGAGATGAAGGATTGTTGATGTGGTGAACATACAGGTGTGGGATAATGGATGACATTTCATTTCTGTGCCTCATAGTAAGTGTTACTTTTTGAATGTGGTTATAAAACTTAATAAACAGATTTTATTTAAATCAAGTTTTGTCGACTAGCAGGTGGACGCGCCAGAGATGTACAATGTACGTTTGTGGCATGGCTTTATGTTTGTAGTTATCAATTATTTTCAGATAACACTAATAAAGATTCTAAGACACAACGTGACGCACAAAGAACGTAATCTAGTTATGGTATAAATTCGTACAAGAGGTATGCATCAACAGGAATAATTAGATTATCAATTCTTATAAAATATATAGACAATTCAGTTGGAAGGAAAAGGCATGATTAATACATTGACCTACTGAAAAGTGGAGTAGGTCGCCAGAAGTGTAACCCACATTAGGCCTCCTAGCTATGACACTCACTAGCTGATCACTGCTTGTACAAGGTAAAGGTAACCAAATCCATACCACTGCAGAAGGGAAAAGCAGCCAGTCTTTGCCACAGTAGTAGGGAAAAGCAGCCCCACATTTCCTACATGAACTTTATGCTGATTAAGGCCCAACTTTCAATTGTTTAAGTAGACCTAAATTTGACCTTACGGGCTTTGGGTCCCAGAGTGAGTGACATTGTGCGTGCTATGCTCCCCCGATGACATGATAGGGTTGATCCCTTGTACCACCATTAGATCCTTAACAACCTCTTTGCTTTTGGGGTGCAAAGAAGCTAGGAGCAACCTTCATGACTCTTGAACCCAAGAATATCAAAAACAATGCTAAGGGAACAGAAGGGCAAGCTGCTATCCCAAATTAGCATCCATGACTATGGAGCAGACGAAAAAATGCTGGTAAGGTTGTATTCCTGATTCACAGAACGGAAAGTGTGGGGCTTTTACTCTGCCAAATGGGATTACACATTATAATAAATCCTGCCTGGATGGAGGAACTTCCACATTCACACTTCCAGAGTTATGCTACAGCATGTGTACTCCACTCTGGGTCCTCTTGGAAAAGTGGAGAAGTGTGGCTCAATGGTTAGAGCGGCAGACCCTGATGCAGAGGTCTAGCCCGGGACCAGGGTTCAATTCCCCGCCTCGGCGGGTCTTGGGCTCAAAATTCCACGGACCTGATAATTCTCGCCTCGGTGCCTATTCCAATCATGGAGTCCCACTCTGCAACTCTGGGCAATAGCTTGCTTAATCTCCACAACGGCCCCCACAACGCTAAGGATGCCTGGCCTCCACCTTGGGGGTGCCCAGGAGTGGACACCTCACAGGGAAAGCCAGGATGGGTTCCACAGCAGTTTTCGTACAAGCGCCTTGAGACCCTTGCGGGTGAGTGGTGCGCTATACAAGTATCAATTTACATTACATTACATTGGAAAGTCAAAGAACATCCATAAACCTGTAAATTACGGTGGATTTAGGTGGATTTCACTCTCAGGAAATAAACACTACATTGACAGGGTCTATTGGGATGGAAAAGGCCTCTGCATGGCGAGAGATGTGTACCCCTGCCCTGGGTACCCGACTGTATTATTGTCTGGATCCCTTTTGCTGATTTATTGTCATAAGCCGCACATGGATCATTTGTGTGCACCATGACCTAGGCCGTTCTTATGGATTGTGGTCTTGTAGGACGGGGGGGGGAGAGGGCGGGGGCACCCAAAGCGCTACCCTCATAGTGGTGGAAGGCTACCGCGTTCACCAGGAGTTAGACAGCACAAGCGCGGTGGTGGCAGCATACCGTGTAGTGATCAGTAGTAGTGGCCAGGTCCTGTTTACCCTATGTCACTGGAGGTGGCCTACCGGCTGACTCACCTTTTTAAAAGTTCCACTGCTTTGTGTTTAACACACCCTTGGCCTGCATCAAGTTGATGTGCAAGTGCATGCATGATAACATGCATTGAGGGCATGCATTCTCGCAAGTGGAAGTGTGGTACAGTGTGCATATGATAAATGTGTGTGCACTGGTAGTGTGTGTTTGAAGTGACATGCCCTGGTACAATACAGAGGGACTGTAGTCCTGAACAGAGTGCGCAGACTGAGAGTGTGTCTTGCATGTGGATAAGCTGATGGTAGCCTAATGCATGAGGATAGCAGTGCTGGAGAGTGACTGTACTATGAATGTACATGTTGGGAAGACCAGGCCTGCCTGGTGAAAGCATGAGTAGTAGAGGAAACATCCACACACAGATTTGTGTATTGCTGCATTCCTGTGGGGTCGGTGGGGCAAGCACTGGACAAGGGGGAGCCAGGCTTTCCCTGTGCATTTCAAAGGGGCCTAGACACATCTCAGGAAGAGGGCGATGGGGCTGGTAACAGAATCATAAAGATTAGCTTTTGATGCATTTATCACTGTAACTGACAACCAGGTGCGACCTCTGGTCAATCCCATGCATCTTGCTGTGGGTTAATCAGCTTCGGAGTCCTTCCTGCTGTGACAGGCATCCTTCATGGGGAAGAAGAAAGGAGAGAGAGATGTCCATTTCAGAGAAGCAGAACCTAAACATAAAACTTCAAAAGTCCACACCCTAAATCACATTTTGGTTCTGTAAAAAACTATAAGTAAAGCAGTATGAAACTCTGTACTTAGTCATCTGCGGAGCAACCAACCGGGCTGCAAGACTTTTGCCTATGACCAGGACTGGGGACACAGCCTGCTAGTCTCCCTGTTGGGAGAGGGGACTTCACCCAGTAGAGGATCATGTTGGAGGAAGCGAGATCCAGATGGGAGCCCAGACGTGTTGGGCTCCTGAGCGAGGCGTGAGGAGTAGTGCCACGTCAATCGCGCCATTGCCCGTGTGCTGCGTTGTGAAGTTCGGTGAACCTGTGTGCCAGGAGGGGCCGCCATGCATCAGGGGCAATGCCGGATAGATATGGCCATTGCCTGTGTACAGCATTGTGGAAGTTGCCAACTGTATGCCAGGAGGGGCGGCGTGTGCCAAGGAACTGTGGTTCATTGATCAGGTTGTTGCCTAGGAGTGGAAAGTTGCCACAACCCCATATGCCAGGAGGGGCCGTTGGGAGAGGCACCCAGAGGCCAGAGTGAGCAGACATTTAGGTTAGGTGGAGGGACTACGTATGCAATGAGGGGCCGCTCAGAGCACTGAAACCAGAGGTCTGTGTGATGTTGGATGGGACCCGAAAGTGCTGCTACGACCAAGATGCAGGGGATTTTGTGTCAGAGTAGGCCCGAGGACAGAGAAGACACAGAGCCACGCTGGAGCAAGCCGATTGCCCCCAATTCTGAGCAAGGAAGAGTAAGGACTTACTGTGTGTGGCTGGAGCCGGAGCAACCGAATGTGGTCCGTTGGCATAAACGCCCAACGCTGGTGCTGGAAACCAGGGTTCGAGCCTCAAGGTCGCGTCCACATCCTGTCATTCTGGGCAAATCACTTAATCTGACCGTGCCTGAATGTGTAATGTAAATACGGTGCTTATGTAAAGCGCTCCAATACCTTTGGGTCGAGTTTGCGCTATATAAAAAATGCAACCAAAAAAAAAAAAAAACTTCGATCGTCAGAACAGTGGTGGGCGTGGCTCAGGAGAGAGAGACGGCACCTGTCAGGAGCTGCGCATGTGACCGGGTGCAGCCTGACTTTGCCAGTCCGAGCAAGGACCACACTGCACCTCTGCCAGGTTTCGCACAACAGGAGAAGTTAAGATGTGAAGTGGGCCAACTGGGCCTAAGGGCATATGCTGCCTTTCGTTTGTGCAACCCTATTTGACTCTAAGTGACTACATCTTGGTGTTGTTGATCAATAGACTGTAACCAATGCAGCAGGGTCCCCCTCCGAAACGCCAAATATTTTAAACGAGAAATGACAGATAGCAAGGCAATGGCAGAGAATAACCGGAAGAAGAAGTTGGAAACCTACAAAATAGCTCTCTTCGATGCACGATATCCTAATGTGAGCCAGACCACAAACTGCAATCGAAATTACCTTGTTTTTCGTCGTTGTGAGTGCTCTCTGAAGGAGAAAGTTGTCAACCCGTACCCTTGCCGGTGATACCACTGTGTGTACCAAACCCTTTGCCCCATCAACTGGGTTAATAAGCGGGATGAGGAGATTGAGGCTTTCTGGAAAGATATGAATGGAGAGTACTCACTGCCTGAAAATGAACTTGTAGCCCACACTGCGGCCATAAAACGGAGTGAATATATAATTTGTGCTGCTTGGTTCTTCGTTATTCCTGGGCCCTCATTCCAGATGTTGTTTACGGAAGTGTTTGAGTGAGCCTTGACTGCTTGTGCTACAGCACTAACAGAATCAGAAGGAGGTGCTTGACCCAGTTTAGGGCGATCTATGGTTAGGTGGGCCCAGGTGCGCATTGCCCATTGGGCTCAAAGGGCTTCAGCCCCCGTCGTGTGTGTCAGCCCAGGCTGAGACAGCTTCCCGGGCTAGCGACCGTCTAATTGCAGCAGCACCCTATTACTTCACAAGTCTTTAAAAGACCATTTACTTGTTAACCAGGCTTTGTTGTGTTTTCACCCCTTCTTAGAGCCCCTGCAGCTCCACTCTGCTTATTGCTGGAAGACTTAGCCGCCCCCCCACACCCCGAAATTTTTATTAGCCTTTCCTGAAATGTGGCTCTAGATGTGCCGCTAGAGTAACAGGCCCTAATAACCAAGGTTGGACCCAGTAACCCCGGCTTGCCCCGTGGCCTTCTAAACCGGGTTCGGACAAGGACATTTACCCACTGGGGAAAATATGTTTCCCATGGATAAACAATATACAAATGTAATGTACAAAATAACATTTGTGTGGCTGTTGCACATCCCAAATTCTATACGTCGCTGTAATTCCCGCATGATGCAATACTCGCTAAAATGTGTTACTGAGAAACTTTTAAGACTATTTTTTCAATTATTTATAAAAAAAAAAATAATGTCAGAAAATAGCTCTTAATGTCAATACATACTTCATTGGCCTCTGTCAAACAGCTGCATAGATAATTACACTCACTGGTTATCAAGGAGAGGTTTCTGACTTTGGAGCAGATGTACAAAGTTTACCGAGGATTGTGAATAGCGGTGGGTGCAATTGGAGTAATCCTCTCTAGCGCAATTGCTGCAAAATTACTCTCCATTATGAGCAATTAAGCGAGAGACGTAATCCAGCATTTAGTGCTATTTTCTTAGTACAAAGTGCACGCTTCCATCCCAAGGGGCCACCGGGTGCCTTTTGCGCTAAGAAAATAGCACTAAATGACACGGGACATGAACAGAAGTAGCCAGAAGCTGCTCGGTCTACCTTAGTTTGAGGTGCCTGTGCCCCTGCGGTAGGGTTTTAGCTCCAAATTAATCTCAATTTTTCAAGCTGGCGTAACTGCGTAACTTTGGTAATTCCGCCGCACAAGAGTAATGCGTAATTACTATAATTATTCAGATTACACCAGCGTAATTAAAAATAATCCCAGGTCTACTTTTGACTGTCATCCAGGGCTTTAAGTGGGCCGGGTCTCAAGGGGTCTGAACACCGGCAGTTTTTTTCAGGGGGCCTCGAAACGGGTCTCTATCGGGCTCTGTTTTGAGCCCTGACACAGGCAGCTCGTTTTTTTTTTCCCGGACTGCAATGACCGATGATTGCGGTCACTGCAGTCCGGAAATAAGTGCCAGGGCGCAAAACAAAGCCTGATAGAGACCCGTTTCAAGGCAGCACCAGGCACATGGATGTGCGCTGCTCACACTGCTCACTTCTCAGTAGTAGAGAAGTTACAGCATGACGTCATGCCAGGGGAGCGTTGTGGGGGAAGGGAAATCCTTTAAGAGTCATTTTCTGTCTGGATTTCCCTTCTCTTTCTGAAACTCAGGAGCAGCAACATTGCCATGGTGTCACCAAGGATTTAATTGGAAGCTTTGTCAATATTATATACAAGTCATAGTTGCAGCTTATTTATCTTCTGCAAGTAATAACCATTGACAAAGCCAATATTCCTTACTTATTGTTAGTATGATGGTACTTGTAGCAAATATCTGGATGCAATGACGGAAACAGCAAAATACAAGTCGGGAGGCACACTATGCTAAGCACAGATTTTTTGCGTAAGTGATTTAAAACCACGCCCCTAATTACATTGGCCACGCCCCTTTGAGAGACCCCCCAGTTTTTTCATCCCACTTAAAGCCCTGCTGTCATCTATTACACCTCAGTTTCCCTCATTGATTATCAAGAGAGGCACTTTTCAACTGCATTAGTGTAACAAAGGTCCCTTTAAAGATCAACACCCAGCCAGAGATGCCACAGCAGGGCAGGACAGAGCATGTGCAAAGGGAATGAAAACAATGACCACACTTCCTCTGAGGAAGCGGAGTCAAAACTAACTGCAGCACACTCCACTAGACATGAGAGGACAGGGAACGGATTGTAATGATGCTTGTATCCTGTATAGATATCAACATAGTGCATCCTTTGATATAATTACAAACTATACATATGCTCATAGTAAGGCAGAGAACTCCTGACGGTGCTGAAACTTACAATCTAAAGAAATTGCAAAACATGCTTTAATAATTTAGACATTTTGTGCAATTTCGTGCACAAATGCTGAGACAAAATCAGTGCTTAATTTGAGCCGGTGGTGCCCACTGGCTCTCATTTTTGAGGGGCAGTACCCAGTACCTGAAATGTAAAAATAGAAGCGCAGGTACTCTGTAACAGAGTATCTGCTTGTTTCTGAGAAGTGCTGGTACTCTCCAATTAAACATATCACGTCAATCTTGAGAAGTGCAGGTACTAAATTCTTTTCCCTCTTAAAATAAAAAAGTGCCGGTACTCCGTAACGGCCCATTGAAAGCACTGGTGGCACCTATTTTTTCTCATCAGAGAAAGACAGAAAAACTGTCACAAAGGAAGAAAGTGGGAACCTGCAAGAGTGAGAGAAAAGGGCAGAGAGTGTCTGGTAGTGGATTAAATAGACCTGAGGTGAATTCAGCACTGCGCAGCCCTGGTAGTCAGGGCGTGGACATTAACCCCTCCCATGCTCGTGACGGAACCGTTCCGTCACGAGCCTCGGGTGGGCTGTGCTGGTGACGGAACGGTTGCGTCACGGCCCTCTCTCCGCACCTGCGCTAACGTTCTGTAGCGCGGACGGGGCAGTGACGGAACTGTTCCGTCACAAGCACAGCTCACCCGCGTGCCGTGATGGAGCGGTTCCGTCACGAGCACGGGACCGCCGCACGCCCCCCCACCCCCTTAGCACTGTGGCGGCATAGCCACCGCAGTGAAGGGGTTAAATAGCACTGGCTTCGGGTTTCTGAGCAGAGCTTTGGGCACCGGCGCGAACGGCCGTAAAATTAAGCACTGCGCAAAAGCGGCCCAGACTTCCGCAGTGACAACGCCACAAAGGCAGGAACCTCTACTTAGACACATGCAGCGCTGAGGAATGAGGGCAGGAGGTTTAGGACAGACATTCCGACCAAAAAACACCAGTTTTAAAGCAGAAATGCCTATTATTGAAATGTGTCCATGTGCTAAAGGCAAAATGTAACTGGTAAATTACAGCACGCAGCGTCACTTGAAAGCATGTGGTAAGTCTGGGAACCACAGCAGAAAACCACCAGCTAAAATAAGAAGGAAAAAAATGAGAGGGTGGAACAAACAGACCGAAAGAAAACAACCAATGCCAAGAGAGTGAAATGAAGGCTGGTAAATTCTACATTATTATGGAAGGGTGTGGCAAGAAGGAAGGCTTCCCTGAGATGAGAGTTTTAGTCGCTGCCTCCATCAGCATGGCTCAGTGAGTTGAATGCTCAGAACTGACCCATGAAGGTTATGACTGAGCTCAGCCTTCCCAGGGCGGTAAATGAGCTCTGTAAATTAGGTAATATACGCATACATCATTTACAGCGCCTATAAGTGTGAGAAGTGTGTTATGAAGCACTATGTTAAAAAAAGGTATTATTGCAGACTGAGATGGTAAAACTTAATTCATTTATTCACCTTCCACATTTCCTGAATTTTAAGCTTGCAGTGCTTAGAAGCAGAAATAAGTTTCATTTAAAATTGTCACTTTTGAATTGGATTTTCAGCTGCAAAACGACCGAAGATTAAGGGTGGGAAAGGTGACTGCCTGACTAGAAAGAAGCACTCATGGAGGCGGAAATGTGAAAATGTAGGTTAATTTAATGATTAATCTGTGCTGCTATTTTACAACCAAATCTTCATACGTTTCCCACCTAAGTGACTATCTTGTAAGGTGCATTAGAATTCTTGGCGTTTTACAATAATCACACCGCAGTAGAAACAATCCAGGTCTGTTGGTAAAGACTCCGAATCCATTATTAAGGTATAGTCCTTTATCATCGTTCTTGGCAACGTCACTAAAAGTCAGCCAATAGATTAGGCCTTGCAGGTAAAAAAGCCTGGGGCAGGGTGTTCCAATTAATTAGCATTTACTTGACCATTCACACATTACAAAAGAGTATTGTTAGTCTTGAAAGGTTTCCGAATTGGAATTCTAGCCTGCTGTCTTTAGGAAAAAACATGTGTGTGTGGACACATGATTTTCTTGATTTGCGAGATTTATACAGTCAAGGAAGGGGGCAGGTATCCTGACCTACTGACCATGGGGGTATTTCAGACTTGACAGGACCAACTGTGTAGATTCCATCTTACTAAAGGCCAGAACAGGACTCGGGCACATCGCTCACTTGCTATAGGCCAGGGTGTGCACATTAGAAACTGCTCAATTTGAACCAGATTAAAGTTTGCATATCTAGAAATGGGCAATCACGTGCCGTCTGCCCATGATTCCACCCATTCCCAGGTGCATACAATGATATTTTATGCAATGTGTCCACACAATTTGAAGCAGCCTTTTTCTGTTCCTAAATGGCGAGAAATGGCCCAAGATTTGCACCCAGATTGTAATCCTGTGTTAGCTTAAACTGGGGTCCTCGTCCTAAAAAGAAATGACCAGGCCCACCGGGATCGGGCTTTAGGGTCTGGCGGACAATTACTCCACCACAAACGTGTATCAAGTCCACTATATTACAACTGCCTTAGGACAAAATGCCTTTCTAATAAGGCGGATGGAAATCCCTCAAGTTTGTAACCAAGTAACCTGTCTGCCAACCTCTAAACCAGGCCCTAAATGTGCTTCTTAGGGATGTACGACGGAACAACGCATGCCATCACTAACAAGCTTTACAACGCAATGCCTTTACCATGCATTGCCTTTACCATGCATTGCCTTTACCAAGCAAGTATTTACCACGCATATGCCTTTACCACGCATGCCTTTAACGTCTGTTTCCAGTTTCTTAGTATACATTTCTGGGCAATAAAAGGGATATTATGTGCATGTTCCAGTTATGTAATTTGTATGTAACAGAGTTATGGTACACAGCCTTTTACAATAAGAAATAAGGGTGAATTACCATGGTGCATGAAGCCGTTATTGCAGAGTCCAACGCCCAACGCGACAGCTTCCTCTCGGGTCTGGCAATCTCCCTGGTAACGAGAAGACACCGTCATAGCTTAACCTCAATATGAAAACAATACCAGAAAATGCATGTTTAAAGACCACTCTTAGCACAGAGTCATTCAATGCTATATATAGGTCCTCGCCGCTCCCACAGGAACTGGACAAAGGCACGTGCTTCTGGATACGCCTGGATTACACTTAGACCTCATTGAGGTAACCAAATATAGAACTTTTCTTAATGGCTGCTGGGATGAATGGTGGAGGGCCTTGAGTAACAAAGCCAACAGGAAGCGTGCATTCTTCAAAGGACAATTATTACGAGCGAAAACATATTAAATATCGCTGCCATGTAGTCTGCCAAAAAAAAAGTATCTGGCCATTGTGTTGTCTTTCATTTGTATTGTTTCTTTTTTGTCTGCTATTCTGTTTAGGACTAATTTGATCCGATTATCCCTTTCTATTTCCTGTAAAGCATTGAGTAACTTTCTTCCCTATTGTTTTTTGTTTTTTTTAAACGATGATTGAGTTTTGTTTTATGTTTTTTTTTGTTGCGAAATTAATTTTTCATGTGCTTATTTTTATAGAGGTGACAAACTTATAAAATTCAAAAAAAATTCCCACCGTTGCAAAAATGTGCCTGAAGGCAAAAAAATGACATTGTTTTGTGGAGATCTTTTTGCAGGACATTTCAGCTGCTACATACTTTTAAACATTCATCAACTTCCTACAGTTGGCGAACTTCACAAACGAAAACTTCATAAAGTTGAGCAAAATCGGCATTGCAAAGTTTTGCATTTCTCTAGTTGGATCAACAATGAATGGTCGCCATACAATGGCCTCTTGCAACGATCTTATGCATCGACTAGCAGCTCGTCCCGACGTTGTCCGGGTATGAATTGCTGCCGGCCAGTAGTATATTGTTTTGTAGGATTTTTTTTGATAGCATTTCTTATCTGTGACAGGCCTGTGAAACGCTCCGATTCACAGTGCACTGCTGATGCACTTAAGAGTGCGCGTTCAGTAGTGTGTGAACTCAAGTTTCCCTACTTTATTTTGCCTTGCAATATTATATAGCGCAAACTCAACAACATGGCATGAGCACAATTTACATTTCAGAAGAACACATTCATTTGTGGTAGGCACGGGGAGACAAAGCGATTTGCCTGGAATCACAAGATGTTGAGCTGATGCCGAGATTCGAACGTAGCTCCCCAGCTCTAAAGTTTGCAATTCTAGAACTTGTGGCGGGAGGTGTGTCTAAAAGTGTATGTCGGTGCTGGCCATCAATGAGAGAGACCTGTGCATGTTTCAAATGGGTGGTGAAAAAATATTAGTTATGTTGCTGGAGATGTGGGCCGCCGTGCCACCAATGTACTTACCGGGGGAGGGTAAACACCCATTATTTCGCAACTTTCTTTCCGCATACCATCACTCCGCATACTTTCATTACGAAAGTACTATGACTCCGCAATGCCATTATAACGCATGGCATTACATTTTATATGCTTTTACGAAATTCGTTGTAAATGCATGAATGGTAAAAGCATTTTTTTTAATGTTTGGATAAGGTAAGTATGGGTATAGGGGTATATGTTTTGGGGTACTGAGGTATATGTTTTGGGGTGTTTGGGTATTTTAAGGGATCAGGTATAGTTTTGGGTTATAGGGTACAGGGGTAGTTTTAGGGATAGGTATGGGTTTTAGGGTACAGGGGTATTTTTAGGGTTCAGGGCTAGGTTTGGGTTTTGGGGTATAGGGGTATTTTTAGGGTTCAGGGGTAGGTTTGGGTTTGGTTTTGGGGTACAGGGGTATTTTTAGGGTTCAGGGCTAGGTTTGGGTTTTGGGGTACAGGGGTATTTTTAGGAATCTATTCTATTCTATAGTTTTGGTAGAGCGCAGCAGCTGCCCCAGCAATGAGGCGTCCCGGCGCTAAGAACCCAGATCCTAGCCTGAGCGGGGAGAAACCAGGACAGAGGGAGGATTAAAGGCAAGGGAATAGAAACGTTGTCACTGCTTTCCTGAATGCTGGTAGGCGATTCAGGGCTAGGTTTGGGTTTGGGGGTACAGAGGTATTTTAAGGGTTCAGGGCTAGGTTTGGGTTTTGGGGTACAGTGGTATTTTTAGGGTTCAGGGCTAGGTTTGGGTTTTGGGGTACAGTGGTATTTTTAGGGTTCAGGGCTAGGTTTAGGTTTTGGGGTACAGGGGTATTTTTAGGGTTCAGGGGTAGGTTTGCGTTTTGAGGTACAGGGGTATTTATAGGGTTCAGGGCTAGGTTTGAGTTTTGGGGTACAGGGGTATTTTTAGGGTTTAGGGATAGGTTTGGGTTTTGGGGTACAGGGTTTATTTATAGGGTAGATGGGTTAGTGTTTAAGGGTATTGGGGTATTTTAAGGAGTAAGGGTGGGTTATGATTATGGGGTGCAGGGGTATTTAAAGGAAGCAGGGTGGGATTAGCACACGATATGAGACATGGCATGAAGGGCGGAACGTACCCCAGTGTTTGTCACGCCCCCAGCACACGCCCACAGCACAACGCAAACACGCCCACAAGAGACTACTTTGCTGGCACGGTTCTTTTACCTTTAAAATGCATATGGTGGGCGTCTGCATAGCCTATGTCCTTCTGCTGCAACTGCCCTTTCCAACGCTGTATTGAGTGTTGTGATTGGTGCTGTGGTTCCAGAGATTACCCGCCTCTAAGGTTTGGGCTCTCTCTTTATTATATTAGTATGGATACGTGGACAATTCCCTGCTCCTTTTCTCCTTACACTAGCTGCGATTTGGCCTCTGAGTTCCTCAGATGTTACACTGACTTCAGAGCATGTACATAAAGGCCCTACCCCCTTTGAAACTTACTACAAAGCCTAACTTACAGGCTCCTCTCCCTTTGCAATGATTGCAGAGCTTGGCTTCTGATCTCCTCTCAATTACAAGGAATCCGGCCGCTCAATGTTACACTGACTGCAAAGGCCGGCCTCTAAGCTCTGTTCTCATTCACCTACCCACACACTGATAGCAGGGCCTGTGGTCTTGGCTCATCTCCCATTACACAGACTGTAGAGGTAAGTCGCTAGGCTCCTTTCTCCTCGTCGCTCATTAGCCTGACAGCAGAGACCGCCCTCTAAGCTCCTTCTCGTCCAATAACTGCAGAGCCTGGCCTCTCTGCTCCCCTCCCTCTTGTCCTGCATTGCACTAGCTGCAGACTGCTGCAGACTCTGTTGAAGGATCTGGATCTGAAGGTCTGGTCTACTCTTTTGGGTTGATCTCGGTTTGTCGGTAGGATGCTGAGCAGGGTGAAAGATGGTGGGTCCAGTCCAGGGCTATAGGTGGTGTGCATTCATTTGGGACTGATGTTGGTGACAATTTTGTAGATATTGCCTTTATAATGCGTTTGTTGGTGAAGTGCAGTGCCAGAGAGTATGGTGATAAGGTTAATGGGGGCGTCTCGTACATTTTAAGGTTGTGATGTTTCGGAGAATGAAGTCGCACAAGAGGGTAGTGAAGGTGTGCCAGATGGATGAGGCAGTGAGGACATCCAGGAATTCATCATTGATGTCGTTGTTCTGCCTGAAAGGCCTCTTTATGACATGGAAGGTGGTGGTCTGAACTGAAGGAAGTGGCATGTTAGGCGCTATATGGCGTGGAGTGTCAGCTTCTTGAATAGGAAGCGGCACCAGGGAAACTTTTGGATGACAATAAGGCCGCCGCCCTTCTTAAATGGGTGGTCCTCAGGACAGATGTTGTAGCCTGTGGGAAAGATGTCAAGGTTGTAAATAGATGTGAGGGTGAGCCATGTTTTTATGACGAGGAAGGCATCAAGCTTGTGATAGATGATGAGGTCTGAGATGTCCGGTGCATGGAGTACTGCAGAACAACCGTTCGTGAGCATTGGTTGGAATGTGTGTTGTGTAGTCTGGGGGTGTGCGTGGTATTTAGTGGGATGTGTATGAGGTTGGGCCTATGTGTTGTGAAGATACTAGGTGAACATTTGTGTTGTCTAGGTCTGTGTGTGATTGAAGGGACTGACAGTGTGGGGTGCTGGGTGAGGCACATGATTATATGTAACCCTGTAGATGTCAGTGAAATAGGGGCTCTGGCCTTAGGCCTTTCCTGGCCCTGAAAGGCAAAAAACAGGCATTGCCCTCATCTATATCCGCCCGCTGCACTTATCGATGCCCATCCAAAGGGAGGACATTGATAAGGGCATTGCCTGATTGGAATACCCTGGTGATGCAACACCATGAGGGGTTGGCTGACATAGGAAGAAAGCAGGAAGTGTATTCAGATGGCTGCTGGGAAATGCAATGATGCCCTTTCTTGTGAATTTGGATGATGGGGAATGAAGTCTGTTTTCCTGGCTTCTTCTTTTAACCATGGCGTTGGTAGAAAATGATATGACTTTCTGTGGAGCTGGGTGATGGGGTAAAAATCCCACTTAATTCTGAACTGGTGTCTCTTTAAAGTACATTGTAGAGATAGTGCATTTACGTATTTACACTTTAGTTGAACATTGCTTGCAACTTAACAGATGCCGCAGATTCCTTAGGGATCAACAGAAAAAGGAGAAAAATAGCTGGACAGTCCACCTGTTGGGATTGGCCATGGTCTGCAGCATTGGGCAGAAGAATGGCTGCCACATCGTAGAGTCCTCCTGTAGGAGAGACTAGTGAAAGACTGGAAACCGCACACAAAACTATTACAACCTGGTTATGGTCTTGCTGTGGTTATTTCAGATAGGAGGTCAGTATTGGGTGTCAGTAGGTAAGTGAAAGGTCAGATATGCTATGGATACTGACCCGGTCAAAGTAACAGAATCAAAGGAGCCACAAAACACATCAGGCCGCTGGTCTAAATAGACAACCATGTCCAAGACCTGGGCATCTTGGCACTGAAGACAGAAGAAGACTACAAGGAGGAGCTATAGTGAATTGCCAGGTTTAAAGCTTTATCCTAACTGGATTTCAGCTTGGGATTTGTGGATGCCCTCTGGCAGACACTCCAGAGAACAGAGGCAAAATTGCAGAAAGAACGACCACCTCGTCAGTCTTTTTATCCTAGGAATCACCATTGTAGTGTAGTGTAATTTTTGCGTGGGCTGGTGGAGGGTGGCCACGCTACAAAGAGGCCTGGAGGCGATTTCAGTGACAAGCCCCTAACCCCTAAGAAGAGACAGACTTGAAATGAAATCGCTTTTTTCCGATAGTTGCCTGGAGATGGGGCACAGTTTAGGTATTTTGTGCAAGAATCTGGCCTCAGAGTGTTGAACCACTGAAACTTCTGGGCCAGCGGACTGGGAACCAAAACCGGCCCCTGCAAAGTGCTTGGCCGCCCCCCCTCCCCACTCGGTGGTGGGGGGGGGGGTCTTTGGAGGTGCCGCCGAGGGCTTTGTTAGGGCCGGTTTTCGGCCGATTTTGTTGCAGGGCCAATTTGCAGGGGCTCAAAACCGGCTCCCACCCTTGCGGCGCACCGGGGGATTGCCCGGGCCGGTGCCCGCTATGTCCAGTCCGGGCCTACTGTGGAGAGGTCCAGAGTAGCAGCAGGCAGACCTGAGCTCTGCTTTGTGTACAAGTGTAGAGCAAGACACAGCTCGCCCCTACTTCATATCCCTGAGGCAAACTTCGACCTCGCACAATTCAATTCCAGCCGATTACCAGGGCGAAAAGCTGAGGCGAGGCCAATCCGCAGTTCTTGGCAGAAGGCCTCCCTTTAAAACTGGAACGAATTAGATCATTGCATTAAGCAAGACACGATAATGCCTTTCTTTGCACTGCACTCAAATGGGCCAAGTAAACTTTTCTGTATATGAAATCATATAGCAGCTTTTTTCATTAAAACACTGCGCCCAAAAGAGCTTTAAACCAGCTCTAGTTTCTTTAGAAACAAAGGGCTATTGTCTTGCCGGTCCCCGACCCGGACATACAAACACTCATTCATTTGAGGTCATAGCCAGGGGCGTGGCTTGGCCAGTAAGATTGGGGCGGGCGAGCTTCTGATTTTCCAACCATCACGCTGACATATCAGGTTAAAATACAATATGTGCGAAGCTGGGCACGAGGGGAGTTTAAGGGGCAGTGGAAAGGAAGAGGAGTGTGGATAGTTAGAGGTACTTCAGACAATATTTTGTTAAATACCCAACATTTTTGAGACCTTCAAAATTGAGACGAGAGAATGTGTATGTGTGTGAGTGTGTATAAATACTTCAGGTTCAATCTGACAGATACCTCACCATACCAGATTGAAAGCATCTGTATACAACTGTTTACTAGAAAATATATTAATGGGGGGTTGTAACACCCACTCTGAAGCTACGCCCCGGTCTAAGTTGGAGAAAGTGGCAGTTCCCGCACAGCACACATTTTTTCAGAGCAGCATTTTTTGAGCATTTACCACTCCCAGAGCCCCTTAAAAATGTAATTCATGACAAATATTTTTAATCAAACATTATGGAAGGGATTGCACTGGAGTAAGTAGCATGTATTTTGTCAACAAGCATAGTGTCGGCTTTGTAGCTATTTTTGGAATATCATTAGCTTTATTGGCAAAATGACACACCTTATGTTTGGACTGGGATTTGCACCCTACCACTACTTCTGCAAGCTCTATTTTGTTTTTTGACAAAAAAAATCTGGGCTGTAGGCCAATCAACTATGAGTTTCACTAGGTAAGAGGAGTACATATTAGATTGGTCAAAAATAAAAAAGCACTTTAATAGCACCAGCCAGAACTGAACCTTGTGCAGCTCATGTAACACAGAGGAATTTCAGCCAAAAAAGTCTTACACATTTTTCGTCAATCAGCCCTCCCTTAAAACCTTGCAATAGATGTTTTCATCGCATTGGGTGTCATCTGCAGCTTTCTGTTCAGCCATTCCTGTACCTTATAGCATGTTATCAGCTAAAACAAGTGTTTAATTTGTTACCAAAAAAAAGTGTCAGGGCCCTCTTCAGGAGTTCACTGCAGCTTGCACCATCCATTGCCTCTGCTTGCACTGCCAAAGACAGTACAAACACAAATATTAGCCATTGCACTCCCTCAAGTGTGAAAATTCAGACTCATCCCGGCCACCCAGCGCTATAACAATGTCTTGAGTGGCAGATATTAATTTTAATGTATACTGAATTAATATTGAGCTCATCTCTAAATCAGACAAACAGTGCCTCAATGTGGCAGATTGTCATAGGTGTAGGTGCTGACAATTAGGTGTTGGTGCTGAGCACCGGAAACCACCGCCTCAAATTAAGTACTGGTAAAAACACTTTTTTGAATTCTGCTCACCAAGTTTGATTCAACCTGTTGACTGATAGACTTGCCGAAATCTAACCAAGAAACTCAAGCAGAAGGCTTGGTGTATGAGGACTCATCTGATCTTCAGAAACATTTCAATGATGAGATCAGAACATAGCAAAATATTTCTGTATTATGGAATTATATTTTCCATACTGGGCATTTATGTTGGCAATATAGTTCAAATGCAATACAAAATTAAGGCCAAGGTATAAAACCACCTCTTTTTTCGGGGCAAGTGTAAGATCACCTTTCCACTCCAATGGAAATTCAGCTAAAAACATCAGTGTTATTTTGAGACGTTCTGCCACAAACAAAAAAATGTCTTTTGGGAAGGAAGGTGAGAGTAAAGCAAATAGAGAGAAGAAATGGTAGACTGAAAGGGACTAAATACAATCCACTAGCAGCATTTATGAGTTCCCAAGATTGGATTAGACAACCTGCATTCAGCTAAATTCAGACAGATATCTGTCCAAATTTAGGCACATGGGCGATAAGAGCCTTATTGCCCTCACACGGGCAGGCGTTAATTGCTCTTCCCCTGATAATAAATGTGCCATTCTTCAACAAAGCACATAAATATGGGCCAGGCACTAGCAGTCATTTATTTCTATATAGGGCATTAACCACCATTGATACGTTGAAAAGAGGTCAACAACACATTATTAGTTCATTATTTGGTGTATTTTAGTTACAGGGACTGCTCCTTCTATGGTTATAGCCACTCCTTAGAGCCTTTATTCTACCATTGCCAAATCTACCAAGTAATATTCAACAAGTTATGGATTCAAGTATAGGTATATTGCTTGCTTCAGGCTTGTGTGAAAGCTACGGACATCTTTCAATGCTTAGAAAAAGGTGGAAACCTAACACCTGTGCGAACCTCGTGTCACTGAGAACAAAGTACTTTTTCAATTCTAAGCATAGCTTATGAATGTGTATACAGAGAGAAAGAGAGAGAGAGAGAGAGAGAGAGAGAGAGAGAGAGAGAGAGAGAGAGAGAGAGAGAGAGAGAGAGAGAGAGAGAGAGAGAGAGAGAGAGAGGTTGACTTCTGAATTTGCGTTTTCAGCTCTAAGGAACCGTATTGAGTTTCATACCTGGGATAGGAGCCAGTCCACAAGTTTACTGGCCGGGATCACAGATTTATACGTTTTCAAGTGGTGGTCTCGGTCTCTGGAAAGCAAACGAGAATGTTAGACAAGCCCTGTAATTCCCACTTTATTGGGGCACAGCAAATGAAAAGCATGGCTCGCGGGTTACATCAAATCGAATGGTGGAACCACCACTGAACATAGCTCTCCCAGAAAAGCTCAATTCATGATGAGCAAAGATGCGCTCAATATCTTGCATACCCGCTTCCCTCACACCCACATCTACTCAGTCTCACAATTTATGATGGTTCTTAAGACACAACAAATGAAAGCACAAGGCATGTGTGACTGGTATGTCCATGAAGACAGACAAACATCAGACTGTGATATCAACCTCACCAACAATGGCGCAGGGTGATCTACCACCTGAAGCATGCCAAGGAGCAACTGCTTCACCTTGAGTAAGCTGGACATAAGGCGGTAAGAGAGAATTATTGTTGTCATACAACAAGATATTTTTTGTCACTGAAGTGACCCAACCATGGCCGACATCCTGCTGAATTCAGTATCAGCATTTCTACAAAGCAACCCAAATATGTCAACGTTCCTAGTGCAGTGACTGATATTATCAAAAGGCTCCCTAATATTAGTTGGCTGGGACATGAAGTTTATTGGCTGGCGCTTTGTTAGTTTTTTGGTGCACAATGTTAGCTGTCTGGTTTATTTTTAGAAGATTCCTAATGATTTTTGGCCGGTGGCCAGTGTTATTTGGTTGGTTGCTGGTGGGCATTATTTTGGGTGATGTGTAATGTTATTTGGCTTCTGGCAGTAAGGACACAGTGTGCCAGCATGGGTGTTTTCAATGGGTCCCAGCTGCTGTTTCCGTATTGTTGGATTTTGTATGATGCCATGGATTTTTATCATCAACATTAGGAACAAGGCTGTGTGTTAACCTCACTGTCCAAGTGCAGGTGAGAGGGCCAGATGTGTATTTCTTCTCATACTGATAGGCGAGTGTTACCTTTCCTCAGATACGACCCTCAGGAGCTTGCATCACTCTTATATTTGGGTCTGGGAAGCAGCATGGTGATAACAAAGAGTTACAGGCTGCTTACCTCAATGGCCACAGAAAAGTTCAAGATTGGCAGCTCTTTCAAATTATTTTATAGGGAAGGTTGGATTAGAGCGCATTCTATAGCCTCCCTCTTTCAGTTATTCCCTAAAATAGATCAGGGAAAGGTAGGGTTTGCTGGGGTTTTTCGAGGTGTCCCACTTGCCAGCACCAAAATGCACAATGATGACGCAAAGCGGTTGATGTGCAAAAAGTCATCAAATATTTTGCACATCTTTTCCTGGCAGAGGACATGCACTAAAAATTTGGTCTCAGTGACTTATGACGAGGATAAGATGAACCAGGCATCGCACATGGCTGCAGTGTAGCATTTACAATGATGCATCAAGTGTTCCTTTTGTCTTTGCATCTGCTCTTTCTACCTGAACCGAATCTCATGGGACCGGCTTTCTATGGACACTTTTGAAGTCTGTGGTTAATGCCCTTCCATTCCTGCTCATAAAGGAGACAGTGTTTCATTGTCTGAGTTAAATAGCATTTTTATAGCATACAATCTGATATCAGAAGGCCTTTCGGTAGTTGGCGCATGACTTTACAAATGTCTCCATCACAGACCACAGTCTGATTCGCTTCCTGTCTAAAATCTTTCAGGATAACATTTTAGGGGGCGAGTATTCTTTTAGATGCTCTTGTTGTCCCGTCTTTGGCCAGAGTCTTGCTTGATTGGGGTAGCCAAAGCTCACTTACATATAAGTTCCTTGTCACTTTATAGCTCCCAAGACTTGCCTTCCATTTTCTACCCTCATATTTTGTTGGCACTTTGTCTTTCATTTGCTTACCCAGGCAGGGACAGTAGCCCTGGGTGGTGGGATGTTATGTTATGTTATGTTAGGGATTACTTGTATAGCGCCTATCACCGCCGGTCTCTAAGCGCTTGCCAGAAAGAACATAACACACTAATGACCCTAGAACCTCAGTTGTTTCACCTCCTATGATGTCATAAAGGCCTTTCTGAAAAGATACGTTTTCAGTTTCTTTCTGAAAGGTAGAAGCTGCGATTCCTCTTTCAAGGTAGGTGGAAGCTCGTTCCACAGTTGTGGAAGGAGCACAGACAAAGCCCTGCCTCCTTTGGTCTTTAATTTGAACCTAGGTTGAGACAGGTTGGAGGTTGTTCCTGAGCGCAATGGCCTCCCGGGAATGTACCTCTTTAGACGTTGCTTAATGTACTCTGGGGCTTTCCCAAAGAGTGCCTTATGGGCCACACAGAGACATTTAAACTGCACTCGGAATTTCACTGGGAGGCATTTGTCTCTGGGCCTGCCTGCACAGATCCATCACACTGTCCATCATATCGAACTCATTTCTAGGCTCCACTGTTGTCTTACGTTCCTTAACCAGGGTTAACAGTGTAATAGAAAACCTTGTATTAGACCAGTCAGCCTTAGAGTGGTCTTCCCTCACACTTTTTGCCTTCACCCCTGCTTTATTTGCTGATCTAGCTTTTGTTGCCTTAGGACTCTGTGCACTTAAACACTGCTAACCAGTGCTAAAGTGCTTGTGCTCTCTCCCCTAAGCATGGTAGAAGTGGCTTGTACCCAATTTGTACATTTAATGTAATTGTAAGTCCCTAGTAAAGTGGTACCCCATGTACCCATTGCATGTAAATTAAATGCGTTTAGTGGACCTGCAGCAGTGTTTGTGCCATCCACTTGAGCAGCCCTGTAAAACATCTCAGGCCTGTTCATGCAACCTGTGTGTGCAGTTTTAAACTGCCATTTTGAACTGGCAAAATTAAGATTTTGCCAGGTCCAAGCTTCCCTTATTAATACAAATACGTCGCTCCAAGGATAGGCCCTGAAAAGCTCAGAGGGCAGGGCACGGTGTGTTTAAAACCTAGGACATGTACTTTTAAGTTGTTCATGTTCTGGTAGGGAAAAGCTCTTCAATTTGTTTTTCACTAATGCAAGGCCTACCTCTTCCATAGGCAAACATTTGGTTTGGTTATTAGATTTAATAAGTGATAACTTTCAATTGGGAGCAGGTAGACAGGTCCAGTATTGTGTCTAAATAATTGAAATTTAAAGCCCTCTTTAAGGGCAAAGTCGGATTTAAAGTTAAACATTTGAAAATGCCACTTTGAGAAAGTCTGCATTTTCTTGTCTCAACCATTTTGTGCCTGCAATCTGTTTACTGGGTCACATGACAAGGTTTAGATGGCAGTTGGTCTTTGTGTATTTCTTCCAGACAGTGAAATCCCATCTCTGACTTGATGAGAGAGAGGAGCTGTCACCTACCACCCTGCACAACACAAAAGCTCTGCCTGGAAAAACTCACAGACGGCCTGTCACTAGTATCCAGACAAGCTCGGTGCCAGGGCACAGAGGAGAGGGATGCCTGACACTTCCGGGGGATTGATACCTCCAGAACCTTCTCCTACTTCAAAGTGGGCACCAGTTATAAATAAAGAACCCAAGGGCTAGTTGGCTGGCTTCCTGACAAGAGTCTCAGGAACAGAACAGGCTCTAACAACCTTGTACCCAGGACCAGGACTCTGCCAGATGTGAATCCAGGCCTCCCAAGTGGTGTCACCTCAGTAGTGGACCCTTGGAAGTGGGCCTGAAGTTGCTCTGCTAGTCCAGCTGTGGTCCCAGAAGAACTGACGCAGCACGATGCATAAAAACCACAGCACAGATTGTAGTGTAGTTCCTATATTCCCAATAGGCTCTGCGCATTGGAACATAAACGGCAGTTTAGACGTAGGACTTACGTCGACTAGGTCTCTACTGAATATGTTAGACTTAATTAGGTATGCCAGCTAGCTCAGAGGTCACTAGAAACTTTCTTGAATGAACGGGGAGGAGTTAACTTCCCTGATTAGACAAGAAGGGATTAGCTTCTGACAACCGCATAAACATGACAACTTTGCTCCCTCCAGAATAAGGAGTATATCTCAAGAGTTGTGTGAAAACAATAGATAGCTATTTCACTCAGTCAATCGTGCATACTTAGTTTCACCAGAGTGCAGAGAAATAGAGAGACAGGAGTTTTCAATAAAAGGTGTTATTTATTGAGCAGTCTTCTTTCTTATGCAAAAGAAGTGAATTGCCACAATTGGAATACTTGTCATAAAGTAAAGTGCGTACAGTAAAAGGAGTATTATGAAATAATACTGTAAAAGCATTTATATGGTTTCTGAGCCATATGATACTTAAAACGGATAAAATATATACAATACATACAATGATAAAAGTTGACTAAACGTACTCAACTGGTGCTTCTAAATACGCCTACCCCGGTGTATCTAACCTAAGCCTAGTACGTGGGAAGGAGTAAGGGAGTCGCAGTTTAAGTTAAGTTAGTTTTGCCAAGAATCTGAATCAAGAATTCTCTAAGGGTCTAATCCGCTCCGTACCTTGGTTTTAGAATGAAGGAGGTCTTGTATCTCGTTCTCAGGACTCGATCTCCCAGTAACCCGCGAGGGTTACTGGAAACACTGGAGCTGGATTTTATCGGCAGCAGAAAAGACAGCGTCTCTCTTAGTGCGTCAAATGGGAGGGACGGCTTCCTTTGGCACTCGCATCAGCTGGGCTTTGGATAAGTAGATAGCCACTCTGCTCCAAACCACCGTGTGTTGCTTAAGGCAAATGCTGGCATATTTATACCTGGAAGGTGCCGTGTTTGACGTAAGATTGGACATAAGACGTCAATAAGAACCGTCACTAGGAACTGGCAGTTCTTTCAGGACTCGCAGGAGTTCTAGGACAAATCAAAACAAAAGCATGGGGAATTCCCAGGTTGCTGGAGGTTTGGTTTGTGTAAAGAACTCGTTGTACTTTCTAGGAGTCTAAGGAAGTAGCCTTGCCGTATTGGGACTGCATTGGCTATTACTAAATATGGATATGATTATGATGCCTTTATAAGGATATGATTTGTTATAACCACATAAGGGCACAAATAGGGGATATTTAGTTAGGGCCCTAGATACGTTTACAACAAGATGATTACCTCATAAAACTCCAACTGGAACTGCGCAATGCATCCCTGATGCAGGCCTTCTCATCGCAAGTCCCTCGTCGACGGCATCCTTGATGACAGTGCAGGATTTGCGCCTTAAACCCCGCAACCAGCCGATACATGACGCATCTTCGACACAGGACTTTGCATCGCAGGCCCCTAGTCTATGGCATCCTCAACAACAGAGCACCTCGGATCGCAGCTCCTCTGAACCATCGCTGCGCGAAGCATCCTTGAAGTGCAATCTCGTAACGCTCGGTAACTTGGAATTAAGCAACTTTTTTCAACGGGCCTAACTGGGTCCCTTTAGCTGGCCCGAACTACATCGCAGTCAACCTGAACTTGTGACTTTGTTTTGGTCTAGGATGACTATATAACCACAGCTGTCTTTGTGCTTTTTGGCGCTATTTTCACTTAAATCTTTAAAATTGCATATCTCATGTTCTACTGATTTTAGAGGTTTTGGTCTTAAATTATTTATTAATTGGCACTCTATTGGTCTAAATTGGTGTGGAATTTTTCATGTGCTGTGTTTCACTTTATTACTGTGTGAATTGCTGCATAAGTACTTTACACATTTAAGTTGACTGCTCTGTGCCAAGCTACCATTGGGTTGCCCACAAGTTAATTTAGGGTTTGCTTGTGACTTCACTGCTGACAAGGACTGTTGTTGCTACTGGAGTAGGGGTTCTCACCCCTCAACCAGTCCAGTAACCCAATTTCTTACACCCTGGGACTACACCAGATTACTTCTCTCCTATGTCCCTCTCCGACACTCAGGCTTCCTAAATCTAAGGACACTGGATGAGAGGGACTGAGACTTAGCAAACGAAGATGTGTGCAGAATTACATGGACATCAACCTGGAGCAGCTACGAAGTCATGCACTTGGTATTCGGCAGCTTCAAACAGGTTGATGATTCTGAAATAAGTGCAAACTGAATATCGGAGGGCTGCTTTAGTGTTATGGTAGTAATACTTATGCTGCTATTAGTAGTGCCAAAGGAGGTGCTGCTGCCAGTTGCAGCTGAAATAGGGGAACTACTAATAGAGCTGGGAAATTAAGATCGGTGATGGTGCAAAAAATGTGTCTTTAATTGGTGGCTGCTCGGGCAGGCGGTGTTCATTAGCTTGGGGCCAATGCGGGGGAAAAAAAGTGAAAAGTGTGACATACGTGCGCGGTTGAGGTGCATCGGCATTACTACATCTGAAAAATCTGGCATTAGTGATCACTGCATGGTTGGTACTATTACAAAAAATGTTCACGAGTTATACATTCTCATCTAGGACATACTTTACTTTGCCACCATATTTGAGCCGGCGGCCCCTCCACTAGGGCGGAGGAGCGCTGCCCCCCTGCCACCACACTCACATATAATCATAATAAAATGGGTTTTAAACCTGTTTTATTATTGTTTTATTTTATTCTACTTGGACCCGCCCCACGACTCTGATGAGTCTTGGGGGCGGGTCCAGGGGGATGACACTGCTGGTGGGGGAGTGGCAGGCACTGTTACATTGCTCATGAGGGTTTGGCCGGTCGCCTCAGGCTGGCTAAACCCTCATGTGCACTGAAGCTCTCTCCAGCCCCAGCTGCTTCGCTGGGACTGGAAAGAGCAGGTACAGGCTCCCAGTCTGCCAGGGAGCGCTAGTTGACAGCACACAGGCCAATCCTCAGCATCAGGATTGGCCCCAGTGCAGTCTGGGAGCCTGTGTTTATGTTTATGTTTGGGTGATTTTTATAGCGCGCAAATACCCTGGGGGTGTCTCGGCGCTTAGGATTGTAATTCCAGACAGAAGAACGCAAGAGGAAGAATCATTGAATAAAAAGCCAGGTTTTTAATTGTTTCCTGAAGACAATAAGAGTAGGGCTGGTTTTGGTATGGAGGGGAGTGTGTTCCAGAGTCTTGCAGTGGCAACTAAGAAGCGGGGACAGGTAGAAGGCAGGTGGATGATGAGCGAAGGGGCTTAATGGGGGTGTAAATGAGAAAAGCACTTTTTAGAAACCGAGGACCTGAGTTATGGATGGCTTTATCGGCAATACAGAGATAGTCAAATGTAATCTGGCTTCTGACACGCAGCCAGTGCAATTGACGTATGGCTGCGGTGATGGATTTGTATTTGGGGATGCCAAGTAAAATTCTGGCTGCCGCGTTTTGGACAGACTGGAGTTTACTCAGGAGCCTTTCTTGGACATTGAGAAGGAGGGCATTACAATAATTCATTTTGGAGAAGATGAGGGTGGTAATGAGAGTTTTTCCCGCAGATGCTGGGAGGTATGGAAGTAACTTCTTGATATTTCGTAAGGTATGGAAGGAGGAGGAGACCACAGCATTTACATGATGTTGAAATAGTAGTTTGCCGTCGAACATTACTCCGAGGTTTCTGACCTTGGCAACCGGTTCTGGTGCCCAAAAGTATTGCGTAAGGGCACAGTACAGTGACATTGTTCAGGTAAGTTATAATTATTTTTTTTGTCCCTGAAAACCCATCCACCTCCCCATCTACCTCCTCCGGACCGCCTCTTTGGCAGGGGATGGGCCGCTACTGCATATTTGCATTTTGTACTATATCTCAGGAATTCTGTGCTATAAGTGCATGTCTTTGCATGAGTTTGCACAAATGTGACATCACAAAAACCTCTTAAAGCATTTTAAGTCATGACCTATTTATACCATGGTATCGCTGGTGTAATTCCTACTGTAGATCTACATCCTCGCCAAATAAACATCTCTGACCTATGAGCTACTCTGCAATGGAGCACTCGACTGAGAACCAATCTTCAATATGCCTGACCTGTCCCTTTATTTTACCCTTAAAGAATGTCCCTTAACAGAACGCCTCACTATGGCATATTTCTCTAACCTGAGTCTGTTTCTTGCGAATATTAGATGAAACTAACAGATGATTCAATATGCTTAAGTCACAATGTATCTTTGCTTCGGTTACTGTTAAAACAAAGTTGCCCTCACCTAGTGCCCCAAATCACAATAAAAAAGCGGGAACGACATTTACTCCTGTACTGATGCTTCTGCTTTTGGAGTACATTTCTAATAGTTTGTAACTGTCAAATAGCTCCAGGAGTACTACTGTAAATATCTGCGTGCAGTAGATTTCAAAGAATAAGGAAATAAGGCAAATATCCCCCTGCAGAAGTGTAAACAAGCCTGCTTGACTAATTAGAATGTAATTGTGTGTGTTTTTCATATTTGCCCTTTTTAGGTCAAGCCTAGCATTGCAGCACATGTGTTGCTCGCTTTGCGAGGCATGCTGTATTAGGATATGTTTTAGAAGTGGAGTGGAAGCCCCGCCCATATTTTTCATTGGCTGGTGTCATCGTACATGGTAAATGCTGGCTTCCGATTTATAATGAGGCTTCTTAGTCCCTCCTTGATACCGCCCTGTCTCTTTTGGGACCGCCCATCAAAACTGTATCTTTTACTTGCGGCATTACACTTTTACTAGCGGACGGGGTGTCAGACTCTCTGCCAAGATCTGTGAGTACCAGTCGGGGCTGGGGGCGTGGCCTCCTCTGCTCCCTAAAAAACACAAAAGGGGTGCTACTGGTCTGATAGGGCTGGATAGTGTCTGTTTTCTAATGAGAGAGTGTGTGTATAAACTGATAAGTTAATTCACCAACGGATAGCAGTATTTGTTGAAACACTATCCTCACTCTGCTTTTAACCTTGTCATCATGGTGACCGCCTTAATAAAATTTGTTCTTAGGCACCATGCTAGCCAATTTTAAATATCACTCTTTTATCACTCTTCATTAGCACATTATCTTTGAGCACTGCAACTTTTCACCACCCACAGCTCATAACAGATTTGCTGCCTGGCTTTCCATCACTGGCGGATCCGTTACTAGAGTTTCCCCACAATACTTGTAAGTGAGGAACCCAGTGGATACCAGTCTGCATCCAAAAATCCCAGATGATGAAGTTCCGCCAATTGGTGGGCTGATGGGTTTTCTTTTCCTTTTTTCTCTTCCTTTGTTACACTTATCAGTTTATACACACACTCTCTCATTAGAAAACAGACACTATCCAGCCCTTTCAGACCAGTAGCACCCCTTTTGTGTTTTTCCGAGTTAGATTAGGGGATAGGGTGCATTTAGGTCATTAAACTATCTTCCCCTGTAGACCCTCTTTCCACGTTGTGTTCTTTGTCTCCTCTGCTCCCTCCCATCCCGCCGACAGATGGCTTTTACGAGTGTTGACGGAAGTTGCTGGAAGTAACTTTGACCTGCGAAGTGAGTCACGTGTGGGAGAGTAGTACCTCCCCTGAAATAGATTCACCGTCCCAGAGGAGCGCCCAGAGTCAGAACAGCTGAGCGAGCACGGAGCACCAGAGAGCACTGTCTAAACTCCAGGGAGAGACCCTGCAAGCAAAGGTAGTCAGCACCCATCCGGAGGACAGCAGACAAAGGGAGCACGCATCTGGAGCCGGGGCAATCCGGGCCGGTGAGCACGCAGGGACAAAGGGAACACTCACAGTGTTAGACATCAAACCTGAATGGCACCTGCATCTACTGGACTCCACCACCCACCGCCTCCTAAGCCAGCTGAGAGCCCTGGACCGACTGCAGGTCCCCAGCGCAGAGGTGTATGCCTGGCTGGTGCACAGGGAGCCCAAAAGCTCGGTGTCCAGTGCTCAGCCCAACCCGCCCATCACCACTGACAGAATTGGCGGGCTGCAGGAGGTCGGTAACCTGGAATCCATGGTGAGGGACGACGGCGTGCCCAAGCAAGGCTATGGGGAAGACCAGGGAGCGGTGGCACCCCCCCAGGCAATGACGACCTGATAAAAGAGGTAGTTGTGTATCTTTCATCCTACCCTTCTGGATCTCTTAAATATTATCTCGGCTTTGTCCCTCCAACTCTCCCAACCCCCTCGATATAGTGTGAGAGACTGAGGAAGGGGTTGTCTGGTTGCCTATTGAACCTGTGTTACTGGTGTGCCCCTGTGTACTTCGGGTTTACTGCCTCTCGCATGCGGCAGCTCTTGTTTCGGTTGACTTGGGTACAGTATTTTACTGTATGGGAGCACTGCATTGATGATAAAATAAAGGGGATTTGGGGATTTCTTGCATTTTACAATGATTTATGGTGAGTGGTGCAGGTTGTTACAATGCAAGTTTAGAAACAATACATGGCTATATGGGCACTCGGGTTTACACAAGCCATAGAAGTTACAGCAGAATAAATGGGGGCTACTGCCCCTCTTTTCCCATTATTAAAAGTATGGACATGCTCAAGGATGGACTGATTGATTTCGGTTTGCGCTTACTGCCGAGGATGTATAATGCAGATCGGGATTTAAGCCCTCTTTCATTAGCACTGCTAGGACCCCGGGAATTATGCTGCAGAGAGTACCAAATTATGTGGCAGAGTTCACCAAATAATGCACCAAGAAAAGGCAACTTGTGCAGTGCAATGTGGCGCATTTTCTGATAGTTTTGCGTCTTTATTTTCTATACAGGTTAACCCCTCCGCTGCGCCGAACGTTCCGCCCCAGTGCAGAACGTTCTATTAAGCGGGCGGGGCCGCGACGTACAACGGACGTGTGCAGCACTACAGAGGTAGTGCATGCGACGTCCGCTGAGCGTTCGCAGCACTAAAGGGGTTGATACAGTCGGGTTAAAGGTTTCACCCTATTAGTACCAGTTTAATATCCAAATACATAATTAAGCAACAAAGGGAATCTGTCAAACCTTTGCTAAGGACTTTCCAAAGCACAGCAGCGCATGTTGTTACGTTTTTAGTAACTCGATACCTTTGAGCTAGAAACAACGTTTTTTATTTTTGTTAATATGCAGCAAATCCAGCAGTTGATGGACCTTGGTTATGCTGAAAACACCGCAACCGCAAAATGGCATAATTCCAGTGGCCCTGTTCTCCGCCAAATAAACAGGGGATAATAATTTTAGAGATAATAAATATAACACATTATTAACCTAATGGACCGTGATAGGAATTGTAATGCTTAGATGGAATGTTAAATGTAACTTCTAAATCGTTTTGTTGGTGTTGTGAGCTTTGATTGTATTCTCTGTACTTTTGTGTTTTCCATCAGCTGTGAACAGGTGTTGCTATTCTCAGATTAGGACTAGATCCAAAGTAGAATTTAAAATGCCCACAAACGATATTGAACTCAATTTAGATTTATTCCTGGAATTCTGGCAAGGACCTGGCCGCCCTGAATGGCAGATGTCTCTGGTATTCCAGATCTAATCTAAATGACTTTTAGGAAAATTTGAGGGGTTTATACAAATTGGCCTGACTCTTAGGGATCACTGGTACTGAGGTGACCATCTCATTCCAGGTCAGGCACTTGTGCACACTGTCTCCACTCGTGAACTTTTGACCTTCAAATCATTGATTTCAGGTGTGTAAGTATAATGGAAGCAAAACAAGACTACAACTCCCAGAATGCATAAGATACTTTGCTCATTGGAGATTTTTTTTAACTTTAAGTGCTAGTTTTTGTTTACACATTGGTGACTCTAGCTGCTGTTTTTATTTAAATATCGATGTGAATTACATACTAGTGTGTAGAAATCCACGGAATGTGACTATACCATTCCGTTTCCCTAAATCATTCGGAAGGATATTGGGTGTCCTGCTGGTTAGTGAAAGGAGGTACTTTTTCCCTTCCTAAGAAGCCACATATGTTTGAAATATTTGTCATGCCAGTTTAAATAAATGTGGTCCAATAGAACCTAATTTCTTAAGTGTACTAATAGAAACACAAAAAGTTTTATTGATACAGTGGAGTGTTTAATTTCCATGGTATCCACTTGGCACAGGTTAACTTGAAAAAACACAGCTTAATACATCAAAGATTCCATGTTAGAGAAACTAGCTAGTTGCTTACATGGCGAATTTTATTGAGATGTTATCTTGCTGATTAGCTTTAACTAATTGGGCTCGCATTCCTTTTAAAATCCTAAATACTTGGTTATTACTACTAGAGATGACAAACAGCATGGTTTGAAGTAAAATGTGTTGACCCGCAGAAATGAATGTGCTCTATATTATGCTTTCCTTCAAGAGGTCTTTATTCGATTTGCATCATAAAAGACAAATACATGTTAAAAAGCAGTTCATACTCTTACATATAAGATAATAAATATATACATTTTTAAAAACAAGTTAAGAAAAGTATTAAATTGTTTTTGTACATCATTGTCTATATTATGCATCAAAACAAAATTCCTGCTGGTTTGAGGTGTCATATCAATTATGCAAACCAGTTTAGGGAACTCTGGGTGACCTGCTGTGTGTAGATGGAGAGAGCTGCTTCCTCTCGTGGAGTGCATCCTCAACGTGGCCGACACCATACATCTGCTCAGCTCAAAGAGTTTTTCTAGCAGAGTTTGAAGGGTAGAATCTGCATATTTGTCATCATTGGTGAGATGGAAAAGCAACAAAGCCTGCACACATTACATCTAGGAGTATCTAGGTATTGTCCCTGCAAGCTGGAAAATGATCCTTATATACATAGTGATGCACAGAGTGCAACGTGCCACTTAACTCCCTGGGGTGTGGAGGCCTGTTGCCACTTTAATTATGCAGTTTTGGGGATGTTTTCTCCATAATTATGTATTTGCTGAATGTATCACATTATCAATCACCTGTGACATCATTAGCATATTTAAAAAAATAAAAAAACTCTAGCTCAGCCGATCAAGTGGTGTTGCAAATCATAATGCAACGCCAATAGCTCAAACTCTCGTAAACCCAAGACCTATTGCATTGCAAATGCTTGTTTGTTGAAGTATAGGGGAGCCCCACTTCCCCTACAGCCCATTCAGTACAAGTGTGTTTCCTGCCCATCCACACCCTAGAGACACTCTTACTCCTACCCATGACAGGTGTATTTCTAAGGTGAGAAAAATCCTTCAGGATCATCATAGATACACTATGAACGTCAGTGTATCGATGTTCACTCCATTCTGCGGAGTGAACAGTGAGCACTCCAGTGCTTAATTTGAGCCAGTGTTTTCCGGTGCTCAGCACCAGCATTTATTTGTAAAAACCAGCATTTATGGCAGTCTGTGACATGGTGGCGCTGACTGACAGATTTAGAGATGAGTTCTACAAGAGTGGTTTATTATTTAAATATACATTACAAATTACTAATACCTGCCACCCAAGCCATTCTTCTAGCTTTGGGGTCTGGAATATTCTGAATTGTGACACCTGTAAGTGTGTGGGGTTAGCAGTTGTGTTGCTGCAGTCATTGGCAGCACTGGACGGTGCAATAGGTGGTGCAAGCTGCAGTGGCCTCCTAACGAGGGCCCTGGCACTTATGTTTTTTTTTGTTTTTTTTGTTTTTTTTACAAATTAAGCACTGGAGCACTCGCTTTCTCATCTCAAATTCTAAACCTGCAAAGGCCCAAGTCCCATCATCCTGGCAGAACTCAATCAATCATAAGCTGCAAAAATGTCAGTACTCTGTATTGTGTGACATTAGGGAACTGATGTACAACCGGGCACTGACTTTTGTGTGACTAGTCTGTAATTCTGTGATGCGGCCTATTTACTAACAGGTTGCATCGCAAAATTGCCATTGGCAGAGCGTCGCAGACGGATTTGACTGCTGAATATTAATTAGGCATGTCTGGATGTAGGAACCCCTGTGGTTGGCTATGAGTAAAGGGGTGGAGATGGCATTCTCAAATGGGAAACTTGTTTTTCTTTAAAAACTGTTTATATTATTTAAAGGAAATGGTGCTGTGTTACAAAACAAATTCCCATTCGGGAGGTCAATGGGGAATACTGGCAGTGGTCCCTGGCCCACTGTCTGTTCCCTAAAAAGTCACCTGACATGATTGACAAAGGGGTATCTGTCCCACATGGACAGCATCTCATTGGCTAATAAGTTAGCACCTCCTTTGAGGAGTCGGTAACTTTTCAATTCTTTGCGACCACAATCACGGGTAAAAAACATTGATAATCGCCATTAGGACATACCTGTTTCCAAACCCCATCTAAACTGTGGTACAGAAAGAGCAGTAAAACCCCTTTTGCGATTCAGAAAGGGGTTTGTGAATTGCAAAATGGGTTTACTACATAACAAAATTCAATGTTGGCATTACAAACCCTGTGATTTTGCAAATCACAGGGTTTGCTACAGAAAAATGCTTTGGAGAACTGTTACCGTGTCCACTCATGCAAATTAATGATAATGGGGAGAACCAGCAACATTAGGAAGTGGGCTCCTCAGCCTTATCAAAGAAAAAGTGCTAAATACAGTTACACTGGAAGCGAACTGCTGACGCTGTAAAAACATGGGCTGCACAACTGAAAAAACAAGATAGGATGCGAGCAGAGTCTGAGAGTGATAACTTTAACAGCATCACCAGTTTCTTTTGCACATTCTTCCTCGTAGCCAGGAATCCCCCAGCCGGGCCAAAACAGAACACATTTATTTTTAAAGAAGTCGGGGAAATATGTCAAAGTTATCAAGAAAAAAAAACACAGTGGCCCATGAAATTCCGAACGATAACGAACATCATGTCTCGTAATTAAAGAATCTTTGTGCATCTAGGGAGGGTCAGCAAAAATACAATTAGTTTGGAATTTTGGGAGCTCCGTTGAAGATAATGGAGTGTCGGGGGGGGGGGGGGGGGGGAGGGGGGTATGGGGCAATAATGGCTGATAGAGACCTGCTGCTCCAACATTCTAAGTGTGTCCTTCTGTTTCCCCAGTTTAATATACAACTTTCTATCCACAATGTGTGGAAAACATGAATAAATAAGGCTATATCCCGTTTGTCTCGGACTCTCGGGATATGCCAGTCACCAGTGCCAGCAGTTCAGGACTATAACTCAAGAGAGGGACATTAACTACTGCGACAGCCCTTGAAAATGAG
This sequence comes from Lissotriton vulgaris, assembly GCF_964263255.1. NCBI lineage: Eukaryota > Metazoa > Chordata > Amphibia > Caudata > Salamandridae > Lissotriton > Lissotriton vulgaris. The sequence goes on from NC_141695.1 coordinate 1,641,467,596, forward strand.
CCATAATTCAGCATGTTTATTCAAATTTTTCAAGTTTTGCAGGTATAATATGAAACTGGAATCAAATGGACCTTGGAACGCATTTGCCGACTCCCCAGCTCATGAATGAGAAAAACATCCAGGACCTGAATTTTTTCACCTTTTATCCAGATCTGCCGGCGGCACTAACAGCAGAGCAAGCAGCCGGATAGCTGGAAAGTTGTTTACGTTTTTTATAATTTTAGATTGGGGAAAATTGTTTTAAACTGTTTTAAATAGACCTACCGGCACGTTTGCACTTGCGATTTGCACAGACTGCTCCCAGTGACCAGCGGTCTCCGTTTGTGTGGCGGGGAAGGCGGGGCGAGCCGCACTCTCTTCCGGGCAGCACACTTCAAAGCCCGATGAAAGAGCGCGTGCACAGCGGGCGCGCCGCTTGCGCGCCAAAGACAAGCTCATCTGCGCTCGTCCGTGCCCAACCGGGACCAGGGGCAACAACTCCTGCCAGTCGGCCCACAGGAAAATTGACATACACCTCTCCATACATCCAGAGGCTAAGGGACATGGGCAATAAGTGCTGCCTCCAGTCCCTGTCATTAGCTAATGGGGATCATCACTGTAAATACTATCCATTTTCACTTGGTACAGCTCCAAACTCTCAGATAGAGGGACCTGCCCACTATATATACACAATTTTTTTACTAAATTGCAGGTTCCTAAAGATATTTATAAAAGACTTTAAACCGGATGTCCTATTTTTAACTAAAACTTGGTTGCATATGGAGTCGGCACCAGAGGTGATCAGTACATTGACTGCTGGGTACAATATCCTGCGTAAGGATCGAGAGGGAAAGATAGGAGGTGGAATTGCTATTATTTTAAAGATTCTTTTAAATGCAGAGTCAAACCCAACCCTGTCCCAGACTGTGAAAGCTTATATTTCTCTATCTTATTAACTGATACCTCCTCCTTCTCTGGTATTCTCATATATAGACCACCAGGGATAAATGGACAATTTCTTAATTCACTGCAGGATGTGGCGGCCTCTTTTGCAAGATCTTCCACTAATCTGACGCTCCTAGGAGATTTTAATCTACACTTTGAGGACTTAACTAAAGGAGACGCCTTGGATCTTATCCAAGATCTCGCGGCAATGCAACTGGCACAAAAAGTGATAGGGCCCACACATTCTAAAGGTCACACTTTAGATCCCGTATTCTCTAACATTACCGAGTTGGAAGTTGAAACACCCATTCCCCTGCCCTGGTCTGACCACTCGTTGATTCCATTCTCCTGAAAGATACCCAAGACAGGTGATCGCAAGAAACTTAGCTCTAGGAAAAACCGCCCTTAGTCCAAACTGTATACTGAGACATGGCTGACAGTGTTCGAAAAATCTAAACCCATACTTAATCTAAACATCGATCTCGCTGCCAAGATCTATACATATTGGATAGAGTCATCACTGGACACAGTAATCCCCATCAAAAAATCCATCGTAGGATGAGAGAAAAAATGTCTCCTTGGTCCTCCCCCCAACTCAGATCGTTTAAACAGACCTGTAAATAGCTAGAGAGGAATTGGAGAAAGGACTTTAGTGAGTCCAGCAAAAAGGCATACAGTGAGTCCATAAAAATTTACCAACCGGAAATTAAAAAGGCAAAGGGACAATATTTGGAAGTAAGGATTAATTCAGCAGCAAGTGCCCCCTCAGAAATCTTCCGTATCGCGAAAACACTGCTGGCGCTCCCACCCCCGGATACCTCCACAGGTTTAACTAACAATACATGTAATGAACTGGCTGGATATTTCCAGGGAAAATTTCAGATCAGATACAAGGCCTTTCCTGATTCCCCAGGCCCTAGTGATCTTCATACCCCAACAAACTACATAGCGTGTGACCTTTATGAAAGAAAGGGGTATTCCGACTGCACTAAGTACACTCTGGAGGACTTTCCACTCTTGGACATAGATATTAGAACGGACATCTTCGGGCAAATTAAATCAGGTTCGCCTATAGACCCTGCCCCCCCCCCTATTATTTGTAAAGTAAAAGACACAGTATTACCAGTCATCCGGGATGTGATAAATGTTTCCATAAATAACGGACTAGTGCCACTTGCGTGGAAAGACGCCATGGTAAAATCCCTGCTGAAAAACCCAAATTTAGACCCGAAGTACAAAGCAACTATCAGCCTATATCTATGCTGCCTATGCTTAGTAAGATCATGAAGAGGCATATAAATGTTGGGCTATATTCTTTTTTAGAGACCCATGAGCTCCAACACCATTTGCAGACGGGTTTCCACCCCCAACATGGAATGGAAACCGCTCTGATTGCCGTGCCGGAAGAAGCAAAGAAGTTAATTGATCAGGGAGGTGCAGCGGCCATTATCCTACTTGATCTTAGTGCCGTATTCGACACGGTGAATCTGGACATCCTCATAAAGAGACTCAGGAGAGACGGGGTGGCAGGAGGAGCCATTTCTTGGATCCAGTCCTTCCTCAATGGCAGAACATTTCAGGTTTATGCAGGGGAATGCACCTCTAGACCTCTACCTCTTAGTTATGCTGTCCCTCAGGGATCTTCACTGAGTCCTACGCTTTTTAATGTATACATGAAGCCACTGGCAGAGGTCATTAAGCCATATCAGGTCACGGTTGTCACCTATGCAGATGACACCCAGCTGGGGGTATCTGTAAACAACCCACGCAATGCCCCAGCTGATTTAGAGTCCTGCTTGGAGAAGATAGCCAACTGGATGCAACAGTCATGTTTCAAGCTTAATGGACACAAGACGTAAATAATGTATCTTAGGAATACAGCTAACAAAGAGCCCAAACTGCCATGGCCCATCTGTCTTGGACCCTCCTCCCCCCAGCCCAAAGCCCAAAATATAGAATCTGGGTGTATGTCTGGATAAGGGTCTCGATTTTGACCAGCAAGCAGTGGCAGTCGCCCGTCTCTGTCTTGGCACCCTCAGAATGTTGCGGAAAGTCCTTCCTCGACTCCCCATAATGGCAAGGAGAACTATGGTCCAGGCCTTAGTTCTTTCGCGTCTGGACTATGGAAACGCATTGTATATAGGAGCACCAAAATCCACTCTAAGGAAGCTTCAGGTGGCACAGAATTGTGCCACCAGACTCCTGACAGGAGCCCCCAGAACGCAGTCAGCTTTGCCCAGCTTAAAGCCCCTTCACTGGCTGCCCATAGAGGAGATCACATTGGAGGTCATGTGCATTGCCCATAGGACTCTAAGGGGGTCAGGCTCTTGCATCAACCACCCACTTATCAAGGCGTATCAGCCAAGGAGACCCCTCCGCGAATCTACATTTGGCTATCATCCCTAACATCCAGAGGGTGCAGAGCAGGGGTCGGTCTTTCTCATACAATGCAGCGAAGGTGTGGAACTCCCGTCCCCTGCATTTGCGTATAGAAACTGCCCACCTTTGTTTTAGGAAAGGGCTTAAAACCTGGCTCTTTCAGAAGATTAATTGGTAACCTCCTCACTTTGTCTGTTTTGCCGCTAGCGCTGGGATGCCTGTGCTGGTAGCCATGCGCTCAAGAAATGCTAATTAATAATAATAGTATATTAATACCTAGAGAATCCTTTATAAACTATTGTGACAAAACTGGAGAGGGTGAGTACATTTTTAGAGGAACGAACATTTCAGGGGTTTGAAAGGGACTGTTCTTCGGATATTCTGCTCGCGGCATGCGGGGTCCTGCAGGGGTCCTCACCCAGTCCAATGTTGTTCAATAAATATGTTCAACCTCTGGCAGATATAGTAGCTCCTTCCAGAATTTCCATAGTCTCCTACACAGATGACACCCAGCTGGTGTTGTCTCTTACCCAGACTCAGTCCCTCTAATATCTAATCTAGGGCCCTGCCTGGAACAAGAAGCCAGCTGGATGAACAAGTCAAGTCTGAAGCTCAATGGAGCGGATACGGAACTAATGATCCTGGGGAATAAATCCTCTGTTCAACAAGGGCCAGACTGGCCGATGGCCTTGGCTTCCCTCTGCTCCCCAAGGCTGTTATAAAGAGCCTGGGGATGGGGCTGGAAGATGCTTTAACTATGGAGGTTCAGGCCACAAAAACAAAGGCCAATTGTTTTGGAGGAGTCTGAATGCTGAGCAGGATTCTACCATTGCTTCCCCAGACCTCTAAACGAGTGGTGGTTCAGGCTCCTGTCCTCTCATCTGGACTATGTTAACTCTTTGTACATGGGGTCTTCCAAAAGAGTGAACCGAAAACTGAAGGTTGTGCAAAACACAGCAGCGCGTATATTGCTTGGAACTCCCAGATCACAGTCAGTTAGACAGGGACTGAGCGATCTCCACTGGCTTCTGATTGCTTTAAGAGCGGGCTTTAAATCATTGTGCATTACTCACTGTGCTCTAACAGGGCAGAGGCCCACCCATTCTACGTCAGATGGTCATTCCTTACAGCCCCAATAGTGCACTTCGGTCATTGAGTTTCCACCTGGCTGCCGTCCAGTCTGTTAAAAGACCTAGAAGCGGTGGTCGGTCCTTAAGCTTTAATGTAGAAAATAGCTGGAACTCTCTTCCCCTGGACATTCAAGCTACAGAAAATGAGCTACACTTCTGAAAAGTGATTAAAACCTGGCTTTTTAAATAACTCAGTTTAAGTGTTCCTTCTGCCTCAGGGTGGTGCTACTTCTTGTTTCAGAACTGGAATGCATTCGGGTCACCATGCGCTCTACAAATTGCATATATAGAAAATAGAAAAACTAGTTAATTCATTAAGATGGCTTCTCTAATGTTCACTTACTTTAACAGCAGAGGCTCATAAGTGTAGTCCCCTGGCTTCATTTCTTGAACTGTTGCAACAAAAGGTACTAATGGGCATACACTATTGGAAATGGGAGAACATCCCACCATTGCTCTGCAAACATTTCATCATAAGCCCTCAATTTCAACAGTGCCTACTATGGGCATCCTATTGTACAAACTTAACAGAAAATACTCCAGTTTAGCTTCATAATCAAGCGCTATAGGATCTTGTTATGGCCATGAAGCACTGTAAAAAGACACAGATTGAATAACTGTTTATGAAACAATCTAGAAAGTGCACTGACCTTCACAAAAGAAGCACCATATCAATCAATGTGTGAGAAAGTGTCCCATTTTACGTGGTCACCTTTTATTTTTTAGGACTAATGCTGCTAGTTTTTTTAAGCTCTCTGCACTGGGACACTGCTCTCCTGGCCTCAGTGCTCTGACCCCTAAAACTGGGTGAAATTGACTTATACCTAATTGGCACACTTTATTTCCCTATAAAACCATAGTATATGGTGCAGAAAAACATCCCAAGCATGCAAAGTTAAATGCCACCTGTGTACTGCGGCACCTATTGTTCCAACCACTACAGTGGCAGAGAAAACATGACTTCAGGCCTAACCAGTGTAGCCTGATATCAACAGCTTGAACACTCCTCAACAGACCTGTCAAATCACTCTTGGCTGGTAGGAAAAACGGATATTAAACATTGAATAAGTCACCCCTTAAGCACACCTTGAAGTCCACAAGGTAGGGTACACAATATTTAGGAGTGGAACATGTGACACTAGATATTGCATGCTCCACCAGTGACTAGATGAAGGTTACGATTGGTATTGGGGCCAATCAAACCGGGCACTGTTCACTTGGCGCTCCGCGCTTTAAATATACTTTACACTCTTTTTCACTTTGTACTTATTTTTATTCTTATTCTTGTTCTTTATACTCGATTTCTATAGTTCATGTATTTTTTACTTGTTATAATGTAACACAAACATTTGATTCAATTCATCACTTTTATAAACATTGTAACATAATTTGTACTTTCAATACTTTGGCTTCATGTTTTTACATAAAACAATATACAAAACATTAACAAAAGAGCCCTATGCATTTCGGCGCCACGACGGTGCCTTCATCAGGGGCGTGTCTGTGAATAAAAAATATGAGAATGTGTAAGAGTCTTGATTCAATGTTGTTCAAGGGGGGTAACTAAGTTTTGTTGATATTGTACCTGGTGTTTGCATTGATGGGTATCAAAAATCGTGTCGCCTTGCTGGACTCAGTGTCCTGTCTCTGCAATTAATAATAAATGAATAGATGACCCATGTAAGTTTTGAATGGTAATTAACTAGTAAGTCTAGAAATTTGGTTATTAAGAAGATGGATGGTAACATACCTGTAGAAGATATATATTATCACTGTAAGAATAAAAACGATATGCATTAGGACTATGGAAATCTTATCCTGTCTCTGACATGCTTAAGAAAAATGAAGGAGGCAAGGGGTTTACCTTATCTTCACCCGAGCTCATTATCTGTGAGAAAGCAAAAACGAAAAACGCGATCACTAACTCAAAAATCGAGCTGCTGAAAATCGAAAATCGAAGCACGGGCGTTTATTCCGTTAATATGGCGCCCATATTATCGGCTTGTCTAACAAACAGCAACACGGTCACGGCCGTCTTCTATGTTTACCAATCCCATTCCGGGTTGACAACAACGGAGCTTTAAATGGCGTCCGTTTCAGTAACCGAGCGTGAGAAGACCGGTCGAGAGAGGGACTTCAAATACAACGGGATATCTTTGGCTGTACAGGTATGAACGGCCCCGTTTTCCGAACGTGGCTTATCTTCGATTTTCAGCAGCTCGATTTTTGAGTTAGTGATCGCGTTTTTCGTTTTTGCTTTCTCACAGATAATGAGCTCGGGTGAAGATAAGGTAAACCCCTTGCCTCCTTCATTTTTCTTAAGCATGTCAGAGACAGGATAAGATTTCCATAGTCCTAATGCATATCGTTTTTATTCTTACAGTGATAATATATATCTTCTACAGGTATGTTACCATCCATCTTCTTAATAACCAAATTTCTAGACTTACTAGTTAATTACCATTCAAAACTTACATGGGTCATCTATTCATTTATTATTAATTGCAGAGACAGGACACTGAGTCCAGCAAGGCGACACGATTTTTGATACCCATCAATGCAAACACCAGGTACAATATCAACAAAACTTAGTTACCCCCCCTTGAACAACATTGAATCAAGACTCTTACACATTCTCATATTTTTTATTCACAGACACGCCCCTGATGAAGGCACCGTCGTGGCGCCGAAATGCATAGGGCTCTTTTGTTAATGTTTTGTATATTGTTTTATGTAAAAACATGAAGCCAAAGTATTGAAAGTACAAATTATGTTACAATGTTTATAAAAGTGATGAATTGAATCAAATGTTTGTGTTACATTATAACAAGTAAAAAATACATGAACTATAGAAATCGAGTATAAAGAACAAGAATAAGAATAAAAATAAGTACAAAGTGAAAAAGAGTGTAAAGTATATTTAAAGCGCGGAGCGCCAAGTGAACAGTGCCCGGTTTGATTGGCCCCAATACCAATCGTAACCTTCATTAAGTCTAAGCAGGTTTGACTACCCTGACAAATCGGAGCACCAGTGGACACACTGTTAAAAGAGAACAATAAAACGGAGTGCTCCTTATGCCCTTTATTCTTTTGGATTCAACCACCAGTGACTAGGCCATAAAATGACATTGTCCTGGTCAGACTATAGCTGGAAAATAGGGAAAGTCAAAGTATATAATCTACACTTTAATCTAACATTTTAGCTGTGCCAGCTGCACACTTCATTCAAAGACTTGTTTTTATATTTAATAAAAATCCAATCTAATGCAGACGTTGGATTTTTACTATGTATATTGAAAATTCAACTTAAACTTGAGGTTGCTAGAGGCTAACTTTCATTAGATCCCCAGTCAATGGCCAGCATGTACTTTGCCTGAACTAGGTGCAAAAGAGGGGGGAAAACTGTTCCTGGAGAGAGACTATGGCTTGTGTGTCGGGAAGTGTTTACTTCCCGTTGCATGAAGACCAGTTAGGGTGGACCCAGGAACTTAGTTAACTTCAAAGAGGTTTGCAATTTCACTTTCACAAGCAAATGTTAAGTGACACCTGGAATGGACCAGCCTTTGATCCCCTAGTCAGGCAGACACCAAACCCAGTTGGAGGAACTCTACAGCCAGAACCGGTTTTGAGTGACCACAGAAAAAGTGACTGCTCACTTCCTGGGCCACACCTTTGGGTGGGCACTCAAGCTCTGCACAAGGAAGAAAAGGTTTCTCTATCTTGAACCTGAAGATTGAGGAGCACTGTGGGATTGGCTGCAGTAGAGCAAACAGGCACTGCTGGAAAAATGGGTTGGGTTGCCTCCGGGAAGTTTTAACTCTATTGATTAGTGAGGGCTCAGGAATAACCCCACAAAGTAGCTGGTGCCAGACATAAATATGCCATTCCCAGGCACCATCCTCAGCCACTCGAGACCTGAGGAATAACAGAAGAACTGCACCTGATGTTTGAGACCTGTGAAGGGACCTGAAGGGCTAGGCCTGCTCCCACTTGTACTTAGGACCAAGAAATAGACTCCACAGATCAGTTGGTAGACCTTCAGTGCGGCTAATGAGACACAGAAGGCTACAAGAGGCATTTTCACTGTAGTGCCCAGCTGGCCAGTAGCAATTGGACATGGACTGTGCCCTGCTGTTGGCCTCACCGGAGACTCAGAGATTTTGGGTGCCATCCTTGAGGTCCTGGGGCCTTAGAAGCGTATCCTGTGGTTGTGTAGGCAGCAGAAGAAAGTTTTGGAATTTCTGACATTTGCTTCAGAACTCCAGAGCATCAACCTGACTCATCAGATAAAGGATCTGACCAGCAGTTCCACAGCTTCGGATTGGATTTCAGCTTCATCATGCTCATAGGTCCTTGCACCTTCAAAAAAATATACGAGTCCCATTCTGCGTTCGGACTTAAAACATTTTCAGGGAGAAGTCACCAAAGCTCAAGAGCACCAGCGCAACCAAACTTCTTAAGGTATGCTACCTTTAGTTCCAAAGAGGCAGCTACAATTTAAGCAGTGGCCCTGATGATTTTCATTCTCGAAAACTGACGAAGTCCTTTCCTGCACTGGGACTTAAAAGAAAGGTCAAAGCTTTTCTTTAAAAAAAAAAGTGACAATGCTAATCCAGGGCGATTTGAGTTGACAGGCCCAACTGCACATGCAGTGCAGGTATGGCACGCCGCTAATAGATATTTAGGGTGGGAGGGAAGTTTGACATTGGCAACCCCCCTGTTTAATTCGGAGAGACTCAGGAGTTTGTGGAAAACCAAGGGGTTTGATAAGTGGGATCTTATAGGGATTGCCCAGATAAAGGATGTATGGGGAGGAGATAAGATACATACATTTGACTTTCTTAAGCAACAGTACAGTAAGGATGATAATGAACATTATCGATATCAGCAGATGAGACACGCTCTCCTTGCCCATGTACCCAGGGGCGCCACGCCCCCGGAGGCTTCCCCTCTTGAAGATCGAGTACTCGATGGGCACCTTCCTGAGAAGACTATCTCCTTAATATATAAGAACTTAGTTAATAGTATGGAGGGCCCGTTGGGACGTATTAGAGAGCAGTGGAATGCTGATGGGCTGGAATTAGATGACAAGGATTGGGTGGAGGCAGTTTCCTCCCCAAAAGTAGTGGCGATTCAGATGAGGCTTCGACTGGTGCAGCTAAAGATCTTGCACAGATCATATATCACAAGACCCCGGTTGGTGCGAATGGGGCGAGTGGAGAGTGTAGCAGGGAATGTGGAGACCCTGGCACTTTCATGCATATTCTTTGGTATTGTGGGGTAATTCAGGCGTACTGGATAAAAGTTAATGACGAGATGAAAGAGGTACTGGGGGAAGGCATGCATCTGGAAGCTCGGAGGTGTCTACTGAATGTGTGGGAACCCACGGATCTGAGTGTGTGCCAGAGGCAATGGGCTACGCTCGCATACATGGTGGCCAAACTAAATATTGCTCAGCTTTTGGGTGTAAATCAGCCGCCTTGAATTTCCAGATGGGCCGAAGACTTAGACTGGTGTATGTTCAGGGAAAAGTCTCTATATGTGGCCAGGGGGTCGATAACTACGATTGTAAATACATTTAGCTCCAGTAGGACCCTCTTCAAATCCAAACTGACTGAGCGCTACTCGGACCCCTAGAAAGACTATGTTTTATTAGACTCAAAACTATCTCTGGAAAGCTACAGAGAAATCAGTTACTCTGTCTCAAAAAGTTTTCTCTGTCGGATTGAATTACCCCCAGTTTCAGGAGGCTCAACAGTCCTGATGATGATCTAAACTTATACAGATCGAAACGCCGTCGACCTACCCAAGGAAATACACCCACTTCATTGTATATATTTGTGGTTTTTAGCCTTGTTGTTGTTGTGTGACATTTCGTTTTTTCACTTTGTTCACTTATGTCACGTTCTGCACCTTGTCACTCACTTGAGCACCTGAAAAACATTATAAGAACTGTATATAAAAAAAAGAAAGTAAATAAATAAAAGATGCTACATGAACCTACATCTCTAGCTCCCTAGCGTTAATTAAATATTCGCATTATTCTCTTTAGGACCTTATCAGGCCTCCCTTGAACTGCTGTTTCTTTAAAAGTACGTATTTACCCCAGGTTCGCTTTATGGGGTACCCTTGTTCTCAAAATATATATATTATACACCTATGGGACATGCTGTGCTGGGCCAATGAATGTTTACTATAGAGCTCCCATACTTTGCATTGTTTTCAGCCCGCTAAAGACCACATGTCCATCAAGATGACAAACTCCTGTGACTATGTCTTAGGCGAGTACCGCAGCCTTCCTCTAACAGCAGGGATAAGAGTGTTCATAAATATTAGCACAAGGTGTAGAGACTAGCCCGGCTCGAAGACACATAGTTTAGAGACAAACACTGAAAGAATAGAACACCATATTTTAATGGAAGCAATTCGCCGATTAAGCAAAAATACTTGGCAAGCACATGATATGGTATCAGAGAAAGTCCCCTGTTGCACAGTTTGGTGAAGCAGAAACACCTTAACGATTAGTGATGATGGCCTTGCACCAAGGTGGATTCCAAAGTGACCATTAATTCAATGTCAGAGCCAGATCAATAGCTCAGGCTCAGGTATCCTGCGCCTCAAAACGTGACTAATTCTACAACACTGAAGCCACGGTAAAGATTTAAGATCTGGTTGTGGATGAGTTCTGCTCAGGTTACCTTTAGCACACTTCCGGCCCTACAGCCCAACCCTGTCCTGCTGTCTTACATGGTTACACAATCATGCCTACCCATAAGGGCATCGTGACCGCCCCCTTTAGCTACTACAGCAAGGGTAGGGCTGATTATGGGCCTCTTCAGTCTATAATCTGACAGAAAAAGCTCAGAATTAACACCTAAGGATGAAATAAAAAGGTTGATACAACAGGGAAAGAAGGCTGAAAGGAAGGAAAGGTTAATGAAAGGTGGGAGGGGTGATAGGACAGATGACTGAGTGGGTGGATGGATGGGTGAATGGATAGGTGAACAAATGGCAGAGTAAATGGAAAGCTGAGTGTACGGATGGCAAAAAGGATCACCTGATGAATGTATAAGGCAAAGGATGGATATATGGATGAATGCCTCTAGTAGATGCTCAGGCTGGAAATAGCCACTGCAGCTCCCAGCAAAAATCCCAATCGAATACTAACATGTGTCAGCTGGAGCAACATGGTTAAAGAAGCATTATTCAGATGTCTTGTAAGCAGTGAATGAAGACTGAAGTCCTAAAGAGAGAAACTTTACAATGATGCAAAAAGCTAAGCCGACACCTGAAAAGTAACATGGCTGGGCCTGCTCAGCTCAGCTCAGCCATTAACAAGGATGCTGAACAACAACAAGCAGGCCTGCAGTACGCAACCTGTGCATGTGCTGCAGCCCGAGCCCAAATATCCCAACCTCCATTCTATGTACAACACTACCCACGGGGCCTAATAAGTGATGGTGGTGGAATAAGCGGTAGTGGTGGTAGAAGTAGTGGTGGCATTGAGGGGGCCTCCCTGCATGGTACGCAGAGGGGCCCCCTTCAGGCTCAATCAGGAGCTCTCTGGCCATAGTGTAGTGCCGAGGGGGCCTTCTGGAGCTTGGGGCCCCCGCACCTCAGGGGATGCGGGGGGCCTGTGTTACGCCCCTGAGTGGTGGTAGTGAAAGTATAAGCGGCAGTAGTGGTATAAGTAGAGGTGGTGGTAGGTTAAGTAGTTGTGCTGGTAGAATAAGTATTGCTGATGGTGGAATAAGTAGCAGTGGCCTTCTACCAGAGCACTGTTGTGGTCTTTGACCGGCACATGTTGTGTGAACCTGTGACAAGACTTAAGAACCCCAAGGCGAAGTTAAGAGTTATTTCACACACCCTTCCATGGCTCACCCAGCTGGACCACTTGCAAAAAGAGTACGCTCTACAGTCTAGTACAGACTTCAGAGGGCGACACCTGTGTTATCAGTGGATGGTTGGGTAGCAGCAGTTCAACAGAGCCATACAAAGAAATTTACCACGTAGTCTTGCATTGTGCTATAAGGCAAAATAATGTCTATGTTCTGCTTTAATTTGAAGCTGGAATGCTTTTTGGATTAATTAATTTTATTGTGACTTATTTTGTGCCAAATAACCACTGCAAGGAGAGACACAGAAGGCCCATATGTTAATGTTGCCATACAATCCTAATCCATCTTGAATGGTTACATTTAAAGGAAAAACACATGTGAAACTACAATATTTCATTTATCAAGATTCTTAACACCAGGGGATATTTTTAATTTAAATAATAGTGAGCAATGGAAATGGAAAAACGACTTCAATTTCATCCATCACTTTCCTCCTCCCAACTGCCTTTACAAGGCAGCTTTTGCCTGAGATTATGATCTCAGGCAGAAGGCGCCAGGGTCCAAATTTTCACCGAAAATTCTCCATTTTGGATGTTGATGTTTGCATCTAAAATATCATTATCTCTAAAGCTGGTGACATTTTAAACATACCATTTACATTCAAGGCAGATGGCTTAGTGAGATGCACTTCATACAGACAAGATCAGGTAAACCACCTGCTAAAATGTATAATCATACAGCCTCCTCGGCTACATGAATCAACTATTGCATCCTGTCTTTAGAGGTAGGTCGACCTCATCCTTTCTCGCCGCTTTGGCCTCCACCTTCACTGGAGGACCTTCAAGTCACACCTCATCTTCTCCACAACTTCCCCACTTCCTGGACAACTAAGCAGCTCTTCTTCTAAACACTTGATGCCTAATATTCACAGGTTCGCCTGATCTAAGCACCTACAATCAGATTAAAGTAATTTTTAAATTTTCCATAAAGCACGCAGTGTGACTAGGAGCAAGTACTGCTTCTCGTCAATGATCCGGAACTATGGGGCCCACCGTCATTGGGCACATCCCCTGTGGGTGAATACGCCAATGCAAAGTATGTAGCTATTCCACGAATCAGAGTAGAATGGGGAGAGGAGTTGGCCTAATGGCTAGGGCGGTCGACCTCGAATCTGGAGAACTGCGTACGAGTCTCGGCAACAACACTGAACATCCTGTGATTCTGGGCAAATCACTTAATCTCCCCGTGCCTCACAAAAATTAATGTGTCCTCATGTAACGCAACTGGTGCTATGTAAAGCGCTCTGATACCAGATTCGTGTCAAGTTTGCGCTATATAAAACTCTATAAAAAAAAACCAATGAAAGAAATAATTTTGCTGTGTGTGCCATATAAGCCTTTCCACACACAAAAGCATGCATATTCTGGGCAGTGGTTAGTTTGTAAAGGATTGAGTGCTGATGCCCTAAGCTGTGCTCAAAAGCCCCAGGGCGCTATTAAATGTTAGTGCACCGAATACCAAGACTGCATAACCTTGAATCCACCTCAGGCTTCCTTAATCCACTACCAGACACCCCATTCTACTTTATCTTATTCCTACAGGTTCCTGCTTCCTCCTCCTTTTTCCACTTTGTGTGTCCTTTGCTTTTCCTCCTTTTGGTCTCAGAAATTGCCTGATCAGGAACAATAAGTGTCTGACTCCAAAAAAGGAGTCTCTGTGGGCCCCACCCGAAACCACCGGCTCAAATAAAGCACTGATTATGGGATTGCCAGTTTCTTTACTATATAAATTCACACTGGAGCGTACTTTGGTTAAAGGAAAAATGTTGGTTACTTTTTGTTTTATTTAGATTGTAGATAAAAGATCTGGGCTTATCACCACATACTAGTTAGCATGTCACTGCACCCTGACCATGTACACAAGAATTTCATCCTGTGTGCTTTAAGATTTTCCTTAGGAAGAAATGTTTTTGAGAGCTGGACCATATTTTAGTAAGTCTACACTTCTCGTTCTCGACAACCTTCATTGTGACAGCAGCTAGAAAAATGTCACTTTTCACTTTGTTCCACGCGATTGATGAAGCGTATCCATGTTGCAGATAAAGTTAGCACGACAATGATGTGTCCCGTGCATCAAGACATCTGCTAAGCAACTCCGGTTCAGAGGTCAAGTTGGCTGGGATCACGTAGGCCGAGCTTGCCCCACCCCCTCCAATCTTCCTAACATGCCTCGCTCCATCAGCGTTTCATGCTTGTCGAGTCTGGGGCAGTGTCGTCATACAACAAAGGCAGGAAAGACGGGGGAGCAGAGTGTCGGGCGTCGGCCAAGGATCCGGAAACAAAGGATCGCGAGCTTCATCGTGCTCATGACCTCCCTACGCTTGAAGGTCATTTCAAACCAGGACGTACGAACGTGAGAGCTTGCAATGCAAGACCGTTTTTATACAGAGCATATGGGCTCCCGTGTGACTTTGTTCAACTCTATTGTACGTCATCCAGGAATATGCAAATCAGTCAGTCACAGGTAAAATAAAGGGTCTCCCACTTTCATATGCATCGCTCCAGAAAAGGGTGAATTTCCACATTCTCTTCACAAAAGAAATTCTCATAGAAACCGGAATGGTTAATTTACCAAGTGACGAGTGCTGCAGGTACTCTAGGAGTGGTGTGTACTTAGCATATAGACTGTGAGCCCTGATACCTGGACTGGCTGCACTGCAGAGAATCTGGCTTAACGGCCAAAGCTGCCGACTTTGGATCTGGGGAACCAGGTTCGAGCCTTGCTGTGAGCTCAGCAGCCTGTGATTCTGGGCAAATCAATTAATCTCCCCCCTGTGCCTAGCAAAAATGAATGTGTCCTTGTGTAATGTACCAGGTGCACATAGTTTGCCCTGTATAAAATGGCAAAAACCAAATAAACTAGGACTGAGGCCGAATCAGAAAGACATTGATGGTCACTTTTATGAAGTATCATGGGGTGGGTGGGGTGTGGCAGAAGAGTGGCTATAAGGAGTAGGTTGCATGGTGTGGTATACGTCCATAGTGTCCTGTGGCATATACTATGTCATGGATAAAATAAAATTCTATGGTTTAATGCGTGTTAAGTAGTGGGTGAGTGAGAGGGCAGCTAATAAAATAAGTAGAGTTCGGTGGAGACAGCGCCCCTGTCCCACCCCCATCAACCCCCCATGACACAGAGGGACATGGCTCAGGATTCTACTTTCTTCAGGAGTGAATTCTGGATCCTGCACACTTTTCATTATAAAGGAAAGAACATTGTTTTTTGCCATCACCACCCTTGCATCTGGTTCAGTGCGGAATATGGAAGCAGGACGGATTTTCACATCCTACCGGACTTACAAGGAACTAGAAGGTGGCACGTGTGTCTCTCCAGCCACCTTTTGCGTAGAGGTACAACTGATTTATAAAAATATATATATATATATATATATATATATATATATATATATATATATATATATATATATATATATATTTGAGGTCTTCTGTATATCTTGAACTTAGCTCGAAGGAACAGGTGCTAGTTTACAGAGAACATTTTCCAGAAGGAGGACCCTCTCAAACCCCTGAGTGCTGGAATGAATATCAAAGATCCCTAGGAGTGCAAACTGCCCTGTCAAGAGAGGTTTATACACTGGGCTAACACTGCAGCGAAGATACTGGCAATATATATCAACTGGGTGAACATGACGCCAAAAGACAGGACTCCGGCCTGTCAAATGCATAACTGCCGGTGATGAAAAGACTCTGAACGAGGGTCTGGAACCTAATCCAATCGAATTGGATTCAGATCTGGAGGCAGCGTTTTAGAAGATAAGCATTAAGAGTCTGGAACCTAATCCAATTTAAGTGGATTCATGCCTGGAGACAGGGTTTTAGAAGATTAGCCTTAATGAAAGTAAAGAACGTAAGCAATCTATTTGTATTTACGTCTGGAGCCAGGGTTTTAGAAGATTAGCCTAAACGCGAGTCAATAACCTAATCCAATCTAATTGGATTCACGTCTGGAGACAGGCTTTACGAAAATTAGCCTCAACGAGAGTCTGGAACCTAATCCAATCTAATTGGATTCACGTCGGGAGGCAGGGTTTACGAAGATTAGCCTCAACGAGAGTCTGAACCTAACCCAATCTAATTAGATTCACATATGGAGACAGGGTTTTAGAAGATTAGTCTCAACAAGAGTCTGGAACCTAATCTAATTGGAGGATTCAAATATGGAGACAGGGTTTTTGAAGATTAGCCTCTACGAGAGTCTGGAACGTAACCCAATCTAATTGGATTTACGTCTGGAGGCAGAGTTTTAGAAGATTAGGCTCAAAAAGAGTCTGGAACCTAACCCAATCTAATTGGATTTACGTCTGGAGGCAGAGTTTTAGAAGATTAGCCTCAACAAGAGTCTGGAACCTTACCTAGTCTAATTGGATTTACGTCTGGAGGCAAAGTTTTGAGTGAAATCAACTGCTAGTGTGATCAGCAATAAAGAAGGAGCACATATCGATTCATATCATTTGTAATCAGTACATACATTTTCAATAGAGGCGGCATCAGCTTATTGTTAGAGATGCTTTATTTTTCACAGATTCAGGCACTAGTAATAGAACATCAATTCCCACAATATAGGCGTGAATTTGGCAGAGTACAGCACTTGATCTTATTTTGTGCAGCGTTGTGGGTGCTGGTCTGGAGCTGAAACCCTGTCATGCCAACATATTTATAAATGAGTTATACATAAGCCGGCACATCAAAACTGCTCTCTTGTGGTTGAAAGCAAATTCATTTATGGGTGCACCCGCTTTCACTGTAGCAGTTTGAGATCATTATAGAAGTGGAGAAGTGTGGCTCAATGATTAGAGCGGCAGACCCTGATGTAGAGGTCTAGCCTGGGACCAGGGTTCAATTCCCCGCCTCGGTGGGTCTTGGGCTCAAAAATTCCACAGACCTGATAATTCTCGCCTCGGTGCCTATTCCAATCATGGAGTCCCACTCTGCAACTCTGGGCAATAGCTTGCTTAATCTCCACAACGGCCCCCACAACGCTAAGGATGCCTGGCCTCCACCTTGTTGGCGCCCAGGAGTGGATGCCTCACAGGGAAAGCCAGGATGGGTTCCACAGCGGTATTCGTACAAGCGCCTTGAGACCCTTGCGGGTGAGTAGTGCGCTATACAAATATCAATTTACATTTACATTTACAATGGAGGTGGGTTAGAATGACACTGCCTATGAGCACAAGGAGACTTTACAATGAATAGGGAGTCAATTAAAATTAAATGATAGGTTAAAAGAAGAGTAACACTCATTAAGGTAAGACCTTGTTCATAAAGAATCTTTTAGCTTCTAATTTGAAAGCAACCTTGAGTAATGGGTCTACGAAGAAGAAGATGGGTCTTGTCAATGTTTGAAAAATGGGAGCATGACTTGTGCCCCTCTGTCAAGTTTACAAAATCTCATTTAACATATTTTAGCTCAGTTTCTCAAGTATTTTTTTAGGTTTTTATTCTTGTCAAATACATATTTAAAACACATTTAATTTTAAAGAAAGGCATAACGGTTGCTACCAATGGTGTACTAGCTCTGATATCCTTCGGGATCATTTTCGCGCTATATAAAACTTTATAAATAAATAAATACTGAAACAATAACTGCCTAAACTCAGGAAACAGATCAAAGGGGACATCTTTGCAATATTCTATGTGAAGCCAGAAGCTAGCTTCGAATCTTTCAAGGCTGGCTCAACCTTTCAAGTTTCTGAGACTAATAAAATGCATAACACCGAATTGGGTAATAACAACACCAGTTGGTTGCAATGATAAACTGCTGCAGTTTGAACAATATAAGAAATACAAGGTATGAATAACAAAAAAACTTACTTCACTACCGGAACAAAGAGACTGTGAAGTCTGCAGTAAAGTCTCACACCCTGTCAAAAGATTAAAAACAGAAGTATTATTGATGTGGTGTTTTACACAATTGGTTTTGATTATCAATCTATGGTCAATACATAAATGTTATGATGAAACCGAAGACTTTAGAAAAATATCCAACAAGTTCTTGTTCATTTCCACATTTTAGTATCATTTTAACTCAGTCTAGAGTAGCTTTGAGCAGGGACTAAAATACATTTCCAATTAGTGACTATGCATTTAGTTATTGCCGATCTGATTATATAGATGCTTTCAAATGACTACTGAAAAGTTATAAACTCAAGGTCAACTAATTAAAATAGCAAATGTGCAGTTTTATTAAAGGAAATATGCTGGGCAGTGTCTTTTATATAAATAATCTTTCAATAATTATAGCAGGGATCAGTTCCCTTAGAAGGAAGCATATATGACCAGAATCACCTAATATTAAGTAAATACAAACACAAATATTCATCTGCAAAGCTGCCATTAAGAGACTGAAGTGAGATGTGACCTTGTAGCATTATTAACATCTTTCAAGTCAAATCGCAGTCTATTAATAGAAGAATTACAGTTTATTGATCTACAAAATCTAATAAGATGATTTTTGGAACATATTTACCCAAGTATTCAAATGAAAATAGTTTGGAATACTGAGCCTAAAGGCATCATTATCAGCAAGAGACAAAAAGCATTCAAAATTATTTTAATTGGGGATGAATATCAACTCCTCTTTTTTTTAATTGGATATGCAAATTTTGAAGGCTTGCAGTCACAATTGATTTGTGCTGTGATTGGGGAACGTTCGGATTTCCAAGTTTCACCATGTGTCTCACTGAAACTGGCGTGCAAGTTTCTCCCTGTAGTCACACTGTCTTCAAGTGAAGGACTCCACTTAGTAGTACCAAATGTGTGTACATGGAAAGTGGCACGTCAGGTCATTATACTTGGATAAATACATCCTAAAAACTTCATTTATTCTTCAAGGGGGATAAAGTAAGTGGGATCGCTAGCCCTGAGAAAGGCCTTGCTAAACAATATCACTCACTTTTAGGTGCTATGTATCAGGTCCCTAACTTACAAATGTATTTATTATTAATATATTTATGTTAAATGAATCAAGATATTTATCTTACTAAATACACATTCACTGTGGAAATATCCTGAATGGCATCATCATTTTAAAATTGACGTCATATGTGTGGCTATGATTAAGGTACCTGTGGGATTTAAAAAATATAGTGCATTTTTTGAAAAAGACAATTTGTCATTGCCCCTAGAATAGTGGGTGGAAGCAATAAACTCTTTCTCATTTCTAATATCGACCTGTGTCACAATTTAAAAATAAAAACATGTTTAACATCCTTTAAGGTCAAAATGCCGTCTGTCAAGTTTTTTGTGGGGCGGGGGGAGGTAGCGAGAGTTACTATTAGGCTTTGGGGAGGATCACATATCTGCAGATCATTTGTTGACAATTCAATGGTCCTATCGTACGTATACTAATGTTTCATATTGTGAAAATGCCAATAAAAAGTTTATTTACAGAAATGTAAGTAGTGGAAATATAAACTTTCTCAAATGTATTTTTCATTAGTGTCTTTGTCAAGTTAAACAAACGTGTTTGAGAAACAGATAGTTGGGAATTGAAGACGATATTCTATATGGGGACATAAATATTTTATGAGATAAAATCTGTATGGTTATGTTTGTTGTTGATTTGACTTGTCTATTGAAAACAAAATATGCCTGTTTTAATGTAAGCTTTTTAACATATCATTAAAACAAAAACTTAATAACAGACCAAACTTCCATAAAAGCTAGTCAGGACAAATTAAATACATGGATGTCTAAATATCAATTTAAATATGAACTTGTTATTTTAATTTAGATATAAGAGAGACATGGCAAAGTTTTTATATTTGCATTTTATCAAAAATGAAAAAGTGTATTACTTTGACTCCTGTCAGCTAAAGGGACATAACAATAAGATGCTTCATATTACCACTAGTACAAGACTTTTATCAGAACAGCTTTTAGAGGACCTATTTAAACAAGTAATAATTTGATAAAAAATATGGTTGCATGTCCAACCAGCTCAACAAAGTGACATAGATAATCCTTATTTGTGTATAGCATATTAAGTATTTTAGGGCCTCCCTTTGTTTAAGGTTTTTCTATTCTCTTGTACTGAATATCCGGTTCACTTTTTAATACTAATTATAGACTGTATAGGAAGTTACCATGCTAAACCTCAATCCATGTGTTCACCAGGATCAGACCATACATTCACCCTTAGGGTACGGACATAGGGGGTCATTAGGATGGAGGATTTTCCGCATCCTCCGGGCCGGCGGAAGCCACCGCCGGCCCGGAGGATGCGGAAAATCCTCTGCGGACTCACCAGGACCCACCGCCACATTAGGATGGCTGGTGGGTCATGGTTTAGCTCCGCAGCTTTTCCGCCGCGGCTGGCTTACAACCGCAGCGGAAAAGCACTAAAATGGTGAAGGTGTCTCTTAGACACCGTCAGCCAGATTAGGATGTGCTTGGGAACATGCTTTTCCGCGGCGGCTTTTCCGTCGTGGAAAAGCATGTGTAACTGCACTGCAGGGGCCCGTTGCGGGCCCCCTAGGTGTAGTGGGGGGGTGCACATGGGGGGTACCTATGGTACCCCACTGCATTTGCGTGCACAATGCAGCAGGCACCGCGCGGTGCCTGCCGCTTTGTGCACGCAAATGCTGTGCATGCATTTTTCACATTGCTGCGGGTGCAGCTTGAAGCTCCACCTGCAGCAATGTTAAAAATAGAGGATGTGACCGCCACCCTGGTGGTCACATCCTAATCTGCACAGAGGGAACGCCGCAGCCCATGCGGACGTTCCCTCATGCTCTGGGGTCGCGGACGGACTCAAGTCCGTCCGCGATCCTAATGACCCCCTTAGAAAGCAAGTTGGTAATTGGTAACTTTTCCTTTGTAAAACAAGGAAATCAGTATTCTTTAGTTTTTGTAGTAGTACTACCGAAAACCACCCACTGTGGTCTTTTTCAGATTACCATACTCTTTAACCAATAGGTGCTCTCTACAATTCTTATTTTAAATGGGGCAAAGAACATAATTAATGCAATACTGCAAAATGATGGCCCAATATTGAGGGATTGAACAGTTGTTAAAAGTTAGGTCGGAGCTACAGGTCCTTCTGATAAGAGAGAGAGTAGGTCTTTAATGACTGGTATTCCCAGAGGGAAAAGGGCTACAATGCTATTAGAACCTTCCGCTCACTAAGAGCACAATTGTTTATATTAAAAATGGATAATAACAAGACAGACAGTGGGTGTTGGTACAGAAGACCTATACCCATCTTATTTGGACTGTGTCACTCATTGTTTTCAGTGGAGCATTCAAAATTCAAATGCTTTGTGTCTTCCAACATTTGATTTGCTCATTACAAAAACTGTTCAAAATGCAAAGGCGGTTTAAATGAATGGGGATACAATTATCTAACATTTGGTCACTAGTTTACCTTAGACATGATATCTTCCAACTCACTCCTTGGTTTATACGTTCCATCATCATATCGAAACCTGTACAAAACCTGCTCATTCTTAAACTGATGCTTGTCTGAAACTGGAAGGGAAAAAATAAGGATTATTGTTAACATGGCAATACAAAAAAGCAATGAGTTTAATTCCCTTGCACATAAGTAACAAATAACAACTAAACTTGCAGTCAATTTAATTTTCTGTATTTCAGATCCTTTAAATGATTTACATTGTGTCCTTTTTGGTTAGTTTAAATACCTGTAACAAAAACACATGCAGTATTTTTCTAAGCTTTGGATGGCACTAGTATATACAGTTTACTTGTTAAGCATCATATTATAAAAGTCTGATGTACAATTTGGGTAAATGAAAGTCTAGTTTGTAAAATACAAAAAGAAATTGGGTTTAGGAAGGCCAAGATTTTATTACAGATTGATTTTTGACATAAAGTGACATCAACAATCTAGCGCATCAAAATATTCCAATCCAAACTAGAGCAATGACATTAAAATACATTTGTAAGACTCGTCATAAATCAAAATAGACAATAGTATCTTTCAAAACTTTAAAAAAGTACTAAAAATATTTAAACAGAACACTAATAAATATTACCAATATTATCTTTCAAAACACTGATAAAAATCTCTTAAAATGTTTAAGTATCTTGTAACAGACTTGATCATTCAGAGGATACTTTAGCAATTGAATCAATTTGTGATGTGTATTAATTTTAAAATGAAAAAGTAACAGTGTAAAAAAAAGCACTGTTGGAACCAAATGCAATGAGTGGAACAAGTTCTGAGTTCCCGCATGACAAAGACTACAAAGAGGGGAGCCTGGGGGGATCACATTTCAGTCTCAGAGGTTTTAGAGGAAGGTTCCCTGTGCAAAGGATCAAGAATAGACGCCTAACAGTATGTTAAATTCGAAAGGAAAGAAAATGTTGCACATAGTCGAAAGAAATGTCAAAGTTTATACTTTTATACATTTTCAGCTTAGTGTAATGTACCACATCCAGAGATAAGCTTACCAGGAGGGGATCTGGGTTTTAAGAAATAGCCTAAGGTGACCTGTTGTTCACAATCAAAGAATAAGATCTACAGTTCAATTAAAGGATTTCAAAGACACTTACGTTTCTGTTATAATATCTAATGATCAGAAAAAGTCCTGGGTAAATATTCCCTAAGCAGGGTTCTTAAAGATTGAGCCAGCAAGTTTAAAAATTAAAGATAATATTTAGGATTAAACCAAGACTGTTTTGTTGAATGGTGACACTGTATTCAGTGTTTTTCTAAGCTAATATAATACAGTGTTAAATATCCTCATGACATCAAATGATTTAAGAAAAGCAATCAAGCACAGATCCCACACAGCCAGAACCTGTTGTAAGCAATACCTGACACCCTCATTTTGGTCCATCGGCCACTCATCTTCCGGGGACAACTATTACAACTTCTCATGGTCCTGAGACTTGATATTACCAGCATTAAGGGCTACAGCCTATAATGATTATCTCTTCAATATTTAGACTTCTTTAACCTTCAAAACACTCCCTACTACACATGCCCTTACCTACAGTTTCCCTCCTTTCCTTTTGCACACATTCACAAACTGATGACAGCATGAAGATTCATGTCTATCTTTTTTTGTTTCGTAAGCACCCCCCCCCTCCACCTCCAATGTCCCACATAGTCCTCTAATTATTATGAGGAAACCCAAGTGGGCCAGAAGGCCAAAGGAACATCTCTGGTGTTGTCTACTGGCCTACCACAACCACTGCCGACACATCTCCTTGATTTAAACACATAAATCCTCAACTGTGACATCTCCATCTTCTCTGACATACTGAACAAAGCTAGTCTACGCTACTTCCTCCCTGTCACCACCCGACTTTTCTAGATTCATCAATTATCATTGATGATGGTGCTCGAAATTCCAGGAGAGTCTCTTCACAGACTTTCTGTGAAAATCCTAGACAATTTCCATCGACCTAGATGGACAAATCCCTCATCCTCTTCTGCACCAACACACCACCATGCTCTCCAAACCACAGACCCATAGTAAAATTATTTCAAGCAACTTATTCTACCATTTCCCCAAGACTGCACTATTTCCTCTGAGCTTGCTACATTCCTCCAATTGAAAACTACACCATGACAGCTCCTGACGTCTCGTCCTCTGTTATACAGCACCCGCCTTTTCAGCAGCCCCATTTAGGTGGACACTAGTCTCATCTATGCTATGTCATGCTGCTGATAATGTCAGTGCTCCCGCTGTTACTTTTTCCCCTCAAAGATGCTCAAGCGCAGTAACACAAGTCCTTCACTCAGCAAAAAAGAAAGAAATACATCTATGCCATTATTAAGGACTGTACCATAAACAACCCCTATCTATTTCTCCCTGGATTGTTTCTCATATTGCAGGACAATCAGTAGTATCTCAAACTATCTTCTGAGAACAGAAAGATGAACTGACAAAATCAACATATGAACTAACTTAGAAAAAAAGAAAGACCAGGCAAACAGTGACTAATGATTTAACATAAGTACAAGAACATTCCATTTTTATAACTATTTAGATAAGATATGTTGCAATATTTGGGATACCATATAAGCTCTGAAACAAGTCTGAGCATGTAGACCAGATAGTGCACTGTTGGGATGTGAGAGTGAGGACACAGCCATGCTGAGAGTATGCATGAATCACCTTGTAGAAGACACACCACGGGGAATAGCTTAAGGAGGCATAACTTTAAGAATCCTATAGGGGAAGGGAACACTACTTTGGGGTAGGTGAACAAATGAGTTAAAAGCAGCTGCAAAGCTTTTAATATAATAATTTCCAATACACATTGAAATAGAAAGAGCAGTTATTAAGAGCCTCCCTGCAACAAAGGTAAAAGTTAACATGTTTTAAGAATGACAAGAACATTAAAGGAGCAGTAAAGTTGTGCACTTCATTTACCTGAAAGTGAATAAAATGGTCTAGATCCAGAATGACCTCAACCATAAAGTAACTGTAAATGTTGCAATTTCAGATGGTGAGACGTTCACGAGAGTTGTAACTAAGGGATCAGTATCAAGATCAATATCATTAAACAGATGAGATAAGATCCAGAGGGATAAATGCAAAGGAATTTTATGCAGTTTAAGAGGACCCTCAATAGGAAATAGTGTGAAACATTATAGAAAAGACAGAAGTCCTGCAAATGTTGCTAGAGATGTCAGATGGAGAAAATACGTATATGTGATATTGAAAGGTTTAGAGCCTTCTCGCAGGATAGTGTCCTGACTGTGATAACTTTGAATCTGGTCAATTATGGGTCGTTGAGGTACTACTGGAGGGGGGTGTCACTGGGCAAAGGATTGGTGAGAACATTCAATTACAAACCATTGCAGTAGTGATCCTTCAGGTATCCAAGATGTGATCCATGTCTCTGGCAATTTTTCTGACTCGCTGGTTTTGGCCTCTTGTGGAAATACCACAAAGCAAAGGTTATTACATCATGATCGCTTTTCAGCCTCTTTTGCTCTGCCTTAAAGGGTTCAAGTAGTGGAAAGAAGCTTGGTCACCTTTGTTTTAAATTCAGCCATCTCATCTTCCAGGATTGAGATCTTATCCTCCACTTTGGTGACTCTTCCCACCACCTTCTGAAGGTCGTGAAGGAGGAGAGTTACGTATGAACGCACCTTTTCAAACTTTGTCTCGACCGCCTGCACGATAGTTTCAACCTCTGTGGAATCCAGAAGACTTTGACTAGAATAGGTCTTGGTGGGCAGTCTCAGTGTCCTTTGCGAGGGGGTGATGTATTTATTCGTTTTTTTAATGGTCCTGCATATGAGAACCCTTGTCTTTCAACTTAATTATTCACCAGTTGCACACTACTTAAATATGTTAATAATCTTCACTTTGTGTGTTTGTGCGACTCCCTCGTAGGTGTCTTGTCTAGGGACACTTTATGAAAATGAAACATAGATGAGAGCAGAGTGCTGCTCACGATTTCAAGGAATGCACTTTTTTTCAATGGACATACAAGGTCCTATTAGTTTAAATCCATTCTATTCCCAAATAAAAGTTCATACACCTTTTTTTGTTTCCATTCTTATTCTTTACTTCTTTGTGAATATTTCACATTATTTTCAAGTATTAACAATTTTCATACTTCATGCATTTCATATTTAACCCAATGCATTTCGGGTGCAAATGAACCCTTCGTCGGGGGTTTAGAAATGCAATGCGGTAGCCTCGTTCATTCTTTCCTCCAATGGTAACCCGATTACCATTGGAGGAAAGAATGAACGAGGCTACCGCATTGCATTTCTAAACCCCCGACGAAGGGTTCATTTGCACCCGAAATGCATTGGGTTAAATATGAAATGCATGAAGTATGAAAATTGTTAATACTTGAAAATAATGTGAAATATTCACAAAGAAGTAAAGAATAAGAATGGAAACACAAAAAGGTGTATGAACTTTTATTTGGGAATAGAATGGATTTAAACTAATAGGACCTTGTATGTCCATTGAAAAAAAGTGCATTCCTTGAAATCGTGAGCAGCACTCTGCTCTCATCTATGTTTCAACCCTTGTCTTTCCCCATAACGGCACATTGTAGAATGTAAAGTGCGTCTTGCAGCACTTGGGATGTCAACTATGAGTTAGCCGCTCACAACATTCCCTGTTATCTCAGCAGCCTCTCCGCCTCACCTAGGTCTCACCACAGCCTACCCCTCGTACTGTAGATTCAGGTCTACTGGCCAGTTGTATTGCTGTGTGTGAGATGGTGCAGTGAGTATCATGCACTACAGGGTACCTGAGGTACCAGAGCACGTGCTGTGATGTTCCTCATCCTTCAGGGGCAGCATCACTGGGGCCGCTTGGTCAATACTTCCTCTGGAATGTCTCCACTGGTAGTTATACATCTCAGGGGAAGGTGGGTGAACTTGCACTCCAGCCTGCCTGCCTAGTGAATGCAGGGGAAGGAGGGAGCACGAGCAGCTGAGTGCAATTAGCCCTCACCGTCATTTGGAGCACTAAGCGGCCTACCCCTAAGGGAGTGCCACTAGGCATCGTGGCATCAGCCTGATTTCCGGCGCAGGTGAGAACCCCCTCTCCTGCGGGATGAGTCTTGGGCAACGCCCAGCCAAAACTTCCAGGAGGACTGCTGCAAAATCCTCGGGGCCCTAAGGAAAAACACTAAAACATACCCCAGTTCGGGCTCCTGTGGTCCGCGCAGGTCAGTCCAGCTCCACCACTCTCCCAGAGTGTGAGGCCGGTGGGCTAGCTTGTCATGCACCGCCTTGCACCCGCATTGGGTAATATTGTTAAGATGAGACCAACCAGGATTCATGCTCTCTCCTCAGGACCTAACTCAGCTGCTGTATGAGGTTAGCGGCAGCTCCAGGACAGCTCATACATGGGCGAGGCCTCTTCAGTGATTGTCCTCCATCTGTGGTGGAGCGCCTGATCACCCTGCAGAACGGATCAGCCCTGTAGCCTCCATATATGGCTCAACAATGGCAGGGCTCCCGGAAGGTCACCGCAGTGCACTGTAACGCCCCCTACCCACAAAGAATTAATTAAATTGTAACATTGCACAGGAGCAGTAATGTATACCTGGAAATGTTTATGGTAGAAGGGGGTATTGGTAGCCTCCTTTTTAGTACAAAGATCAGCCTGATAATCTGCAGGAGGCCCCGATGAACATTTGCGTTGGTACACCTTTTCAGGAATCGGGCTCCAGATATGGCTTTCAGAACTCAAAACAGCTGGGCCAGGTTTTCAGAACTAGCCCCACTCATGTAATACAACCGAAACCTCTTGCTCCAGCAGGAGGGTTTGTAGCCATTATGAAGAATTGAGAGCCCTGAGATGAAGGAATCCCTCTGAAACGTCACGGTTCGAATCCGATTAGAAAGGGACAGTCCCCAGGCTCCTCTGTGACCCACCCTAATGGAGTGCCACTCTTTCACCACCACTAACCCAGCCCCTACTGGGAACCCTTCGTGAAGCCAGAGAACAAGCTAGAACATTTCAGGTCCTTGCTTTGACCGCCACTGCTTAATTTGAACTAGTTTGCCGATGCTGAGCACCACCACTTAATTCTCAACACCATCACTTTTGAAAGTCTGCCTAGTGTTTGCTTTAGAGGTGACCATATGTTTGTCATTTCAAAACATATTAAAAATTAATATTACCAGAATGTCCATGCCATTCTTGCAGCTTTGAGTCGAATGGAATAGTCCAAACTGTTACACTTGAAGGGGTGTGATGATTAGAAGTTGTGTTGGTCCTGGCATTTGGCAGTGCTGTCAGGGGCAATGGGTGGTGAAAGCTGCAGTGGCCACTGGTAAAATAGCTTGGGACCGGGCACTTACCTTTTGACCCCCCGAAAGTCTTGCATCTCTTCTCAACCCTGAAGTAACTTCTGTGAAACTCCCCTCAAGTAGAGCTATGAATTATAGCTACCAGCATTCACTGCGCATACTCAAGGCTGCTTTTGGCCTGGCCAGCAGCACTGGTCTCCGACAAGTGGCAAGCAGGCTCGACTCTTCACCATAATTACATTTAAAGAGTTGAGGTTTCAGTTTAAAAGTAATTACAGTGGGCTGACACCCAGCAGCCACTTGGGGCTGAACAGGAAAGATCCTTGTTAGTTCCAAGGACAATGTCAGACACTTTCGTCATTTCTGAAATTGTTCGCAGCAATCTGTCTTTCTCAAGTTGTTGGCTGCAATGACCACCAAGTACGGTCAAATGCCTTTCCTGAGCTGACCGCAGCAAACACCAGTTCAGTATATTACTTTGTGTTTAAGCTAATTAAAACTCTAGAGAAACTAGAAACATAATTGTATTGTGGAATTATTCCCATTTCAGAATATATTTGAACTGGAGTTGCACAACTATTACCAAGAAGCTGTGTTTTTTCGTTGATTTTAACTGCAATTGTTTCTAGTCTCTCCTTTAAATTCTCAAGAGACTTCCAGCTGTTGATTTTGCCTTCACTCTACATGGGGCCAGACTGGAGACCAAAATCAGCTCTGCGAAAGATAGTAAAAACAAGCTTTGCGTTGAGTCTTCCACTCAGCTGGTGTCGTCCAAACTGAATTTACTACACTAGACAATGCCTCCCTGACAAAAACTGAGCGTGAGTCAACTATGGTAAATATTTGCTCCCTGACAGAAACATGAACCTGACTTAACAAGGTTCAAGTACTCCGGTCTTCCTCAAAACAATTAAACGCGCTTACTACACCCCTAACAATCCCCATGCCCATTCAGTACGATTCACACAAACACAACCATCACAACTATCCATTCACATATTTTTGACACTACTTCGCATTATCCACTAACTGAAATCCTTCCCATATAATATCTACGCATCAGGATTCTCATCAAACCACCCCACCATATTCTGACCACCCACCTCAACACATTAGATATCTGAAATAATATTCATCTTCATCAGTAATCTTTATTCGGTTATAATCATAACCATAAAAGAGCACATCATCAAAAGACATGCAGAAAAAGCTGTAAAACCGCTTACGCACTAGGTGACATACATAAAAATATAAAAATCATCATATAAGCCCGAATAAAAATAACTGCACCAACACATCATAAAATCATCTGTTAGCAACTACAAAAATTAATTAATTCTAGTACACCTTAATCTAATTGCAGCTCTTACAAAAATCAGGAAACTAAAAATAAAATGTTCATTAGGTAAAAGCTGAAGGGACATAAGAGCAGGGACCACATTCGTGATAATCAATGATTTTAACAAAGGTACAATAAACAAACTCCTGTGTAACCTAGAATAACTTCAAAACATGCAGTCACAGGAGCCCAGCATGCTAGAAGAGCAACAGCTCCTTGGAGAAGCCAGAAGGTGCAGAAACATGTTAAACCTGAATCTGGTCAATAAAAACCTATCCCTATCACTCTTTACAATAAATAGATACGGTTTCATGGTCAGCACAGATTTTAATAGTAAGGCGGTACCTACCGTGGGCTTCATCAGCTCAGTCTGTTCGCTGTACCACGCCTTACGTTCTAAGAAAAGATCTCTCACCCACTTCAATTCTGTTGATCTCAAACTCGAAGGCTTCAAATAACTCCTCCTTGTCTTAACTAATAAAAGTATATTTAACATAAGCAAACCAGGGTAGTTTTATGGATGGTCAAGAGACAAGCAGTCCTTAAGAATCAACCTGTTCAGTTTGGCTTCCTCTTTTGACAAGATCTCAATCCGAATTAACACCAGCCTAAACGCAATCATGTCCCTATACACCTTACTCCCAGGTCTTCATGCACATAAATTTGCTGTGGTGGTTTGGTGAACACACAGCATGCGCCCAAAAACCTGTTAAACACAATGTGGACCACCTCAGCATTCGTGTAACCCAGCACCTCGCTACCATATAACATCTTAGAGACACACTTGGCCTGATAAACCTTAGTCAGGATAGTGGGCGGTCTGGAACCCAGTCTCTGAGCACAACTAAAACCTGCAGAATTGGCTTGACCAAACTCCATTTTCTTGTTATCAATCAGAGACTTCCAATTTCTGTTGGTATCAAACAACACCCCCAAATAAGAGAGAACGGGGACTTCAGCCAGGACATGGTTATCCACCCTAAATGTTGTTGTTCTAGTAGTTCATGGACCTACCACCATCCAGTTCCAGATTACCAAATAGGCACAGAAGGTGCTGGCATAAGGGTCCCACCCCCACCCCGCCACCCCCAATCCATGCCAGCCACTGCTACAAAAACACATTCACATCTACCTTCCTCCCCCATTCTCTGAAAAATCCACTGGCATTCTATCCCATAATGCATCACGGTTAAATATTTACACATCCTTTAGGTAGTCATGCACACACAACCTAAGAAAAAAACTCCCTTTTCATAGCTGTACGATCATACCTGGCTAAAATGTTACGACTACAGGTGAGGACACAATGTCTGCCGTTTTGTCGCAGCTTCATGTTTTGGTACACCCAGGAACATTCCACAGCATCTAGCCTACTACCACATTCCAGATAGGAAGGGGCAAATCTCTTATTTCAAGTGCAAATGGATGTTCTCCAGTTTCCTTCAATAATATCCACGTGGTAGAACAAACATTGACCAATATCTTTTGTCGAGTGAAAATATTGGCAGAAGCTTGAGTAGGGCTAGAAGAAAATGCTCCACATGGACAGCAGCATGCTTAGCTCCTCACAGCAGCAGGCTTAGCTCCTCACACTAACAGAATGACTGCAGCAGAGCTATCACGTGATGCAAGCTTCGCTCACACAAAAGGCGGGAGCATGTCTTCAGCTTCTAATGCAGGGAATAGGTCGCTGCTGTTAAAAAGTAGGTAAGTGACAATCTGCATAAAGTACCCCATCATGGAGGCACAGATGACAACATAAAGGAGGCTTTGGAGCACAAGGTCAAAGAGAGGAGGTAGACAAGAAAGGAAGTGCAGGGGACACACCAGCCTGGAGTTGCATGGAGTCCAGAGGCAAGTAAACGCAGGGGCAAAAGGACAAGGAGGTGGTGGGGTAAATGTATTAGTAGATGCAGGAGCATAGGGGCAATCGGGGGCACTTGATGACTGGTGTAGGGTTTGTTGGGTAAGGATACACAGGGTGCAAAGCATTGCAGTGATCATGGCACACAGATAAAAAAAGCCCAGCGGTGTATGCAGTATATGCAGAGGCAATACGCAAGGAGGGCAAGGCCATAGTACAGCACAGTGGCAGGGAAGGGAAGGATGTACAGGAGGGAAGATGGGCAGAGGGCATTGAAGGCGCTGGTTGCAGATGGCGTGCATGAGGCAAAGGAGTACATAGGAGGCACAAGGAAAGAAGTTGGGCTACAAGGGTATGTGTTAGGATGGCACCATCCCAGAAAGGGCTGGATGAGGTTTGTTAGTGGTGGTAAGGGCACAGCAGAGAAACAACTTGCAGAGTAAGGACAGAACTAACACCGCTCTCAGTTCCCCAGTCCTCGTTCGCTGGCTCCTCAGCTTCTCTTACTCTGCTCTCTGCCTCTCTAGTTTCCAGAGGATAGGACCTGCCTTGCACACACAGAAGACCCACACAGTGCAGTCAGTCAGTAAGAAATCTTTAATCGGCTATATTACAAGCCATAAAAGAATACATTATAAAAAACAAAGAATTTGTGATTTAGAAAAATAGTGGATATAACCGATATTTCTTAAAAAGGAAAAGAAAAAAGCAATTTACAAATGTTCAGGTGAAAAACTCATGAAATTCTTATCACCGCCCTAGACACAACAATAATTGAATTCAAATTGAAAATCTACATTCATACTGCCTCACTGCATAATTTCTAAACATCAATAAATATATAATGCAATAATAAGCTGTAAAACGAGCTCATTTCCCAACAATATTCCTAAATTGAAGTGTAGAGGAGATATATCTAAAAACCTTCAGACAAATAAATTCCACACAGTGCAACTACAGTATGGCCCCAGGCAACATCAGTGCAAGGTCCACTCCCCATAGGAGACCCGCTCAGAGTTAGCACAGTGGTTAGCACCCACAGCGGCATGGGTAGGGCTGCTGTAACATTGCATGGTGACCATAAGGTGTGGGCAAGTGCGGGGAGGGGCTAATGGTGGTGGATCCTCCCAAGGAGACCTGGTTCCCATTTTTGCTCTTATTTAGGTTTCTCAAAACATGTCTATCGGCGCTCTTCAGGCTCCCTGGACGCTCAGGCAAACAGTTGAAAAGTTAGGTACCTACCACATCCTCTGCCTATGCTACGCCCCTTTACTTCGGTTTTGTGACATTGCAGCTTGTGTGTGGTGGAGTGGGACCTGCATGACTCTTTAGCTGCTGCAAAGAACAGCAGAACATCTCTTCTATAACTTCCATGTTCGATGTATAGGACTTGCAGAACACAAAAGAGCAATGTGAGGCGATTCGGCACAGGGCCTTCGTACTCAATGACAAAACTGAAAAGTGGAGAAAAACCAGCAACACCGCCCCTACAGCCACCCCAGCCAATACCAAACAACCCCACTAAACCTGCTACTTTGTGGTCAAAGATGGCGTAGATGCAAGAGTAAGAGGTGTGGCCGATATGAATGCTTACATACAGGTGATACACAGCTGGTTTAAGAGAGCAGAGATTGACTACTCACTCCGAATAGTACCTCTGTGCATACGGCAGCCTGTCCGCCATCTTCTTCCATAGTCCAGATGCAGCACTAATCCAGTCTGGATAATTCCAAACACAGCAACATACGGTTTAGCTGTTATGTACATACAGAATTTAGAAGATCCCTTTGCGGACTGCTACGGACCACCGCCTTCTGCGACCTTACACATGTATTTATCCGCAGACATGGGAAAAAGGGAAGCAAACCAGAGCCATTTCTGGTGCCAGATTCTTTCCCACTGCACACCCATGGTGCATGGATGTCCAGATAACCAGTTCATTTTTTGGGGCATATGTGTACAATTATATATTTTTAACGTTTTCAAAAGTGACGGAAATGATTCTGTACATACATTTTTCAATTCACTTAGTTTCACAGACGTATTCTACACAATGGGCAAACTAACATCAAAAACATTGCGATTTATGAATTATTTCGTGGATCAGATCTGCTCGGGTGTTATTGGTCATGTCAGATAGCACACTTTCTCTCAACCGAATGCCAGAGCAGCGAGGCAGACACATCTGAACCGCGGACCGCGGTGATCCACTCCCGCCGGGACGATGTACGAATAATTGATCCAATCATCACGAACTGAAAACTACCCCAGCTGCCTTACATCATAAAGTACCACAATACTATTGATTGTGACGCAAAGACAAGAGAACTTATACGCTAGACTAAGATAAATTGTCTAACCTTGACAAGACCCGATACAAATCCACCGACTGAGCAATCTGACTATCAACTCCCTTACTCTGATGGAAATTAAATTTGGCCATCATTTTAATGAAGCTCACCATGTCCTGATGATGATCTAAAATTGTCTAGATCGAAACGCCGTCGACCCAATCAAGGAAATTCCCCCACTTCACTGGATATAATTCTGTGGAATACATCCTTGTTTGTGACATTCTATATATAGTTTTATTTTAATTTTTTCACTCAGTCACCCTATGCACTTTGTCACTAATGTGAGCACCTGAAACATATGTCTTCAAAAAACTAAATAAAGTATTCATTTATATTTTACCCTACAAAAAAAGCCTTTCTACCAAGATTGGTTCAAATAACATTAGTATACCTTACTATATTAGGCCCTTTTTAGGCCACCAGAAACCACTGTTTTTTCTGAAAAAAAAAAAGATAGCACACTTTCGGCTTACCATGATGAATGATCCCATTTTCCAGCAAGGCTTGTCCAAGATTGACACCCTCTTCGGGTTTACTTATTTCGCCAATTTCCATGAGCCAGGATACAAACTCACTATGAAGGACAATAGAAAAGCAAATGTAAACAACGACGTCCAGCCGGCCAAGTGCAGCTTTCCAAGTCAATGTCACTGACACTGCACACTAGCATTCTGAACAAGAGCCAGAAATTGATTTTTCAGGACAGTCAGGGATTCGCCATCTATGGAGGAAATCCTCCACAGATTAGGCCTATTTCCTGTTCATATTCCCCAGTGCTTATCTAGCGCTCTATAATAATTGGAAAAAAAACGATCGCAGGAAATAATAAAATAAAATACTCTAGTGGTGGGAAGAGCTTTCCAATAGTTTTTTGTGTTGAAATTTTTTATTAATAAAATTTGATAAAGCGTAAATGTAGATACATATGCAGAGGAAAAAATGAGACATAGCATAAATGAGGAAATGATTCATAAAATATAACAAAGGAAGCATAAACAACAAATCCTCAGGAAGCGAGAAATTATCATGTCATATAAAACTGTGTTTGTTCACATATGTGATAAAGTATCCCCTGCCCTGCAGTACAATGATATTGCAAGTCACTTAGGAATTACATGAACATACAGAAGAACAAGGCGAAGGCCAACTTGCTTTATAAGGTCATGAACTTCAAGGAGAATTGCAATGTTCTTTTAATGTACCACAAAGAGTATTTCATTAGTTATAATACATGGTCTCACCCTCACGGTTCTCAGACAACACTCACACATTTGGTGTTTTGCTCTTTTATATTAAAGAGATCAAATGTTTGCAGATATCAATAAAGTGAAAACTGCAGCGAAAAATAAACTCATCAAAAAGCACTGTACATCAAAAAAACAGTGCATAATATGTTGCAAAATAATATTCAAATAAGTTTAGCGTAAATCATATTACAAAATGTTGCACCTCTTTCATGTAATGACCCACAGCATGCACAAAATAAATATGTTGCTTTAAAGATCTCCGTTCGGCTGATTTCGGTTCATTTAAGAAAAAAAATCAGTTCAGAAGGATGAAAATACAGCTCTTGTTTTCGTTGTTTAAACTGCAGCTGTAAAGTATGCCCTCTGACCTGCCTTTATCCTTGGCTGCTGGCTCTGGAAGCAGGTGTTGTAACAACATAACTCAACTGTAATAACTTATTACAGCAGCAACGTCCTTTCTTTATTACAGGTGAATAGATATGCCACAACCCAACTGTAATAAGAGACCGGCGTTGATGCAGGCTTTCAGGCTCCAAGGGATTATAAAAAGCTAAACCTCCAGATATACACAAATGTTTACTTTGTGTAAAAGCAAATACTCTTCAGACTTGCACAGAGAAATCCTCACAGTAGCAGAAAAATTCCAGCTCAAGGTATAATGAAAAGTAAGAGATATATATAGAGAAACATTTGAGTTTATCTGCCAGTCTCTCCAAGAGTTGGGCCACAGGTAGGTCGTGTCCCCCTCATTTCCAGCACTCGCCTAACATGAAGAGTCCCCGCCATCCTGACCTTTGCTCATCCTGTCAGACGCTCTTGAAGTTTACAAAAAGGTGGAGAGTGGGTCCGGGGCCCGCCCACCAGCAGCTGTCCATGTAAATGTAAATGTAAATGTAAATGTATTTGAGCTTATATAGCGCACAGCTACCCGCAGTGGGTTTCCCGGCGCTTGCTTAGGGAACCCATCCTGGTATTCCCCTGTGAGATAACCCCGGCAGGGTATCCACAAGGTGAAAGCCAGGCATCCCGCCGCGAGGGGCCGTTGTGGAGATTAAGCAAGCTATTGCCCAGAGTCGCAGAGTGTGAACCCGTGAGTCGAGAAGGCACCGGAGCGAGAATTATCGAGTCCGTGGAATTTTTTTAGCCCAAGACCCGCCGAGGCGGGGAATTGAACTCTGGTCCAGGGCCGATCTCAGCTTCCGGGTCTGCCGCCTCTAACCCCTGAGCCACACTTGTAACAGCGGTGGGGCCGGGTAAGGGGGATTTCAAGGGACAATGCAGAGGGAAAATTAAATAAATAATTTTCCCTCTTCATCGTCCCTCGAAATCTCCCCTTACATGGCCCCACCGCCCACCACTGTTACCTGCAGGTACCGCGGCTGCCGCCCACCCTTCGGGATGGACATCACCTGCTCGACACGTTTGTTGGGTCACACATGGCTAGGATACAATTGAGCAATGTAGATAGACACCTAAACTTAATCACCTGGTGCATGGGCGCTTTTCATCTATGCTTGGATGTGAGAGCGTCTAAAAACCGAAAGCTTCGAAGATGTCGCATACCTTATGGTAATATTCCCCTTTTGAAATTTAACAATGAAAGACTGAAAACCCCACAGGTGGTATCAGTAGTGTAAGTGACAGTGCAGAATTTCCTAAAGTGCTCCCTCAATGCACCATACTGTTAACTGACTTCAGGGTTTTCAGTAGGGGTGTCCAACGTTGGTCCAAGGAGCCGGATCCATGCCAGGATTGAAGGTTCTCTAGGATTTGGGCAGGTGGTTCCATGAGGCAGGCACTGGATTTCATTTTTAGAGACCAGGTCTGATTTGTATCACCAGACTTTGACCCAGAGAAATAGAAACTCAGAAAAGGGAAGGTGGTGGCAGAGAAAGAAAAAAAAACGCTGTAGCGGTGAAGAGTAAACTGCAGAAGTGAGATAAAGAGCAAAGTATATTATAATGGGATGAAGTGGCATAAAGACTAGTAAATCTTTGTACTTGGCAACCCAGCATTTTGTAGTATCTGGATCATAAGAAAAACTAAGGCCCCAGCAACTACTTTTATTTTGTCTTTATGTATTCTTTATTTAAGCACTGTGTCCACATAACAAAAGTTTCCATGAAGTGAATTTAAGCAAACTTGTTTATTTACATAGTCGGTGGTTAACTACAAACTTGCATGAATAATAACTTTGTGGACCTGTGCGAGACAGGATTGTGGAAGGCACCTCAGCTCTTTGCCTGTTCAGAGGATAGGATTTCTGACGTCGGTCCTTTTGGGGTTTTGTGGCCCTAGGCCCTTCTGGATGTGAAAACGGGAAAGAAGCCCCTCTCAGTCCGAATGTATGACGTTACAACGAATTCCGTTGCAACGCATGCCTTTACCACGCATGCGTTACAATGGAATTCGTTTTCCACGCTTAACCTTTACCTCGAATATTTCTTTACCACGCATACATTTACACCGTTTTTTGTTGTAAATGTATGCATGGTGAGGGCATACTCTTGATAAAGGTTAAAACTCTCCACTTACATTCCCCCGCCTCACTCCTTATATTTACCCTTAACCCTTAATATATATATATGTATTTTTCTAAATGACCCCTTACCTTTTAACTCGCTTTCCTCCATCTTCTCTGGTTACTTCGGTCGTACGTCGTTAAGAGGAAGCGGAAGTTACTTTCTGTTTCCTCCCTAACGAAGTTGATTGCTTCAGCTTCGGTTTCGGCTTTTTCTTTGGCTCCTCAGGTTAGTTTTGTTTTTTGGGGGGGGAGACCCCCCCAGCCCCCCTTTTTATCCCAGACCTTTATTTTTTTTATGGGGGAGACCCCCCAAACCCCCCTTCGTTTTTCTTTTCATTTACCACACATGCCTTTACTACGTATTTTGTAGTAAAGGTATGCGTGGTAAACCCTTTCGTTGTAACCACGCATGCGTTGTAGTGCATGCGTGGTAAATGATTTCGTGGAAACGGCTTCGTTGTAGAGGCCGTTTCCCCTCAGTCCCTACATGTTATTTAAAGCGCATGTTGTGCACTACCATCTTCTAACAAAGTGTATATCACAGAATGAAAACTCAGAGCTTAACCAATTTCAATATTATATAAACTAATGATCTATCATCTGCAATTAGTGATTCCGCCTATGCTTCACGCCACTTATGGGCAGGCACGTCAGAAACCTGATTAAGCGCTCGAGAGCCCCGGCTCCCTCCATGTTTCTAATGCCACTGCAAAGTCATCAGTGTCTTGGTAATGATTCATCCTGACAGCTTCTGCGCCAATTTCAAACAATTATCCTCATCATCCTGTTTTGCCTGAATTGCCTTTAACAGCTGCAACTATGTTTTCAGAGCTGATCCTTTCTGACTTAGCCGAGATGTCCACATTCACACCACGTGGCTATAGGCACGGCTTAGGCAGTGCGGTGGGCAAGGTGAGAATACAGCAGACAACACTGAAAACAGGGCACCATTTGAAACAGGTTTGATATCGTGGCAGGGAAAGCCTTTGTATTTGGCTTAGCACAGCTTTGTTTCTGAAGTTGATTCAGAGAGATTGAAAGGTCCTGGTTTTCGAATCCAAGATTGAAATATGTTTGATCCCGGGACAAAAGGGTTTATGATCTCAGTAAAGAGTGAAGTAGGACATTACAATAATCAGAAAGGCTAGCAACTATTCACGCTACTTCGCATGTCCTTGATTTGGCACTGTGTCAGTGCTTAACTTGAGCCAGTGGTTCCTGGTGCACGGCACTTAATCGTCAACACTGGCGCATATAGCTAAAACTCGACCCAAAGGTATTGGAGCGCTTTTCATGACCACCAGTTAAGGGCACGTTCATTTTTGTAGACACTGGGAGATTAAGTGATTTGCCCTGAATCACAGGACTTGAGAGGCTCGAACCTCTCAAGTCTGTGGGTCTGGCCGTTACGCCACATCCTCTCCCCACTTGTAGGGTTTCCTAGTTAGTAGTAAGGTCTGATATAGGCGGCACGAATAGGAGCAATGGGCTGGTGCAAGCTGCCTCCTGACGAGAGCCCTGGCACTTATTTTTTCACAAATTAACCACTGGACAGTGTGATCCATTGAGCTTTCCCACTGCTCATACTGGCATTCAAGAGTATCATGAGAACACATATCGAACGTAGTGAAGGTCCGGTAGGTTTGCTTTGGGTGTGATACAGTGTGTCAGGCTCAAATCAGGAAACACCTTACATTAGGCTTGGACAAGATTCCAAGGATAGATCATAGAGTCTACATCACCACTCTACCAGAAGCCAGTTTGATCATGATCATCCACTCTTATGTCAAGCTAAACTGCATCAAATATTCGGCCCGCCATCCCTTCGATTGTAGACGCTGAAATAGTGACAAATGTTACATCAAAGCTGCCTAATATTTTTCTAGTTTGTTTTGGTGACTGCACTTAGTGTTCATGGTCCTCAGAATGATGATGCGCTATTTACACTGTGGTGTATGGCCTGAGCCAAAACAGAATTTGGACAGTGCAGGAATTGTTTTCCCGCTAAAGGAGTTGTGTGAAAAGCGCAACTTCACAAAATCGTGAAGTTCCCCCATCTAAAAAAGTTTTAATGGGAGAATTGTTCTACTAGAGTTGCATGAGAAATTTGCAAACACAAGGAGATGATGGATGGACCACTGAAACTTTTCAGTAACTCACCCCAGTCATAGATCTGGGTTAAATCCATCATTGTTCTTTAGCTCACTTCACCACCCCAGTTCAGACCCAGCCATATGTAAATCAGTCTTGGCCCTCTGCCTCATGGGTAGAGCCCAAGCCGAACTGCCAAGCCAGGTCCTCCCTGGACCGGAAACAAGCATCCTGTGACCAGTTTCGGGGTAACACCCCTCATCAGCCAGGCTAGATTGAATCCAGTGGCAAAGTGAGCAAGGGGCCCACGTCTGGGCCTACCCTGAAAACTTAGAGCATACAAACCAAACACAAGGAGAAGACGGACGGACCACTGAAACTTTTCAGACACTCACCCCCAGTCACAGATCTGGGTTGAATCCATCATCGTTCTTTAGCTCACTTTGCCACCCAATTCCAGACCCACCCATATGCAAATCAGTCTAGACCTTGTGCCTCATGGGTAGAGTCCAGCCCGAACTGCAAAGCCAGGTCTTCCCTGGACTGGAAACAAGCATCCTGGGACCGGTTTTGGGGTAACACCCCTCATCAGCCAGGCTAACTTGAATCCAGTGGCAAAGTGAGCAAGGGACTAACGCCTGGGCATACCCTTCAAACCTAAGGCGTACAAAGCAAACACAAGGAGATGACGGATGGAGCACTGAAAATGTGCCCCTTAAAAACACATGTTTAAACCAATTTTTACCCACAATGTTTTTATACTTAAAATTAAGTTAATATTTATATTAAAAAAAATCTGTCTAACTCACATTGCGCAACTTCGCAGACGATATAAGTCAAGTCAATAGATTTGTATGTCTCCATATATGGTGGCTTATCCAGGTACTTGAATAATATGAAAGGCACCCTCCACTAGGGAATCATAGAGCCCAAATGCCTATAGACAAAGGGTTGTGATGTCATCCACAAAGTTAGACAAACGTGGTGGCCACACGTAAGGGAAGTACCAGCTGCTTCTCATCCATATAGATGTGAAATAGGACACCTGCCTCAACTAACAGTGCAAGGGTTTTTTATGAACGGTAAAAAAAGCAAAGGCGTTAACAGTCGAGCCTTGAAACTTTATTCCACATCATATAAATACCACAGATTTTCTGTCCATCTCTCACAGCCTAATCAGTCAAGAAGACTTCAGACCGCCTAAGGGAGATCATAGACATCCATGTCACCAGATTTCATTGGTTCAGAAAGGTTGCGTTGTCTATAGTATTAAAGATGGCTGAGAGCTCCAGAGGCTCTAATACCGCTTCAGACGCCTTGCACATCCCCTAAAGTGGTCTCTCACCAACATTAAACAAGTCTGCACCTGTGCTTATGGGGGGCCTGAACCTCGATCCTGTGCTTACGTGGGGTCTGAACCTTGATAGTAGGTCCCAAGCAGGCTGTAGGACTCTAGGTGTTACATAAGTTGTTTTGTCACCACCATCTCCAAATCCTTAATAAGGATGAGAGTCGCAGCAATTTGGCTCCAGTTAGCTGGATCTTCTGCTCAGGGATGGCTTCTTAAGTAAATTGATGCCACAAAACTGTTTCAGGCAATCTGGAACTTGGCCCACCATTGTGGAACAGTTTACAATCCTCTGCAGATACAACTCTACTACCAAGAAAAGCCTTAAGAAAAAATGATAATTCCTGCTGACACAGACAGTGGTTGAAACACTAAAATGAGGTACTTTAAAATCTTATGAATGTGATTCATGCATATATGCCTACTACACTATATAGCCGCAGGTGAAATTTTGAAGGGCTTAGCTAGCTCCATATGAGCAGGAATGGGAAATTATTTGACCAAAAACAAAAATTAATGAAACCGTGCCCAGTATTTTTTTTTAGTACAACCACTGGGGACATTTTTAATTTAATGACTGCCAACATCTAAATCCCAATCGAACTAGTAAAAAGAGGATTTTGTGTCCCAACATAGAAAAGCACTTGAGCTCAGACCGCGCATTCCTCCCTGGAGTATACATTGTCCATAGTGTCTGTGTTGGCTGCCACAGCAAATCAGAACAGTCCCAACACAGGGATCTAGTCTGATTGGCTGAAAGGGCGGATGGTCTGAAAGTCAAAAAGGACAACAACCTGCACAAGAGCATTAACCAAAACACTTTGCTGCTTTGAAAGCATTGCACTTCCCTATGGTCTAGCTATGTTCCCCAGCGTGTTCTCCCATTTCTAGAGGAGCCGTCCCATCTCGCGTGCCAATCCCGACATACGCATCTCGTTCCTGCTCAAGGACATCCAGAGAATTTATAATTTTTTGGCAGTCTATTAGTTAGACATTCTTCGTCCATCTGTCGTTTTTCCCTCAGTGTATTTTATTTAATTACTTTCAAACTTTTTACTATTCAGTGGTTTGCAAGGCAAATTGATGCCCCTTTATGCAGGGACAAGCCTACCCAAAATGCATAAAACCTGGCAACTTTTGTACGGCAACAGCAGGAGGCTTGCGCTGTGCCTTCTACATTAACAACATAGCATTGTTCCTTTCCCTTCCTAAGAACAGAAGGACACACATTTGCAGACGTGACGAGATTCTGTATCTAAATACTTTGCTGCCACGTCATTCTGGCATCCACTAACCCATGAGTGAATGAATATGTGTCTTTAGCATTTGGGGAGTGTGTAATGCCATCTGCTGTACGTGGTTTCTGCGTTTTTTCCCTCCTTGCAGACATTCATGACTAAATAGCTCCAGACACCAGAGAATCTGGGTTGCAAATGTTACATGAACGAGGATATTTGGAATGCTTTGCCTTTCAATTATGTTTTTCAGTCATTTGGTACAGATTTGATAGACAGAATGACTTACGTCTGTTCTTCTGTGATATCTTTCCATAATAAAGTAAAAAATGGAACATTTGCCTTACACGCTTGTGGAATCTCTATTCTGAACTTTTAGGAAGGCCTGTTATAGGAAGAGGGCTTCTTGTCAAGAGAAGGCCAGTACAGCCCCCTCCCACAAAGAGAAATCATAAAATCAACATACAGCTACTTCGAAGACACGTCTTCAAATTAGTACTTGTGCGATCACCACGCCACATAAGGTAAGCACTGTGGCACGTTTTAGTGATCGTGTAAGCGATAGTGTTCAGTGCTTAAGAATGGTTAGTGGTATGGTTTAGGTCTAGGGTAGGATAGGCTTAGTTTAGGCAAAGGTTTAACATTAAGGTATGGTTTATGGTTAGGATTACAGTTATTTTATGGTCTAACGTTCAGTTTAAGGCGAGGACAAGACTTGGCTTAGCCACAGATATGGGACAGATTTAGAGCTAATTCAATGGCATGGTATAGGATTAGGTTGATTATTATGGTTAAGGATTATTGTTGGACGTTGGGGTTAGTTGTAGGGTAGGTTTCGAGACAGGCTTGAAACTTGAGGTTAAGACTCAGGCTTGGGGTTTAGGATTATGGTAAAGGTGTTAGGTTTATGGTGAGCTGTAGGGATAGAGTTTGGACTCTAAGATTTATGGTAGCGTAGCCTTAGTCTTAAATTTGGTTGTACATTTAGTATTAGAACTTGGATTAGAGTAAAGTCTATGATTACCTGACAGTGTATTGTTATGGTTGGGCATAGGGAATAGGCTAGGGTTGAGATAATATATAGGGTGGGCTTGGCCTTGTACTTAGTACGAGACTTCGTTTTACTCTCAGAGTAAGGTTTTTTGTTAGGCTTAGGATTGTGGTTATGGCTTAGTGATGGGTTTGGTGGTTAGATTTAGATTAAGACACAGGTTTGGGATTAAGGTAAAACTCTGAGTTAAGATCTAGGATTACAAAAAGAGTGTTACATTTATGGTTAGTTTAAGGGATAGGTTTTGGACTAGGATATGGGTTAGGTTGATGGTAGAGTGAATTTACCCTTAGGGTTGGAGTTGGCGTAGGGTTTAAGCTAGTGTACAAGTTAACAATAGGGTTGAGTATGAGGCTTAATGCTACTCTTAGGATACGATTTAGAGGCAGGGTTAGGTAACATTTTATGGATAGGGTAAGTACTCACCTCATGGGACATAGTGGTACTCTCAGTAATGGTATTGTCAGAAAACAATTTTGATGCGGTGGCGACTCTGTAGTGTCATCTCAAAGTAGTGACATACAACCAAATAACACCACCAATAATGTGGGGCAGACATCCCAGATGAACCCCACACCACCCTCTAAATAAACACTCATCAGAGTTTATTCCCATTTTCTCATTGCTCTCCATCTGGAACAACTTACACCAGAGTTCTGAGAACAGACTATGCTGGCAAAGATGTTTTTTTTACTTCAAGGAAAACCTGACCTAAAATGCAATAATGATTAATTTGAACAGGTTGAGGAGGTAATGAGGGATAATTCCAGTAATTCATCTCCATCACAGCATATCTGATCTGGCAAAGCAAAAGAAGGAATGCAAACCACACAAGCCCCTTTGGTTAATTGGGACGAAAAGCTCTTTTCAATCAAACGGGACGTACTTGCCAAGAAAGCACTTGGGAACCGTGCTGAACTTTCTCCTCCTGTCTCGGATGAGGCAGGCCTTCTTGTTCATCATCATGTGATACAGCTTCTCCCCTTTCTCCGCTATCATTACGTAGGCATCCCGTTCCATGCCCAGCTTCAGACCTGCAATACAAATGAGGCTGCATTCAGACACATACAATGCTGGCACACACAGAGGGAAGGGGATGGAAGTGGTTCAGAAATTCAAACTGAAAAGGACACTTTCTTCTTCCTCGGTATAGCCCCAGGCAACGGAGACCTGCAGCAGTCTCATTTACCACGATCTCGCGACTATCCGAAACAATAACACAGATATCAAGGTTATAGACCGAAACATGCTTAATGCTTAATTTGTGAAGATGGTTGCAAGAGGTGGGCACTGGCACTCAATTCTGGGGATCAGGACTTGTTTTTCACCAAACTTTTAGTTAGAGCAAGAGTAAGAAAGCCAGAAGAGGGAGGAGGAGAAAGAGAGAAAAACTGTGAAGAAAGAAATAGAAAAGAACCTTCAAAGATAAAACAGAGAATCTGAAGAGTAGAGCAGTAAATTGTAAATTGATTGATACTTGTATAGCGCACTACTCACCCGCAAGGGTCTCAAGGCGCTTGTACGAATACCGCTGTGGAACCCATCCTGGCTTTCCCTGTGAGGCGTCCACTCCTGGGCACCCCCAAGGTGGAGGCCAGGCATCCTTAGCGTTGTTTGGGCCGTTGTGGAAATTAAGCAAGCTATTGCCCAGAGTTGCAGAGTGGGACTCCATGATTGGAATAGGCACCGAGGCGAGAATGATCAGGTCCGTGGAATTTTTGAGCCCAAGAACCGCCGAGGCGGGGAATTGAACCCTGGTCCCAGGCTAGACCTCTGCATCAGGGTCTGCCGCTCTAACCATTGAGCCA
Source organism: Lissotriton vulgaris (assembly GCF_964263255.1). Classification (NCBI taxonomy): domain Eukaryota; kingdom Metazoa; phylum Chordata; class Amphibia; order Caudata; family Salamandridae; genus Lissotriton; species Lissotriton vulgaris. The sequence goes on from NC_141695.1 coordinate 1,641,512,517, forward strand.
CACTTCTCCAGTAGTGGAAGAAAGAGACTTGGCAGCATTGGTATTCGTCAATCCGGTCATTCAGCATTGTTGGTACCAGGCCCCTGGAAAAAACTTTCTGCGCCTGCCCCTATTTTTATTTTATTTGTATTATCAGAATTTTTTTTTTTTTAAATAAATTAAACCGCGGGTGCAGGGCTGTATATACACAGCTTAAGTGTGCCCTGATGTGTGTCACCAGTGCACAGACTTCCCTGAAACGAATCCTCCATCAGCCAGGGCCTTTACATCAAGACATAAAGCAGTAAATAGTAATTATGCTTCATTAGTAGGAAACTCGGTCACTGAGAAAGTATTTGTCCTGTCCTTAACAATCATCACTGCTGCAGAATGCGATAGACTGGTTCATGAATTGGTTAACAGACTAAACCGACAATCATCATCTATCGCCGTTTTGGACTTGTTTTCAAGATGAGATATATATGTTGTGCCTGCTTCCATTTAGTATATATTATAAACAAATTGTACCGCGGGAAATTTACATTCACTTTTTAAATCTAAAGCTTAAAATGACGAATCAACCACACGGGGAAACTTGAAAGGAAAGATCAATGGTGCATTTATGCCCTCAATGCTATCTTTCATTAGCTGATTGGAGGGGGTGGGGGAGACACAAAAAGACGATAGGGGAGACAGTTTGTGTGCATGAGTGAACCTGCGACTGACAGGGTCATTGAGAGTGAATGGGTGAGTGTTTAAGCGAGTGTGTAAGATGCTGAGCGAGCCAATGAGCGCTATGCAGCCAGCAACCCCAGGTGCCTCTAGGCGCTGCAATTATGAAACTCAATACACCAACTGTGAAACTCTTTTCAAACAAAAGGAACTCTGTCACCCAACAAGTGTGGGCACCAAGAGTCGACCAGTGAGCCCTCCTCATCCCCTTCTGCATCCTATTCTTTATGAGGAAGTCTGTTTCCTTCCTCTGTACTGGTGCCTCTTTGAAAGGTCCCTAAATCTTTGAAACAGTAGTTTGTCTCCTATACCTCCGGAGGCCACACATCACAGTGGCGGCTGCTGCAATACTAAAGTGGAGGGGGGGGGGGGGGGCAGGGGATTAGGGGAGATAATATTTTTTTATAAACTTATCCTCTCTGGCTCTCCGCTCAGCATGCACTGAGGCACAGGCTCCCCACCCAATCCCGGCGCTGCTCTCATGCTATACATAGAACGAGGGCAGCGCCAGGATTGGTCTGAGCGGCGTGGTTTACCGCTCAGACAGTGCCTAGGAGTCTGTGATGTTTCATCAACCGGTTGTGCAACAACAGTTAGGTTGGAGAGATGCGCATGTCTGTTTGGCCAGCCTAAGGCGGTTGGCCAAACAGACATGCGCATTTACAGTGCGCCTATTACTTCTCCCTGCTATGCTCGGCCCGCCCGCCCTCACTGCTGACTGGGCCACTCCAGCAGATGCAGTGTGCTCTCTCATTTGCAATCTCTGCATTGGCTCCCGGCGGAGGCTCAAATAAAATTTAACATTTTATCTATTGCCCACAAAGCCCTCCATGGTCTGGGACGCACTTATTTGCAGAAGAGGTTTGCCTTCTATACTCCGGTGAGACAGCTGCGTTCCTCCTCCCAACTTTTGGCGCAGACCCCTCGGTTTAATCGCCAGAGTTCTTTTGCCTGGATAGCTGCATTGGCATGGAATGCATTGCCATTGGCCTTACGGGGCGTCAAAGATCCTATGATCTTTAGGAAAGAGTTGAAAACCTTTATTTCCTAGCTCTGTCCTCTGACTCTGATTCTGACCCTTTTCAGGCTCGCGCCGGGACACTCCTTGGAGTATCTGCGCGCGTTATAAGTTTATATAAGATAACATAGCATTGGCTCAGTCAGTCAGCGGTCAATTTATACTTTGCTTGACCGCTGACCGACTGACGAGTGGGGTGAAGCGTCTCTGCCTTACGGAGGACCTGCACCCGACATCAGTAGCTGCCCATTAAAAGGTCAGGCGTCCTGCCCGACAACCATACCATGCAAAGCATCACACAGAATCACCAATCAACCACCTCTGGGAGGGAGAAGGGAACACAAGTACCAGTAAGAGGAAGGGAGAATCAGAGTAATGATAATACCGATACTGCCATTACTGCTATCAAAAAATAAGACCAGCCTCAGATCAGATTCAAGAGTGCCCAGTATGAAATCTACAATCTTAATTCCTACGTACGTGATGTTCAAGAACGACTCAGACTTTCCGAGAGGCAGCTACCTGCTCACCTGCACATTTCTCCTACAGCAGGGGGCACTATAACATAACCAGGGCCACTGGAATTATGCGATTTTGTGGCCACAGCTTTTTCGTATATATCGATGCATTTGCCGCATTACTCACTTAATCAATCATCTGCTGCTTAATCTGCATATTTCGACAACAAAATCTGCTTCCATCTCAAACAGATCAAAAGGTACTAACAATGTGGCAACATATTTCTGAGCAGCAGAAGGCCATTCGCAATGGTTAATTGGTCAAATTTCATTTGCATATTTCTGTATTTGGTACTTAAACTGATAGCATTAGCAACATAATTACCATGAGTAAAAAATGACAAAGTAAAGAATACTATTAAAAAAAGTGCCACATTATGCCGCATAATTCCGCTCTTTTTTTGCAGCATAATTTAGTCAACCCTGCTGCCTAATTTGGTGCTGCCCTGCTGCATAATTCCAGTGGCCCAGCCGATAACATGATTTAACATTTTACCTAGCCTTGGAATGCTCCATGCATCCATAAATAACTGAAGCCATTACTGAACGCGAATTATGTGGCAAAGACATGATAAACATGCCAATCCATTCATGATTTAAAAATTTCCAAACATGTCTATTCTAGTTATTAAGGACAAAAATGCAGGCATCTGAATCTTTACTTTTCAGGCACATAGAAATGTAATTGAGTTTGAAAATGCAATATAGTTCCAAGGATGGTGTTTTGGGCACAATAGCTAACCCCAATTAGTGTGAAGAAGCATTTACAATTTTTGAGATAAGCGATGAAAAACCAAGTGGAAGGCAGGTAGCCCAGTCTTCTAGTATAAGCCTCCCATGACAGGCATGGTCCTCCACTCAAAATATAGTTCAGTCCTCTTGTATGTATGTATTGATATTTATATAGTGCAATGAAGCAAATGCGTTGTACACTATATGGGCAGTTGATGAACAATCTACAGGATCATGTACATCAAGCGGGAATTATACTGAACTTGGATATAGTGTGTGTAAGAAATGTGGTTATTAGTTCCAAAGGTAAGAGTACTTCATAAGTAATAATGCCACAATTGTCTCATTACTGGGAACCAGTTGTAGCACTTGACTCTCTCAGGGTAGCAAAGCAGAGCAGTCCAAGGCCTACTGAGGGGCGGTGGTGTGTGCTAGAAATCCAAATTCACTGGCACACAACAACACTCAACAAATTATTGTACATTCAGTGTTTTTTTTTTAAAGGAAAAGTGCTTTATTACACAAATGCTACTAAATACTGTACATTAAATAACAAATATACCCGTCAGGTAGATGGAAATGCCTTTGTAAATACACTTGTATCACATTTCACCCCAGTGGGTCCTGAATCCCATATTCAGCCCAAGCCTATACCAGATGTAACATCACATTTTAAGGTGAGTCATTAGAAATAAATAAGCCAGTCCTCCTGACGTTGTCAGGGTGTCACCATAGTAATAAAACAGCCTCATTATAATTTACTAGTGTACCACTATTAAAACCAATGGGGACAATAATAATACTCAAATGTAATTTAAGTCAAAGCCTTGCAGTGTTCATCAGCAATATTGTCAATAAAATATTTGTAGTCAAAAACAAACATAACCATGCGTCAGAGTCATTCTTTACACTCAACAGGCCACAGAATGCATCCCCACGATCAACCACAAGGGGTCCCGGCACTGCTGAACTCATGCACAAAAGCTCCAGAAGTGCTTAAAATTATAGAAAACTCTCCTGGGCTCATCCATTGAAGCCCCCCAGGATATTTAGGATCATTTTTTACATTCCTGGGGAGTAGCTGCACCTCATGCAGCCCGCCACACACACTTAGAATGTCGTTGGTGGTGCCTCTGCCATCATGAAGCCACCACAAGCAGAAGAAAGCAGGCAAATGAGTCGGCCTGATGCTATGAATATTTTATGTGTGGATGAGTGTTTACTTCTGAATGCAGCTTTGCAATGTTATTTGGGTGCATGGACCGACTCGGGGCACCCTGGTGCAATTTCTAGAAACTGGGGACCACGAGGGGGACGCCAAGGCCCCGATCACAGCCAGCTCCCTGCACGCAGTTCCTGCGCTGCATGGGAGCCAGCATTCTCCTTCCTGTGTTCCCATTGGGCGGAGGCAGCCCTTTTATCGTCTAGTTTATCCTAGTTTGGGGGTCGACTAGAGTACTTAGTCCATCACTGCAGGGCATCCAACTGGGCATCCTTTTGCCATTGTAGCTCTCAGGTCCAGGCACTTTTCAACTGCCTCTCCTTTGTGGGGGGAGGGGGGGTTGGAGAGTTCTACACGCCAGACATCCATAGCCAATCATAGGATGCCCCATCTTCCCTTCACCCCAGCTCCAGTCCTCTTGTACTGCATTTTGGGACAATCCATAATTTCTCTGTTAAGAGCCTCTGAGGGCTTTAGCTCCGCCCCAGCTGACAGCTGCCTGATCCCTTCTCACCAAAACTGCAAAGGTGAGGCCCGCCTGTGTTGGCTCCCTCTTTTACTCCAGTGGGCCTGGGCTGTCCCAGCCCAGGTGAAGCATGACAATCTAATTATCTGATGTAGATTTCCTTCTCAACTCCTTCCTTTCCCAGAAACTGAGTCAATCTTTGCTGATTGCTTCTTTTGTGTGAGGAGGGCTTTGATCTCTCTGCTTGGGAGCAGACTAATCAATTTGACCCAGTAGGGCTGATAATGAACTGAACAAGTAAAAAATGTAAATTCAACAAGTCTCGTAAGGTGTAGAGTAGATTAATGGGGACTGCAGATTCAAATTTGTGGTGCATGTGTTTCCATTTATTGATTCTTCACTCGACCCCATAGGCCTAATTGGAGAGAAACTGCACTTTAGGCATATTTTGCCTATAATGTGCCTATAATGTATACATTACATATTTTCTGGAAAGCACTAAAGACCTACACTATGAACGTCCACTCATTTTATAAAGTCTATCCTAGGTTAGTACCTTCCCTTCTGCGATAGGCTACCTCTGCACAGATACCGGGCTGCACAATGGTGGTCTTGCACATGCAGCAAGCACACGCATGTGCTCATGTGCTCACATTTACCCAGCCCAGTTCATCTTACCCAATCTTTGCAGAAGAGGCTTTATCTTAAAAAGCAGACACTGGCGGTTAGCACACTCAGTCCAATTACTGCAAATTTACTGTAAGTGAGACTCAGGCAGTGAGAAAAACTCATAGTGAAAGTTCAAACGCCAGGTAGCCACTGGTGAAAAATCCTGGAGAACTAAATAGCCAGGGCTATATAAAACTTTTCAAATAAATAAATAATAAATAAATGGTGGAACCCAAATGCTATAGTGTGCATCTGCAGAAGCCTTCTTAGAAATTATTTTCCACACACACAAGATGGTAATGTGAGAATGTGTCCACAATTCTATCCAATTATGGGCCATGACTATTGACTCTAAATGATAACTTTCAACTTTGCATCTAAAGTGAGGCCGCCAAAATTACTCTTAAACCTAAGAAGTCCCTCTGCTGCAATGGCTTGGACCTGAAGAATTCAGATTTCTTCAATGGGTGGATTCCATTATCCAAGGGATCCAAATCTGATCTCAAGGTAGTGAAAACAGAATTTTCCCCCTGACAATGCCACATTGATACCTGATAGCTGGTACAACTATCACAGTCTTGTTACTTGCTGGATTAAATCGCTTGTAAGCAGTGCATTACTTGGCGCACATTTTTTTTTTAAGTGTCAATTTATTTAGTCAAGTGTTCAGTCTTTTAAAACCATTGCACCAAAACAACATATTTTACATACATAAAACATCCTAGTAAAATTCATTGATAGAAAGAATAAAACCATGGATCTTTGTTGGACGTTTAGTGAAAACGAGTTCAATACTGTTGTCCATAAAGTGCTTTAACCTTAAAATAATATACTCCAAACAAGGTTCTTGAGCTATATTATTATACTTAACTAAAAAAAGGGGGGGGGGGACCACTAAAAAGAAAAAGTGAAAAAGGAAAAGCCTATGAGTGCCACAATGTCACAAAAAACCAACACATAAGTAATTACTCAAATACGTTTTAATAAAGTGAAATGAAACCACAAGGGCGCTCAAACAATTACACTCACAATTAATACATAAAAACAAACATGTATGAAATAAAAAAAAAATGGCAGAGACTAATAGACAAATCACAATAAACACTATACAGTCGGAGAATAATGTGATCTCTGATTTATGCCATGTACAATGCGTCGACGGCGTTTTAACCCAAAATTCCTTTGAGGGTCATCATCAGTACAAATTAACTTGAGGAGCGAAAGCGACCACTTGATAAATTATCTTAACGGTCTTTCTAGACATGGAATGAATCTTCACCTATTGTGCCAGATAGCTTCCAACAGGGAGACCTGGCGAATTCCCGAAGTGCCGCAATAGGCGTACCTCCAATTTTGATTTGATAAGAAATTTCAATGGCTCAGTAACTATGGCACACGGTCATCAAATGGTATTATGAACACATCCAAAAATGCAGAAAATGTCATAAGTTCAAAGGTGTGTGTTCCGCGATCTCGTGTTCTGCAAAAGACGTCGGCCTTTTTAACCTTAAAATAGTCATCATTGTAAATTTTGAGATATATATATATATATATATATATATATATATATATATATATATATATATATATATGCAAAGCAAAGCACAACTGCAATTCTGGAGCCCCAGAAACAGAAGGCGACACGAATCCCAAAATCTAGGCAAGTTCTTCTTTATTTGGCAAAAAGCAGCAAACGATACCGACGCGTTTCGGGCGGTTGCCCTTGTTCACAGTCACAGTCATATATATATATTACTGTGGATCTTTTTTAACCTTGGCCAAGATTTATTGTAGCTTAAGAAATAGTGATAATAAGATAAAAAGGTGCTAAAACATAGTCTTGCCTGACACCTCTGTCAAAGCTAAAGGAGTGTATGCACTTCCCCTTTGCCAAACCTCTCAGAGACACCAAGTTTATTATGTAAGCAGCTAAGATGGCAACTATTTCCTTTTAGAGCCCTAATGAGGCCAAAATCACCAACAGTTTGAACCTGTCCAGTCAATGAAATGCAGAGGTTCGGTCCATAATTGAGAGATAAAGAGGGGCTTTCCTACAGGGGACACATCTGGAGGACACCAAGAATTGTTTCAAACACTGATCGAAAGTTCCAATTCCTTCATGGTAGCTAAATTGAATATTAGACAGGAAGCCTGAGTCAGTGGCCCACCCCTGCACTCTATGCAGAAACATTCTCCTTAAGTGCTTTATGCTGGAATCCAAAGGAAGATGGGACGATAACATAAAATCTTGTCTATCTCCTTCCAAAATATCAAGAAATAGAGGAAGACCATCACTTAGGAAAAGTGAATGACCCAAAAATGAGATAAAAGACCGTATTAGGCAATAGTGGGGTGGCATTGCTTTTCGTTTACATAAAAATGTCTAGGGATACTCAACGTAAACCGTAGCTCTTATTGCTAGTAGTAGCTTGTACGGCTTTCTTATAATCATCATGACTAAAACACAAATTGTAGCTTACCATGTTGATTATGAGAAGGATGTCATTGATTAGCCTACAAATTGATCACTAAATTATACAAGCAACTGAATCAAAACCTCCAAGGCCTAAATGGCAATTGGTACTGCAAAGAATCTTATATTCAACTTAACTCTGGCGCTCAACGCTGGCAAACCAAAAAGCTCTGTGGCATAGTTGACTATTTCTACTTGACCCCTTGTGGATCAAAGTTGCTGAGTCTGCATTAGCCCAGTGACTACTCCAGCCATTATTACTAACATCCTTCTGTCTGGAGACAAAGCTAGTTACATCGGTAGGAATTAAACCAGACTCATGGGTTTGTGATTTCTGTCAAGCCGTGATCAATTAAAAGAAGAGTACAGGTTTCCACACATTGCAAGACACCAAAGTGTGATGGTATGCCCCTTCTACATAGGTGAAACAAGTAGGCATATCCAGCCATCGACATCCAAAATAATTTATCAAATTGTGGGAGATTAAATCCATCGAGAATCTCCTTTAATGATCAACTCTGAAATGAACAGACCTGTAATGTATTGTTAAGGGACTGATAGGAGTGGCTATAAAATTATCCCAGTGGAAAGTAAAGTACTGAAAATGTTCTTGACAGGGCATTGTATTTCATAAAAATCAAGGTGCATGTTAATAATTTGGTTTGTCGCCAATATTTGGAAATTATATGATTGAGATCTCTCTTGCAATCACATTATAAATAAATCACAGCTAATAAACTTTAATATATGTTGGTGCTGCTAAGATAAATCAGTTCACACCTCATTACTTATTAATTGGCGTACAGAGACATGCCTGCATGATCATTTCAATATATTGATAGCACAAAGTTAAAAATAAGGAGGAATACGGCCGAGAAGCTGGAATTTTTTTTTTTACAGAGCAACTAAATAATGTGTACTGCACAGCCATACAATAATAGTTTTCCAAGTTGCAGCACATACCTGGTTCTCCTGTCTCAATTCTTGATGAATTCGGATACATTTATTTCATTTACATATGAATACACAACGTCTTTATGCGGTTATATTAATGGGTTCATAGAAGTTAACTTAGAAAGTTACTGATTTTGCTTTGTTTGACATTTATTGATCTAGACCACAAATGACTTCTACAAATTTGCTGGCAATTTCAACCTACACTGAAAAATAAACAAGCGTGCTGCTGCGTTTGTGGTTTCAAACAAAAGCAAACTGGGGTAAGTACTGAAGCAACATTTACTTTCTTTGCCAGTATGTTTCATAAGCAATTGCGAAAATAAAGATGTCATAATTCCTACAAAAAGGAAATGAGAACTCGGGAGGCGAAAGAAAAACACACAAAAGAGCAGGGAAATACTTAAAACACTCATGGGAAACAGTCTGCCACTGAAAATAAAATTCAAACAATAGTGTGTTAAAGCATATTTCTTGTGAAGGATTTGAAATGTTGACATTTTTGTGGCATTATCGGCGAGTCCTTAAATATAACCAGGGGAACTAAAGCACATCTATTCTCTCCCACCAAAGAACATTTCCAGAATTCTAACATTGTGCATTTTTATAAAATATTGTTGTAGTCTCCGTGGTCACCAAGGACTGAAACGTTCTAGACCGTCACTAAGTCAAAAGTTGCTCTGCAGTTTATTTTCTCTACTTGGAGGTTGGTATTTCAATTATTTCTCTTGGTTTCAGCAGGAGCACACAAACTGTGTGTCACAGTAAGGAGCCCAGAAGGGGAGAATAGAGGCTGGGTTTATAAAAAAAAAAGAAAAAAAAACACTAATTCAATTGCCACAGGGTTTCCTAGGAGTGTAAAGAGTTTTAAACCTAACAGGTAACAAGCATTTACAATGCAACGGTTTCGCCTTTAGAAAAGTTAGAGCTATTGGCAATGTAAATGACAATGCCATTTATGTATCTGTTTTCAAAACCAACACCTAAATACAAATATTGTCATTTACAATGCCAATAGCTCAAACTTTTCCAAAGGCGAAACCGTTGCATTGTAAATGCTTGTTTATCCTTACATTTAGGGCATTTGTCCTCATTGATCCCTGCCCACCTTGCGGTAAATGACCTAATGGGAAGGGTACCTACCCTGAATTGAAAATAGAGCTTGCGATCTAATGGTTTCTCGATTGCGTCCCAATATGGTTCCAGTGCTGGGAAGGCCTTAAATTCAAGAAAGCGCTCTGTAAGGTGGGTTGAGGCTCTCGTTGCACATTTCTCTGAGATGATCATCTCCCAATATATCCTCTTCATTTCTACCTTAGAAGGGAAAACAGCATTTGTTGGGTCATCCCACAGGCCAGTCAACCTCATTCTCCCTAAAAGAGATTTAATTGCTTTCAGCCAGCTAATTTTGTGAAAGCGATCTTTCTCTATAATTTCCTTGAGTCCCCTAGCATAATGATACAATTCCTCGGTTGTCCATATTCTGCGCCAGTATAATACTGGGCGCAGCATGGCCAAATCTTGCACTGATATTTTACCAAGATCCCAAAACAGAGGAACTAGAGGGGTACTTTGGGGAACATGAGTAGCTTTCCCTCAAAAATTCATTTTCCAATAATGTTAGCTCTTTAATAATTTAATAATTTTAATAATTGAGAACCCCCACAGCTCGGTACCATAGAGGACGGAGCCTAAAACTTTCATCCCATAGATCTCCAATAATGGTCTAATAAAGGAAGACTTAAGTCTTTTAAGAAGAATGCCCGCTTGTTGTTTGTGCCTTAGTACAGTCATGTCTAGCTGGGTATTCCAGCAAATGTTATCTTATTTTACGTGGTTTATTGCATGATTTGCATAATATTTCAGGGCTCGGCTCGGCTCGTGCACGGGATCTAAGAGCCGAGCCAGACCCTTGGTTCAGCTCTGGTCGAGCTCTTCCTTTCATTTGTTAACTCGCCCACATTTACTTATACATCCCCAATGCCCACTCTAAACACACATTCCATCTCCAAAAAGCTCCAGGGCCAGGCGTCCCACACAGAATGCTCCCGACCACCACCTGCAACCACCCACAGCATGGCTCCAAACAAACACGGTATCCCCCATAACCCCCCACTGAATCCACCATCCGCCCATAAAACGCCCGCGACCACACCGTCCCCAGCGGTTCACTGCACCAATCAGTTTCTTCAAGTATCCGAACGATGCACCTGCTATGCTACCTTTCTGCCGCTAAATAACGTGACAGAAACCGCCGCCATGTTATTCATCTGTAGCGTTCCAGCTGACCCCGCTTCAAAAATCAGGCATGCGAATAAACACAACTAGAAAGGGAAACATCGGCACAACGTCCAGCCTGCCTCTAGCGGAGCGGAGAGGCCCAAGTGCATTTGCCTCCGAATGTGGCAGACATGTCCAGCACCTTAAAGCCCTGCTGCATGTTTCCAAGCGTTCGCGTGCGCCTGCGGTGCTCAAAAAACACTAGTGTGAACACGATGCAGAGGCGGATGCAGAGGCGGATGCAGAGCCTTGCGCGAGGATACGGAATAATATTTCCGGATGATGAGGGTGGGGCCAGGGGGGTGCTGCAGCTCCCGGTGTCGAACAACACCTGCCAATCCCCTCTGGGACCCACAGACACATCCATGTGTCTGTCGAGCAGGTGCAAGGGGCCCAGAAACGTAGGGGAGGAATATTTCCTGGAAGGGGCGGTCCCAAGGAACGGTGAGAGCACCCCCCAAGGGACCCCACCGTGATCAGGATAAATCACAGATCTCGGTCCACAGAGGCTCTGGCCAGGTGCGAATACCGCACCCATTCCTGTAATTTTCTATGCATTGTGGGACTTGTAGTCCGGCATTCACACGGGGAAAATGCCAGAGTGCAAAGTGCCTTGCCACGCCGAAGAGAAGCAGTCGCGCCTGTAAAGGAACACCATCAGAGCTCTGCACAGAGAATGTCAATCGTAGAATCAAGAGAATGTACATTTTTTTTCTTATAACAGCGATATTTTCAAGAGTAGTATTGACCGCTCCGCGGAGCGTGATAATGCATACACATAGGCAACAAAGCATGCTTTCCATATAGTTCCCACACTGAGAGAGCTTCGAAGGCACTTGCCCCGATAAAGGGTGGCGGATTATTTATGATAGGATATAAAATAATAGCATTGATTTATTACATGTAATTAGAGCTGTCGCCGTGGTTCACATTCCGCAGGGGTGTTTTTCTTTGGGATGGGGAGGGGGACCAGTGAGGGCGCTCTAAGGGGGCGGGAAGAACATGCTACCCTGTTATTGAACGCGTGACGTCAGCTGCAGCCAGGAATGAAGGGTTTGGGTGATGGGGTTTGGTACCCAAGGTCAAGGATATGTGAAGTAATAGTCTGTGGTAATGTGTGTGCAGTAGAATTGGTAAAAGAGGGTGCTCTGCTGGGGCTCGGAGGGACCCGAGACTTGCACTGAACGCCGGTGTGTGGTTAGGGTACTCAGTTTAGGTGAGAGGATACAACGAAAGTGTGAGGGTGGTCAGAATGCAGCTGTGAGTAGGGTTTAGTGCGCTCCCACTACGGTTCTTGGTGATGGCTGTAAGGGCCACATAGGGACCTCGGAGCGGACACTATGGTTCTAGGATGCTCGGGTGTGATTGGGGTGTGGGAGCCGCGGACCCTAGTCCGGGTGCTCTGACATTGAACCTCGCGGCTCTCAAAGGTTTCTTGGCGCTGTGGGCTCGCAGGCATGGATCCTACGGGCTGGCTCGAGGGGTGCTGTCTCCGGATTGTCACTGGGTGTTATCCGGAGGTGCAGCGAATGCTACCGGTGCTAGACTTAATCAGGCCTGGGTGCAAGGTACAGACGCGTGACTGCTAGGGGGGTCTGGGCGTTGCTCGTAGGGACCTGCCCCACATGTGATGTTACACAGTCACTCTACGGCGCCCGCACTGCTCAGCCCGCGTTCAATGCTGATCCGCAATGCTAGTGCTATGCCACCGACGGCATGGGCGAGCTGGGCCCAGGCCCAGGGCGCCAGTCTTCAGGGAGGCGCAGGAAGCGGTCTGAGAAGTCCCTCTCACTGGACTCAGGATTCAGACGAATCTGCTTTTAATAAGTTTTACTTGCCGCAGGTGCCGTTTTACACCCGATTATCCCACTTAATTCCCTCTCAACTCTTTTTCACGCCCCCTGCAGACACCCCCAACTCCGGCCATTCACGCCACCAAGAACGTGGCACAAGTGTGATCGAGCCATGCTGTGAATGAATCGGAATGTATGGCGCTACATCTCTTCCCCGCCAGGGCACTGTCCGTGCAAGGGCCAAGACTAAGTTTCGGAGCCCTGACCCTAAGTAGCAACAACTGCAAATACTCGGGTCTTGGGCGCCAGCCCTAAAGAAGTGTAGGTGCACACACCTGCTGTTCCCGTGGGGAAGCACCCACTATACCTCTTCATCACAGCGGCGACTGCAGCACCACAAATAACACCACCTGCTGCAGGAGCACCAGGACGGATCAGCACCACCAGTATCCACCTGCAGTCGACTGCAGGAAACCCGCGCTTGCAGCACCAAGCCACAGACCAACCACGCGCACCCGAATGCTGTTGCACTGACCGCCACCTGATACAATATCATCACCAGCCCTTACTGCAATAACCCCAGCAGCACCTGACGACAAACCGCCAGATCCCGCTCTGTCCTTCTGATCGACCCCCCAGCGCCTGCTGAATAACCCGATCACCTGCTCTGTCCCTTCTGATCAACAACTTCAGTGCTTGCCACACCACATATTTAACTCATAACTAGTTGGCCAAAACCCCAGACCCGCTGAAGCAGCCGGGGCACACCTGTCACGCGCCACAGCGGCCACGCTCCGTCACAGAAGGGTGGCACTGGAATGGTGAGGGGACAAGACAGGCAAGTGTGTGGGGGGCGCGGACAGAGGCAACAATCCACGCACATACCTCTGCTAGAGCAGTGGTGGCGTACGGTGTGAAGAGCCCGTCGTCTCTCGGGAGCAGCCTTCAGATGTCAGGGGACGGGGGCTCTGCTCTGCCACTGGAACCGCTCTAACAAAGAGCGCCACACGGAGAGCGGGACCGGGCCGTCAATGGCTCGCGCTGTTTGTTTCTTTTTCCCCGGCGGCAGCGAGCAGCCAATCGGTGCGCGGCGGCAGGCGGGACTTCCCTCCAAATGCGGAAGTCCCGCCCCGCGTCAGGCACCGTAGTGCCTGGCTTCCTGTTTTGCTGCGCTCGGGCCGCAGCGGTGATTCTCGGGCATTTAAGAGGGGTGGACACCCTCGAGACCAAAAGTAAACAGTGAAGCGAGGTGGGCACTCGCAAAGGGCGCCATAATCGGGGTGGCACCCGTCAATTAAGAATAAAGTGCAACGAAGCACTGGGGGTACCAAATTACTGCAAACCCCGGAATCCAATCACCACACGGCAACAGTGGTGACGCTGCGCCGCACGGGCCAATCCCGTCGCGGCGTTTGGTGAGGGGGCTCGGCTCTCCCGTCCAATCGGAGAGCAGCGGGCTCGTTTTCGGTCGCGTTGGTACCGGCAAGGTACGGGGCCCTTCGTCGGGGGTTTACTGATCCCGGGTTGCGGTGGTGAAGCTGCACAAAGGTTATTTTAGTGCGCTCTGCTCGGGGAAGGCTCACAAACCTTCAGTCTGCACCAAACACGTGTCGATGGATTCGGGGGCGTTCCCGGCGTCGCGTGACGTCAGCAAAAGCCAAAGAATCTCGGGAACGCCCCCGTGTCTGGTCCGGCAATGACGGACGCCTCTCTGTTCCAATGGCTAGCCTCCATTTATGGAGCTAGCCAATGAAGCAGAGAGGCGGGTTAAAGTCACCCATACTAGAAACTACAGATTTCGCTGGAGGAGGAGCCTAACGGCTCCGCCCCCCAGCGAAACCTAAAAAGGTAAGGTGAACTTCCCCTGAACTGATTTGAGAAAATCTTGGTCAGCTTTTTTGGTCTCAGCTAGAGACAGTTATATAGGCAGACCGATTGTTTTCAAAAACTATATTTGTGGGAGCTTTGATTAAGGCCTTTACTCATAAGTTTACCTAATTTTTTACTTGCCCTTTCCTTCAGGTTCCTAATCGAAGTCAATCAATTACCACGAACACATCATCTTGGTCTATCCTAAAATGAGTATCTATCTTTTATGTTTCCATATTGTTTAAACTTGCTCATTAGGTGCAGCTACCCCAGTCAAAGTCTTGGTCAAGCCTGGTAACAGGAACATTCAATTAACTTGGAGTTGCCTCTCCATACTTCTGCTAAAAGAATCCATTGGCAGATTGAACTGGTCACCAGTATAACGTAGTGGACGACAAGTAAAAAACAGTCTAATTTGTATAACCATATGGCAGTAAGTGAAGCTGTTGTGTATGAGCCCTGGATGAACTGAGAAACCTTATTAGGAAGCTTAAAGTCCTGGTATCAAATCATTTATTGCTTAAGAAATGGAAACAAGAAATTGCGGCTTACAACATAAGAGGTTAAAAATAATTGAAATATATCGAAGATGTCAATGCTCTCTACATCTCAAAAAACAACTGACTAAATCAAAAGATATATTTGTGTCTTTAAAACTAACATTTATTATATTGCTTCATCTAGAGAAGGAAAATACATTTTGTTTTCACTGACAGTGCAACTCCACACAGATAATTAGACAGCTATTTAAATATCCAAATAAAAATGGAGTCTACAGGTTTATCTAAAATACACTTCTATATTCAAATGTATGGCCTCTTGATGAGATGTATACCGAATTAAAAAAAACTAGGAGCTTATCTGGTCTTGCATAAAAAACAAGAGGTCACCCTATATGTTTATGTTCATGCTTAAAAATCTTGAATAAATACTCAATATCTTTTTTTTCTTAACATTTGATACTTGCAGGATTAATAGTTCGGTTCAACTGTCTGTGGGGTAAAACTAATGTTATTTATAACAGGATTGTGGAATTCTTTAATCTAGCCCAAAAGGCATCATAAGGTGCTTATAGAATGTTAACAATTGGTAAACACTGATGTTGTTCAAACTATCTATGGATTTGATCTTATCGTGGAAATGAAAATGTTATAAAATCATTTACTGATATATTTAAACTATTTTAGTTTCATTCGGGTTGCCATGACATATTGCAGTATATATTTGTATTATATGTAATGATTTCAAACTGAATGAGTGACAAAATATGGAACATACCATCTCTTATAAATCTAAAGAGTAAAAAGACTTAACTGTATCCTTTGAGACAGAAAGTACATTAAGTTGTAGAGAACAAATCTACTGTTTTAATGATTCACGGATACGTTTTGAATGGCTAATGACACACACTAGTTTCCAGGAGTTAATTGTGCTACTTTAGTTGGTCCAATATTTTAAAGCTTTTCTTATGAAGAATATATGTTTTATGCATGGCTTATGTTTACTTCAAATGAACTGATAAATTACTCCCTCAAAATTAATTTACTTTTCACAACAGAAAACAAAAGACTAAATGCTAGACTGAATGCTAGATTTCATTTGATGCATACCTTACATTGTGTTAATTAACATATGCATTAAAATCTATATTATATTATTTATTATAAAATGAATTGGCACTTTTCTCATGTACCATATGCAGACCTACAGTCACTACAGAATGCTTGTTCACCATACCGAAGATGTCAGAATGAAATTCAGATTTCTGACTGATTTGCCATCATGGAATGCTTTTGATCTGTATGGAATTCATCATCGAGAGTTGCAAGGGAACGAACCGCCAGCGGTCCGCTGATTGCTAGGGCCAACTCTCTTATAACAAATGATGGGTGACCAGGGATCAGCCATTGGCAGCTAGCTTCAGGCTGAATGCACCTTGAGCTTATACGGGGCAGGGTTGGTGATCGGTGTGTTTCAGAGGGGACCGAGGGTCCTTAAAAACAGTAACAGAACATCCTCACCATAAATAATTCAGAAATCAACTTTGTCTTTTGCAAAACATCGAGCCTTCATTTTACAATCCCTGCATAAATTAGCATAAATTAATACATCAACCCAACTGTCAAATTAGCAATTTCCAAATATCATTTTTGAAGAAAACAGAATACATCCTAGCACTGAAGGACCCAAGTTGGTTAGTTATAGGATTGTCCTATCATGCATATACTGTGGAATGCGATCATACTAGGAATCCTATTGCAATAGCTTCTCTAGAAGTAATCCTAATTTGGGGTGCTGGGATGACCTGTAATGTGGCATGTGGATATGCAGCAATATTCACAAAGCCAGTCACAAGGTTGCACCTGATCTTACCCCCCCCACCCAGCATGGAAAGATTCAATTAGCTATGGCGATGCAAACATGGGCAGGCCATTATATGATCAGAATTAAATTAATCAATGAGATCCTTTGCTTTAGCCCGGTACATCACAGAATCTGGTATAAAATGTTCAAAACTACGAAGACACTGCCCAAGTGCACCTTTCACCAAATGTCTGCCTGCGTCTACCCACCAGAAGACACCGATCTGAAACATGCTTCTGAAGTACGGTCACCCCAGCACCGTCAAAGTGCTTGATAACATCAATAAAAAAAAATAATCTCAAATAATGGATGAGACCAACAAATGGTTTAATTACCAACAGGCAGATTATGTGATTCGCCCAGAATCACAGGATGTTAAGCCGATGCTGAGACTCGGATCTGGTTCATTATCCCACATCCTCTCCCCGCTTTCATGGTTAGTAGTTGGTCCTGTTTTAGGCCGCGCTAACAGGAATAATGGGCTGTTGCAAGCTGCCTCCTGACGAGTGCCCCAGCACTTTTTTTTATTTTTTTTACAATTTAACTACTGGTTAATACACATAAGGCAGGTCATTCTGCACCCCTGCTGCAAATGTACAATTTTCAGTGCAACCTATGAGCAGATAGGTCACATTGCAAATGGCATTCCCATTCACAAACAGTCCGGTGTGCATGTAGCTCACTCCTGGCTTTCAAATGGGAAGAGCACACCCTGCCCTTAGCGTTCTGTTTGTGGCTTCTGCAGACAAGCGTAAGCGCGATACCTTACCGCAGATAGCAAAAGTAAAGCTTTGCATGAGGTCTGTAAGATGCACTTGAAAAAATAATATGGCTTGCTGCTTATTAAAGACTGCTTTGCTAAAGAAAGACAAACTCTTCGGTAAATGGCCTGTGGTGATTCTGGCTGGTCAAAACTAACTGTTGCATTCTCCCCAGCCCAGGAGCATGTAATAGACCATGCCACATACTTCGTCACAAACTTTATTAACCACACCCAACAGGTTGTGACAGTGGTATTTGTAAGGAGTCTGCAGAGGACCACTAGAGGCCTCGCACACAGGACACGACAATTACCGTCTCAAATTGAGCGCTTTATACCTGGTTGAACACAGTGCCAACCAGCAAAGTCGAGCTTTCATTAAATAAGTCTTAATTTCTTTCAACATTGAGAGTTGAAAGGCATTCCATTTTTCACACAAGGCAAGGAAACACCTCCCCTGACTATTTTAAATATTCAATTAGTGAGGACTCAACACCAGAAAGATTCACATGAATCACAGCAAATCCAAGTATTTGTGATTGTGTGTTTAATACCAGTGGAGGCCGTTGCAAAACAAAAGTGGGGGGCTGGGAAGATGGGAAATCTAGGGGATAAATAATTAAACATACCTTTCGCTCCCGCCAATGCGGATGGCCGCCTCAGTGCTTCTCTCCTGGCATTCACTGGGAAAGCACAGGCTACCCAGCCAATCTAGGCGCTACTCTTACGCTATGAGAGCAGTGCCAGGATTGGTCTGATTGGCCTGGTCTACGGTTCAGACAGTGCCTGGGAGTCAGCAGATTTTCTGCAACACAGCTGGGTTGGAGAAATAGAAGTGTGTATGTCTGTTTTGCCGATCAAACTGGCATGCGCACTTTTAAGTGCCCACCACTACTCCCTGTCATTGGCCTGCCCATCCCCGACATACACACGCATGCCTCAGCCAGAGCTAGACGCAGAAAAATTGATGTTATTGTTTTATTATCATTTTATTTTTCTGTAACGACTCTGACCAGTGGAGCGACGCTCCTCCGCCATTACGGTGGAGCCGCCCCTGTAAATACGTATATATACGGCTAGGTAGGCTAGAACTGGTACGTACCGCCAAAAAAACATTAAATGGAGGATCGAATTCTGCATTGTAGTTGCTTAAAAATATCTAGCAAATGGGAAATATTTCTAAGGCACAGAGAACCTCGAGAGACAGCCAGACACCTTGGTATTTGGCTTCCTGTTTCAAAGAAAACACTTCGGACAGAAATAGCTGCTGTGCTGCAGACAAAATTCATTTCAGCTTGTGGAGTTTAAGGTAGCCATGGGAAGCGGTGAGGCGTGAGGGAATGAAGACAGCTTAATGCTGGATAGATTCATCGCAACATGTGTTTAAGAGCTCATTTTCTGCACTGAGCGAATAAAAACACAACTGTTCATTCCGTGTGTCTGATGTCTGAGCACTTTTGGTGGGGCCTGCCTTCCCTCACCGGATTTCTTTCAAGAAAAATTTAAATAGCTACTTCTGCTCAGACAGCCAAAGTTTATTTAAGATGCAACAGTAGCGAGAATGATTCACTTTCTCCAGAGGTATGAATCTACAGGAGAAATGGACTACTTTATTTAGCAGGCTGGGATGAGGGAATTTCCAACATTCTTTGAAACCATCAAATATCAATCAAGTTTTCCTTAAAAATAGTGTCATTTAAGTGTTGAAAATTTTAATGTAGGGGTGCATTAAGTGTAATACTTTTTTATAGCATAAGGAAGGCAACAATAACTGAAGGAAAAGCTAAAAATAAGATTCTTATTACAGAACCGTTGTGATATCAGACTTCATCTGCAGTAAGAATATAAAATGGGTATTTAACATCACAGCACCTGCTGCGAGAAAAAAAGTAATCTGCCTGCAGGTTATCAAAACAAATTTTCAAGTGACATTTCTTAAAATTCTGACTGGGCCATTTAAATTTTAGTCACCATAAACGGAAGTCAATTTTGCTATGATAATGGTATTTGGTAATGGTAATTGTAATTATATAGCACTAACTAACCCCCACGAGACATTGAAGCGCTTTTCGGTGAGTGGTACGCTACTCCGAAACCCAAAAGGATTAGTGGTGGATTAGTCTAGGGAAATAGGAGTTAATTTGAGCGGTGGGCATGTTAGTCTGTTAGTTGGATTGAAAAGGATAATTGAGGGATAGAAGAGGGAAGAGCCTAGAAAATGTTATTTGGGAGATCATAGTAGTAAGAGGAGGTTTGGAATGAGTAAAAAGGAGAGATGAGGGAGAAAGTCTCTAGAAAGGGATTAGGGAGGTCATAGGAGTAAAAGACATTTGGGAGGACTCAAAGGAGGGGTCCATGAGAGAAGAATTTAGAAAGGGTTTTAAAAAGAGGTTTGGGTTGACCCAGGAGGGATAATGGAGGAGGAAAGAGTCTACAAAGGGTTATTTTGGAGATGATAAAAATAGAATGAGATTTTAACACAAAATCTTAATAAAAATATAAAAAAATAAAAGAAGAAATAGAATGAGGTTTGGTATGAGTCAGAGTGGAGGTAGAGGATATATTAAAAGAGGTATAGGGTGAGACAGAGTAGTGCATTGGAGAGAGTGAGTCTTTTTTTTCTTTATTTGCATACTGGCCCACCTTGTGTATTAGCAAAGTGGCAGCAGGGTACAAGCGCTGGTAAAACCAGCATTAATTAGAGATGGCCATAGATCAGACACACCCACACAACCCCACCACAGGACTGTAACATGCAAAAAAATAAAACACAACTGCAGCGACAGCGCGGCATGCATCCATTAGCACAGACTGCAAGGAAGATGCTGCAGGATGCAACAACTGCACCACAGTCACAGGCAAACAATACAACATACAATGACTGGCAAGCATAACAACATGGAGTAAGAGAGACCCAACAAAAATATACAGCGGCACATGTAGCGTTGTGCCGCCTTTGACTAACACAACACTATGCTATATTTATAAGTACCATAAAGCTAGAACTCTGTGCATAATTATTGCTAATCCAAGGCTGTTGTAAATGAATCACATTTACACTACTCAATATTGGTCGAAAAATTGATACAATTTAAAACTAATTGCTCCTCACCTTGATTTATTTTGATTTCCTAACAGAGAGGAACTTTCAAAGCACATTCAACCACAGACCCCTTTCAAATAGCATTAGTTTCAAATGCAGAGGGAGGGTTTGGGTCCGATATTCAAAGCCGATTTAAACCTTAGTCACACGCACCTGTGCCAGACTCACACACTGGCAGCAGTGCACATTATTCTCCAGGTCTACAGTATTCCTTAGACTGCAACCTGCGACAGTCCTGTAAATTTGCCCAAACTGTGGCATGCAGTAATCCACAGATGTGTCCAACACACAATGATGAATTCATGCTCACTACAGTTTAGTTTTCACGGTGCACCCATAAGGCACACATTTTCCTGGTTCATACAGCGTTGCAATAATGCACATTTTTAACCACTTCTTTTTGACCCTAGGTCTCTTCGAATACATAATTTACACTGCAAGTACCCTACCCGGGAGGGAGGCCTGTCACTAGGACCGAAACATGCAACATACACATTTCTGTAGCACGGACATTAAACACTATGATTGCAGCCTGTGACGGAGGTGTGTAACATACAGCTCAACAGGCTGTGCATTAACACATCGGACTTTGTGAATGGTTTAGTACCGGTGTACTGCAGCCTACACATTTATGCTGCAGTCAGTAGATTAACCTTTTGCATGCTCATGACGAGCTGAGCTCGTCACGAGGCACGGTGCTCCGGTGCTCATGACTAGCTCAGCTCGTCATGGTATGTGGAACGCTCAGGTGCGGGGAGAATTCCCCTGCTGTGCTGAGCGTTCCACGGGAGCCAATGCACCTGTGACGAGCTGAGCTTGTCATGAGCACAGGAGCGCCATAGCTCATGACGACCTCAGCTCGTCATGAGCATGCGGGCGCTGTGCGCGCCCCCCTCCCCCCCAGCACAGCGGGGGAATTACCCCCGCAGCGAAGGGTTTAACCACTTAACTATTTCACACGTGCTAGTGTCTGAGGGTGGTGGATTACACACACTACTCTACATTAGGTGCATCACCTCCTTCTTGTAACTGACTCATATTTTACCTGTAATACTCAAGGCTTCTTTATTTTTTATCTGCTTTCTTTTTATTTTCATTACTTTCACTTTTCTCTCCTGTTCTGCCCTTTGTTTCAAGTTGCTTCTTTTTATCTGCAGCCGCTCCTTTCACTTTTCCCCTTGATCGCTATCTTTTGCTGAGTTCCCTCATTCCTTCCCTTGAACTGTGATCTATTTATTCAACCCATTTAGCATTGTCCACTGTATTCCACATTAATTCTTTATCACATCCAACTCTGTATGTTTTTCTGATCTGTTATTTCTGTTCATTATTCTCTCCTTTTCTCTCCCTCTTTTTTACTCAACTCATTTCCTTGTTTTTTCATGTTTGCCCTCCTAACTGCTTCACTTTTTTCCTTCATCCTTGCTCCTGTTTCAGCCCCTCTTACATTTTTATTTCCTTTTCTCCCCACCTTCCGTTCTGCCTTCTGTGCATTGGGCACAGGTTCTAGTGAAGTGGCAAGAACAGCGGGATGACCTTCACAAATGGAGCAGCTGATTGGGAGCTTGTGGTGAAAGGGCTCCCTTTACAAATTTAATGAATACTTTTGTTAGCAAATGGCTGCTGATTAGACGTCCCAAAGCTCTCCCTTTCTGTAGATGCTAGGGGTGAGTAGGGGTGGAGCTGCAGGTTGAAGGGGACCCTTTAACCCCTCCCATGCTCGTGACGGAACCGTTCCGTCACGAGCCTCGGGTGGGCTGTGCTGGTGACGGAACGGTTCCGTCACGGCCCGCTCGCCTCGCCTGTGCGGCGCGAATTCCGTGCCTGCGCTGATGTTCTGAAGAGCAGGCGGGGCCGTGACGGAACCGTTCCGTCACAAGCACAGCTCACCCGCGGGCCGTGACAGAGCGGTTCCGTCACGGGAGCGCCGCGCGGCCCCGCCTCCCCCTTAGCGCTGCGGCGGAATAGCCGCAGCAGCGAAGGGGTTAAGTGAGGCCAGGTATTTGTCTACCTTAATCACACTTCAGTGCAGAGCCCTCACACCTCTTTGTGCCCGCTGTGGGCGCTCCAGGCGGGAGACAGCCCTACTGTGACGGACATCACTACACAAAGGCCATGCCTAGAATGCAGCCTGGGAGACATTTGAAATGTTAACCTATTCAAATGTATCTTTCCTTATCAGGAAAGGTAGCTGCAGCGGGCCTTGTGTTTTTGGGGATATGGGTAATTTTAAAGGCAGGATAACCGTGTAAACAAGCATTTACAATGCAATGGTTTTGCCTTTG
Source organism: Lissotriton vulgaris (assembly GCF_964263255.1). NCBI lineage: Eukaryota > Metazoa > Chordata > Amphibia > Caudata > Salamandridae > Lissotriton > Lissotriton vulgaris. The sequence continues at coordinate 1,641,535,734 of NC_141695.1, forward strand.
TTAAAGTTAGAGCTATTGGCATTGCTCGACATTATTTTTTATTTTTTTTAACATAAATAAATGGCATTGTCATTTACAATGCCAATAGCTTAATCTCTCGCAAATGACACACACAAACACCCACAGAGAGCCCCCCCCACACACACACAGAGCCCCCCCCACACACACAGCCACACAGAGCCCCCCCCCACACACACCCACAGAGCCCCCCACACACACAGCCACACAGAGCCCCCCACACACACAGCCACACAGAGCCCCCTACACACTGTGAGCCCCCCACACACTGCGAGCCCCCCACACACTGCCAGCCCCCCCCCCCACACACTGCCAGCCCCCCACACACTGCCAGCCCCCCAACACACTGCCAGCCCCCCCCACACACTGCCAGCCCCCCACACGCTGCCAGCCCCCCCCACACTGCGAGCCCCCCACACACACTGTGAGCCCCCCACACACACTGCAAGCCCCACACACTGTCTGGCAGTGTACATCAGGCCCTCAGAGTTCCATACAGCTTTGGAGAGAGTTATTCTGCAACTGTTCATTATAAAGAATATATTATTTCCCAACTATACATTAAAATGATATTGCAAGACACTACAGTTCCAAGCAAACTATGGAACCGTGGAACAACATATGTTACATTGACTTCAATTAGGGTGTGGCCAGACGGGTATATTCATGACACTGAACAAAACAAACTATCAACTCCATGAAATAACAACGGGTTTGGGCATTCGTTCGCCCAGCGGAACATATGCAAGGTTCATAAATATGGGAAATGAGCGTGACTATGGACCCCCACAACAGAAAATGTACGCCGAGATACAACCTAGATAGAAAGAAACCCCTGAACGGAATGCCTGATACTCAGGGAACAACATCTATTAATACAGCATCGAAGTAAGCAACCTTCTCGGCGCTGACATGCAGAGTAAAAGGGACGACCATCCAGGCGCTGTTGCGCCGTGTGGCAGACACAGGCAGCCGGCGAAGCGACAACCAATAAACAAAGGGGAGATGCGGCTCAACTCACAAGCGCCGCTGCGCTGCACCGCAGGCTCACGACTCGGCTCAGAGGCCGATCACGGACCAAGTGTAGCTCGCTGGGGTGGCATCAGGCGAAATCGAGCCGCGGCCCCAGAGTGAGAGGAGCAGGCACGCAACGAGCGGACAGCACCACACTAGCGGACCCCAAGCCCAGTACGAATCACAGGGCTAAAGCTGCAAGAACTGCCGTGATGCCTCGGGCCCGGTGCAAGCCGCCGGATTTAGGCCGATTCACCGGGGCAGTCACGGCGGGGACCAGGGACCCAACGCCATTGGTCAGGTTCTCATCATTGAAGATCCGTCCTCCCAGGGTGCAGGGCATTAACCAGGCAGAGCGCAGATCACTCCGGGAGCTGGACACCAGTCAAGCCAAGCAGCGCTGGGGTCAGGGTAGTGAGGGCACCGAGCCGAGACGTGGTGGTCACACAGCACTCATTCCAGCTCTCCGAAGAGGGCATCTTGGCTCATCTAATCCCTCGGGCAGCTCTTCGCACGGCGAAAGGGGGAGGAGAGGCGAAGAGGAGACCACGAGTGCCGTCAATGCCGGCCCAGATTCGGGGGCGTTCCCGAGAACAGGCTTTCGGCTGACGTAGCCAAAAGCCAAAAATTCTCGGGAACGCCCCCGAATCTGGTCCGGCATTGACGGACAGATGTGTCTTCCAATGGCTAGCCTCCATTTATGGAGCTAGCCAATGGAAGACAGGGGCGGATTCCCAGCCCCATACTATACTCATTAGGTTTTCGCCTAGCGAAACGATGCTTTCGCATCGTTTTCGCCAGGCAAAACCTAAAAAACTGCCCTTGCAAAGATAAACGGTTTCAAAGTAAGCCGATCAGAGGATCTGTTATGTGATGAATCTGTTATTTTCGAGGGACCCGTTTCTGCTTACAGAAGTCAATAAAAAGGAACAACTTCAGGAGGTCACTCTACAGTGGTGCACACATCACTGCAAATTGCCCATTCCAAAGGCAAATATACAAGTTTAGGGAAAGACGATTCTAATGGCTTACCAGCACCCAATAGAAATGACTAACACATGTCCCTACTCGGATTGGTTGAAAGGTGGCGAATAACAATGTATAAAGACAAGCAATCACATAGGCCACTTTCTCAATCAATGCAGATATGTTCCTACTGATACTACTGTCAGTCATGGGAAACCCGCACCTGCCTGGTCCACATTTTGAGATCCATAGAAGCAAGGAAAAACCAAACATATGCAGCTGTGTGTAGGCAATGAAAAAATCCACCAGTTTTACTAAATTATTTTTGGAGTAGATGTGACATTTTCACATAACTCGAGAGAAGATGAAGCTTTATGTGAGCATGTATTACAAGTAACAAAATACTCCCTGCAGTTTGTAAAAAGGATATCCATGACCTTACATTGTAACTCTGCCTGTGGCCTCATTCCTTTATATGGTTATGAAAGTCCTTTGTTACTGGAAACCTCATTATTTTGCACAGTACGTGGTCAGTTAGTCCTTTTATAGTTTCCTTAGTCTTGTGTTGGGATAAGGAAAGGTACATTTGAAGAGGAGCATTGTGTGGTTAACTACATTCACTTTTGCTTTCTTCTTGTAATAAAAGACACTTTTCTAGGAATCCATAGTTCTGCCTAGAAAATATATTTTTGAGGGAATCCAACTCGGATCAAAGGTCCCAAATGCTAGAACATGGACTTCTTCAAGGAAAGTATAGGAAAAAACAGTAGTCCATCTACTTATGCCTTCCCTACCTGGGCCCTCACAATAAGGCACCACACCTCTCTTAGTAGACTTTTGATGCAAGATTCAGCCAGACCAGTGTCTTCTAGAGCAGAAAGGATCCATAGAATATACCTACTAAGAAAGGAAATTTTATACTGGGGAAGTAATTTCTGAATTTCTTCTGTGATGTATTGTCCATTGATCCACGCTTTAAAATACAAGTCGTACCAGAAAGAATAAGGGTACTGGGAACTGCTCACTAGTCAAGCCCCACAGAGAAAAGCTCTGTGGGGCTTTAAATTAATACATAAATTAGCATAAATTAATACATCAACCCAACTGTCAAATTAGCAATTTCCAAATATCATTTTTGAAGAAAACAGAATACATCCTAGCACTGAAGGACCCAAGTTGGTTAGTTATAGGATTGTCCTATCATGCATATACTGTGGAATGCGATAATTTATGCTAATTTACACACACAGCCACACAGAGCCCCCCACACACACAGCCACACAGAGCCCCCTACACACTGCGAGCCCCCCACACACTGCGAGCCCCCCACACACTGCCAGCCCCCCCACACACTGCCAGCCCCCCACACACTGCCAGCCCCCCACACACTGCCAGCCCCCCCCCCACACACTGCGAGCCCCCCCACACACTGCCAGCCCCCCCCCACACACTGCGAGCCCCCCCCACACACACTGTGAGCCCCCCACACACACTGCAAGCCCCACACACTGTCTGGCAGTGTACATCAGGCCCTCAGAGTTCCATACAGCTTTGGAGAGAGTTATTCTGCAACTGTTCATTATAAAGAATATATTATTTCCCAACTATACATTAAAATGATATTGCAAGACACCTACAGTTCCAAGCAAACTATGGAACCGTGGAACAACATATGTTACATTGACTTCAATTAGGGTGTGGCCAGACGGGTATATTCATGACACTGAACAAAACAAACTATCAACTCCATGAAATAACAACGGGTTTGGGCATTCGTTCGCCCAGCGGAACATATGGCAAGGTTCATAATATGGGAAATGAGCGTGACTATGGACCCCCACAACAGAAAATGTACGCCGAGATACAACCTAGATAGAAAGAAACCCCTGAACGGAATGCCTGATACTCAGGGAACAACATCTATTTAATACAGCATCGAAGTAAGCAACCTTCTCGGCGCTGACATGCAGAGTAAAAGGGACGACCATCCAGGCGCTGTTGCGCCGTGTGGCAGACACAGGCAGCCGGCGAAGCGACAACCAATAAACAAAGGGGAGATGCGGCTCAACTCACAAGCGCCGCTGCGCTGCACCGCAGGCTCACGACTCGGCTCAGAGGCCGATCACGGACCAAGTGTAGCTCGCTGGGGTGGCATCAGGCGAAATCGAGCCGCGGCCCCAGAGTGAGAGGAGCAGGCACGCAACGAGCGGACAGCACCACACTAGCGGACCCCAAGCCCAGTACGAATCACAGGGCTAAAGCTGCAAGAACTGCCGTGATGCCTCGGGCCCGGTGCAAGCCGCCGGATTTAGGCCGATTCACCGGGGCAGTCACGGCGGGGACCAGGGACCCAACGCCATTGGTCAGGTTCTCATCATTGAAGATCCGTCCTCCCAGGGTGCAGGGCATTAACCAGGCAGAGCGCAGATCACTCCGGGAGCTGGACACCAGTTAAGCCAAGCAGCGCTGGGGTCAGGGTAGTGAGGGCACCGAGCCGAGACGTGGTGGTCACACAGCACTCATTCCAGCGCTCCGAAGAGGGCATCTTGGCTCATCTAATCCCTCGGGCAGCTCTTCGCACGGCGAAAGGGGGAGGAGAGGCGAAGAGGAGACCACGAGTGCCGTCAATGCCGGCCCAGATTCGGGGGCGTTCCCGAGAACAGGCTTTCGGCTGACGTAGCCAAAAGCCAAAAATTCTCGGGAACGCCCCCGAATCTGGTCCGGCATTGACGGACAGATGTGTCTTCCAATGGCTAGCCTCCATTTATGGAGCTAGCCAATGGAAGACAGGGGCGGATTCCCAGCCCCATACTATACTCATTAGGTTTTCGCCTAGCGAAACGATGCTTTCGCATCGTTTTCGCCAGGCAAAACCTAAAAAACTGCCCTTGCAAAGATAAACGGTTTCAAAGTAAGCCGATCAGAGGATCTGTTATGTGATGAATCTGTTATTTTCGAGGGACCCGTTTCTGCTTACAGAAGTCAATAAAAAGGAACAACTTCAGGAGGTCACTCTACAGTGGTGCACACATCACTGCAAATTGCCCATTCCAAAGGCAAATATACAAGTTTAGGGAAAGACGATTCTAATGGCTTACCAGCACCCAATAGAAATGACTAACACATGTCCCTACTCTGATTGGTTGAAAGGTGGCGAATAACAATGTATAAACACAAGCAATCACATAGGCCACTTTCTCAATCAATGCAGATATGTTCCTACTGATACTACTGTCAGTCATGGGAAACCCGCACCTGCCTGGTCCACATTTTGAGATCCATAGAAGCAAGGAAAAACCAAACATATGCAGCTGTGTGTAGGCAATGAAAAAATCCACCAGTTTTACTAAATTATTTTTGGAGTAGATGTGACATTTTCACATAACTCGAGAGAAGATGAAGCTTTATGTGAGCATGTATTACAAGTAACAAAATACTCCCTGCAGTTTGTAAAAAGGATATCCATGACCTTACATTGTAACTCTGCCTGTGGCCTCATTCCTTTATATGGTTATGAAAGTCCTTTGTTACTGGAAACCTCATTATTTTGCACAGTACGTGGTCAGTTAGTCCTTTTATAGTTTCCTTAGTCTTGTGTTGGGATAAGGAAAGGTACATTTGAAGAGGAGCATTGTGTGGTTAACTACATTCACTTTTGCTTTCTTCTTGTAATAAAAGACACTTTTCTAGGAATCCATAGTTCTGCCTAGAAAATATATTTTTGAGGGAATCCAACTCGGATCAAAGGTCCCAAATGCTAGAACATGGACTTCTTCAAGGAAAGTATAGGAAAAAACAGTAGTCCATCTACTTATGCCTTCCCTACCTGGGCCCTCACAATAAGGCACCACACCTCTCTTAGTAGACTTTTGATGCAAGATTCAGCCAGACCAGTGTCTTCTAGAGCAGAAAGGATCCATAGAATATACCTACTAAGAAAGGAAATTTTATACTGGGGAAGTAATTTCTGAATTTCTTCTGTGATGTATTGTCCATTGATCCACGCTTTAAAATACAAGTCGTACCAGAAAGAATAAGGGTACTGGGAACTGCTCACTAGTCAAGCCCCACAGAGAAAAGCTCTGTGGGGCTTTAAATTAATACATAAATTAGCATAAATTAATACATCAACCCAACTGTCAAATTAGCAATTTCCAAATATCATTTTTGAAGAAAACAGAATACATCCTAGCACTGAAGGACCCAAGTTGGTTAGTTATAGGATTGTCCTATCATGCATATACTGTGGAATGCGATAATTTATGCTAATTTACACACACAGCCACACAGAGCCCCCCACACACACAGCCACACAGAGCCCCCTACACACTGCGAGCCCCCCACACACTGCGAGCCCCCCACACACTGCCAGCCCCCCCACACACTGCCAGCCCCCCACACACTGCCAGCCCCCCACACACTGCCAGCCCCCCCCCCCACACACTGCGAGCCCCCCCACACACTGCCAGCCCCCCCCCCCACACACTGCGAGCCCCCCCCACACACACTGTGAGCCCCCCCACACACACTGCAAGCCCCACACACTGTCTGGCAGTGTACATCAGGCCCTCAGAGTTCCATACAGCTTTGGAGAGAGTTATTCTGCAACTGTTCATTATAAAGAATATATTATTTCCCAACTATACATTAAAATGATATTGCAAGACACCTGCAGTTCCAAGCAAACTATGGAACCGTGGAACAACATATGTTACATTGACTTCAATTAGGGTGTGGCCAGACGGGTATATTCATGACACTGAACAAAACAAACTATCAACTCCATGAAATAACAACGGGTTTGGGCATTCGTTCGCCCAGCGGAACATATGGCAAGGTTCATAATATGGGAAATGAGCGTGACTATGGACCCCCACAACAGAAAATGTACGCCGAGATACAACCTAGATAGAAAGAAACCCCTGAACGGAATGCCTGATACTCAGGGAACAACATCTATTTAATACAGCATCGAAGTAAGCAACCTTCTCGGCGCTGACATGCAGAGTAAAAGGGACGACCATCCAGGCGCTGTTGCGCCGTGTGGCAGACCCACGACACAGGCAGCCGGCGAAGCGACAACCAATAAACAAAGGGGAGATGCGGCGCAACTCACAAGCGCCGCTGCGCTGCACCGCAGGCTCACGACTCGGCTCAGAGGCCGATCACGGACCAAGTGTAGCTCGCTGGGGTGGCATCAGGCGAAATCGAGCCGCGGCCCCAGAGTGAGAGGAGCAGGCACGCAACGAGCGGACAGCACCACACTAGCGGACCCCAAGCCCAGTACGAATCACAGGGCTAAAGCTGCAAGAACTGCCGTGATGCCTCGGGCCCGGTGCAAGCCGCCGGATTTAGGCCGATTCACCGGGGCAGTCACGGCGGGGACCAGGGACCCAACGCCATTGGTCAGGTTCTCATCATTGAAGATCCGTCCTCCCAGGGTGCAGGGCATTAACCAGGCAGAGCGCAGATCACTCCGGGAGCTGGACACCAGTCAAGCCAAGCAGCGCTGGGGTCAGGGTAGTGAGGGCACCGAGCCGAGACGTGGTGGTCACACAGCACTCATTCCAGCGCTCCGAAGAGGGCATCTTGGCTCATCTAATCCCTCGGGCAGCTCTTCGCACGGCGAAAGGGGGAGGAGAGGCGAAGAGGAGACCACGGGTGCCGTCAATGCCGGCCCAGATTCGGGGGCGTTCCCGAGAACAGGCTTTCGGCTGACGTAGCCAAAAGCCAAAAATTCTCGGGAACGCCCCCGAATCTGGTCCGGCATTGACGGACAGATGTGTCTTCCAATGGCTAGCCTCCATTTATGGAGCTAGCCAATGGAAGACAGGGGCGGATTCCCAGCCCCATACTATACTCATTAGGTTTTCGCCTAGCGAAACGATGCTTTCGCATCGTTTTCGCCAGGCAAAACCTAACAAACTGCCCTTGCAAAGATAAACGGTTTCAAAGTAAGCCGATCAGAGGATCTGTTATGTGATGAATCTGTTATTTTCGAGGGACCAGTTTCTGCTTACAGAAGTCAATAAAAAGGAACAACTTCAGGAGGTCACTCTACAGTGGTGCACACATCACTGCAAATTGCCCATTCCAAAGGCAAATATACAAGTTTAGGGAAAGACGATTCTAATGGCTTACCAGCACCCAATAGAAATGACTAACACATGTCCCTACTCTGATTGGTTGAAAGGTGGCGAATAACAATGTATAAAGACAAGCAATCACATAGGCCACTTTCTCAATCAATGCAGATATGTTCCTACTGATACTACTGTCAGTCATGGGAAACCCGCACCTGCCTGGTCCACATTTTGAGATCCATAGAAGCAAGGAAAAACCAAACATATGCAGCTGTGTGTAGGCAATGAAAAAATCCACCAGTTTTACTAAATTATTTTTGGAGTAGATGTGACATTTTCACATAACTCGAGAGAAGATGAAGCTTTATGTGAGCATGTATTACAAGTAACAAAATACTCCCTGCAGTTTGTAAAAAGGATTTCCATGACCTTACATTGTAACTCTGCCTGTGGCCTCATTCCTTTATATGGTTATGAAAGTCCTTTGTTACTGGAAACCTCATTATTTTGCACAGTACGTGGTCAGTTAGTCCTTTTATAGTTTCCTTAGTCTTGTGTTGGGATAAGGAAAGGTACATTTGAAGAGGAGCATTGTGTGGTTAACTACATTCACTTTTGCTTTCTTCTTGTAATAAAAGACACTTTTCTAGGAATCCATAGTTCTGCCTAGAAAATATATTTTTGAGGGAATCCAACTCGGATCAAAGGTCCCAAATGCTAGAACATGGACTTCTTCAAGGAAAGTATAGGAAAAAACAGTAGTCCATCTACTTATGCCTTCCCTACCTGGGCCCTCACAATAAGGCACCACACCTCTCTTAGTAGACTTTTGATGCAAGATTCAGCCAGACCAGTGTCTTCTAGAGCAGAAAGAATCCATAGAATATACCTACTAAGAAAGGAAATTTTATACTGGGGAAGTAATTTCTGAATTTCTTCTGTGATGTATTGTCCATTGATCCACGCTTTAAAATACAAGTCGTACCAGAAAGAATAAGGGTACTGGGAACTGCTCACTAGTCAAGCCCCACAGAGAAAAGCTCTGTGGGGCTTTAAATTAATACATAAATTAGCATAAATTAATACATCAACCCAACTGTCAAATTAGCAATTTCCAAATATCATTTTTGAAGAAAACAGAATACATCCTAGCACTGAAGGACCCAAGTTGGTTAGTTATAGGATTGTCCTATCATGCATATACTGTGGAATGCGATAATTTATGCTAATTTACACACACAGCCACACAGAGCCCCCCACACACACAGCCACACAGAGCCCCCCTACACACTGCGAGCCCCCCACACACTGCGAGCCCCCCACACACTGCCAGCCCCCCCCACACACTGCCAGCCCCCCCCCACACACTGCCAGCCCGCCCCACACACTGCCAGCCCCCCCCCACACACTGCGAGCCCCCCCACACACTGCCAGCCCCCCCCACACACTGCGAGCCCCCCCCACACTGCGAGCCCCCCACACACACTGTGAGCCCCCCCACACACACTGCAAGCCCCACACACTGTCTGGCAGTGTACATCAGGCCCTCAGAGTTCCATACAGCTTTGGAGAGAGTTATTCTGCAACTGTTCATTATAAAGAATATATTATTTCCCAACTATAACTACCCGCAACAATTAAAATTGAAAACAGGCCCATGTATAAGCTGGCAAATGGATACCATGTCTGTTCGACAGCAGCCAATTAAGAATTGTACATCATCTTTCATACATTTAGAAATAGAATTAATTGGTTAAAAGCTAGTTAAAATGTAAAAAACGAATAAAAGATAAGAGAATCTAACAGAGTATGTCACAGGTATGACCTTAGGGTCATCCCCTAGCAATCAGGTTGTGCAATCAATCTGCAATAAAGTGCTTGTGCCACAACTAGTGCAAATGAGGGTAACCTAAATGTAGTCACTGGGCTCACTTAACGGGCGGCATCGGGTGACTCACTTCAAATACCTCAATAGGGTTTATTATACCCCGGAAAGACTTTACCGCTATGGCCTGAGAGTTGACTCCAAGTGCGAACGCTGCAACAAAAGAATAGCTGACTTTATGCACTTGGATTGGCGCTGTCCTGGTATTGCAAGGTTCTGGGAAAATGTCTTCTCAGAGATTGCTGCGATAATAGGGCAGGAACTAGAGCCGGAGCCGGCCCTGGCGCTGCTTGGCTATTCTAAACCAGTAACTGAAGGGTAACGTAGATTGGTAGACATGGGACTGCTGATGGCCAAACGTAGAGTGGCAAATTGTTCGATGCGGGGCCCGCTTCCCACGTCTGCACAATGGGCGAGGGACATGTTGTACTGCTATACCCAAACGGAGTACTATAGTGAGCTCCTCCCCCCTCGCAATAGGCCTAAGAACTTCTGGGCCATGTACAGCGTATATAGAGCTACTAGGGATAGCGGGGGCGGGACTGCTGAGGGAAAGAGCCAAACTGTGAATGTCTCTAATCCTCCTGGGTCGTGAATCAGAGGCCAGATTCTGCGAGCACTGGGATGGCTTATCGTGGCACATGATCATATGCTGTTCAGGGATATACAGTTAGACTTTGAGCTACTATGAGATTGAGCACGCACTGTATTTTAGTCTTCCTGGTTTGCTAGAGGGTGCAATGTGCTGCCTATATATTATAAGATGCTGAATATCTATTGTATTATTTCATCCTTGCTATGTAAACCTGCTAATTTACTTGTTACTGTACTGCCGTGCGAATAAGCAAGTGTCCTGTAGTAAAGATTTTTGCAATATGTCATTAACTTGAAATAAAAATAAATAATTAAAAAAAAAATGTTTTAAAATGGAGTCACTGGGACCAGAGAAACAACTCGGACTAAGGGTCAACCAGGCCATTGCTGAGGTGCACTTGAGTGCCTACCTTCTAATGCCCCACACGTAGGGTAAAAAGGTAGCCGTAGAGCACGCAAAGAGGGGCATGGTGTCTGACTTCTGTATGCGCAGGCATCCCAGTAGTTCCGTGTGCCCAGTTGTCAGCAGACCGGTTTGAGACCCTTGTCCCTGGGCGGTGCATAAGCAAGACATGCAAACAGGACGTGGGTTAAAGGACTCCACCGGGGCATTGCAACCAGGGCAATTGCTTGGATTTGGAGAGTTAGGGTGCCACTTAGCTGTAACCTCGCCCACAGGGAGGGCACCAAACCTAAACTGAATATACAACATCCTGTCCTGGGGATCTGGATTGTGTCTGGGTACGGTCGAACAACATAACCTGTTTGTGGAGCAGGAATTCCTCAGTGAGTTTCCCCTGATTAGGCTTGATAGACTTGAGTTGCTCCATCCATTTCCAATAATATTGCTTCAGGACCTCTATTTAAAGTAGGGTGGGGTCTGGCTTGTGCCAAAGACCCTGGAGCCCGACATCTGACACCAATTTCCTGACGTTTCTAATCCACCCAACCTTATTGCACGTGCCAAGATGGATGACCTCTGCCAGGGCTTCCGCAAAGGGCAACAGCTCCAGTGTCCTTATAATGCGTGCCCAATAAAACAGCGGGCAGAGCTTCGCTCTGTCGCCAATAGCGCGTTTGCCCATATCGAGCATTAAGGGTTATTTTAAAGGCAGGATAACAGTTCACTATTAGTGTAATAAAAAATGGAGTACATTAGTTGGAATATGACCCTATCTGGAAGCTAAATTAAGTAAAAAACGCAGCTAAATGTATTTTGTATGCATGCTTGCGGGTGAGAGTGTGTTTACGTGTGCAAGAGTGTGAATGTGTTAGTATGCGCAAGCATGTGTTTGAGAGTCAAAGTAAAGGTCAAATGGCATGCAATGTCCCTTACGCTACCCTTGGCATTTTGGTGAATTGACGTCCAAGTTCCAATCTCCTCCTCTATGAATTGAACATCCATTTAAGGAACCACATGGAAGTTGTTCATGCAGTTTAAAGCTGTGGGACTGCAGGATGTTGCAGACCTTTGTTATGGCCCTTCCGGATCCTTATAGAAAGCAGAATAACCATCTAATTTCCCCGTACCGGTGGAATGCTAACCTAGGCCCTTACTGAGAACATACTGTGCATTATCAACCCAGCAGATTTATACCGATGATTTTAAATATAGCCCCATGCATAAGTGGCCGGCAATGTGTTTTCCTATCCTAGATGGCACCCAACACAATATGCAGCTGTGGCTGCACCGCAAATCTCAAAACCATGTGTCCTCCCACAATTCCCTTTATACCGGGACGGACATCCGAATGAAAGGTGATCAACTAACCTCCTGTGAAACAACAAATACACCACTAAAGCAAAAGGCAATTTCTGTGGGACCACCTAAGGGCAGTATGTGGCTGGGCAGCAAGGGAACACTGGTCTCAATGCCATGTGACCCAGCAGTGGGGAAATTCAAAGGGACTCTAAACACTGCCAGTTTCAAGGACATGCCACCCCTCCTCTCTGAAAATACATTTTGAAATCATGAGGATCCTTGCGGACGATTTGCATCCACAGAACAAAATAATAAACTAAGTAAGTACTGCAGATCCTGGAAGCATAGGCAGGATGCCTTAGAGAGATGTAGGGGTGTGGAAGGCAGCACCGAGTGGGATATCTCTATGTAGGAGTTCCCTCAAAGGGGTTCCTTGACATATTGGACCAGCTTCAATCCGTGAAGGCATGCTCCGGTTCACGAGAAAAGCTGAAACGTGTCAGTGAAAAGCTGATCGCAGCAATCTTGCCAACCAGCAGCTGGCAGAACACCTTACCCCCGTGATAAAGCCTCTGGCACATCGCCACCCACACCATGCGCTGGGCCAAGGCATATCATTTTTTAAAAGGTTTAGTGGACTCGCGGAGAAAACTGTCGAGATGATGTCATCAAAAGATAAATACAAAACTAACAGTGTAGTAGCGCATGCAACCTCTTGAAAGTGCAGCCCGTTTGAGCTTGCAATAGGATATAACTGATGTCGGCATCAAGAAAGAGGGCTATTGGGGGTGCCTCTCAGAAGATGAGAACACTACAAGCTTTTGTAAGTATCAGGATGAGGATGAATTTGAGATGGTGAAGTTCCACTAGAATGGATTTTAATGTAATCAGTAAAGCCTAACAGGCTTATGTAATTCATTCATATTTGATAACACATTTACAAGCCCCCAATGATTATCTTTCATCTCCAAGCCTTAGGTTAACTGGCTTGTGCATTTATCAAAACTTTATGTGTTTGTACAACACAGGGTACTCAGATTGCTTTTTGTACCCTATGTGCACCACATGACAAAACGCGAAGCCTCTTGCGATTTGTAGTTTTATAACTATTGTTTGCTGCTGAGATTGGTTTGATAATAAATCTCATAAAAAGTTTAGTTATAAAATCTCAATTTTACCGGCTGCTCTGAAAACATTCTTGATGTTGCCTGCACTGCGATTTAAGTTGAATGTTTGGGCTTACACTCAATAGCTTTATTTTTTGGAGCTGTACTTCCAGAAAGCCTAGCAAACAAAATTCTAAATATGCAAGACCTTTTTTAGGTCGAAGGCCTAAAAGGCTGCGCTTGCGCAGTCTTAGGCCGGAGATTTAATGAGTTTGAGTAGCGGCGAAGGTCCCGCCTCCGTGCCCCCTCTCTCCTTCATTGGCTGGCTTCCTAAACGGAGGCCAGCCATTGGAGGAGAGATGCGTCACTCCAAACAAGCTCCGTCCTTTTCGGATTTGGGGGCGTAATTTTTGATGTTCTTTAGACAGTGACGTTGTCCGTCACTCAGAACATCAAAACCACGCCCCCAAATCGGAAAAAATCTCGGAGCTTGTGTCCGCCATTTTCGATCCTTCGCAGTGAAGGTAAGATCGTGGCTGTTTCCCTCCGTGCCTTCTTCCCCCTGTCTGTTTCCCGCCCCCCTCCCGCTCTCCGTGTATTTTCGCTGTCCGTGTGTGTGTTTCCCGCCCCCTGTTTGTTTCCCGCCCCCTCCCGCTCTCCGTGTATTTTTGCTGTCCGTGTGTGTGTTTCCCGCCCCCTCCCGCTCGTGTGTGCATTTCAGAGCGTCTGTTTCCCGCCCCCCTCCCGCTTATTTTGTAGTAAGCAGGATTTCCAGTTGATGAGGTAAAGGGTATTCTGCATTAGAAAAAGTAATTGCCTGTAGAAAAAAGACACGGTGTCATTTGTTGTGTACCTGCAGAAGTCTGCTACATGTACGTATGCACGCCAATTACCCGCCTGGCTCGGAATCGAACCCTAAAAAGTGTGACGTACTAGTTTTTAGATGGTGTTACGAATCACTTTCATGTTGCTCAGATGTTCTTTTGATGGCCATTTGGGAAATGCGAGTATGTATTTTATCAATTACTGCCGATTCTCGCGTTGCATCAAGGCCTTGGGTGGGATGACGCCCGTTCCTTCAGACGCCCGCGTCTCTGCGCGTCCCTCCGGAGCGCCGAGGCGCGCGTCCTCTCTGGCCCGGTTCCGGGGGCGAGCAGTAACCGGGCTCTGATCCCGCTCCCGGCGTTCATTAGTCGGCCGTCCGCCGGGCGCGGATTTACACTTCAAGGGGATGAAAGACCAGCTGGGAAAGATAAGACGGTTTCCCGCGCGGAAGGCGAGGCGGTGCCACCGCGGTCAGCAGGGTAGCTGCCTCCGCAGAAAGGAAACGCGCCGGTATTTGCAGCGCTTCGCCATCGCCCCAACTGAGTCCAGAGCAGACAGCCCCTCCCCGTTGATTAAAAAGGCGAGGCGGTGCCACCGCGGTCAGCAGGGTAGCTGCCTCCGCAGAAAGGAAACGCGCCGGTATTTGCAGCGCTTCGCCATCGCCCCAACTGAGTCCAGAGCAGACAGCCCCTCCCCGTTGATTAAAAAAGTACATCCGGCATTTGTCGGCCCAGAACATCCCTCTGGCACTTATGTGCGCAAGATGCTTACCGGTAATCGGTTCTAGATATGGGCAAAGAAAGCATTCCGGCCTCTTTCTAATAATAAATCACACGTTATTCTCCCTCTCTATTCCTCGGGTTTCAAAATGTCGTTTTATTTCAACTCTTTAAGCCACAGTAGTGATTTTCATCAACTCTATTGAGAGCATAGCCCTTTAAACTTCGATATAATTTCCTATAAATGTCATTAAACTGCCCTAGTGTAATCAGAAACTGCTCGGCAATATTAGAATGCAGCTTTGGAAAACTCACGTAGAAACAGGCTTAGTTTTAGAATAGGATTTACCGCGCTCTCATCACCCTTGCAGACATTAGAATTTCTGCAGGGTTGTGACCTGACTTCCCAGAAGTTACGGGGCATAAACCGTGTCTATTACAGACAGTGTCCGACAGACCTATCGGGCAGGCAGGCAGTGCCTGATAGGCTGGTCTAAGAGTAAGAGTGTGGGCAGGTTTTATATTTTGGATGTTCGTGGGCCTGTTTTATGTCTGCTGGGCTGGTTTTACTGTTGATCTCTCCCTGGAAACAATCATTTCCTGCAGCAAGCTTAAATCCATACATTGCAAAAATAATGCCTTCACAAGTTTAAAATTGCACCAGTTTGTAAACATGGGCACTTTTTTGGGCTTTCTAGTTCACTAATGTGGGCCACTTTTATTTTGGTGCGCAGGACTGATTTCTTTCCTAAATTTAGACACACATATTGTGGAGTGATTGAATGTGTGTGGGTCACCTATTAGACAATAGACTGACCAGTCTAAATTCAGCAAACTCAAGGGAACTCCCTTTACTTTGTTTGAGCTTTACTTTACCCTGTTCCCTTGACGTATAAGGGTTACTCTCCTCATATTGATACTGATTTTTTTCCTAGCTGGGTGCTGCTTATATTGCAGTGCTCTCCTGTCACTGATGTGCTGGTGCTGTGAACTGGTAACGGAGGTTGTCTCTTATGCAGTGCACTCCTGTCACTAGGGTTTTCTTACTGCTTCTGACGCTCTGCACGCACATCACTGACATGCTGTTGTTGGTGCCTGCACGACGGGTATGTGTGTATGGTGGGGGGGGGGGGGGAGAGGGGTCAGGGCTCACCTGACAGAAGAAAGCTTGTGCGGAATAGTGAACACTTGTGACTATGGGTTCGTCTCTAGTGCAGTGCACGCTATTCATTGGGGACAGTGTTCTGAATTCTACAGCAGGGGGCACTGGTGGAGCATACAGTAGCCAGATGATGGCTGGAATGTGTATGTTTTAGTACTCAACATGGACGATACGTTAGTACTGTACAGTACAATGCTTTGCTGCACTTGAAATTCCCCAGTTGCATTCTGCGTGCCTGCATGTTGAATGGAAAGGTGCTCCAGATGCGGCATGTATCATTGATCTACTGCAGGATGAGACAGTTTGTGGCTGTGCACTGTCCGTGCAAATGTATGCTAAGTGGAAAGGCTTTGTGTTAGCTAGAGGTGTTTAAGTGTGTGTGTGTGGCTCTGTGTATGTGTGGGTGGCTGTGTGTGTGTGTGTGTGGGTGGCTGTGTGTGTGTGTGTGGGTGGCTGTGTGTGTGTGTGTGGGTGGCTGTGTGTGTGTGTGGGTGGCTCTGTTTTTGGGTGGGTGGCTCTGTTTTTGGGTGGGTGGCTCTGTGTGTGGGTGGGTGGCTCTGTGTGTGGGTGGGTGGCTCTGTGTGTGGGTGGGTGGATCTGTGTGTGGGTGGGTGGATCTGTTTGTGGGTGGGTGGGTGGCTCTGTGTGTGGGTGGGTGGCTCTGTGTGTGGGTGGGTGGCTCTGTGTGGGTGGGTGGCTCTGTGTGGGTGGATGTGTGTGTGGGTGGCTGTGTGTGTGGGTGGGTGGGTGTGTGTGTGGCTGTGTGTGGGTGGCTGTGTCTGGGCGGCTCTCTGTGTGGGTGGCTCTATGTGTGTGGGTGGCTCTCTGTGTGGGTGGTTGTGTGTGTGTGGGTGGCTGCGTGTGTGTGGGTGGCTCTGTGTGTGTGGGTGGCTCTCTGGGTGTGGGTGGGTGGCTCTGTGTGTGTGTGTGTGTGTAGCTCTGTGAGTGTGGGTGGCTCTGTGAATACTCTCTACTACTCTCTAATGCTCACCTATTGCCATTGTAAAAGACAATACCATTTATTTATGTTTAAAAAAAAAAAAGAAAAAAAATGTCATGAGCAATGCCAATAGCTCTACCTTTAATAATGCCGAGACCATTGCATTGTAAATGCTTGTTTTGGATGCTGTTAAAATTCTAGATTTCTGCATTTTTTGATCATTCTCCCTAGAGACTGCAATGATAATGTAAAAATTAAACATAGGTTACGCAACAACTATCAGGGATAATAACTGAAAACTTATTATATAATGTATCCACATCCCTCTGTAGACAGTACATTGGGAAAGGGATTTTTGTCAGCTGTTCTAATTTTAAAACAGTCTATGCAAGCATCTTGCTAAATGTTTCCAAAGACAAAATATTATCTATCAGAGAAATGGCGCACTATCTCAAATCTATAGAAACTTTCTCAAACCAAAAAATAACAGGTACCTTGACGTGAACATTTTAACACATCCACCTCCATCAGAAATGCATTGATGACATATCTTGAGCTCGCTGAGGAATCCAGGTAAACAAGCCTGACCAGAATAAGACATTTCATCCCCAGCCAATTTCCTTTTCACAGGTTTTGATGAAACTTGGCTTAACGACCTTGACTGTATATTATCAAATGTCTCAAAGATATGAAAGAGAGTGACACGCTGGGAGTTTCAATTATCGACCGGCCAGCTGCTTGATCAAAAACAGAATAGAGGATTTTTCATTAAAGTATCTGGCCAGGACTGAGTCACTGATCAGTACATCTGGGACTCACAGAATCTTGTAATCTGACAGCTACAGATACCAGAGAACTGTAATCACAACATTATGTAATTTCTGCTGATTCACAATAAAATTTAGCTTACAAAAAAAAGTATGTGGCAAGAACTGAGTCACTGATCACTACATCTGGGAATCTTGTAATCTGACAGCTACAGATATCAAAAGAACCGTAATCACAACATTACGTAATTTCTGTGGATTCATATTAGCGTCATGTAAGGCACCATAAACAGCTGTGCCTGATCCATTGGGTTGCATTACAATCGACAAGTTCTAAAAAGTTGCAGAGTATGGGCAAGTCAATAGGCCCATCGGAAATAAAGCACTGTTCTTGCAAGCATCATCTGGTTGACCTCCACCTGCTCTCACTCCCTCATCCTGAGACTTTGCCCCCAAAACCAAAGTACTGCTGACACTCTGTCAAAGATGGACACCCTCAATTTAGCTGTTGTAATTAAACTACATATGTTAATGCAAGAAGATTTTGCGGTCTATGACGTTTTGGTGTAGAAATGCCACATTCCAGTTGCATTTACCGAATAACATTTAAACATTTAAAAATAGAAGTAGGCTTTTTTGGGCCACTAATTAAAATTATTACAACTTACATAAACATTTCTGGATGATGCAGATGACATTAAATTACACTAAGAAGTATTAATGAAGTTCAGCCATAGAGAATCAAAAGATTATCTCTTGGACTAAAGAAAAAAATTGAAAACAGACTATAAAAAGGTTCATAATGCACCCAACGTTTTGAGATCACCTTTAGAGATAATAGGTATGTGTTCACAACACTCCTAGTGACCGGATGAGGGTTGTGATCGACATTTTTCTTTGGACACTCTTTTCCCATGGCCATATCAAATTAATTACAGAAACTGGCACATCTATAGTTGATAAATGCCCAGACTGAAAACAAAATTGTTTCCCATTTTAAATATTATACTTTTTTGATTTCAACAGGGATAACTCAGCTATTTTCAGCAGCAAGAGATGCTACGGATTCCAAGACATATCTAGAATTTGTGATTACGAATAAAGACCAGAGGCCTGCTTCGTTTCCAGCGTCTTATGCTTCTCTAAAGACAAACCAATAACTAAGCAGTATTGATAGCAAACAACATCCCTCATTTCTCGTACGCCAGTGCTTAATAGCCAATCAAAAGCTGTGTCTTCTATGGCAAAGTTGCTCAGGCACCTTGTAAACATGTATCCAGTTGTGTCTTCTCTCTATGCAAATACAGGACAGGTGGTCAAAGAAGAAAAATAGAATATAAGACCTGCATGAACCAAAAGCTTTTCAATCTATTAGGAGTGGCTGGTATCTTGCATCAATAAAATCAGAAAATCTTGAATCAGACAGATGCATGCAGTTGGCATAGTTAATCGAGCTGTGGGATTGAAGGATCTCTTTAAAGAGAGAGGAAATCAAACAAGGAAAGTGTGCCAATAAAAATGTCAAAGGAAAAACAGACTTACAGTACACAAAATATATATGCAAAAAAGTTGGTCCTGGTGTAACACTACAAGCCACCCGCAAAAGCAGCACAGGGATTTAATAGCAATGGCTTGCAATTACCAAGATGTGATGTCGGCTATCAAAATTCTTAGCACAACATGAACGTTGACAAGAAAAATCAACAAATTCTTAAATTCACATGTTGCTTATTCTTCTAGACTGTTTTGGTTGACCTATATTAACTGAAATCTGTCTAGGCAAAATTAAGGTAAATTATTGTAATGTGGTTACAAAGGCAGTGTTTTTCATACATTGAAACATATTGTGCAACACATGGAGGGAAACAAAATCTTACCAAATGTTTTTTAGACAATCATTTATATCTTTTACATTCAATTGCCAAAGCTAAAAACTAACTTACTCTCCCTTTGCTCTCGTTCCTTCAAAACAGCGTCCAACCATTTTTGTTTCTCCTCCGCTGTCTTGGCCATGCAGACAAACCATTTGTTTTTGGCAGTGTTGTGGATCTTCCAGCCATTGGTCACTGTGTAGCCGTTGCTGTGGTAATCCGCTACAAGACAGAAGCCGCAGAACATGCAATTAGTGAGGCTCCTCATTATGCAATGAATGCTGAACACAGCGCTACTCATGGATCTCAGAGTTTTAAATTGAAAAGATCGGATTATAGCAGGAACCAGAGACCATCTAAACTTAATCAAAAAATGTCTGCGCTAAACGCATTTTTCTCTCAGAGGAGAGAAGCACAAAGCATATGTAGTCAATATCCATTTCTAAATGCACAGATGCAAAACATTAATTAATAGGCTGTTAATGATCACACTAGGGTTTTTTATTATCCAAGAAAAGACAGTCATTCTAGGATGTCTCTGGCTCCCTAAATCATTTTTAGAGCCTCCAACATGTACTGTTGTGCATTTTCTTTATTCTTTACTGTTTATTCGTCTATGTTCTGTAAAAAGAGAGTGCATCTCTATTGCCTTGACTTTCCCTCAACAAAAAAGACACTGGCAGTATCAGGAGAATTTTGATGATCATGTAGACATTTTTAGTGTGTAACAAGGAGATATGATCAATAATGCGATTCATAGTGATAAATGCTTTGCATACTGATGTGCGCCTAAACATCTGTTAAATGTTATACCTTCTTCGAATTCAATCTCATCAATAACATTGAATTTGGGAATATTTATCAGAGAAAAAACTGCATAATTATTGGAAGGTCTGAGTCAACGCAACCATACCCGATATTCAAATTTCCTTCCCACATCACAGAGACTCTGGGTTCCACAAATCACGCGGGGTTAAAAGGCTCCTTAATCACCAACTAATGGACAAGGGCAGTGCTTCAACGCCTACCACTCTTAAGATCCTGATTCCTCGAGCATTCCTCACCTCACAAGCTCTACAGACACAATCTAAAAGTTTGTTATTCATTAAGATTTAGATTGAAAATCTATTTTTTGGGTTTTTTTTATTAAAAAAGGATGGGAATGAGGATCACCCAAGAGATCTTTAAACACACATTAAACAAAGCACAATAAGAGATGAACAATAATTAGGGAGGTGGATTAATTGAGGAATAAAAGCAGTCACAAGCTATAGGCCTAGATAAAATGCACAACTAAGTATTAAAGCTAATAATGTAAGTTTATTGTGTGAAAGAGTGACAACTAGTTGCGTAATCTAATCTGAGTTTCAAGAAAGGTAATTCTACTCTTTCAGATACTTGCAAACTCATTTGTTGCTCCATATTTCTTAATACCTTCATCTACCTATAAAGCAACTAAACCAAAAACACACCATATCAAAGCGGCAGTTTCCACAGGTCTGTGGTCTTGATTGTTTCTTAAACCTAAATAATCTGTGAAGCGGATGTGTTTTGCTAGAGAGCACACTTATTAATACTTTCTCCAAAGTTAGCTTTTTAGGCTTTCATTGCCATTATTAGAGTTTAGCGACGTCTGTTTTGGCAAACTTAAAGCAAAGCAGCTAGAAATTTGCACAGAAAATGGCACATAAAAAAGCCAAACCTGTTTGCCAAACAGGTTTCTGTAGATCAAAACCACCTATGGAACAAATGAATACAAATAATTATTACATTTCTAATCAGTGACCTCAGTGCGATATCCCAGCATTGACTGATCACAGCACATTCTGTAATTTGCAGTAAAATATGACTGCTATCCCAAACTATTGGCACATCCAGTAGTTCTGGCTCGATTTTTTAGTCCCGAGTAAACATCTTTTGAAAAGCCTGTAGCAGTGAAAAATCAAAGCCAGCTGTTTCCTGTTGTGTACATTGCATCTCTGAGATAACAAATTTCACATGTGGTGATGCAGTGTGATTTTTAACATGTAAAACAGATCCACATGCATGGCAATGCATGAGTGCCGTAGGATACAAAGGGATGCATCAAACAGCCATGGTAGGGAACAACGCACACTCTGTGTCTATTGTAAAGAATTGATTACAATAACTGCACTATCAAGCCAGACCTAAAAACAGAGTGCATTCGGCAGACGTGATAGAGTTGCGT
This sequence comes from Lissotriton vulgaris, assembly GCF_964263255.1. Taxonomy (NCBI): domain Eukaryota; kingdom Metazoa; phylum Chordata; class Amphibia; order Caudata; family Salamandridae; genus Lissotriton; species Lissotriton vulgaris. The sequence continues at coordinate 1,641,557,595 of NC_141695.1, forward strand.
CTTTGAAAATAGAGCACTACACCAACACTTGGGCCACATAAACCATCCAGCAGATGTCACATATACTTGAATTGAATTGAATTGAAAAGGTTCTTGTATAGCTTGGTGGGTTGTTACGAACGGCTAAGGCTGGATAAAGGCTCGTCGTCTCCCTACTGCTTTATTCATTTTACTGGAAATCCCTTTTCCCAATTAGAGCCTTAACAGTGGAGTCTGTATAGTCAGGAGGTCCAGAGACATCTGTCAACGGGCTACGTTTGATGGAAACCGATGATCACGGATGATTACATACCTGCCAACTCACACGGTGCCACCGTGTGCCAGACTATATTGGCTCCCATCACAAGGTCTTCCGGTGAGGAGCTAATTTCACGTCGTGGCTTAGAAAAGCGAGCCAGAAACCACTGTTGATAGTGGTTTTTCAGCTCGTTTACCGAGGCTTTGAACTGCCGACGCCCATTAAGCTACCCTTCTTTTTTAGGTCTCGCTGAGCCAGCGCCTGCGCAGCTCTGCGAGAAATTTAGTAAACAGGCTTTTAAAAGTGCTACCAGAGGCTTTTCCTGCACTCAAGCTTGTTTGCATGTGCACACGCGTAGCCACCATGTGGTTTTCTGTCAAGGCTCATTAAGCTGTGCATGCCTTTGTCCGCGCTTCAATTCCCTCCCCCTCCACAGATTGCGTCACTCTTCTGGCCTCCCCTCCCAGCCTCTCTATACTGCAGCAGGCCATAGCCTGCTTTAAAAAAAAAATTATTTTAGCAGGCGCGCACGAGCACACAACTCACTGGCTTGTTTTAACAACCTTGCTCCTTAACGAACTCTGCAAGGTTAATATACCTATCTGGTCTTTGCACATGAGGCCCATGCTTTTCTCATTTTCTAGGTCTGGCCACCTCCTTCCTTGAGTTACTCGTCTGTCCCCTGTTGTGTGACGTCGCACATACATCTGACCATTGGTCACTCATACAGTCACACACACACACTCTCCCAAGCCTCCCACCAGGAGCCATTTTTATTTTGCTCTCTTTGTAATGAAATGTTCCTTCTTGCTTAGTTTATTTCTCAACATTGCCCCAAACTCCAGGCACTACCACTCTGCACACTAGACTGTCACCAATCAATCAATCAATCAATCAATCATTGCATTTATATAGCGCACTACTTACCCAGAGGGTCTCAAGGCGCTGGGGGCGGGGGGGGGGGGAGGGGGTCTGCTACTGCTCGAACAACCAGGTCTTGAGTTGCTTCCTGAAGGCGAGGTGGTCCTGGGTCAGGCGGAGGTGGGTGGGGAGGGAGTTCCATGTCTTGGCGGCGAGGTAGGATAAGGACCGTCCCCCTGTGGTGGCTCTACGGATGCGGGGGACGGCGGCGAGGGCGTGGCTGGTCGATCGAAGCTGGCGTTTGTGAGCGTAGAAGTTGAGGCGGCTGTTGAGGTATCCTGGGCCTTGGCTGTGTAGGGCTTTGTGTGCGTGGGTGAGGAGACGGAAGGTGATTCTCTTGTTGACCGGGAGCCAATGCAGATCTCTCAGGTGTCCGGAGATGTGGCTGCAACGGGAGATGTCCAGGATGAGTCGTGCTGAGGCGTTCTGGATCCGCTGGAGTCTCTTCTGGAGTTTGGCGGTGGTTCCGGCGTAGAGGGTGTTGCCGTAGTCCAGACGGCTGGTGACGAGGGCCTGTGTGACCGTCTTCCTGGTCTCGGTGGGGATCCACCGGAAGATCTTACGTAGCATGAGCAGGATGTTGAAGCACGACGAAGAGACGGCGTTGACTTGTCTGGTCATGGAGAGGGAGGAGTCCAGGATGAAGCCCAGGTTGCGTGCGTGGTCTGTTGGTTTGGGTGCGCTGCCTAGGGCGGGGGGCCACCAGGAGTCGTCCCAAGCGGCGGGTGAGAATCCCAGGATGAGGACTTCCGTCTTATCTGAGTTCAGTTTCAGGCGGCTGTTCTTCATCCATTCGGCTACCTCTTTCATCCCTTCGTGAAGGTTGGCTCTGACGGTGGCGGGGTGGTTGGTAAGCGAGAGGATCAGCTGGATGTCGTCGGCGTAGGAGATGATGTTGAAGTTGTGCTGGCGTGCGATGTCTGCGAGGGGGCTCATGTAGATGTTGAAGAGGGTTGGACTGAGCGAGGAGCCTTGAGGGACGCCGCAGATGACTTCGGTGGCTTCAGATATGAACGGAGGGAGGCGGACTCTGTGTCCTTCCGGCGAGGAAGGAGATGATCCACTCCAGTGCCTTCTCCTTGACTCCGACGTTGCTGAGGCGTTGTACTAGGGTACGATGGCAGACAGTGTTGAAGGCCGCGGAGAGGTCGAGGAGGATGACCACACCACAGCCTTCTTTCTTCGCCCCCCGCACATCTAGTGGGTCAGCTGTGGACTGTACATTCCTGCGATAGCAGTTCTCCCAGCTTTCCTTACTGTGCCTGACCCGACCGTGTGATCTTGTCCTTCAGCCCTCTGTGCATCCCTCCTGTATTCTGCTAGCATTGCTAGTGTGCCTAGACCATAGAGCTGCCATAGTAAAGCACCATGTAAAGACCCTGCACATATTCTGCAATAATCTGGGGAGCCCCGGCCCGGATTGGATAAGATATTATTGCTGTGCACCCATAATCTCTTTAATGACTGCTGACTTGCGACAGCTCCACGCTCTGTGCCCCCGCGTGTCGATAATCTCCGACGCACTGGGCCTCATGTAACCATCTACGGAACAGGAAGAGGTTACTGGGGGCGCCCGGCTGATGCACCACAGCCTCATCTGTCTTCTTCCTGCGCCATGGGCGAGCAAGCTGATCTTGAGGATGCCAGGCCTGCGTATGCCCACCAAGGCCATTCCCTGGATTCAAATGTAGGAAACGTGAAAGTTTTTATTTTATGTGTCCTCAAGGTCAAGTTTGTTGTACGAAGTAGTGGCAACGTCACCACCTAGTTACTACTTCTGCCCCTTTATACCAGGCCTTAGATGTTTAGTAGGAATCTGCAAGTTGATTACTTTATTGTAAACATTATTCCCCAAGGGTGCTCCGTTGTGAGTAGGAAGTCCATAAGAATTCTTGCGCCCTGGGCTGCCTGTGCATCCTGCTCTGGATGTAATTGGTTTGCGGCTATGTTTACTCTTTCACACAGTCTACTCTGCCCACTTAATAAGAAGGTATTCGCTACAAGCTATTTAAAAATATCATTGTTACAAATCAGTGTCACAAGTGAGCAAGACCACCATTCTACCACACATCATACCGTGCCACTGGTGGAGCTGAAGTTCCAAATTATTGACACATATTGAGCAATGTCAAGGCAGCCTTGCTGCATCGATGTTATGAATGGCTCTTTATTTGGGATCACAGCCTGAACCAGATATAACTTTTTTTTTCCATGATCTAATTCTATCTTTACACTGTATGTATTTTTTTGGGGCAGGAGGGAGCGTCCAATAAAATTGGTCTGTAATGCGCCTCTTTTGAGTACGTTAGTGTTTGGCAAAATTGGGTTAAATGTATGGCTAGCTTCAGCAACAAGGAAAATGCACTTTCTGTTCATTGTTAATAATTTGTTTTCAGAAATTGTTTCACGCTGTTCCACCTTAGGAAACTTCTCCTATGCACCAAGGATAATGTGCTGCATAACTAAATACTTATAAGATCCCAAAAGCGAGACCTATTGGCTATGCCATTGCTTGGTTTTTGGGGGGCGGGGGGGGGGGGGGGAGGGTGTTCAGAAGTGCCTCTTAGGAAGACATGGCTTGGCAGTTCTGGACTGTTCCCATGAGGCACAGGATCCGACTGATTTGCATATTTGCATATAGCCATGTCTGAGCTGGGGTGGCAGAGTGGGCTAAAGAACGGTGATGGATTAAACCCAGATCTTTTGACTGGGTGTGAGTGTTTGATTGATTCAGATGCTCCGTCCATCATCACCCCCTTTTGTACCGCTCTTAGGTACTTCTCAGCATGAGGCCCGCCCCATCTCACACGGTGAGATTGTGCTTCAAGTTGGCAGGCATGTTGTTACACTAGTTAAAGGATTATTCTAGGGGCTACAACAGATCAAGTACATTCCCCTGTCGCCCACAGTACAAGATGGCTCCATCAGTTCCTGCAGCATTTGTTAAGGGGAAACATTTTCCGAAAAAGCTTCAAAACACACTGTTTTAAAATAGAAAAAGATGGGTAAACGGAAAAAATGCCCCATAAAATGCAATTATGATGCCTCGTGGCTGCAATTGCAATGGAGATATTAAAAGAAGGAGTGTGGAGGCATTCACACAAAACAAGCACATGTCAAACAGTTGCAGAGTGCACAACCACAACAAGGCCAGAGCCGCGCCCTCGGAGCTTCCAACAGCAAGAATGGAGGCAGAGAGCAGTAAGAAATTAAATTAATGAAAAGCAGACGTTGTATTTGGGATCAGAGGCCAACATTTGAAGGAGAGATATTTAGGGAAATAGCTGCATGTTTTTTTTTTTACCGTAGTGAGATGTTCACATAACTCGAGCAAACAAATAAATAACTATGAAATGTATTTATGAGGTTAAACAGTATTTGGAATCCTAAATAGGAAATGCCAGCTGTGGCAGGTATGGTTGACACAGTTGGCAGTCGTCAAACTACCAACATTTCTGCTTAAAATATATACAGAGGAAGTTATTTAAAGTCAGGTAAAGCAACTGATTTTCTTTGGCCATAGTGAAGTTGATAAAATAAGTTTAAAATCAGGTGAAGCAAAGCACACGAGTCACAAGACATGTCTCCATCAAACCAGTATCAGAATAGGATCCAATATCTGGAGAGGCAGAGTCGACTTGTCACACCTTGGAAGTCTGTTCAAGGCACATCCTTCGAGTGCTTAAAATGATTTCAAGTAGCAAACATGCTGCCATCTATGCCTGGGTTTTGACAGAGCTGTTGTCAAACAAACATGCTAACATTATAGAGTGGGCGTTCGGTTTGTGCCTTTCAAATATTGTCTTTCTCCGACCAGCCTATCTCATCATTGGATGGAGACTTTGTCAATCACATCTTAGCTCAGCCAAGTCAAGTACTGATGTCTCCCGTAATGCTATTGGTTGTTTGAATCAGTGCTTTAAATGGGAAAAAAGAAGGGCTGGTACTCACTAAATATACTGGGTGGGCCTTGAGGGGGTAGTTTGCGGCGTGGCTGGGAGCCAGGCATTTAACAATATCAACATTTTCTTGGCATCTATCAGAGATGGTGATCGTTGAACCAATCATCGTATAGCACAACAGAAAGTTAAAGATGAAGCTTTGCTGAGAGGGTGCAGTCTTGTGGATATTTGTAAACTGTGTCACCATGAGACCCACATTCTAAGGCTCACCGCCTCCACTTCTGGAATTGAGAATGAGTGGGAGTAGGTGCCTGCTTGTTTCTTCCAACTCTGCCACTACTGTGGGGCCTGTGACAGAGGGGGATAGGCCTCTACATTAAAGGTCACTCAAATCGGGACATGAGGCAACCTTCAAAAAAAGAAGTATATATATATATATATTTTTTTTAGTAAATGACGTCCCGAGACAGGCCCAAAGCTCTCCGACCCTCCTCCGCACGGCCTTCTGGTTGGGACCCTGCACGCCAGTCTTCATCCCGGGGCGGGTTCCAATCCCCAGCACTGTTCTACTTCCCCTGCCGGCCTGGTGGGAGCCGCCACACCCAGTGGCTCCCCTGCAGCCATGGGGCCTGCAACCCCACAGCCGTCACGTCCCACTTTGAGCTCCAAAGGAAGAGTCCCCTCTTGGCCTGGTCCACATCTTAGGGGCCGGTTCATTACCACTTTGCCATTCGGGGGCCTCTGCCGACTCCCAGACGTTTTCCAACCTGGGCACACAGTCCCTGGAGTCAGGGCCGGTTCTAGGATTTGCGAGGCCCTGGGCTAAAAGGGAATGTGCAAGGCCCCTCTAATGTAGATAAGTGGCCCCTTGCAAGGAGACCATTCACAGACACTGTGGGAGGCCTATTGTCCAGCATTTTGTCGCCCCCCCCCCAGTTTTAACTTTGAGCCCACAAGCATTTCTCACACCTTCAGCCCGATAGGTGTGAGAATTGCTTGTGGGCTAAAAGTTAAAACTATGGGGGCGCCAAAATGATGGACAATGGGCCTCCCACCGTGTCTTTGAAGGGGTCTTCTTTCAATTGAAGGGAGCGTCTCCCTCCCTTATGTATCCAGATACCATCCCTGAGAGGCCCGGGGAGGGGGGCCCCTCCATTTCAAAGAAAGGTGACACCTTTCTTTGAAATGGATCGCCAGGGAACCGACAGGACACATCACCAGTGCGTGGCCCCATGCTGGTGGGCTGAGTGCGAGGCCCTGGGCAGCTGCCCACGCTGCCCATGCCTAGTGCCGGCCCTGCCTGGAGTAGCAACTACTAATGCCCTTCCATTGCAAGGACCACTGGCACCCCAGACGGTGGATGCTGCAGGATAAAAGACGGGCCGGTGCAAAGCAACGAGCTCAAGCGTATGCCATCTCGGCTCTTAAGCCTTGCCCCCGGAAACAAAGTTCTTATGGCTTGAGAGTTCATCTAAGTTATAGGTGTTTCCTGAGCCCTAGTATTAAAGGGAAGCATAGGAGAGGAGGAACTGAAGGCCCATGAAATGGTTAAGAGCAGCACACATTAAGGTAGAACCACCATGAATCCAGGCCTAAGCCGGACTAGCCACACTATAGTAAGAGGGTCAGACCAGCAGCAGCTTACTGGGTCACAGCATCACACCGGGAAGATGAAGCCAAGATTTAGAGCCCAGCTACTCCTGTCCTTTTGGAGTAAGGGCTCAAGGCCCAGTACTGCAATAAGACAGGGGCTGCAGGGGTGCAGAGAGGGCTCTCCATTTATTCGAGATCCACCATTGAGCGTTGCATGTTAGGGTTCCCATGCTCAGGGTTGGTTCTTAGTCCATCCGAGCTTCTAGTAGCGGCAGCAAGTCCTTCACAAGAGTTCAAACTGGACTACTAGACACCTAAAACTTATAAAAGTGGAGAGAAAGGGGTGTTGGTCATTAGAATGAAATGACACAACATATAAAATAATATAGAGCTGGGGGATAAGGTTGACTTTTTTTGCCACCATTACCCAGTGGCGTAGCTAGCCGTTGTGGCGCCTGTGGCGGTCCCTGCATTTGCCGCCTGGCGGCCGCATGCACCCCCCGGAGGCAGGGTAGCAATTCCCACGACAGCCGCCCGCATGCCGCAGGTAAGATTGGGGGGGTTGCCGCCCCCAAAACTTGTGATGCCCGGGGTGGACCCCCCCTTTGCTACACCACTGTCATTACTGACTATGTATGGCCTGGTTGGTTGTTAACCACATCGCTGCGGCGGCTATTCCGCCGCAGCGCTAAGTGGGCGGGGCGGCCGCATGCTGATGCCGAAACCGCTCCATCATCAGCAGCGGTTGGGCTGTGCTCATGACGGAGCGGTTCCGTCATGGCCCCGCCCGCTCAATAGAACGCGCCGCGCAGGCGCGAAATCAGCACCGCGCAGGCGCGGCGGCAGGGCCATGACGGAACCGCTCCGTCATCGGCGCAGCGCCACCGCAGCTGATGACGGAGCAGTTCCGTCAGCAGCATAGAAAGGGTTAAAATATATTGATAGTCATTTGTTCATGTTTAGATGAAGGAGCAGTTTGAAACTGTACCAGTATTTGCAGATTGCGACATATGTTAACGGGAAGTGATGCCTTCACCAATGAATTCCACATTGTAACAAGCAACCCTGGCACACACTGGCATAACCTTCCCTCCACACGACCGATCCAACATCCTCTCCCATTAACACTGCCCATATTTTGGAAGCCCACCATCACATTAGCCTTGAATAAGGTCCAAGGTCAGTAACAAACAACTGTGACAACCGCATCCGCATCAACGTACCTGTTCCATCCTCCACGTTCTCCACCTCCATCACTTCAGTGTTGATCCTTCCTCGAAATATAAATAGGCTCCCGTTGACCGACTTGGTTCGCTTCGGTGCTTTTTTACCAGCGCCCCTGGAAGCAGAAAAGAAACACAGGTCTTTTCATTAATAGTTTTCATGTGACCCTATAGCAACTTTCCCCATGCATTAATAACTCGTTTAGTTTAATACATGACTCTGGTTTCTGCTCCAAAGACTATCAATATCTTTAAGATACTGAAAACAAAGCTGCCACATTCTAGATGCCAGATTTCCAATTCAGAATGTTTAACTGTGGTAACATTAGCACATGTGCCTGCAATTACAGATTTCCTATTTTGCAGAACCTTAAATGGGAAGTGTGACCCTGACCCAAAACAATGGTGCTCATTTTATCGACCTCTGAAAGATGAACAGTTGGCTCAGTCGTGCAGCAATCTGCAGCCTTTAAACAGATTTCAGCAGCATTTAACTCACTCAGCTACCTTACCAGCTATCGTTTATTCACAGATCTTTCCTACTCTTTAAAACTGTCACTGATTTCCGAGGAGAGCCCCTAGCAGACTAGTTTAACATCCGTCACTGTAATAAAATGTAGGTCGCTGGTAAAACAGCAAAGCACACTGAGGCATTCTGGGAGTGGCCGACTTCGTTTGTTGGGCATCTGGTAACTCGATCAGAGCGCACTCGAGAACGCCCATCTTTGAAATAGATCAGGAAAGTTAGACACCTGACCTAGTGCAGGAGGAGAAAACTGCAAAAGGCAACAGCGATAGCACGTCGGTGTGGCAAACTGGATTACATACACGATTTAAAGAGTAAGAAATTCACCGATCGCACAGTCGAGGAGGACATGAACTGAAAGCAGTTTACGCAAATAAAATCGGGTTGCATCATTTAAGGGTGCAGAATGTAGGCAGGTCTCCAGGGCAGGGACAGAAAACACACAAAGACCACCAGGCAGAGACCGCCAGGTGCATTTTACATATGCAAAGGAGAGCGTAAAACACAAACCAGCATCGACTGAGGTGAAAAGTCAAAATACTCTTTGCACCTGAAGGCACTGACCAATGAAAAAGTCTGCATCTGCAAGTGAAAACTGGCTTTGAATACTTAAGAGTGGAAGTAAAGGTCTGCCTACCTTTCACTGCTGTTAGGGTAGTCTTGCATATAGTAGGCAGTGTTTCTTTTGCATGTGTTACTATAATAAACACACCTGCTTTTGTGCCACACTGTATTTTCACACAGAACCTGCATGTTTTTGTGTTCTGTTCTTTTCCTGGGATTTAGTCTGAACACCATTGCCAAGGTCAAACAGCAATGCCCCTGGTTATTCTCTCTGGTCAGGCACTAGCGCCAAGACATAACACGAGAATACAGCTGCTGTTTGTGAACACATATGTGTTGTCATGCAGCGGAGGACAGGAGCTCTAAAAACACACTCTGAGCGAAGGTCCTGAAGCAAGATCACTGCGTCAGCTGAGATGTAGAACATCCATCTATGTATGCGAAGGCCACCACTAATCCCAGAGATCTTTGATAAATAATCATTTAGCTTTCGTAGGTTTGAGCTAATTTGTTGTATAACATAGCAGGGCTTTTTATGGTGCGTGAATGTTAACCGTGCTATTTTTAGTATGCATTTGTTTTCCAATTGTCGCACAAATACTGCATCTTAGAGCACAATTGTTTAAATAAATATTATAAACGATCTCTTGTTTATCTTATTGTGGACAAGTACGAGTGAGAGAGCCAAAGAATGTGCCTTGCCACCGCGATCCCCGAGAGGGTCGAGAGGATTGTGTTCAGTGGTACCAATTCACTAGTTTCTCTGGAAAGGTAAGAGAGGGAAGAGAGGCACTATAGCTAGGCAAACTGGGGTTCATAGATACTAAGGTTGTATCAGTACCTACTATTTAATGTTCTACGGTCCCAAGGCTAGTTCTGTTCCTGAGCAGAATCCCTGAAACACTGTTACAACTAGACAGCGCCAATGTGAAAACACAGGCATCAATAGACACTAACTATACCAATACCAAAGCTACTTCTGAAAGTATGACTGAAAAATACTCCACACAACCAGACAGCTACAGTAACTCAGGCCGCTTTTTAGAAAAACAGTACTTACTTATTTGCAAAACTGTATGCCACATTTATACTGATGCACAGTCAGCATACATTAAATTGCATGGTTTTAGGAGACGCAAGGTGATCTAACTTCTGGGCAACATAGCAGTAGCTCGTGGCCTCAAGATGACATCTGAAGGGAGCGAAGGTGATTAGACGGGTAGGGCAAGAGTGCTTGTTGTTGAAGGAACCATCGGAGGACACATTACATTTCTAGTTCTGGTACTGTAAAATATGTCCTAAAATATACTAAAACAAGTTCAAACAATATAAAAAATCGACGAAGCACTCCAAGGTGCAGTTATCTTAATATCAAAATAGCGCTCCCTTACAAAAATAGGCCCAACTCCTGAAGGGTGATAACGACAGGGACTGCCACACAGCCAAAAACCTTAAGTTATGTTAATAACTATCTCAGTTGCATCACCTGTTCTTCGTTTGGTCAGCAGTAGGAGCTTCGGACTGTGAGCACGCTGGAGCTGCTCTTCTCCTAATCTTTTGTCAACTACTCGCGGTACCCGCTCCGCGGGTCCCGCTTCGCTTTGGGTGCCTTGCCAGCGCTGCTTGAAGTGCGCTGTGACTGTGTGGACCTTTTACAACTGAGCCTCTGTGGTGTGGGGTGTGCAGGGCTGCGAGCGTGGTCAGGCGTGGACTTCAAGTCCCAGGAGCGCCTGACATTCGGCATCACCAGCAGCTGACCCGCTCTCCCTGCTGGCTCCTCCCCCGCCTCAGCGCGGCTAAATCCAGCTCGTCAGTTTCTCTGGCTGTTTTCTCACCTGTTCTTCGTTTGGTCAGCAGTAGGAGCTTCGGACTGTGAGCACGCTGGAGCTGCTCTTCTCCTAATCTTTTGTCAACTACTCACGGTACCCGCTCCGCGGGTCCCGCTTCGCTTTGGGTGCCTTGCCAGCGCTGCTTGAAGTGCGCTGTGACTGTGTGGACCTTTTACAACTGAGCCTCTGTGGTGTGGGGTGTGCAGGGCTGCGAGCGTGGTCAGGCGTGGACTTCAAGTCCCAGGAGCGCCTGACATTCGGCATCACCAGCAGCTGACCCGCTCTCCCTGCTGGCTCCTCCCCCGCCTCAGCGCGGCTATAATCCTCCTTTCTAATACCGCAACGCGGGAGCGCGCGGGAGCGCGCCGGGAGAAGCCCGGGACAAGGGCGGGACCGTCTGAGGCCGTCAGAGGCTGAAGAAGGCTGGGCTGGGCCCCCTCCCTTGGTTCTCTTGTTTCTATTTAAGCTGTTTGTTGCATACACAGGCTTGTTTTGTATTTTAACGGTTTTGATAATTTGGTTTTATACCTAATATTCGCTATTTTCTTAACTTTTCTCCCTTTTTAGGTTTCGCTGGGGGACGGAGCTGTAAGCTCCGCCTCCAGAGAAATCTGTAGTTTCTAGTATGGGTGACTTGAACACGCCTCTCTGCTTCATTGGCTAGCTCCATAAATGGAGGCTAGCCATTGGAACAGAGAGGCGTCCGTCAATGCCGGACCAGACACGGGGGCGTTCCCGAGATTCTTTGGCTTTTGCCGACGTCACGCGACGCCGGGAACGCCCCCGTGTCTGGTCCGGCATTGCCGGCACCCGCCTTCCGTCGTCAGCGTCTCTCCTCCCCCTTTCCCGCCCCCTCCCGCTTGTTATATTTTTATTTACGGGTGCCACCCCGTTTTTATTTAATTATTGGAGGCCGGTGCCCACCCGGCATTGCTCCGTGTTGATTTCACCGCCGCTGGCCCGGAGATCGAGCAAGAGGAGCTGCGCCCGCCTCCCTGCCAAGGGCCGCGCTGCCATTGGCGGCCCTCAGCGCAGGAAGCCAGGCACGCAGTGGTGCGACGTGGGCGGGGCCTCGAGGCGGCCATTTCCGCTTCCCCCTGCCCGGGGGAAGCCTGCTGGTGGTTCGTTGCCGGTCTCCCGTGTGGAGAGGGAGACCGGAACTGCTGGGGAAGCCGCCGCGGATGCGAGAAGAAGGGTGGCCTGTATTAGCAGCCAAAGGAGAGAACTCTTGGCTTCTCCAATGCTTGTCTTTTAGGTGAACGAAAATAGTGCAGTTTTTAAAGTACCGCTGAGGCAAGGAATGAAACCCGAGCATTTGCAGAAAACGTTTCTCGTGCGCACCCACAAGGCTGGAAAGGCTGCAACTAACTAACAAAGAGGTGCCGTGTTTTAACCTTCACTTTATTGGAATGGGCCTGGTACGCTTTCTGATTAAAAATGCATCGGAGCGGAGAAGCTCACGATTTAACTGCGTCCATTAACTGAGGCGGAGTAATAACGCGTTATTATTATGTCTCGCAGCCTTGCCATATTCTCCCGAGAACGCAGACTAATAAATACCGATCCACACGGGCCAAGCCTGGCTAATGGACTCCGTGCTGCGTCGCCAGTGCATCAAATGTTCCCGAAGCCCGGCCTCGAACCCAGAGGCGGCTTTACACCTACCGAAATGTCCCGTCTCGTACTGTAGTACAGTGCATACAGTACATTGAGATCGCTACGTGTAGGATAGGGCAGAGATTAACGTGCAACCCTATATCAAAGAAAAGGCGTTTTCGAAATCTCTCCCTGTGAAGTGTCGGACGAGCCGTCTGGCCAAATTTAGTGAACTGACCCCAGGGCCCCTGTGTGGAAACGACGACGACTCCTCCTGAGGTGACTGACACCCTGCTGTTGTTAAGCCCGCCTCCTTTAAAATGTGTGACAGTAAAGCTGGTCAGGGCGGGTAACTAGGGAAGCAAGGGGGGCTGCAGCGTGTCCCGCGTTGGCCTTTGGAAATAGTTTAGGAAATCTGTCGAGTGCCCGTCAGCAAGGCTTTTTGTCCTGTGTGAGGAATGCAGAGCCGTAAAGGAGCCCCCTCACGCAAGGCTGTCTTTAATTAGAAGAGTCAGCCGAGTGCAGCGCTGACAGCCAGGCTCAGAGAGCATCACTCGGCTGGAGGAAGCCATTTTGAAATGCCCCTCACCTAGCAGGGCAATCCTTACTCTTATGACACATACCGGCCTGTTTATGAGTGGATGTTAATTCCCAGAGGGGGTGTCCGCGTAAATCAGATTCCTGTGGCTTCATTTTAATGCAACTTCTAGTTCATTGATTAATTAAGCCTTTCACTCATTAGCATTGACATTACATTTTGAGACCTGTATTGCTTTAAGTAATTGCTTAAGTACTTTAAACAGATAGCAATAGATTTTGAGCCATTCATTGCAGTAAGTACTTCTAGCAATGGCATTCGATTTTTAGTCATTCATTGCAGTAAATACTTCTAGCAAAGGCATTAGATTTTAAGCCATTCATTGCTGTAAGTACTTCTAGCAATGTCATTCGATTTTGAGCCATTCATTGCAGTAAGTACTTCTAGTAAAGTCATTAGATTTTAAGCCATTCATTGCAGTAAGTACTTCTAGTAAAGTCATTCGATTTTGAGGCATTCATTGCTGTAAGTTTATCTAGCAATGCCATTAGATTTTGGGACATTCATTGCTGTAAGTACTTCCTTATCTCAAGCTAAAATCCAAGAATTGTGATCAAACAATTGGACAAAGCAAAGGAAGAAACTAAACACCCTATAATGAATTTGTATAATGCCTGGATTACTTATTAGTGATATAAGTTACATGGACTCATTCTCTTCCTTGTTACAGCCCTCACTGCTGAGTAATTGTTAAACAAAATGTTTTAATTAGGAGTCCACTGCTTGTCCTTTTTAGGTTTCGCTGGGGGACGGAGCTGTAAGCTCCGCCTCCAGAGAAATCTGTAGTTTCTAGTATGGGTGCTTTGAACACGCCCCTCTGTCTCATTGGGTAGCTCCATAAATGGAGGCTAGCCATTGGAACAGAGAGGCGTCCGTCATGGCTGGACCAGATTCGGGGGCGTTCCCGAGAATCTTTGGCTTTTGGCTACGTCATGATACGTCAGCCAAAAGCCGGGAACGCCCCCGAATCTGGTCCGGCCGGGCCGTGCTTGCTGCTGTCCTGCCTTGTGTCCCTCCTCCCGCCGTCCCCCCTCCCTGTCCTGTGCACGTTTCCCGCCTCCCTCCCGACGTCCGTGTCCTTTCCCGCCCCCCTCCCGCCCCCCTCGTCCTCTCCCGCCCCCCCCGTGTCCTCACAAATTGTGGTATCCCGTAGCTTCCTCTGGTACTCCAGGTACAGGAAGAATCGAGTGGGGGGAGAAGGAAGGCGTCGCGCAGAATGAGTGAGCGCCGAAGCTCTCGGCCTCGGCTTCAGTGAGCATGAGATCGGCGCGGTTCTAACTGTGCTCCTGCATGGTGCCTCGTGCCAGTCAGCGCTACTTCCTGGTCCTTAGTGGCGCTCTGCTTGCATGGCGGCATTACTCGCCATGCGTGCACTCTGTGATACTGCCGAGACACTCCGCGGCCCGAACCTCTGGTACTCTAGCGATACTTTCTCGTACTCTGCAATACTGAGACAATCCTCCGTTCTTTGGAATTCACTTTGGTTTTTACAGTACTGTGGTGTACTCCCTGGTACCCGTTGCCTACTTGTAATACTCCTTGCCGCCATTACGGGAGCTGCTGCGCCGCAGTGAGAGGCGGAGAGCGGAGGCGGGGGACAGCGAGCGAGGCCAGCCGGGGAGAGCGCCAGGGGAGCCGCGGGGAGACGCCGACCCCCCTCCCGGACACTGCCCGACGGACATGATGTTTCCACAAAGCCGGCACTCGGGCTCGTCTCACCTGCCACAGCAGCTGAAGTTCACCACCTCCGACTCCTGCGACTGGATAAAAGATGAGTTCCAACTTCTCCAAGCACAATATCACAGCTTGAAGTTGGAGTGTGATAAACTGGCCAGCGAGAAGTCCGAAATGCAGCGTCACTATGTTATGTACTATGAGATGTCCTACGGGCTAAACATTGAAATGCACAAGCAGGCTGAAATCGTTAAGCGATTAAATGGAATCTGCGCACAGGTGTTGCCATACCTTTCACAAGAGCACCAGCAGCAGGTTTTGGGAGCCATTGAACGAGCCAAGCAAGTGACTGCGCCCGAGTTGAACTCCATCATCCGTGTACGTGAGATGCCTTTAGGAACACCTTTGCTCTAATGAAGTGTGCAGGCGGGGTATGGAAGGGCTGATGGGCCGGCGGGGAAGATGACCGATTCTCACAGCTGCAACAAGAGATGCAGGGGTAGCTCTCGAACACACCTGACGCTCTTATTGCTTGATGTTTACCTGTTTGGTTGTTGCATCAGCAATCCTGTCTCTCTGGACTGGCACATGATATTGTGGGTACGGCATATCCGCAGCGGCTTGCAGCTGCCATTTTCAACTACGCCAATGACCCTAATGCAGGAAGCGCAGCAGGCAGGGGTTAGTGGTCTGAAAGCAGGAATGAGGCTTTGAACTGGGAAGGATTTCCATCTAGCTGGGGAAAAAGTGGATTTCTTGCAAGGCTGGGGTTCAAAGCTCGAGTCTACCAGTCTTTATGGAACAAAGTTGTAAAATGATGTGCCTTTTTAGATGTTTACTCCTGAATCTGTTTTTTGTTTTTAATGACCTCAATGTGGTTTAGAAATTGTACATTGTTGGTGTTGGAAGTAGGAAATAAGCCTGGTTCCGGGAAGAGCTTTGGGTAAGACCCACCTGTGCGAGGGGGCAGGTTATGAGAGCAAGGCATCTTATGTGTAGGTACTGTTCGTGGGGGGTGGTTAGTTGTGGCGCTCCCGCCTGTCACGCATTACCTCTGCGTGTTTCCTGGGCTGTGAGTTGTTCTCTGCCTCAACATTGCCTGTCCATGGGGCATCTGCTGGCCGCACCGCCCGTTCTCGGAGGGCGCGGGAGTCTGCGTGCTACAAGTTGTTTGTGTCCTGTTTCTCAATGTTCCAATCCAAATCATTGCCTTTTTAGAATACTACACCCCGCCCCCTTTCAACGCTCTCACACTTATTGTAGAGTTGGAAGGAATGTATCGGTAGTATAGTAGGTGCAGTGGCACCGGCGAACGCCAAGAGGGCCCATTACAGCCCAGACACGGGGGCGTACCTTCCACGGGTGCGGTACCTACCAGGGGTCCCAGAGACCCACTGAACCCCGGTTATTGCTCCCATGTTATAACCCAGACTGCAGCCATGGGTAGGCTGACCACCAGGCATCCCGGATTTGCCCGGACAGTCCCGTTTTTTTCGCCAGCTGTCCTGGCAGATTTCAAGAAATTAAGTTCAGTCCCAGTTTGTCACACTAAAACACAGCTAAGAACACAGACCAAAAATAAGCCATACAGTTAAACACAGTCGGGTTGAATGCAACACCTGTTTCTACTCTTGGCTTCACTCTCCATCTACCTCCCCATTTTCTCACTCTCTATCCTGCACTCCTTAGCTTTTCTTTTCACACACTCTCGCTCCTACCCTCCTTCTTGCTCTCCTTCTTTCCTGTCCTCCCTATCCCTTCTGCCTTCTCTCACTCTATTCCCGCTGCCCTCCTTCTTGCTCTCTCTCTCTTCTGCCATCCCTCTATTTTTTGCCTTCTTACTCCCTCCTGCCCTCCTTTTCCACCTCTCTTCTGCTCTCTTTCACCTTCTTGTCCTCCATCTCTCTCTTGTTCTCTCTTTCCTGTCCTCTCCTCCTCTAGCCCTCCTTCTCCTTCCCGCCCTCCCTCTCCTACCTGCCACCCTCTCCTTTCTGCCCTCTCTCACACACTCCTACCTTCCCTCCTGTCCTCCTACTCCTTCTTGCCCTCCCTCTCCCTTCTGCCTCTTTTCCTTCTTGCCTTCCCTCTCCCTCCTGCCCTCTGTTCCTTTTGACCTCTCTTCCTTCTTCCTTCTTACTCCTGCCCTCCTGCATGCCCTCCCTTTCCCTTCTGGCCTCTCTTGCTCTCCCACTATTTTCTGACCTCCCACTCCTCCTTGCATTTTCGCCTTCCTACCCTACCTCTGTATCCTCCCCACTCTTCTTTGCATATGCCCTCTCAACATGCGCTATCACTGCATATGATCTCTCTGCACAGGGCCGTGAAGATAAGGCATGTGTAAAGAGGGAGTGTGCAGAGAGGGTGTTTTCCAGAGAGGCAATCCATATTTCTGTGTAAAGTAAAACACATCAACGTTTTACACATAATTCAAAGAAGTTAGAAAAGACCATTTGTCAAAAGCAATACCAAAAGCTCAAACTTTAACAAAGGCGAAACCATTGCATTGTAAATGCTTGTTAATATAGTCTCATGACGGCTAAAAAACTACGCTCTGGACGAGTGATTGTGGGGAGATCCGGGTCTAAAACTAAATCAAACCCTCTACGAAACAAAATAGCGTCTACTATGCAATTGAAGGGTCAATGCCAGCTTTTTAATCTATGGGACAAGGGGAAAGACAAACCCACTGATCTACAGTCCACGAACGAAACTCCAGGTTCCAATGACGCGGTGCCTGTTAACGGGGTCATTGATGTTTCCTCTAGTTTAAGCTTGGTGGCTAGTCAATCCCTGCCAATTCTAATCAGTCCTGAAGAACTAAGGGACTCACCTTCGACATTAAATAATGTACATCTGAATCAGAATATCCACCTTAATTCTTCGGCCATTATGCCCTCAAAATCTGATGAAATTGCTCCTTCCCAAGCTACATTAAGGGATGTTCCTAAAGTTTCAATGAATACTGATTTTTTACCAGCTACGTTAGTTACATCCCCAGTAGTAGGGAATGAATTTACTCTGCCTGATATTGATTTAACAGCTCATAGAGCGCGGGTGGAATTGTTACAGGGGAATGCTAAAGGTGTGCCTCTGGAGGAAGTAATAACGATTTCAAGTACTGGTCCCCTAAGTAGCACACCTTCTAATAAATTAGACTTCTCCCTCCCACAATTAAATCTTACATCTTGTTCAGGTCCAGTGTTGAACAATTTAGCGGAGGGTTCCCCAAATATTAACGGAAGGCTAATTTCTAATTCTTTGTCTTCTTTGGAATCAATTTTGTCTTCGATTCTAAGATTACTTGAAAAGTTTGTGGGAGGTTCGGAATGTATTTTTGATACTGTAACACAGATTTTGCAAGTTCTCTTGTTAAGCAAAAACGAGTTAGTGTCAGACCCCCCTATTCCAGTTGCTTCTCTGTTGATGCCTCAGAAAATAAGTGCTCCTTTTTCTTCAGCAGTTTTGGATTTAGCGCTTTCTTCTCCCTCGATAGAAAGTCTAAAGGAAAGGCAGCCTATAGTACTTTCATCTATCTCTAAACCCTCCAAAGTGGTTTCGGCTGGCGCTAATTGTATAGCCCCACTTAGTGATAAGATAGAGGTAATAACAACTTCCCCTCTTATTTCTAAATCCGAATTACCTTCCCTCTTTCCGATATTTTCTTTGCCATCAAATAAGGAAGAGGAGATCCCTAAAGAAAAAACGGGATTGATGGGAAATACGAGTCCCCAGAAACATAAGAAGACTAGAATGAAGAAGAGGAAACCTATCCGTAGGTTTGCCAAAAAAAGACAGAGGAAACTTCTGTTTGATAAGAATGTGGAAGTAAGTATAGATGATTCTCCGCAGGTGGAGCAGTCTCTCATCCCCAAGGTAGAAATTAGGGTTGTATCGCCCAAAGAAGACGCCCCCTCCTCTGGTTTAGGTCCAATAAATTTAACTAATCCTTTTCTTCCCAAGGTTTTTCCCCCAACCTCTAATCCTTTTTCCTATTGTAAGGTTAATCCAGATTCTTGCCAAGTTATCTCTAAGGTTACTTCTCCATTTGTTATTCCGCCCCCGTCTTCTTTGAATCCTACAGCAACACCTTTTCAGGCTCCATCCTTAACGACAGTTGTCCTCCCAAAAGAAAAAACAAATGTGGATACGTTATATCTTGATTTTTCTCCCCTTTTTGAACCAGATTTAATTTTGAATAGATCTGCCCTATTGATTTGTTTTAAAGAGATCGAAAGCTTGAAATTAATTCAAACTTCCGATTTAGATCTTGTACTTCTCCTTAATTCTCATGCGGGGAAACCTTTAAGATCTACAAGGGTGAAATTTTATTCAAAAGTTGTGTTAAATCTTGTTCTACAATGGGCTGAGGAACTACAAATTAGAGGGATTGATGTGATGCCACACTTTGGGGAAAAATGTATTTTAAATACTGCTACTAATTCTTCATCATTATTTTCCGTCAATTCGGATGTGCGATTGTCAGATTGGTCTAATCTTAGATCAGAGAACCTAAAAGTTTGTGTGGCTAGGAATGAAAGGTTAGTTTCCTACAAAAACCCTCCCCTTAAGCAGACAGTGAAGGATGATCAATCCAAATGGAGTTGGCTACCTGGAGTTCTTGCGAATAAATCTGCTCCCCGTTCCATTCAGGATCCCAATTTTTAACAGGGAGCTAAAATTTATCTCATGGAATACGGCCGGATTCAAAGATTATAAGGAGAAATTGGGTTTTCTTCATTCTCAAAAGGCAGATATAATCTGTTTGCAAGAAACCTGGGTTGATGGAAGTTTCGTTATGGATAAAGATTATTTTGTTTTGGATTCTTACGCAACAAGCACTAGAAGAGGTCATGCTAAGGGAGGGTTAGCATGCTTATTATCTAATAGATTGCAATGGAACTATTCACACTATTTGGATCCAGGAAAACTGTTTCAAGCAATAATTTTAAAAGATGTATTTGAGGATTGCCCTAATAGATTGTTGATTGTGGTAAACATTTATATTCCCCCCAATTGCTGTTTTAATGCTGGTTTAAAAACTTTATTCACTTTTTTAACTAAAGTCTTGGAGATCTCACCAACGCCGCATGTGTTAATGTTTGGGGATCTAAATTGTAATATATCTAACTGCGGGTTGGAGTTGTTTAGAAATATCCCATTGGAAGAGTCTCTGAATATACCTTCAGCCCAGTTTCCCCCCAAAATTAAAACTAACAAAAGAGGTAAAATTATTTTAGATGGTTTACTTAAAGCGGATTGCTTAATTGTAAATGGGAGGCTTCCTTCTGATATCCCGGCAGCTTTTACTCGCAAATCTAACAAGGGAAAATCTATTATTGATTTTATCATGATAGATTATGCCGGTTTTCACCTATTGAAGGATATGAAGGTCATTGAATCGAATCTTAGTGACCATAATGCATTGACGCTTTCTGTCTCCATTAGTCTTCAGAAAGTGGTTCCGTGGAGTCTGGATATAGATTCTGTGAATTTTGATTCCAGCTCAGGGAAATGCTTTTGGAACCTCTGTTCTGTTGAAAACCTAGCGCCTCTTTTGTGTGATACTGTTGAGAATCTTCCTCTCTGGGAAGGGAGAGAGCTGTTTTGTTTTGTTAATTTTTTAGATTCTGTAACTGCTTGTGCAAAGGAGAAAGCAGGTGTGAAACAGTCCTTTGTAGCCCCTCACCCTCTGCGGGCTATAAATAGAGAAATAAATAAAGTTGTAAGGGGGCAATTTTTATGTTTCTCCCAAGAAGCTAAATCTAAGTTGTCTATCCTAAAAAGAAGGAGAGTTAGGCTTAAGGCCCGTTTAAAACGTTCTAAGGAAGACGCCCTCTGGATTCAATTGAGGGAAGCTTCTTATAATCGCCAAACTAAGACCTTTTGGTCCTTAATTGGCAAAGGCTGTGGTACCAGAGCCAGTCCTACGCCCATTGCCATTGAGGAACAGGTATGGGTTCACTATATTGAGAAGTTGTACAGTAATAATAATTCTCATGGTATTAATGTTGAATTCGATAATGTCTCAGTTACACTTGACTGTCCAACAGAAAAGGAAATTGAATGTGCCATTAAGAATATGCGTTCCTCTGGTGCGATGGGTCCTGATAAAATCCCAATTTTAGTATTAAAAAACCAGAGTGAACTTTGGAGTAAAATACTCTTCCCAGTGTTTAAATTTTGCTTTTTTAGCGGAACAGTCCCCCCCTCCTGGAAAGGAAGCATCATTGTCCCTTTATATAAAAAAGGGGCAAGAGATCTACCACAAAATTATCGGCAAATTGCCTTGCTTGACGCCATTGGTAAGGTGTTTGCAAAATGTGTGCTTTCTTTAATTAATGATTGGGTATCTGAACATAAAATTCTTCCCTTGGAGCAAACAGGTTTCAGACAAAATCATGGAACTTTAGATAACCTGACTGCATTGCAAGTTATCAATGAAAAATATGTGAAAGTGCGGGGTGGTCAGGTATATGGCGCCTTTATTGACTTCTCCACCGCTTTTGATAAAGTAGATAGAAATTTGCTGTGGAGAAAGTTATTTAACCTAGGTATGCCTACATCCCTTATTAAGTTAATTCGCGCCTTGTATTCCGACACTTGGTGCAGAGTTTTACTTGGAGGCGATCGCGGCGTATCCAAATTAATTCCAACATCTAATGGGTTGAAGCAAGGTTGCCTTTTGGCTCCGTTGCTATTTTCCTTATATACCGTTGATTTACCCATCGCTCTTTCTGCTTGCGCCGGCATTGCCCCGTCCCTGGGGGGTGTGCCAATTGCATGCCTTATGTATGCAGACGACATCCTAATTTTGGATCTCACCCCAAAGGGCCTAAATAATCGGTTGCATGCACTTTTTGAATATGCTGAAAGTCATTTTTTATCAATAAATACGGCAAAAAGCAAGGCGATTTGTTTTTCAGGTAGAAAGAAGCCTAAATGTTTTAACTTTCCATGGGTTGTGGGGGGGGAAAAACTAGAATGTGTGAAATCTTATACCTTTTTAGGTAAAATTGTCACTCATAATTTAAGTGACAAATCACACATAGACAATAACTCTCGGAAGGCTATTTCTCAGGGAAAGAGCTTAGTTTCCCTGTATAAAGCCACAGGTAGAAGGCATTTCTCTATTCTTTTAGATGTTTTTAGAGCGAAAGTTCCAGCCTCCCTGTTATATGGAATTGAGTTAGTTGATCTAAAAAAATGGAGTTTTTTAAACTCTGCGGAAGGGAAAATTCTTCGGAGTTTAATGTCGGTAGGCACAGCAAACTCGACTGCTTCCTTGAGACAGGAATTGGGTCTACGTAGCAGTAGGGTTCAAGGTTTGGCTAGTATTATACGCTGGGTAGTAGCTTTATCTAAAGGTGAACCCAATACCTTAAGAGATCTCATAAAAAATGAATTATTAGGATCTTTTAATGACTTCTCATCAATTGTAAAAAACTTCAGACTTGCTGTGTTACAATTGAAATTGGATGAGGAGACTCTATTTCTATTATCCTCTCATCAATTAAAATCAGTTTTGAAGTCATCCTCTTGGGAATTGGGGTTTTGCCTTGATAGAGACTTTTGTTTAACGAAAAAAGGTTGTACGCCTGTTATTGAATCTTATACCCTGCGGAAAGCTCAACCATATATGTACTGGAACATCGCCCATGGCGTGAGACGCCTGGTGTACTTATTAAGACACAATCTGCTTCCGCTAAAAGTTCTACAAGCCAGCTGGTTTGGTTGTTCGGCACGTTGTGATCTTTGCCAATTGTATGATCAGGATCTAGATCACGTTATGTTCGTTTGCCCTACACTGATGCCCTGCAGGCGTAGATGGTTAAGACCAATTTGCTTACAACTTAAAATATTATCAGCATCTTCGTTTAAGGCAGCCTTGATTAACCCACCTAATGAAATGTTTGCATTTAAACTGTACAACTTTTTTAAATGTTTTTTGGACCTATATTAAGATATCTTATGTGATTATGATGGAAATATCTTTTTCTATGCATTTGTTGTTTTGTATGTATATGTTGTTTTATGTGGACCTCATAAAGAGTTCCTTATCATAATAAATAAACTTTGAAACTCAGTTGCATCAAACGTGGCAACCATGTCAAGATAAGGTCATTCCTTCTAACCAAAGAGACTAGCCTGAAGAAGTTCATGGACCAAAATAAAGATTCAATCAGATGGATATTTCCTGGAGACAAGTTATAGAAAACAGATCTTTCTACAACAGGAGAGAAGAGGAAGATGCAGACAGCAACAAAATTAAAGAATGACCCACACCGAGCAAGTAGAAACTTTCCCATACAAGTGGCAATTTGGATAACGTCGCAAAAAGCAAGTTCCCAAAATTTCCATCCTCTGTTCCAGCGTGCCCTTAAAATAAAAGTCAACGTTATATCTTTCTTCCATCAGATTGTCCCCTACACTGTATCTCATAGCCCTCTAAAATATTATCCCAAGCAGATTGTGCTCTGCAGGTAGAGTAAGCTGGACCATTTCGTATTACCTTCTATGAAAAAGATATTCCTTCCAAAACACCCCCCTTTAAGGCACACACATTAATGACTACACTTTTCCTTGTCGTGTCCTTGGAAAAAGAAGCATCAATGCTAAAGGTAATTCCAGATAGATCCTCTCCAATAAACAGGCTTTCCAAGTCAACCATGATCAAGCAAACTATAAATCGATGATGTCAAACACCACTACCCATGCCGTCCTCCTCACAAACAGGAAAAGTAAATGCAAAACAACTGCAAAAACATCCATGGAAGCCATTGGATTGTCTGATATGTTTGTACACAGAACGCCATGTGCAACCCCTGTAAGAAAGGAAGTGCAAGTCTTGCTGCTAGAGGGGTTGAGGACTGAAAGACAAAAGTGTTAAACCCTATTTATATCTTGATCCCGGGACCCTTTCTGCCAACTATTTGCAAGAATACTACTAAGAGTTGAGAAAGGCTTTTACTGTTTAGTTTTTTGAGAAGGTATAGTGAAATATTTCCTTTGTTTTCAGGCAGGAAATCAACCCCAGCTAGACTCTAGAGAATGCCCATGTACTAACATGCAAAAACAAACTATGGTAGATTTTCTCTTTTTTTGTGAGTATTATAAAATGTAAACCAAAAAATTCCTTATACCGTTTTTAAGGCTTAAAAATCTATGGCTTTGTTTGCAAGCATATAATTTTTAGGTCTCGCCTAGCTATTGCGCATACAATCGCTATGGCGAGAGATATAGAGAGCTGCTCCAGGAAAGCTTACCAAGGGGCTTTTGAATGCGGATTATAGACAGTGCATGTGCGACGTGCGCTCACTTGCCATTTGCTCCCCGAGCCTCGGCATCAGACTTCAAAGGAATGCCTCCCGCTCCCCTGCCCCCGCCACACCAGCCACGTCGCAAACCACCATTTGCCTCGCATCAGACTTCAAAGGCTCGCGCTTACATCCTTCTCTTCCCCTCATTAACAGGCTTTTTTTTTATACCAGCGGGCAGTCTCTTGTTTTCATTGTTTTCTCTTGGAGCGGCGTTAGTCGAGCCCCGGAAACTCTCATTACAATACCAAGAGAAAGAGAAATCTAATCTACCCAGTAAGTAATAAAGCTGTGCACAATTTTAAATAATATATATTTTTTGTGCCTTTACCACAATGGATTGTGCTTCTAAGCAGCTGGTAACACACTACTATTACAGTGAGATGGATGGAGGGCTGAGTCAAACTCTGGGATTGAAATGATTGATTTTGCAGGTTACCACATCATTGATACAGCAATACGTCAACACACTGAGTTGGCTGTCCAGTTTTCACTCAGATCCACTAGCCTTTCAGGAGACATTGAGCCCACAGCATACCTGTCACACGACTGGCACTGCCCCAGCCCTGCAGCCATTCAGATGCATAGACATTTCATCCTATCTCCAGATGTTCCCCTAGACTAGTCACTGGCACGGGGACTCCTCATTTCAGCAGCCTTCCCAGAAACACACAAGCATTGAATTTGTCAGCTGAAACAACCACTCCACCGGCCGCCATGTGGTTGTGTAGAGTTGTCTGCACAGCCTGCAATCAGCCAGGTCGCTTAACAGACCGAAGAAGAATCCGTGAGATTAGCATCTGTTTTATTGTTCTGTGTTTTTTTTCTAAAGCGCTCAGAAATCTTAGCGCTTCGTGTGTAGCACTATTGCGTGTTGTTTAGTTTGCAAAAGAATCCGTGGAAATCGCAACTAGACGTAAAAAACGGCCTCCTATTGGAAGATGCAAATCCTACATAACAAGAACGTAATACGAAGTGTGTTACAGTTGGCAAAAGGGTTCAGAAAATTACACCGACCCCGTTGTATTCCGATCATGGGCTTGACGGTCGTGGGTTCGAATGCCAGTATCACCCACTCTCTCTGCCGACTTCCGTAAATGTATTGCCTTTAAATATGGAAATAATGACGCGCTGTTTGCAGCTCATACGGAATAGCGTTCCGAACGGCTGTATGCAGCGCTATAAAAGACAAGTTATTGTTCAGACTCGTAGTGAACCATTCCATTCGCCGTGACGAGATCTGTGCGTCGATATAGCTCACGGTGCCAAGGAAGTTTCCAGGCACTAAGAATAGTGGATGAATGGAAACATCTGTATAGTGCCCTGAGAGGAAACGATCCCTATGTTCTATTCATTGGAGCGACTGTGGGTTAATAGGTGTGATGTCATAAATAGGTCACTCAGTTCATTTAGACATGTTGGCGCCAAAAGCTTTGTGCACTAGCGCCTCGGGAATACAGCAATCTAGTGCTCAACGTGGCCGGACAGCTGTGTTTCATCTCTGGAGCACAGACCCTATGCACAAACACAGGGGCAACCCTGACACCCAAAAGCTCACTTACGTACATTTGTAGTAAAATCATACATTTTAAAGGTAGTAAACATTTTGCTAACTTACCCTGACACCCAAAAGCTCACTTACGTACATTTGTAGTAAAATCATACATTTTAAAGGTAGTAAACATTTTGCTAACTTACAAGCACACATCTAATACATTTTGGGGCATATTTACTAACATTTCACGTAACGCAGGGCCGCAAGCAAAGTTGCTGCGCTGCGTGAAACAGAGAAATGTTGGCACATCTACAAAGATATTGTGCATTTCTGCTGCCTCCTAGCGCTGCCTCGCACCAATGCAGGTGACCTAATAACACACACAGCCACACACACAACCACCCACACAACCACACCCACAACCACACACACACAACCCCACACAACCCCACAAACAACCACAACCATCACAACCACAGAACCACACACACAACCACAACAACACAAAAACACACTACCACACACACACAACCAGAACCACACACCCACACCACACACACCACCACACACACACACACAACCACACACACACAACCACAACCATACGCACAACCACCAGCACACACAACCACACACAACCACACGCATATACCACACACACAACCACAACCACACACACACAGCACACACACAACTACACACACACACAGCCACACAACCACAACTACACACACAAAACCACAACTACACACACACAACCACAAACACAACCACACACACTCTCACACACACAACCACATGCACAACCACACACACAACCACACACACAACCACATGCACAACCACACACACAATCACACACACACAACCACACACACAGCCACACAGTCAGTGCACACTTTCAACAGGCACAGACATCATCAGTCATCAGTGCACGCTTTCACCGGGCACAAACACCACCAGCCGCCAGTGCACGCTTCCACCAGGCACACACCACCAGCAGTCAGTGCACGCTTCCACCTGGCACACACACCACCAGCATCAGTACACTGTTCCACCAGGCCCACACACACCACCAGCCGTCAGTGCACGCTTTCATCAGGCCCACACACACCACCAGCTGTCAGTGCACACTTTTACCAGGCCCACACACACCACCAGCCGTCAGTGCAGGCTTTCACCAGGCACACACACACCATCAGCCGTCAATACACGCTTTCACCATTCCCACACACACCACCAGCCATCAGTGCACGCTTTCACTAGACCCACACACACCACCAGCCGTCAGTGCACGCTTTCACCAGGCCCACACAAACCACCAGCCTTCAGTGCACGCTTTCACCAGGCACACACCAACAGCCGTCAGTGCACGCTTCCACCAGGCACACACACCACCAGCCAGCAGTAAACACTTCCACCAGGCATACACACCACCAGCCATCAGAGCACAATTTCTACAGGCACACACACCACCAGCCATCAGTGCACAAATCAATTGTTAACGCATCCACAATTAACTATTGTAGCAATCGCAGTATGGCGCACTTTCCTTTCAAACATATTCATGTAAAGCGCAGCATGCCACCATTGCTACAAAAATAAATCCACATTTTTTTGGCCTACAATTTATAGACTTTTGTTGCAATTGGTGTTGCAATATTTAGCAATGCCAATAGCTCAAGCTTAATGAATGCGAGACCTATTGCATTGCAAATGCTTGTTTACTGGTATTACCAGACGACGAAACGTGTGGACTTGTGATTCTGTTTCATTAAGTTGCAGTCCGCTCCAGGAGGTCGATGCTTGCCTTTCAGATTCATTTTGGTAGAGTGACGAAATAGCAGTGTCTCTGTTTTAATTTCGGTTTTGTTTATTCCAGCCTGTTTTAATTAGATTGTTGGTCATTAATTTCCCAAACCTGATGATTTTATGTATTTTATTTGCGTGTTTTTAAATATTTGTATGCATTTCATTGCTAGTTTGCACATATCCTGCATGATTTTATGGCTGTTCGCTGCCAAATAAAGATAATTCTGAGTATGAACTGCAAAAACAGGATTCAAGCTAATCATGTCAGCCTGGCTGCTGAAGAAAATGAATTTAATCCATTAAGAGCAAACTTCAGCCCTCCTAAAAAAAATAGCCATTCTGCATCTGAGAAGATAGACTCCATACCAGATTTATAAACTACTGCTTCAATTGGATTCACTCCACCGTAAAACATACCCCCACCTTAAAATGTGAGACCCAGGCACTCCTCCCAGTTCGCAATGCAGATACCAGTTTAAAATATCTCAGCTATTGTCATCAGCTACAGAAACATTATCAAATATAAATATTGCCAAAATTGCTAAAAGTTTTAAACTTGCAGCAGAAATGCACATTTCCTCAATCTCACACTTGGCTGCAACTACATAGTCACTAACATTCTGTTTATCTTCCCAAAGGTCACTGAAAAGTGATCCATCTGGGACCTTATGCCCTGGCTAGTATACCCAATCTCATAAAACACCGCCCTTCCAACCCAGGAAGTCTTGCAGTTACCCAAATACACATTTACTACTCAACTGCTGGAAACAACAAATGCAGATTCAGATACCATTTATAACTTCCCAACATAGCCATGGTGTGCCTCTGGCCTTCCACTCATGTGGAGCATCACAACTTGCCAAGTGACTCTTAGCCTGGTTTGGGCCCTCACTGATGCACAGATTCTGCATTTCCAAACACCAGAGAAGCCCTCAATGCTAGGCATGACAATGAAAGGGCCCATCTTGACAATCCTTTGACACCAACTTCTTGCCGCACTGTTATCCTCAAAGCATTAAGTTCCATCGGTTTTTGCCCATCAAAGCCAACCACCAGTCTTGACCATGGCTACTGGAGAAGCCCAGTCTAACCCCAAAGACCACGCCCACTCTGCAGAGCAGTGTGAGCACCTTCGGATGCTTTTCAGCCATTTTAGGTGTCATCTTTGCCACAGCGGCCAAGTCACTAGGACCAGAAAGCTTTGGACCCAGGGTCACTCAATGCTAGTGCCAGAGAGCAGAACAAGTTTACTGAATGTGACAGAATCAATGCGCATGTAGTTAAAACAATGAGCTGGTTATCGTTATCAACAGGAAATCTTCATTACTGAGAATCCAAGTCTTCTTCGTTGCAGATGTTATAACTTTACAATTCTTGCAAAGACTATGAAATTGAAGACAGACGAGGGGGTGATGGACTGATTACTTATCAGAGATCTTTGTTCCTTCATTACTTTGAATCCTATAATGACTTATGACATCAAAGACGGAAGAGAGAGTGATGGACTGATTACTTATCAGGGCTCTTCATTACTTCATTACTTTGAATCCTATAATGACTTATGACATCAAAGACGGAAGAGACGGTAATTGACTGATTACTTATCAGGGCTCTCCATTACTTCATTACTTTGAATCCTAGTATACCATCAAAGACTGACAAGAGGGTAATGGACTGATTACTTATCAGGGCTCTTCATTACTTCATTACTTTCAATCCTAGTATGACATCAAAGACCGAAGACACAGTAATGGACTGATTACTTATCAGGGCTCTCCATTACTTCATTACTTTGAATCCTAGTATACCATCAAAGACTGACAAGAGGGTAATGGACTGATTACTTATTACAGCTCTTCATTACTTCATTACTTTGAATCCTAGTATGACATCAAAGACTGACAAGAGGGTAATGGACTGATCACCTATTACGGCTCTTCATTACTTCATTACTTTGAATCCTAGTAAGACATCAAAGACAGAAGAGACGGTAATGGACTGATTACTTATCAGGGCTCTTCATTACTTAGTTACTTTGAATCCTAGTATAACATCAAAGACTGACAAGAGGGTAATGGACTGATCACCTATTACGGCTCTTCATTACTTCATTACTTTGAATCCTAGTAAGACATCAAAGACAGAAGAGACGGTAATGGACTGATTACTTATCAGGGCTCTTCATTACTTAATTACTTTGAATCCTAGTATAACATCAAAGACTGGCAAGAGGGTAATGGACTGATCACCTATTACGGCTCTTCATTACTTCATTACTTTGAATCCTAGTAAGACATCAAAGACGGAAGAGACGGTAATGGACTGATTACTTATTAGAGATCTTTGATACTTCCTTACTTTGAATCCTAGTACGGCATCAAAGACTGACAAGAGGGTAATAGGCTCATTACTTTTCAGAGAGATTAGTTACTTCATTACTTTGAATCATAGTTTTCTCAACATACTCTTCTTGTGGATACATAACTGTAAATAAAGTAATAATAAATGTAATAAAAAGACTGTGATGAGGAAGATGGACAGAGGCATTGGGGCTGTGCAGATCTTAAGAACACCAGCATAGGGTCTCTTGCATTTATTTAAGCAACAAAATGTTTATCCAGCAAGAGCTGCTTATACCATGTCCCTCAAACAAGCACTGTAGCCTGTTGCATGAATCAGACATTTTCAATAAAAATCACTGAACCAGAAACTTTTCATTAAAAATCACTGGCAACCAGTGAATGCGGAGATCACATCCTAAATCGAGTTATCAAGAACTGTGGCGCCACCATAACTACCATATGGCTCTATTACGTTACTCAAGTCCCAATCCAAGCTGGCAAATTCTCAAGCAAAACACCTCCCACCCAACAGCAGGGCTTAATCAGGGCCACTGGAATTATGTGGCAGCTGAGGACCAAATTACACAAGTTGTTGAAATTATGCGACAAGAAAAACCAAATTTGGCGACATAACATGTCACAATACGTTGCAGTATTATTTCGTTATGTTATAATTTAAACAACTATAAATACTGTCTCGGCAAAAGTGCACATTATTAGTAACTGTTTAACAGCTGAATACAGGCATCAAGAACCCCAAAATGACCAATTAACCTTTCCAAGTTATGTGCCATGGCACAGAAATACCTTTGGCAATTCTGTTTAGTAAAGTCTGATACGTTTCGGCTTGATACAATTTTTTGGTGGCATCTGCTAAGTATGCATCAGATGCTGGCAAGCGTGGCAAATCCATGATTATGTGGAAAATGTTGCAGCCTCATAATCCCAGTGGCCTTGGGCTCGACTTAAAGAGTAAAAGAACAATTTGCAGACATCACTCAATTCAGTGCTTAACTTGAGCCAGTGGTTTCATATGCTCAGGACGGACATCAGCGCTCTTGACAGTGCCACAAGGTGGCGCTGTCTGGCTAATTTAGAGAGGAACACAACAACAATTAATTATAAATTCAATATACATTAAAAAGTGTGATGGTTAGTGGTTGTGTTTGTACTGTCACTGGCAGGGGCAATATGTGGTGCAAGCTGCAGTGGTCTCCTGATGAGTGCTCTGGCTCTTCTGTTTTTTTTTTTTTTACAAATGAAGCACTGATTAATCCAAACTACAGAGTGAGACTCATCACCATAGAGGCAATCTAAAAGAAAGTAAACATTTTTAAAAATGTATTCAGTTGTGGCTTATTTGGATCAGCTTCAAAACGTTGCTTCCTACCTTAGTTGGTCATGTAATGTGTAAGGTTGTCTACATTTCCATATGTAAAACCACCAAGGATGTCATCTTTGATGGTGAGGTTATTTGGAGGGCATGAGGCTCCTTAGATCCTCCTCACAGAAAAAACTTGCGATTCCAAGATTTTGTAGGACCAGATGCCTCTCCTTTTCGGTAGCGGCTGCCAAGCCATGGAATTCCCTACCCTCTTATCTCCAACGCAGACTCCTATCCGGTTTTTAAAAAACATCTGAAAATCTGGCTCTTTTCATTCTAGGTTGTTGTAGCTGTGCTTTATGCCTGTCTCCTCACTGTCCGCTATAGCACCTTGACAACCTTGGGTATAAGCGCACTTTATATGTACTATCCTATCCTGACGTGAGTTTTATGATGGGATAGCAATTGCGTAAGAAAGTGCCTCTGTACATACTGCACCAAAGTAAGGTACAGTGTGCATAGAGTCCACAGTCCCCAGAGGTTTGGCAGAGGTTAAAGTCAGATATAACCTTACTCTCTAAACTGGCAACTTGGTCGAGAAGTAAGGCAGTATCAGAGGACAGTGTAAAGCATTGGCTGTACACCCTCAGTCAGCAAATGGTCTCACACACTCAAGAACTGAACTCTAGGCCAATTGTTTTGTATAGAAAAATATATTGTTGGTTAATTTTATAACCACAAATAGGTATAAAAATAATTTCTTATAATGAGATGCTACAGTTGAATACTTTCAAATAGCAATAGACTTTACAATGCAATAGATACAGTTGTTTCAATATGCAACACAAGTTAAACACAATTATAACATTGAGTTCAATGGAAATTTTTAGTAAAATGCAATATCAGTTACTTTATATATGTTTTTCTTACTCGGGGCTGGATCCTGAATTCAGCCCTGGTGCATCTCCTGTAAACAGTTGAAAGAAATCTTTTTTGTTACACCAGTGATTTTTAAGGAATATTTCTATGTTTCAAAAATCGACACTTGGAAGAATTTCTGGCAAAAATCAGACAATGTTATCCTACGGAGGAAAATCAGGTTATCGGAAAATCACTGTTGTAATTACTTTTTAAGGTCAGTGCTGGGCACAAAAATCCAGCACAAGGTTCTCTCCGGGTAACATGTGAGTAATTTTGTTTTTGTTGAACGGATGATTTGGATGAATATTTCAAAGTTTCAAAACTCAACACTTAAAAGAATTTCCAAGTGAAAACCAGGCAATGTTACCCCATGGAGAAAATGTAGGTTATCGGTTTTCATGTAAGTACTCGACTGGCAGAGTTAAGGTTCAGGGGTTAGACTCAGGGGTCTCCCAGGTTCAGGTAGGTACAGTAGTTGCACCCTCAGCAGCACAGGAGCAGCCGGGTGCAGAGAGAGTAGGCCCAATGTTAGCCTATGGCAGGTAAGGGACCTTTGGTTGGTGGCTGCTAGCAGGCAGACCGCGCGGCTGTGGGAGCTGAGCCCCAGGTCACTTACACAGGGCAAGTGGGGTAGTAGGATAGAACAGTTGCTGCACTTCCAGTGGCACTCGGGCGGCTGGGTGCAGTGTGCTTTTGGGCCATCAGGCGCCCAATGTATTTCAATGGGAAAGCTACAAGATGAACAAAGGTTGCAGACTCAGGGACGGAGATTCTTCTGGTGCGACCACCACTTCGAGGGGTAAGTTGGGAAGCTTTAGGATAGGTAGACACCCAGGAGTAGGGCACAGGGGGCCGTGGGGCGCCTGTTGCAGGGGTATCTTTTGGTGTCTGGAAATCTTACCCTTTGCTGGTCGCGTTTGGAGGGGTCTCTGGTTGTGAGGCTGCAGGCGTCGTCAGGAGTGTCGAGGAGGGTCCTTGGGTGCTGGATTCTGAGTCGCAGTCACCAGGGGACGCCCTCGTGGTCTTTGTCCACTCAGGCACGGGCCAAGCTCGGCAGGTACAGAGTGTGCTGGATTTGCGGTTCCTGGCTGGCACCAGGGGTTGTAGATCTTTGAGCAGAAACACTGCTCGTGGGAGTCCCAGGCTTTGGATGAGCAAGGCAGTCATGTCCTCTGGGGTTTTCGAGGTTGCTGACCACAGGAGACGCCGGTATTTAGCAGGAGCAGGTTCGAGGGTCGACAGGCCGGTAGGGCTGGGGCCAAGTCAGTTGGTGTTGTTCTCTTGTTAGCAGCTGCTTGGCAGGTCTTTGATCTTCTTGTTCTTTGTAGTTTCGGAATCTGGATCTGAGGAAGGAAGGTTCAGGGTGTCCCCTAAATACAAAATATAGGGGTGTTACAGGAAGGGAAAGGACCAATGGGTCCCTTTCCTGGGGTGAGTACACCGCCTATCCCGCTACTCTCCAGTGGGACGGGGCAGGAGCCTACCTCTGATTGGGTAGAGTTCCCCATCATCAAGATGGCGAAAGCCCGGAGTTGTGCTTTACCGCGCCTCCCCCATCTGAGGGCTGCGTTGGCAGAGGCTGGCACACCCCCTTTCCTCACTTTGGTTTTCCCGCCTGTCTTCCCGCCAGAAGGGGGGCAGAACCGGTGGGGGCCAGTTGCTGAGTACAGCAAATGGCCTGGAGAAGCTTGTATGCCTTTGAAACGTCCCCTGCCAATCCTGGGGGGGGAGGCCTAGCACCTTGCCCCAGGATGTGCATTGTTGCGGGCCCACAAGAGCGGATGGCTCTCTACCCAGGGGTCCAGAAACATGTCTGCTGGGTGGCAGCCTAAGCAGCTTCTCAGTCAGGACGCTGGTTGTGGGATAGTTTAAGGGGGCAACTCTAAGTTGCCCTCTGTCGTGCACTTTACATTAAATCCCACACTGGCATCAGTGTGGATTTAATGTGCTGAGAAGTTTGATACCAAACTTCAGTCTTCAGTGTAGCTATCATGGTGCTGTGGAGTTCGTGATGACGACCTCCCAGCACCATATACTCTTAATGGCAGCACTGCACTTATAGAGCCCAGGAATGGACCTGGATACTGTAGGGATACAGGGCTCATGCACCTGTACCCACACCACTGGCATAGGGCACCCAGCTAGAGGGGTGACTGAGGTATGCCAGGGCAGTGTTTTGTGGGCATGGCACATAGAAATGTGTGCTATGTCGACACTTTCTTTTGTTCTGCACCCAGACACTCAGCCTGCAAAGGACATGTGTGTGTGTGTCAGGGCACAGGGCCTCTGAGGGTGGCACAATCAGTTCTGCAGCCCTTAGGGGTCTTCTCTGGTCACAGTACCCTGGGTACCATTTACAAGGGGCTGACATGTGGCCAGAGATGCCAATTGGGTTTAGGCTTCAATACAGTTTTAGGGAAGGAACGCAGGCCCTGGGTACCTAATTGGCAGGAGCGCAGGGCACACTCAGTCAAAGTACATCAGCAATTCAGCAAAAAGTGGGGGCATACCATGTAAGAAAGATGGCACTTTCTCACACATTGCTGCTTCACACGCAAGAAGCGTGACAGGTTTGCACAAAGTCTTGATGAGTATTCACTGATAGGAAGTAGAAGATGTGCTCAGAGATCCAGTATTAAGCAACGGTACTGTAATTTCACTTCTGCCTATTCGTTCTTCCTTCGTTCTTCCAGCATACTTTCCTCATTCATCTGGGAAAGGGAGGATAACAATCCCCCCCCCCCCCCCACCCCGCCCAAGCATCCCCAGGAATCAGGGTAGGACCAATATGTTTTAAATCGGTTACACCATAAAGGAGGAGTGATGGTATAATTCTGTGAAGAATAACTGGGGAGGGCAGGGGAGTGTGAAAAGGGTTCAGAACTAATAATG
The DNA here is from genome assembly GCF_964263255.1 of Lissotriton vulgaris. Classification (NCBI taxonomy): domain Eukaryota; kingdom Metazoa; phylum Chordata; class Amphibia; order Caudata; family Salamandridae; genus Lissotriton; species Lissotriton vulgaris. The sequence continues at coordinate 1,641,592,359 of NC_141695.1, forward strand.
GAGACACAGAGCGAGCCAGGGGAATACAGAGAGACCATGAAATGACATTTAAAGAAGTGCTTGGAGAAGGTGTGGGAGTCTGGCATTACCCTGCACCATGCACATAAAGTATTAATGGTTAGGGTAAAATATATGTGTAGCATTTCACTCTTCTCACGCAGGTTGACACAAAGTTCTTTGCTGCTTCATGTGCAAGATCACACATTGAGCCAACGGCAACATGAGCTTTGATGTATATGACATGAAAATGTTGCAATATCAGTTCAACACTGGAAACAGCAGGCCTGATGTTTAAAATGACGTGGCATGGCAATGCGCATATTATAAACCCTTAAATAGGTATCAAGTGGAAGGGGGTTCTAGGGGAGGGGGGTCTCTACCTCTTCCCACTTGTAATGGAATGCACCATTTCTTGGGGCCTCCTACGCAGTCGCAAAACATGGAGTGGTTACACACCTCAGAAGACATTGGTGAACATTTACAAACTGCAAGCTGTCAATCACTGGCAGCTTCAATTATGCGCATGCAGGCTTTGGGAGGAGCGAATAGGTGTCCAACAAACCCATGCTACGTCTTCCCAATTTCCCCATCGTAGTGGGTCACTTTATATGGGATTGTGACCCTTGAGCATTAAGAAGGAAGGATTAGCAAAGCTGGAACATTGGGATTGTGAGTACTTGCAGTCTCAGTTCTGCTGTTCGCATTAACGCACTAGTCTATATCGCCCCAGTAATATTAATGAGGTGGGTGGTTACACGCCACTTCTAGGGAAACATGCATCCCTCATATATGTGTAGACTCATGAAGCACGAACCTTTAGAGAACAACATGCAGTGAAGCTTCTTCTTTGAAAACAATTATATAAAAAATAGCGAAATGATAGGGACCGCTGCAGAATGTGATGAAGGGATTCGGCGTTTCCCATTTTTCACAAATATTCATTGGCCTTGAGTAGCCCCACCCCCGCGCCCGCAGGGGAAGGAGTTAAACCACTGATTAAAACATACTTAAAGGTGGTTTGAGTACACCCCAGTTGAGAATCCCCCACTGCCAACCCTCCGAAAACGATCAATGCTGGTCTCACGGATCATCTCAAGAAGTTAAGTCATCGTTGGGAGATCTGCTAATGTGTCTACGTCGAATGTATCAATGAAAGGAACTAATGGAAACTATGTATGTTTCAAATGTATGCATGTGAAACTCTACCAATTAACTAGCCAACTGGAAAGACTTGGCGTAGTGAATACCTTTGAATGGAGCCATTTGCTCCTAGGTACAAATTGCTGTCAATTAAATAATGTTTTGCTAAAAAACGAGGTCTCTTCTTTGCCAAAGAATGGCGCGGCTTGATTAAGCTTGCAGTGTCGATTAGGATACAGGGAACCACGAATTAAAGGACCACACACGTTGAGAAAGCAGATTTTGAGTTTTCCTTCACCTACAATCCTTTGCGCTACAAAGGATTAGTGAATGTTCCATAGCGCAAAGAGTGAGGCTAATCGGACAGCATTGCGAAGTCTTAGACCCTGCAGAGAGACAATGGCGGAATTAAAAGATACAGAGGCGTAGGAGTGACCCGACATCTGCCAGCTCCTTCTCGTCTTCTTGAAGCTCAGTTTGGATTTTGGCATTGACCTCTTTCTGCTGCAACCACTCTTGGCCGGCCAACACTTGATCATTAACACTTCTCCATCAACAGCACCAGTACAGTTGGCAAACATTGTGCATTGTGGCAAGCCAAGTTTAATAGGCGAGGACTGAACTCAACACACAAAAACATCCACGCTCTTCTCCATCCTATAGGCACGACATACGGTCTACTAGCTGTCTTTTTCCAGAATTTAATCTGACGATATTCCTTCCTACTGTTTACTTCCAATACCTTTTTAATGGGCTTGTTTTATTAATGTATTTTAATGGGAAACATGATAAAACTTATTTTATTCATGAAAAGGCCCGTATGCTGGCTAAATGCCAATGAAAATTAAAATCTAATTTAACAAAAGGTAATGATAATTCTTCGCCTATTCAAACAATAAGAATTTTGAATATTTCAACAGTAGGCATAACAGTAATAGGCCAGTTCAACTACAGAAACACCACGTACCACCACATTAACATTTTAAACATGCTACCCAATTTAATAATGCTAATTATTGCTCTATATATAAATACGTCCCTAACAGCTTATTATGTACTGGAAAAAAACTGGTAATTACGCACTGCAAAAGTAAAATTAGAGTTAAACTTGTGAATGGAAAATTGCAAATACACAGTAATTCACACGAAAAAAACAAGTGAGACACTCACCTTGACTTCCTCTTGCAGTAGACTAGGAGGCTGTCAAACAGAAAAAAAGTTCTCTCCTGAATGTTGCCTGCTGAGATTTTTAACAAGGTCCCCTGGAGTAGGAGCTGCGTGCAGATGTCAGTCAAGTTTGAGCCCTAAGGGGAAATAATTTTGAATGTTCTAATTTGTCTATATTTTCACTACTTTAATCACCGGTGTGAGCAACGTAGCTGCAGAAAAGATACATCCCACAGAAAAAATCTAGACATCTGAAGCCCTTATATCAAAGCATTTCAAAGCATTTCATCCCAGAATCAAGCTGCAAACATAAGCTCTGTGTAAGTAAATCTCATTTAAAACATTGTTAAGGTTAAATTAGACTACGTTCAATTGTGCTCCATTTTCCAAGGAACATTGAAAACGTTTGTTTTTTTAAAATTAGAACTTTATTAGTGTTGGCTTTACATTTTCAGTACCAAATTTCCCTGAATATTTGAAAATGAATTGTGACTCCATTTAAGGGTGTGTTAGATGTTTCCAAGCTTGCAGCCCCAACCTTGTCCCTAACACTTTTCAGGATGTTTTGAACTGAAACAAAATATCACGTACATCATAGATATAATGTTAATTAACAGAAAATCCGTTGCTGAATTGTCATCCATTCTCTTTAGTGGTTTAACCCCTTCGATGCTGATGACGAGCTCAGCTCGTCATCAGCCACGGGTGACGTGTGCGGATGACGAGCTGAGCTCGTCATGTATCGCGGTTAATCGAAAACAGCCACACAGAGCAAAAATCACCGCAGCAGCGATGCGGTTAAAGAAACATGTACTTGCAAAACCAATAGGTGTCGTCTTTTAGTTTTGCCAGTGGAGACTTATTGGCTTTGCCAATCCTTTTTTTGCTCATTCTGTTCAGCATTGGCAAAAAGAAAAACAATGGTACTTGCTGATGCTGAACAGCAGTGGCAAAAAAAGTGCGAGAATGTATGTGCGCAGTTGCTATGGCAATCATAGCATGATAACACATGTGTCATGATGCCGCTATCATTTTGATTATGTTTTCATTTACCATTCAAAGATAGGTGATGCCCATCTTGGATCAGTAAATTAAAAAGCATTTTTTTTTCTTTTGTAAGGACCGACTAAGCAGCAAATTGCAGCTGCCATGCCTTCCACAAAAGAAAAAAAAACGTTAATATAAAAAACGTGACAGGCGGTGGGCAACAACAGTGGAGGGAAGGCGGGAGAAGTAAACTCCGAGAACCAACAGCAGCAATGAACAAGCATTTACAATGCAATGGTTTTGCCTTTGTTAAAGTTAGAGCTATTGGCATTGCTCTTGACATTATTTTTATTTATGTTTTTTTTAACAAATAAATGGCATTGTCATTTACAATAGCAGGGCACAGGGGGGCGAGGAGAGACTACGGAGAGCTGCGGGCTCAGGGAAGGGGGGGCGAGGAGAGACGAAGGAGAGCTGCGGGCTCAGGGAAGGGGGGCGAGGAGAGACGAAGGAGAGCTGCGGGCTGTTGTTGTAATGCTTGCATGGATGAGTTGGTGGATGCATGGATGGGTGCATGCATGGATGGGTGTATGGATGGGTGTATGGATAGATGCATGGATGTGTGTATGGATAGATGCATGGATGGGTGGATGGATAGATGCATATATATATACAGCCAATCCCTCAACAATTTATGCAATCCACCAACCCATCCAACCAACAACCCATCCATCATGCATCCACCCATACATCCATGCATCATGCATACATCCATCCATCATGCATCCATCCACCGACTGCGTCCCACTCCGACCCCTCTAAATATAACTCATTTTTTCTGTATATAGAGATGACTGTATTCACTAGTATATGCAGTAGACCTTTCTACTCTAACATTCCTATGTGACTCTTGCAGTACATCTATTCATATCCCTTCCATATGTATATAGAAATTTAACGAGAATCAACAGTCTCTTCTTTGTGTCACTACATCTAGTACATTTCAATTGTTTTCCTGTTTGTATCTTTTTCTTAACGCATGTAAATCAAAGTCCTTAGGTTTGGCAACTGGTTCTTATGTAAAACGCAATGACACCTTTGGGTAAAGCTCGCCCTACATAAAATCACATTAAATAAAACTTTACCCCACAAATCCAACCATCCATTTGTGCCTAGGCTTACATTTGTGCCTAGGCTTACATTTTACGGCCTCGAAGCACACAGAGAAGAGACAGTTTACTAAGTCGAGGCTTTGTAGGGTGCATGGCAGGGGACAGTTTTAGGTGCCAAGGGAGAGTAGGGAGCAGAGTCAGAGTACTTCATAGAGGTAGGGGGCAGTTTTTTATGGTTCAGGGCGGGGGCTGCGGTACTTTTTGGAGCATGGCCTTATTTTAAAGGGCTCAGTTCAGGTGGAGGAACGGCACAAAACACCAGACAGAGGGCAGAAGGACACAAAAACGAGAGGAAACAATTATAACGGAGGGCAGATTGGCACAAAAAACTAGGCAGACAGAGGGAAGAAGGACACAAAAACGAGGGGGAGATGATTCTAACGGAGGGCAGAACGGCACAAATCACGAAAAAGTGCAAGCGATACCTTTACAATAGCACTTCACCAAATACCACCTAGTCGTCACACAAATCCACATAAGGGGGAAAAAAAAACTCATTGCAATACCTGAAGTAAAGCACCTGTTGAAGGTCATAGATTGATTATGATGGAAAAAACTACTCAACTGTCGCCCAATAAAATCATCACAAGTGGATTGCATCCAGGCTATTCATAAACAGCATAAAAGTACCAGCACCCAGAGAGACAGGGGAGGGCCAGTAACTTCCTACTCTTCCACCTGAAGCGTGGACTCCAGATAACAATATGGGGACTAGATAACCTCCTATAAGGATCAAGCAAAATACAGTGGAAGGAATTACTCAGTCCGTAGCTCTAATAAACAAGAAAGGCAAAACATAAACGATGTACTAAACCAAGCCTATTTGTTTAAACATGGAGTCCACTCTCTTACCCGGTAAAACATAGACATTCCTTAGTAAACACTCGCTGCTGGTCCCTAACACGGTGGCCCACCGTCCACTTAAATCGTTCTAGCGGTGTCCGCCAACTCTGTAAACAAAGGGCCCCAATATTAAAGTAAACACTATCGGTCGCCCTCCCACAGCACTATATCCTACTATCAATTCACTGTCTTCCCAAAGTAACCATACACACAATGGTCACGTACCTGTGCGTTCCAAAGTTTACCACGTAAGATCTCTATGCTCTTTCACATTCAGCTCACAACTAACGCGGGAGCGAGCGCCCAACTAGTACGTTGCTCAGCGTCCCACGTGATAGTTCCTTCCGGATCACATGATCTGCCCCAACAAGACCGGTAACTGAAAAAGGACTACCGCCTACAAGGTGGATACTCCTTAAAGTGGCCGAGAGGGAAAAACCATGCTTCCGGTGTTATCGCAAGAGTAAACAAGACGAACGCCACGCCCAGGGAACAAAACGCGGGAAAGCCCCCGAATCTGGTCCGGCCTTGACGGACAGATCCGGCTTCCAATGACTAGCCTCCATTTATGGAGCTAGCCAATGGGAGCCGGGGGACGTTCCTATAGCCCATATCGTAATCATTAGGATTTCGCCTGCACGAACTGCTTGCGCAGTAACGCCAGGAAAAACCTAAAAAGCAGGAAGTGTGTTTAATTAAAATAAAAAAATCTTAGCAGGACCGGGAGAGGCGAGTGAAGCAACAGCTTTTCATTGCTCCCCGAAAGTAACACAAAGGGACGGCGGGAGGCAACACTGACAGAGAGATGGTAGAAGGCAAGGACGTGTGCGGGGGTGGAATAAAAAAAACAACACTTTTTTATTGCTCTCTTGAGGTAACACGGAAGGAAGGAGATTAGATTAGCAGTTTAACCTCAGGATGGCATCCGGCCATCCGACGTCACAGTGGGCATGTGCTAAGGACGGCAGGGGCTGTACGAATCCCGCCCACTTATTAATTCTCCCGCACAGCAGGAGAATTCGTGCATTGCCAAAGGGGTTAAAAAGTGCCTCATTACTCCAATGCTAAGAGTTCTTCCACCTCGTTAGTAAGCAGACCCCTATCTGCTGCCTCAACACTAAATCGACCTGGGATGACCTAAAAAAAAATACAAATTTTTAACTTCCTACAGACCAGGACTTCTGAAGGCTGCTTCATAAGATCCAGCAGCAGCTGGTTCCACATTTTTGGGGCTAAAAAGCCTAACGATTTACCGCCCAACCCGGCTCTTTGCACGTTTGGGATAATTTGCCTAGCAATGCCCGCAGAACTAAGATTTTTAATACGTTTATAAGGGGTAATGAAGGGAAACAGATAATTAGGTCCTTTTTCATTTAAGATCCAACAGAAGCATAGGGCTTTAAAACTCACTCTGTCCGGCACCGGGAGCCAGTGTAGTTCCGCACGAGACTCCCCAACAGGGGCATGTCTTGAGATGTTCAGTAAAAAACGGGCTGCGGCATTCTGTCCTCTCTGCATCATTCTCTTTCTGCCTTTAGTAGCCCCTAGATATAGAATATTGCAGTAATCCAAGTGGGAGATAATCACCGCCTGGATGATAGCTTTTTTTGCTACCAGAGGTAACAGATCTAAGATTTTACAGAGCATTTTCAATAAGCCAAAGCGCGTACCGACCAAGCCTGATATATGTTCATCAAACGATAGTGTTGTATCAAACCACACCCCTAAGTTTTTAATCTTGGGTTTAGGAACCGGGGTCGGACCTAATTCAGCCAGCCACCAAACATGAGACCAAATGGAAAGTTGTTTGCCAACTACGACAATGTAGGTTTTACCTGCATTTAATTGCAGACAATTGGTCAGATCTAGTAGACAAGCTCTAAGCTTAGGAGCGGCCTAAGCTTCATTTTGTTACAGCGTGATAATCGGCTGAGTATCATCGGCATAAGATACTAGCTTCACCCCATGTTTAGCTACTACATCTGCTAAAGGGCGCATGTAAACATTGAACAGAGTCGGGCTAAATGCTGAGCCATGTGGTACCCCTTGCCGCAGACATCGGGTCTCAGAGCTGAACGGCTGCTGAAAGACTTGGAAAGACCAATCTTGAAGAAAATTAGTAATCTAGTCCAAGGAAGGAACCATACGGAAAGAGGGAGGGAAGCACACGGAGGGATGGAGGCAACACCGAAGGCAGGAGGCAAGGATGCAGCAGGGGGAGCATACAGACAGCAGAGGTTGTGAAGAAGGGGCTGGGAACAAGCAGAAGGACATCGTAGGGTGGGAGGGCAGGGGACAAGCAGAAGGACAATGTAGGGTGGGAGGGCAGGGGACAAGCAGAAGGACAATGTAGGGTGGGAGGGCAGGAGGCAAGCACCAGGACAATGTAGGGTGGGAGGGCAGGGGGCAAGCACAAGGACAATGTAGGGTGGGAGGGCAGGGGACACGCAGAAGGACAATGTAGGGTGGGAGGGCAGGGGGCAAGCACAAGGACAATGTAGGGTGGGAGGGCAGGGGACAAGCAGAAGGACAATGTAGGGTGGGAGGGCAGGGGGCAAGCACCAGGACAATGTAGGGTGGGGGGACGGGGGCAAGCACAAGGACAATAGAGGGTGATAGGGAGGGACATAGTTAATGTAGTGTTATGTGAGTGAGGTGAGACGTCTGTACTGAGGTGCGCATGTTATCTGTATTTTAAGTATACTACTTCACTATGCCACTTTGCTGAATGCCATTCCAGTGTACGCCACTCCAGTATACATAATTTCTATTTATTCCACTCCAGTATACCAAAATATACTGTACCACAGTACACTTGACAATACTATCCTCCACTATATTCTAGCACAATCCACTCCACACCACTAAACTGTCCCAATATTACACATTTATTACTAACATAGGAAACACCATTGAAATTCACAGACAAAAAACAAAGGTTAAAGTTAAGTTACAGTTAGAAAAACAAAACGTTCTTTATGTTTGGTACATAAACCCAAATTAAGCTAAACAAGCATTAGATACTCTACCATTATAGCTATATAAATATGACCATTTTTGAAGGAGGGGAGGGACGTCATGGCCTAATCAGTGCTTTGCCCGTCATGACTCTTGACCTTACCCCACACTCAACTATGAGAGAGAGAGAGAGAGAGAGAGAGAAAGAAAGAGAGAGCGAAAGAAAGAAAGAAAGAAAGAAAGAAAGAAAGAAAGAAAGAAAGAAAGAAAGAAAGAAAGAAAGAAAGAAAGAAAGAAAGAAAGAGAGAAAGAAAGAAAGAAAGAAAGAGAAAGAAAGAAAGAGAGAAAGAAAGAAAGAAAGAAAGAAAGAAAGAAAGAAAGAAAGAAAGAAAGAAAGAAAGAGAGAAAGAAAGAAAGAAAGAAAGAAAGAAAGAAAGAGAGAAAGAAAGAGAAAGAAAGAAAGAAAGAGAAAGAAAGAGAGAAAGAAAGAAAGAAAGAAAGAAAGAAAGAAAGAAAGAAAGAAAGAAAGAGAGAAAGAAAGAAAGAAAGAGAGAAAGAAAGAAAGAGAAAGAAAGAGAGAGAGAAAGAAAGAGAGAAAGAGAGAAAGAGAAAAAGAAAGAAAGAAAGAAAGAAAGAAAGAGAGAAAGAAAGAAAGAGAGAGAGAAAGAAAGAAAGAGAGGGAGAGAGAAAGAAAGAAAGAGTGAAAGAAAGAAAGAAAGAGAGAAAGAAAGAAAGAGAAAGAAAGAAAGGAAGAGAGAAAGAGAGAAAGAAAGAGAGAAAGAAAGAGAGAAAGAAAGAGAGAAAGAAAGAGAGAAAGAAAGAGAGAAAGAGAGAAAGAGAGAAAGAAAGAAAGAAAGAAAGAAAAAAAAGAAAGAAAGAAAGAAAGAAAGAAGAAAGAAAGAAAATAGGGAGAGAGAGTGAGTGAGCGAGGTTAGACAGCTAGATACAAAGTTGGCGGGTCAAATGTGCTTCGCCTATTTGCAACAATAGGTATGTGACTACTTTTGAATTGTACATTTTTTTGTGGGCTTTCTGCTTAACTTGCCATCCCAGAATGTATCACAGCTGGAGGACTCCAGTTTTAAGCCAGATGTCAAGAACATTTATTCAGTACAAAAATAAACACGAATTCCACCAGGAACATGTTTGAAAAAGAGAAAGGGAGTGAGCGGAAGGGATGTACCCAACAGCAAACAAGCACATGGTCATGATCTCTTTAAAGAGTTCTTCCTTCTATGAAGTTGCAGTTGGCAGCCCTTCCTGTGATCTTTAGTCTGTCACATGCACCCAAATCCCTCATCTGTTTCCTCATAAAATGTGTCCACCGACTGCCAAAATACATACTTTGGCCACAAAAAATGGAATATGGGGGCCTTATCAAAGTAAATATTCTGGAGATCCGTCCTCCAATTACCTTATTGGAGAGGAAAATGGATTCCAGAGTTGAGAAGTTCACATGCGGTACAACAAAAACACTTAGAGCAGAATTAAAACAAAACAAAATCAGACCGTAGTTGTAAGAAGAGGATGAAAAGAGAACGTCAACAATACATACGAGGAAATGCAATGCTCCAGATTTTTTAGAAGCACTTGATTTAAAGTCCTAATTTTATAAACCATACAGAGAAGCGAATAACCTGCAACCCTTCTCAATACTGCATAACCACATGAGCAAAAGCGATAAAAATAAAAATTAAAGGATGCGAAATACCTACTGCATGGCCTACCAACAACTGCTGAAACCGTAAACTTCAGCTTCAGTATGAACCTTTCTCATTCTAACATCTCCAATTTTACAAGACACTGCAAAACTTGAGCATAGAAGCACTTGAAAACCTCTCATGACCCCTCATCGATAAGGGTCTATGTAACTTTATGCTGTGGCTAGCCATATATTGGTATTGGTTCATAAAATGGTGACTTTCTAACAACCGCTTCACTTAAAATTTCCATTTAACACATGGTAACCCGATTATTAAAGAATGAATGAATGAAGCATCTTCTAAAGCACACAAATGCCCAGGGGCAAAATTCAGATCAGAGTCCAGTCACCCAGGCTAGGAAATAACCATGTAAGCAACAACAATCTCATGAAAACCTTGGAAAGTGGAGGCCTGGGACCAAACCAATACACAAATATGCTTAAGCGGTCAAAGCGCTCTGACCAGGTTATGATGACATGATGAACGGTTATTGTGCTATCATGAAACATCTTCTATAATCAGTAGCTAGCTTCTCAAAAAGAATTGATAAAAAGATGCAATCCATGGCACAATGTTCCTCCAAGGAATTTTGTCTGTGAACACTTTCTCAATACCAGAATTTTGCAACATGGTTTCACTATTGCATTACCTAGCAGCTTCAACGTATGTTACTAATTTTGGTAATGTCTATTTATATTCGTTGCCTGCGAACAATGCCCTTTGCCCTATAATTTGAGGAGGTCAGGGATCTAAATGTTGGTGCTAACAGGGGGTTGTATGGCCCTTATTGGTAACAATGGTCTCATGAAAAAGGAAATTTAGCTCACAGTCCCTTTGGAACCTTTTCTAATGAGAACACACCAAACTATCAACACACAGTACTACACAACTTAACCTTAAAGTTTCAGCTACCGATGACATTAAATAACGCAGGACCTGCATTATCTTCACATGCAACTGGATTGACCTTAACTGGACCAATTCCAAATGTCTTTTTTTTTTTGCTATCAGTGTAGACACACCAAGGTCTAAGAAAGGCTATCTTTCATAAACTTTAGTAGATTCACAACGACTCACACCAGCAAACCAGCAAAACCTCACCGCCTTGGATATACTATGCAATAGTAGGAGGCAGGACATCAGAAAGCCAAAAAAATATAAGCAGTCCAACATGGTGAAATTCAGAAATCAAGCCTTCAAGCTCTATGATCTGAATACCTGAAACACGAGCTACGTCTCATATCAGCCTCACACTATCAATCCTACAACCTAGAAAGTAAAACCCACTTTATCAAGAACTACCTTATCAACACCCACTGACCAATCTAGTTCCTTACCTGTAATTGTGTACACAATCTTGAATAAGGCCATGGACTGGTCCCTTTAGCTGTAGGAGGCTTGTTTGTTTCCATGCTAGGTTTACACTTTACAAATACACACATACATATGCAAATATGTATATAATATGAACTGTCCCTCAAGAAGCATTCCCTGAGAGGGGACGTTTTCTAAGCAATAATCCACTATGAATTACTAGTGTTATTTAGGTTTTTGAGCTCTCAGTCACCACCTTACGAATTATCAACCAGAAGTCATTTCAGTTCCCATTTTGGGATATACATAATTTAGTGCACATTTACATTCTTGAGCCACTTTGCTTTTCACACCGCCTTCACATTAAAACATTGTGATCAGAATGATCATTACCACAATCAATGATTCTTACCTTTGGTTTAAAAAAGAAAAGCAGGGTCTAAAACATTAACAGAGACTGAGGCAATTGAGTGGCTTGGGTTTAAACAATTACATAGTTTGAACATGAATAGACAACAAGTTTAATCTACACTTGAGGTGCAACAAAACGTTTTGCTTTAAAAAAAAAAAGAAAATTACTCAAAAGGTAGTCAAGTTCTAATCTGTGACTCGAGGCCATATTCCCAAATTACTTATTAAGATTGTGTGGAATGCCACAGAGGTCACCACACAAACTTTCACAAACTAAAAGTGTTTCCTTTCATAGCTAAAAGTGCTAGAAATCTTACTTTATGCAAACCTAAGTGAGGGTTTTAACTTTCTGCCTTACAAGAGCCAGTGAAGGGAACTGAGAAAAAAATTATCTACCATGAATTTGAATAATTGATAAGAAATATCAAACACAATAATTGTGCTGTAATGCGTGTGATCATCAAACGAAGAAGACAATAACAGCCCATTCTCCCAGTGAATAAATGAATAACTATCAGTGATGAGTCAATCTGTTACAAAAGAAAGACTGAGGGGGGGGGGGGGGGGTAAATAATGACATGAACAGTACAATGCAAACCAAGCAGCAGGATAATGAGTTCAATGCAAAAGTAATGTATCATTGCCCATTCAAGTTTCCAACAAAGGGGTATTAATCATAAGAACTCAAAAGGTGCTAGATTGAACGGCATCCCTAACACTTTATGAAGAAAATAATTGGACTTTTGAAGGTTACTTTTATTGGTTCAATTGGGGCCTCATTATATTAATCTGCAATATTGTGTCTGACACGGTTTCTTTTCAATGTATGAATCAGAAGAACATTTGCCTATAGCCTTTGAGTGATTGCATCAGCCTATCAAGTTGTTCAACCTTTGGTGTGATAGATTAATGGTGGAGGAGACTACAGCATTGCCTAACAAGTGGAATGCACACCTACCTCCCATCCTTCAATGTGGGACTGCAGCTGCTCCAAAGCTTCCAGCTTTTCCATTTGCCTTTTAGTCTCATTGATGTTGGTACACACAGTCTTCATTGCTAGTAACGCATTCTGAACTGCTTGGCTATCCGGGTGCCTAGAAGGGGTTCTCTTTGCCAGTTCCTAAAAAAGAATGAAACAAATGACATTTAATTATTGCAAAGAAACAAGAAAAGCAATTACCTTCTAATTAACATGATGCCATTGATTTGATTATGCACTTAAGTTTTAAGTGATTTCACTCCCTTGGGGGCTGCAGACAATGAGTATCCTTGGTCCCATGATTCATCACCGGAGACAGATAGCCACAGAAATAAATAACATTGGGTGGTAAACAGCCAAACACTGTATGTAGTCAGTCAGAATGATGGCACTTTAATAGCAATACAAGCAGGAGAAGCAAATGAAATATAACTATTTAATCGTTTAATTGTGTGTTGTACGTCAACGGTTATAGGGAAATTCATCACACAATAAATTGGTGTGACTAAAAAGAACCTCCTCTGAACTCAATATAACTAAAATATAAAGACATGCTTGTGGCCCCTCATTATCTTCTCTCCCTCTTATGTTCTTTTGCTTCAACAGCATTCAGCCACTAAAGCATACATGCTCTTTTGTTTATTTTTGCATCAATAGTTCTTAGGTTTGATGTGAATGTCCAAAAGTTTCAGAAAGGACTAGAGAGTCACCTCTTCCACTCCTGTGAAGGCCTGCTTACACCTGTCCGGACATTAAGTATCAACCATAACCGCAAAATCCTCCGACTGGTCTCATCATACACGGGGGCCTATCAGAAATGGTTAGCCCGCCATATATATATATATAACTCATAGCTTGAGCTCAAGCATCCTATTTGATACACTGTCATTGCCCGTGGCTTCGCTGCATCCAGGTGAGCTTTAATGTCAGATAGTGCAATGTTTCATACCTTCCTCATTTCATCTCTTGCCTCTTGGGACTCTGAGATGGCAGCAATGTGATTTAAAGCACTTCACGAAACCTAAATAAATGGTTAATAAAACAATACTATTTTCTCAACCAGTCTGCTTCTCCTCCTGTAAATTGGTGGGAGTACACCAGCTTTGCTTTTCGCCCATCCTAAAACAGGTCCTTTTTAAGACAATATTTTAAAAAGTAATATCTGTATTTGTTTATGTTGTTCATTAAGTTTTTTTTAACTGTTTGACTGCACACTAAGAACCACAGATTAGAACAAGAAACCAAGGATTATAGTAATACCCTTACTCTGGAAACAACCAAGATTAGAAGATGTCTACACAAAAATGGTTATCTCACCGCCCACTAGTGGTTAATGCAGGGTCCCAGTCTACAGCACAGGATAAAACGCATGCTCCTTAATTAGCATACGTGATAAGGTACAAGGAGGGGTCAGAAAATAGCAGAATCTTGAGTCATTTCTCATTTAAAAATGTTACACTCAATGTGATTTAAGATCAAATCTTATGGTTGAGCTGCAGAACTATTGCCCTCTTCTAAGCCAGGACTCACTTTTTCTTTCAGGTTGATTACACTTTGTGATCTTTGAATGCCGTGATCTAGTTCTGGTTAATAAGCACATATATGCAATCTCTCATACTGTAAAGACAGAGTTTGTGTGGAGATAGGTGTTCTTTTCGTTATTTCTTTGAATATAATTAGGGGCAGGGAACCTTTTGCGGGGATAAAGAGGTTTAGAGTCCTATGGTTACCAGTGGGAAAGACGCATCTTTTGGGAAGGAGGAAGGGGTGTTCAAGGGCCATTACTCTTGTTCAGCATTAACTTCAGATAAACACCCTGTGAAAATGAAGTCATTGATTTCTACAAAATATTTAAAATGAAACTTATGTATCGTTCAAAAAGTCAGTATGACCAAATATTTGACGTGTTTATTGCTCATTGTTATGTGTTCATCAGGAGTATGTAAGCTTCCTGCTTCTCTGACCTTACTCATTCCTTTATATGAGAAACTTCCAAGAAATACATAACCCTCTAACTAATTATTCCATCCAAATATTTCCTCATTTTCCATTATAGTTCTGATTGAATTTTGTCTTTGTAATTTGGGACATAAAAAACAGTTCTAATAGTTTATTACAATTTATTAGTCAGTTACTTGCCAGATCGGGCATATTGGATGGGTCCTAATATTGGCTTCTGTTTTGTTATAGTCAACAAATAAACACTTACGGTATTGTTAATGCTTGTTGCGAAAAACTCAATGAAAAAAAAGTTTTACCAACCGCATCTGACTGTACAGACAAGAGCTAACAGGATGTCTATGTGGATTCAGTACGCTCTTATGATCCGGGGTGACTTTCAGGCATGTTGGCCTTTTGAACTTGACCAATTCATGAGTTTTGTAAAACCGGAGGGGGAATAAATACACCTACTTCTACATTGTAGCATGTGTCTAAGAGAAAAGGGGGTTACTGTACACTTTGGGACATTAGCCTTTTCAATCCAACTAAGACTCAGATGGCCACAACTCAAATGTCACTATACTAATCCACCACTAATTTGGATTCTGGAGTAGTGTGTTGCTCACCGAAAAGCGCTTCAACACCTCATTAAAGGTAGTAAGCGCTATATAAGTAAAATTACAATGCAATATGTAACAAACAATATGCCCTTTCTGAGCATCATCTCTCTAGTGGCTTCCAGATTAGTGTAGAACTACCAGGATCTTTGAAAATCAAATGCTCAAGAACACCGAATCCCTACTCTGGACACATGACCTCGATACTAAGACATTTTTGCCTTTAAGTCACTCTGGCATTTTGTAGAACACTATTGCTGCTCGATGAAGGAAGATCGTTGTGTCAGTGATCAAAGCAGAATGAGCGGGAATGGTTAAGAAATAGAAAACATGATCCAGAACAAGTTCATTTAATACTGGCACAACAAGCTTCAGTAGCCCTCAGGGATGTTGGTGTTGCAATTAATATTTTGTTGGCTTGAAAAGGATATGAAATTTAGTTTTACGGTGGATAGGAGGTTTAGGAAAATAATTGAACAATCTGATTAGTAGATGTAGGTCCATGAGGATTTGTTGGAACATTCCCAGGAAGCAAATCACTTCACACTTAGACATGTTTCCATGGCAATCTGCATTTTACTAGCAACACAAATTGAATTTCGCAGAATGCCAAAAGACGTCTATTTTAAAAACTATAGATTTGGCTGAAAAGTAAAGGACTATGATAGTGAAAACGTCTGAATCTCATGATGTGCTGTGGTAGTCACTAATGGATCTAGTCTTTATAAAGATGGAATGCATTGCATACACTAGGATCAGTGCCACTGGAATTATCTGTCAATGGAGTGCCAAATTATGTATTTATTATGTATATAGAAGTGTTGACCAAATGCTAGGATAAGCCAAACTATGAAGCACATTATATAATTAAAGGCAAGTTATGCGGCTCATCCAGTGGCATTACGATCCAGGTATTTTGTAATTTTAACAAACATTGATACAAATACGCATCCCGATGCTATTAAAACATAGGATTCCTAAGAAGAGAAAATACAAACATTCTGCAGATCCTATTCAAATAATGACTTTGGATTGGATAGAAGCACAAGAACACCATTTTATCAACCCTACACTCTGTGCCTAAAAAACAAAGTAGGCTGAATAAAGTAGATTAAGCTGCACTTCAGAAAATAAGTCTACATGGACAAGTTTATCATGCACCCTAGTTGTGTTCTAATAACGTTAATACCAGTTTTAGGTTTATCATGTTTACACACTGTAGGCCCCATGGGAGTATCTCTTTCTATTAACCCCTCCGCTGCGGCGGCTATTCCGCTGCAGCACTAAGGGGGAGGTGGGGCCGCGCGGCGGTCCCGCGCAGGTGACGGAACTGTTCCGCCACGGCCCGCGGGTGAGCTGTGCTTGTGACGGAACCGTTCCGTCATGGCCTGCCCGCTCCTTAGAACGTCAGCACAGGCACAGAATTCGCGCCGTGCAGGCGCGGCGAGCGGGCCGTGACGGAACCGTTCCGTCACCAGCACCGCCCACCCAAGGTTCGTGACGGAACTGTTCCGTCACGAGCATGGGAGGGGTTAAGAACAATCCACAGACCAATAGATTATTTTTCATATTGATTATATAGAAGTCCCACTATAAAGTACAAGGATTCTAGAGACTGACCTCTAAAAGAGACGCAGGATACTTAGAAATCTTCTACTGTAGAAGGGCACTCTTTAGTAGCTATCACTTTTGTGAACAGAGTCAGTGATTTAAACGTGACTTTGTGTGAAGAGTAAAATAAAAAATGTTCATGATGAAGGTACAATTCTTTCCAACCTGTTTGAATTACCATCAAATACTTGAGGTATTCGATTCCGGCTCCACATTAAAGTTCTCCAATCAATCAATGGTGTATGAGTAAGCCATCAGTTAAATAGAGTTATGAAAGGTGACCCAGTTTCAAAGTGATGCTCTAGTTGTCCTGCCTATCAATGTACTTGTGATTATTTCAAACACCAGGATTGTCTATCTGAACTGCAGTTTCAGAATTCTGAAATATTTGGGCACCTTTTTTTATGGTCAATAAGGGTCAAATGCGGCATATAGAGCTGAATTTGGCTAAGCCCATGTCAGCGTGTGACTAATTTGTAATTAATGGCTGCTTGGGGATGCCTGTCGACCCTCTCTGACTGACTTCATCAAGATAGTAAGCAGGCCCAGCGAACTATGTTATTCCTACTTGGCGGGTGAGACCTTGTGGGCCCGGTCGCAATGCTTACCCAATGTCTGGCAGACCTGATTCTGGGATTGTAGTTGGTGCTGGATGAGGGAAGAGAGACCAGCTAGACTGAGATTTGTACTCAAGATGTGCGGTCACATGCTGAGCAGAGAAAAAAGTGCATGATGCAGTGCGGCTAGGGCCGTCCAACTGTTCACTTGCCTGCAAAGGCACAATGTGTGCAAGGGAATCCCAGCCTATGTATCACAGGTTGGTGCCAAGGAAACTCAGAGATTGGTGTGAGGCCACCTATGAGACATACATCTGGTTCCAGCTGGAAACTGAAGGATAGTGCACCTGCATTTTTTATTGCAATTTGTAATCTAAAAGCAATTTGACAGCCCTACTCAGTGAATACCAGTTTCAATATGGTACTGGCCTTCACTTCTTTAGTATGTTATTTAAACACTGTCTTTTGGACTTGGCCCTTTCTGTAGGGTTAGATTTGGGGGTCTCTAGTTGGCACAGGAAGGGACAGGGACCCTTGCCTCTAGTCAGGATAAGGGGATTACACTCCTAAATAACCCCAGCTCACCCCCTTGGTAGCTTGGCATGAGCAGACAGGCTTATCTCAGAGGCAGTGTGTAAAGCATTTGTGACCACATACAGTAACCAGTGACAACACTACAAATGGACATCACACCAGGTTTATAATAAGTGTTCTTTACATAGATTTAACACAAGACCATAACACCAAAAATAACCAATACTTTACTTAAAGATGGTAGTTTTAGCTTAGTTCAATTCAGTTCTTAAGATGCAACACTTTGCGTCAATGTACCTTACGATGTGCTGCGCTTCCACAACAAGTAATGTTGCAGCGATGCGGCAAAGTTTTGGTGCAAAGAAATAAAGACGTCAAGATCTTCCAGATGTAGGACGCTTCTTCGAGGATGCGAGAAGTTTCCGCACGATGTGACAACTACGGGGAACATCGTTTACGACACAACTTTTAGCACGCAGTGCTATTACAACGCGGTTTTTAAATCGCATTCTATTACAACGCATGACTCTGGGGGAGCCCAAGGATAGGGAATACTTTTAATTTACTATCCAACACCTTCCCTAGTGTCAACGGGGACTGGTGTTGGAATAGTAAATTAAAATATTCACTATCCAACACCCCTTAGAATTATGCATTGTAAAAGAATGCGTTATAAAAACCGCGTTGTTACAGCATGCGTGCTAAAAGCATGCGTTCTAACAACGTATATCTGACAACTACAGTGTCGTCATTTAAGATGAGACGGCAGCAGCTCCGATGTGGGCTAATTAAGTCTTTTTTCATTTATTGGTACTCAATGGCTTTATTGTATTGTTGATTGCTGGGACCCCCCTTTCTCAGCTCCTATGGCGGCGCGCTTCTCTGGGGATGCGGGAAATCTCAGTACGATGCGTCAGCTGCAACGGTGACAATCCTTGTTCCGCGATGCAACGGCAACAGCTTCAGCTGCGACACTCTTCTCCGGGGTTGTGAGGAGCTTCCGCACAATGCGACAACTACAGCGCTGACATTCAAGATGCGATGGCAGCAGCTCCAACGGCAGAGCTCTTCTCCGGGGGATGCGTGGTGCTTTTCTCGATGCGGTGCAATACAACAGCTAAAGCGCAGACATCCACAATGCGACGGCAGCAACAGAGACGGCGACATGCTTCTCCTTCGTTGCGAGACTCTTCTCCTTGGTGAGGTGCAATACGACAGGTACAGCGGCCACACCCTCCTTCAGAGTGCGACGGCAGCAGCAGCGACGCAACACGCTTCTTCTTCGATGAGTCGCGCTTCCAGCGCATTGCGACACACAGTCCCTCAGAAGGCCCAAAACAGCAGTCGGCACTTCCTAAGAACTCTGGGGGGTGAAGTCTGTTGTCTCTGAGACTTCAGCAGGAGGCAAGCTCTTTTCCAAGCCCTTGGAGATCCTTCACAAGTTGAAAGTAAAGCATGCAAAGTTCTTTCTCCTCTCTTTGGCAGTAAGCCAACCACTGCAGGCCAATCCCCTAAGCAGCACTTCAGTTTAGGAATAGTCTCTCCTCAGTTTCTTCAGATTCCTCTCCTCATCAGAGGTTTTTGCCTGTAGTCCAAAGTTATCTAATTTCATGGGATCAGGGTCCCAATATTTATACCCCAAAATCCTTTGTTCTCTGAGGGGAGAGGGGCCTTGCCCAGTCCAAACCAGTTCTGAAGCACTCTGTTTACCAGACTTCTACTTTCCTTTCACAGTGCAGGGCAGAAACATCAGACGCCCCACAGGAGGTGGAGCCAGCATTGTGGAAGGCAAGTACAGCCCTGGAGCACTTTGTTGACAGGATTCCTTCTCCTCTTTCAGTGTGCAGGACAGAGACATCAGCCCCACCCCAGGAGGTGGAGCCAGCATTATGGAAGGCAGGCACAGCCCTAATCAAGGTTCAGGTGCAACTCCTCCCTCTCATCTGGATGCAGATCTCTCTATTCACCACTGGGCTGACTCATCCTGTCTCTTGGAATCCCCCCGCCCTGTCACTCACAAACTCCAGACAAGGAATACACAACCTAGCAGTAGCAGGCTTTGGATAGTTAGACAAGAAAATACCCACTTTCTAAAAGTGGTATTTTCAAACACAGAATGTTAAAACCAACTTCACTAAAAGATGTATTTTATCATTCCGAGTTCAGGCATACTAAACTCGAATTTCTACCATAACCCATGAGTCAGTTAGGATTATAAAAATGTAATAATCTAACTGCCCATTCTGGCCGATGGAGAACAGGCAGCCTTGCAACAGGGAAAAACGAAAATGGCGGTAATTCACTATTAGGACATGCCACACACATCAGTGCATGTCCTACCTTATACTTACAATGCACCCACCCTGGCCTTGGGGCTACCGTAGGGGTGTCTGATATGAAGAAAAGTGAAGGTTTAGGGACTGGAAAGTGGGTGCACTTGCCCAGTCAGTGTGACAGTACCAGACTGCACACAGGCTCTGCAATGTCAGACCTTAGACACATTTTACAAGGCTGCTTCTGTGGGTGGCACAACCAGTGCTGCAAGCCCACCAGCAGCAGTTGGATTTGCACGCCCTGGGCACACTCAGTGCACTGTACTAGGGTCTGACAAGTAAACCAAATAGCCAAACATGGAACCACTGATTATTATATTAATTTACAGTAGGGAGCACTTGCACTCTGGAACTGGACAGCAGTGGCACAGTGCCCAAAGCATCTAACACCAGCAAAAATACATGAGGCAACAGCAAAAAATGGAAGGGAGACCCACGCCAATGGAGCCAGGTCTAAAAATCATCTTTAAACTTTCTGCCTTCACCCTCCTGTTTTCTGAAACTTTTCTTTTGCTTTTAGGTCCTGCACATTTTACAACTCCTAACCAGAGCTAAAGTGCCTATGCTCTCTCTTTTAAACATGGTGCAATTGGCTTACGCTCAATTGGCATATTTAATTTACTTGTATGTCCCTAGTAAAGTGAAACTACATGTGCTCAGGGTCTGCAAGTTAAATACTTCTAGTGGGCCTACAGCACTTATTGTGCCACCCACTTAAGGAGACCTTTAAACATGCCTCAGGCCTGCCATTACAGCTTGTGTGTGCATGCCAACTTGACAAAATAAATCTTTTGCCAGGCACACCATTCCTTTTTAATACATAAAGGTCACTGCAGGGTGGGGCCTGGACAGTGCAGAAGGCTGGGTGCAGTGTATTTAAAACATTGGATAGGCACCTTTAAGCTTTACATGTCCTGGTAGTGAAAAACTCCCGAATTTCATTTGAACTATTGCAGGGCCTATCTTGCCATAGGATATCAATGGGGGGGGGGGTACCTTAATGCATTTAATAAGCTGTAATTTCCAAATGGGAACAGGTAACCAGTTCATGTTTGTTTCTTTGGAATTGTAATGAAACATACTCTCTTATGGTGAAGGTTAAATTACAATTTTGAAAATGACGCTTTTAGAAACTTGTCATTCTCCTGCCTTGGCCATTTAGTGACTGTAGCCAGTCTCTTGTTCACATGCCTGGGTAGAGCTGAAAGGTGGGGTTTGTGTATTCTTCCTAGACAGCCACACACAATACAGAGCTGGTGTGTTCCTAGATGAGCCATCACTGGCAAGATGCGGGAGGGCAGAGCAGGACACAGGGTTAATTACACTTGAATAGGCTGTGCCCTGCCTCCACACTAACAGATGCATACCTCCTGGAGTTAGTCTGGAGCTAGGGCAGGGAAGAAGGAAGCCTCTATACTTTAAAGCCTCCAGAATCTTCTCTTATTTCAAGGGAAGACAATGGTATACATATTGGACCTCAGAACCCAACTCTTTAGTACACTTCTGGACCTGTGGATACTCTGCTAAGAAGGAAGACTGCTGTGCTGCTGAAAGGACTGCCACTATGCTAGACAGTTGCCCTGCAGTGTTGACCTGCCTCCCTTTTGCCTGGGTGAGAGGAATGGATCTGCATCTCTTGATCCCCGGACCCCAGAATAATTCCAAGGGGTAGAGGGCTGGCCTACTGTCTAGAGTCTCAGAAACAGAAGGCTCCAACAACCTTGACCCCCAGCACCTGAACTATGCCATCTGTGAGTTCTACCTGGCCAAGTGGTGGCACCCCAGTCCTGAACCCTTGGAAGGGGGCCTGAAGGTGCTCTGCAAGCTCATCTGTGGACCTTGCAGGACCTCGCATCTCCTCTGATGAGAAGGTTCTCTCAGCTCAAGGACTCGCCTTGGTTGAGCGATGCATCTTCGATGCATAATCTCACAACACTCTGTTGATCCTATTGTGGTGTGTTCTCACTGTGGTACTCTTTGAAGTGTTGCTCAAATACTTTACACATTGCCGCCAAGTAAAGCTTGACTGCTCTGTGCCAATCTTCCAGAAGGTTAAGCACAGGTTAATTTGATGTTTGCTTGTGAGTTCACCCCCAGAAGGTTAAGCGCAGGCTAATTTGGGGTTTGCTTGTGACTTCACCCTAACAAGGATTGTGGTTTTTTGCTTGAGTAGGTTCCCCCCTCCCCCTCAACCAGATACCCAATTTCCTAAACTATCTCATTTGGAATTTCTGATCAGAGGTAAGGCCATATATCAAAATCTAATGGCATTAACTTTACTCCACAGACAAAGCTATTCGAAGTTGCAACCACCCCGTGGATTTATGATGAGGAGGAGTAAACTGTTAGTAACTGTTATATGAACCATCAGACCATCGGTTCAAAAACCAAAGATGCAGATATATATTTTTAGAAAAGGTTTATATTTTCCTGTGAAAATACTTACATTTTCGTGATAAAAGTATGCATAGTAAAGGCATATGCTTGCTAAAAAGTATCACAGGTAGGTACTAACACTTGGTTTGTATACATAGATTTATATAAATATATATTAATTTTTTTAAATCTACATGCATATATATTTTTTACACATATAACAGTTCATATGAATGTGTGTATGTATATATATATATATATATATATATATATATATATATATATATATATCTCAGTGGGGCGTGTCCATAAAATAACCTAACTCAGACGCGGGTCAGCTTCACCCAAAAGCGCTATATTCTGTATGGAAAGTGACATCCTTCAGTCAATGTGGCATCTGACTGCATTGTCGACGTGTTTCGGGCATTCCCTTCTTCCCAGGCAGTGCAGTCAACGTGAGCGTTTGGAAATATAACTTCCTTTAAGGTCACATCACACACGCTGTTATTCAGCTGCTCCTAAAGAGTCTATGCGTTGTCGTTCTGGAAGTTGTAGTTCACTCCTTGTCCCAAGTTGGTTGCTCACAGGAAAATTAAATGCAAATCTGAGCTCGTGTTGAGCCCTAAAGGGTGCACTTTCCTCAATCTAGAACCCGCGCCCCACATGCAGCCTCTCAGTCCAGGACTGTGTGGCCCCCTCAAAATGGGGTGGTGCAGGTCAGTGGCAGGACAGCCGCTAGATATGTTGTGCTCGGTGAGGCGTGTCCATAAAATAACAGCACTCAGAAGCGGGTCAGCTTCCCCCAAAAGAGCTATATATATTCTGTATGAAAATTGACATCCTTCAGTCAATGTGGCATCTGACTGCATTCGCCGACGCGTTTCGGGCATTCCCTTCTTCCCAGGCAGTGCAGTCAACGTGAGTGTTTGGAAATGCAACTTCCTTTAAGCTGACCCGCGTCTGAGTGAGGTTATTTTATGGACACGCCCCACCGAGCACAACATATCTAGCGGCCATCCTGCCGCTGACCTGTACCTCCCCACCTAAGCCCTAAAATTACCCTTCCCACCCAAAAACCCATACCCACCCTAAAATTACCCTTCCCACCCCTATACCCTATAGCCTATACCCACCTTAAAAACTAAATATGACTTTAACACTTCAAAACCTATACCTACCCTAAATTTTTTCTTGCCCCCCAAAATCCATACCCACCCTAAAATTACCCTAGCCACCCAAAAACAAAAACCTATATCCACCTAAACACTTTAAAAGAAAAAAATGTTTCCCAAAATACACACAGCCAAAACTCACATTTAAAACGCAACCCATACCCACCCTAAAAACGCCCATCCTAAACCCTTTAAAAAAAACATACTATATATATATATATTTATATATACTTAATACTTACCTAATACATTTAAAATGCATAAGCCTTTAACAATTATGCCTTTACAAAAAAATGTGTTGTAAAGGCATGTGCGTTGTAAAATCCTGCGTGGTAAGGTTATGTGTGGTAACGGTACCTGTGTTGTACCAGCCGCATTGCAATGGTTACGCGTGGGAACGGCTGAGTTGTATTGGCTGTTTCCCTTTACTCACACCACACATGCAGCAGCCTGAAGTAAAGGATTGGATCATATAACTCTTTCGATAAACACCATAAGAGACTAATTACATCAGTCACCTAGCGCTTTGCAGTAAACATTGCTAGGGTATTCATCACGCAGCAGTCTTCAGCAAAGACTGAAAACATGGCACCAACCAGTGTCCTGTAGCAATGGGTATTATGAGACAATGGTGGTTTACAGCAAGAGCAAATCTTATCAAAGGCGGTCAACAACACAAAGGTCACCACAATGCTCTTTTCTGCTTTACTGTCCTTGAATTAGCTTTATTGTATAATAACATTGACAATATCAGTTCAGTTGATTATCATATAACATTGGACTACAAGTCACTAGAACTGCTTTTTAAAGAAGTAATAAAAATAGCTTTCAATGATTTGCGCAGTTCTTAAGATATATTAGAACATTGGAATGTTGAGCGTACAATTGAAAACTATGGAGTGCACTAAGCTTCTAGTTGCTGGTAGAAGCCAGGAGCTGTAAACAAAGGCCTCACAGAGCCAGAAGGGATTTCAACCCCCTCTGGCAAAGTGAGGCCTTTGTTTTACAAATTAGAACATTATGCCCTCTAGGGGCAGAATGTTCGAATATCCTTAGAGCCCTCTGTAGCGTGCTCTATAAAGGCCCACTCCTTTGTTAAAGGCCTGAGACAAAGGCCTTTAATGGCTATATTATATCTTATGAAATGTCTAGATCAGACTACGTCCTCAATTTAATTTGTTTATTTATTCCTCAATTCTTATTTAGCACCCTCAACCCTGAGGTATGAACGTGCTGTACATAGAGCAAGGCAAGACATGCTTCAAGTTACATAGAAACGGATGAAAGAAAAAACTATTTAACAAATTCAAAGTTTCAGTGTAAAGTTCAGTAAGGCTGATTCTATAATAGGCGAGAAGGAAGGGAGAGTGCACCTACGCGGGAAGAAGTACAAGGATGAAGTGATAACTGTAGGAAGGGGGAGCCTCCAGTTGGCGCAGTGTAGCACTAGCGACAAGCAGGGACTCTCTCTTCCTCGTCAGGGCTGAGGGTTACCTTCCAGACAACCTCTGCTTACCCTCTAGGTAGTGTGGCTTAAGCAGTCGTAGGCTAATCTTTGGGGCACATAGGGTTAAACATTTGCAATATTACACCATCACAACCAACCCACCACACAATGACACCAAACTGTATTTGTAAAAATATATATCTTTATATAGATTTCAAGCAGGCTTGTAAATACAGTTATCAAACTTCCAATAGCGATTCCAGGTTACTTAAGTTCAGGTTGCCACAGTTCTCCTTTAGCAATAAGCAATCTTTTGGGCCTTCTGCCCAGGTTCGACAAGGTTCAGTGTCTCGTAGCGCCTCAATGCGCTCTCGGCGTGGGCCTCGAGGGCCAGGAGTTGGGCGAGCCTCGGTTTCA
Organism: Lissotriton vulgaris; assembly: GCF_964263255.1. Taxonomy (NCBI): domain Eukaryota; kingdom Metazoa; phylum Chordata; class Amphibia; order Caudata; family Salamandridae; genus Lissotriton; species Lissotriton vulgaris. The sequence goes on from NC_141695.1 coordinate 1,641,618,038, forward strand.
GAGGCGGCTCGCGTTGGGGCCGATAGCGCGGTGCGAGCTCGAGTCGTAGGACGCTTGCACCGTGAGGATACAACACAGTACCTTTCAAATTCTTGTGGAGCGGGCGGCTTCCAGGGGAGCTGTCCCACGTCGCGTTGCTTTTCTGGGGTCGCTGTTCGCTGCGGCTCTCAGCCGGGCAGGTCACATGTCATCCGGGGCGGCGGTGCTCTGTGGCGGCAGGGTCCTTTCCTCGTCGTTCGCTCCGACCCTGGAGGCGGCGGCTGTGTGGTGGCGGCAAGTGGCAGTACGGTCCCCAAGTGCAGGACGTACCCAGCCAAAGTGCCAGTTGGAACTGTGCGTTCACAGCTGAGCTGTCGGGCAGGCTACCGACCAGAGGGGGGTTATCACAGGGCGGCTGTCCGTCTTCGCAGGTGGATTGACAGCTGGAAGCGCAGTCAATTCGGGAGCTTGGATCGGACAGGTCCTCCCTCACTTTGCTCTCGGACTCCCGGTGCAGATGCGGTCACGGTGTTCGGGCCAGCGGCGGCTGGACCTCACGTTGCTCTCGCTGTTGCTTTGGGCCCCGGTCACGGTGCTTGGGGGGATGTCGATGCCTTGGATTACGGGGAGCGTGGCAGACGTGCCCAGCGCTCCCAAACCCCTCTGTCAGTACTGCAGGGATAAGCAGCACACACAGTCGCTTTCTTCAGGATGTAGCGCCCACTGGTCCTGGGGCGCTGGTCAGGGGGCAAGTTCAGCAGCAAGCCCTTGGAGATCTTTCAGCAGAGTTTGGCACAAAGTTTCACAAAGCAAAAGTCTTCTTGTAGTCTTTTCTTTTCCTCTCCTTCTGCAGCAAGGCACCAGACACAGGCAAGAGACAGCACTCTTCCTTGTCCTTCCCGGTCCTTCTCGTCGGGTAGAGTTCCTTCTGTAGCCCAAACAGGATCTAATTTACAAGGAGCAGGGCTCCTTCTTTTATACTGCATTTCTTTTGTTCTCGCAGGCCAGGGTGGCCTTTGCATAGCCACTTTCGGTCCTTGAGTACTCTGGTGGGTGTACTCCGGCTTCTGCTTTCAGTGTGAGGGGCAGGCGCATCAGACGCCCCACAGGAGGTGGAGCCAGCATTGTGCGGACAGGGGTAGCCAGAGTACCTTGTTGATGGGGCTCCGCTCTTCCTGGGCCAGGTGTCGGCTGAGTCATCAGTCGCTCCCCAGGAGGGTGGAGCCAGCATTGTGGTGGCAGAGCACAGCAAGATTCAGAGTCAAGAGGCACTCCTACCTCCCACTAAGGTGTAATCTGCGCATTCACTGCCTGTCATCCCCCAGCCCTGTCACTCACACATCCCAGACAGTCAGATACACATACCAGCAGAGGCGGGCGGAAATGGTTAGGCAAGCAAATGCTAACTTTCTAAAAGCAGCATTTGCAAACACAGGATATTAAAATAAACTTTACTAAAAGAAATATTTCATCATCCTGAGTTCAGGCATACTAAACACGACTCTCTACCATGCTCCCTGAGCCTGCTGGGATTATAGGGTGTAATAATTCCAGCAGCTCAGTCTGGCCTAACGGGAGCAGGTAGCCTTCAATAGTGAGATACGTATTTAGTTGTAAGTCACTACTAGGACATGCCACACACCTCAGGGCTTGTCCTACCTTACACCTACAATGCACCCTGCCCGCAGGCCTACCATAGGGGTGACTAATATGCAGTCAAGGGAAGGTTCGGGGGCTGGCAAGGGGTTGCACTTGCCCAGCCGGCATGACAGTACGTGACTGCACGCGGGTTCTGCGATGGCAGTCCCCAGACACATCTTACGGCTGCTTCTGTGGGTGGCGCAACCAGCGCTGCAGGCCCACTAGCAGTATTGGCATCTACAAGCCCTGGCACTCCTAGTGCACTTTACTAGGGACTAACAGTAAATCCAATGAACCAATCATGGATACCAATCACATGTATAATTTACAGTAGGGAGCACTTGCACTGCGGCACGGGTCGGCCGTGGCGCAGTGCCCTGAGTATCGGAAAACCAGCAAAACATCGGAGGCACACCAGCAAAAAGTGGAAGGGAAACTCACGCCAAGGTGCCAGGTCTAACATGTGTCCCCTCCAGCTGAAATGTGGGGGGAACTACCCTTCCCCAGGGAGTTCCACATCACTAAGGCGGAAAAATCTGGACAGACCGTCAGCGTTGGCGTGATCGGTGCCAGGGCGGTGTTCCACCGTAAAGTCCATACCCTGGAGAGAAATGGACCACCTCAACAGTTTCGGGTTCTCACCCCTCATTTGCATCAACCATCTGAGGGGCCTGTGGTCCGTCTGAACTCGGAAGTGAGACCCAAACAAGTAGGGTCTTAGCTTCTTCAGCGCCCAGACCACAGCAAATGCTTCACGCTCTATTGCACTCCACCTACTTTCCCGTGGAAGTAACCTCCTACTTATGAAGGCTACGGGTTGGTCAAAGCCCTCCTCAGTCATCTGTGAAAGAACAGCCCCTACACCATGCTCTGAAACGTCTGTTTGCACTATGAATTCCTTGGAGAAATCAGGAGCCAGGAGCACGGGCGCCGTGCACATGGCAGTCTTCAGGGTGTCAAAAGCCTTCTGACAGGTGTCAGTCCAAATCACATTCCTGGGCTGCTTCTTCGAAGTCAGCTCTGTCAAGGGGGTCACAATCGTGCCATAGCCCTTGACAAACCTCCTGTAATACCCAGTGAGCCCCAGGAAGGCTCTCACGGCAGTCTGGGTCTTGGGGGGGTTCCCAAGCCAGGATGGTTTCGATTTTGGGTTGCAAGGGTGCTACCTTGCCACTCCCCACCTGGTGTCCCAAGTACACCACTGAACCCTGCCCAATCTGGCATTTGCTTGCCTTGATTGTGAGGCCTGCTCTGCGCAGGGCCATCAACACTTCCCAGAGGTGTCGCAGGTGTTCTGGCCAGGTGCCACTGAACACCGCGATGTCATCCAGGTAGGCGGCACTGAACTCATCCAGCCCAGCCAACTCCTGGTTGACCAATCTCTGAAAGGTGGCAGGGGCATTCTTCATCCCAAATGGCATAACCCGGAACTGGAAATGCCCATCTGGTGTAGAGAATGCTGACCTCTCCTTTGCCCCATCGGTCAAGGCGATCTTCCAGTACCCAGACGTTAAATCAAACGTGCTGAGGAACCGGGCAGCCCCTAGCCGATCAATGAGCTCATCAGCTCTGGGGATGGGGTGCGCGTCAGTCTTCGTGACTGAATTGAGTCCTCTGTAGTCCACACAGAACCGGAGTTCGGGTGTGGCTCCCGGCGCAGCAGCCTTCGGGACCAAGACCACGGGGCTGGACCAAGGACTGCTGGAAGACTCAACCACCCCAAGGGCAAGCATCTTGGAGACCTCCTCCTTGATGCAGGCCCGGACCCTGTCAGTCACTCTGTAAGCCTTGTGCTTCACAGGTAAGCTGTCTCCAGTGTCCACATCATGGACGCACCAATCTGTGACACTCGGAACCAGGGAGAACAGATCTGGAAACTGCCCCAGCAACTGGCGGCAGTCTTCCTGTTGTTCGGGGGTCAGGGTGGGTGAGAGGTTAACTCCATCCACTGACCCATCTTTCTCACAGGCCACCAAGAGGTCAGGAAGAGGCTCTGACTCCTCCTCCATTCCATCATCAGTTGCCAACAACATGCCCACTTCGGACCTTCGTAAGTGGGGCTTGAGGCGGTTGACATGTAGGACCCTTAAAGGGTTCCTGGGCGTCTTCATGTCCACCAAGTATGTCACTGGGCTCTTGCGCTCCACAACCTCAAATGGACCTGTCCACTTATCCTGAAGGGCACAGGGTTCCACTGGGGCCAGGACATACACCTCTTGTCCAGGCTGAAGCTCGACCAGAGTGGCATTCTGGTCGTACCACCGCTTCATCTCCTCCTGGCTTGCTTCCAGATTTGCCTCGGCAAGTTGTCTGAAGCGCCTGGTTTGGTTTCTGAAGGCCAGCATGTAGCTATATACATTCTGGGGAGGTTTCCTGGGAGATTGCTCCCAGCCTTCCTTTACCAAACTCAGTGGTCCTCTCACGGGGTGACCGTACAGTAGTTCAAAGGGGCTGAACCCTAGGGACTTCTGTGGTACCTCGCGATATGCAAAGAGCAGGCATGGTAAGAGGACGTCCCACTTACGCCTCATTGGACCTTCCAGGCCCATGATCATGCCTTTCAGGGTTCGGTTGAATCTTTCAACCAACCCGTTTCCTTGGGGATGGTAAGGCGTGGTGAACTTGTACGTTACACCACACTCTTGCCAAAGGGACTTCATATACTTGGATATGAAGTTGGTCCCCCTGTCGCTCACCACCTCTAGAGGGAATCCTACTCGTGAGAAAATTCCCATCAGTGCACGTCCCACCACGGGGGCCGTCACTGTCCTCAGAGGGATGGCTTCAGGGTACCGGGTGGCATGGTCCACCAAGACCAGGATGAACCTGTTGCCCATGGCTGTCTTGGGGTCCAGAGGCCCAACGATGTCAATACCCACTCGCTGGAATGGCGTACCGACCACAGGGAAGGGTTGGAGGGGAGCCTTGTTCCTTCCTCCGCTCTTCCCACTTGCCTGGCAAGTCGGACAGGTTCTACAATGAGCGTCTGAGCTCTTGTGCTTTTGGGGCCAGTAAAAGTGGGTGACAAGCCTGTCATAGGTCTTGTCCATCCCCAAATGTCCTGCTAAGGGCACATCGTGAGCCAGACCCAGTAGGAAAGCTCTGAACTTCTGGGGTACCACCAGCACACGGGCTGACCCAGGTTCAGCAGCCTTAGGCTCTGAATACAGGAGGTCGTTCTCCCAGTACACATAATGTGTTTTGGCCTGAACACCATTGGCCTGGTCTGCAGCCTGCTGCCGCATACCCACGAGAGAAGGGCATTCTTTCTGCTCCTTGCAGAATTCCTCCCTGGAGGGTCCTCCTTCTTGCTGCCAATGGGTCAGCTCAGGCAGGTCCCCCAGTTCGGCAATCTGCTCCCCTGTAGGCTCCAGGGCATCCCCCTCAAGGTCTGCTTTCTCCTGGACCGTGGGAACTTCATGGGCCGGTTTCCCGCGCCCCCTGCGCCTTCTCCCTAAGGCCGGTTCCTGGGCCTCTCCTTCAGGCCCCAGGACCTCTTGATCACCCCTACTGGCTGCCATCGACCGGGTGGTCACGCACGCCCTGTCAGGCAGACCCACCATCCTCAGGTGAGTCGTCTTCTCCACCTTTTCCCAAGGGGAGTGCTCCAAGTCATTCCCTAGCAGACAGTCAACAGGCATGGTTTTCCTCACACAGACCTGCAGAGTACCAGAGACCCCCCCCCCACTCGAAGGGAACTTGAGCCATCGGACACTGACTCTCTGAATTATCAGCGTTGATAACCCTACAGTAGGCATGGGGTACAACCTGCTCTTGAGACACCAGGTGCTGCCTCACTGCAGTCACACTGGCTCCTGTATCTCTAAGAGCCTCAGCTTCCTTACCATTGATGACCACCACCTGCCCATATTTCTTAGTGTTAGAGGGCAGGTAGTTTGTAGGGATCATCTCACTGTCTCCTAGTGAGACTAGGGTCATGTGAACGGGATCTCCACCCCCCGGGACCATCACTTCTTCTCCTAAGTGAACACTAGTCACTTGACGGGGCGGAGCACCAGTGGGTGCGGGTTTTCCAAACAGGCGACACTTGGGGTCACTGGATATGTGCCCCGGCTCACCACATTTGAAACAATTGAAGGGCCCCTTTGGAACAGGTTTACCTGTCGGGCCCCATTCTGCTTTGGGGGTGGGGGAGGCTGAGAACCCTGCTGCGAGTTCCCTTGGGGATTACTTTGGGGGCCTTTTTGGAACCCTTTCTGTTTTCCCTTGTCCCCCCCACTCTTCTGCTGGGGACCCTGCCCACTCTTGGCGGAGTCTCCCACTGGACCCTTGTGGACCCTGGTGCTGAGCCAGCGGTCCGCCTCCTCAGCAAGCTTCCTCGGGTTGGACAGCTTGCTATCGATCAGGTGTTGGCGTAACTCAGGAAAACAGTGATCAGACAAGTGCTCCCATGCAATTAAATCAAAGAGACCTTGAAAATCATTCACTTTGCTACCCTTCACCCAACCATCCAGTGCTCTGCAAAAATAAGTCACATACTCCACATACGTATTCCCAGGCCGCTTAGTACATCCCCTAAACTTCTGTCTATACATTTCAGGGGTAAGCCCGTACCTGTTCATTAAAGCTTCTTTCATGTGGGAATAGGACCTCTGGTTCTCAACGGGTAAATCTAGCAGGGTATCTCGCCCTTCGCTAAGGAACCTTCCCCACAACCCCGCTCCCCAATCCTTGTCAGGGACCCGGTGGGAGGACATGGCTACCTCGTATGCCCTAAACCACTGTCCTATGTCATCCCCCTTAAAGAACTCCTTAACTACATCTTTGGGGATGTGCACTCTTGACTCTACCTGCACTGGCGTTGTGCTGCCACCAGAGGGAGGATGATCCAAGTTTCTCTCCTTTAGACTCATCTCCCTCATTTTCAATTCGTAATCCATTTGGTGCTTTCGCTCTTCCAGCGCCATTCTTTTGGTTTCAAGCTCCAGTTGGATTTTTAATTCTGCCAGCTTTCTTTCGTGATCCCTTGTTTCTTTCCTGTCTGCCAGCTCCTCTGGCGACAGGCCTTTACCAAAGCTGTTCACGCTGTCTTGCCTCTCGAGATCCACCAGATCCATAGGTGCATTCTGCTCCTCAGTTGCATCTTGCTCCGCGAGGGCATCTTGATCCTCCGGGGCCTTTCTGGACTCTATCCAGGCTTTCAGGGCCTTGTAGAGCTCTGGCTTGTTCTTGCAACCAGCGTGCGGAACCTTGAGTTTCTTGCAAAAAAACTTCAGTTCATTCTTTGAGTATTTGTCCAGCTTTGCTGCATCCCATTCCACCTCCAACATCTCGGAGGTCGTGGACTCCACTCCATCCAGGCTCTTTGTGCCCGGCATGGTTTCTTCGCTAGGGATCTTCTCTCGGCAAAATTACAACCAAACCTGTGGCTAAGTAACTGGACTGAAATCACTGTGCAATGGTCGGAAGTTAAGGTATAGACACTGCAAATGTAAATTCGAAAATCCTCACCGCTGCGTCCAATGTAGGAAGGGGGAGTCTCCAGTTGGCGCAGTGTAGCACTAGCGACAAGCAGGGACTCTCTTCCTCGTCAGGGCTGAGGGTTACCTTCCAGACAACCTCTGCTTACCCTCTAGGTAGTGTGGCTTAAGCAGTCGTAGGCTAATCTTTGGGGCACATAGGGTTAAACATTTGCAATATTACACCATCACAACCAACCCTCCACACAACGACACCAAACTGTATTTGTACAAATATATATCTTTATATAGATTTCAAGCAGGCTTGTAAATACAGTTATAAAACTTCCAATAGCGATTCCAGGTTACTTAAGTTCAGGTTGCCACAGTTCTCCTTTAGCAATAAGCAATCTTTTGGGCCTTCTGCCCAGGTTCGACAAGGTTCAGTGTCTCGTAGCGCCTCAATGCGCTCTCGGCGTGGGCCTCGAGGGCCAGGAGTTGGGCGAGCCTCGGTTTCAGAGGCGGCTCGCGTTGGGGCCGATAGCGCGGTGCGAGCTCGAGTCGTAGGACGCTTGCACCGTGAGGATACAACACAGTACCTTTCAAATTCTTGTGGAGCGGGCGGCTTCCAGGGGAGCTGTCCCACGTCGCGTTGCTTTTCCGGGGTCGCTGTTCGCTGCGGCTCTCAGCCGGGCAGGTCACGGGTCATCCGGGGCGGCGGTGCTCTGTGGCGGCAGGGTCCTTTCCTCGTCGTTCGCTCCGACCCTGGAGGCGGCGGCTGTGTGGTGGCGGCAAGTGGCAGTACGGTCCCCAAGTGCAGGACGTACCCAGCCAAAGTGCCGGCTGGAACTGTGCGTTCACAAGTGAGCTGTCGGGCAGGCTACCGACCAGAGGGGGGTTATCACAGGGCGGCTGTCCGTCTTCGCAGGTGGATTGACGGCTGGAAGCGCAGTCAATTCGGGAGCTTGGATCGGACGGGTCCTCCCTCACTTTGCTCTCGGGCTCCCGGTGCAGATGCGGTCACGGTGTTCCGGCCAGCGGCGGCTGGACCTCACGTTGCTCTCGCTGTTGCTTTGGGCCCCGGTCACGGTGCTTGGGGGGATGTCGATGCCTTGGATTACGGGGAGCGTGGCAGACGTGCCCAGCGCTCCCAAACCCCTCTGTCAGTACTGCAGCGATAAGCAGCACACACAGTCGCTTTCTTCAGGATGTAGCGCCCACTGGTCCTGGGGCGCTGGTCAGGGGGCAAGTTCAGCAGCAAGCCCTTGGAGATCTTTCAGCAGAGTTTGGCACAAAGTTTCACAAAGCAAAAGTCTTCTTGTAGTCTTTTCTTTTCCTCTCCTTCTGCAGCAAGGCACCAGACACAGGCAAGAGACAGCACTCTTCCTTGTCCTTCCCGGTCCTTCTCGTCGGGTAGAGTTCCTTCTGTAGCCCAAACAGGATCTAATTTACAAGGAGCAGGGCTCCTTCTTTTATACTGCATTTCTTTTGTTCTCGCAGGCCAGGGGGGCCTTTGCATAGCCACTTTCGGTCCTTGAGTACTCTGGTGGGTGTACTCCGGCTTCTGCTTTCAGTGTGAGGGGCAGGCGCATCAGACGCCCCACAGGAGGTGGAGCCAGCATTGTGCGGACAGGGGTAGCCAGAGTACCTTGTTGATGGGGCTCCGCTCTTCCTGGGCCAGGTGTCGGCTGAGTCATCAGTCGCTCCCCAGGAGGGTGGAGCCAGCATTGTGGTGGCAGAGCACAGCAAGATTCAGAGTCAAGAGGCACTCCTACCTCCCACTAAGGTGTAATCTGCGCATTCACCGCCTGTCATCCCCCAGCCCTGTCACTCACACATCCCAGACAGTCAGATACACATACCAGCAGAGGCGGGCGGAAATGGTTAGGCAAGCAAATGCTAACTTTCTAAAAGCAGCATTTGCAAACACAGGATATTAAAATAAACTTTACTAAAAGAAATATTTCATCATCCTGAGTTCAGGCATACTAAACACGACTCTCTACCATGCTCCCTGAGCCTGCTGGGATTATAGGGCGTAATAATTCCAGCAGCTCAGTCTGGCCTAATGGGAGCAGGTAGCCTTCAATAGTGAGATACGAATTTAGTTGTAAGTCACTACTAGGACATGCCACACACCTCAGGGCTTGTCCTACCTTACACCTACAATGCACCCTGCCCGCAGGCCTACCATAGGGGTGACTAATATGCAGTCAAGGGAAGGTTCGGGGGCTGGCAAGGGGTTGCACTTGCCCAGCCGGCATGACAGTACGTGACTGCACGCGGGTTCTGCGATGGCAGTCCCCAGACACATCTTACGGCTGCTTCTGTGGGTGGCGCAACCAGCGCTGCAGGCCCACTAGCAGTATTGGCATCTACAAGCCCTGGCACTCCTAGTGCACTTTACTAGGGACTAACAGTAAATCCAATGAACCAATCATGGATACCAATCACATGTATAATTTACAGTAGGGAGCACTTGCACTGCGGCACGGGTCGGCCGTGGCGCAGTGACCTGAGTATCGGAAAACCAGCAAAACATCGGAGGCACACCAGCAAAAAGTGGAAGGGAAACTCACGCCAAGGTGCCAGGTCTAACAATAACGAAGAAGTAAGAATCATGAATTGGAACAAGTTAAGGGAGGACATGAAAAAGGGTAAGGGGTAAGTTAAGAAACAGGTGATTTAATGTTATTGGAGGTAAAAGAGAAATGGAATGAGGAAGTAATGTAAAAGCAGTGGTGATTCACAGGGCAATAGATCAGATGAGATTTTGTCCCATTTTGGATGAGGATAATTGGTTTAGGTTGCTTTTAAAAATGTACTTTTTTCAAAATTAATTGCGATTTAGACGGTGAGAGTTTCACCAGTAGAAAGGAACAAATCGATGGGATAGCTCCTGAAAAATAATTCTATTGACAATGAAAATGTTTTTGCCAGAGCTTTCATAAACAAGCATTGACAAACATGATTGCTCAAGCATTTTTATTTGTGTAGTGAAACAAAACAACATGAAATAACAAAAAGGTGCAAAAACCAAAAAGCTATAGAAAAATATAAAGACAAGCAAGAAAATAAACGAAAATTAAATGAAATCAGATTACATTTGTCTTTCAAAGTAGGGAATGAATAACCATTTGCATAGTTTTCTAATGTTGCGTGTGAGGAGACTAGTTTTTGTTTAAATGAGGGCAGTGGCACTTATGTGTTTGGTTTATTTTGTTTGTTTCACAAATTAAGCACCGGATGCTGCACAGGGCTTAAAAAATATCAATACCCCTGCAAAAAGATAGTGAGCCCCACCATGTAGAGACAGACCAGGTCAACAATAAAAAGTTCTGGAATCAAATGGGACCGCCTGCACGGCAGGCACTGCCCTGCAGGGCCTATATTACCGCAGCAGCATGTTACACAAACATCCTCTGCATGCACGCCTTCATAATACAGAGAATTGTTAACAAGACTTCAAAGAAAAATGTGTGAGCACGTGGTCGAAGGGAGCGTCAGGGCAAAAAATGCAGGGTCTAGTTAGGTTGGGCTTCACCTCAATCGCATGCTTCCTAAAGAAACAAATGCACGAAAAAATAAACATAACAAATAAATGTTTTTGCTAAAAATAAAAAAAAGGCTAAAAACTAAGCGTATTATACACACAGCAGCAAACTGTAGAGCAATTCAGCAGGCGCCATGTCTGGTCAATTAGTGCGCGCGACAGGCTCATCTTCCGTTAGTTCAGTGAGAGAAGCTACAGTCCAGACATGTTTACCGAGAAAATTAAAACAAGGCCCACAAGTCACCATGTGTTTTCTTCAAGTCATTTGAATACTGTTGGAGTTTCAAAGCGTACTAGTGAGTTCTATTTTCCACCAAACACAGCTGTAGTCAGTAAAGAAATCCAGATCCGCATGAAAACAGGAAAGCTAAACACGAGGAATGTCTTTGGTAGAGTGCCGAACCAACCACTTGTTGAAACTCAGTTTGCTGTTTTTTTAATTATGTGAGTGGTATTCATATGACGCAAATTCTAGTGCTGGCCTAGCCTGGCAGCAGCTCTACTGTTCTGTTTGGGGGCGGCTCCTCCACTTAGGCGGAGGAGCATCGCCCCATTACTCTCAGCAATCTGTACATCTGCCTGCAAGAAAGCATCGAAGATGTTGTATTAAAATTTAACTCCATGCGTGCGGCGGGTTTTCCCGCTGTGCGCTGACTTTTTTAAAAACCCGCGGTTCATGACGAGCTCAGCTCGTCATGAGCGTACGAGAGGCATAACTCATGACGGGCTGAGCTCGTCATGACCGTCGAAGGGGTTAAGCAAGGGGGTGAGGCATGTCTCCGCTTATATAGGGCGCTTGTCCAGGTTGCGCCAATCCAATCCCACCATTATCCTGCCAGTGCTTGCTGGCGCCAAACCAACCTGAAGTTTGTGGAGCGTGGTCTTGGCTGGCAGCACTGACATTGCATGAAACAAAGGGAGTGGACAAGTAACAAAAACCGGCAAAGATCAGAAAGCTGAGCAGATGTAGCCTCCCTCCTCTCTGCGAAAGTCCAAGATGAGACCCGCAGACATGCTTTTAAAGGAAGAGGAGGAAATGAGCTGAGCAGAGGCCGGCCAAGCATGCGTATGAGGTCTTCTTGCTGCCCCGATATCCGCTTCTAGATTGCAGCATGAGAACCTGAAGACAAGCCAAGGGAGAAGCGAAGGAGACATCCTTTAGTGAACCAGGGAACTGCTCCACCGGGAGGTTCCTCTGGCCCATGATGCCATCCAGCAACAGGAGGAAAGATAATACCAGAAGAAGGTCAGAGGCGGGTGACGCTGTTTCACCCTTCAGAGACTGACTTGACTTTTGTGCTGGAAGATAAGCAAGGATAATAGCATCAGGAGAGCAGTATTTAATGGCAGAACAGCCAGTAGGGACTCTGACTGATATGGATATTGTCAATGCTACCAAAAACAAATTTTGAAAGGATCTTGGAGGAATTTCATTTAACTCACCACCACCCTAGTGGCGTCTTCGAAGTGCTGATGCTCTCAGGTGCTGTGCCTTAAATCAGAAACCTAATCTGATCATGGTTATCACAAAGGTAAAGTTCTGAATAGCCTACCAGCTTACAAAATAGTTTTGAGCAGACCTAGTGGAGAATCTTGCAACCCCAACGACAGACCATCTCACAAAACAACCCTCAGCAAATATCACTGGCACTTCAAGAAAGCCAAGAAAGCAGCCATCACCACTGGCATCAACTCTGTGGCCAACCACACAAAGGAACTTCAAAATAGTCAAAGAATTCTCCAGCCCAACAGCACAAATGACTCCATCCACCCCTCTCAAGAACTCGGTGACAACCTCTCATACTACTTCCACTGCAAGATCACCAACATATACAATAATTTCAACCTCCTACCCCCTCCCCCCACTCTCAACCTCAACGACCTCTACCAACCTGCGAATATCTGCCAAACCATTATCATCTGGTCTCCACTCCCCGCCCTGACCACCTCAGCCACTATGTTTTCAATCCACTATGGCATGCCCACCTACACCTGCCCTCACCACCTCTACAATCTCACAACAAACCCAATCAGAATGGAACTCACTAGCATCCTCTACATTTCCATCGCCACGGCAACCTTCCTAGACAGATGGAAACACACAGACGCCAGGTCCCTCCTAAAGAAAGCCTTTGCCAACCTCAAAGATCTAAAAAATTATCATCTGATCTCCCTGCTCCCCTACCTGGCCAACGTACTCGAAAAAGCCATCAACCAGCAAGTCACAGAATTCCTCGAACAAAACCACCTACTGGATGCCTCACTATCAGGGTTCCATGCCAACCACAACACTGAGACTGCACTGATTGCCGCCACAAACGACATCAGAACACTCCTTGATGCAGAGAAACTGTGGCCCGGGTCCTCCTCGACCGCTCCATGGCGTGCAACACTGTCTCCCACAACACTCATCAACAGACTCTACACCATAGGCATACAGCAAGATGCCCTCAAGTGGATCGCCTCCTTCCTTACAGGGCACACACCGAGCATCCAACTGCCTCCTTCACCTCCGACCCCAAAAAATCATATGCGGCGTACTACAAGGATCATCCCTCAGCCCTACCCTGTTCAACATCTACATGACTCCCCTCGCAGACGTAGTCAGATCCCAGGGACTCAACGAAATCTCCTATGCATATGACACTCAACTGATCCTCTCACTTACCAAGGACCCCTCCAATGTTAAAATAAACTTCTACAACACCATGACCAACATAGCCAAATGGATGAGAGACCAGAACCTCCAACTCAATTTTGACAAAACTGAAGTACTGATCTTTGGGAAGAACAACTCCACATGGGATCACAGCTGGTGGCCTGCAGAACTAGGACCTACACCCACACAGACCAACCATGCACATAACCTCAGCATCATCTTAGACAGCCAACTGACCATGACACAACAAATCAACGCAGTTGCCTCCTTCTGCTGTCCAACACTTCGCTTGCTCCACAATCTGCAGATGGATCCCAACCAACATCAGAAAGACTGTCACACAGGCCCTAGTCACCAGCTGCCTCAACTATGGCAACGCCCTCTATGCCAGAATCTCCACCACCTTCTCAGAATACCCCAGACCGTACAGAACTCCACAGCCACACTCATTCTGAACCTCCCTTAAAGGAACCACATTGTCCCAACCTGAGAGACTTCCACTGGCTCCCCATCCAAAAGAGATGCCAGTTCAAGATCCTCACTCAGGCATACAAAGCCGTCCACGACCCAGGACCTGCCTACATCAACCATTGACTGAACTTCCACCAACCCTCTAGAAACCTGTGCTCCTCTTCACTTGTACTTGCACCCCCTTCATACGTCAAAGCCGCAGCGGGGGTCACTTCTTCTCCTGCATAACTACCAAAACCTGGAACGACCTGTCCTCCAGCTCCGTAAAGCCCCCTTGCTGGCAGACTTCGGAAACAGACTCAAAATCTGGCTCTTCGATGGAGAGACAGTGCCCAGATACCCCTGGGTTGACAGTGTTATGGTTTAAAAATGCTGATTGAGAGTGAGAACTCCTGAACGTTTTGACCCGCACAACAATAAAAAGTCTGACCCTCCATTCGAATCGCAAAGTTGCGGGATCCATAGAAAGATAGATGCCCCAAGCTTCTGGAATGCCGGGATCTGTTCCCTGAGCTGCCAATGTCTCACCACAGTTTGGTGGCAGAAATCAGAATGGACAAAAATATTCCACACCACAGCTTTAACAGACAACTTGGGAGTGGCAGCATGGTACATCTCTTTTCGCAGGATAAAGTTCCAAATCTAAATAAGGATATCCCAGGGATAGAGCAAAAGCTTACTGTGAGGTCTCAATGGAAAAGGAAGTGTCCTCTGGATCATACAATTGATAACTCAGTTGCTCACTGTGGGAAAAGGCTTTTGGAACAGGCATACAGCAAACCCCCCAGGGTCATCATCTTCCTTGCCTTCAGGCACACGAGTACCCGCAAATTATTTTGGTATAACCTGTTCTCCAGATCTTCCACACTGGATGAGAGGGTAGTAAGCTGTGACTGAAACTGGACTATCTCAGAACTATTTTCTTTCACTTCCTTTCGGAGGACCAACTGGGACGATTCCACTGTCCCCAGTCGGGATTGTATGATATCCATGTTTTTCGACAGCTTGCGAAGAACAACTTGGGTTTTCAGATGAGCGACCTTCAATGCAACTGGTATTTCCAATAATACTCCCTATGTTGCAAGAGGAGTAGGTAGACAGAACCCAAAGTGGGGGCATCCTGTGCCAATCCTGCTGGATGTGGTCCTGACAAGTAAGGAAGGTCCACTCCCATAGCTTTGTCACGGACTGAGATTTGATTAGCAGTAAATGGGATAACTGGAGACAGCGACACCAGAGGAGAGCGATTAGTAGGTGTCAGCTTTGTCCCATCTGGATCCCATAGTAGCTCCTCTGCCTCCCCCAGTGAAGGGGCAGGATCAATTACACCTTATTCGAAAGCCGGCAACACAAAGTTATCAACTTGGCCCGTTGGCAATCTCCTGGGCCCACTCCTTTTCTTTGAGGGAAGTGATGTGATGGCTGAGAGATCAGAGCTCATAGCGGACTTCCTTGAGAGTTCGGAGCAGTTGGTGTGGGCCATGGCGGCTAAGACTGTTTGGACTGCTTGATCCACATCCCCATCCCAGTCAATGTCGGACAAGTCTGAGAAGGAAAACAATGCCTCCTGACTGTCGCCCCCCTCTGCCACAAGTTCCAAGCGATCTGGACAAACCGACTGGGAGGGCAGAAGAGGTTGTGCCAATTGTGCCGTATGAGAATGCTAAATACCTGCTTCTGCCTGAGAGGCACACCCATCCACCTTACACACCTGGTTCAGGACCAGCTGAATTGAAAGGATTTGTCAGAGTGATAGACTCCTTACTGCCAGTTGGGGGCTGTGCTGGAGAGGAGGAAGAAGGAACCTGGCCTGTCAGCTGTGCTTCATTCATCTTATTCGCAGAGCCCGGACCATAGCACGCTTGAGGTAGCAAAGGAAGAAATGCGAGCCATGAAGGATTCCAATGTGCGCTGTGAGCGGCGTAGCATGTTACCCGGACCCATCCCGCTGGAACTAGACACCAATGAGGTAGCATCCATAGACAGCTTCTTTGCGGACCCTAGATTTGGGCCAGCTGCATTAGGGGTATCTCTCGCCTTCGCCTAGATATGTGGGGCAGCAGCTGGAAGTTGTGTGGAGCTTTTGCTACCCCTAAGCCCTCTGTACCTGCCATAAGTACTGATACCCTGTTTGCCATGTAACATTTGCTTCTTCTCCATCTTTGAGGAAATATGAGAGCTGGCTACACCTGCTCGCCAACCTCTACTTGGTCC
Source organism: Lissotriton vulgaris (assembly GCF_964263255.1). NCBI lineage: Eukaryota > Metazoa > Chordata > Amphibia > Caudata > Salamandridae > Lissotriton > Lissotriton vulgaris. The sequence goes on from NC_141695.1 coordinate 1,641,633,975, forward strand.
TCCCATGGCCAGCATCTTGATTTGAGCACAGTCCACAGCTAAACAAATCCCTAGCAATAGTAGAAGAGCCTCCTTACTAACCAGTGAATAGTGGAACAGCTTGCAACAGTATCCACAGGGGTGAATGCCCGGAGGATAATCAGGCTGCTGATTTGTTTAGAGAAAATGTCTGCAACTAAGTAGCTGTAATGGAGGGCAAATCTTTTCATCCTTTCCTTACATCAGAGATGGCCGGTTTTACTGCTCACCCAATTACTGCTGGCTACAGAAGCTGACGGACCAGAGAGCATCATTGGCAATCCTATGCCAGAAAGCATGTAGCATGAAAGGAACTGCCGGCCTCAGCGACCCACACCTGTTCACATGCTCTTCCAGCTACCTCCTCCCTGTGGTCAAAGCTGCTCAGGGCTCACCCGGTCTGAGGTGAGTGAGGGTGCAGAGGAAGTATTATTATTATTATTATTGGACATTTATTAAGCGCCTGGTTACGCCACTGGCGTGTCCCCGCGCTATGACAAGTGGAGTGACTGTCCCCCCTCCTCCCAACCAAGCTATCTACTGAAAAGGTGCGTTTTAAGTTTTTTTCTAAACTGGATTTCGGAGTGTTCAAGCCGAAGTTCCAGCGGAAGATTATTCCAGCACTTGGGAGCAAGGTATCTGAAGGATCTGCCTCCCATACGAGCTTTAAATATTCTTGGAACTTTTAACAGCCCGGTCTGCGAGGACCGAAGACTGCGTGCAGGCTCGTAATGGGCTACTAGGCTCTGGAGCGGAAGAGGTGCTTTGCCATTCAAGATACGATGGCAGGTGGCAAGGGCCTTAAACTCCACTCTCCTCTCGATGGGGAGCCAATGGAGCGCCCGCAAGGCTGGTTTGGCGGATGCCCTCCTAGGGAGTCTGAGGACCAGCCGCGCTGCCGCGTTTTGAAGAACCTGCAGGCGGCCGATGACCCTGCCTGTGGCCCCCAGATAGAGCAGGTTCCCATAATCAAGTCGGGAGGTGACCAAGGCATGCACCAGTGTCTGACGAGCAGAAATGGGAAGCAGATCTAATACTTTCCTGAGAGCTCTCAGAACACTGAAGCAAACCCCCGCCACCCGACCGACATGTGGGCCAAGTTCAGAAAGCCGGATGGAGTTCAATTGCTGCTGGCCACTGCGCCCAGCTCCCACTCTTGTTCTAAGCCTTGCATTTCTTCTCCCTGATGCCAACTGCCTCACGGAATCATCCAAATCAGAAGGGGGTAGATTTAAAGATGCAGTCTCGACCGAGACCTATGTCGGGTAAAGATGGAGGAACCAAGCAGGTATACTGTGCACTCCCGCGGAGCCAGACCTCTGAGCACACTCAGCCATGAACCACTATCTTAAAGCACTACCTGCAGTTCCAAAATACTTATGAGATACTCCACACTATATCTAAACATTATCAGACTCTTTTCATAGCTACAAAGAACCAAGCAACCTAAACTCCAATATTCAAGGAATTTATTTTGGCTATACCGGTGATCACCGTCCACAAGCGAAACGGTTTTAAAAATTCTATTCAAGCCTTAGAAAAACCTGTACACTGCTTTGTATATAGACTTGGTGCCCCATTAAATATCAATGCAGACTTGCACACTAGATCCCCAGCTTTCAGACTAGAAACATTACTACTGGGATATATAGATCTGGATTAATCGACCTCTGTCAAAGAGGGACAGTCATGTTATAATGTCAGGAGGGTTATCCTTTGGGTTGAAAGGTTAATGAAACAAAATATCAGCAATCCCTATCTCTAGATGCTGAATAAAGCCTTGGATTATATAGACTGGTCCTTTCTGTACATGTCATCAACCAACCTAAACTGGGATTGAGGTTCATTAATATGGTAATGCCCAATTATCATAATCCTACAGTTGGCATAACTGTAAATGGACTATAGTCAGAGCCCATACAAAGGGAGGGAAGTCAGGACTGTCCCTGGTCTACCATACTGTTTCACCCATGTACTGAACCTCTGGAATGTCAGATGCCAAACACAAAATATCTATTTATATCACCTTCAGGTCAAATATGCATAAAGTATCTCTACTCGCAGACAGCACCATCTAGACTCTGGGAGATCCAGATGTGTACCTTCCAGCTTTGAACATCCCTTCAAATCTCTCAGACACTTTCAGGTTACAAAATGGAAATGAACAAGTTGGAGATGTTGGCCCTGACTGTACCAGAGGACTGGGCGTAAAGATTGAAGGCTTTGTAGCCCTTAATAGGCCCATAAACACTTTAACTATCTAGAATTGAAACAACTTCTAATACAGCTGTAGTGATTCAGGATGACTATCCATCACTTTTGATGAGGGGTCATGGAGACCAGCCTCATTCTGATCACCACATACAGAAACAGTGGGAGAGGCAGAAAAGCATAGGTAAATATCCCTGACCAGTTCATCCATAGGGCATTGCCCATGGACCGTCTCCATCTACCATGCCCATGGAGTGTGAGCGTGGGTGACTTGAGGCGAAGCGCAGGCATTTTTAATTTCATGGAGTGGTGAAAGAGTTGACTGTGGACTACCATATCTCTGGAAGTACCATTTTAAGGCTAGCGCATAGAGTTTCCACTTGTGGGCTTGTTGATGCATCCTGCTTAGCAGGTGCACAATATCGTTGTCTGTCGCTGAAAGATGTTCCACCAGGCGGTGGTTGTTGTGGCAGATAGTTCAGTTCCAGATCTGTTGTGCAAGGTTAGACAGCTTAGGGAATGTGTGATCCCCCTGCTTTTGCATGTAGCACACCTATGTCATATGTTCTTTACTAGGACTACCTTCCCACGGTCAAGTAAATAAAAGGCTTTGAGGAAATGTGAAGATGTGCTTCTCAACCTATGAGTGATGAGTCTTTGGTATTAGTCACCTGTGGAGGAGAGTCCAAAAAAGGCCTGCCTAGCAACAGATTATTGCGGTTTCACCCTTGCAGAGAGCTCTGAGTGCTGGCCTTTATCAATATCATATCATCATATTGATGCTCCCCTTGTGACTTTGACTTGCTGAAGTGAACATATGAGTAATCTGCCATAAGGTACAATAGCTATAAAAGATGTTATCATAGCCAGCAACATTGCAGTTCTTACAGTTAATGGGGAAGTAGACTGAAAAAGAGGCAACAACTGTCACCCTCTGCTGTTTGAGGTATGCTTTCGAAAAGATAGTGTTTAATATTGATCCTAGATATGGTTGTATCTGTTGAAGCTGTAGGTGGGATTTGTAGAAGGTTTAGAGCGGTCTGAGAATGTGCTAGACATTGCTGCCCTCTGCTGTTCTTGATCAGCCATTCGTCAAGATATGGCAAGACATGGATAAGTGCTCTCCACAGATGAATGGCCACCACCGCTAGACACTTGATCAAGACCCTTGTTGCCATTGTGACCCAGAATGGTAGTGCTGGTAGCAACCGGAGGTACAGGGTTGAGGGTATGCGGGGTTGATGGGTATGCAGAAGTAGGCATCCCTGAGGTCTAACTCTATTATAATGTCTCCATGTAGAAGCAGAGGGATAATGTTCTGAAGGGCAGTTATATGAAAGTTCTCCACCAAGGCAAGTTGATTGAGCGGCGGAGGTCTAGAAAAGTACTGTGAGAAATTGGGTTATTGGTTGAGTGGGATATTAACCCTGATCAAGCAACAACCTCAATCCCTATCAGGCTGAACAATAGTCACTAAATTAACCTGCGCTTTACCCTGGGTAACTTGCACATAAGCAGTCATGCTTAACTTATAGGCAGAATGTTAATTATTTATACAGCACAAACAGTAAAAGTAAAAACACAACACAAGAAAAATCCCACATCAACTTAGAAAAAAAGAGTACATTTTAGTAACTTGACGCCAAAATGACATGCATCCAATCAGTAAAACCGAAGTTATGAATGTTTAAAGTTTAAGGTAAAAACTAGCACCAAAAATGTCAAAGCACCAACGGTAAGCATCTAATTGCCCAAGACTGGGTAAAAGGTAAAAAATATGGCTAACCGCGATGGAGCGAGAGCCTGATACAAAGAGTGAATTGGGCCTAGTCAGCGCTTACTACATTTCCCCAAAAATTATCCAAGCAGATAGATGTTCAGCGGGGCAAGGCTGTAGGCGGTGTCCGAGGAGGGTTCGTTGCCAGGGAGCCACTGGATATAGTCGCAATGAAGATTTACACGTTTAGACTTATCTCTTTTTTTAAGCCAAAAATCTCCAGTGGGAAAAGGCTGGAGGCTGTAGCCAATGAGAACTCCATGAGGCCGGGATAGGATTTGCTGCAGCGGAGAAGAACGTAGCGGGAGTTGCTCTAAAGTCAAACCAACCAGCTAATGCACCTTGGGCGGATAGACGAACAGGCTGAACCCAGTCTCCAAGTGGTTCTCAGAGCAGTTCTTATACCAAAAATGCCTAAGTCCCAAGTTGTGGCTATCTGGGCACCTTTAACACCATCACCAAGGGTCGAGCACTAGAGGGGGCAACTTGGGGATGTTAAGACTCACTCATGCAGGTTCCAGGTGTGGGTTAAAGATGGTTGGAACCTTTTTGTCCCTGAGGATCTGATCATGACCAGCGAACTAGCCCTTGGAGTCACTCTAATAGTCCTGGGTTTAAGAAGTGGTACCCGGCTCAAGCATCAGAGCAGGACTCAGAGTTCAAGGCAGGCTTCAGGCAGCAGAACAGTCTTTCTAGATGAAGCAAAGAATTCTACTTAAGTACACAGCAGAACACAGCAGCAGGTAGTCCTCAGAGTCCTTCCGTAGGTCTAGAAAAGGAACTGAAAAGTTGGTCTGAGTGCTGCCAGCCAACTAGCCATTGAAGTCACTCAGGTAGTCCTGGGTACAAGAAGTGGAACACAGCTCAAGCATCAGGGCAGGCCTCCGATAGTTGAAGGCATGCTTCAGGCAGCAGAGCAGTCTTTCCAGGTGGAGCAAAGTAGTATTTTCAAGTACATAGCAGGCCATTGCAGCAGGCATTCTTCAGAGTCATTTCACAGGACCAGAAAGTGAACCGAAGAGTGGGTTTGAGGGTGATTGTTACACCTGCTGCTATTTTTGAAGTGGGAGAAGTTACTAAAGAATTTCCTTTGAAGTGCTTGATGTTTCCTGCCTCCACTGCTCTTGCTCCAACCTGGCTGTATGAACAATGCAGTTGTGCCACTCCTTTGCCTGATTTGCAAGTGGGGCTGTTCCCAGATCTGCCACCATCCTGCCAGTGATGGCCCATCCAGGCACATCCAATCCTTCCATTGTGAGGCTGTCTGGGAGGCATAAACAAATGCCAACTGCAGCCAGTCATGTGGCCCAGGGATCGGCTGCAGGCACCAAATAGGGCAGAAAAATGGCAACATTCGAAAAGTGCCATTTACAAAATTGTAATTTAAATACAACCATTAAAGAGAAATTTAAATTACAATTTCAGACACCAAATATGACATCTTTATTAGCTTCCAATCAAAAGGTAACACTTATTAAATGTAATAAAGCACACCAATGTTATCCTATGGGATAGGCCTTACAGTAGTGAAAAATGAATTTAAGAGTATTTCACTACCAGGACACATAAAACTTAAAAATACATGTTGATTCTTTTAATTACAACGCACCCTGCCCTATGGCTCCCTAGGCCTATCTGAGGGGTGACCCATATGTAATAAACGGAGAGTTTAGGGTCTGGCAAGGGGGTTATATTGCTAAGTCGAATTGGCAATTTAAATCCCCAGAAATTAAGACAACAACCCCCCTTAACACTCCACACCCCTCTCAGCAAAGTTCACCCCACAGGACAACATCAAGAGCATCCAAACTCCAGGATCCCACATAAACCAGTGAAGACTTTCAACCCACTCAAAGAAGACATATCTTCTCTGCTGGCTACGATCAAACCCTCCGTCCACTTTGAAGTCCCGCTCCCAGCTCACCTGGCAAAAAAACTCAACCACCCTCTAACACCTGTCTGGACCAAGATAATAAACAGCTCCCTGAAAACAGGAGTAATACCAGATTGTCTCAAAGTCAGTCAAGTCACGCCAAGAATCGAAAAACCAGGAGCAGAACCAAACAACCTCAATAATTCTAGACCAGTCTCCAATCTCCCCATCCTAGCCACAACCCTAGAGAGATGCGTTATCGCACAGCTTGACCAACACATCAAAATCAACAATTTTCAGGACCTCCACCAATAGGGCTCCAGAAAAGGATGCAGCATGGAAATAGCCATTCTGAGTATAATAGATGACTTACACAAATCCCTAGATACAGATAAATGCAGCCTACTCATTCTCCTAGACTTATCAGCTGCCTTCGATACAGTCGACCACAAGCTCATCCTGGATTCATTCCAAAAAAGAATTGGGGCAGATGGAGTTGTTCTACACTGGTTTACATCCTTTCTACACAACCGCATTCAAAAAATAAATATAGACAATCAGACCTCCGGCACGACAGTGATAACCTGGGGAGTCCCCCAAGGCTCAAACCTCTCACCCACACTATTCAACATCTACATGCAACCTCTAACTGGCACCTCAATCAAGCTAAAATCCCCTTCCATCTATATCTGGATGACACCCAGCTCTACATGGAAATCTCACCGCTTGAAGACATTCACTGACTAAACGCCACTTTCAAAGAGGTCCAACACAGGCTACCTTACAAACACCTAAAGCTCAACCAAGACTAAACAGATATGCTATTCACATCAAGCACAAAGCAGACCCCCCCCCCCCCAATAAGCTAGAATTGATAAACGCCATTGGCACACTCAACTGCTCTCTCTCTGTAGCAGACTCCATCAATTCTCTAGGGATCACTTTGGACTCCAAACCGACCATGAAAGATCATATTAAGAACAATGTGAAGGGTGCCTTCTACAACCTGAAACTTCTGAACAAAGTCAAACCCTACCTACCGTAGCAAGCTCTCAAATCTGCCACACAAGCGCTGGTACTGTTGAGGCAAGACTACAGAAATGCCTCCCTCACACGCACTGCAAAATCCCACCTTGCACCCATCAGAACCAGCCAGAATGGTCACAAGAATCCCAAAATTCGAACACATCTCTTTAGCCCTGAAAGATCTGATATGGCTCCTGACTGAAGCATGCTGCAGCTTCAAAACAGCCTGTCTTACCCACAAAGCCCAACACACCGGAAAACCAACCTATCTCATCTCTAAGCTGTAAAGGACAGGACAAACAACAAACCTCAGAAGCTCAAATCCTCATCCTGCTCAAAGCCCCCAAACAGAAAACGCTGGCTCGCTCCTTCTCAAGCAATGCCCCTAAAATATAGAACTCCATACCGATGCCTATTAGGATGAACTCCTCTTTTCCTTGCTTCAAGAGACAGTTAAAAGATCTCCTAATAAACCAGCATCTCAACTAACGAATCACCAACCGCCCAACGAGACCGCATCTCCACCTTCAGCGCTTCTCAAAACTCCCCCGCAACTTCCTCTATCCTATATTTAACCACAGACTTGACTTGATCTGACATACTTGAGCTGATTCATCTAGTTACTTTGCTGTTTAAACATTCACTGAGTTGCCGTACCTTTTTATCTCGTCATAGTCCTGTACTGATGTAAAGCTCTCCGATACCTTCAGATCATGCTAGCACTATATAACACTCTTATAATAAATTAATAAATAAAACTGCAATGAGGCCTCAATGGTAGACCTAGGACATGCTTCATGGGGGTTCTTAAGTGGTTGGCACAGTGGGTGCTGCAGGCCCACTAGTAGCATTTAATTTACAGGCCCTGGTTATATGGTATACCACGTTAGAGACTTATAAGTAAATTAAATATGCAAATTAAGTGTAAGTCAATTTTACCATGTTTTATGGTGTGAGCATGAACCTTTTAGCACTGGTCAGCAGTGGTAAAGTGCACAGAGTCCTAAAGCAAGGTAAAACAAAGTAAAAAAAAAAAATAGGAGGGTTAAGGCTAGAAGTTTGGAGTAAGACCACCCTAAGGTTGACAGGTCCAACATGTACATTAAGAAAAATGCCCTTTCTCCACCGGTGTGGGTGTACTGGCAGAATGGCAACTTTTAGAAGGAGTGCATTAACTTCCGCTTATCTTGCAAAAATAGTGAGGTGATGATGACTGAGGGCACGTTGCTGCAGTGGTGTTTCGGTGATGTGGTGAGATTTAGATGAGTACTCCTGCTGGATTCCCACTAGTACCCACTGATCGGAACTGATTTTCACCTAATGAGAGGGGAAATCACTTATACTTCTTCTAAAAGGTGTTGTGAGATCAGGGCAGAGTGTTGGAAAGTCAGCATTTCTTCCCCAGAGGCACTTGAGGATAACTCCTCAGGACTGGGCATGTGTTGAGCTGCTGGTGTGCTAGAGGGTTCAACTCCCTCCTCCTCAACGTCGAGCGGGTCATGTTCTCAGAAAATGTCTCTGGTGTGCAACAATACCCTGCACTGTATTTTTAGGTGTGCACACCACCTTTGGCTCTAGTACCTTAAAGTCTTCTTACACTGGAATGCAAGACAGAAACTGCATGTTGGCTCCTTGTACTCAGGAGAGAGACAGAGGTTACAAACCTCATGGCGATCATTCCAGGGATACTTGGCATTACAATGTGGGCAGAATCGGAATAATCTGTCAATTAAAAACAATTACCCATCCATCACACCAGCTTGTTCGATTTAGTCCAATTGGCTTTGCCAATACTTGGTGGCGAATGGGTCTCTTTTTTCATCATCAGACTTTGACCAGAGCAAGAGAGGAGGCAGGATAGGCAAAAAGACAATCTAGTATTTAACAATCCACCGGCTTTTGGCAGTGCTGGCGGAATGCTCATAAGGAATACGCTGACCCCTGAATTTGATGATTTCTGGTGATAATCCGATTTTTGTGATAAAGTGACTTGGGTGTGATTTACCCAATTATGTCACTAGGCCACGTTTATACTTAGCTCATTAATACGTAACACTCACAGACTCAGTCAACAACAGGGTCTTGTTATAAGGGCAAGATTTAGCACGTGCTGCTAAAAAGGTGTTTCTGTCTGATCAAGAGTGGTGCCCCTCTTCTCTTGGATAAAGTCAGACAATTGTGAAGAAAGGAGCTTTGTAGCGGGCCAACCCAAACTCCCATCTTCTAAAAAAAACAAGCATTGCCAAATCCAATAGGCTTCGCCTAGGAGAAATCTATTGGTTTTGTCAATGTTTATTTACATGTTGTACAGCAGAACGAGCTGCAGTGCAACAAGACAATCAAAAACAATTTCTTTGTATATGCTATGACGCAGCCAACGTTGACCGCGCCCTAGTGCTTTTTTCTCTTTAAACCTTGTTGCAGACCAGCCCACGTTGCTGTGCAAAATGTACAGAAACAGGGGTGGGTTTTTGGGGGAGGGGTAACACATCAGAGAGTGGGAGGAGGGAGGGAGGTGGGTCAAAAAGCAATGGAGTGTGCGGATCATTGGGTAACACTGAAGGGATGAAGGAGAATTACTTTTGGACATGCACTCAATAAGAGTGGATGAACAAAAGGGTACCTGCAGTAGCCTGCGACAGGTGGAAAGACACAGGAAGCAGTACTTGGGCCATGTTCCACGACATGGACAAACCGAGAAGCCCCAAGAGGAAGCTGAGGCTGAAGCGAGTAGGTGCTGACCAATAGTAAGTAAAGAAACGCAAGTGACGTGGGAGTCAACCAGTGGTAAGTAGAGGTAAGTAATGGGCGGGCTCTAAGCCCTTTTAAAGATTTTAAGAAATAATAGCTTTCACATGCGCTGTATGCGGAACCTGATACAGGAGATACAAACTTCAGAAAAGAAGCATTCTGGAAGCCTGTACGTTAGGACAGGGTTGGACTGGTCTTTAGTTATATCCAGCAGGGCTGGGCTAGGCCGTTTTTTTGTTGGTCTGTCTCTGGGCCTGTGATTTGGTCCAGTACACTGGTTTTTACTATTGATTTCCCTGATATTACCACAAACATTGCCTGCAGAAAGCACAAATACATGCCGTCTCCCCCATGCCTTGCAACCCCCCCTATACAGCCTGTCCTTACAAGTTGAAAACTGCTTCGATTTGCAGATGGGGGTGCATTTTTAGCCATTGATAATGGGGATGACTTATTTTGGTGCCCAGGACGATTTCTGTTCCATTCCGACCCGAAGTTAGGAGTAGGCAGGGGTTTAGCGGATGGATTTAACGTTATCAACTTAGTTTGTCAACTCAGAAATATTTACAAAGCTTCAAACAGGCTTTTTGTTACCATGCTGTGTAAATGCAGACCACAGAATTAGACTCTCAAGGGCTCTTCACTTCCAGTGGCCCAGCTACGCTGGTTAATTATCTGAAATGTTAATGAGGCGAAACGCAAGTGATTTTAAATGTTAATTATCTGAAAAGGTAATTATGCAAATCGATAATTACGCAAAATGTTAATTATGCTCGTTCGGGCTAACGGGTGCGTTACCTATTATCCTGAGCCTTAGAAAGTATTATTTTGCAGACTACCAGATAAAAAGACATCTTTTTCCAAAAGTCAGGTAGCCTACTTCAGATTTTAATAAAAGTCATCTCAAACACTATCACCGAATCTATGGTTTGCCACTGGTTACAAAACAGAAACTATGTATTGCCTCTACTTAGAAGTTACTGGATGGTTTGTTACTGTCCTTCCTATATTTTTGTGTGTTTAAGGCTTCTAATACCTTTCTAATCATGAAATATGAACCCTCAACAGATATTTCGAGGACTGGACTCATGGCCCTGCAACATCTGTGGACAAGGGTATTTGAATCTTGCACCCCCTAGTGGTGGCATTATGGACCCATAGATGTACTAGAATCTCAGCCTAGCAAGGTCTGTAGCATGATCTTGTTGGGCACTCAATGTAGATAACTAGGCCAGATTTTAGATTTAGGGCTCTCAATTGCATGGGTAGACAGCCAAATTCTAGGGGCAGTCTCGGCTCACCTTGGTGCAATAATTCCTATAATCACTGAACAGACTTGCTGAAAAGAGGCGGGAGAGTACTGACGCTAATCATTCACACTTGTCTGCACTAATAGAAAAAAACCCGGATCTAGTGCCACTGTGAACCATGTTGTAGAATGTAGGGCCTTTGATGGGATATGGGAAATAGACCGAACAGACTGCAGTGATGCGCGGTCCCTGTAGATGCATGGGCTGAGTGGGTTGTAGAATGTTGAGGGAGAATGCGGGGAGTATGTGATGGTGCAGGCAATGTTGAGTCCATGTGCTAGGCTAGGTGAGGGCTGGGCAGTAATTGCAGTTGGAAGGAGGATGGACCCCGACAGGGACTTAGGTTGTAACTAAGGTCCCATAAATGACACACTTCGTCCCTACTTAAATGACACTGGGACTGAGTGTTTCATCGGGACTGAAGACTATGCCCTCTAACTACCTTTTAGCGGTGGAAGTCAGTCAGTCAAATAGGTTTAGTTCAAATAGGGTGCGCAGATATCCCGGATTCCCCCGGACAGTCCCGGTTTTTGGTGTCCGACACTTTTCTCCATTTAAATACATGTCCCTGTTTTTGGGACAAAGGTCAGGTAATTCAGCAAAGCAGAACTGAAATGTATGCTCTCCTTTCACAGGTGCCTCTGAAGACGGAGGAAAAAAGTAATGAATCTGTTTCGGTTGGCATGGCAACACAGCAGGAGGTCGGCTGCATACTCCCAGCAGAAGGGAGACAGTGTGGGGAGGAAGGCAGGGGGCTCAGGGTGGAGCTGCTGTCATAGCCAATATTACATGTAGTCTTGTAAATGTGTGCATATGTGTGCGTGAACACACACACATTTACAAGGTCTTCAGAAAAACTTGGACAGGCCAGATATAGAAGTAACAGTAAAGGCTTTAGCCCTACTTTTATTTCTGTCCTGTTCCAATTTTTGGATCTCAGAATCTGGTAACCCCAAGTTCAGATAAAATACCCATTAGAGTACAAACATAATAGCCACCTTTATAATGATATAACAACACGTAATCTAAAAGACCTTTATAAACAGGTACTGAAAAGTACAATGTTATTAACTTTAAGATCTAAATTTAAGTGAGCAGTAGCAAAACTTCTAAGTAGCAAATAAGAGTTCCAAATGGCTGAGGCGATCGGAGTATTAGTGTCAGATTTGCTAAATATCATCATATTCTCAAGAATGCCCTCTGCAAAATTAAACAGTGTTTTTGAGAACCACTTTTGCCTTGGAATCTCACACAAGGGACAGGAGAACTGAAAATGCAGTCTTGACAACTAGAGAGGAACTAGTTTTGTATAGAGACTTCCCCATAAAAGTGCAAATAAAGCTACGTAGACTCTACCCAACGGAAATTTGAATGTAAAGTGTTTTTGGCATTGGATGCTTATTTTTGTCTAAATAACGTTTAACCAATGGATACCTCTTGAACGTCAAGAAGTGCTTTAAGTTCATGCCGATCGCTTTCTTGATCCGACAGTCTGAAGGCTGTTCCAATAGGTGGATTTTACAGTCATGTCGTTCCCGGCCTAATCACTTCTGATGCCACCCACACATTCTAAAGATCTACTATCCCCAAAAGATCAGATATGCAGTGGTACCACCCTTTATCGTGTCCACCCATCTGGTGCAAAATATCACCCAGAGCTTCTCTGTAACATTTACATTTAGGTGAGTTCCACGTTTTAGCCCAGTACGTAAGCAGTCTTAGCTGAGCTTGGGCTGTGAGGTAAGACCCAGATCCCAAACCAGAGGGACATTCATGGTTCTCATAGACATTGTTGTGGATTGTTTTGGTTTTAGATCACTGAGATTCCACAAGCTGCTGAAAATGTATAAAAGTTGGCTTTTAGAAGATAGGATTAACAATGGAATGCTGTGTGCTAATGGAGAACATGTGTACATAGGGAGTGAAGGATAAAAAAATTCATAGTTATGAGAAGCAGAATGGTACCATATGAATTACCTTAAGGAGAAGTGGGTATTTGCAAATTCTCTGTATCGGAGTCAGCAGATATCCCTCCAAGGGAATGTCAGTCGTCTTTCTGCCTCCAAGGAGCATGCAACTCTAGAAAAAATAAGAAACTGGCTCAATGCTCATATTAAATGCAAAAATAATACAATTTAAGGTCATAAAGAGCATGCTGAGGAGATAATTATGACTTACTTTTCACAATAGTGTTTTTTATTTTTACTTGACACATCTCAATATTTATATTTTGATATGCTGTCCATAAAAAATATCTTATTTTTCATTAAACACACACACATCAAAACATAAAACATTTGTGTTACTATTTTTACAGAAAAAATAAAACAGCTATTTAGAAACAAAGAAAAGAAGGGCGAACAGTTTGTAATACATTTAGCAAAGTTCTACTCTGTACAACAGGGCATCAAGGGCCAATCCAACTGTGATTTCGGGTCCTACATAACAGATGAAAAGAATTGTCTTATTGTTGACTGATATTCAAAGTTAGACGTGGCTGGGATGCAAACTAATATATTTGAATGGCAGCTCAGGAGCCAATCAGAATAGTCTAAACCAAGAGGTCATTTGTCAAAATGCAGCCAACTAGAACTGTTGACACGCTGCTTTCTTCCCAAACCTACTGGTTAGCCTTCAACCGGTTGAGGTTCTGTGAGAATCGTGATGACGTTTTGGGCTTGTTCGAATATGGACGAGTTTGGTATCTGTGAACCGCAAATGACGAGTTTAGTGGATGTACGCGTTTTCGCTACTCTACTTTGCACCGTTCGTCCTATTCGTGGGTTTCTTCTTCTGAACCCACGGGTTCCATTTTAGATACGGCATCCATTTTGTTTCTTGCCCTCAAGTAGCCAGCGAACGGACACTGTCTGCTTCGTGACCCTGGGTTTCCCAAGCTCTTGCGGAAGACACATATCCCTTTGAGTGTGTCTTTATGACGAGGGGATGACACGACAAAGGCAGATGGCTCCGCTCGAGGCTCATTTTGCCGTGCCGGTCTATTGTTTCAGTTGTGCATGCATTAGGCTCGAATCCATTGATCTTGCAATTACGTTTCCGATATTGCCCCCTCACTCTTTTCAAACTGTTGTTTCTGTCTTCCCAGCACCTGTTTTTGTCCCTTCCTTCAGGACGTTTACAACTAGAATGGAATGCGCCTAATGGTGGGATAATGTGCTTTTACAATTGGGAACCAGCAATGCTACTGTAATTATGTTCCGGGTTTCTGAAACATGAAAGCGACCCTTTTGAAATTTACTGTGGGAACTGAGTTGTAACCTTTTGTTCGACATGTTGTGCAATGACGAAAATGTGTATAAAAGGAGCGATCCACATTTGCAATTCGAAGCAGTCTCTCAGAACCTACACTATGTGTACTTCTTGCGATTTCTGTATCCCTGCAGTAAATAAACTCTGATCTTTGTCGCCGAAGGAAGTGTCCCGTGTCTCTTTGATTTGTATGCCGGAACAGGTAACCCACGAAGGTTTCAGGTGTTGTTCCCTGGCACCGCTGGGCCTTAGAATAGCCCAGTCCTTCAGTTGGCGCCCAACGTTGGGCGACATAAGCGGTACCGGTCCAAAGCCCGACGATCGTGAGCAGGCCCGGACTGACAATTTCGGGCACCGGGAAATCCCCCGGTAGGCTGGATGGGGTGGGGGCCGGTTTTGTGACAGGGGGGCCGGTTCTGTTGCTGGGGGCCGATTTGGCCGTGTCGGACCGACCCTGCAAACAAACATAGCATTAACTTCCTTTCCTGCTCACTGCCGCCTGCCCAGAACATAATGATTCTCTGCATAAAATGCTGGTGCTGTGACGTGAGCAGTGATCTGACCCGCCAGCCGATTTCATTTCATTTAGGCCCGACTCGTTATAATTTAAACCCCACCTGACCATGTGATCATGATGACCTAGCTGCTCACTGATGTCACCCCCTCCGCGTCTGCGCACAGCGGTTTTAGCTTAGTTCAGCCTTAGGGTGGGGTCTGCTGCTTGGTAATGCTCATGCGCAATTAAAAGTAAATGGGCGCGTGACTCTGAGGCAAGGTCAAGGAGGAGGCAGGCATCGCTCGCTCTCAGAGGCCAGACAGACCACATAATTTAACCCCCCTGTCTGCCCCCCGCAGCCACAGGTGAGTCTATTTACGACTGGACCAGGGGAAGACCTCGGAATCGCACTCGGTCCGGTCCCGGACCTCTGATCCAAACGTGTGCCAGATACCAGGCAGGTTCTGAAATGAAACGGCCGTCTCCAAAAAGTGTATGAATCGCCTGCCCAGTCAGTGCCACAACACTGAGTGACGTACACTCGTCTAATGCAAGACATCCCCTGCCCGCCAAACCCCACTTCACACAATTACCTACTCGCAGATACCACAGCCCAAGGAGGGAGGGCTATGGGTGAAAATAAATCCAAAGGTCATTAACCCTGTCCTCTCCTCAAAATAGGCCCGTTCCAGTAAAGAGTGAGAGCGCTCTGTCGAGCGCTTGGATGAAGTGCTGATGACTATTTTCAGAGGCGCTACCGAAAAGGATCATTCTGTCCAAGCAAACAAAACAAGGGGCCCTTACCCTGGTCAGACCTTTAAACTCTTGCATGTGTAGAAAACAACAATTAACGAGCAATGCTCAAAAACAAGTCCAGGGCAATACACAGCTGAAGTATACCATTGCCCAATTTAGACAGAAAAACAATTCAAATAATTGCAGGGAAACTGACAGAGCATCAGTGGGAGCAAACCGCAATTCGTATTAGGTTTCATTTTCAAAGCGCTCTAATCTATTGAAACGATGTATGACTTTCCTCTGACAAGGAAGCCACTGCTCTCACACGACTCCCCCATGTACTCGCTCCTCTGACTGTACCCCGGAACCCAGGGTTAGTGGTAAATCCAGTGATGGTTGTTGATGACTGCGATTACTTATGTACTCTCAAAGACCCCTCCATCCGTCACCGAGGAGCCACACAGCCTTCCCTCATCACTGCCTACTCTATCCACCACCCCTGACCCCACCTCTGTCCAGTTCATCTTTGCCTCCGTGTCTGACTTCTTCTCGTGTCTCCAGCATCCTCCATCAATTTACATTGACCCTCTTCTAGTCTCTCGCGCACACGCCTCTCTTTGTCTTCATTCTCATTATGTTTTTGCTTTTCCTTCCTTTCTTTTCCTCCCTCTCCTTCCTTCCTACATCGCTTCTCCTCCGCTCCCACTTGTAAACTGTTGCCTATCTTTCCTCCCCCTGTCTGTCTCTACTTCTCTTCCTCCATTCTCTCTTTCCCTTTCACCACATCCCTTTCTGTGTTGCTTTTTTCACTCTTCATTTCCTTCTTCCCTGTACCTTCCACCTCTATCCTCCGCCTCTCTGGTTCTCTTCACCGTTATCGCCTTCTCCCTCCTTCGCCGCATCTCTTCTCCCTTCTACCATCAATGTAAACACTTTCTTTTCTCATAAGTGCATTTCCTTCGTCCCACCCCTTACGTCCATCTCCTCTCTAGTCTTATTTCTCTCACGCCCCTCTTTCACTCCACTCCCCCTTCCTTTCTTCATACCTCATTCCTTCTCTCACTTCCTTTCTCTGTCCCCTCTCCAGTCCTATCCCTCACTTTCCCTCTAACTCTCCCCTTCCCTTTTCCCTTCCCTGCCTAATCACACTCTCTCTCTCTCCACTGCCCTTTTTCTCTCTCTCTCCCCTCCCTCGCCTTTCCTCCTCATCCTCTCTGTCTGGCTGTGTGTGTGTGTGCTCATCTCCTCCGAACCTCCTTTCTCTGACTTCCTTTTCTTTGCCCTGCTTGTCTTTCCTCCCCGCCCATTGGCACCCTTCCTCACGGCCCCCTTCCCGTCTCCCTAGCGGCCTCCCACGGCCAGTGCCACTCATGCCTGTTGTGTCCCAACCCACACATACACGTGGACACAGACTTCTAATTACGAGCTCTTTATTAACACCTCTTACTCGGTCCCCGTCCCTACTCTAACTGCCCTTTCCTGTTCCTGACCCCACCTCTTCCCCTCAGCCCACAGCCCACCTAGCTCCTCCCACCCCCACTACTAGACCGTCAACACTATAACATCTCCCCCTTTCTTAACAACAGCAAAGTGAAATTAGTCCATTTCAACAATCAGTCTCTTGGGAGGCTGTACCTGGCGTCGTGGGCGAACCGGGGTGGACACAGCGTTCTCGACCACGGGTTCTGGTTCCATGCAGGGTGCAGGGTCAGGTGTGCCTGCTTCTGGGTGGTTAGAGTTCTCCGGCACGGAGGCAGCGGGCGTGCAGTCACGCTTCTCAGGAGGGCACTTCTTAAAGTGGGATGCGTTCCGGGTGACCCGCCTGTTCTCTGACTCCGCGGTCACCATTGTGCCTTTCTGCTGCACAACTGTAAGAGGTTCATTTTTGAAGCGACAGTCAGTTTTCTGGCGCTGTTCTTGTTTAACAAGGACTCTGTCGCCCTCCTTGAGGGAAGGGGATCGGGCCCTCCGTTTGAGATCAGCATGGTCCTTCATCTTCTCCTTGTGATATCGATCTGTTGCAGCCATGTCTTTGATCTGATGGTCTGAGAGGGGCTTCCTCAGTGCGCCTTCCCAGGTTGGGATCCGAGTTCTTGGTGTCCTCCCGAGCATGAGAGTGGCAGGGCAGACACCCGTCGTGGAGTGAGGAGTGGTCCGGTATGCACAGAGGACTTCATTCAGTGCTGCTTGCAGGTCCTTTTTCTCGGCAGTGGCCTGTTGGAAAGTTTTCTTGATGGTGGACATGAAACGTTCAACAGTCCCATTGGCTTGTGGCCAGAGCGGGGTGACCTTGCGGTGTTGGAAGTCCATCTGTTTCGCAAAGTCACTGAATTCGTGCCCGTTGAATGGGGGCCCATTGTCCGTTTTGATGATTCTGGGAACACCCCAGATTGCAAAGACTTCCTCAAGTACTTTGAGGGTACAGGTGGCATTGGTGGACGGGATGAATTGAGCCACTGGGAACCGGGAATATTCATCTACAATGGCGATCACATATTTCCCTGACTGCAGGGGCCCGTAGAAATCCATTGCAACTTCTTGCCATACGCCGTCAGGTAGCGGGGTCATTTGGAGCGGTGCCGGCGGCGTGCTGGGGCCAGTTAGCTGACAGGGATGACAGTCCTTCAGAGTGGCTTCGACTATTTGGTCTAGAGCAGGGAACCAGACACGCTCTCGGAGCGCCCTCTTGGTGGAGACGACCCCACGATGACCTTCATGAGCTAGATCAACTACGCCTTGTCTGAGGGTGGCCGGGATGACTATCCGGTGGTCTCTTAGAAGAAGGCCATCTTCCGTAATTGAAAGTTCGTCAGCGACGTGTCGGAATGCTTGGAGTTCACTTCTGACATCGGGGTTTTCCTCGTCATCTTGCGGATGATGCCTCCACCTGTTGGACAGTATTCGCTTCATCACGATCTGCAGAACGGTGTCTTTGTTGGTTGCTTCGCGGATGGTGTCCATTGGTATGGCTGGAGGGCGAGCATGGTTTGACACGAAGTGGACGTATTCCTCTGCTATGGATGAAGTTGGTACTGGAGAGTCTCGGGGGTGGCAAGACATGTAGTCAGCGGGGTTGTCACCCTTCCCTGGTTTGTGAATGATTGTGAAGGTGTATTCCTGCAGCCGGAGGCCCCATCGCTCAATCCTGGGAGGCATCTTGCTCTTCGGGTTACCGTATATCGTCACGAGTGCCTGATGGTCAGTAATGAGCGTGAAGTGCTTCCCATAGATGAAGATGTGGAAGTGCTCACACGCCCATACGACCGCCAGGCTCTCCTTCTCAGGCTGAGAGTATTTCCTTTCCGGGTCAGTGAGGCTGCGGCTGGCGTAGGCGATGATCCTCCGTTGGTCCGAGTCGTCATCATATTGGGCCAGGATCGCACCCAGACCTACGGGACTGGCGTCTACGGTGATCTCTGTTTTCCGTTTGGGGTTGAAGTAGGACAAACAGTCAGACGACTCAACCGCCCGTTTGATGTCTCTGAAGGCACGCTCGCAGTCTGAGGTCCACTCAAAGGGCTGGTTGGATTTCGTGAGGAGCCTCAGAGGATGACTTATCGTGGCGTAGTCGCGGATGTAGCGAGCACAGTAGCTCGCCATCCCAAGGAAGGAGCGTAGATCGTTCACGTCCTCAGGGCTTTTGGTATTGTTGAGCACAGCCACCTTGTCGGGATCTGGTTTCATGCCGCTGGATGAGAAAATGTGTCCAAAGAATTTTAGTGTCGATTGATGAAACTCGCACTTGTCCTTATTAAGAGTCAGGTTTGAGTCTAGCAGAGCCCGGCAGACGCGGTCAAGGGCGATGTCGTGTTCTCGGAGGTTTGCGCCATACACCAGAATGTCATCGCTGTAGTTGAGAGAATTCGGAATGTGGTGGATGATAAGTCGAATTGTCTCTTGGAAAATTTCAGCTGCTGAGGACACACCAAAACTGAGGCGTTTGTATCGGAAGAGGCCGAGGTGCGTGGCGAACGTGGTGATGGAGCGAGAGCTGTCATCTAGCTCGAGCTGGTGATAGCCCTTGTTGAGGTCTAGCTTGGAAAAGACCGTGGCTCCGTTGAGGGCTGCAATCATATCGCTCAGGTGTGGGCCGGGGTGCCTCTCCCTTTCGATTGCCGTGTTCGGCAGGCGCATGTCTACACAGAGACGGACCTTGTCGGGAGTCCCTTTTTCTGGCACAACGACTACCGGGGACACCCAGGGAGTGGGTCCTTCGGTGCGTTCGATGATGTCGGCATCCAGAATGTCTTGCAGCTCTTGAGCCACCGCGGATTGCAGGTGAAACGGCACTCGCCGTGGATGTTGAGCAATGGGCTTGATTCGCTCGTTGATGTGCAGGTGTACTTGTCGGCCTTTTAGTTTGCCTAGGCCCTTGAATAGAGCTGGGTACTTCACAGCGTAGTTGGAGCTGTCGTTTATGTTGAAAAGAATGTGAACGAGGCGTAAGCGCTCCGCAGTCGGAAGGCTTAGCAGGCAGTCGGCATCAGGTCCCTTGATGACGTGAATGACGGCGGGAATGGTGATATCGCCATGTGTGAGGGTGGTGTCGAACTTCCCCAGGCATGGGAGTGGTTTTCTCGCCATCCATGTGTATACTCGAACGGGTGCAAAGCGCAGGTGAGGCTTGGGAACCATGCGTTCGTGCTCAGCAACAGAGATGTAATTGAGAGAGGCACCGCTGTCCATGACGAATTTCGCTGCATGATTGCCCACCATGATATCGAGCCGGGGGTAAAGTTTGAGCTGATCGTTGTCAGCGATGTTGACATACTCGGTGGTGTAGAACGATCGCCTGGATGAGGAGGATCTGGACTCTCTTGAGGGGGATCGGCGATCCCATCTGGACCGTCTGGACTCACGACTGGAGTGAGACGACGCTGGGGAGTGAGCAGGTTCATCCTGAACGGCTCTGGCGTGGTGCCGCTTGGTTTCTGTCCTTGAAGACCTTGGCTGGCTGGTGCGTTGGTCAGCACCGCTACGTTGTTCTCGGTGATACTCGCTGCACATGACCTCAAAGTGATTGGATCGTCCGCATTTCCGGCAGCGTTGGCCCATGGCAGGGCACGAGTCAATGTGGGGGTAATCATACCCGCACCTGTAGCACCGTCTTGTGCGTTCGGGTCGTCGGTCTCTCCTCTCTGAGTCTCTTGGCCGGTAATCTGTTCGGCGTCTGGGTGAGAATTTGGATCGGCGTGATCTGTCACGTGGGTTGCCTCGGTAGGCCTGTCGGCCATGTCGTCGGTCGGAGACGCGGTTGGCATGTTCTCGGCTAGTGCTGGGTTTAACTTCGATCTCTGCTGCATTCTCTTCGGCTTGGTCATATATTCGTGAGTTCTCCTCGATTTCCGCTAACTCTTGTGGCTTCCTTAGTAGTCTTCGTCTCAGTGACTCTGAATGGCATCCCGAGATGATTTGAGACTTGATGGCCGCATCTGGGGAGAAGTTTGTGAAGTCGCAATACTGGGACTGACGCCTTAGTCGGTGTATGAAGGACGTTAGTGGCTCATCCTTGTCCTGGTGCTGTTGGTGAAACTTGTGTCTCTCATAATCAACGTTTCGTTTGTGCAGGAAACGGTTGTTCAATATGTCCTTTACCTTGACATAAGTGTCGCTGTCGGCGGTTGGGATCTCTCGCACTATCTTGCTGATCTCGCGCCCTCCTAGATTGCGAAGGGTTATTATTTTGTCCTCGTCTGTCTCGATTCTGGAACCCTTGACATAGTCCTCAAAATCCTCCAGCCATTCCTGCCACTTGAGGCCCATGCTGCTCCCTGTCGTGACTGTTAGGGGTTCTGGCGCTCGCAGATGCGTGCCCTTGATTTCCTTTTCGGCGGGAGCATCCTGTGCGCCTGGCGCGCGATTGTTGGACATCCTGAGGAGGAGGTTTCGATCCTGATGTTTGACTCTGGTTGCAGGTGCTGGCGTCCGCTCCCTTTACTTCTGGCGTTTTCTGTAGACTTTGTAGATGCCAATGCTTGTTTGTTGCTGCTTACTGCTGTGTCTGCCAATGCTTGTTTGTTGCTGCTTGCTGCTGTGCCCCACGAGCACTGTTCACTGACTGGTGGCTCTTGGCTGTATCCTTTTGGGGCTGCCAGGGCTTATTTGAAGAGTCTGCCTGACTCAAAGATGGCCGCCCTCAATTCTGATAGGGCTTGTCCTTAAAGCTGCCTGACCTTGCAATGGCCGCCCCCTTTGGCACGACACGAGGTTCCTCTCTCTCTCTGGGCACACACATTCGGCATTGGGGAACTCACAGTTGAGCTGGGCAGACCTCCACTCTCACAGCGCGTTCAGGTAAGGGTTGTCTGTCCGGCGCTGGCCTCGCGCACCGCCTGCTGCTTGGCTAGTCTTCGCTGTCTCTGGCCGATTTAGCGCTGGCTTCTGGGTGGAGCCGCGCGTGTCTGGAGCTCTCCTTTCGCCTCCTCTCGCCTTCGCAGTAATGTAGGCTCACCTGGGCAGCGTCGGAGTGGGTTTCCGGCCCCTAGTCAGTCTCGGCGCACTGTGTGCTCTTCAGCGCGTCTAGCGCGGTCGGCGTTTGGCGCTCTTCACTCGGCGCCCTTTTTGCCGCGTTTTCTGCGCTCCGATTCAGCGCTTTTCTCAGGACACATCAGCGCTCGCTCGCTGGGTTGCTGCGTTTCTTCTCGACCCTCTTCCACCTGCAAGGGGAGATCAGGCCACTCCTGGGGGGCTCGTCACCGGCGTCGCAGGGGCGACGTTGCAGCGGAGCTCACTCCACGCTGCAGGACGGGGCACTCGTGGGGTGGGGGTCTCTTCCGATCCCACCCTCGTCGCCAGCTGTCGTGTCCCAACCCACACATACACGTGGACACAGACTTCTAATTACGAGCTCTTTATTAACACCTCTTACTCGGTCCCCGTCCCTACTCTAACTGCCCTTTCCTGTTCCTGACCCCACCTCTTCCCCTCAGCCCACAGCCCACCTAGCTCCTCCCACCCCCACTACTAGACCGTCAACACTATAACAATGCCCTCTGCCTGGTCTCAGTGGCTGCGAGCTGCTGCAGTCTGTGCCCATGGCTGTCTGTCTTTCCCTCCCTGACCTCACCCAGTCAGGGCTGAGCCCGTCACTCACAGGCTTGGCTGAGAGGAGGGTGCACATTTGCACTGGACTCGTGTCTGCAGAGGGCCCGCACCCCGACACTCTGGGCTGGGGGAAGGGGTGATGGCTAAATTTGCGCTGTCGCCCTTCAAGCACGTGAACATTTGCACGTTCTGCCTGAATTCAGTCTTTAGCCAGCCAACATGGTCAGGTGTCCCCACAACCCAGCCAATGTGGTTTCACTTGCTTGCAATATTTAAAATGTTAAAAAATACTTGTGAGAAAATGTATTTGGTACTTTGGCTAATGGTGCTCGAAGAAATTATTGGACACGGGGGTAGGGAACAGAATTAAAAAGTTTGAAGACCATTGGTCAGATGATAAGTTGCTGAGCTTTGAAATCAACACCAAACGTATGACGCAGTTCAAATAATTCCTTCCCTCTCTGTGCCTACAATTGCAAATCAGTGCACCTGTGTAATGCGCGTATGTGTACAATCCAGTGTACTGTTCAGAACTCTACACATGTTCCAACCCTTCCCCCTCAGCCCGTGCACATGTTGCATCCTGACAGACGCCTTTAAGCACTGACTGCACAGCTTTTCATCTGAGCTGCTGAGCACAGGGGACATTGTGGTAAACACGGCTTAGTGAGTTATTGCATGTGCTGGTGAGCAGATCGCTATGTAGGGGGGCAGATTAAGACATTTCAGAGGGTTAATCTAGCTGCGTTGAAGCTCACTAGCCTCCAGGTTCCAATCCGGTAAAATAGCATAGAGGTTAGTGCACCTGCTGCAGAGTACCAGCAGGGAATAGACTTTAAGTCAGCATATATCAAAGATTTTAAGTGGACAGTCCTTAGCTGGCCCTCCGATTCTAAGGTCCCTAACTTTACAAGCAAAAATATTGGTCAGTTTCACAAGGATGACTGTAAAAATCCTCAGTCAGGGTGATCTAGGTCACCCATGCAGCCCCGCTTACATTTCACATTTTACTTATTGCATTCCTTATGAGTGTTTGCTTTCTCCATATGTGTTTCTGTAGTTTTTATACAGGGTATGACTCTTGTACAGTGCATAATGTGAACTGATCTGACTCTAGGCTTATGAGTGAGTTCAGGTTGTTGGTGGGTGTTTACGAAGAAACACAATTGACAGCTCTGCAGCTGAGGTTGAAGAAGAGTGAGTTTCTTTCAGTTCCTGTCAGTAGGTTATACAGGTATTCAGACTGAATGCACATCCCATCCTTGGCCTCTCCGCAGAGCGCACAGAGCGATGGTCTCATATGTTGCAATGATAACTGCTGGGAAGTGTGTGAAGGAAGTACACAGCTGTCAAAATATAGACCGTGCCAAAGGAATAGAAATGAAATGCTTCCAGGTGTGTGCGTTGAGTGTGGCAGGGAGGGTAGAGTGGAGAAGATAAAAACAGGTATGTGCAGAAGGCAAGAGTGAAAGGAATGGCGCAGAAGAGGAAAGAGATGACACTGTTTTGCTACTACGTGAAGAACAGAATGTTAGTTCCTGTGTTTTCAGCCATGCCCTTCCTTACATAGACCACGACTCTTGGAAGATAATTCTAATTCTACTTCTTTTACCACATCCCTTCTAGAGACCCCTTGCTGTTTTTATCCTACTTGAAGCACTCGGTATGTACATAGTACACTAAGTAAATGCGTCTGTTGTCCATATGCGTGCATAACCCGCAGTCAGCAGGCTCGATTCCTCATCTGACACGTTTTCACTCATGGTGCAGCCAGCTGCAGGTTCAAATCCCAAACCCACGAGCCGCAGTCTACCCTACAACAGTGGGTCATTGAGTGTACCCAGTCCCTTTCCAGTCTTTTCATTTCTCCCAGACTCATTATTCTCATGCTCCTCGTGGTCAACAACTTCATCCTTCTTCACACAACTACAGTATATCTAATGTCATTTGCTTGTGCCTTTTAAAGGAAAATAAAGAAGAGAAAAAAATCAATAGCGAAAAAAGAAAGGGATACAAAGGGGAGAAGGAAGTGAAAGAGAAGCTAGGATGGGAAAGAGAGTCGAAGGCAGAGGAGACAAGAGGAAGAAGTGAGAGAAGGAATGGGATAAAGTAATGGGATGAAAGGAAGGAGGAACAAGGGTAAGGGAAGGAGAAATGAGAGAGAGTTAACCAGGATAGAAATTAAGCAAATAATCTTAGGTGATCATGGAGAGATGGTAGGGAAGAGTGAAAGGGAAAAGAAAGGAACACAATGGAATGAGAGGGGAGATTATATTTAGAACATGGGTTATAAAAAAGGAGAGAGCATGAGGATAAGAACTGAAAGGATAAGAGAGCAGAGGAAAAAGAGAGGAAAACCAAATGGCAAAAAAGGTTTAAGAATAGATAATTTGATATCTGAGTAAAAAGCGTATGAGGCTGGATTAGGAAAAAGAGTAGCAAGGGAAAGAAAGGTAACTGAGAAAAAGGCCTTCTTTCTGGGAAAGAACACGTTAAAAAAAAAAAGCATAATAAACAGCTTGATGAAGATTATTGAATCTGACTGAAAGTACTTGAACAGGAGTTAATGTGAAGAAGCCAAAGACATATCATAGGAAATTTGTTTAATAGCCAAAGTAGTGCAGTCAGAACATACTATTATATCTGAGCTAAACTTGCAGTTGCATTTTAGGGAGATAGTGGTCTTGTTCTACCTGGTGCTCCTCAGTGATACACTAGATGCCACCCCCAGTGTATTTATTAAAATGCAAACAGAAAATAAGATACGATTCAGTACTTGTATCTATTTTTGGTGCTCTCGTAAAAAATGTCTATGGGTACATATGAATGGGTGGGTAACCAGGTTCTCTTTAAGGTCATCATCTACTATTTACTGTGCTTTCAAAGTTGATACAATTGAATATGTAATGAAAAATGTGCTGTAAAATTCACCATTTTGGTCTGTCTTTTTCCCAAACCCCCCTAGTAGCGGTCGGGCTCGCTGCGCTCGCTCGCTAAGCTTGCTCGCTACGTGCCGTACGGGGGCTGGTCTGGGAAAATTTGCCAGGGCTGCTTTCAGTTCCCAGTCCGGCCCTGATCGTGAGGAACTTCGTGTGAAATCTCCGAGGGAAGGTGCACCCCGCTTCATCGATCCTGTTGTCGAAATAAGTGGTCCGAAGACTTTTCCCGTGAAGATTCCCGCCTCCTGACGGCTGCGACGGACTGATGCCCTGACTGTCGACCTGTTTTGGCGCCTGGCGTAGTCCTTTGTACGGCGAGATGATAGACGGGCCTTCCTGGTGACGCCATTGTTCTTTCAGTTAAGTATTTGTGGGTCGCTCCCAGTCCTTAGTTTAATTCTTTGGTCACTTTTTGTGACATTTGTTGAAACTTGGTTGTTTGCATGGTTCCATTGGATTTGTGGTTCTTAGTTGTTGGTTCTTGGTTGTTGAGTTTTTATTTGACGATTGCAATTGCCAAAAACCGAGGGTCTTGCATTTTTGCGAGGACATCGTAATTCGATAACCCTTGAAGTTTGTAAACTCGGTTAGTGTGCACGATGCCTGGCCGTAGTACTTTGTTTGGTTTTCTAAAATGTTGCGGTACGGATTCCCGGTTGGAGGACTCATGTCCGATACCTCCAGTTGGAACTCCGATTTATGAGCTCTATAGTCGCCATGGAGTAGGTCCTATCGTATATAATAAATATTGGATCCGTTATACTAAAGATGATGGTGTCCTTAGTTGGCCACCTCATGGTAGATTCGAAACTGCAATATTAGATAATCTTGAAGCAAAATTGTTTAAAAAGAAAGCTAGGCCGGCCATGTTTGATTCCTTTCGGTTATGGCGTAAAGAGGCCAAGCAGAAAGAAATCAAACAGAGTAAGAAAAATAAGAGAGATGGTATCATTACGGTGATGCAAAATGCAGAACAATATCAGCGAGACAAAGACGAGAAGGAAAAGGAAGTTTTTGCTAGACTACATCATATGGCGGTGGATAAATGTTATCCGGTTTTACCGTCAAGTTCTGATAAGAAGGGAGAGGAATCGGTAGAGGATGCTTTGTTATCCTATCTACTGAAATCGCCACCTCCATATGCGCAGGATACTACAGTCCCTGTGGTTCCTCCTGTCCCTCAACCTGTTGTTCCGGCAGCTGCTGGTCAGCCTGCCGTTAGTCCTGTTCCTCCGAATCCTCTTGTTCCTCAAGTTGTTCCTGTTCCTTTACCTACCCTTCTTCCTACTGCTCCACTACCTACACTTTCTCAGTCTATTGTTCCCGCTACTTCTGCTATCTTGGCTACTCCTACTGCTCCTACGTTCAGTCCTCATGTTGTTGCCCCTGTACTTCTCTCCTCTTCTCCTTCTGTCCGTAGTCGCATATCTAATGCTGTGGCTAATCTTTACTCTCCATTGTTTGGACCGATACTTGGGTCCGATGTTCCTAGCGTCTCTCTGAGACGAAGTCAAATTCCTGGTGGTAGGGAGAGTTCGACGTTAGTAACCATGGCGCGCAGGTGGATTAGACACCCTGCCAAGTACACTTCGCGCATAGTTTTCGATACGTTCTCTCAGTTTAATGAACCCACACAAAGATTCGTGTTTGAGGAAATGTGTAAATCCTTAAGGGAAGAGTGGGATAATGATGAGGTAGACAATGTACCGCCCGAAGTGACTGAACTCCAGAGTCAGTTTTCGACTGGTAATGTCCGACGTGCTTTAGAACGTCTGTTAGCTTTTCGATCTACAGTACATCCTCGAGTATTGTTTGATGATGATACTGAGGAGTGGGAAGCACAACCTGGTCAGTATCCTATGCGAGAAGTTCCCCCAGTGTGGATGCCAGGTGATGCTGCTGCTAACCCTCCAATTTTGCCACATTTCCAGAGAGTTTGGATACACCTCCCATGGAAGCGATCAGAAGTTTTGCAGGTGAAAATCTTTGCCTGACCCCCGGAAAAATCCGGCAGGTTATTATAAGGAGTTATCCCAACTTGTGGATGCTACTATTATGAACCTTGCCGATATTGACATGTTGTTTGGTAACGTAGTACCGCAACCGATTTGGGCGAAAATTCGTCAAGAGAATCACGCAGCTGAGTTAGGCGGTGATTGGGCTGCTATTGTAGCGGCTGACGGACGACAAGTTGGTGGGGCTAAGCCTGAACAGATCATTACGGATCTGCCCCAAAGGATCATTACACTTATGAAGACGCTTATGCCAGCAATGAGAGTTAACTGGGATAAATTGTCTGTGTGCAAGCAGAAGAAAGACAAGAGTGTCTCCGATTTCTTTACCAGATTTGAGGAGGCATTTATCGATCATAGTGGTCAGGATATGATTACTGAGGGAGGTCAGCGGTTGTTTGTTGATAAATTTGTGTCAAATTTGTTGCCTGAGTTAAGCAACAAGTTGAAAAATTCCGAAAGTTCATGGGCTGTTTCTACCACTGCTCAAATATTAGCCACGGCTCAATATTATGAAAATAGAGAAAAGGAAGAAAGTGATCGTGCAGATAAAAAAAACGAAGGAGTTTAAAACTAAGGTTTTGTTGCAGCAAGCATATCCTCCGCGTTCGAATCAAAATGACTCACAACAGCAAAATCGATCGCAATCACAGTCTTCTAGGTCGCAGTCACGTACTGACTCCTCTACACCAAGATCTATGCTTGGGTATAATCAGTGCGCATATTGCAGGGGTGAGGGCAATTTAAAATGTAATTGTCCTGTTTTACGTGACCGAAATAATGGCGTTTCGGCTCGAGGAGGTCGTAGTGGTCCTCAACAGCCATCTCGTGGTAGAGGTCGTGGTATCTCTCAAAATCAGAATGAGCGTTCGACTACTTCATCAGTCTCGAACAATTGCTTTGACCAACGAGATTCATCGTCTGGTAGATCTGCGCAGTATCATGTGGATGATTATTACGTCGAGCATGACATTGATGCTGATGGTAACTACTAGGACAGCCGCAGACAAAGAGAGGGAGTAGTATCAGTTCCGGTTGATCAGAGAGGACCTTACGTCGCAGTTGCCACATCGGGCGTAGTTGAGCCTTTTCTGTTGGACACTGGTGCAGCGAAAAGTTCCATTATTCATTCGAAACTCCCTGGCGCACCTTTGTCTGGCCTAACGAACGTTTCCGTTGGATTCTCTGGCGCCCCGGTTAGCAATCCAGTTTCTAGCCCTTTGTCCCTTACAATCGGGCCCTGTGAGCTAGAGGCTCCTTTGATTTTAACTACTGGTTGTGGTGAGAATCTTTTAGGTCTGGATTTGTTGAAACGGTTATATGCGACTCTGTACTGCTCTCCTACGGGAGTGGAGCTTACATTAGGTCAGAGAGTGATCTCTCCTATGTACTGGTCAATTGATAAGCTCCCACCGGAATTGAGTTCCCTTCCTGCGTCTTTGTGGGCAACAGGTCCCAACGATGTAGGCCTATTGGACATACCACCTTATGTAGTCCAATTGAAATCGAATGTGCGATTGCCACGTATTCCCCAGTATCGTATCTCTCTTGATGGTGAACGAGCGCTATTAGCAATTATTTATGATCTGATCAAAAAGGATGTTATCGAGGAAACACGGGGAAATGTGTGCAATAGTCCGGTGTTACCTATTCTGAAACAAACTGATCCATCCAAGCCTCCTGTGTATCGTTTTGTTATTAATTTGAGAGAGGTAAATAAAATTGTGATTCCACAATTTCCTGTGGTGCCTGACATTACAGCTTTACTGACTCTGATTCCAGCCTCTGCCTCTTGGTTCTCGGTAATCGATCTGAAGAATGCGTTCTTTAGCATTCCGATTGCTGAGGAAAGTAGAGATCTATTCGGTTTCTCATTAGGTGGTCGCAGCTTCAGGTTTAAACGCGCTCCTCAGGGCTACTGTGAGAGTCCATCGATTTACAGCCAAGCTCTTAAGAGTCAACTTGATGCGTTTGTGTTACCGGCTGGTGCGGCTTTGATTCAATATGTTGACGATCTGTTAGTGACTGCTGACACTGAGCAGATTTGCAAAACTGCTACAGTATCGTTGTTACAGCATCTCTGTGACTTACATCACAACGTGTCACCTTCTAAGCTACAGTATTGTTGTCAAGAAGTAACCTATCTAGGTCACTTATTGTCAAAGGAGGGAAGAAGGTTGACCCCAGAAAGAATTGCAGCGATTGCTCGAATGACTGTGCCAACAACTCCGAGAGATGTACGTGCCTTTCTAGGTATTACGTCATACTGCAGGCAATGGATCCCAAATTTTTCATTGCTAGCGAAGCCATTGATAGCTCTCAATTGCAAGGATGTTTCGACTCCTTTGCCATGGACCGAAGAATGTCAGAAAAGTTTTTCTGAACTGCGTGATGCGTTGTGTTCGGCTCCTGTGTTAGGTACTCCTGACTACAGTAAGCCGTTTACACTATACGTTCACGAGAGGGAAGGTTGTGCGTTAAGTGTCTTGACGCAACAATTTGGCGGTAAGCAGCGTCCATGTGCATATTTTTCCTCAACCTTAGACCCAGTAGCTAGAGCATTGCCGAGTTGTCTGAGGGCGACAGCGGCAGCTGCGGTCTCCATTCGACAATCTGCAGGACTGGTCATGGATAATATGCTCACAGTGATGGTTCCGCACGCAGTTGACACTCTTTTGAATCGAACGAAAACTCAACACTTGACGAGCGCAAGGTTGTCCGGTTATGAGTTGACACTTTTGGCAAGTCATATACAGATCAAGCGTTGTAATGTGCTGAACCCAGCGACATTATTGCCGATTAATATGGAATCAGATGATGTACCACCACATGATTGTTATCTAAGAACTGAAGAAGAAACGAAGGGTCGTGTTGACCTAAAAAACACTCCATTGGCAGATCCTGATGGTACTCTGTATGTTGATGGTTCATGTTTTAAGTTTTCGAATGGTGATGTGACGACTGCGTATGCTGTGGTGACGTTGAGTACGGTTGTGGAAACTGCGAGATTGAGCCAGAATTCAGCGCAAGCGGCAGAGTTGATTGCGTTAACAAGAGCGTGTGTTTTGTCTAAAGGAAAGCGAGTGAATGTGTTTACTGATAGTCAATATGGATTTGGCGTTGCTCATAGCGTTGGTCGATTGTGGAGAGAAAGAGGGTTTATGACATCGCATGGTACGAAGATCCAACACGGACAGCTCGTGAACGATCTTTTGGATGCACTTACATTGCCTAAGCAGGTGGCAATTATTAAATGCAGTGCACACCGAAAGGTTACGGATGATGTTGGTTGTGGTAATGCGTTTGCGGATGAGATTGCTAAGGAAACAGATAAGAATCTTGCAACTCGAATGTACGTTACGAGTTCAGTAAGATGGCCGACGGAGACTGGTATGTGTGAAGACACTGTTGAGAGTGTGAAAGCGATTCAGAATGAGGCTACCGAGATCGAAAAGACTAAGTGGAAAGAAAGCACGGGAAAGTTAGATGTGAATGGATGTTGGGTTGATTTGTCAGAATGTCAGAGATGGATGTTACCGGATGCATATGTGCTAGCCGTTGTGACTATGGCTCACGGCTTGTCACATATTAGTGCGAAAGGTATATGTAAATTGTTGTCTCCTGTATGGAAGAATGACAGTATTGCTAAGTGTGCTGAGAGAGTGGTTAAGAACTGTATGGTATGTATGATGTATAATCCTGGCAAGGGCACCCCCACTCCACCTGGTCATTTTGCTCCTCCTACATGTCCCTTTGAAGTTATCCAATTGGACTTCATCCATATGGAGAGATGCAATAACCTAAAGTATGTCTTGGTTGTGGTTTGTGCGTTCTCTAGATGGATTGAGGCCTACCCCCTTAAAGATAATACTGCCCTGTCCACAGCGAAAGTTCTACTGAAGGAATACTTTCCTCGGTATGGAATGCCACGGATCGTATGGTCGGATAATGGAAGTGAGTTTGTGGGGAGTGTGATGAAGAGTGTGTGTAAGGGCCTTGGAATATGTCAGAAATTCCATAGCGCCAATCATCCCCGGTCAGCAGGTTTAGTGGAAGGGTACAATGGTACTCTGAAACTGAAACTTGCCAAAATTCAAGCCACGACTGGTTTGTCATGGCCTGATGCACTGCCTCTAGCTCTCTTATCGACCAGAGCGACTGTACACTCTCGAGTAGGGCTTAGCCCATATGAGATTGTGTTCGGCCGTCCTGCGAATATTTGGGGAGGCCAAAGGAATTTGACAGTCTCGAATATCCAATGTTAATTGACTATCTTTATGATCTGACTGCTAAATTGAGTTTGATTCATCAACAGGTCTTCGAAGCTCTACCGGCACAGACAGAGGGTCCTGGACATCGGCTCCAACCGGGTGACTGGGTGGTCACCCGCAACTTTGGGAGAAAAAGAAATCTTGAGCCAAGATTTGTGGGTCCCTACCAAGTCTTGCTGGCAACAAGGACTGCAGTTCGGTTGGACGGCAGGAAGCATTGGGTTCATGCCACCCATGTGAAGAAAGTTCCACTTCCTTTGCCAGCAGATAACTGGGTAAAAACAGGAGTTGCCCCTACGGAGACCGAGGCCCCTCTACGTTACGTGCCATTCAGTGATGCTCAACCTGTAGAGAACGATTCAGTTCAGTCAAATACACCTGTTGAACATCTGGAACTGTAACTTTGTCGTCGGCATTGGAGAATTCGAGTTCTGAACTGTTACCTGAACGATCGAACACTGTTTTGTCATCTGAACCGTTGTTTGAAGAGCAAACTCGACCTGGAAAACATCGATACTTTCTTCGATCGCGTGACAAGGACTAATAAAGAATTCCTTTTTTAAAATTTTACATTTCCCCTTCACTGTTGCCACAAACATTGCGAACATTTGCATTTTTTTCATTGATTGATTTTGAGTTTTTTAATCTGTTTTATACATTACGTGTATTTCTTTTCTGTACAGCTAGGAGATTTATATTAATTTGAATGTTTATTCTGATTAAAACCTATCATCCGGGTTGACCGTAGGGCCGTGCGGGTACTTCCTTCTGTTTAGCAGGTTCCTGACACTAGGTCGGTTACTTTTGTCGATTCCTGGGAATTGATAATCGCTACTCAGAACGAAGTGTGTCAAGAACGTTACGGACGGTTTTTAGAGGATGGAGTTCTCTAAGCTGTCGGAAGTAGAGAGGATGTCGACGTCAAGATCGAAATTGCATAAGGTTGTAAGAACAAAATGCTTTCTGTTTCAGGTTTTCCTGTTGTTTCTAACTGTTTCTATGCTATTGGTGGGTGGAGTGTATTTTGGAATTCAGTCATTATTGCCTCCCACTTCACCTACTTCTTTTTCTCATGATCTGAATTCTGTTCCCACTATTTCTCCACATTCCTTTCATCTTCTGCCCCAACACGAACAGGTTAGACGTGCTGAATTCATGAACAATTCTTTTGTTCAACTCCTACATCAGCATCAGTTGGTGATGAATACTACTAACTGTTGGGTGTGTGGGTTAATGCCGCATACCATGGATAAGGGTAATTGCTGACTTAGATAGAGATATTTTTGATGCATCGCTTATTCCAGAAGAAGAGGTGCGAGCATACAAGGATTTGAGTGAGGTTGAGTATAGCATGTTAGTGGGTGATAGACAGCTCAAGAGCTCATCACCGATCTGGATCGTACCCCACCTTGGTAATTTCTGCCTGCAAGGTTTTGGTCGAAATCCGAGAGCTCAGCTTGGAAGGAGTGCTTGTACTGAAACGTATGTTTTACCAATGCTCTCTTCCCCTGTCTTCCTGACTGCCAAGGGTACCTATTTTGTGTGTTATGATCGCGCTTATACATGGTTGCCCCGTGACTTCTCGGGCACATGTTATATTGCGAATCTTTTGCCACCGACTTTTACAGTTGCCCCAGACTATCACAAGACTAGAGTTGTGAGAGGCGTTATTAGCAAAGAAGACACTGCCGGTCAAGAAGCAGGAGACTTCTTTAAGGGTTTCCTGCCGTTTTGGGGACCTATGGTTAATAGTAGGAACCTGAGACAGTTGACTCGCGTGGTGGAATCAACTGCTAACATAACTGCAAGTGCTCTTGGTAATCTAACAGCAGAGCTTCAGGCGGATAGACTTATGACGTTGCAGAACCGTATGGTTCTAGAGTTGTTCTTGCAGATAGAGGTGGTGTGTGCAAGGTGATCCACTCGAGCTGCTGTATTTTCATTCCTGATAACGCTCCAACTGTTTATCAAGCCATCTCGAAGTTGCATAAGATCTCCGAGTCCATACACGTGGACGTAGGTGATTGGACGCTACTGGGATGGTTTTGGGGCCTGATGTCGACTTGGGGTTGGAAAATTCTGATGATAGTAGGGGTTGTTGTAGCGTTTCTGTTCACGTGTTGTCTTTGCGTACAGTGTGGTCCTGCCTTATGTGGCCTTTGTGCTACAACGTGTATAAGACGGCCATCTGTTACTAAAGAGACATTGATGGATAGAATAATGTTCCAGCAACATCTGAACGATCTGATGAATATCGAAATCGATTCTGATATCGACTAGTGCTTGCCTACATGAGGGCAAAAGGAGCGTCTGAGGTTCTGTGAGAATCGTGATGACGTTTTGGGCTTGCTCGAATATGGACGAGTTTGGTATCTGTGAACCGCAAATGACGAGTTTAGTGGATGTACGCGTTTTCGCTACTCTACTTTGCACCGTTCGTCCTATTCGTGGGTTTCTTCTTCTGAACCCACGGGTTCCATTTTAGATACGGCATCCATTTTGTTTCTTGCCCTCAAGTAGCCAGCGAACGGACACTGTCTGCTTCGTGACCCTGGGTTTCCCAAGCTCTTGCGGAAGACACATATCCCTTTGAGTGTGTCTTTATGACGAGGGGATGACACGACAAAGGCAGATGGCTCCGCTCGAGGCTCATTTTGCCGTGCCGGTCTATTGTTTCAGTTGTGCATGCATTAGTCTCGAATCCATTGATCTTGCAATTACGTTTCCGATATTGCCCCCTCACTCTTTTCAAACTGTTGTTTCTGTCTTCCCAGCACCTGTTTTTGTCCCTTCCTTCAGGACGTTTACAACTAGAATGGAATGCGCCTAATGGTGGGATAATGTGCTTTTACAATTGGGAACCGGCAATGCTACTGTAATTATGTTCCGGGTTTCTGAAACATGAAAGCGACCCTTTTGAAATTTACTGTGGGAACTGAGTTGTAACCTTTTGTTCGACATGTTGTGCAATGACGAAAATGTGTATAAAAGGAGCGATCCACATTTGCAATTCGAAGCAGTCTCTCAGAACCTACACTATGTGTACTTCTTGCGATTTCTGTATCCCTGCAGTAAATAAACTCTGATCTTTGACGCCGAAGGAAGTGTCCCGTGTCTCTGTGATTTGTACGCCGGAACAGGTAACCCACAAAGGTTTCAGGTGTTGTTCCCTGGCACGTTAGAATAGCCCAGTCCTTCACGGTTCGAGTTGTTTTCTGTCAAGAGGCCTAACAGAATTGTCTGACCACAATCAGGAAAATTAGGGAAGCCTGCAGAATCCGGAAAAGTCTTGTAGACCCCAAGGAGCAGGAGACACATTTAATTTTAATTTTCCAAAAGTACACCTGTAGTGCTTCAGGTAAAGAGATCGACTCTACAAGCTACAAAAACAAATAATGAATGGATTTTCACATTTTCTAGTTTTGGCTGACATTTACATTGAGGTCAACTTTTAGCTTGCGGGCTCTCCCATGTCCAATCTGAGGGGTACAGTGACACCGATCAACAGGACCAGAAACAGATTAGCAAACGTTGTATTACAAAGGTTTGGACCACTATCACACAAGCATGAGTACACAGATAATTGGATGAGGGTAGGCAAAGAGTGATGACAAGAGAAAAGGGACTTAGCACTTGAAGTAACTACAAACAGAATTTTAACATAATCCTAATTCTTAACTGTTGTACCTGGCCCGTTTTGCAGGGTTAACCTCAAAAGTGTTGCCTTCCTCCACCTATTTTTCTGTTGATTTTTGGACTCCGGGCACTTTACCACTGCTATTCAGTGCTAATGTGCATGTGCGCTCTCTCCTTTAAACATGGTATGATTGGTTAACATCTCTTTGGCATATTTGATTTACTAATAAGTCCCTTGTAAAGTGGTTTACCATATACTCCGGGCAAGTAAATTAAAAGCTACTAGTGGGCCTGCAGCACTACTTGTGCTAGCCACAGAAGTAGCCTTTTAAACCGGTCTTAGGCCTGGCACTGCAGGGCCTGTGTTCGCAGTTCACTGCCACGTAGACTTGGCATTTAAAGGTGTTTGAACAAGCCTTAAGCTCCCCTTTTATTACACATAAGTCACCCCTAAGGTAGGCCCTAGGTAGTCCTATGGGCGGGGTGCTGTGTAAGTAAAAGGTAGGACATGTGCCTTTATTGTGTGGCATGCCCTGGTAGTGAAAAAAAGCCTATTTCGTTTTTCACTGTTGTGAAGCCTTCTCCTCTCATAAGCTAGCATTGGGAATTCCATCATATACTTTTAAAGGATAATTCCTGATCAAAAAGAAGTGGTATTACCATGTTCTGCATGTTTAGAATGGTGCTGATAAATGCTACTTACTGGTGTAGTTGGATTTTACATTACTATTTTTGAAATGCCACTTTTAGAAAACGTACAATAATGCAGGGGTAGACCCAATTCCACACAGCTAGATTGGGCCAGTAAGTGACAACAAAGAAAGCTATCTAGGTGACCATTTATTGTGCTGTCAACTATTATACAGACTGAGAACAAACTCACTAGTAAGATGATCTACATCATTTAATTATTCATTTTTAGGTCGAGGCTAGCACAGCGCACATGCTCTGCAAGACTTTATGTAAGGGCTTTCAGACATCACACCACACGCTCGCTCGTGTGCTTGTAGTATGTGAGGTGCCGGGTTTTTAGGAACCCGGTGGTGCCAGGGGATAACACCCGAAGACCTCTGAGTTCTCCCTGTTCCGGACCACAGAAACCAAGAGTCTTCTAGGTGAAGTCAGAGATCGAGTTTTATTGGCTGCAACCAAGTAACATGTGTCCTAGAAGTACGACAGCACGGGCCGTAAGTTCTCAGGAGACTGTTCGTTTTTACAGAACCAGCCTTCTCCTTTTATACAAATTATTGCACTTCAGGCAAGAATTCTTGAGTTTACGATATGGTCATAGACATATTTACACAATAAAGCAAAGAGCGAAGTCATGACGGCCAACCCATATTTTAGATGTCCAGTTTGTGATAGATGACCCAGCCCAGCCCGGAATTACAATCAGATATCGATGAAACCCCAATAAAACAGGGCACCTCCTTGTCATAAAACTGACCATAAACAAGGAACATGGACAGGTGTATGTGTGTAGAAAACATGGTCTGTAGGTGGTGAATGGGTTATGGCATGTTGTGCTTTGATGATATCTTACTCGGCCACTGGGCGAGGAGCTGCCCAAACAGGTTTGGCTGGAGGCGGTAGAGTCAGTTCGGCCAGGTCATGGGGAAGTCAGCTAAGGTGGACGTGTCCTTTCAGATCAAGCTCGACCTTAATCAATTGACTTATATGAGGGCAAGGCATAAGATGGATGCCGTTCACAAAATGGAGTCCGAGGGTTCAGAGCGGAAACCACGATTTGAGGGTGTTGGCATCGCTCAATCACGACGCAAATGTACAGGGATAAAGTCCTACTCATTATCGGTCTGTCGATACCAAATTCGTCATGGTACGACGATATTTTGTGACACGAGTGTTGGACCTCCGTACCATATCACAGCAAGGTCCGGAATTTCAGAACCACATATGCCCCCAGGCTATTGGCCTTTGCGTGCGTCTTTTTAACAAAGACAGCACGCAATTGGCCAAAGCTTCTTTTTGTCCCACCCATGTGCACGCCCATGGCCTAATGCTTGCGGTTAGCGCAGCAGCAGCATGTTTCCAATTATTGTGCCCAAACCTGGGCGCGATAATTGAAAACATATGCTGCTGCTCGCAACCGCGCACGCACACCAGCAGCTCTCCGCAGCAGCTCGGCTGTGGTTTCCCTGTAAGCTCCTTGCAACCTGTTTGTCCCTTTATAGCTTTCCCCTATAGTGCTCCGGTCTCGTGACATCGCTTGCACTCTCTCAGCCCCCAATCTGTTTCCACGCCATCCCCGGAACCTACCCGTTGTAAATGAATTGGTGCTGTCCCAACAGCTCTCCGACTGTCTGAATCCACGAGGGGGGGTGTTTTTCCCCGTTTCTAGGCGCTATAAGCATTATATGTTAATATTGCCAAATGTAGTGGCACTCGACATATGGATCGGCTCATTTGTTGCAGTTGGTTGTTTCTTTAGAGAAGCGAAATAAACGCTCGAGGCTGACGCGTGAGGTGATGTCAAGGTTAAGAGTTCTAACTCAGTCAAAGCTGCCTCCGCCTTTTATCCCTCGGAGGTCGAAGAAATGGGACAATTAATAGCAGCATGAACACTTGTTGGTTCCAGCTCTTAGAAGCCGCTGACATGTAGCTTGAAACACCACAAGAAAACATTCTTAGTTGCCCCCCCTGTTTCTCCCAGTTTATTGGCCTTACTATGCAACACATGTGCCTCATGTTAGGCAGGGCCGCATATACCATCCTCCTCGGTTACGTTCCCATAGCACGGGCTAATTGTGACTTTCTTGCTTATATCGGCCTCTCTGGCTCATCATCTCACAGCTCTCCCTTGCTTCTGCCCATTTACTCCATCTTCCCCCTCAGTGGCTGCCCTCTCCACATCAGTCCGCCCTACAAGAGCAACTCTGCCCGCAAACTGGAACCACCGCTTAAGAACTAATTAAAAATTTCCAATTGCAAAAATACATTAAGCTAATAGAATCGAGCGATCCATTTAGAACACAAAACGCGGGCGGCGCCTACCGGTTAACCCGCTCTAGACCGGCACGAGGCCAATGCTTCGCATGCAATAATTCAAATGCGTTCACTTCCGGCAATATATCTGACAGGTGAAGTTCTAGGTACGCGGCAGTTTTTTTCCCCATCTTGGAGAGTGCGCGAGCCCATTATTTTCGTTAAGGCAACACTATGCAGCCGCCTAGGGCGCCAGCCGTTTGTTGCTTAATGCCCGACTGCCCCCAAGAAGAATACAATATGCCGCCGTACTTTGCTCGAGGGGACGTCAAATATTCTTCCACAATCTTTGATAGTTTCCCTTGGCGCAGTTAAAAAGGCTGCACACTGTTCATTCAGTGTCGTAGCTTCATTTGGTGCAACAGGTACAGTGGTACCGGGGCACATAGACGTGAGGGGGCCAAACAACAATGATTTTGCTTTATTTTAAAATTCAACCCAGCCACTTGCTTTTCTTGCACCAGGGCCCATGGCACACTGGCTACGCTTCTGGGTGTTCTTAGTTCTATTTTGCGCCTTGGGCTGAATATGGGCGTACAAATAGGAATGTTGCGCCCCCCCAGCCCGCCATCACTTTTTTCTTAAGCACCCACTTCCCATTTGATGGATGAATCATGAGATTAGCTGTTCTTCTAGAAACTACATGAAAACATGGTATATTTACCACCACCCCAAGCCCCCTTTTGGTCTTGGTTTACTTCCATGGAATTCTTCTCTTCCTGGCCTTATAGACTGAGGCAGCCCTTTGGTGCCTGACTTTTTTCAGGAGTCAAGTATCCAGGAACACTATTTTTAGTGGGTCATACCCATAAAAAATGTAAGTTACATCTATGGCTGGAGTACGACAACCCTAATCTGTTGTCTGCCAAGCACCCAGAACTCCCTTTT
This sequence comes from Lissotriton vulgaris, assembly GCF_964263255.1. NCBI lineage: Eukaryota > Metazoa > Chordata > Amphibia > Caudata > Salamandridae > Lissotriton > Lissotriton vulgaris. The sequence goes on from NC_141695.1 coordinate 1,641,673,238, forward strand.
GTTTGATCATGCACTTTGCATGCTCCCCATCTGCTTTAAGTGAAAGACATCCCCTTACTACAGATCCTTTGTCTCACTCTTAATGTGGTGAATGCAGACAGGGAGGTCTTTTACAGTCTGCTTGTCTTTGGGGTTGTTAGGGGTGGGTAGGTCTCATAGTGTCTCGATCTCATTCTGTAGGCCCATCCGCTCCCTGCCTCATCCGCAGAATCATTCGCTTGTTTGTGGGAACTGGTCATTATTTGACTTGGGATATGTGTGTGTTTTTTTCTCGGTATATGCCTGCGGCAGTGCCTAAATCTTGCATGCAGTCAGAACATATGTGGCAGTTTACTAATATGGCTGCCGCCGCTCTAGCTGATATCATTCCATACACAATATGTTGTGTTGTTTACTGGTGTGTTTGACACTTCTAAACACTTTCTCGTGGCATTCGTTGCCATAGCAGCTCAAGTGCAACCATCTCCAAATGGTTAATTCAGCACATTCTGCGTGTAGCCTTTGGGAAGCATTTTGTTTTTTACTAACAACTTATAACATCACAAAGGCGAGACATATTGGCTATGCCAATGCTTGTTTCGAGTTCTTATTCATTTAAGAACTACACAAGATAGAAAAGGACAACACTTCATAATTTACATAATGTGAAAATTGGGCTCAGAAAGAATACAAAACAATAAATACAATCAAAATACAATCAATACGTGCAAACATCAAGACTGAAACACATACAAATCAATTCAAGGGACACGCCCAGGATACCATCCAACGGAATATTTACATTTTATGCAGCAGAGGATATATAAATTAGAAAAAAGTGTGTATCCCTCAATTGCTATACTATTTAGAACACTACTTGGTCCCCTGTTGGTCAAAATTGTAGTATCTAGAGCGTGTCCCATTTAAACAGTGTTGATGGGTATATCAGGTACCTCATTATTGTCCTTTCTTCTGACTGGTAGCAGTTTAATTGATTTGTATGTATTTCAGTCTTGATGTTTGCACTTTATTTGTCTTTTGTGAATGTCCTGGTGGAATCACTTATTGATTGTATTAGGATTGTATTTATTGTTTTGAATTCTGAGCCTAATTTTCACATTATGTAAATTATGCATTATTTGCAACCTGACTCCAATACACATCTGGGATGGGTACACAGCTAAACTTTGTGCATACTTTCTAGACAGCCACAACTCAGCAAGGCCCGGGTGTGACGGAACACATCTGCATTCATCTGTATACTGATAGTCTTCCTGGGCTGTGAGAATGAGAGGTGGTTTACACACTATTTGTATAGGTTGTTTTATGCCCTCACTCAAAGGGCTAATTTACCCCCTACTGATAGTCTGGAGTCAGGGCGGGGCTGAAAGGAATTGTTGCACACTTCTAAGGGCTCCTTTGAAGTCACTCCCTTATGAAAGACATTTTTCAGAATAAGCACCAGGGCTCGGACCCCATGTCTCATGTGTGCCCATGAAGTTTATCGCCATGGCACGAAGGACCAATTAATTGTCCCGACACGTGCTAGCACTGGGTTCACTGTTCTTTTTTACTGATGACGTGCTTACTTCACATAGGAGTGCCTGGAACCTTTCAGTTTCTCTTATTTCGCCCCTACTAGCACTGCTAGTTCTGGGTACTGTTTGAATTGACAAAGTACTTCTGTGACACTTCACAGAAATTACCATATAATGTTTAGTAGGTGCAGAGATTTTCATGTGCCCTTCGTTTTGTTTGTGATTGCACTCATTTCACTCTGGCCATGGTGATAACCGTAAACATGCTAATAGGAGCGCAGGGGTTCAGTTGTCCATGTTTACTTACTGTCAAAGCTGTGCTTTTCTGTTGCATTACATGCCCCAAGTATTCACTAATGTATGCCGTTTTTATTCTTGCCTTTTTCTGGATTACGAGTAGGACCTGAGTAATTTAATAGTATGCACAGTATTTAAGCTTCATGTCATTTTGGTCTGTTTTTATGTACAATATATTACATATTTTATATAATCCAATGATAAGTCTCTTTTATGGTGTATCCATTGTGTTGCTGTGTGAGTGTGTTGTACAAAAGCTTTACACATTGCCTCAGGTGATAAGCCTGCCTGTTCTGCGTGAAGCTACCATAGGGTGAGCACAGGTTATCTTTGGCAGGTACCGGACTTGCCCTGACTAGAGCGTTGGGGTCGGCCCAGCTTAGGGGCATACCGTAGCCAACCAGAAACCCCATTTCTAACAATGGCTCACACTTATTTCTAAATTGAGTACAGAGTCCACAGAAACCCAACAGACTAGCAGGAAAAGAAAAAACTGCAGCATTTATCATCCAATTACTTAAGGATGGTTAGCCAAATTGTGCATCACCTCGTTAGAAATCTTCAACATTGCAGAGCGTGTTGAATGCTTGCAAAGAGGCTCCTGTAGCCGCACTGCAGCTCTCTCTCCAATATTTATTTGCCTAGAGAATTCAATGGAAATGTCCTTGCCTCTAGTGGAGTGTGCACTAGTCAAGTCAAGTCAATAAACTTTATTCGGTTGTGCGAATTGACAACCATAAAAGCATTTACACTACAGTTAAAAAGAACACATTTATACAATAAGAATAAAATACAGTTGTAATATAAGCAAGGAGAAGACAAATATACAACAAGCATTCAAAGTATTTTGCGAAGTCCATTATAAAAAAGAGGTAATAGCAATTCATATATTATTTTTATCCTTCCATACTATTTCTAAATTTTACTGCCAATTTTAAAAAACTACATATATACAAGGTGTATTCACAACTTAGTAGCTGTAGAAAGTGCAGTGCAGGACGATATTGTATAAAATTTAGTTTTTTCAGACAGGGTTTTAAATATAGATTCCTCGGTACAGCATAAAAGGGACAAAAAAAAAGAAAGTGTGCCAGGTCTTGCGGAGACATATCGTCGCAGCCGCAAGCCGGCAACACTTGTCCACGATGAGATCCCCTTGGTACAGCCAGCAAAAAATGAAACAGGTTAAGCCTGAACCTGATCAGTAAAAAACGGTCATAACTGGACAATTGCCAGGATAAATAGGGTTCCATGAGCAAGGTGCTTTTTACTAGTACATGATTACGAACACTTTCTTTTTTTAGCTCACGTGATTCCCTATCTTGGATTCTAAAATCGATAAAAGCTTTCTTGACCGTTATAACATCCTGTTTAATGATCGATTCAGGGGATAAAAAGAGTTCAGGGCGACCTAAATCAACAAAGCACTTATAAAGATACTTTAACCAGGGAACCTTCATCCTGTTGTCCCATGTGAGTGATTCTCTTAAAATAAGCTGGGTGAGTGGAATGTTATCATTTAACCAACAATTCATCCAGCATAACATGGGATTAACAGCAATCTTGTCACTTACGAAGGAAACCCCCAGTTCCTTGTGCACAGAGAAGTTGGCCGTACCCCTAGGAACCCTTAATACTAGTTTCAAAAAATTATTTTCAACAGTCTGTAGGGGATCCGGAGGAACATAACCCCAAATTTCACTGCCGTAGCACGCTGTGGAAACACTTTTTGCTTGGTAAAGTTGGAGTAAGGCGGCAACTGGACTATTACCCACTTTCCTAGAAAAGTCCATTATTGCCGCGTTTACCCTAGTAACCTCTCCCTTCTTTTTTTCAATCACGGGTCCCCAATTTAATTGACTGTCAAAGAGGACCCCGAGATAGGAAAATGTATGTGTAGTAGGAATACGTACTCCATTTACATTTAGGCAGTTTACTTTTTTATTTCCCTGTCCGACCTTCATTATGTAAGATTTGGAGTTATTAATACTTAACTCTCTTGAGGTCATAAAAGAATGGAAGGAGTCTAGTAAGATTTGAAGTCCGTTTGCTGTTCTTGATAGGAGAACTGCGTCGTCCGCATATAAAAGGACTGGCAGCCCCCTACGGCCAATATACGGATAATCCGTATTGGTGCTTAAAAGATGCTCTTCCAGATCATTTATATATAAATTAAAAAGGAAAGGGGCCAGGATGCAGCCTTGTCGGACACCACGATGCACCCCAAAGTCTTTGGTCACATTTAGGTCTTGGGTGAATCTGGCATTTGCATTGGTGTCCGAGTGCATATCATCTAGCAAATCGACTAGGTTTGGATCCACGCCCATTTTTAGCATGGCGTCCCAGAGCTTCCCCCGACTCACGCAATCGAAAGCCGAGGAAAGATCCATGAACGCCATATGGATCGTTCCTCTTCGAGCCTTAGTATACTTCGCAATAATGAGGTATAAGTTTAAACATTGTGAAATCGTAGAATGTCCAGGCCTGAATCCATACTGGATTGAAGATATTATATTATTTTCTTCTGACCATCTGACCAATCTATTCAATATTACTCCTCCCACAACTTTAACCACGGAGTTTATTAAAGATATTGGTCGATAGCAGGCAGGGCTACTACGGTCTCCTTTCTTAAAAATAGGCACGATAGTGGATACCCCCCATGATTTTGGGCATCCACATAGCACAGCGGCATTGAGTACAGCTGTAAGGACCGGTGCCCAGAGTGTTATACAAGATTTGAAAAGATCAGGGGGGAGACCGTCAGGTCCTGGGGCCTTGTTGTTTGATAGGCCTTCTATGCCCTTTATTACCTCATCAATTGTGAAGAACAAGGATTTTTCTCTGATTTCTTTTGGACTAGATTGTTCCTGGGATCCGTTTCCTTTAAAAATGGAACTGAAGTGGTTAATCCAGACTTCTTCTGGGATATTGGTGCCCGTACTTGAAATACTGGGGTGATCAAATAAGGGCTTATTAATGATCTCCCAGAACTTTGAGCTATTTTTTAATATCTCTGGATCTAGTAAGGACTCCCAAACGCTTTTCTTGACAGCACGTTTGCGAATGGCAAGAGACTTTTTGTACTCAGCCCGCAACACCCTGATGGTTGATGGATCTCTTGGTTTTGTTTTTAATGCTTTCTTAAGCTCACGACTGGCCTTCGAACAGTTGCTGTCAAACCATTTCGGGTTATTGGATGGGTTAGCTATCCTCTTAGCAGGTAACGTTAAAAATGACTCCACCTTTTTAGCAATTTCATTAAAAGACGTCAAAATTTGTAATGGTGCTGAAGCAGTAGATGTGCATATTATCAGATCATGATGGCATACATTGTTAATAGAAGAATAAAATTGTTTACAGTCCACCATTGACCACTTTAAGCGACGCTTACCATTAATACATTTAGTAGTACCGCAATCCTCTCGAGGGTTTTGTTTTTCGAGTAAATTCACACCCATAGTACCACATATAGGATTATGATCGCTGTAAATGCTTAAAATAATCGAAAAATCCCCAACAATATTAACAAATTCTGCCGATAATAGAATATGGTCTATATATGACCCTGTTGCGTGCCCTTTAAAAGTAGGGGTTGAAAATACAGTTTGTTCCTCAACTATTGACATAGCAGTGAAAAGATTATATTCATTCATTAAGTCATTTAAACATGAACCCCTCCGCGAGTGATCAAAGTGAATTCCTTCCAGATTGTTACATCCCAATTGACCGACAGGACTCAGGCTAGGGTTCCCACATAAATGAGTGTTGAAATCACCCGCTATTATCTTAAGGCGGGGAAGGGAATCATCTTTAGCCCTTAGGAATTCACGCAATGACTCAATATTGCAATCACCGGACTGACTCACTGCATTATAGAAATTGATCAGAACAAAACTTGTACTACCCCTCTTAAATTCGACAACCTGAATATTGTTATTGCCAGAGTGATGTTCAGTTTTAAGGCATACGAGTGACAAATTAACAAAAATAGCCAAACCCCCTTTAGCTCTACCACTAGGTGAAGGAACTGCCGAAATTATAAAACTCTCATAACCGTCAATGTGTATATTTTTCCCCACTGCCCAGGTTTCTTGGAGGCATATAACGGGGTAATCTTTAACAAAAGATAACCAATCTATATTAAACAATTTATCCTGCAGTCCAGCTATGTTCCAGGATAATAGCCCCTCCTTATATTTAATTGGTTCGTGTTGTGTTATAGCCACATTTTCACGTGCAATTTGAGTGATAGGTGTTAAGCCTGTACAGCAGCGTACCCGATCTGTCCCAGGATTAGCCGAAGTACAAACTAGAGGAGAGGCTGGGTTTATATCAGTGGGTAAACCTGGTATATCAGTTTGATTCATACCACCTGAACCCCCATCCTTACTACCTTGCGGTTCTAACACTTGAAGAATATCTCCTAAGTCTGTATCTTCTGACAATCGGTCGTTGGGGAGGAGGTTAGAAGGTGTGTCAGGTAGTCATTCCACCCCATCCAGTCCCCCCTCATCTGAGAAGATGCCATACCTATTGGAGATGGGGATGTTAAAGTGATTATTAAAATGGGTAGGGTAATATTGATCTGGAGGGGGTGGCCGTATTGGACGTTCCCTTCTGTCCTGACTATACCCCCAGTTATTAGTTGGTACCTCGAAACCCCAGCCATTAGGTGTTGCTGGCCATATAGGCCTGGTAATATTATGAGTAGGCTTAGGATAGGTCATGCTCCGCTGTTTTTTGCCGAAAAATTCTAGGGTGAGAGGAATGATGGTACCTCTTCTGCGCTGCGGCGGCAAAATATTTGGCAGGATGTTTGGTAAAACTGCAGAATTGTCAAAATTTATAATAATGCAATCACCCTTGAATTTTTTGGGGTTTTGACCTATCCATGGGACCCTTCTGGCTGACTTAATGTCACCAGCTAGCTGTTGTTTCCCCCATGGGGCCAACTGCATATTGCCTGATAACCAGTGCAGGGCCTTACTTGTCAATGCCGGGGGGGATTCTGATTGGTCTGGGGCTAGTGGGGGGACATTAGCCAATACCAGCACTAATGGAGCCGCATCTTCCAGAAACTGTACAGTGACTTCTTCTGTACTAGGTGCAGGTATTACAGGCGGAATTGGGGGTAATGTATCTCCTGGCAATAAGTGATGTGTCACTGTAGTTGAGGACTGTTCCTGTAAATGTGCGTGTATAGTGTTTGGAGTAGTGCCTCCCTCAGAAGAAGGAAAAAAAGCCTCTTTTACGGGTAGAACTAGGCTGGTAACTGTGTCTGATATATTAGACACAGCTTCTGCTAACTTTTTTTGATCTGCACCTAATTTCTTTATATCTGCAGTTAGCTTGTCCAGTTTGGTCACTACTGGTTTAATTAAGATTTTAAGTTTAGTGTCAATTAGATCAGCTAACCTTGATAATAACTCCTCATCCACGTTATAATTCTCAGGTTCTTCTACTTTCCCCCTGCTTTTATCCCTACTTCTCACGGGTGACGCAGCCCTCTTCTTCCCTAAATGAACTCCACCACGGTGTAATTGAGTTTTTCTACATTTTCTGATGGCACGTGGCGCATGATCTTGAACTGGGGGATCAACTTCATTATTTGGCTGCTCACTCTCCTGCACAATTTGATCTTGATCTTGATCAGTGTCAGCTACCTGACATTCCGAGTCATTAGCCCGAGCTATGTCTTGTCCCTGTGTTGTATGAGTACTCAGGTTTGAAATGCCATGTTCTAAAGTATCAGAGTCTAAAACTGCACTTCCCTCGACCTGAGAAGGTATATCAATCCAGGGTGAGTCAGGTGAAGGACTTAGGGGAGATAAGTTAGGGGACAGGCTAAGACCTAAGGATTCGCGCCTCTCATTGTTAATCTTTGAGACTACTTGTATCATATAGTTTTCTATAGAGTTACCTCCCGCCGCTAAATTCTTTTTAGGCATTCTTCTTAAACTAGTAATAATAACCAAATAACAACAATGTTATAATGAATGACGGTATATCCAAGATGTAAAACAAGTATGAATAGTCTTACTGCAAACCAAACAAATCGAAGACAGTAAGGGCAGAATGGCGTGTCCAGTCCAGTCTCAGCCTGTCTCGGACTGTCTAAGACTGTCCGCCCTTTGTCCGGGCTTCGTCCGGCGCCCCGCACACGCGTCCCGCTATGCGTCACTAGCACGTTTTTATAGGAGGAGCAGGGGCGGGAAGAGACTCCAGGTGCGCTGCGTTGATCCTGCGCGGAACCCTGGGTCTCGCAGTCCCGGCCCCTGGTGTAGCCTGCCTTTCACTCTCCTCGATGTGGACACAAAGCTCCTCAGCACACTTCACTGCTGGCGAACGATCAGGGTCAGGAACAAAGTCACAGGCTCTGCACTCAGCTGCGAGCGGCTCCCGCGAAGCGGGGGCCGCGAGCTGTTTTAAAGGCACTGACCAGGCAAGACAAACGGGGAGGAGCAGGGGCGGGAAGAGACTCCAGGTGCGCTGCGTTGATCCTGCGCGGAACCCTGGGTCTCGCAGTCCCGGCCCCTGGTGTAGCCTGCCTTTCACTCTCCTCGATGTGGACACAAAGCTCCTCAGCACACTTCACTGCTGGCGAACGATCAGGGTCAGGAACAAAGTCACAGGCTCTGCACTCAGCTGCGAGCGGCTCCCGCGAAGCGGGGGCCGCGAGCTGTTTTAAAGGCACTGACCAGGCAAGACAAACGGGGAGGAGCAGGGGCGGGAAGAGACTCCAGGTGCGCTGCGTTGATCCTGCGCGGAACCCTGGGTCTCGCAGTCCCGGCCCCTGGTGTAGCCTGCCTTTCACTCTCCTCGATGTGGACACAAAGCTCCTCAGCACACTTCACTGCTGGCGAACGATCAGGGTCAGGAACAAAGTCACAGGCTCTGCACTCAGCTGCGAGCGGCACCCGCGAAGCGGGGGCCGCGAGCTGTTTTAAAGGCACTGACCAGGCAAGACAAACGGGGAGGAGCAGGGGCGGGAAGAGACTCCAGGTGCGCTGCGTTGATCCTGCGCGGAACCCTGGGTCTCGCAGTCCCGGCCCCTGGTGTAGCCTGCCTTTCACTCTCCTCGATGTGGACACAAAGCTCCTCAGCACACTTCACTGCTGGCGAACGATCAGGGTCAGGAACAAAGTCACAGGCTCTGCACTCAGCTGCGAGCGGCTCCCGCGAAGCGGGGGCCGCGAGTTGTTTTAAAGGCACTGACCAGGCAAGACAAACGGGGAGGAGCAGGGGCGGGAAGAGACTCCAGGTGCGCTGCGTTGATCCTGAGCGGAACCCTGGGTCTCGCAGTCCCGGCCCCTGGTGTAGCCTGCCTTTCACTCTCCTCGATGTGGACACAAAGCTCCTCAGCACACTTCACTGCTGGCGAACGATCAGGGTCAGGAACAAAGTCACAGGCTCTGCACTCAGCTGCGAGCGGCTCCCGCGAAGCGGGGGCCGCGAGCTGTTTTAAAGGCACTGACCAGGCAAGACAAACGGGGAGGAGCAGGGGCGGGAAGAGACTCCAGGTGCGCTGCGTTGATCCTGCGCGGAACCCTGGGTCTCGCAGTCCCGGCCCCTGGTGTAGCCTGCCTTTCACTCTCCTCGATGTGGACACAAAGCTCCTCAGCACACTTCACTGCTGGCGAACGATCAGGGTCAGGAACAAAGTCACAGGCTCTGCACTCAGCTGCGAGCGGCTCCCGCGAAGCGGGGGCCGCGAGCTGTTTTAAAGGCACTGACCAGGCAAGACAAACGGGGAGGAGCAGGGGCGGGAAGAGACTCCAGGTGCGCTGCGTTGATCCTGCGCGGAACCCTGGGTCTCGCAGTCCCGGCCCCTGGTGTAGCCTGCCTTTCACTCTCCTCGATGTGGACACAAAGCTCCTCAGCACACTTCACTGCTGGCGAACGATCAGGGTCAGGAACAAAGTCACAGGCTCTGCACTCAGCTGCATGCGGCACCCGCGAAGCGGGGGCCGCGAGCTGTTTTAAAGGCACTGACCAGGCAAGACAAACGGGGAGGAGCAGGGGCGGGAAGAGACTCCAGGTGCGCTGCGTTGATCCTGCGCGGAACCCTGGGTCTCGCAGTCCCGGCCCCTGGTGTAGCCTGCCTTTCACTCTCCTCGATGTGGACACAAAGCTCCTCAGCACACTTCACTGCTGGCGAACGATCAGGGTCAGGAACAAAGTCACAGGCTCTGCACTCAGCTGCATGCGGCACCCGCGAAGCGGGGGCCGCGAGCTGTTTTAAAGGCACTGACCAGGCAAGACAAACGGGGAGGAGCAGGGGCGGGAAGAGACTCCAGGTGCGCTGCGTTGATCCTGCGCGGAACCCTGGGTCTCGCAGTCCCGGCCCCTGGTGTAGCCTGCCTTTCACTCTCCTCGATGTGGACACAAAGCTCCTCAGCACACTTCACTGCTGGCGAACGATCAGGGTCAGGAACAAAGTCACAGGCTCTGCACTCAGCTGCGAGCGGCTCCCGCGAAGCGGGGGCCGCGAGCTGTTTTAAAGGCACTGACCAGGCAAGACAAACGGGGAGGAGCAGGGGCGGGAAGAGACTCCAGGTGCGCTGCGTTGATCCTGCGCGGAACCCTGGGTCTCGCAGTCCCGGCCCCTGGTGTAGCCTGCCTTTCACTCTCCTCGATGTGGACACAAAGCTCCTCAGCACACTTCACTGCTGGCGAACGATCAGGGTCAGGAACAAAGTCACAGGCTCTGCACTCAGCTGCGAGCGGCTCCCGCGAAGCGGGGGCCGCGAGCTGTTTTAAAGGCACTGACCAGGCAAGACAAACGGGGAGGAGCAGGGGCGGGAAGAGACTCCAGGTTCACTCTCCTCGATGTGGACACAAAGCTCCTCAGCACACTTCACTGCTGGCGAACGATCAGGGTCAGGAACAAAGTCACAGGCTCTGCACTCAGCTGCGAGTGTGCACTAACATTCAGTAAAGAAAAGACACCTCTTTGTAAGGAGTAGGACTGAGAAATGGAGGTTGTCCATCTAGCTTTGGTGATTTGGGGAGCAGCTTCTCTTTCATCCAGGACCTCATCAGTGACTAAATGTTGGTCAGAAGAAGACAGATCCTTGGTTCTGTCACAGGAAAGTCAAAGAGCACACAGGAATTCAATGGTGTACAATACTTTGAAGCATAAAGATATGCAAAGATGATCATGAAATAAATCTCATTCAACAGAACTCACTCAATACATTTCGAACAGAGGATGAGTGAGTTCAAACAATCACCATGAAGATTCTGCATTATTCTAAAAAAACATAGCACAACGGTGGACCAGGAGGGAAGGTGGAAGGGGTGGGGGGTGAGGGGGGGGGGTGTTATTGGAATTGTTTTCAAACTACACAATGCAATCATTTCAAATGATACTACTGCATCGTATATGCCTTCACCAATTGCATCATACTCGTACTGACTGTATTATGGTCTAATGGCATATGCAATCTGTTCTTTAGTCTGTACAAAGTTGATACCTGTGAACGACTGAAAAACAAAAAGCGAAAATACCATAATGTATTTGATATGATGCATTGCCATCTTTTTCTGGTACTCAATAAAGTTTGTTTTAAAAAAAAACATAGCACAAAAAAGCTGATTAATGAAATGCTTGACGTAACCTCAGCACACTCGTAACCACTCTGAGATGAATTCCAAGTCATCATTTCAGCTCGTCTGCACAATAACAGACAGGGACCAACCATACTCAAAATTAGTTTTGACTGTACCCATCAGGGACAGTACAGACCAATCTTCCAATCAAGGTCCGTTGTGAATGGACTCTTACAAAAACAGGAGCCAAGGGGGAAACAGAGACAGGCCGCCCCCCACTCAAAAGTCTCTATTACAAAAGTGGCCTGCTCCTAAGTTGCTCAGAGGCTGAACAAGTTTAAGAAATTTATGTGATAGAGCAAAACTTTAGCTTCTATCCGTAGGGCTACACTCCGTTGTGATATTCAATCTGGCAATGTTGCCAGTTTGTGTGTGTGTATGTCAAATGTCACCACTATGCTACAGGTATGCCCTCCCTTCCATGTATGTAAAAAAAGGGGAGGGGAGGTTGACAGTGTCTCACGGAAGCAACACCAAGGGGAGGATTGTATCAGACTGGTACTCGCCTGATTCCTCACTTCTCATCATCGACTACTGTCAACCTTTTAAAGAAAAATGGGAGAAAAACCAACATAAAGAAAGTGCATATAGGTCCAACAACCCTGTGGTGTTGTGAGTGCTAGAAACCCAATGTGATATTATTGTGCCCCATTACGTGAAAAAACAACAAAATACCACGCTAAAAAGAGTGCAAACTAGCTGGCAACTTACAATTTTATTCTGTGCTGCTAGTTCACTCTGATTAAAAGTCAACCGACATGTTTCATCACTATTACTTTTAGTGATTTCTTCAGGGTTTAGTTGATGGGTCAGCGTTTTGCATGCACCTTTCACACGTCTTCCCTTATTGTACCAGGTGGCCTGTCGAGATGAGCCTACCCGGCCCCCGTGGAAGACTGCGTCACGATTGTGGTCCCTGTCTACGTACTGGGATATTCTGAACCGCCAGGTGGTCGGTATCGCGTTGGTGTGCAGATCTCGTCTCTGACTCACCCTCACCCTCGTCTCTGACTCACGAGGGTGAGTCAGAGACGAGATCTGCACACCAACGCGATACCGACCACCTGGCGGTTCAGAATATCCCAGTACGTAGACAGGGACCACAATCGTGACGCAGTCTTCCACGGGGGCCAATAAGGCTCATCTCGACAGGCCACCTGGTACAATAAGGGAAGATGTGTGAAAGGTGCATGCAAAACGCTGACCCATCAACTAAACCCTGAAGAAATCACTAAAAGTAATAGTGATGAAACATGTCGGTTGACTTTTAATCAGAGTGAACTAGCAGCACAGAATAAAATTGTAAGTTGCCAGCTAGTTTGCACTCTTTTTAGCGTGGTATTTTGTTGTTTTTTCACGTAATGGGGCACAATAATATCACATTGGGTTTCTAGCACTCACAACACCACAGGGTTGTTGGACCTATATGCACTTTCTTTATGTTGGTTTTTCTCCCATTTTTCTTTAAAAGGTTGACAGTAGTCGATGATGAGAAGTGAGGAATCAGGCGAGTACCAGTCTGATACAATCCTCCCCTTGGTGTTGCTTCCGTGAGACACTGTCAACCTCCCCTCCCCTTTTTTTACATACATGGAAGGGAGGGCATACCTGTAGCATAGTGGTGACATTTGACATACACACACACAAACTGGCAACATTGCCAGATTGAATATCACAACGGAGTGTAGCCCTATGGATAGAAGCTAAAGTTTTGCTCTATCACATAAATTTCTTAAACTTGTTCAGCCTCTGAGCAACTTAGGAGCAGGCCACTTTTGTAATAGAGACCGTTGTGAATGGAAACAAATACTCCCAGAAAGGGTTCGACCCTGGGGACGTCATCAGTGTGGTGCAGCTGAGAGGTTTGCACTTTGAACTCAGGACCTACATCTCGCTATCCCCTCCTACTTCGGGAGGAACAACACGATGGACGGACCGCTTGAATTAATCACAGACCTTATTCAAAAGAGACCTGTGCTGGTAGTTCAGTGTAGACGTTCCTTTTGGAGTAGGACCAAGGCTTATTTGGATAAAGTGGGTCCCTGCCAATAGTGTACAGGCAGCAAAACACACAATGGATGCGAATGCGACACAGAGCAACTAAAACGGGTACTCAGAGAGAAGACCTAAAGAACCATTCTCAAACACTACAAACAAAAACAAAAATTATGAAGGTATAATTCATTCACCATGGTGACTCAAACTGGGTCAGGCATGGCATTTGCTTTCTTCAGAAGTGGACCGCCAAAAAGTGTTACCCATCTACAGTAACAAAAACATGCTGTGCTCCAGAGCAGGTCTTGAGATGAAGGTCCATGAAGACCTTCCTGTGTGGTTCCATCAGGGCCAATTGGTGGCTGTATATATTAAAGGATTGAGTTTAGGATAGGAACCAGAACCAGGACATGCTGATCTATCTCTCTCTTTTTCTGTATCATCTTCCTTTCACACCTGTGATGTTTACATATGCCCAATCAGATGCTGCCATCACACCTTGGGGCAATTTTTCTTCAAACTCTATTCTGTCTTTTAAGAGCATCTTTTTTACTAAAGAGCTTTACAATGGAAGCTAGACAATTTTCCTGCTTATCAATTCCTTTGCATCCCACAACACTCACGTTGAATCATTAATGAATATATTCACCCCTGCTACCTATTCTCAATAGCCCCAAAATAGTCTTTACTTCATCGCCATCTACCACCTAATATAAGCATGTGCGCCATCAGCTGCACAATGCATTGTTTATTTCTCAGACACCTAGCCAAATATTCACAAAATCAAACCTTTTCGACTCCACCCCAAAACATCCAACCCCATTAGTTGAAGTGCAAAGACCGCTTCCCTGAATTTCACCATTTTATTCCACTTTCACAAGGGCATCTAAGAGTACCTAAAAGAGAACTAAAGGATTAATACTTTACTTACTACAAAATACCATTGTGAAAATACCCCTATGCCTAGTGGCAACCAAAAGCAGCATGGCCCATTTAGAACAGTTGTAATTTTGTTCTCATCAACACACCTTTAAAGCACTTTGCTAAAAGAACTTTAAAAATGTTACAGCATTTTTTCTGTAAAGCATTTAGATAAAAAAACTCTAAAAAGCTAATATATCAAATACTACCAAGAGGACCTAATAAAGATGTTGCTACCTGAAATCAGTACCGCCTAATTTAGCGGAGTAGCCTATGACAGGAAAAGGAAGCTGAAAAGAAGAAGTGCTGGTGATTCTAAGGAGCTCTGCTACTAAAAGGCAGATTCAGCTTTTCAACAAACATAAATTTTACAGCCAACATCTCACACAGTCCCCTTTCTCCCTTTTCACTGTAGAATACATCGAATTCTATATTTAACGAGTCACCCACGAACAGTGACTTTGTAAACACTTGTAATTTCATCTGATTAAGTAGACACATGGACAAAGTTAAACCTGCCTTCCCTCAGGACTGTTCTGCACAGCTTACCTTCACATCTTAAGCACTACAACCGTCAGCTCCACCTTTTCGGAGTCCCCGAAAGGGTCTTTAAAAAGACTTTTTTCACTGGTATGATGTAACTATCAAGTACAGAAACAGAGGCAGGTTGTTTCACTGTGGGTTTAGCTTTTTGATAAGTCACAAGAGGGTAGGAGTAAAGAAGCAGTACTTCACCATAAGAAAGGAAAAGACGTGGACACTCCCTGCGTGCAGGAAGGTGGCGACCATTGGTGCTGCGGGTGCAGTGGCACCGCGGCTCGCAGTGATGGATCCCGGATGACTGATGCACTGGACTACCCCAATAGCAGTCAAAGGGGCCATGATATCCTTGCAGTGCTACTTCCCGAGTGTCTTTTCAGCTAAAAAAGTGTAAGAATTATCAGTACGCGACACTGTTGGAGCACGGATTTGGGAAAATAACATATCAGTATCAGAGTATGCGCGTGCTGTGAAAAGTTACCGTCACACTTATTTCCTATGGAGCAATGTTCGTTCAATCGGGAGTTGGTCAGTGCTTCTGTGCAAGCGGAGTGTCTTCTGAGCGCTGTAATGTAGGTTTGTCCAATAAGAGCCTGGGCATGCTCGGTCAGTGCTACCATGCATAGTTAAAATGTCCTAATATTTCTTTTCATATGTTTCATTCGGCTTCAAAAGCATCCTTAAGAGAGGGTCACTTACAACCTCGACACAGACTGCTGAAATGCCAGACAGCAGTGGGGGTACACAGAAAGTCCATGCCGCACTGCTCAAAAGCGACAACTCTATAGACATCTACAAAACAGCTGAAGCCAACCCAGTGCATAAACCCCTTTAGGGATCAGTACTTTTAAATAATTGTTGGCAAAGCCAATAGTTCTTTCAGTCTTTTGACTGTGGCAAGACTTTTTAGGTTGAGCCTGCAAGCAGCACACATGCACTATCACTTGGCAACGATTTGCTTTATCTTTAACCCATTGCGTGCTAATGACTAGCTCAGCTCGCGAATGAGGCACAGTTGAGCTGCACTCATGACGAGCTGAGCTCGTCACGGAACGTTCGCACGCGGGGATAATTTCCCCGCTGTGCTTAACGTTCGAAAAACGCTTGTGGCCGTGACGAACTCAGCTCGTCATGAGTGCAGCTGAGCTCGTCACCAGCACAGCGGCACCGCACGCGGCCCCTCTCCCCCCACAGAGGAGGTGAAAAACCCCGCAGGGAAGGGGTTAAAAAGAACTCTCCAAAAGGATCTTTTAGCCCGCCTACTACTAACCATTCCTTGGCATCATTATCACTCTTCTTTGCTGTCTGCTAATTCATCAGACCATTCAAAGCATCACTTCCTGCCTCAGTTCCTTATCTTTGTGTGGCGCATGGACCAAGTACAGATTGATTTAACTTAATTAGTGTCCGTCCGCTGCTCCCACTGTGACTGAGGTACTATTTCTTTTTGTTTTTGCATTTTTAAATAATGCGAACTCTGCCCCAACTGGAGGGTATTAGGGCGCTTTACATGAACAGCAGCTAAATCACACAGGCTCACATTCATTCATTTTTTTGGGCAGGGGAGATTTAGCGATTTGCCCAGGATCACATGATGATAAGGCGATGTCGATACTTGCAACTGGTTAAACTTCTCATTCAGTGTGGTATTCGACACCCTTGAGCCTCGTCTATATTTCTAGCATTTTGTTGTGAATCACAGTAACCAGGACCAAACTTGAAGCCAGTGTGTGATTGTAGAACGTCTTTGAGAAATCTTTGTGTTTATCAGCGGTGCTGTTTTAATGTAGTCCGCAGTGTACAGAGATCTTCTGCCTGGTTGTGCTGATAAGTGAACATGGCAATTTAATGTGGCTCGTTAAGAAATTATATAATTTAAGACTAAGACCCAGTGTGAGGGAGCGAGAAGAAGCAGCAGAGGGCGAGTGGAGGTAGAGGAAGGTAAGGGGATGGAGTTGTTTATAAATAGGGTGGCTAATTCACTCCATGTCAATACATGCACCGTTTCCAATCCTCGACTTCTGCGTGATGACCTAATGCATCCTGGGAGTTGTAGTGTGGTTTGTTTCTATTGAACACCAGATATCAGTGATTAGAGGGTTAAACCCCCAAGACTGGAAAAGGTGTCCTTTATCACATTGAGTGAGATTGACGCTCTAAAGGTGCGCGAATATTGTTTTCTTGATATACTTGTCACTGGATGGTATATTGCTTGTAGGAGGTTGGCGCCGTACTAGGGCCATGGCAATAAACAACCATTTAGACATTGTATGAAGAGGACCCACCCTCACCTTTTAGCTGGTTGCTGTTGTTATACACTTTATCTTTGTATCCTGCGCCCTGCTCTGGTGCATAACTCGGCAGCTTGAGTTCACGCTCAAAAATCACATACATGTACGTGCATATAAATACACATAGCAACAGCGCTCTCTAATTCACATGATCAGGTATGTCCGCTTCGGCAGAAGTATATGCATCCATATACACAAGTACCAGCACCACTCTTGCATTCGCAAATTAAGTACAGGTGCTCTGGCAGAGGTAGATGCATATACATGTGTGTGGGTATATGTATGTGATTACAAAAAAAAGGTTACATGAATGTTACAGTTCGTTTCAGATTTTACACACATACTACCATTGAAATTCAGCACTTACAGTTATCTCAAGAAACTATAACTTGTGCACTAAGGTAAATTTAACTTGCGCCCCCGCCATGCACCATTTTCTCATCAATAGTTTAATTGCAAATGTGGTAGTGATATTATCAATGATGTCATAGAAGATGTTATGACTGATTTAATATGTGGGATAATTAGCAGTGCATGGCAAGGGCGCAAGAAAGTTATCTTAGGACCCCCCTTTTCTCGCTTGAAGAATCACCCCAAAACTTTCCAAACAACAGCTGAAGTGAGTGGCATATTAATTTTGAAAATGTACCAGTAAGTTATAATATTTATGTAAATAGAAAAACTAAACTGGGCAAGGGTCAGAGAGAGCTGAAATGCATAGACGTGGTTGTCTGTGACATGCGAGCATTTTGAATAAGTGTTTCTGCCACACCGCGTGGAATGCTGTCTCTGGTTTATCCCATTAGAGTTGCTTTGAAATATTTAGCATCCATGCCCGGAAGCTAATGTGCACCCGGCGGAGATTTGGTTGAGAGATATTATATATATATATATATATATATATATATATATATAGCGAAACTTGTCACTCGGAACACAGGATGCCCGGATACATAGTAACAAAGAGCCGACCCAAAGGTGCTGGTGAAAGGTGATTTATTCCAATAAAGCCAGCGCTGCCGCCATAATAAATATATATAAATAAAAAATATATATATATATATATATATATATATATATATATATATATATATATATATATATATATATATCAATGTTTTTTTTAAATAGTTTCCTGGAGGTTAGATGATTATTGTTTAAACATGACTGCACTGGTAAGGCATTCCACATCTTTGATACTGCATATCAAAAGGTAAGGCCTCCTCGTCTTAATCTCTTGATTAGTGGGATTGTTAGGAGGCAAGCAGATGTTCCTTTGACCGTTCTCTCCCACCTTCCCTCCTGCTGTTCATGTTGCCTGTTCTCTCGCACCCATTGTCCATGTTGCACACCCCCACCAGCCATAAAAAGCACTTTCTTCTAACTTTTGGCCATGCTGCGCTGCTCTACAACATGGATAAAAGATAGTGGCATGAGTGAGACCTCTTGGCTTTGCCAATGCTTGTATATCTGCATCACGGTTTCTGCAAACTTCCATGTTTAGGAAAGTTGCCCGGCCCTCGACAATCCTAAAAAAAAAAAATCAAACCGTCTAAAAGCAAATATATTTTTGGTCCTATAAAGCACACATTGCTATGGTAGTATCTGGCACTAAAGGCAACTGCTTTGAGTGTGGATGTGCTCCTAGTAATAGAGCAGAACGCTGTTACTCACAGTGAAGTTAGCCAGTGGATGAAGCAGGCTGTCCCACTGACTCTGTATGCTGTATTGGGCGGAAGAAAAATGTGAATGACACTAGAATAGTTAAATGGGTTAAGAGGGCTGCCGAGACCCCCGATAGGGAAGGTATATTATAAATCTACTTTTAGTAACATCAAAAGTTTTGGCTAACAGCAGACCTATAACCCCTTTGCCGCTGGGCTAATTCCCCTGCGGTGCGGGGGGAGGGGGGCCGTGTGCGGCGCTGCGGTACTCATGACGAGCTCAGCTCGTTATAAGGCACAGTGGAACTGTGCTCATGACGAGCTGAGCTCATCATGACTCCGCCCACTTAATGGAACGCCCACACAGGAGGGGAATTGGCCCCACGTGGGCGCTCCACAGCCATTATGACTAGTTCAGCTCGTCATGAGCACAGCTCCACAGTGCCTCATGACGAGCTCGTCATGAGCCTCTAAGAGGTTAAAGGCTTTACTCCATCAACTACAGATACTGGGATTAACACATGCTGTTCTTTCCCAGTATAATGTGGCCACATTCCCGACCCAGCATTCCTTTGTGGCCAGTCTATGGAGATCTCTGCCCGTACTCTTCGTTTGAGGGCCGATCCAATAATTTTTCTAGATGCTTTTGAATCCCAGGCTCTCCTCATTCATCCTAAAGCACCACTAGAATCTGATTCTTGACAGAGGATAAGACAGTCTAGATATTCAAGCCCTGTCCACCTACTTCAAAGAACTCCAACTACTTTACCACATTCAGGAGCAAGAGACCCATCGGAGTAGCTAGCACTATCCAAGTAAAGTCAGTATGCCAGTCGGTCTTATCAGAAACACCACATACTACTCTTTTCAATTTTACTGGCAGGACGATGTTCTCACTAGGCTCTCTGATCCTACTCAGTGTAGTGTAATTAAAATAGAATTAGTGGTTCACAGAGGATCTACTGATGGAGAAAAATCCTGCAACTTTGTTGGTTGCTGAACCCTTCCTATCACCCCAACCGCCTGCAGCCGGCATTGTATTTCTAACACCGCACAGGAGGTACAAGTGGTTAATGTTCCAGGCAAAGAAAGACTTCTCTGCCTCAAGGATTCATGCAGCAGAAAATGCATCAACAACGTATTTTGCATAGACATAGATCTTTCTACCCAGAATCCTGTAAAATATGCCACATGGAGAAGTGTGGCTCAATGGTTAGAGCGGCAGACCCTGATGCAGAGGTCTGGCCTGGGACCAGGGTTCAATTCCCGCCTCGGCGGCTCTTGGACTCAATCTCCCCGGACCTAATAATTCTCGCCTCGGTGCCTAGTCTAATCATGGGTCCCACTCTGCAACTCTGGGCAATAGCTTGCTTAATCTCCACAACGGCCCCAGCAGCGCTTGGATACCTGGCTTCACCTTGGGGGTGCCCAGGAGTGGACATCTCACAGGAAAGCCAGGAAGGGTTCCACAGCGGTATGAATACAGCGCTACGAGACCTCTGGGTCGAAGGCGCTATATAAATACAAGCACATTTACATTTACACTCGCACTCCCAGCACCAAATATGAGAGGTGATCTGAGTAAAGCCACCACTAGAAATCTTTTGGAATATCAAGAATACATCTTCTGACCAACAAAGGTCAGTGGTGTTATGTTAGAAGTAATGAGAAAAGTTTGCTGGATCAAGCCCGAGAGTCTTAGTAAGCACGAGACGCCATCACCTCCCTCCATCCTTCCCATACTGTGGGTTTACCTGCGAAGCTGTCCGTTGGTCCTCCCCACCCCCGCTGTTAACTGCACGGGGCGGCAAACTTAGGGGCCACCCCGGGTGGCAGTAGGTCTAGCTTGGCATAGGGTGCTTCACCCTGCCCATTTTACTACTATATTTATAGATAACAAGTAGGAAATTAAGTACCTCAGACTTCTGCTTAGAGAGCTTGTGGCACAATAGTGGGAGAGTCTGCTTTAACCCTTTCCTTGCTGCCGTCGGCCATTGGCCGACGGCAGCACTACCTTCCCAGTGCTGCCGTCGGCCAATGGTCGACGCGGCCCCGCCCGCGCACGGAAACGCCCGCACCGCGGTGGAATTACCGCCGCGGTTATCGGGTTAAAAAAAAAAAAAAGCTAATGTAGCTCAGGTGCCCCCTCTTCTAAAACTCAAAATGGTACACCCACTCAAGCGTGTATTGGTAGAGGACGCAACCCTACGGCTTAGCTGTAAGTAAATGGAATAAGGTGAAAAACACTCAAGCACACGGTCCAAGCAATACACAATGTAAAGCAATGACCCGGAGAAAGCTCAAGAAACAGTCATGTTAACATCACTTACCAACAGGAATGCTCTGACCTCCGTGATTTTGTTCAGTTCCATTAGAAGTCTGAGCGCCTTTTCGTGGTTGCTGCAATACTCTTCGTACACGCAGAACTTGTCTTTCTATGAGGAAGAAGAAACAGATTTTTACTAATAACAACCACTATTTTGTATGAAAACCCAAAAAGAGGTCAAATTAAACATATACGTGTTTTAGGCTAAATTGCAAATATTTACTAATACTTGAGTTACTATGCCCATACCTACACAGTTCATACAAGGTGCTCAAGTGGGCTTAATCTTTCATAAACAGGACACCTAGTGGTTTCAGCAGTGAGAGGGAATAATTTTAAAAAAATCCAAATTGAAACCATCAAGGACTTTTGTTTTTTACTTTTTCTTCCAGGAACCATTTAGTTGGCACTAACTGTTAGTATTTCACATTTGCTTTGCATTTTTTACATAATCGAAGTGTGAGCAAAATAGAACATTGTGCGGTGCTACAATGCCCTCCACTTCAGTCCTGTCCCATACATCTTCCCTGTTCTCTCTAATGCAGGAAAGCAGTCAAGTTCATATTCAGTATTGCACAGTCTGCTCCTGGTCTATATCCACCCCAAGTCTGCTGTAGTACCTCCCGCCTTGCCCCATTTCCTGAGGCGCTTCTACAGACAACCTCAGGATTTATGAATTGTGGCCTCTAGGGCCATGCAATAGTGCCCTAGTAGCCAGGTCTGGTGGCTCTTCGTTTTGAAAGTTCATGGCTAATTTGCAACAACCAGGCCAATACATAACAGAGGCCATTTATTTCTGTTGGTGTTAACCCGTTGGCTGCTGCCATCGGCCAACAGTCATCTCGTGCACTACCTTGGTAGTGCTGAGCACGTCCCTTGGCCGACGCTGCCCCACCCGTTTTTCAAACGTTCAGCACTGAAGCTGAATGTTCGACGCCGCCAACGGGTTAAGGAATGAATGTCAATTCACCAAAATGCATGGAGTACCGGAAGTGACATCACACGCCCTTTCACCTTCACTTTCACTCACACACACCTTTATAAAGCTGCCAGGGAAGGTCATATTCCAGCTAATTGTACCCCATTTTATTACATTATTAGTGAATAATGGAATATTCTGTTCACTATCAGCGTAATTAAAATTGACAGAAAACAAGGAGAAGGAACTCCACCCGTCGTCCATAAGGACAAGCTGCTGCTGTATTCCAGGTACTGATTTTGCCACATCTGTTGTCAGGGGTCACAAAAGAAGTACCAGGGGTTGCAAGGGGCAAGCCAGGGGTCGCAGCTGCAACCCCTGGTGACCCCTAAATGACATCTATGTGTCTAGATAGGATAATGAAGGGTCAAATCTTGCAGAAGAGCCTTGTGGTGTGGAGGATATGACTGATCGCCGCATCGCTGGTGCTCAGGGGAGTCAGTCTGCCCCAAGCACCAATAATTTATTTTTAGTGCTATTAGCCTCCTGAAGTTCTGTTGTATTTATTGCAATACTGAGAAGCCACTGGTTAATGGAATTGGCACCCGGGAACGAAATCTGTCAGATTTTCAGTTTGAGGTAATAATGTGTTATTTTCTTAACTGACAGAATAGTCTTCAATGGTTTAGCAAGTTGCCCTGTTGAACTTCGTCATCCCCGATTCTAATGAGGACAAGGGTTGTTTTTTTCCCCCACATTGTAAAACCAGAATTGTAATACTCTTTAAATCATAGTAATAAGGTGTTCCACGGCAGATCACAGGAGAAGCAAAAATTCCTGCTTTATGCAAGGAACAGGAAGACCTGGCTCATAATAAGGTCAATGTCTTTTAGGAACAACAATGCAAAATATTGCTCTAAAACACACTCCGATATACTTGGCAGGATCAACTCATAATTACAGACAGACAGGTAGATAGATAGACCAACAGAAAGATTCTGAAGAGCCTAAAGGTTTCCGTAGAAGCCCATCATATGCGACTGCTGAGGTTGACGAATACCAAGGCTACACAGACCTAATTCTATGCCTCTTTCTTCATCCACCCTACACTTCTAGGAGTATTTATCTCACTTTTGCATGGTCTATTCCATCTCTTCTTTTTGCCTTTGACAATTCTCTTTGTCACATTTTTCTTACCCTTCCCTGTCTTGTTCAAAATCTTTTTCTTGCCTTGCTCTCTTCGGCCTTGGTTCTGGATCAAGGTCTGGTGCTTAAAGATAAGTCCTAATCCCCAAAAGTGTGTGCTGGTGCCTTCTGACTGCCACCCACTGCCAGGATACCCTCTCGGGTGATTAGTGTGCTATACAGATTATTATAACATAACCACTGGCACAACTTAAACTGTGGCAAGATTACTCCACAAATCATCCATTATAAACTATAGGACTTTATCCCAAGTAGAGATGCTGTGAGGAATATTCATGAGATTTTTGTTGTATATATTAAACCATCTAGGTCTGCAGCACTCTTCTTTTTAATGAGTGAGCCACAAATAATATTTGATCAGGGAAACTGTAAATATCCATGGTCTATTATGGTTAAATTCTGCTTCAGTCACCTATTTATGAAATCTGACAACATTTTATATTGCAAGCGAGGCAAGTTTATGCACAAAAACTAGCTAGTCTCTCTGTGTGCCTTTTAGGTCTCGCATACGCAGCATGCATGTGCTGCATAGGAGACCTTTAGCCGTCGTTCAGCTCTTTTTCTAAGCACATACTCGTGCTTGTGGCGGCATACACCTTGCGGGAGCGCTCAGGGGCTTGCCACAAGCACGAGTGTGTGCTTCGAAAAAGATAAGACTGCTCTCCCCAGCGAGCACGCGTGCCTCTCTCCTCGCCCACACTTATTGCAGCACCGCTCTTTCATGGCCCGCTCCCCCTGCAGTTTACCAGTGGAGCATTCTCATGTGGAAAAAGATAGCTGCAAGCCTCACAATCAACTAAAGAAACGTTTCTGGATATCTGCAAACTTTAAGGTCCATCAGAGAGGCAGCCTTTAAGTTTTACTACATTTCAATTAGTTAATGTTTTGTGCAGGGCTATAAATACTTCTCTCACAGACATGGCAGGGCTTCAAAATGAAAGACTTCATGGTGAGTGTGTTCATTCATCGATCAAAAAAGACTAAACGTGGGCATTTGGTATATATTCCTTTGGTAGCTGCATTTTCAAGAAAATCGGAGACTGGGTCGGGATGGTGAGAGTCAGGGCTTCTGGGTAACAGGACCCTCTAGAAAAGACACCCACATCCTTTGGTTGCTAAATGGCCATCTGTACCACTTTTTTTCCTACTAGTGGAGAAAACACCGCTTGACATTATTTCGCTGTTCCAGATGCAGACACTAGGAAAGAACGTGAGTCCATGATGATAACATTTTAATAACTTTCAAGTCACAGCTCAGTGAATGCACATCATTTTACTGATTTTCACGTAACTGTTTTAACTAACTACAATGAAACTGGGAAGTGTATACTTATTTTGTAAATTGTATCATAAATATGAGGTGACTTATATAGCTTCAGTCTTCTCATATTCAAAATACATCATTTTAAATAAGAAAAAAAAACAACAATGCGGTCCTATTCTATGAAACTAGCCGAAGTGACCTCTTCTCTATAAATTATCTAAGTATTGCAAACATTTCATTAAGGTGATGAAAGTGCTTGGATCCTTAGTTTTCTTATCTACAGTTAATTTGCTGAGCCAGAGAAAAATATCTATTTTAACATCTATATACAATACCGTTTGAGCTACAGGTGTATAAGGCCTATAAACAGCAAAAGGAGGACAGGTTTGTGATCACTGCCAGACGGCAACCAATAAAAACGTAAACAATGTTTCTTTCAATCTCTGGATCCATTTTATGTTTGACTTTACTATCTACCTTACATTTTTAGTGCTTGTAACCATAAAATGAGGTTGATTATTGTTTCCAGGAGAAAATGAGAGAATACTGTGTCCAACACTGAGAAGCCAAGTTGTGCTGAGGTCATGAACCAGAGAAATGTCCATGTGATTAATGCTCCCCTCCCACATCACAGAGGCGGTTTAAATGACGCAGCAAGAATAAAGACAAATGTTTTCACTCCACCATTCTGTTTCTTGTTTTGTCTTGTAGGTCTGGAACTTACACACTAGAATAGTCAAAATAATATACCAGGGGCTGGTTGTGGAACTAGGAATGATTGGCTAATATTTGTGAATCCATTTAGGATCCAAGTTCTGGCACAAATTTCCAAAAGGAACAACAATTTTAAAATGTTTTAAATCCTTTAAATTCCTGTGTGGGAGGACATGACCACACTCTTGAGATGAATATGCTTTCAATTGAACATCTTAAAACCCTACATGTAATAGAAGGATACCACAGGTGAGTGTAGCTTCTTTTGACTATGTAAATTCCCTGAAGTCGTGGTCATCACCCTCAGAGTAGTGGAGTGTTACTTAAATAAAAAAGCAGTCCTTTCCCAACTAGTGCTCTAAACCAAGTAGAAAGACGTAAAGACGTAGACCCTCTCCTCCGCATCTACAGCAGGAGTGTCATCAATTGTACCCAAATCCAGTTCCATGCCACAGTTTGAGGCTATGCAAATAGAAAATGTAGGAATCTTTTATATATACATTGGCTATTCAAAAAGCACAGTGTAATTAATGCCTTCATGGACTATCATTGGGTAGCGATGGTGTAAGTCATATACATATGAAAGAGTAGTTTTTATGTGAAAATATAGGAAACAGTACTTTTTTATTTCTATGGATTATGGACATAGCAGTAGGCAGTTCTTGTACTATGTTCATATCTTGAATCGGAAAACAAGTAAACTGCTCTCCTGCTCCGATGTCTGTATACTGCAGAAATAGCAGAAGGTGTTTTACTACTCTGTCTATAACGATCATTACCCAAAGACCAGCTTGTTTTGACCAGCTTAGATTACTTTGTCTTAGTACCCTTTTTCACTCCAGATGTGTACATTCGCATTGCAAAGTATTTTTAGCATCATGATATATGCAAGTAATTCTATTTGCATCACAGTGGTTGGAAAATGCCCAACTTACAAAATCACTGAAAACCTAAATATGATGAGTATGTCCAGCCCAAAGTTAGTTCTGTGCATAGCACCTTTCTGTATGTTCGTTGTAATTGATACATCCAGGTTATATTGGGCAGGTTCAAGATTTTCTTTTAACCAATTATAAATTCAGTAAGGCATATTGCTGAACAGGTTGTTTTAGAAGTGAAAACGGCGTACATCAAATACTTCACTCAAGTGATGCTAACACATTTAACATGAAACTAAATTAGGTTCCATAACTTCCTCCAGAATTTCACACATTTAGGATTCATCGAAAAGAGAATGGCTTGGAAAAACAAGAAAATCTTCACATGTAGAAATGAGCAACATTGGAAAGAGTATGCTATGCTATTTGGCACTATTTAAGAACACAGCTCTATCAAATAGCTAAAAATCCTTTACATATCTCACATGTACAGTCTGCTAAGTAAGATATAGGATATGTCTGATTTATATACTTTCTGATTTTCCATGGTCTAAAAATAATCTCTTTTGAATGTTTTACTGTTGCATGGCTAAACACTTATAAGGTCCAAAAGGCGAGATCTATTGGCTATGCCAATGCTTGTTCACTACGAGGTTGTTTGTTCCTGGTAGTATTCCCTCCCTGATTACCCCAGGCATGTTGAACTGTACCTTACATTTCATAAAGCTCAGAACATCCATTCTTTGGGATAATCGCGTGGCCCTACATATCTGGGTTTTATATAGTGTATGTTCAGAGAAGACGCAAACTCTTCCAATGAAATGTCAGGCAATCCCCAGGCTGAGCCTATCAACTCCATGCTTCTACTGGGGCATATACCATTTCGATTATACGTGAGTTAGGAAGCAAGCACGAGTGCAACGTAACGTTTTCCTGCAAAATCCATGACACCATGTGCATAGTTAATACAAAAGGCTTTGAGGGAAACTGACAGTAGGTGGAGAGATTCCTGTTCAGGGCCCTATGAGGGTCTCGAGCCAGCCGACTGCCCAGGATAAAGCTGAAGCCGACCTCCTGTGCAGAAAGAATTGCAGTCCATGAAGAAGGAAAGTATCTCCATTCAGGGCTGTGGACCTTCAATTCAGAGGACAGGGACAGCCTGTGCCTGACCTTTTTGCATCTACTGTAATGACCCAAGTTTACTTGGGGGGCATATTGAGTGCTCTTCTTGTAGTTAAACTGGGAGGACATGTGGCCTAAGGGCCAGAGCTGCCAACTTTGGAACTGGAGTACTACGATTGAGTGCTGGGGTCAGCTCAATGGCCAATCTCCCCTTGCCTAAAATAAAAACATAAATGAGAAAAATAATGAATCTGGCCTTGTGAATTGTAATCGGGTGCTCACATAAAGATTTCTGATACCCACAGTTCGCAATACACAGCACTGGAAAAATAAATCAAATTACTACGTGGGAGGGTTAAGCTAAAGAGAAGAGACACTAGTGCTGATTGAGTTCTACTGTGAAAGGGCATTATGTGTTCGAGTGTTTTCTAGTTACACAGAGGCTATTATAGTGAGCACCACGACTGTGCTCCTAATATAAAAAGACTGACTCTTCATTTAAAATTCACTGCATGCTTCGCTCTTGGGGTTATGCCAAAGCTCTAAAGGTTCACAGGTCCATTTGTGAGAAGCTCACCCAGTCCACATGTTTAGGTCTCGCCTAGTCACAGTCTCTTCGACACATGCTGCATCCAGAACATGGGATTTAAGCTCCGCCCATCTTCCGCTTGCGCTTTTAATTGACTCCTGTGACGTTTTTTGTAAATGCTTCTTTTTCTTTGGTTAATTTGTTTAGTATTCCCTCCTTGGTCCCATCTTTACTACTGTTGTAACCTCCCATAGAGACTGCCCCTGTTGCATGTGACCTTACTCTACTTGTATTTAATGTTTCTGAGAGCTCTTTTGTTAATGATGTTTTCGTCGTAGCTGGCATTGCAGGCACAAGAGCTATGCACTTCCCAGACCACACTTCCAACCCATGTAATTTGAGTAGTGTTTTTATTTTGTTTCAGTTGCTTAGAGTTGCCTGCTTAGTAAGAGTGTGTGCAAGCCAACATTCTATGTTTTATTATTGCAGCGCGGCAACCCACACTTCATCTTTAACATGGCAGACGCGCGGCTTTCATTTGTTCTGCATGGCTTGCGAACTCTACTTTTAAACATTTTTTTCCTTTTTATTTTTTGCAGCGTGCCATGCCGTGCTTCATCTTTCTCAGTGGCAGCTGCGCCCCTTTCTTTTGTTCTGCATGGCTGCCTAACAATTTTTAAAACATTTTTTTTGCAGTAATTCATTTCTGCAACAACTGACCCCTTCTCCCGCTGACCGATTCACTAGATCTCTGGCTTTCCAATCGTCAACACCTCGCTGTCCCTTTGACTTGTATGGTGTCCTCCTTGCCCGCTCCTTCGATTGGCCGGTGCCTGCACCTTTAAATCCTGATTTTAGCGATTCAGCATTGTGACGGGACATCCTCTTTCACCATGACATCATGCTGTCAGAGTGATTGCATATGAGGTATTGTAGTGTGGCCGTAGGGTCAGGAATGTGCTATGCATTCTGCTAACCCTGCTATCATCACCACAGGGCAGAGTCTTCTTACTGGGAACCTGACTGCGTTTAGTTTGCTGCACAATATTAAAACTTTTTAGTAATTTATTCATTTCATTTCTACGTCCATCGACCCCTTCTCCCGCCACCCATTCCCTAGATTTTCAGTGTCTAGCTGGGTTTCTATTTCTGGCTCTTTTACACTATTCATGCATGTCTGTCTTCATCCAAGTCCTTTCCTCTTTCATTCATTCCCTTCTCCTCTCTCCGTCCCTCGCTGTGTTACTCCCTTCCACCTTGCTCTCACTCTTCCTGTCACTCCTTTTACTCCGTTACTTCCTCCCCTCTGTTCCTTTATTGCTCCTTTATTCATCCCTTCTTTATGCCCTTCCTTCCTCCTTGATGCCCCCTTCCCGCCACATCTCCTTTCTTTCAGCATGCTTCCTCCCCTTTTCATCTCCCCTGTTCTCATTTCCTTCTTTCACTCACTTGATTCATTTAATTCTCATTCTGTCCTTTCCTTGCTCATCCCCTCTCTCCCATGAAGCCTCTTCCCTCTATCCCCTGGGTCATACCCCTGTATTCTGCAGGGAGCAGTGTGCTGACAAACAGTCCCCCACCTTCCTGTGTTCCAAGCTCCATAGTACAATATATTTTATGTCAATATGTGTAAAATCACAACTGGCAAACACAGACTGTTTATGTTAAACAATCAAGCAAACTGGCACTCCCCTGAGAACTGAGAAGTGACCAAGGTTATCCTAGGTCAGGTTTCTATACTTCGAAGTGATCAGATCCCATATAACACGTTTCAGGAGCCCAATACTACAGGTACATCTGAGGAAGCCACGTCTCCTCTTCCCTCGGGTTCACTGACTGAGCTGACTGACCCTTCCTGAGTCCTTTTCCTCGGGGTCATGGAGGGCACGCTCTGCTCTCCTTCCTCCATGTCCTTGACTGTGCCTTCCTTTCCCAATTCCCTCAGTGTCCCTCCATTCCTTCATTGTCCCTCAATGCACCCTCTTCTTTCCCTTGCTTCAGTCTCCTGACCGCACCTTTGGGGCCCCTGAGTGCATCAACCTCTTGACCTTTCCTAAGGGTTCCTGAGTGAACACTTCTCAATCCGTTCCCTCACGGTCTAGGAGTCCATACACTACTGTAAGGCTGCTGTGAAAGCTTATAATATGGTATATCATGCACTTTTTTCTCTAAATGATCACTCCACCGCAAACAAAAAAAATACCTAAAAAACATTGTCATTTTTAACTCCAATAGCTCTAATTTTCACAAATGCGAGATCAAATGCATTGCAAATGCTTGTTTACTTTGCGTTTCGGGACATGCCATCCAGATTTTACAATGGAATACACTGGACTACAAATCCAAGCATGCAAAGCAAAATCCCACACTGGATGAGCTGCTCAAGCATGGATCAGGCCAACTTGAGTGCTTTGTAGCATCATGTTTTCCTATGTTTACTTTTCAGTCATGGACCTAATTTCTACAAGGCCATCAGATAGTAATCTTGGGTTCTTGCTGCAAAGAGCTTCAATGCCTTGTTAGGGGTAGAAAGAACTACTTAAATACCATTTATAGTTATAATATGAGCGTGTGACAGTACTGTGCTTGGGTTAGAAACAGCTTCATGTGTTTGGGGCGTATCCATACCGGCTTCCAGCAGAGTGGGACCAACCTGGTCGGTGGGCCTATTTTATGTTTCTTTGATCTGAACTTTAGGGGCAGGTACAAGATGTCAGCAACAGCATTTTTGGTTCTTGTGGTTACTGAGCAAGAAGACCACCATAACAGGCAAAAAATGTACACCGAAGGCACATAACACGGCAAGTACCGTCTTAAGTAGCATGGCCTCATCCACTCCAAGGAACATAAGAGGACCGAATGGCATTAAATAGGATAAGAAAGCATGTTCCAATTCTTGCTGGCCAGCCAATGGGAAGCAATGATTTTTGCTCTGCAGAGCAAACTCGGTCTTGAGCTGAGGTCGCAGATAAAAGGCGTTAGTATATGATGGACTTGGTATCAGGGACTATATGCACATCAGCCCACAACCATATATTAAAAGATCTTTGCCGATTTTGGAAATTGAAGAAAGATTATGTGTTTGTGGCATAGATTGGAGTGGCGTAGAGGGGAGTAGAATGGCAGAGTGGCGCAGAGTGGAGCAGAGAAGAGCACAGTAGAGTAGAAAAGTGACAGAGTGGAGTGCCGTAGAGAGGCGTGGAGTGGCGTAGGGCAAAGTGGCATAGAGTGGTATATAGTGGTGTGGGCTGTAGTAAAGTGGAGTAGAGTGGAGTGGCATAGAGAGGAGAAAAGTAGATTGTCAGAGTGGAAAGCCAGTTGAGAGGCACAGAGTGGAGTAAAGTATTGTAGAGTGGAGTGGTGTAGAGTGTAGTAACATGGTGTAGAGTGGAGTAACATAACGCAGAGTTGAGTAAAGTGGCATGGAGTGTCAAAGTAGCCTAAAGTGAAGTAGCGTATAGTGGCATTACATGGAGTGGAGTATTGTGGAGTAGAGCATACTCGAGTAGTGACGTGGAGTGGTTTATGGTGGAGGGGGGTAGAGCATTGTAGAGTGGAGTGGTGCACAGTACAGTGGCTATTAGAATTGCACACACAATTTTACCAATAAAACTATGCAGTGCACAAACGACTGTGTGGAATTAGCGTCACCTAGTGTACTGATTTGTTTTTGTCATATTAAAATATGTTTCCATTACACTTCCGAATTACAATAAGATGTTTTTCATATGAGCTTTCCCAATTCCAATATATTGAGATATATTTACACAGTTCATTTACAGACATTTAGATTTTTCAGTGTGCTAGAAAAAAAAATTATTTCCTAGTACCCAGCAAGAATGTCACATAAACCCTCTCATTTTGAAATCAGAGAAAGAAAAGTAAACACCAAGCCCCCCCTTTGAAGACAGAGCCTGACATTTGACCTCTATCTGTGAACGCACAGAAAATGTGGCAAGATAATAACAACATGTAAAGGCCTATTTACAGAAAGCACAGCAAGTGGTAGAATACAAGGAGCAATGATGAGTAAGCTTTGCTCCACAGGACAGATGGAAACATGCTGTACAGCCTAAAACACACAAAGCCAGCAAACAGAAAGACAGAAACTGTGAGGTATGCACCGCAAAGCCAATGGTAAGCAAAGAGCATGATGCATTCCCAGAGAAGATTTCAGAAAGCCCACAAGATTTCTTTTCACAACTAGACAGCTGTGCTGTCAGGTAGGCTTTGACCTAAAATGTTTGAATTGGGTCGGAAGTGGTTAATTGGTAAAAGAAGAAAAAGCTCTGTTCACAATAAAAGGCAAAGCAGAGATCTAAACACCTGTTTGTTGTTAATGAGTTCTATTGCAGGGAAAGTATTTTTTTTTTAAGTATATGGATTGTTATGTCTTTTCGGATTTAATACAGAAAGAAAGACAAAATATCAACAAATTATAAACAGATCTATTCCACACGATTCACCCACCATTAACAACTCGCCTTTCTCATCTGGTTATGGCTATAAATACAAACCCAATAAAAAAAGAAGAAAAAAAATCAAACCAAAAAAAATATTAAATGCTAACCACACACTGTGTTTGTCGTGGCACTAAAAAGAACTTGTGATGTTAGCAGAGGACAAAAGTTCCAAAACTCACATGCTTTTAGTGTTGAAAAAAGCAGAACCCGGCAGTGAGGATTTCTGCGTGATGCCCAGAGAGACTGATGGGACAAAGGCCCCCACAACCTTTGCAGTCAGGACTTTAAGTAGGATGAAAGATGTGTGTGTGGGAGGTGAGGGAGGTTTCTAAAAGAGGTGTGGCCTATGTAATTGGATTCATGGGTTTAAACAACTAGACTACATTTCTGAGATACCCGGAGTGTCCTATCCGACTGCCATACACCTAAAACCAGCCAATGGATGTTAGCTGTGTAAGATAAATGAGTAACAACAACGATTTTCTTGTAAATAATGAGTGTTGAAAAAGTTTCAATTCTGAATTTAGAAAACTGAATTCAATATGATTTGCGCATGTGCGCTCTGCAGAGAGATCAAGGATTGGATGACCACGTGTATTATGAACCCCGTGAAGACCCACTGAAGGGTACTGCGAGGAACTCACTGCATTTAGCGTCAACTCCAGGGATCTCAATCATGACCCTATATAAACACCTGCAGGTGACCCAGGTCAAAGTATGCGCTTCACAAGCGTAATATGCCACATGGGGAAAAAAACAGAAACGCAACATCCTGGAAACACTTTACACTCTAAGCAGTGGCGGCCGTCGCAAAACTCAAGTGGGGGGAGGACGGGACGGGGGATTAGGATCATTATTATAATTTTTTTTAAAACATTCCTAGTCTGACGCTGGCGGCCACCACAGTGCTCTACTTCTCTCCTGATACTGTCCCAGCAGTCCCAGGGACAACAGCACAGGCACTCCACTCAATCCTGGCACTGCTCTGGATGTATGACGGTACAACGCGTACCGTCATAACGCATCCCTTTACCACGCATCCCTTACAACGCAAGTCGTTACCACGACTTGCGTTGGGGGTGCGGATTTCGAATAGTATAATTTACTATTCTAACACCAGTCCCCGTGGACCCTAGGGAAGGTGTTGGGATAGTAAATTTACTATTTTTAATCCTTTAACGCCCTCCAGCGCAAGTCGTGGTAACGACTTGCGTTGTAAGGGATGCGTGCTAAAGGTACCGCGTTGTAAAAACTTCGTGGTAAACGATGTTTACCCACTGCTCTCAATAGCATGAGAGCAGCACCGAGATTAGTCTGAGAGGCTCGGTTTGCCACTCAGGCAGTACCTGGCAGTCTGTGCTGTTTCTCCAGCCCAGCTGTGCAGCACAGCCCGAGATGGAGAAACCTAAGTGAGCCTGACAGTTTGCCGGCCTAAGACAGCTGGCCAATCCGTCATGAGCACTACTACTCCCCAGCTGGCTGTGACAACAGCCGAAGCCGACCCGCCCTGGCTTGGCTGGCTCTAGAGGGAAACAGGAAAAATCAAAAGATAATACAAACAACTTATTATGATTTTATTTTTTCAGTTTCCCTTCGCTGGCTCTCAGCAGGGGGTGGGGGAGGCGCTCCTCTGCCAGAGCGGAGGAGCCACCGCAGACTCTAAGTGAATACAAGATTAAGTAAAACGTGAAATATAAAATAGGAATAAAATCTCTGACATGAATTACTTTAACAATTTTCACATTTATTGTTCAGAAATCGATCATTGCTTATGCCGTTAAAGTTAAGGACATGAAATTAGAACTCAATAGAAACCCATTTCAATGTCCCCGCTTCTCTGCGACAACTCTGCGACAACTCTGCGGCACTCTGGCTCCCGGGCTCCCAGACTCCCTGGCTCGGGCTCTCGGCGCACTGCACAGCTTCCCGAAACACAGCAGGGCCCGACACAAGCTCCTCCTCCAGTAGTCAGTCAGGTGACTTTCAGTGTCCATTTTTAATTACTATTGGGTTTGAGACTCAGAAGGACCCATCCCACTTAAATCCATGTGTGCAGCTGTGCCAACTCGACCATGTATCCTTTGTGCCCCCAGGGTTTTAACTTTTTGGCAATATTTTGGGGGGGGGAGGGGTCTAATCTCAATGGATCCCTCACACTGAAAATTTGACCTCCAAAGGGGTCACTCCTTTGGTTTAACTTAAGAGCGGAGGCCCCACCTGGCCTCCTCGCTATGTAATCTCAAGGGAGTAGCCTTCCTGGCTTTTGGCAGCTTGTTTGTAGTTTTGGGGTTCATAGCTGCACCCACCAGAACTGCTTCCTGGTCGCCTATTGTAAATAAAATCCAGAGGCTTCAGTT
This sequence comes from Lissotriton vulgaris, assembly GCF_964263255.1. Classification (NCBI taxonomy): domain Eukaryota; kingdom Metazoa; phylum Chordata; class Amphibia; order Caudata; family Salamandridae; genus Lissotriton; species Lissotriton vulgaris. The sequence goes on from NC_141695.1 coordinate 1,641,707,856, forward strand.
TGATGGGATTCTATTTGTCATTATTAGGTGCCCTACGAGATGACCTCTAGAAATCAGTCAGCTCTTTTCAAGCGCTCGTGCTTGTGCTGGCATACACCTTGTGGGAGCTAGCAGCGGCGTGCTGACCATCTGTTTTAAATAAGGGTGGCCGCACGCGCCTCTCCTCGTTCCCACAAGCACGAGTGCTTTTAAACAGCTTACCCTCCCCCGCCCTACCTCACCTTCCTCTCTCTCTCTTGCAGTGTTTTCACCAGCTCCCCTGGCAACTGCCCACGCCGCTCCTCACCCGCATCTGTGCTCTATCCAGCCGAGCTCCCTCATCTCATCCCACAAGTGCAGTAACATGTCTTCCATCTTCCATTCTTCTCTTATGTCCCACCTCATCAAAGCACCTTCCTCCATTTACGGTTTCTCATCTCAATTTTAATCTCATTCACCTCTTGTTTCTAATTAGCGTCGCCGCGCTGGGACTGCCCGCCCCTCGCCTTTCTCTCACCAGAGATGTGCGTCCGGGTCATCTAGCGTTGTCCGTAGTGGCTCAATGCAGACTTTATTCCTGTGGCCACAACCACCAAAAGCTGACTGCCCGCTCAACAAAGAAGCGGGGGCCGTGGGTCTAGCAGCTGGCGCCTTCTTTGAGTTGCTGGTGGGGGCTTTCGGATCCATCACGGTTGTCGGACAGGACTCAAAGCAACAACCAGCTTGTTCTAACTCCTCAAGGAGCCGTTTGCAGGCCAGTAGCAGCTCGGCGTGTCTTGAAGCTATTTCATGGCAGCTAGTGCAAGGTGACACCCTCTGCGAGGTAAGATTCTAAAGGGCTAGTTAATTACTATTGCACCAACTTCAGTGCATAGCAGTGGAGAAAATACATTTCCCTCTATTGTTTTCAAATTCTTTATCCAAAACTTGGCATGTATGTAAATATTATGGACTGGCATCAGTAACTACCCCAATAACTGGCACTAGAAAGTAAAGCCTGCATTGCCTTCTGCAAAACACAGTATGTTAGTAATGATTAGAATCATATAAGGGCTCTACATTGCCACGAGAAAGTGGAGTATTGTGGATCAGTTTGCTGCGTCAGCCTCTCTTTTAACCCCGTGCATGCTGCCGGCGGCCGTTGGCAGACGGCATCACTACCTCGCTAGTGCTACCGTCAGCCGTTGGCCAACGTAGCCCGCCCATTTTGCGGAATTGCCGCACTGCCGCGAAATCGCAGCCGCGGCAAAGGGGTTAAGCGTGACCTACACCTTTCCAAGATAGCCGCTGTGGTACAGAAGTCAGTTTAAGCCGAGCACGCTGCCATCTTTAAAAAGTCACTTTTATTTGTTTACAAACGCATCCTCATTGTATGGCCATGTCTCTGCTTCGTTTCGGCTGCTTCAGACACATGGCGCAAAGCTGAAGGCGAACTTCACAGCGCAAGTTCTGTAAGTATTTGTCTTGTCTTTCAGCCTCTGATCTCCCTCCTGCGTGCCAGTATTTATCCCACTACAACAGCTTCTGTGGTACTTCTTTCATCCTATGTCAAACATCAAAAAGATTTCTTAACCCCCTTTACCTCCCTGTCCCCACACTGACTCAGTGCTTCATTAATCTCACTCACCTCGCAGCGTAGTTGCTTTCCAGTGCTCCAGCTGCACGGACAAGTCCAGCTTCAGTGGTCTTGTGAACTCTCAGTAGCCTTAAGCCTGCTGCTTCTTTTAGCCTGTGAATTCTTAGTGCTCCCCTGAGCCACCCCTCTAAGCTCCTTCTAGCCTCAGTCCTCCTCTGAGTCCTGAAACCCCCCCCCCCCCCCCAGCCTCAGTGCTCCCCTGAGCCCCTGCATCTTATAGACTCCTAATTAGCACATCTACACCAACTATTATAAACTTATTCTGGACAGGCTTTTGGGCAAGTGGTATGTTCTGATCCTCAGTGCTCTCAATTGCGTCATTGGTAGGGCACAAAAATATAATTAATTAGAAAATAGTTGCCATCGATCAAATGCTCCATTTTGCATCAGGGTGCTAGATTTGGATTGTTTACTTTAGTATATCTTTATTCTGCTTCTTGTGCTACCTGTGATCTTATTTTATATTTCAGCTGTACTTCTGAATTGCTTTAAGAGTGCAATAAGGTGCTGCCTCGGTTTGTGTTACTCTCCACATGATGTTTCCTATTACTTGTTCTCTTTCTTTATCTGTGTGATATGTTTGAAGGTGTTTAACATGAACCCAGCTGCTACCCATAAATTGATCTAATTTACTCACAAGTGTAATAAGAGAATTTTTTATGTCTCTGTTGCCAGCTCCTTCACAGATATCCTTGCTCTTTTGTCTGCAACTGGCTTGAGCCTCTTTCCCAAGTCCTTTATTCACCACTGCATGTCAACCACTACACTCATAGCATGCCAAGTGGTACAAAAGGGGGTGGTGATGGACAGAGCATCTGAACCAATCAAACACTGACACCCAGTCAACAGATCTGGGTTTAATCTATCACCGTTCTTTAGCCCACTCTGCCACCCCAGTTCAGACATGGCCATATGCAAATCAGTCTGATGAGTCCAGAATGTGGAAATGTATGTTGTCCATTTCCTCCTTTCTAGGACCAAACCCCGAAGGTCCTTCATGCTCTGCTGGCCTGACTTGCTGTTTACCTTACCTGTGTGCCAATCTAAGAAAGAGTCAAAAGACGCAGCTCAATGAATATATCTGATGCCCTCCACAAGACTTCCAGAGGGCAGCCCAAGAAATATACAAGTGTGTGTGCGTGGTGAATTGGCCTGGTGAGAATTCCCTGCACGTCCCATTATAGGTTTCTGGTCTTTGACCCTGCTGTTATTTCTTTGATACAGCACGCCGTTGCCTTGGCAACCAACGGACTCAAGGAAGGCCTGTGTTGCTTGAGGCGATCCCTTTATCCCTCAGGGATCCCATTCATTTTTGGGGGGTCTGGCAGTGGTTTGCTAGCATCATCACCAAGGATGGTCCCTCCTTAAGCAGGAGAGATATGTGGGCGGAGTCAAAACCCCCTCTCAGTAGGGCTACTTAAATCTCATTTTTTGTAAATTACAAAAGATCTGGAGACAAGTTAAGCCCTAACTAATAATGCACCATATAACTGCGGATATTGTAAAATAACAGATACCTTTATTCTGCAGGGATTGCAAATTATTTTAGTATGAGGTATGACACAGTTATAAATACAATTAATCCCAAAGAGACATTTAGGGGGATAGATGCTATTATAGTCTTTGAGGTTTCGGCTGCGATCGAAACAACTTTCGGCGGTCATACTGAAAGATTCAAAGGTTTAAAGACTGCACTCGTGTGTGCTCTCTGTACATTCTTCACAGGCATCCTCTCACAAATGTTGCTGCATTAAAAATCTAACAAGAACCCAGAAAACTGCCTTTTTTTCATGCCATTTACCCGGAAACATTTTGATTATATGAATTTATACAGGTATTCTCCTAATTAACTAGTTACTTTAAGGCAAGAGTTATAGTTACTTGAGATAACTATAACTGGTGAATGCCAGTGTTTTTTTGTTAGTTTAAAAAGGTATGTTTTAATTGACATTTTCACCCAGCAATAATGTCCCTTTAACCTTTATTTTTTGATTGAATTTCCAAGGTTTAAATGGAAAGTAACACATTATTGACATACCTTATTATAACATCACTTTAACCTTTGTTTTTTTCAGTGAATGTCTATTTTTTTTAAATGTAAAATAAGATGTCTATTGCCAAGCATGGAGTGGAGTTGGAAGCAGGGCCTAGCCTGCGGCCAGGCCCTGTGCGCATCCCCCACCCACCCGCAGGTGGCAGCCAACCAAGGTTGACTTGGATGGTATTCTATCAATCCAACGGTGTAATAGTGTACCTGGAGTGGTAAAAGTCTTTGTCATTTTTCAGGTTGGTGTAGATGGCACTAGATCATCCTACACCAAAATGACCCTTGGTGTCATGCTTCATCATTGGGGTCCTCGCACCCCTCTACGGGATGCGGCGTGCTACTACCTACTGTTACGCGGTAGCACTTTGCCAAAGACTATGTGTAGTGTGTGTGAGGAGCCGCGTGAGGGGTGACACAGAGGATTCCCTCTTGTTGAACTCGTAGCAGATTGGCACGACCAACACCTTATGTCCTGAGGCTCATGAGGCAAGGAAAACAGAGGAATCAAGTCATGCAATTGGCAGAGAACCTATGAAATATTTGCAGTAGGCACACTATAGCCTGCATACATGTTCACTTTTTTGTAAATTTATTTATTTATTTATTTATTTATTTATTTATTGACATTTATTGAGCACGGCGAATACCCGTAGGCGTCTCGGCGCTGGCGTAAGGGATGGATCAGTATTTTAGAAGACCTAACAAAAAGTGGAGCTATTGGTCAAATAACCAAGTCTTGAGTTGTTTGCGAAATATGAACAGGGAAGGGCTGGTCCTAATGTGTAGAGGAAGAATGTTCCAGAGTTTGGGGGCGGCAACCAGAAAGCGCCTGTCACCCCAAGTGACTGTTCTAGTACGAGGCACTACTAGGTGATTGTGGTGAGAGGAGCGAAGGGAACGGGTTGGGGTATAGTGATGAAGATTATGTTTAAGGAAGTGGGGGCCTTGGTTATTGAGTGCCTTGTAAAGAATACACAATGATTTAAATTTGATACGGCTACGTATCGGAAGCCAGTGAAGTTCCCTGATGGTGTTTGAGACCGATGCAAACTTGGGAAGTCCCGCCAGCATCCGGGCGGCAGCATTTTGAATGGACTGCATCTTGTTAGTCACCCGGGATTGTGCATTTAGGAATAGAGCATTACAATAGTCCAGTGCGGACAGGACTAGTGAGCTGACCAGAGTTCTCCCAGCAGTGTCCGGTAGGTATGGTAGTAATTTCCTGATCATTCTGAGTTTCATATGAGCAGTCGCCGCAGTCTTGTTAGCGTGTGCCATGAAATTTAGACCTGCATCAAAGGTGATACCCAGATTTCTGACTTTAAGAGCTGGGCTGGGAGGAGTTCCAAACGATGTTGGCCACCATTCTGGTGACCAGGCCGGAGAAAGGTGACCGAAGATGACCACTTCAGTTTTATCTGAATTAAGTTTGAGACAATTCGTGGCCATCCAGTCACCTATGGCCACCATTCCCCTGGTGAATAACTTGGCCACTTCATCCCCATCCCCTTTAATGGCCAGTACCAGTTGGGTGTCGTCGGCGTAGGAGGTCAGGCTCATCCCAAATGCTTTGATGACACTTGCAAGGTCCGACACGTATATGTTGAAGAGCGTCGGACTTAGGGACGAGCCTTGGGGGACCCCACACGGCAAGGACACCTTAGGAGATTGGTATGGTCCAAGGGATACCGCCTGAGTTCTGTTAGCCAGAAATGATACAAGTAGGTCCAGCGCTGTTTCCTGGACCCCTAATCGTTCGACACGGTCGGCCAAGATCTTGTGGTCGACCGTGTCGAAGGCTGCAGATAGATCCAGCAGGACCAAGACTGCTGTCCCCCCCTGATCTCGTATGGCTCGGATATCATCTGCCGCTTTTAGGAGGGCGGTTTCCGTGCCATGGCATTTGCGAAAACCGAACTGAGTATTGTCGAGCAACTGGTGCCGCTCAACAAACTCTGACAATTGTTGGTTCATACCTTTTTCTATGACCTTGGCCAGGAAGGGGAGACTAGCTATCGGCCGATAGTTTTTTAGTTCATCTTTGTTAAGATTGAATTTTTTTAGTAGGGGTTTAACCAACGTGTGTTTCAGTGAGGCAGGGAAAATGCCCGATCTAAACACAGCATTACAAACCTGTGTAATGACCGGAATCAGCGTGTCCATAACTGGTGTAAGCACTTTCAGCGGACAAGGATCCAGTGCTGACCCTGATTTAATCCTTGAAGTGAGGCTCTGCGTCTGGTCCATCGTGAGGTCAGCAAAGCGTGTAAGTGTATTGTCACGCGGTGTAGAAGGAGGGGAATGAGGATCGATGTTAGTATTTAGGGAGAATGCCTGGAAGATATCATTGACTTTCTTGAAGAAAAAATTGGATAGAGCATCACAAAGATGTTGTGAAGGAGGGGGAGTGAGATCCTGCGTACTACCTGACAAAAGCTTAGTAATATCAAATAGCTCCTTACATGAGTTTTTTGACAAAACATTTTACATAGAAAAACATGAGTAAGCTGGGGATTAGTGCACCCTGTCCTGAAGAAGGAGTTGATCTCCGAAACATGTTGACACACCCAAGAGGTTTTGTTCGTAACGCTACATAAATACCTCTACTCTCACTATTTTAATAGTACCAGCCCGGGGGCCCATTAAAAAAAATGTTTCCGTTTCCCCACAAGCCAGGTACATTTTTAAATCACTCACACATAACCCCACCTCTCACTCACATCCAACCCTCACACAAACTACACATAGTCTTTGGCAAAGTGCTCCCGCGTAACGGTAGGTAGTAGCACACCGCATCCCGTAGAGGGGTGCGAAGACCCCAATGATGAAGCATGACACCAAGGGTCCTTTTAGTGTGCGAGAGGTATTTTAACAACTCTGTGTGTTCCCCACCACTATAGAGAACACTTGTCACTTACTTGTGGATTCTTTTTGTTTATACATATTGACTAGGGATAATGAGTCCACGTGATATTTCGCTCTCTCCCCCTTCTGTTATTTATACTAGATCATCCTATGCTTAAGGAGTTTGCTTCAAAAATGGCAAAGGACCTCATCACTTTTCTAGCGTGACGTGGATGGCATGCACGTCAATTCACCAAAATGACATGGGTAGCGGCAGTGACATCACATGCAGTTTGGTCTTCATTTTCATTCATACATTCACACTTACACATACATACACTTGCACACACACTCTCACCCATAAGCAAGCACACAACATACATTTAAAAGCAATTTTTACTTACCTCAGCTGCCGGGGGGGGCGGGGGGGGGGAGTCATATTTCAACTAGTTGAACTCCATTCTTATTACACTAATAGTAAAAATTATCATATATATATATATATATGTTCTCCGCTTGTGAACAAAGGGCTTCCGAGCCCGAAACGCGTCTTTCTGCACTTTTAAAATAAAAACCTTCACTCACCTGATCCTGTGGTCTATCTTCTTGCCTCGCCGTTCTACCAGATCGGAGGTTGCACTGAAGAATGAAAATATATATTATATATATATATATATTATATATATATATATATATATATATATATATATATACACACACACACACACATACTATGTTCCTGGCACGGATTTTGCCACCTCTGAGGCAAGGGGTCACAAAGGCAGTGAGAGGGGTTGCAAGGGCAAGCCAGAGGTCGCAGCTGCAACCCCTAAATGACCTCCATGGTGGATGGTACAATGCCAATTGCATGCCTAAAAATGTTGCTAGAAAAACAGACATTTGAGATCATCAGTTTTAGAGGGTCTATCGAGTTGTAGAGGGTTTCATATAAAGGAACGAGCTGCTCCCTACCTAAAACTTGGGGACACCCAGAGTTCCCCTACTTCATTTTCTGCATAAACTATGCACCATTTTAACTGTGACAAGATATTACTATGATATATATAAATATCCTGAACAACAAGGATGGCAGCAGGGAGAGGTCACCACAAAGTTCTATCAGCTACATGCATCATTGTAGGAATTTGCGATTCCTAAATTGCGAAAATTAAGGAATCGCAATTTAGGAATCGCAAAAGCCTATGCAGCAAAAAAATCGCAAATTTGTTTGCGATTCCCTATTGTTTCTTATTTGCAATTCCTTAATTGCGAATCGCAAATAAGGAAACGCTTTACATTGATTCCTAGAGGCCCATAGGAATCAATGGGAAGGCATTCTCATTTTGCGAATTCGCAACTAAGGAATCGCAAAATGAGAATGCAATTTCAAGGGTGCAGGGCGGGTACAAAGGACCCCCCCTGCACCCGTGGAATGTCATGCAAGTACATTTTACTCACACACATGTCCCAAGGGCATGTGTGTGTGTAAAATGTAAGTTTCAAAAATGCATTTATTTGCATTTTTGAAACTTTTCGCAAATTATCATGAAGGTGTACTTCATGGTAATTTTTCCCTTTAAAATTGCGAATTCGCAAAAAAAAAATCATGCATAGCATTTAAGAAATCGCAAAATTTGCGATTTCTTAAATGCTATCGCAATTTGAGAAATCGCAAAAAATTGTGATTTCTTAAATTGCGAGAAATGGGAAATGAATAATGCATCCCAAAAAGTGATTTTGGAATCGCAAACGGCCGAATTTTGCGATTCGCACCGTTTGCGATTCCAAAATCGCTTGATGCATGTGCCTATATGTATCAAGAGGAATGAAACAGTTTTGAAATAGAACTATGTTTGACATTATGCTCAGGTTAAGAGTTAAAATCCAGTTCCCTAACCACTAGCCCATGCACTATCCCCTTATACGCCCCATGCCTTTAGGGGAAATGGGAGTGCTGCCAATCAAATCAAAAACAAACTGTAAAACCCTAGTAACCTAACTTGGAAACCTCTGAGCGTAAAGTCAACCTTAAAATCTTCCAGTGTGAGCCATCAAATGCCATAACAGAATAACTACTGTACAGGCAGTGTGTAAAATTCTTAAAGTGTAGAACTAAATCAAGAAAGCATAGGTCAATACTCGGCCCTCTTACCTATTCAGTCAGTAATGAAAAAAGAAACGAAAAAAGAAACATAAAAAGAAAAAAAAATGGCGTCAGTTGCGAAAACTATGCGTTCGGTGCACAAGACACGAGCTGAAACTGCTCTGTAACCGGGGAGAAATAACAGTGCATCCCACACCGACAAAGGCTTTACGTCCAGCGCCATATTGCCCGCCTATCCTTCCGGACAAACCAGCCCCGATGCGAAGTACACAGCTGTGGGAAGAAGAGGAAGGGAAACAGGAAAGAGGAGGTGGAATCAAAAAAGAATACTCGGTACTAATTGCACAACTGACAATACTCGGCTCCCCCTCTTCACAAGCCCCACTCCTTTCAACCGGGACAGTGTTGACGTTCAAAGACAACACACGAACCGGCTTTGAAGTGCTAAATGCGTCGAGGAGACTTGGCTTTACCTAATTAGCCCAAAAATAAACAATCGAAACTCGAGAGCATTGATTGCAGCGCATATTATCAGCAAGGAGTAGGGTTTTCCTTGGTAATAATGCCAGAATCACCACATCCCAGCTTTCCACATGAACACGCTCAGAATGCATTATTAGTACTTGAAGGCAGCACGACTGTTTTTTTCAAGTTCGAGCGCTTTCAAGTACAGGCACTTTAAACCTCGCCCAGGGCTTTGAATGCGTATATCATTTCACGAGGGCATGCTAAATCTACCCCTAGGGAACCAGGAGTCCAGTCACGAAACCAGCCCTGTGTCGGCTGTATTTATATTTGTTGGTGGTATTTATATTTTCTGGCGGGATTTATATTTCATTGCTCAGTATTTATATTTGTTGGCGGTGTTTACATTTGTTGACGGTATTGGTCAGATCACAAACAGTTCTGTGTGACGTGCATCATTCTGGTCAGAAACAATTTCGCAGCCATTCACCTGCTCAAGTGACCATCATTCTGATGAACCAAACAGGCGTGTGTGTATAGGGGGTACTGGAGGAACTCAAACCATGAGTGAGAAAATAAACAAAAATAAATACACACATAAATAAATAAATACACTATAGAAGTATTGAGTAACTAACACAAAGAATTACTATCTGAAAGCCAGGAATCTGAAATGATGGCTACTTTTTTAGGTCAAGCCTGGGCATCGCATGAGCTGCTCTGCAAGGCATGCTGATTTGGAGTATGGGTTTGAAGCCCCGCCCACTCTCCGCCCATATTTGTCATGGTCATTGGCTTGTGTCATTGTCCTTCGTTAATGCTGGCTTCCGATTAGTTAATGGGCTTTTTAGTCCCTCCTTAGTACCGCCTTGCCTTCATTTGTAACCTTCCAGGAGGACTGGCCCTTTCACTTCTGTTGTTACACAGTAACTCTTATTTAGTCTTTGAGCACTATTTTCTTTAATGAGTTTCTCCTACTGCAGGCACGACATGCTTTCCTGCAACATTCGGCGCACCATGAGCGCTTTCCCTTTCCAAACATCCTGAGAAAATGGCGGCTGCTTCTTTGAAATGAAGTAGATCTCACATTTACAAGATTTTGAGCTATTGGCATTGTAAATGACAATGCCTTCTATGTGTCAATTATCAAAACAGATAAATAAAAGGCATCATTTACAATGCCAATAGCTTAAACTCTCGCAAATGCGAGACCTATTGCATTGCAAATGGTTGTTTACTTTGTCGCCATAGATTTCTTGGGACTGTCCATGGTGCTTTTTGGAAACCATCATTCACTGCGTGCAAACACATAAGGGTTTTATGAAGATGGCGACACCACGACTAAAAAAGTACATTCGAATCGGTGGTAGAATGTTTTGGGCTCTGGCGAGGGGGACAAGATGGCTCCATGTCACCAGGACACCACTTTGTTATTCCTGGACGTTCTTTCACATATCACTAGATTCTGGCAGTTGTAGTCTTGGTTCATTTTAATAGAGCCAGCTTGACTAAAACACCTAATAACAACGATATGTAAAAACAAAGTTCAGGAATGGAAAAATTGTGTCTTGATGGCATAGAGCCATCTGGTCAGCCGAATTCTAACCCAAAAAAACCCTGCACACTATTTCCCAGTTCCCAAAAGGATGCCCAGCAACGCAATTAGAATAAGTGAATGCATGAAGTGTGGTGTGCTTTTATTTTGAGGTTTTTAGACAGTTCTGCTTATATAGCCTCTGGGTACTTCTCCTGTTAACCCCTGTATTTCTAGATAAGGATCTGTCTCCAAACCATATTTTCGGCCTCTGACATTATTTCATTTTTAAAGGTTGCTACTGAACTTTTCTGGTTCATGTTCCTTTTTTTTGTTTGGGATGCTCGGATTCCTTGATGTTGGTTTCAATGTTTTTGCTACTGTTGGTGGTACCAGCAGGATTTGTATCTCTGCTTTCACCAGAAGAGAAGACACAATCTGAATTGTCTAGGGAGGCTGTACCAGACACTGCTCTAAAAACAACTTCACGGACTGTCTGAGGCACGTCCCTGGATGCAGGAGGCATCTGCTAGTCTTTCTTGGTATCTATATTGTCTGAGCAGCTATGCTCCTTAGTATCCTCCATGACACGTGGCTACAGATAGCTAATACTTTCTCCTCATCTGTTTTAGGGTATTTTTATTCCTATTTTTGGGGGGTTCATTTGAGCCTTGTCGTTGTTTACGCCTACTTTTCACATGCTCATTGGCTTGAGGCTTCTCCTGCCATTTTACTTTCTCATTTGCCTTCTCTCATCCCTTCTTCCACGCCTCCTTCACTTTCGCTGGACATTTCAACTCTGAGTTGAACCCTGGAGACTGGTCTTACAGCAGAGCAAGGTAACCGCCTTTTAGCAGCCACCAGTAAGATGGGTGAACAACCTTTGCAACGCAACTTTTACAACGCACTACCATTACAACGAAACTTTTACAACGCAAGTGTATTTACAACGCATGCTTTTATAACGTCATACATCCGTAAGATGTAGCTCTTTTATTTCTCTTACAAAGTACAGAATACGTTAAACTCAAATTAGGATTTAGGCTTCTGAGCGATTCAACTGGTGCAGGTTATGTTGTGCTTACAGGCCTCCAGTGGACCCGGAGCTTTACGCCACTACACTGAGTTCCAAACCCCCATTCCACACATAGTGGGCTTCGCGCTTCATCCACCACTCGGCAAGCATGGGACGTTAAACGATTTCCTACAAGTATCAAATCACATCTAATGGCTCGAAACTTGTCAATACTCTGGTTGAGGCATGATCTCGAATAGTGACAACTAATTGTAGCGGTCTGTGTGCCTCCGGCTAGAACTGCAGTAAGGAATTATTAAAAACCGAGTAGAACATGTTCGGTTAACGTGGGAGTGATGTGTAATGTCTATCACAAGTTTTAAATCCCCACTTGCCATTAACAAAAGCTGTAACTCTACCACTTCCCCACCCCAAGTGGCATGCTACAAAAAAGATCTGTTTCGATCCTTAACTTTCTTGAGTAATGACCCAAGCACTATTGTTAAAGCCTATGAATGAATTAAGTCTCTATTTGGAGGTACAGTATATTTTTCTGCCAATTTATTGGCACACAAAATAAAAGTTGTAAAACTGACTTTGTTTAAAATATTTATGAAACTCTTTGTATGTCAACTCATGATTAAGAATCTTGTGTACATGGACGATGAATATTCTCCTCTTGACCATTAAATTATATGGTTGTGTGGAGAAGTGTGGCTCACCGATTAGAGCGGCAGACCCTGAGGCAGAGGTCTGGTCCAGACCAGGGTTCAATTCTCTGCCTCTGCGGGTCTTGGGCTCAATGTCCTCGGACCTGATAATTCTTGCCTCGGTGCCTACTCTAATCATAGGTTCCACTCTGCAACTCTGGGCAATAGCTTGCTTAATCTCCACACTGGCCCTAACAACGCTAGGATGCCTGGCTTCACCTTGGGGGTGCCCAGGAGTGGACACCTCACAAGAACAGCCCAGGAAGGGTTCCACAGCGGTATTCGTACAGCGCTTAGAGACCCCTGGGTGATAGGCGCTATACAAATCCAAATTATATTTACATTACATTGTGTGTCAAAGGTTCTCAGTCCCCCTTGTTCTTCATTTTGGTCATGCCTTTCTTCTAGAATACGTCTTTAGTATGGTGTCCTTGGTCTGAAGTTGGTTGACATCTCTTGATGTATTTGCAAAGTCAGTGTCACTCTAAAAAATTTATATAATCCTTCAAATTCTCCAATATATTGCCCTCATCTGCTTCATTCTTATTTGCCATGTAGTTTGTGGATCTGTTGCTTCACCAAGGTCACTCTGCCCACCTGTAGATCCTCAATTATGGAGCGGTGCGAGATCTCTTCATTAAATGTAACCCAGGTCCTCATCATTACCATTAATGTATATGTGATTTCTAATATTATATTATTTTTCTAAATCTTTTAATTTCCGGTGTACCGACACATGTCTTAAATCTGCTTTTTATGTTCCATAATGTTAGTCTTTCTTCAACATATAAGACAGTTATTTTGCCTTATCTATAAGGTGCTCAAACCTCCCACCTCAACAGTGAAAACACAATTGAAAAAACGAAAAATATAACTAAATAGAGAACTAGTCCCTCACCAAGACAGACTCCTAAAATCCAGCATCAAAATTATTCAGTGGTTGACATCAGTTCAACTGCATTCCAGGGCAGCTGCTCACAGTATCTTTGCATTGCAAGCCCGGTCCACTTTCTGTTAGGTCCCTGAAAAAACAGTGCTGAGGATCATGAATCATGTGAACCAGAATTTTGTCACATTTCCTCATCTTTTCAAGCCACCTGCATTCAGTACACAGACCATGCTATCACCTACATGTTAAGACCTCCTGAGTTCTCCAAGATTGCCTTGGCTCAGTGTCCATCCGTCTGTGTGCTTTCTCTCACAGCACAACCCAACTTGTATCTGTGGTGTTTCCCCTTGAGATGTGGAATACTTTTTGTGGTCCTCGTTCACCAAGAGGCTCGGATGTGAATCAATGCTTTAGGGATGAAAGGATGGGAGGTGCGCGTCACTCTCCAGGTGTTCATACTGCAGGGATCATCTTTTGGTCTTGCCTCTAATAGCGGGTTGGTGGGCTTCAAACTCTGGGAGCTCCTCTGGGGCTTATCCATGCAACCATGGGACACGGATAAGCCCCACAAAAATACCTTTTATAACTTTTTAAACCATATAATTTACGTGGCGCTGTGAAAATATATATATATGTATGTATATCGATTACCCAATTCAATGTCATCAACGCGATCCACAACTGGATTAGTAAATCCAATTCAATTTGAACTCTGGTTCACAGGTTAGTGATATCTCTACAACAAGTGCATTATCCCACTGACAGTGTCTACCAGCATGTGCTATTGTGCTTTTCAAGGGCTTGTTACAGTGCGATTCCTTTAAAAATTACCACTGAAAATGCAGAAACATGTTTCGCTTGCGGGGCACTTACAAATGCTAAACATTCAAATAAGTTTGAATAAGTTCAACCATAAAACCAACAATAGTTTATATGATTTTATCTTTCCAAATCTCAATTTTTTTTTACAATTGCGGAAAATTTGCACTTTTACTTAGTTTCATGATGCATGTATATTTTGAATATCTTTCTCACTTTACAAAAAGCTACTGTATATAAAAGCGGAAAGTTTTGACTTGAATTAATAGGAACAAGGTACAGCTGTCCGTCTCCGAAGGCATGTTCATGTAACAATATAACCGTCTTCTCGTTTCAGGGGGCCATGATAGCTGCATCAATGCAGGTGACTTTTCAAACTTAATGACACAAAATGATGGAGTTTATGTTTGTAGAAAACACCCGAAATATTTTTTTTTCCTTTTGTGGCTTAGGAACATAAATATGCATCATTATATAAAGTCTGCAAACTGCAAGAAGGACTTTAATAAAAAATAAGGCCCTGCCAAAATAAATAACAAAACACCTGAAGACAGCTGTGCAATAAAATGTCTGGGCTTTCAGGGAACACTGACTACATATTCAGATTCATGAAATGGTGGGCTGCAGTGTTTTCAAGGATTTAATCTGAATATTTCCCGTCTTGCACAGCGTAGGTGGCGTGAAAAGTAGATTATTATTATGCTGGCGGGTTAGGCATCAGAAAGTGTATAGACCATAATATAATTTTCAGGGGTCATTCGGGTGAGGATTTTGCCTGCATGATCTTGCCTGAGCAACCATTTGACCAGCCATCAGATATAATGTGGAAGTGAAGTTTGTGGGAGATAAATATAGTGCAGGACCGGAAGTGGGAGAAATAGGCAGCAGAAAGGTTTTAGGTCCGGCTAGAAATAATGTTAGCTTTCTTGTACCTCATGTTATCATTTCTTTTAAAAATTACTATAAGAAGAGCTACAGAGAGATAGTGGCTTTTGCGTCAGTGCTCTTCACAAGGCTTGTCATTGCTTTAATAGTGTGAATCAAGCCCATGGTATTTAGAGGGCGTTTATATGGTCATTTATGTTCCAATTATTTTCCTGATGTGGATTAAGCAGTCAAACAGTTGCCCTCCCGAGCACTCAATATAATTAATAAAATGTTGCAAAGTTTTAAAGTTCCAAAGTCGAGATTAGCGCACACTTCAAAGTTCAAGTCCAAATTCAGATTCCAGGATTATATTCCACCAGATATTTATTTCCTTGTAGTACAAATCAATCCAATAACCAGCATGTATCTTCACAGTGATGCAGCCAACACGTGTTTCGTCGTGATTATTTGATCACAAAATGACTTCCTCAGGGCTATTTCTCAGCACATTCCTCCTGTTCAAATGACTCTTCCTTTGATAATTATATCCAAATCATTAATTCCATACAAGTCACAATCTTGTCTTTCTCAAATATCGATTCTGTTAGTAATGGTGCATCATATCCACAAAGGTACAATTGTGAGGTTCAGATCCCCTCTTGTCCACTCTCCTAGCACATCATAATATCGTATCCAAATTCTGACCGTCCTTATTCCTATATAACACCGTAAGTACAAAGTTTTCAAATTTCCAAAAGCGTATCCATAAATAACCGCGAGTATCTTCGCGTGTTTGGTCCGGCGTTGGCATTCTGTGGTTACCCATCTCAATTTCTGGATTAAGCAGTCCTTTGGTTAGACTGCAGATGTTACACGACGTGTACTTCTTGAATAATAGCCTGTGTGTAGATTTACTTTGCAGGGCTGATGAATGCTCATTGTTGAGTTACAGTTTTTTCGTGTGAAGGAAGTTCTTGCTAGTTGGACGCTTTAGCCTGGAAAAATCACTATGCAATTCTCTAATTACACTTACACATTTATCTGTTGCACTTTGCTGTCAAGATAAGAGGCTTTTGCCCTAACAAAGTAGACATTCATGCACACAGGCTTCATTAAAAGATGCAACCAAAATGTTGGCCCTTTGTACAAAGTATCTACTAAAGAATATTTGGGTGTCTATGCCTTTTAAGTGCAGCACAAAGTGCAGCGATAAGCGGAATGTATGACTGCGATACTGCCACGTGAAGTTGGGTCAGGATCAGTTCTGGCGACAAAGGGCTCACAACGGTGACGGATATCCCATCTGGCAAAATAGAAATCCTGGAAGATGTAATGGGATTTATATTTCAGTGGATGGGATATCCATCACCGTTGTTACTGAGTAACCCGTCCGTCAAGATCTAAATTAGGCCCTAAGTGACCAGAGAGCTGCCGTGGGTTTCGTGAGGGTCATTGCCTCGCGGTCCTCTGTGCCGAGATAGTGCCTGGCGTCTGCTGCACCATATGGCCATCCCAATAAAAAAGAAGCGTCAAGTACTGACCGGAGTTTTGGAGTGAGCCGCCCCGTGAACCAAGTACCCACTGGAGTGCCAGACTGAGCCACAATCTGCAGCCTGATGCCTGGTAAAGGGACTGACGGAAACCGCCACCCCTGACTCGACCCTTCGAGTGGCACGCTGTACGGCAGGCTGCTGTCCAGCTTCTGAGAAGACAGTCATATGCCACCTGGAGGCTACCTGCTACCGGTGAGATCCCACAGCAGCAGGAGGGCCCAACGCAGCCCAGTGCTGCTCCAGCAAACTCTGCGACAGACAAACAGCCTCTGCCTGAGAGTGCGAAGACAAAACCAGAGTGTGAGCACGAACTGCACTGGCGGACCAGTCTCGAACTCTGATACTGGGAGGGGAAACTCAGTGGGAAGTCATGACCGAGTAGAGACAGGTGGAGGCCTATTAGGAAGAAGACATGAAGGGTACAAAACCTGCACCCAAACAGCAGGTATTTGTGCATTATTGGATGCATATGAAAATTCTATCATTTTTGGAGTGATAAAGTACTTGTTTTTCTACATAGTGAAGAAACGGGCTGGACTCCAATCTTATTGCACTGCTTGAGGGAGGGCATTGATTCTTGAGCTGGAGTAACCCCGACGCTAACCTTCATGAGAAGCCTGCAATTGCTCACCCTCGCTACTACTGAGAGTCAAGTGTGTAGAGCGAGGTCCTTGGCCCAGTTTGAGGAGCCATAGTAGGGCAGATCCAGTGTAAGCGGTGGTAAATGCCTCAACCCAAAAGGTTGCGCCTATAATTTGTATAGCGCATTAGACCAAAATCGCTTTAAAGCGCTACGCAGAGGAGAAAACTGAGGGAGATGGCAACTCAACTCAGAACAACAGGATCTGCACCAAACTACCCCGAAAAGGCAGGTTAATCTGCAAAAAAGCTACGTTTTAACTTGCTTGTGGAACATCAGATGTGAACCAAGGCTCCTGATGTGTTCCGGCAGGGAATTCCAAAACCTGGCCGCAGCCACAGTGAAGGCATGTTCCCCCCACTAGCTTTCTTAAACAAAGGTGCTGCCACCTTGTTTTGTCCACCCAAATGCAGCGGTCTCTCAGGGACATATCAATTCAGGATTGTCCTGAGATAACTTGACCCCTGAGAGTGGAGGGTTTTGTGCGTCAAACAGAGTGCTTTAAAGAACACTTGCTTCCTTACTGGCAGCCAATGAAGGTATCTCAGTCTGTCCCTGACCGGGAAGAGTTTGGGTATTCCCAGAAAAAGGCGTGCAGAAGCATTCTGGATGATTTGGAGCTTGTTAAAGGCGTATTGGTTGACATTCAGATAGAGGGAGTCACAGTAGTCTATGCGGGAGGTGATAAGAGCAATGACCACTGACACCCTGAGCTCTTTGGGAAGAAAAGGCAGAATTGTTTTCAAGCCACCAATCACCCACAAGCAAGAACTCACCATTTTATAAGTCTGGGTAATGAAAGACACGGTATTATTGAAAGTCACACCCAGGTTTTTGGCCGCAGTCGCTGGGGCAGGTAGAATGCCACCTGTTTCTGGCCACCAACATTTTGTCCAGATTGAGCTATTCGCTCCAAACACCAAGATCTCTGTTTTTTCCTCATTCATTTTGCGCCAGTTCATCCTCATCCATCTGCTGATCTCCTGCATACAAACCCTGAACTTGTCTGCTACCTCATCCCCGTCATCGGAGATGGACACGATGATATGGGATCGTCTGCATAGGACGATGCCTAGAAATCAAAAGCGCAAACCAGTTTTGCTAGAGGGGTGATAAATAATTTAAGTAGAGTGGGGCTTAAGGAGGACCCTTGGTAACCCCACAGGGGAGCTGAAAGGGTCCTGCTCTGAAGTCTCCGCAGCTGAATTTGATCATTCTGCCCCAAAGGAAAGATTCCAACAGTTTGAAGGGCACATCCTTCAGCCCGGCCTGTCGCAGCCTCCACACCATCAGTGATGTAGATAGGGTGTCAAAGACTGCTGACAGGTCTAGCCTGCCCAGTTGCCACTTCAACGGAATCTGACAACCATGACACACTTTAGTCAATATTTTAATATTTACTGGATCCATATAAGCTCTTTTCCCCAGCAAAAGCCTTAATCCACAAAGTGTCAAGTCAGAATGACATACAGAAGAGTTTAAAACTTAGACTTCTGTTTTCTCCTATTTAACTGTCAAGTTTTCTTATATTCTTAATGCCTGGATTTATAATATTAAATATTATAATATTATAATATTAATACTAAACCATTAAGTCAGCTCCACTTCATAGAAAAGGATTGCGCACTATTTAAGAGCTGTGTAGCCAGTTTACCTAAGGAATCGCACCAGGGCACAACCTTTCATGTCCTGGGCTTTCCTTTCACAGAGTACTTTTTACCCAATATGTTAATGCAATTGGGTCAAGTGAAACACATCTACAAAGCCCTCCACGACCAAGGACCAGCATACATGAACCACCGCCTGAACTTTCACCAACCACCCAGAAACCTTTGTTCTGCCTCCCTCACACAGACCCCACGCGGAGGCTGCTCCTTCTCCCCCCTGGCCGCCAAGTCCTGAACGCCCCCCCCCTCACAACATCATCCTCAGTGACTGGCGTCAGAAAGGGAATCAAAAACTTGCTTTTCGACTAAGCAACACTGCTCCTTGAAGGCGTCACGGGTGATAAGCTGCACTTTATAAGTACGGATTGATTGATATTATTATTATTAGGCTTTTGTAAAGCGCGTAGTCACCCGTAAGTATCCCAGCGCTAAGATCCTGACAAACCAAAGGATAACAAGGGGGAGAGAGGAAGAAAAGGAGATCAGGGAAACAGGTTTCCACCTGTTTCCCTGATATGAACCAATACACCAACTCCCAGAATGCACCAAATGCTGGAGAAACCTCATGGAGTGTAAACTGGGTGACAATGGGACACCTGTTCTCCCTCCCATAACCAAGAATCTTTAGTGTTTATTGTGGGGATAACCTTCCAGGAGGGACCACACCCTTCAATGATGCTACAAAAGCACTCTGGGGAGCTTTGTGTACAAGCTCCAGATGTGTTATAGCTTCAGAGCTGCTATTGTGCATTGCATGCCTGCTGCAAAATCTGGTTAACAGAAGAGGAAGCACTGAGTCATAAATCTCCATTCAGCCGCTGTCAGGTTTTAGCAGATAAAGGACTGAAATAGCTCACAACTCTCCAAAGGATTATTCTGTCTGACTCTGAAGTACTCTGCAGAAGAAAAGTCTATTCTCCCGAGATGCACCGTGGCAAAGGCTAACACAACTGTCTGCTCTCGAACTTTGACAAGACGTGAACTCGAAGGTAAAATGGAGGGAGAATCAATTGTGATGGGAAGGGGAGCAATCTCCTTATAAGAATAGAATCCACAGCAGAGGCAAAAGAAAAAACAAGCACTGGCTTGTGGAAAACTCCAGCCATCTCGGTTATGAAATGATACATTCAAATGGCTCACTTTAAAATCACTGAGCAGAAGTTAGCTTGTAAGCCATTGGTGTGGCTCAGTGAGCTGAACACGCACCTCTGAAACGTAGTGACTGGCAGGTCGTGAGTTGGAATACTGGCAAAGCTGACTCATCTGTTATTTACAGCGCTTAGAAACAATTAAGTTCAGTAGAAGCACCATATAAAACACATTATAAATCTCTTAATTATCAGATTTTGCAATTAACAGTTCTTTATACAATGTTAACTGAGATACTGTCAATGTTTATTCTGCAAGCTTTTTTTACAGTGATGAAATTGCAGGTAAGCGGGTAATGGGTGAAATTAACACTTTTCAGAAAATGCTGCTCAGCTGTGTAAGCTGATAAGCCACATTTCCTCCAAAACAGCTTCCCAGGTGTAAATAGTACTGCTTCCATTTCGTCCTTTGGCCTTTGTGATCTAGACAAAATGTCTTCTTGTGATAGGTGGACATTTCAAAGGCAAGGGCGCCCACGCGGAGAAAATATACGGCCAAAGTGACAAAGTTAAATATATAAACAACAGAATATTCAGTTTAAACGTTTAAGTGATTAAATAAAAAAGGCATCCTTTTTCTAATTATCTACACTGTTAATCAAGCTGGGAAGAGTATCTTCAGTAGGCCTATATGGCCTTAAAACTGCTCTTTATCAGAAAATATATGTCTTAAAATGTAGAAAAGTTATTATTAGGTTAGGAGGGGGAGAGTGCAGAGTGCCATTAAAAATGAAAAAGAACTGTAATTGATCAACTCAGTTTTCTCTGGGATGACCCAGTTACCAGGGGCGGTTCCTCCTAAATGGCGGAGGAGTATTGCCTCACCTGCTGCGAGTGCAGCAGGCAAACACAAATAAAGAAAATGGCATGTCAATGCCATTTTATTTTTCCACCGGCTTGCGCTGTGCAGTACGAGGGTGGGCGTGAGGTTCAATCCTGTGAATGCAAGATGACTTCAGTTCCTGCCAGTGCGCATGTCAGATTGACCGGCTGTCTATTACCATCCTATCCGGCATGCTCACTATGGACCCAGCCATCTAAGGGCTGTAATACAGCCTGGAGATTGCTGGCACAGGCCCCAGCCTCAAAATGAGCACTGGGTGGACCTGCTCTAATCAATTACAGAGCTGCTCTAATGCTGAAAACAGCATGACAGCAGCTCCAGGATTCGCTGGATAGGTGTAACACAAGCAGGAAGGAAGTCCTTCCCTTTCCTGCTCATGGACACAAGGATCTTCAACAGAGAAGTGCTGCACTGGGCGGGAGCTGCCGCCGACTTTTTGGTGAGTTGAGAGTCATCGCGCCTCACCATACTTTGTTACCGCTAGCCGCTACTGCCAGGTGCTGCTTTTGATCAAGTAGAATCTGAAATCTATGTATGTCTGCTAAAATCAGGTTTCATAGCAACACAATCTATGTATTAAGACTTTTCCTAGAAAGGTAATCTGTTCATAGCACAGGACTCATTCTTAGTATACTCAGTATATATATATATATATATATATATATATATATATATATATATATATATATATATATACACATACCTGTTAAAATTCAAAAGCACATCAGTAATAGGAGTCGGCTAAGTGAAAGTTTACTCCATCTAATTTGAGTAAAGTGGGAAACTGTAGCTGTTTCCTAGCACTGCTGGATGTTAAGTTTCACTTTATTCCGCGCCTGCCCTCAGCTGGACGTTCCATCCAATGAGGATGGCACTTCAGGTGGCCGGGGCTGACATGCCATGATTGACACTAGGGAAATCCAATAGCCACCTCTCAGCAGCTTGTTACCTCCCTTCACCCACTGTCACACCCTTGGACTTCAAGTAAATGGAGATGCCAGCAGGCGATGGTAAGAAGCGGCCGAAGGCTGAAACTGCAGTTAAGAGCAGCATCAGAAATGTCCTGCTGCAGCACCTGGTCTCTTGTTCTTTTGCAACCCCATCCCCTCTTTTAGGTCTAACCTGACACTTAAGGTACCTGCAAGAACAACTGTTTATTCTTTAAAAGACAACCTAAGTGTTTTTTTCCCACTTTGGAGTACTTCCCTCTCACCTCATGCGATCTGATGCCTCATTGTGCCTCCTATGTAATTCTTGCATTGCAATACATTTGGGACTTTTTAAGGTCTCAAAAGCACACTGATTCACCGCACATTCAATTCTTTATCTCACGGATGCACTACATACAGGAAGTATTGTTTTAGTTTCCGTTTTTTCACAGCAGCATGCTTTTTTATATATATTTGATCAAAAGACTCAAAATACAAGATTGGAATTGTTAATGCGTGTTAACATTTGTCAGCTTCATAGTTTGGATTTTTTTTTAAGTCAAGTTGTGACGTCCCCTAAACCAGAATTCAACCAATTTCTCCCTCGATCTATTTTTTAGGTCTTGTCTCTGATACACGGCATATATTGGCAAATAATCTACGTAACTAGTCAAATGCACAACACGAGGTCACAAAAAATAGAATTAGAAGCCCCCGTGACAGCTGTCCGTCGGCACTGAATGATTTAGGTCAGCAGAAAGACAGCTCGAGGGTTTCTGAACAGCCCCATCCTCCTCGCACTGCAGAAGGGTGACCAGAGAGAGCTATCAGCACACTTCCTGCTCTGTTTCCACCCAACAAAAATCAGGGTTGGAAATAGAGAAGCTGCCCTTATGTGCTCTAAACAAATGCCTGTCTGTTCACACAGGATGTCTGCATCTGCCATGGTGACACGGAAAGGATGTATGCGAGTTAAAAATATGTACATCTCTTGCATGTCAAGAAAAAAAAAACCTTTGTTCGGCCATCGGTTCACTGAACAGATGTAGTAAAAAGAAAATTAACCTGCTGTAAATCTTCACAGAGGCCACAATATTTCATCAACTTGTCAAGAGACAGTCCCAGTCTGTGTGAATGAATGTGACAGCAAGTGGACCTGCGCCCATAAATTATTTCATTGGCTGTCACAGTGGCAAAGCAACCATTTACCAGTCACTGCCATAAGAATTATGAAAGAGTTGGATACAGAAAGGATACAGATAGGTAGATAGAAAGTAAATAGCTGTATGGTGTGTTTGGGAGAGTACACCAGTTGATATTCACTTCTTTTCTGGGGTGGAGTCGTAATCTAGCGGCAAAAGCCTAATTAAAAATAGGCATTGGCAAAGCCACAGGATCTGGCATAGCCAGCCAGGCTTTTGGATTTGCCAGTGCTTGATTTGTCAAGGTTTTTGCAAAATATTATTTTATAAAGCAGCTAGGCCCCATTTAATCAAACCAAAACATAATGGAAAAATATTGTTTTGGTCTCAAAAAGCACACATTGCCAGAGTAGTCCCTGAGACTTGAACTCATTTTTGTGTAGATATGTTCCTTGAGAAAGGGCAGAATGCAGTCACTTACAGTGAAGTTAGTCAATTGCTGAAGTGAGCTGACTCATTGTCCAATACTCTTTGCTGTACTAGGTGGAACAACATGTGAATGACACAACAACAGACCAATGGCTGAAGAAGGCTGGCTAAAAGACCAAGTAGGTAAGTTTATTCTACATATAATTTTAGTGAAATCAAAAGCACTTGGCCAACACTAGACCTCCAAAAGCAGTAGTTGATGAATAGCAGGTTTCACGCACCCACGACCCACCACCACCCGCAACAGGTTCCTTGCAGGAGCTGGAACAGGATCACCGCCGACCTGCTCACCACCTCCTTCAGCCAGAACCCTCCCGCCAGCACAACGGACCCCAACGAAGCAGCCAGCAACCTCACACAGTGGATCACCAACTGCGCAGACGACCTCGCACCACTGAAGACCCCTCCCAGCAGACCCAGCAGCAAGAAAGCCTCTTGGTTCACCGACGAACTTAAGAACTCCAAGAAGAACTGCCGCACCCTCGAGAAAGCCTGGCGCAACGACCAGACCACAGACAACATGACTGCCCTCAAGCACACCACCCGCAAACACCACCAGCTGATCCGCACCACCAAGAAGACCGCATTCAAAGAACGACTGAACAACAACGCCCACAACTGCAAGGAACTCTTCAGCATTGTCAAAGAGCTCTCCAACCCCAGCGCCGGAAACAACATCACTTCCTCGCAAGACCTCTGCGACTCACTCGCCTCGTTCTTTCACAGCAAGATCGCCGACATACACAACAGCTTCGGCGCACAGACCACGCACCCAACCTCTGAACCAACGCCCCCCACTACCACCCTCTGCGCCTGGACCCAGGTCAGCACCGAAGACACCACCCGCACGATGAACACCATCCACTCCGGATCACCAACCGACCCCTGCCCCACCACATCTTCAACAAGGCCGACTCCATCATCGCACCCCAACTCCGGGACATCATCAACCCCTTCTTCAACACCGCCACCTTCCCGGAGAGCTTGAAGCACGCCAAGCTCAGCACCCTCCTGAAGAAACCAACAGCGGACCCCATCGACCTCAAGAACTTCCGCCCCATCTCGCTCCTCCCTTTTCCTGCCAAAGTCATCGAGAAGACCGTCAACAGACAGCTTGCCGCCTTCCTCGAGACGAACGGATCCCTCGACCACTCGCAGTCCGGTTTCCGAGCCAACCACAGCACCGAGACCGCCCTCATCGCAGCCACTGACGACATCAGACCCATGCTCGACAACGGGGAAACAGCGGCCCTCATCCTCCTGGACCTCTCCGCAGCGTTCGACACCGTCTGCCACCGCACCCTAGTGCAGCGCCTCTGCAACATCGGAATCCAAGACAAGGCACTGGAGTGGATCATCTCGTTCCTCACCGTTAAAACCCAGAGAGTCCGCCTCCCCCCGTTCAGATCCGAGGCCACCAAAGTCATCTGCGGCGTACCACAAGGATCATCACTCAGCCCCATCCTCTTCAACGTCTACATGAGCCCCCTCGCAGCCATCGCACGCCAACACAATCTCAACATCATCTCCTACGCCGACCACACCCAGCTGATTCTCTCCCTCACCAACGACCCCGCCACCGCCAGAACCAGCCTACACGAAGGGATGAAAGACGTCGCCGAGTGGATGAAGAACAGCCACCTGAAACTGAACTCAGACAAGACGGAAGTCATCGCCCTCCGCCTGGGACGACTCCTGGTGGCCCCCTGACCTGGGCACCACTCCCAAGCCAACAGACCACGCACGTAACCTGGGCTTCCTCCTGGACTCCTCCCTCTCGATGACCAGACAAGTCAACGCTGTCTCATCATCGTGCTTCAACACCCTGCGCATGCTCCGAAAGATCTTCCGGTGGATCCCCACCGAAACCAGGAAGACGGTCACCCAGGCACTCGTCACCAGCCGACTGGACTACAGAAACACCCTCTACGCCGGAACCACAGCCAAACTTCAGAAAAGACTTCAACGCATCCAGAGCATCTCCGCACGGCTCGTCCTGGACATCCCCGCCACAGCCACATCTCCGGCCACGAGAGACCTGCACTGGCTCCCCGTCAGCAAGAGGATCACGTTCAGACTCCTCACCCACGCACACAAGGCTCTCCACGACCTGGGCCCCAAGTACCTCTATAACCGCCTGACCTTCTGTAATGTAATGTAATGTAATGTAAAAAAGACTTATATAGCGCAACTTACACCGGACGGTTTCTTGGCGCTGTTCACTAATTCAACGGGAGGCATGTAGGGGAGAAAAAAGAAGATTATGTGTAGACGCTGCGGAAAAGGTGGGTTTTAAGGAGAGACCTAAAGTGAGGGTAAGAAGAGGAGAGTCTAAGTTCCAGCGGGAGAGAGTTCCAGAGTGAGGGGGCCAGAAAGGAGAATTTGAGACCTCCGTGTTTTTTGCGCTTAAACCTAGGTGTCTGGAGGAGCGCATGGTGAGAAGATCGGAGGTGTCTGGGGGGGACATAGGGGTGCAGAAGAGAGGAAATGAAGGAGGGACCGATGCCGGCCAAGGATTTGTGGGTCAAACAGCCTAGTTTGAACTTACAACGCTCCGATACAGGAAGCCAATGAAGGGCTTTGAGCAGAGGACGGACGTGATGATGTTTTGGTTGATGGTAAATCAGGCGGGCTGCCTGATTCTGTATTAGCTGAAGTCTTTTAATTTGATATTGTGGGATACCTGCATACAGGGCGTTGGCATAGTCGATCCGAGAGATGACTAATGCCAGCAACACCAGGGTGAGAGCTTCGGTAGTCAAAAAATGGGCTATTTTACGAATTTTCCTAAGCTGGAAAAAGCAAGAGGACACTGTGGCACTGACCTGATGTTTCATGGAGAGATCGTGTGAGATGTAGACCCCCAGGCTTTTTACCTTGTCAGCAGGACAAGGAGAGGGGCCAAGGGAAAGGGGCCAGAAGGTGGAATTCCAGGGGTTGGATGGGCCTCCGACAAGAACAAGCTCCGTCTTGTCGGGATTAAGTTTGAGATGGTGAGCGCCCATCCAATTGCTGATATGGCAGAGGGTAGACTGGAAGTCCTGAGCTGCTTCATCTGAGGAGTCGAGATTGAAAATGAGCTGAATGTCATCTGCATAATTAAATGCAGTGACATTCCTTCCCCGGAGGGAGCGGATCAGGGGGGTGAGGTACAGATTAAAAAGGAGTGGGGACAAGGACGACCCCTGCGGCACACCGCAGGTGAGCTTCTTCCTGTCCGCCGAGAATTGGGAGAGTCGGACAGATTGGTGGCGGTTCGTCAGGAAGGAGCGGACCCAATTAAGGGCCGTCCCTCTGATGCCCGCCTCTTTGACACGGTCGACCAGGATGGTGTGGTCGACCGTGTCAAAGGCCGCCGACAAATCCAAGAGAATCAAGGCTTGGCTAATGTTGGAATCAGCGCCTCTACGAAGTTCCTCCATTACAGAGAGGATGACCGCCTCTGTCGAGTGGGCGGGTCTAAACCCTGCTTGCTGAGAGTCTAGGAAGTTGGAGTCCTCAATAAAGGAGCTGAGGACGCTGGTTACATATGCCTCAAGTACTTTGCTTAGGTAAGGAAGGAGGGAAATGGGACGGAAGTTGCCCATAACCGTGGGGTCGGCGTTGGGTTTCTTTAATATGGGTACTACCTCCGCGTTCTTAAACTGGCTGGGGACCTCACCGAGCAGAAGAGAGCTGTTCAGGAGGGCCAGCGGAAGGACGGGGCAAGCCGAAAAGGCAGCCCGGAGAATCGCGGGAGGGCAGCAGTCTGTGGGGGAACCAGAGGAGACTTTGTTGAGCAGGGCAAGGAAGACTTCTTCTGATATGGGGGGGAACTGAGTCAAGGAATGAGGGTTAAGAGATGGGGCGGCCTCTGCGAGGGGTGTAGCCGGGGGTCCAGGAGAAATACTATTTTTGATTTTGCTAATTTTTTCTATGAAAAAGCAGTTAAGGGAATCACAGAGTGCCTGAGATGGAAGGGGTTTGATGGTCACCCTATCTGGATGTGAGAGCTCCTCCACAATGGCGAAAATATCTTTAGATTTTTGCACGGAGTTAAGGACTTTTGCGGAGAAGTAGGCAGTTTTGGCGGCAGAAATTGCCAGTTTGTATTCTCCAGATAATTTTAGGAAGTGTAGTTTCTCTGAAGGGTCATAGCTTCTACGCCAGCGGCGCTCGGCTTGGCGGAGTCCTAATTTTAAGGATTTAAGGCTATCAGAGAACCATCGATGTGCGTCGAGGGGGCGCTTAGTTCTAATTAACTTAAGGGGGACGACCTTGTCGCTGGCGGACTCTATCCATTTGACAAGTGCGTCTTCTTGGGAGTCTATAGGGCCAGAGCTATGCAGAACCGAAGATGATAAAGAAGTAAAAAATAGGTCAAGGTCTGCTTTGTTCCAATTACGAGCCAAAAGGCTAGGGCCTCGGCTACGGGAGG
This sequence comes from Lissotriton vulgaris, assembly GCF_964263255.1. Taxonomy (NCBI): domain Eukaryota; kingdom Metazoa; phylum Chordata; class Amphibia; order Caudata; family Salamandridae; genus Lissotriton; species Lissotriton vulgaris. Next base: position 1,641,735,594 of record NC_141695.1, read on the forward strand.
GCGGAGGAGGGACCAGGAGGAGAAAGGAGATTAAATGATGGTCTGACCAGTGGCAAGGTGAGATCGTAAGTGACTTAATTTCAAGATTATAGGTCCACAACTGGTCTAGGATATGGCCCTTAGAGTGAGTAGGTAAGTGAACGTGTTGAAGGCCATTAAGCCCAGTTAGTAGATCAGTAAAAGCCAAGGATTGGGAGCTTTCATGGGCGTCTGACGGCCAGTAGTTGAAGTCTCCCAGGACCAGGAGTTTGGAGTTATTAATTGTGAGCTGAGAAAGCAGATCACCAAAGTGAGAAGGGAAGTTAGGCATAGATTGAGGGGGGCGGTATACCAGGATACAGGTAAGAGGGGACACCGAGGATTCGAGTCTAATTGCCAGGCAGTCCACCTGGGGGATAGTGAGTAAAGAAAGGGAAGTGAACCTGAGGGAAAGTTTGATGATGGCGGCTACGCCACCTCCCGGTTTACCGGCTGGCCGATTGGCTTGAAGTATGTAATACCCCGGAGGAATGGCTGCCAAGATGTCAGGGGAGGAATCCTCATTCAGCCAGGTCTCTGTTAGGAGAAGAATGTCAGGTCGGTCTGAGTCCAGGAGGTGGCAAATGTCAAGTTGGTGACTGACTAGTGATCGGGTATTGAGGTAAATAATTGCTAATTCCATGTTAGCGGATGCCTGAGCGGGCAGGGGATTAGAAGGAAGGAAGGGGACTGTGGGCTCAGAAGTGAGGAGAGACGGGAGGGTCCGAAACTCAGGAAAAATACTGCGGGCTTGATAAATACCTAGTTGTAGCAGTCTAGAATAGCTGGTAGATTCAAGCGACCGGAGTGAGTGTAAAGCAATCAGGTCCCCAGGAGCATAGGAGGTGTGTTGGGCAGAATGACAGGCCCCAGGCCCCTGCCGGCCGCGGACGGGCGCAGACGGGCTTGCCTTAGGCGGGTTGGGAAGGGGCGTGGCCTAAGTGGGTGGGCGTGGCCTGCACGACGCGCGAATGGCGGCAATTGGAATCAGAGCCAACCTCGCCCTTCTACACTCCCACCCGCCAGCTACGATCAACCAGCCTCGCCCTCGCCGCCGTTCCACGCATCCGCAGAGCCACCACCGAAGGAAGATCCTTCTCCTACCTGGCAGCCAAGACATGGAACTCCCTCCCCATCCACCTCCGGCTAACCCAGGACCATCTCTCCTTCAGGAAGCAACTCAAGACCTGGATTTTCGAGCAGTAACGGACCCCTCTCCCCCAGCGCCTTGAGACCCCTCCGGGTGAGTAGCACGCTATACAAATGTTATGATTGATTGATTGATACAAAAAAATATCTATATTTCTTTATTTCAGGGGATTTACAATCATTTCCAGCAGGACACAGCGTGAAATCTACAGGTGTATTCCTTTTTATACTCCTAATCCATTATTCTTCCTTGGCTTTTACATTCCTGTATCAGAAGATCAAGGTTCTAATTAGATCTTACCTCACTTAAGCACAGTGTGGGATCTGGGGCATGGCAGTTCATCCCTTAAGAACAGATCCGAGTGTTCGTACATACGTGTCTGCCAGCACCTGTGTTTGGCTTCCAAAAGCCCACTGGTGGAATATCAACCCTTAAAAAACTCTTCCTCCTATAACAGAACATCTGCTCGTGCCTCAGTACCCTTATCTGTCAAGCGCATCCAGAAAAAGAACAAGCATTGGCAAAGCCAATAGTTATGCCTGTAAAATGTGTTACCTGACTTTTTTGGTTTGTCAATGCTTATGTCTAATGCTGAACTCTGCGGTTACTACGCATGAGCAAGTATGGGTCATGAAGTTTTTTTAATTGAGTGTTAGAAAATGGTGGAATTCAGTCTTGATGGGGTAATTAAATACAATTTCTGACTTCGAGCGGTCTGGAAACGAGTTATGGATTCTAAAATGTATATTGTGAGTAATTAAAAATAACAAATAAAACTGTGCTAAGGTGTTTTTAGGGAAAAGGAACCACCAGTAGCAAATTTCAGCTGCCATGCCTCCTAAAAAGCAAGAAAAATATCCCGAATGGTGTAGGAGAACAAGAGAGGAGCAAGGGAGTGAGGGAGCAACTCAATGCTGCTGCAGCGTTGAGCACCAAAGGGCAGTAGGATTAACAGTGGTACTTGGGGAGGGAGAGTTTAATTTACAAAAAAAAAGTAGGATGTGGAGAGGTGGGTGAACTAACCCCATGGTAGGAGGAGCAACAGTGAGGGCACGAGGTATGGATGTGAGGAGAAAGCAGCACACAGGGAAGAAAGAGCAAACCAACACATGCATTCACATGACATGCTCAAAGAAAAAGAACAAGCATTGGAAATGCAATAGGTCTCGCATTAGGAAAGTTTGAGCGATAGGTATTGTAAATGACACTTTTTTTATTTATGTGTTGGTTTTGAAAATAGCAAAATTAATAGCTTTGTCAGTTACAATGTCAATAGTTTTAACTTTCGCAAATGTGACACCTATAGCATTTGTAATGCAATGTGTGTTGTATTTACGTGACTTAGATGTATTGATATTACAAATAACAATGGCTTTTAGGAGGAGCCAAGATGGCGATCGGGACGGACGTCTGAGCTCCCGGCTCCGTAAGCCACCAACCTTTGCCACGAAATCCTGCCTTTAATCCTGGCTCACACCGTGCCAAAATGATGAGACCAACGTGCAGAAACGGCTGGCTTCTCGTCGAGGTCTCCGCCGCCTGAATCGGTGCAGGACTCACTACTTTCCTCGATCTCCGGAGCTGCCCGGGCAGCTATACTGATCGCTACCGCCGGCCATTACGTGACCGAGCTGGTTGGACGAGCGGGGGTGGTGCCGCTGCCTACAGGAGAGAGACGACCTCGGCTATGGACTGCTTGGCTCCTTTTCGACACTGATTTACTCGCCCTGGCCGAGGTACGTCTACATGTAAGTGCTGCCTCCAACGCGGCGCTTCCCCCCGCTCTGCTGCGCTTTGTCTGGACCTTCCCCGTCCGGGGGTGCATTACGGCGGTGGATCCTTTGCTTTGGTGGGAGAGGCTGAGAGACTCTCGTATTATACGATCTCCTAACTGTGGGCTGCACTTCCACCGTGCTTTAACGCCGGCTTCCAGGGGGGTTTGTTCGCCTCCCCCTTCACCACCGCGGAGTCCGGAGTGGCGGCGATGGCGCTTGCCTCACGGGACGGGGGTCAGATTGCTCCGCCACTCCTGCTGCACACTGCCCTGCCTGATCCCGGACTAGAGGAGGGCCCCGGGACATCACCGCCCGCAGCGGATGGCTTACTACCCCAGGACTCCCTGACTTATGGGGACATTCTGCGCGCCATCACAGACTTGGGGACAACATGGCGGCGGACCGTCCAGGAGCTGACGGAGAGGATCGAGGGAGCATTATCCTGTGCCTCCCGACCGGGGCGGGCTGTCCCCCCGCCGCTCTCAGTACTGTCCGGAAAGGTTACACAGTCGCGCTCTGAGAGGGAATGGGTGAGCAGTGCCCCTGGCTACAGTGTGGGCGATCTTCCCCTTGGAGAGGCTCTGGATACAATGTTGCCCCCCACTCTGGGAACCGTGACTCAGTCTCCATATCTATCGACCCTCCAGAGCCTGACTTTCCCTGGAGACTTGATTTCTGAAGCCGTGTCTCTGCAGCTGCTGAACCTGTGCTGTCCGGTGACGGAGGGGGTGTTTTACAGATTTATTGCTGGCACTGGTGGTGTTCGGGGACGCTCCTCTCCGTCTCCGGAGTACCATACTTGCCTGGAGAGGCCATTTTGTCCCTTTGTTCTTCCCAGTGAAAGCTCGCGGCAATGGCCAGCCCGGGCCGGATTTTGCCGTTCGGGACAGGGCTGAGTTTCTTTCTTGTACTTGCTCCGATGGAATGGCCACGCCTGGAGAAGTTTCGTCGATCGGGCCAGGGTTGAAGTGGCCCCTCATTTCGGCTAGTTAGATCGGCTGGCGGAAACCTGGACTGTTTCTCGTTTAGATTTGGTGCTTGATTTGCGCTTGTAGCCTCCTTCCCAGTTGGGACCTATGTCTATCCTGTACAATTGTGCTTTTTACGATGGGAGGGGGGTTCTGTCTGGGACCGGGGTCCGGAGGGTGATTAGTGCTGACTAGCTTTTACGTGTGCCCCCCTATCGGGTCGTGCTTGGGGTGAGTACTTACACAGTGTTTATTCGTGTGGGCTGCCCAGGGACTGAAACTGCTCCTGTACATGTTGTATACACACATTGTGTATTGTTTTCTTCCATCGCTTCTATTGTCGCTAATTAGTGCAGCTCAGTCGCTTTTGGAGTCGGAGGCTCCGGTGTGGGCACATAGTGGATGGCTGGGATCCCGGGAGTTCTGAGGCTCAGAGGGCTCCTCCCCCCGCCTTTTCCTTTTCGGGGAGTGGTTGATTAGCTTGTCCTTTTCTCCCTCCCTGAATCCAAGAGTGATGCTTTTCCTTTTCCTTTTCTTCTTCTTCTTGTTTCCTTCCTTTCTTCCTCTACACTTCTCGCTGTTCTTTCTCCTTTCTTCCGACTTTCTTCTTTCTAAATTTCGGGTTTATGGGGCGACAGGCACGCTGCTAGGGGGGGGGGGGTAGTACATAGCCTCTGCATGTGTGCAGGGTGGGGGGTTATTGTTCCTTTTTGTTAGTTTCTATGGGACCTGTTTTGTTCTTTCTATGATTTTCACTTACCTTTCCATGTTGGGAGTGCTGGGTGTAGGGTGGCAGTGGAAATGAGACTGGGTCATGGGCGCGACGACGTGGCATAACTATTGTGTGGCCATCCTGCCTGGCGGGGACTTGATTACCGCATTGGGACTTGTTTGACACAGACGCTAAAATCAAGTCCCGCCTGCATGGGCTTTGCTTATATCTTCTTTTTTTAGTACGGAATACTACGACCTGATCTTCATAGTTGCATAATGAAAATTTAAAATTTAACCTACAATTATCCTGTGGCACGGTGCTGTGTAGTTCTCAGTCTTTCTCCTGTAAATGCTTACGATTCTGATACAGTGCTATGTCGCCATAACGTATGCTATCGTGCTAACTGATTGTTCGTGGCCGGCCGGATGGTTGTAGGCCCGTATATGTTATTGCTTCTTGTGCACAATAAAGGTTTTCAAAAATTTAAAAAAAAAAAAACAATGGCTTTTAATTTTGTAAATAATTAATACTTAAATAAAATGTATTGTAATTTATAATGGCAATAGCTTAAACGTTTGTAAATAACTTTTGTGAAGATTATGTTCAGTGTATTTTATTGTGACGAAAATTCAAGAACATTGCATTTGCACCTACACACACACACAGAGCCACACACACACACACACACACACACACACACACACATATAGATGTGGTGGTGGATCTAGGGGATATGGTGGTGGTGGATGTGGTGGTGGATGTGGTGGTGGTGATGGTGGATGTGGTGGTGATGGTGGTGGATGTGGGGGTGGATGTGGGGGTGGATGTGGTGGTGGATGTGGTGGTGGATGTGGTGGTGGATGTGGTGGTGGATGTGGTGAAAGTGGTGGTGGATGTGGTGGTGGAAGTGATGGTGGGTGTGGTGGATGTGGTGGTGGATGCGGTGGTGGATGAGGTGGTGGATGTGGGGGTGGTGGTGGATGTGGTGGTGGTGGTGGATGTGGTGGTGGTGGATGCGGTGGTGGTGGATGCGGTGGTGGTGGATGCGGTGGTGGTGGTGGATGTGGTGGTGGTGGATGTGGTGGATGCGGTGGTGGTGGATGCAGTGGTGGTGGTGCATGCGGTGGTGGTGGAAGTGGTGGTGGATGTGTTGGATGTGGTGGTGGATGTGGTGGTGGATGTGCTGGTGGATGTGGTGGTGGATGTGGTGGTGGATGTGGTGGTGGATGTGGTGGTGGATGTGGTGGTGGATGTGGTGGTGGATGTGGTGGTGGATGTGGTGGTGGATGTGGTGGTGGTGGATGCGGTGGATGTGGTGGTGGTGGGTGTGGTGGATGTGGTGGTGGATGCGGTGGTGGTGCATGTGGTGGATGTGGCGGTGGATGTCATGGTGGATGTGGATGTCATGGTGGATGTGGAGGTGATGGATGTGGTGGTGGATGTGGTGGTGGATGCAGTGGATGTGGTGGTGGTGGATGTGGTGGTGGTGGATGTGGTGGTGGTGAATGCGGTGGTGGTGGATGTGGTGGTGGTGGAAGTGGTGGTGGATGTGTTGGATGTGGTGGTGGATGTGGTGGATGTGGTGGTGGTGGATGCGGTGGATGTGGTGGTGTTGGGTGTGGTGGATGTGGTGGTGGATGTGGTGGTGGATGCGGTGGTGGTGCATGTGGTGGTGGATGTGGTGGATATGGTTGTGGATGTGGCGGTGGATGTGGCGGTGGATGTGGCAGTGGATGTGGTGGTGGATGTGGAGGTGATGGTGGAAGTGGTGGTGGATGTGTTGGATGTGGTGGTGGTGGATGTGGTGGATACGGTGGATACGGTGGATGTGGTGGTGGATGTGGTGGTGTTGGGTGTGGTGGATGTGGTGGTGGATGTGGTGGTGGAGGTGGTGGTGGATGCGGTGGTGGATGCGGTGGTGGATGCGGTGGTGGATGCGGTGGTGGTGGATGCGGTGATGGTGGATGTGGTGGTGGTGGAAGTGGTGGTGGATGTGGTGGTGGATGTGGTGGTGGATGTGTTGGATGTGGTGGTGGATGTGGTGGATGTGGTGGATGTGGTGGTGGAGGTGATGGTGGATGTGGTGGTGGTGGTGGTGGATGCGATGGATGTGGTGGTGGTGGATGTGGTGGTGGAGGTGATGGTGGATGTGGTGGTGGTGGTGGTGGTGGATGCGATGGATGTGGTGGTGGTGGATGTGGTGGTGGAAGTGGTGGTGGATGTGGTGGTGGATGTGGTGGTGGATGTGGTGAAAGTGGTGGTGGATGTGGTGGTGAAAGTGGTGGTGGGTGTGGTGGATGTGGTGGTGGATGCGGTGGTGGATGAGGTGGTGGATGTGGGGGTGGTGGTGGATGTGGTGGTGGTGGATGCGGTGGTGGTGGATGCGGTGGTGGTGGATGCGGTGGTGGTGGTGGATGTGGTGGTGGTGGATGCGGTGGTGGTGGATGCAGTGGTGGTGGTGCATGCGGTGGTGGTGGATGTGTTGGTGGATGTGGTGGTGGATGTGGTGGTGGATGTGGTGGTAGATGTGGTGGTGGATGTGGTGGAGGATGTGGTGGTGGTGGATGTGGTGGTGGTGGATGTGGTGGTGGTGGATGCGGTGGATGTGGTGGTGGTGGGTGTGGTGGATGTGGTGGTGGATGCGGTGGTGGTGCATGTGGTGGATGTGGCGGTGGATGTCATGGTGGATGTGGATGTCATGGTGGATGTGGAGGTGATGGATGTGGTGGTGGATGTGGTGGTGGATGCAGTGGATGTGGTGGTGGTGGATGTGGTGGTGGTGGATGTGGTGGTGGTGAATGCGGTGGTGGTGGTGGATGCGGTGGTGGTGGAAGTGGTGGTGGATGTGTTGGATGTGGTGGTGGATGTGGTGGATGTGGTGGTGGTGGATGCGGTGGATGTGGTGGTGTTGGGTGTGGTGGATGTGGTGGTGGATGTGGTGGTGGATGCGGTGGTGGTGCATGTGGTGGTGGATGTGGTGGATATGGTTGTGGATGTGGCGGTGGATGTGGCGGTGGATGTGGCGGTGGATGTGGCAGTGGATGTGGTGGTGGATGTGGAGGTGATGGTGGAAGTGGTGGTGGATGTGTTGGATGTGGTGGTGGTGGATGTGGTGGATACGGTGGATGTGGTGGTGGATGTGGTGGTGTTGGGTGTGGTGGATGTGGTGGTGGATGTGGTGGTGGAGGTGGTGGATGCGGTGGTGGATGCGGTGGTGGATGCGGTGGTGGATGCGGTGGTGGTGGATGCGGTGATGGTGGATGTGGTGGTGGTGGAAGTGGTGGTGGATGTGTTGGATGTGGTGGTGGATGTGGTGGTGGATGTGTTGGATGTGGTGGTGGATGTGGTGGATGTGGTGGTGGAGGTGATGGTGGATGTGGTGGTGGTGGTGGATGCGATGGATGTGGTGGTGGTGGAAGTGGTGGTGGATAGGGAGGTAAATTATTTTAGAGGGACACACAGGAGTTTTGAAAAGTTGAACAAATCAGGGTAATCCGTACAAACCGAAAGAGAGGTAGGTGTGTGTGTCTGTCTGCCAGCCACCAGGCCTGTAGAAATGCACATCTTTGTGCAATGCATCAGTCTCTATCTGACATGATCTGTGGACACCAAAGTGACGCCTTAAGCTTGCTGCCGGGGAGCGCCCTCATTGTGTGTTTGTTTTGAATGCTCAGGAAACGAGAGCATGTTGCTGGTTGTGATGTGCACAATGCACATCTTTGTGCAATGCATCAGTCTCTATCCGACATGATCTGTGGACACCAAAGTGACGCCTTAAGCTTGCTGCCGGGGAGCGCCCTCATTGTGTGTTTGTTTTGAATGCTCAGGAAACGAAAGCATGTTGCTGGTTGTGATGTGCACCGTCTAAAGGGTTTCATCTCGGGGGATTTGATAGAAGTATTTTGTTTATCACACTAGGGCAGCGTGACAGTGGCACGCCCCTGGCTGCGCCATTCAAAGCCCTGCACCACGCGTCATGCTTCCGCGCGCGCTATCCCTCGCTCGTCCATTTTCTATGGACTCTGCTGACAAAAGGGTCATTTCAGCAATTCCAGAATAATATCGAAACAAGAGCATTTACTGCCAAAGCTTTTTTGTGTGTTTCTTGTACATGTGAACAGTATATTTTACAAGCACCCGTGTGCTGGGAAGCGGGCTGTGCTTCTGCACTGTTAACATGACGTGCACTGTAGAGCGGGCTCAGCACCGATGTTTTATGGACTTTTAACAAACAGTTTTCAGGTCACAACTAAAGGTAGGTAATGATATGGTTGTGCATTTCAATGCTCTTGCAATTGTTTTTAGAAGCACACACAGTAATATATCTAATACTGTTTATTAGATCCCTAGAAAGGTGATGCTTTGCAACCTGGTGGGCAGGGGAAGGGGCGGAGCGGGTAAAAAAAAAAAAACAAGACGGAGGGAAGGCAGGGGAGGGGGGAGGAGAAATGCGACACGGCGGGCAGGGGAGGGGGCGGAGCGGGGAGAGGGTGTGAAAGCAGCGGGGGCCTGGAGTGCGGCTGAGGGAACAGACGGCGATTTGGTGATGTGCACGCGCATTTTAGGTCAATGCGCTTTCAGTTAAAGTCTGTTTAAAGCCCTATAGTTTCGTGACCTCAATGCGCGTGCGCATTGATAGGTCACGAGACCTAAAAAAGTAGTTCCATGGATGCAGGCTGTGGAAGAATATAACTCATCCATTCAGAAGGATGATATGCTCCAGGAGAAGGACAAACAGAAGAATTATGTGAAGCATGAAATAAGAAGCAAACTAGTGAGACTGAGAAGAAAGACAACCAATGATAAGTAATGGGCTGACCTAAAGCATACTAGAAGTATTGAGTTTGTATACAATATGTCTGCTGACAACAAACATCTAAAACTTTGTAGACAATACTGAAAAAGTTTGGATAAAGTCCTCTATAGACTGTATATGGATCATCGTGTTGGATTTAAATCATTCATCGTGCAAGAAGCTAGTCAATTTGTGGCAAACACACTTTTTATATTCTTACAGAGAAGACGTTCGAAGAGAAGAAAATAAAAAACATCCTACTAGTAAAGGGCATTCACCAAATCCTATAGCCCTAGTTAGTTCCATCATGCACACATCATGACAGCACTATGAAAACAGCTTTACTGAAGGCCTCTCAAAACAGTCCTCTTTACCCTTTCATGGAAGATATCACTCATTAAAAGGAATCACAGCTGCCCGCGAAAACATTTTAAGTATAGCACTTTTCGTCAGATTTAACGGATGCTCTTGAGTATATTATTCCTCGCAAACTATGTGCTTACTCTGTTTTACTGGTTGCGTTCCGCCTGCAACCCATCACCTTGAACATTGTATCCTCAAGGGTCAAGTTTGCGCTATATAAAACTTTATAAATTAAATAAATAAATAAAATAAGATCTGGAAGCGTTGGGTGGACTATATCTGGAGCCCACTTTTGCTGCAGATGCTACTGGACTGTGAGAAGCGGGCAGGACGGTGGTGCAGGGGACCGACATCTCAGTGGCAATTGTTACTGATGCGGTGGGATTTGAAGTGATGTTTGAGATGCAGTATACAACTGTGCTCTTGGGGGGGGGGGGGGGGGGGGAGTTGTATTGGTTCTGTATTATTCTTTCCTTTTTTGTGTGAAAAATATGTATATTAAATGTCAATGCATACTTTTTTGTCTTTCAACTGTAGCAGATGGCTTCTGGGTCACAGAACCCTGCACTGTATTTGCCATTTGACGCAATAAAATATGTGAAGAAAAAAAAGTAATCACAGTGCTTTAATGTGACCTTAAAGTTGCAGATGATCCGCCGTTGCTTAAGGCTACGCTCTCGTACCACCCACCTTCTTCTAGAGGATGTCTGGGAATCTTTGGCAATTGTGACCAGTCTACCTCCTTAGTATCAAAAGTATGCAGTGTGTGGGATATAGGAGGCTGCAGAAAACTAAGTCAACATGCTAGCAGGTGAAAAGCTGTGCTCTAAGCCAAACCCTAGACCTTGGTTGTCTGCTAAAAGCATTAGGTTGCTGGGATTTGAGTTCCCATACTCAATGTACATATTATAATACAAGTCCAAACAGGCTTGGTGCTGTTGACTGAATCAGGAGGACCTGAATGTCACCCTCATGACATGGGCTATTCTGATCAATAACTGCTGGGGCAGGTCCTCTGCAATTCTTGCCCCCCAAAATATGTACCTTAACAGAACACCTAAAGATTAATGAATCTGAGATTGCTATAAACCTCAAATGGAGGTAATATGTCCCCAAGTTAAGGCACCTCCCAACAAATCTAAATAGCAGAAATACAATTAAGTAAGAAAAGGGCCCACTCAAAATAGAGTTCTGGAACAGCAGAATACATGTAAAGGCGGTATTACAGAATTCAAAAGATGGTGGTCACACTAAACGACATGAAAGTTCATGCAGTACTAGAGTCTGAAATCAAAAATATTCTAAGTCCTAGACGGGCAACAAAATCATCCTAGAAATGGACAGCATCCCAGGTAGAATAGGAAAGGCATCTGGCTCACACCCAAAATCAGGGGTTTATATAGAGAATCTTCTCATTGCACAGAACAGAAACCGCAAATTCATCATGGTGTGAGCAAATGGATCATCTTGTTAATGAACCAGAATGCAGTTTTTCAACGTAATATTGCCTTACTAACTAAGCACTATCCCACTACATGAAAATTGATTCTGCCCACTGTATGATAATGTCATGTGCAGATGGTAGAACAGAGTAGATACTTGAACAGCAGCAAACTGCTATGAATGAATAGGGTACAGTGAAGCTAATGGATGGAACTTAACATAAAATACAGTTTGTGACTAAGCAAGAGAGATTGCTTTGAGAACAGCACGAACAATGCCAGTGAAAATAAATAAGCATGACTCTGCCAGACTGTGCTCTGCATAAATAACAAGCAGTGATATGTGGAGGAGGAAAGCATCCATTCTGGAAAACAAGGCTGCCAGGCCTAAATTGAGGTCTAGTAAACAGGGGTCTGGAATACACACTTTTACAGGTTGTAGTACATTTGTGCCGCTTCGTGGAAGGAGACTTGTTTGGGGGCAAAACCATCGACCAGAAGGACTCCAGGTCACAGGAGCCTACCGGGCACATGCCAGCTGTCCTGCATCAGCCCCTCCTACCGCCACTACATTACACCTCGCGGCACCCGCTTAGCGGAACGCGCGTGGGTGCGCACCGGGCGAAGCCTGGGCCAACGGCAGGCCTGTTTGAGCCCATTGGAGACCAGTGGAGGCTTGGCTGGGCCCCCCCTCTAACTCCTTCAGATCTAAGGTCAGTCATTTGCTTCACAACTGTTATTACGAACCCCTATTCCTCTTCTGTACCCAATCATAGCATCCAATTTGGTAGTAATGCCTGGTCGTGAGGGAAAGGGTAGGAAAGCTCCAATGGGCGGGCACGTAGCTGGGACTCTGGACCAGTTTATCACAAGGGCCACTTCGTGCTGGCCCATGAAATTGCTATAACGGAGCGTCGCCTTTCCCAGGAACTTGGATTCACTAAGCGCTCATCCATGGGTGATTTGATCTTGGCAGGAACCCCAGAGAGGGATAACTGTAAGGCCACAGTCCCTGGATTCTCACGCCTAAGTGGTAATCCCTTGTTGCAGGAGAGGGTGCCCGTCTTGACTGATGGGGAGTCTGACCAGACAAGCAGAACTGCATGCAATAATACTCAGGCTACCACTATTGATGAACAGGTACCCATTTGCGCTCCTGTGGGGGCCACCAAGAAAGGTTTGCCCAACCAACCTGTGAAGACTACGGGGGCAATTCCTAAGAGGAAGCGAGGAGGGGGTACACAGAGGAAAAAAAAACAAAATGCCTCAATTGAACAAGCATGGAGATTTGCCCAGTGCTATACCCCTAAGCCCAGGATTATCACACGTGAATATACCCTCCGTAGTCTCTTCGCCAACGACCTCTCTTGCTGGCTCTTCGCCCTCAATGGATGAGGGTTTTTGGCTAAATATTGGCGGCCTCATCACCTCTTTCTTACAATCCCCATTCGATAGGCTTTCATTGATTGAGGATAGGTTGGTGAAATTTGAACATTTGACTATAATTTATTTTATTTATTTTTCGGATTTCTAAAGCGCGTAGCTACCCTAGGGCGTCCCAGCGCTGACATAAACCTATTATTCCAGGGGGGGGAAGGGAAGGTGAGGAATTATGGGAAGAGCCATGTTTTTAGTTGCCTACGGAAAGGGAGCAAATTGTGTTCTCTTCGAATGGACAGTGGAAGAGAGTTCCACAATTTTGGGGCATTGTAGGAGAATAATCTCCCCCCAGATCGGGCCTTTTCTATTCTGGGGATACTGTCCAGAGAGAGAGAGTCCGACCTAAGTTGTCTGTTCGAGTGGTGGGGTTTGATGAAGGATCTCAGAATTGGGGGGCCTCCACCTTGCATTATCTTGTGAGAAATGCTTAGGGTCTTAAAGGTGACCCTTTCCTTGATCGGGAGCCAGTGGAGGCTTTTGAGGGCAGGTTTGGCCGAGCATCTGGATGTGGTCCCTGTTAGGGGACCACATATAACCAACCAAGATGGTATTCAGAAGAATCTACCAGCAAATGGACAGGATAAGGAGATACCAACGGATGGATGTGGAGGCTTGGGTGGCAGTAACTTGACCTCCGATGTCCATGCCCCTGATCCAATGGAAGGTACACCACGCGGGAACATTGTAGCAAGTCACATTGCTGATACTGGCAGAGCACTTTTGGAAAATCGAGACTCGGCCAGGGGTGGGAGAGAACAACCACAATTATTGGAAGTGAGCCCGGCCATAATCTCACAGGGGGGTACAAAAGGTCCTGACATGAGAATATGTTGTCACACATTGATTTGCCCCCTGAGTCAGCACCATATGTTGTTGTTTTGACAGGGGTCCCGGGTTTACCCGAGGGTAGTTCTGAATCATATATCGAATTAAAGAATGTATGTATGTATGTATGTATAGGCATTTATATAGCGCACTACTTACCCGTAGGGTCCCAAGGCGCTTCGACCGCTGCGAAACCCTTCCTGGCTTCCCTGAGAGATGGTCCCTTAATGGGTATCTCCAGGGTGAGACCAGGCATCCCCGGCGGTCTGGTGGGGCCGTTAGTGAAGATGAGGCAAGCTAATGCCCAGAGTTCCCGAGTGTGATCGCTGATCAGAGTGGGCACCGAGGCGAGAGAATTATCGAGTCCGCTGACCCTGGTCCAGAAACCTGCCGCGCCGGGAATCGAACCCTGGTCCCGGGCCGTCCTCTGCTCTCGGGTCTGCCGCCTCTAACCAGTGAGCCACACTACTTCACTAGAATAAAACCATCCACTGGCTGAATACCAATAGATCCCTTCCTCCAAATGTACATAGCCAAATCCTGTTTGCCCATTGAGTAAGTTGGGTAGGTTGGAGAAAGAAAGATATATCAGGCAACTGCATAGTAGTTAATTTTAGAGATAGACTGGCAGTGCACCATATTTGTGAGGGGCCACGCCAAAGGTCGAGAACCTCTATCCAGGCATTGGATCTTAGCTACTTTTATACCACTACACCAAGTGTGGAGCTGTTTGGTTATCAGGAAAGGACTCGGGAGGGGCGACTTCTACCCGGAAATTTCAGCAATAGAACCGGGTTGGATGGTTTTGGTTTGGTCTCTAGTATCCCCTTAAGAAATAGATACAGTGTTCTTGACATGGTTGACTGACTAGTGCCAAACTGTATATTCCAACCCATTTGGTCTCATCATTTGAGGGATTCTACTTTGGGTATGGGGGTCGAGTTATTGGGCCAACACTCAGAGCGAAGGTGTGTCTTGGGGCATGACGAGAGAAAGAGAAATAGCATACTCGGTCCACGTGAGGGTGTGGGCAATTTGGTAGTCGAACCCAATAGCGCAACAACTGGTGAGGAGGGCTCACATTCCCAAATTTCCATGATAATTTTTAATAACCCATGACCGATAAAAAACTCAGATAGACAAGAATTGGAGGTAAATCTCGAGGGTGAGATGGAAGTAAGTCTAAACGGTCTCAAGTTCATGTCATGGAATATAGCAGGACTATTGGGTAAACTAGAGTAGCCGGACGGGGTAACTTTGTGGACGCTCATGAGATTTGTCTTTTTCAGGAAACCTGAGCCCTAAAATCCTTACAGAGAGTAGGCTTCGCAGCATATAGTGAGCCAGCAGTTAAAGGTGCAAGAGGCAGACCATCAGGGGGTCTAAGCATATGGGTAGGTACACACTTAGGGTATACTGTGAAGCAAATAGATACCCACTCACCGGATATTTTATGCATTCTCCTCACCAATGCAGATTTACCCAATCTGGCTGTCATCAATGTCTATTCTAGGTCAGTCAAACATGGGCATGCATCACCAACTTTGGATAATTTGGCGGCCCTACTTGTTACACTTTCGGGGAAAGCATTTCTTATTATAGGTGGCGACTTCAATTGCCATTTTGAACCCCTTAATGGGTTGTCATCACCGATTACTCTGAGGAGGATATAATATTATCAATTCCTGCAGCTAATGCTTACCCAATAAAGGGATGGACCCCCTTGGTCCTTCAACTGACCTCCCTAACTCTCACACATTAGCTGAGGGCTTGTAATGGCCGGTTCCCAGATGATAATCTGGAGCATTTTACTTTTAATAAATCTGCCCAGGAATCTATAATAGACTACATTTTAATAAACACTGAATCTGGCATAAAGCAGTTAAGTTTTGTATCCTCCCCTGGGTAGAAAGTGACCATAACCCTCTGGTCCTTACATTAGAAGCACAAGTACCAGAACTAGAGCAAGCCTTGGACCATAACCATTATAACAATTTAACAGTGGTAGATGGAGGTCCGCGTATCTGCTGGGGTGTAATAACTCAATCCCCAGATATGATAGCGGACATGTACTCCTGCGTTATCCCTATGCTGGAAAAGGCAAGCCTTCTCACAGGCATTGGATCCTGTGAGGATGACAATATTGAGTTGGCAAAAGTACACCAGGATTTGGCTGCAATCCTGGCGTTCATTTTTATAGTAACAAACCAATTAAGAGCAATCACCCCAGAGAAAAAAATCTCTGGTATAACTTGGCATGCAGGGACGCTAAAAAAGCGCTCCCAACATGCCTCAAAAAGGGTGATAGTACAAGTATAAGGGAAAGTAGGTCTTTTTTTTTAAAATCGATTTTATATGCGAAAACAGAATGAGAAATGGAGAGATGGCAGGCAATAAAAAATGCTTTGGATCACAAAGATACAAGAGGCTATTGGAATTTAGTCCATACGGGACGAGTTGAGGGGAAGACTTCCATTGAACCTAATATCAGTGAGGATGCCTGGCGTCTTCATTTTAAGGATTTGTATTCAAGCCCAAAAGAAGATCAAAGCACGAACGGGAACACATGTAATGCCCGAACTTTAGCCTTTTCTGGGGACTCGCCGCCTTGTACCTTGGTTGAGGTATTCGCTACTATTGCGAAGGTACTACCAAACAAGGCCCCTGGGTTAGATAGAATCCCTGGGGACTTGCAAAGAAGCGAACAGGCAGTGTGGTCCCCATACCTTCAATTGCTCTTTAATGCAATCCTTAATGGGTTGTCCCCTCCCCCTACATGGGCTGGGCAGAGATCATCCCAATCTACAAAAAGGGGTCCCCAATCGACCCTGTAAATTACAGGCCAATTAGCCTCATCGATGTGTCCCAAAAAAATGTATGCTAGAGTGTTATTGGGCAGACTTCATGAATGGTGGAGGACCAGGATATTTTAACTCCCCTCCAAGCAGGATTTAGAAGCAAAACATTGACTATAGATCAGTTGTTTAGGTTACAACTGATATACTGGAAGCATATAGTCATGGAGGGTGGAGGTTTGTACCTCACGTTCGTGGATATAGCGGATCTAATATCTTTGCGTCCACTGCTGAACTGGCGACGGCTGTGGAGTACCCCAGAATTGGCCCATTATAGGGATGAACTAAAAGTGTCACTGTCCACATTGGGGGTGGGTAGAATCTCCTGGCTGGCTTTCATTAGGGACTCATGTAGAGCAATGGGTAGGGAAGACCTATGGACTGCACCCGAAGTAACATGTGCAGAAATATCAAAAAAATCTCTAGCAAGTGCCATGAAGGAATATAACCACTTATTGTTCAAACGGTTGACCCTTCTAGTCTAACATATGGGTTTCTTGATACTAAGTGCCAATATAAGTTTGAACAAGTGATATATGCTATACAACCTGTTTTAGCTAAAAAAATTGTTCCTGCAATTTAGATATAGGACGCTCCCACTTAACGCCCGAAATAATAGGTGGGCGGGCAGTATAGGCCGCCCATGTCCTGGGTGTCTAGTGGAGGAAGAAACCGTGATTCTCATGGTTTTTTTCTGTCCGGCCTACAAGAGCCCCAGATCTAAGTGGGTGATCCAACTCTGCAGAAACCTGGGCTTTAGAAATTATATAGAATTCTTTAGGATTTTAAAAACAGACACTGACCCGGTTTTTGTTGTCGTGATCTCAAACTTTTTATTTGCAATGTGGTCTAAGCGAAGGCATCTGCTTGAAAATTGTTATGAGAATTTATAACACCTGTCTCTTACCCGCTTTCTTCTCTTCAAGGACCACGCAAGACTTATGGTTATTTGTTTAGGCACTTGTTGATCAATTGACTGAAATATACTAAATGGCTGCTAGTTGATGGGCTTCAGATATATTATTATATGAAATTTTTATCTGGTTTTAATATTTAGATGTTAAATTATATTTTTAAGATGGATGTATGACGTTACAACGCATGCTTTTACCATGCATGCCTTTACAACGCGGTTTTTACAACGCATGCCTTTACAAAGCATAGTGCTTTGGGGCGCTGGATAGTGAATAGTTTAATTTACTATTCCAACTCCAGTCCCCGTGGATAGTAGGGAAGGTGTTGGATAGTACATTAAACCTATTCCCTATCCTAGAGCGCCTCCCAGCGCAATGCGTTATAATGGCTTGCATTGTAAAAGTTGCGTCGTAAAGGCACTGCGTGGTAAAAGTTGCGTTGTAAAGGATGTTCCCCTTTTAAGATATTTATAGAAAACCACATTTCTCATAGTGATGTTTATTTACTGGTCAAGTTCCCTAAAAGTGAGCTCACATTTGTTTGTGTACTATTAATCTTTGTACTTGCAAATTGACTACTTTCTTGATCTTTTTTAAGAGGCTGTAAAAATTGTGTTTTTTTTAATGTTCTTTTATGGCTGTAAAAGCTGAAATAAAGTTTCAATGAATGAATGAAACATTTGTTTAAAAAGCGCAATATAAGTGGGTACATGTGTAATTGAGAGTAAAACGGCATTCTGCATGTTGCTAGTGATGCACAAAAATGTTAATGCACAAACATCTGCCACAAAAGTTAAGACAGAGTTTAGCCAACATTTTAGGTATTGTCTTAAATCCCAAGTGGAAACATAGGACACCGATATGCATCTTTACAGTATGCAAGGCTGATCACCTTACACCTACATAGTGGCTTAACATACACTTCTGAAAAACAGTGCATTCTATTTTCAGCAAAGATTTCTATCTTTTACAGTCCAAAGAACAAGAGCTTGCTTTAAATCCTAGTACTATTATGAAATTCATGAATTTGTTTCAGGTCCCGGTAACCAAATGTGTAGTTGTGTTTTTGTAGAAGAGTCTTGCAGCTTAAGTGCACTACGCAAGACATCCCAATAACTATCAATCCACCAGTGTCCATATATCAGAATAATAACAGTTTTTATTATAAACAAGTTTATTTTTGATTTATTGCGAACCTTATTAAACTGCTGTTTGAATTCAACATTTCATACATCACACCTCAAACTCAATACAACAAGAAGCACTGGCATAGCCATTAGGTCTGGTGTTAACTATTAACCTTTGGGCTTTGTCAAAGCTTGCCTTGTGTTGTCATAGCTTTTGTTAATCTTGTTTGGTGATCTACCACTCCCCAATCAATATAAGAAAAAAAGATGGACTAAAATCTAAATAATTTTTTGTCTCAAAAAGCTCACATTGCCAAAGCAGTCCCTGCACTGAACAAACCTCATTTGTGGGCTAATGTGCTCCGTGTGAAAGACCAGAAGACCAGCACTCATCTATGAAGTGGGTTAATGTTTTAAATGAGCTGATCCCTTGCCCTATCCTGTAGTGGGCAGATAATTACCTGAACACCACAACAGCAGACCAGAAGAGGGCTGGCTGAAAGTCCCTGTAAGAGTTTATATATTTCGATCAAAAGGTCTTGGCATATACTGACCATAGAGATACAAGAGTTACACATTGCATGTTGTCCAGTATTCATATAAAAGTTTGAAGCATTTTGATAATTTTTTTATTACTTCAAGCTTAAGTCTTAGTCCATGGCAGTGAAAAATAACATGGCCTAGAGTTTCCAGTTGTGCCACAACAGTGATAAATCGCAAAAAGAACACAAGCTCCTAGGGCCAAATCAAAAAATATACCTCAGAAGGGGTTGTTATCTATTTACCAATATTTATTTACTCATACCACTATTCATGCATTCATAAAATACAGTTACCAAAGACCCCACCTGTCTATGGTCAATGTATTTTAGCAATATTTGTTTTTAAAAACAACAATAATCAGAGTCACACATAACGTTTACTGCGAGAGGCCAAGGCAATGTTCCTGGATCAATAATCCAAGGATAAACACATATTTTGTTGTTTCACATAGGACATTCCATTCGTAGACAAGCCTCAAGCCTCTATCTTCTGTCTGTAGGAGTGCAGCCATATGCTTATAAAATAACATAAGGGAATATTATGACAGAGGAGTGTGGGCCGACATGCACAGTGACAGAAACAGACAAAGAGAAATGATGGAAACAGAGATAAAACACAGGGAAAGGGACAAGCAGAAAAAAAGAAGAGGAGAGATAAAGGTAAGAAAGAAAAAGCAAGGATGAGAGAAAAATGATGGGTAGATAGAAAGGGGAAGCAAAGAGCGTCAGGAGAAAAAAAAAGTGAGAGCAAGTAGGGAAACTTGGCAGACAGAAGAAAAAAGGTCAAAGTTAGGTCAGAAAGGTGATGGATGGAAGCGTGAAAGCATGGATAGATGGAAATGAAAAAGTTGGATGGAAGAGTGAAGTGACCCGCAAGTGAGAGGGTGCATAGAAGGAGTAAACAATGGGCAGATGGAGAGGGCTGAATCAATGGTTGGGTGGAGGATGGATAGCTACATTAATATATTGATTGGTGAATGAGTGGAAGGATGGATGACTGCATGAGAGGATGAATGGATGGAAACAATTATTATGCAATGGGGCGAGTGTATGGAAAGGTTAAGGGAGGCACGGGTGGGTGGATGAATAGATGAAAGTGTGAATGTGTGGATGGACAGAAGTGTGCAAGAATGTGTCTACGGAGGCTGGGTTTTTTAGTTTTCAATGCTTGATGTGGTCAGAAGTAGTTCACGGGGGCATTTTTCTCTTCTGGCTTTTCCCTTAGTTATCAGTGTTTGTCACAGTGCATCTTGGGCATATCGTCCGTGGTCAAGATATACCAAGTAAAAGTAACCCAAAGAGGACTACTGGAGAGAATATAATTCAGGGAGGTCGTCTGACCTGTACCTGCAAAAGGGAAACAGTTGGAATTGTAAAATGCTACGTACTGATTTACATTTTAATGTTCTTGTTGGTTTGAAATGATGCATTCCTTGTGTCTGTTTTCATGCTCATTGCATTTTGAAGTACCAAGAATGGAGCTCAGACCTGGGTGGTGAGAGAGCGCAAACTGAACAAAATGTATGAGTGCACCAGAGTTGCAAGTAGTACGCACAAATCATAAAGAGAAATGCTATGAGTGCTGAAAATATATTCACCTATACCTTGAAATGTGTAGTAATCTAGAGATTTCATATAGAAGTGGAACTAATGCAAACATGTGTGAAAATGTATAACTTTATTAGAAGTGATTAATCAGGATCCATGTCATGTAGCTGCTAATGTAAAAATGCCGTGCTGCAAAGCACAGAACAGAGTAGGCCCCAGGGCCAGCGCTGAAAGGGTGGGGAAAGGTATTCATTTGCACGACATGGATTGCACTAATGATACACCGATTTGTTTATCCATTAGATTTATATTCCATAGATGTGTTTTCTTATTATGCCAGAGAAAGAAACTAACATGTTATATTAGTTAACTTTTGCGAAAGGGTTGTAGGCCTGAAATGATGAAAGGATTTCTGATTTACATGCACTGATACAGGCCGAGCTGTGTCAGGAAATAAGTTGCAAACTTTTGTTAGAAGTCTATGGGAATGGAGATTCAGCCACGGATGTCTGTCTGCATATGTGAGGGGGATTCAATTAATAACTGGATGAATAGAGTTCTGTTCATAAGATTGGTGTAGACATGGAGGAGGGTTCAGGAATGTTTTAGGGGGTATCGGCGGGCCGGAGAAGAGTCTGAGAAGCAAGGTCAACGCTAACGCACGAGGCCCAAGGAAAGATCTTCATGGAAAAAGCCAGAATCAACACCACGTGAGGGGCGTCTCACGAGGGGCGTCTCAAATGTTATTGTGATTTTGTATTAGGGTCAGCACCCCGGGGTGGAGTTAGAGCAGATGCCTGAGGACCCTTCAGAGAGCGGATGGGTAGGCAGAGAGGGGTCATGACTGGAGATCATAGGTTTTCACCTAGAGACTAAGAGTGGGTGATCTTCTTAGGAAGTCATTCACAGCTGACACCTTTTGGTAGGTTGGGACTCTGTTAAGTAGGGATACCATCCAGAGCAGGGTAGGGACAGCCTAACCTGAAACCTTTCCCTCCTGCTGTAAATGATGGAGAGATCACAATATGTGTCGATGCTTGCAGCCCTTTTGATTTTGGAATTAGTTCTAGTCGTGTTCTGTGCTCGCCTGAGGGCTTTTCGAGAGCACATGTTTGTAGTGGTGCCCATATATCTTTTGAATCTCATTTTGAGATGCCTGTACTTGCAGTTAACTTTGACTCTATAATAAATCTTTAAAAGCTAGAAGTAGTCTGTGGTTTTTCAGAGTCAAGCCCATTATTGAGCAACTAACTTGGTATTGGATGCACTTTCTTTCCTCAACGACAGGCAATAAAGGTTCAGTTGACCAGAACGGGGTTTAGATCTATAGTGATAAGATAGAGATCTACAATCTCGCCCCAGCAGTTGGTAGCTATAGAGGATGGTTGCCTTCTTGAGGAAGGTGATCTAGGCCAGGTTAGATTACCCCAAGGCCCCTAGAGATCGATGATCGGAAGAACCGCCCGCCGAAGAAGGTCCGGATGACGTGAGACAGAAAAGCAGCAGTATCGGTCGAGAGTGAGTATAAAGGGTCATGCGTGTTAGATTGCGGTGTTTTTGTGTTGTATCTATGTTGTAATGTCTGGCGGAGTTGAATGCCTGTAGAGTGACTGTGGAACAGGTTGTGAGCGCACGCAACCGGTGCAAATCTTAAGTTCAAGGAGAGCTTAAGTGGTTCGGGTGTATCGGACATCCAGAGTAATTGTCAACCAGTGTGAAGGGGGTCATGAGGTACCATTGATCGCCCAAAGGACCGTGATAGGGGGAACGAAAGAGTGAGTGCGTGAGTAACAGACGCTGGTCGGAAGTTACTGTGTGTAAGCAACCTATCAGAGAGACGGAAGACATTTCGTCAGTTGTGGTGACAATTACAGATAGACTGTGGACGTACAGTCAAGAGAAGTGACGGCTTGGTCGGAAGTAGTCATTTTTCGGTGTATGAATGGGACGCATGTGTGACCGGGAGACGAGCTGAGAAAGGAGGGGTGCTGCTGCGAAGCGGAGACGAGTGACGTCAGAAAGTGCCGCGCTGGGATTGGCCGGCCGGAGCAAGACCGCGCTGTGATAGGCCAGCTAGCAAAGCCGCGCTAGGATTGGTGGATTGTCATCAAGAAGTAAACAGAATAGTGAGGCTGGAAACTGTATGTTTAATCATGAAATGTTTTAAATGGTTAAGAGCGGCGTTTAAAAGAGAGAGGCGGAGATCTTATGATGGGGAAGAAGCCCCGCCGGAGGGTACGCCGGCTTATTATATGGCGGCAAATGTTGGGTTACACACTATATTGTGGATTACAGAGTTGAGTAAGATTACAGAAGGAAATGAGGAACTGACGTTCCCAAAGTACGGGACGTTCAGATTAGAGGTGCTACACCGATTAAAAGCAGTCATGACCTCAGAGAGACCTATGCCTAGACCGACTCAGTTTGAAGCTCTCAATGCATGGATTAGGGCAGCGCACGAGAGGAACCTGAATAGACGACAGGAAAGGGTGAAACGATCGGTGCAGGCTGCCGAGGTTCCGTCGTGCCAGGACCTGTGCCATGACCTGTGTCCTGGAGACTGGGTGCTTGTGAAGAAGCACGTAAGAAGAAGCTGCCTAGATGTTCGTTGGCGTGGGCCCTACCAGATCATCCTGATCACGAACACGAACACTGCAGTGAAGGTGGGAGGCCTGCCCAACTGGATCCACGCGTCTCATACGCGGAGGGTTCCAGCACCTCTGGAAGAAACAGCTCCTCTCTCGGATGGAAGTCCAGCTGCGGACCGAGAAGCCATAGAGGGGGCCAGCCAAGCTGTAGAGGTGCCAGAAGAAACTGGGAACGTGTCTGACCAGGCTGAGGACGGTCAGTACAACAGCGAAACGGACGACGCTACCGAAGGGGAAAGTAGCTGGGAGTACGAATCAGACACCGACCAGTCTGAAAGAGAGCGAGAGCAAAGCAGAAGGAGAAGGAGCAGAAGGGTAAGGCGTGGAGAGGCCAGCTGGCCGCAAAGGAGGAGTTCAAGCCTGAGGTCAACTCCAGAGAGAACCCTTGCTCCAATATCGGAAGACTCAGACCCGGAAGAAGGTGCTCAGGGCTCTGAAGCACCAGATCTAAGAAGGTCAAGAAGAGCACGTGTGCCCAGCAGAAGATACGCCACCCCTGAGTGGACATATCTGGCGACAAATGTCGGGGGAACGAGCGACAGGGAGGATACGAGCGGTGCTGGTGACCAGCTCTGAACCCATCATCACAGTAGAAGTACAGCTGTTAGTGCCCGGAGTCGAAGCAGAAGGGTCACTAACGTTCACACTCCCCAACCCTCCCCGCCTAAGCAAGTTAAAGCACATGTTTTTCACTGAATTGCAATTCCCCGACTTTGGAACAAAGATAACAAGCCATGAAGAGCACATTCTTCGTCTGGAAATATTGAACTATGCTATTCAAGCCGCAGGCCCAAGCCTGATCGTAGATGCTTAAAGACTTTGTAAATAAGCAAGAGAAAGAAGATTACCTAGCGCCTAGGAAGCAGAAAATCTTAGGGACCTTCCTATCAGTTGACGGAGAAGGGCTAGGGTTGTCTGTGTTAATGCTTCAAAAAGACTTTTGCAAAAAGAGACTGCCAGCTTCCAATTGTGTGATTCTAAAAGACTGGTTGATCAAGAGAGACTGTAAAGGAATAAAGAAGAAAAGAACTTTGTGTTGAAATAGAAGGAAGGAATCATACTGTCTGAAGAAATGGAAGCCGGTAGCCCGAATCGTAGAGCCAAATGTATAATAGGCACACTAATAGTAGGAGTGATACTTCTAATAGCTTTAGTAGTTACTGTATCATATGTAGTGGGACATGAGAGAGAGGCAAGGGTACCAGGCGAGAAGTCTGTAGTGACGCCAAGACCCACTGTTGCCAGTAAGAAAGGGGAAAACATACATGAGAAAGCGTTATTAGCAGCAGAGGCTCGTAGGTTACATATGGATGAGTCTCAAGGCGACTTTAGGTCAAATGCTTATGCCAAACTTTTGTACGAATACGTGGATGCCATGGAGGTCAAGGATTGCTACGTCTGCATGCAACTGCCGGCGTCTGTAGATGAAGGCATTAGATATCATCACCTCCCGCTGACTTATGGCATTACATGTAGCTTATTGCTTAGCATATTTTATGGGAGAGATAGTTTTGAATACTATTTCTCTAATTATGACTCAGTGTTACCAGAAGTCCCAAACTACAAGCAAATGAACAAGTGGGACTACTGGAAGAGTGAAGACAGATTGGCCAAGTTCTTCATTCCTTGGGATACCTTAGATACTTCACATGCCCGCAGAAATAACCTGACATGCAAGGTGTCAGAAGTCGAGAAGAAGTTTATAGGGCAGGTGGATGATCGATACAGAAGGCAAAAGATTTTGAAAAAATCAGGACAATGGAAAACAGATTGGACCGAGGAAGAGAAGGCACACAAGAGGAAGGGTAGTAGTGGTCCAATAGCGTTGGATAAAACGCAGAGAGGGAAGTTATGTCTTCACAGAAGCAAAACGTACTACGAAAATGTATTCGTAGGGGAAGTCAGTTGTGAACATGCTTTCAAGTTAGAATATTATACAAAGGATTTCTTGAAAGGAATGCAAGTGATTCCAAATGTATATTTTGTATGTGGGAGAAATGCTTACGTGAGACTACCTGACAATTGGTATGGATCATGTTACTTGGCAATTGTCTTTCCCAAAATATACCATGCTCAAGATTTAGAGATCATCGAGGGCAAAGCCTCGACAAGAGGGAGAAGAGATCTAGGAGATGCAGAATTAGTTGGAGATGTATCTGGAGCTGCATTTCCTATCTTAGGACTGATCCTCAATGATGTCAAAATTAGGCGACTGGCAACAGTCGTAGACAGGTTGTCTGCCAGCACTGCTAGATCCTTAATGCTGGTGGAAGGAGAGATGCAATCGATAAGGGCCATGGTGCTTCAGAACCGTCTTGCGTTAGACGTCCTGCTAGCAAAAGAAGGCGGAGTCTGTAAGGCTTTGAAGGTCCAGGAATGTTGCACTTACATTCCAGACAATTCAAAACCTCTTGAGAAGGTCATTATGAATATAACTAATATTCACGAGGAGATCGAAGACCTAACTAAAGTAAATGTTTGGGAAAAAGTGGGTCATGGAATGGGAGAAGTTGGAGGTTGGTTTGCCAACCTAGGGAAGAGCTTTGTATGGTATGTGCTGAAACCTATCATCATAATAGTGATCTGTGTGATCCTGTTGTGGGGATTGGTGAGGTCATACCAATGGTATAGATCAAATAGATTGGAGAGATCCAGGAGAGAGCAGTTACAGAGATTGGCTGCAATACAAGACAATCAGTACCGGAGTCTGAGGGCTCTGGAAACGTAGAAACGAGGGGCATTGGCAATTAGTTCAGTTTAAATGTTGATGATGACCCCTAGGGGTCATCAAAGGGGGGAACTAAGAGAGCACAAACTGAACAAAATGTATGAGTGCACCAGAGTTGCAAGTAGTACGCACAAATCATAAAGAGAAATGCTATGAGTGCTGAAAATATATTCACCTATACCTTGAAATGTGTAGTAATCTAGAGATTTCATATAGAAGTGGAACTATTGCAAACATGTGTGAAAATGTATAACTTTATTAGAAGTGATTAATCAGGATCCATGTCATGTAGCTGCTAATGTAAAAATGCCGTGCTGCAAAGCACAGAACAGAGTAGGCCCCAGGGCCAGCGCTGAAAGGGTGGGGAAAGGTATTCATTTGCACGACATGGATTGCACTAATGATACACCGATTTGTTTATCCATTAGATTTATATTCCATAGATGTGTTTTCTTATTATGCCAGAGAAAGAAACTAACATGTTATATTAGTTAACTTTTGCGAAAGGGTTGTAGGCCTGAAATGATGAAAGGATTTCTGATTTACATGCACTGATACAGGCCGAGCTGTGTCAGGAAATAAGTTGCAAACTTTTGTTAGAAGTCTATGGGAATGGAGATTCAGCCACGGATGTCTGTCTGCATATGTGAGGGGGATTCAATTAATAACTGGATGAATAGAGTTCTGTTCATAAGATTGGTGTAGACATGGAGGAGGGTTCAGGAATGTTTTAGGGGGTATCGGCGGGCCGGAGAAGAGTCTGAGAAGCAAGGTCAACGCTAACGCACAAGGCCCAAGGAAAGATCTTCATGGAAAAAGCCAGAATCAACACCACGTGAGGGGCGTCTCACGAGGGGCGTCTCAAATGTTATTGTGATTTTGTATTAGGGTCAGCACCCCGGGGTGGAGTTAGAGCAGATGCCTGAGGACCCTTCAGAGAGCGGATGGGTAGGCAGAGAGGGGTCATGACTGGAGATCATAGGTTTTCACCTAGAGACTAAGAGTGGGTGATCTTCTTAGGAAGTCATTCACAGCTGACACCTTTTGGTAGGTTGGGACTCTGTTAAGTAGGGATACCATCCAGAGCAGGGTAGGGACAGCCTAACCTGAAACCTTTCCCTCCTGCTGTAAATGACGGAGAGATCACAATATGTGTCGATGCTTGCAGCCCTTTTGATTTTGGAATTAGTTCTAGTCGTGTTCTGTGCTCGCCTGAGGGCTTTTCGAGAGCACATGTTTGTAGTGGTGCCCATATATCTTTTGAATCTCATTTTGAGATGCCTGTACTTGCAGTTAACTTTGACTCTATAATAAATCTTTAAAAGCTAGAAGTAGTCTGTGGTTTTTCAGAGTCAAGCCCATTATTGAGCAACTAACTTGGTATTGGATGCACTTTCTTTCCTCAACGACAGGCAATAAAGGTTCAGTTGACCAGAACGGGGTTTAGATCTATAGTGATAAGATAGAGATCTACAATCTCGCCCCAGCAGTGGCTTGGCCCTTTCTTGTCTCTTCCCAATTCATAGTACTTGAATTTGTTGATGGACAGTAGCCTCTTGAACCTCTATTTTGGTTCACACATTACAAACTTTACACGTTTTTGCTGTCTTGCTTTCTTTTGGAAAATTGGCTTTTTTAGCATGATGGTAATGCTGTACCTAACTGCACTAGGAAATTTATGGGGCTGGTGCTTGCCACACATTTTGCAGTACACATTGCTAGTTTCCTAAAATAGGAGAATGAAAACAAACCACTGCAAGGGAACTGATGGTATGTCAAATGGAACGCCCAGCTTTTCAGCATATCTTCTGGTGCGACTGTTTCTGAACTCTTCGGCTCACGCAGTGACGCAGATTTCATTGTTTCCACTACATTTACAAAGCCTTTCCCACCAAACCTGGAAGCACTATACAGCTCCCTTCAAACACAACACTTTGCTGTGACAAAAGCAACTGGCACTTCCAGATAAGTCTGGGCCCTGATCAGGCAGCCTTCTGCAGGCTTGATTGAGAGCTAGCGGCCAGGAAGCTGGCCTAAGAGATAGCATTGTACTTACAAATTGTAAGAAAACATTTCCAAGTTCGTGCTGAGAGTGTGGTTCAGGCTGTAAGTGAAACTCCAAAGCTTCCAGGAACTTTGTGTGAACTTCAAGTATGTCTTCAATGTTGGAGAACAAAATCTTAAATAGAAATTAAAAAAAGACAACATTAAACATTCTAGTTTAACATAGAAACAGGGCTCTGGTTTTATGGTATTTATTTTATTGACATTTACATTTGTATTTACCAATACTTATATTTTGGTAAATGTGTCTGTATTATGGATATTTATTTTGGATTTGAGAAACAAATTGTCCTGAAGCTAGTATAGTTCCGCTGTTATTAACCAATAAACATACAGTCAATTCAATTCAATTCAACTTTATTCAGTTTCGTGTAATAAAACCATAAAACCACAGGATAAAAAAATAGGATACATACAATCCACACGAGGACATAGCGGGTTTGACCATAATATATGCAGATTAGGACATTTGTGGTTAACAAGGTTCTACAAACACATGGATGGTACCTGATGGACAAACAATTCTAGATGATACAACAGGACCATGCCCAAGATAAAGTTGTTAGTTATACAGGTGAGTGGAGCACGATAAAGTGCATAATGCTAGAGGTAATATCTGGGAGCAGACTAGTTAATCACAGTTCGTCCTAAGCCTGATGGCGGATTTAAAAAAGTGAAGCACATAAAAGATAGTCTGTACCTGCTTAAAATTGGCCTTTTTCAGAATGGGAATTAAAAAAATACAGTCCTACGTGAATTCCTGACAGGTTTCAATATGTACATCCACAGATAACAATTCAGTATACTTATATTAAAGATGCACATTTTAGTATCAACCTAGTGCATATCTACTGCTTTTAAGCCTCATTACTAAAATGTTTTTAAACACCCCTTTCTTGTCAATCCGCACAGCTATTAACCTGGCAGTCATGATGGACAGCATATAGAATCACACTAAAAACAACCTAAATTTCGTTTTTATCCTCATCTAAAAATAAATGTAGACCGGAAACTAAATAGTTTTCAGTCTGTAATTATGTGTAAAAATCAGCATAAACAAAAAACAGGGAGCCTTCCATAAAAAACAATCTGCAAATGTGATCACTTTTGAGAAATTTAACTTCAGGGTCTCCACACAACAAAAAGTCCAATGTCTGGATGTAGTGGATGGCAAGAGCATAAGACAGATTCATTTGCAGGGTTAAAGCAGAAGTAAGCTAACATCTGTGAAATCCAAAGAACCGTTCATCAAATTCGGAAATCAATGAATGTAGGCATTACTTGCAGTCTTAGTACATGCTTTCTAAGAGTTCCAGAGTAGAGTTATAGGGGGGTGCGGGAACAGGAAGCAAACAAGTAAAAGGAGTGTGCATGTGTGTCTGTTTTTAGGGATAAGGGTAGAACCATAGTTATTAATTAGACACAGGCAAAGTTTTCAATTCGGAGGCGTAAAATCACAAGTAAATATTGGCCTTTGTATTACGCTTGTTTTGCGAAAAGCCCTCAATTATGCCTTTATTCCAGGTTTATACTGGGGCAACCGGAAAAATCTTAATGTCTGGGAGCATGAGAGTAAATGTAACAAACAGAATGTGCGTAGTTGCTGTTATGTGCGATTGTGCACTTTTTTTTAGAGCAAAATTTGTTGTTATTTCCAAAAAGGACGCTGTCCATGCTAAAAAGCAAGATTCTGCCTCTGACGTTATTTCCCCGATATCCCACATAATTACACAAGAGGAAACACAGATTTTGCAGACCTCTAGATGCTAAAAAGCCCTGTGGGCACAAACTGTAGGATATAAATGGTTGTTAACTGTTCTCATCATTATACAACCTCCTCTTGAGCTACAGAGCATAATTGGGAGTTGGGCTTTTAACAGCTGTTAACCCCCTGTGCAAAGGTCAATACAGCCTAATAAACACATGTAACGTCAAATTGAGTGGTTTGTCCAATCAAATTTCTCAGAAAACAATCTATAGTTACAGAGGTAGGATCAGCGGCGGCTATTCCGCAATGGCGGAGGAGTGTAGCCCTACTGGCCAGCAGCTGAAAAATAAAACAATTTACTATTGTTTAATTTTTCCGATGCTGGCTCTGAGCCAATGCATGTCGGGATGGGTGGGCAGGGCCATGGGGGGAGGGTGGGGGGATTGTTGTAAGCTTCTAAGTGTGCATGTCTGTTCAGCCGGCTGTCGTACGCGGCCAAACAGACATGCGCAGTTAGGTTACTCGAACACAGCTGTATTCTCCAGCCAGGTTAGAGAAAGGCATAGACTCCCTCAGCCTGCTCAGGCCAATCCCCACGCTGCTCTCATAGTATGAGATCAGCATCTTGATTGGATGGGGAGTATGGTGTCCCAGGGACTGCCGGGAGCAGCAGAACGGAGGAGCACCTAAGCATGAGGTGGTTGCATGAACAGGTGATTTTTATATTTCTAATTCAACCCCACCCCTCAACTCCCCGTCTGATGCTCCTGCTGCCCTGCCGCCCCGCCACACCGTAGTGGCAGTAGCTGCGACTGGGTAAGACTCCAAAAATACTACACTCATTCTAAGCACTGACCAGGTCCAACGCTTCATAGGAGGTGGTAAAGCCATGGTGTGCTCTGTAGTGATGTTGCCAAATTAATTAAATTTTGTTGAGGGACAGTAAAAACTTCTCGCACCCTTCTTTGGATCGAGAAGGAGCAGCCGCAACGAAAGAAAGAAGGAAGGGCTGGGGTGGCAATGATTTTCATTTTCCATGAGCGGTACAAAAGGGGGGTGGTGATGGACGGAGCATTTGAATCAATCAAACACTCACACCCAGTCAAAAGATCTGGGTTTAATCCATCACCGTTCTTTAGCCCACTCTGCCACCCCAGTTCAAACATGGCTATATGCAAATCAGTCTGACCCTGTTCCTCATGGGAACAGTCCAGCCCTAACTGCCAAGCCATGTCTTCCCTGGACCGGAAACAAGCTTCCGAGGACCGGTTTCTGGCATTCCAGCCGTCTTCAGCCCGGCTTGCTTGAATCCAGTGACAAAGTGAGCAAGGGACTCACGTCTGAGCATACCCTGCCACACTTATGGCGGCCAAAAGCGGTACAAAAGGGGGTGGTGATGGACGGAGCATTTGAATCAATCAAACACTCACACCCAGTCAAAAGATCTGGGTTTAATCCATCACCGTTCTTTCCATGAGTCATTAAGTAGTAATGAGAGACCAGTTCCACAATCACTTATGCTACATTATTACCATTGTTTTAAATCCAGAACAAATTAGACCTGAGAAGAAAACATAACTAGCTAGATGGAAGATCAGCATCACTTCCTCCAAGAGTCAAGTTCCTGTTGCAAAAACTGAATGTGACATTGAAAGCCGATAACGAGCGTGACTGTAACACAAGATTACTATAAAAGTGCCATGTGATGCTGTTTTGTAAGAAGCAGATGCAGTGCAGGTGACAGCTGACAGAAGCAGCATGGCACACACTATGCCTGTGGAGTGACATCACTGAAGGCAGGAGTTGCCCACCAGTCTGCTGCCCATGAGATTTCAGACTGTTTTAAATGGGCCTGTTAGTCAGAGTTTAGCTTGGCACAATCTGGTAATGTTACAGAGCCCTCCTGTTCTGATGTTATTCCTGGCCTTACAATTTCCTGTTCTCCTCAACCAATTGAAATCACAAGTATTATTGGTCTTTTGGGAACTATTGAAGACTGCAGTTCAGGGGTTAGAATTCTTCTGGACGTATTTTGATTATGAACATTCCTTTTTGGCGACTTTAACTTGAACCCAACAGGGATCCCGCCAATCACACGGAACATGAACAAGTGATTTAAAATGTTCAGTTCCCAATCTCTCCCTGGGGCACATTCAAATTCATGGAAAAATTGGCATCTGAATAGGATCGAGAACTTGGCCAGCTGTTCCACTTCAGGACAGTTTATAAATGTCCTCAATACTTTCACAATCTGGACTTCTGGAGGTGTAGGTTTGCAATAGTAAGAATTTACTTCTCGAAGAAATATTCTTCTGATTGAGACATGGTTAAATATATGTCAAATACTAGACATTCTGTATAATCGAGGTGGCAGTTTCGTGAGTCTCTCCATTTGTTCAGAAATCTTAGCAAGATGCTATGCATTCAGCAGCCCTGAGAGTGGTACTGATGCTTAATTTGTAGTAGAACATTGGAATGTTGGGAGTTCCACTGAAGGCTACAGAGTGGCTCAGGGCCAAAGCTGTTTGGTTTAAACACCTGCATTCCAATGTTTGTCTTTCTGTTTCACCCTTTTTAATTTAGGACTTTCTGCCTCCAGGGCGTGGAACCTTCTAATAGTTTTATGGCCCGTCTGCCTCAGCTTATAATGGCTGTGTATGGCCATCTTCCTTAGTAAATGGCTTAATCTGAGACTCGAGCCTATAACTTGGTCCAGGCCTTTGACATCAGCCATTTCTCCTGGCAAGAGGCTGTAATGCTTAATTAGAACCCTAAAATGCTGAGAGCTCCAATGAAGAAAATGAAGTGCCTCAGCGCCCATATTTTATGGTGTAGGTGCAGGTGCAGCCTAACATTCAGATGTTTGTCTTTCTGTTTAGTTTAGAACATTCTACCAATCATTGGGTATAAGGTTCTAATAGCATGGCTTGGGCATACACAACTCATTTTTGGGAACTTTAAAAAACGTTGTTGCCCAAAGCGGATGGGTTATAAAGCTTAAGTGTGTTCCTGTTATCTAGGGATAGACAGCCCTCACACTAAACTTACAAGATTAATGACCTAAAATATCTGAAATTAAAAAAAATAACAAAATAGAGTAACATTTTTCCAGAAACAACAGATGTTTATACACAAACCACAGGTATCGAATAAGGAAGTTCTCGGTTTTCGAAATCACGGATGAAAATAATCAAGTCTCTTACAACTGCTGCGTAAACTGTTAGTAGGAACAGCAGTTTTCTCTGCCATTGAATGATATTGTCTTTTTTAAACTGTTTTTTAACTGGATTTTTATCATGCTAATGAAGTCTGATGTCTGTGATTTAATACTACTCTTAGCTTGTTCTTAATTGTATATTAATTTATTGTCTTAACACACTGCACACTTTTTTACCTGTACATTTTATCTGTAATTTTTATACATTACTGGTTATGTTGCATGTTGTGTAGCATGTCTTTTATGATGAAATATCGAATAAAGACGTCTTTGACTTGATTGCCCACCAGTATGCAGTCTTGATCTTGGAAATGTAGTGTTGTACTGGGGTCACCTCTCTTTCCTTAAGTATACAAAGCCAGCATGGATGAACAGAGGCACCCTGGACAAAAATCCAAATAGTTCTCATGCCAGGTTTTCTCTGTGGAAGATCTCCCATCATCTGAGCTTCTCCTTGTTAAAACGTCCATCCCTTCTCTGTGTTGGCGTGGATGTGGTCAAGACGTGTACGTGCTTATGAACCCCCTGCATCCCTTGACTGACTGCCATGTGGAAAGTGCACCTTAACAATGATGGCGTCTGGAAGGAGCAGATGAAAGTGTGGCAGTCCAAGAAAGTCTTGCTTGATGTGGGCGTTAGGCCTTCACCTTCCGGGTTTTGTTAGAGAGATCTTACAAAATATTTAGTGTGATTTGTGAAACTAATATTTGAATTTCTCTTCAGAGACCCTTTGAAGATGACAGCCAGTCTCTCTCATACAAGGTCTCACTCTGTAAAATTAGTAACCAGCTGCAGTTTAAGTACCATAAACAACAGAGAGGGCACTCTGAGCAGCTCCCAGACACAGAAAGATATCTTCTATCACAATGACAAACAAGCATTTACAATGCAACAGTCTCGCCTCCGGAAAAGTTAGAGCTATTGGCATTGTAAATGACAAACTTTTTATTTATGTGTTGGTTTTGAAAACAGATAAATAAATGGCATTGTCATTTACAATCCCAATAGCTTAATCTATCGCAAATACGAGACCTATTTAATTTGCACCACACCCACACACAGAGAGTCACACACACACACAGAGCCACACAATATAGATTAACAGCTACTGCCTCCTGTACTCATCCTTCGCGGTAAACTGACTTGGACAGCAGAACACACACACATATCGATAACCATTTAATGTTTCTACCGGTCCTAAATGTGATCATAAACTTTGCATTAGACATAAAAAGAGCTTACTGACGTCATTTTAAATGAGGCGGGCCACCTTCATGGTATAAATCTTCCCCAATACACAACAGGTTTCCCTAATCAAGATGGCTGCTACATTTACATGTTACGATGACAAAGACAAATGCAACAGTGGTATTAAAATCTTTCTGTTTCAAGCATATTTGGACTTCAAAGTGTGGACCTGAAAATATATTCAAATCTATTAAGTTATGTGCCGGAGCTTACTGCTAACAGAGAAACAGTGCAGAAAATAAAAACACAACAAATTGGAGAGTGTTTACAGGATAGAAAGGAGAATTAATGCCGCAGTAAAGAACGCGGATAAGATTGCAGTACGGCAGAAAAGAGAACAAAGAGTCTGGGATAAGGCAGAAAAAATGGGGATGTGTTTGAGGATAAGAGGCAGGAGGAGTGTGAGGGAAAACGGGAGAGAGTAAGAGGAAATCAAAGACACAGAGGCGGTAGATTCTGGACCCTATTGTTGAGTGCAACAAAGCACGGAGTCCTGTTCCACCAATATCAATTCAAATTGCAGATTTTGGGGTGCTGGGATTTCTGTGCAACCTATTCTCAACTGCTTGTGCAACTGTTAAATACACTGCAAAGTAGATGAGTTAGAAATTGGAATAGAGTGTAAAGGTACCCAAAGTTCTCTTGTTGGCTCAGAGTAGAATGTTCGTCGCTGAAGCATAACATTATATGTAGGTCACAAGTTCGAATTCCGACTAATCCTTACACCTTCTGGTGTGGGTAAAGCAAGTACTACATAAGCCAAGCAATTGTATCCCCAGTTATGTATAGCCTTTAAAATGACAAAATGAAGGTAAAGTTATATATAAAGAACAAGTGTTTAATGAGTTACATGTACTTAAGACTCATTGTGACAAAGAAAACCGAAAAGTGCCTGCGCCATGTCTCTATCCTGGGCCATGCTAGACAGTTTACATAAAGGAGGCTAGCATAGAGAACAAACATAAGAGCAAAACTGCCATCCTTCCCTCCTTAAATATTTAAGCTACAGCGTCCCCAGAAAGGCTCCAGTATCCTTCCTCAAGGAAGATTCACGATCCCCTATCCTCAGAGGTATGTGGGAACTTGCTATTTATCCTCGGAGTGGAACCCTTTCCCCTCAGGGAAAGGTCAGACTCGCCGTATTCTCAGAGTACCCCCTTGCTCGCCTTATCCTCAGAGATAGAGAGACAAGCTATTTATGGAGACAGATCCTGACACATTGTCAAAGTCGCTCCATTTCAAAACAGGGCCCTCTTCCCAGTCATCCAAACGGAAGAGGCCGTGCCTCAAAGCAGGGGTACAGAGTGTCCGTCGTATTTCCTTAGGCAGTTTTGCCAACCCATTTCCATTGGCATATGTGCCAGTCGAAGAGAAAGAGCAGCACCATCAGAAAACGACACCTCCTAAGTGAAAGAGACCATAGAATAGGACACAATAGCCACCACACTCTTGAAAGCAGACTTTGAGGACAGCCCTTGGTTCAAAAGGAAGAAGCCTGGGACTGCGGGAGCCCAATCTTTAGCCTGTCATTGACAGTCCATCTTTAACTCGTCACTGTAAGACTCTTCTTCAACACGAAACCATTTTACAATCTTCCCTTCTTCTCTAAAACTCTCCCGCCTGTAAACACCGGTCCCCTTACCTGGAACTGCAACAGCCGCTCGGTCTGTTCCTGGGTCAGATCCAGCTCCTCCGGTGCAGCCATCTTCCTTCAGCTAACCCGTCACTCACACACCGGAAGTTGCTTCGACTAGCAAAACAGCATTGCTTCCGGGTGAATATAGATTAACAGCTACTGCCTCCTGTCCTCATCCTTCGCGTTAAGCTGACTTAGACAGCAGAGCACGCGCACATATTGATAACCATTTAATGTTTCTACCGGTCCTAATTGTGATCATAGATGGGGCGATGCCAGAGTCCCGATATAAACTTTGTATTAGACATAAAAAGAGCTTACTGACATCATTTTAAATGGGGCGGGCCACCTTCATGGTATAAATCTTTCCCGATACACAACAGGTTTCCCTAATCAAGATGGCTGCTACGTTTACGTGTTACGATGAGAAAGACAAATGCAACAGTGGAATAAAATCTTTCTGTTTCAAGCATATTTGGACTTCAAAGTGTGGACCTGAAAATATATTCAAATCTATTAAGTTATGTGCCGGAGCTTACTGCTAACAGAGAAACAGTGCAGAAAATAAACAAGTAATAATTGAAAAAACACGTCCCAGGAAAAACACAGCAGAGGCAGATCTGCCAAAGAGACAATAGGCACGAGTGCAACCGAGTGAGATCAACCTCTAAACAAGCACTCACCCGAGGACGATTTCTGGACTATTTCCTCCGGCGGGCGGCGAAATGAGTAAACGCCTACCTCCAATGACGGAGAGAAAAGGGGCGGGACTTAAAAAAAGACCCAGAAACGCCCACGAATCGCGTCGTGACGGGGGAAAGAGTGATTGACAACCATCTCTTCCAATGGCTAGCCTCCATTTATGGAGTTAGCCAATGGAAGAGAGAGGCGGGTTAAAGCCCCCTACTGAAGCTCAAAAGATTTCGCCTGCGCGAACACTGCTGTGCAGTGGACGCCAGGCGAAACCTAAAAAAGTGATGGATGGAAGGGTCTGATTATTTTCAGCTACTGGGAATTACAGAACATTGCAGACCATTATTCTGGTAGATTTTGCAAACTACGCTGCTACAGACCGGTAGCAACCAAAGGTACACCACCCGTGATCCTGCACCAGTTGGAAAAGTCAAGAAAAATGTAAGGTGTTATTTTTAGAAAGCCCACAAATTGGAAAACGTGTAAAGGGCTGCAAGTGCAACTAGATAGACACTGAGAAACTGACATCAAGGGGGGTAAAGTGAAACAGGAGAACACGAATTGTGTCTCATCAGCAAAGAAGCTGTAGTTGAAATACAGTGAGGAGTATGGAGGCCATGATGTTTCGTTTGAGGTCAAGTGCAGGGTTTTGAGGGTTGGAAGAACCTCCTTGAGAATGATGGGTGTGGCGCTGAAGCAAAACTAAAATAGTACAAATTTGTCACTGTCTGATCTCCTTCGACACCCCGCTTTTTTGTAAGCTGGCACATACTTAATGCTAAGTCCTGTTCAGTTTATAGTGTAACACTAGTTATTCCTTTTCTCCAAAAGAAAACCAAATCACCACCAAGAGCAGCCACCACCATATCCATTGTTGGTGCAAGCACTGCTTCGGATGAGAGACCAGAAGCACTGCCACCACCAAGTATTCAGTAGAACAGCAAAGAGAACACTGCTACAGTCCATAGTGAAATAGAGTACAGTAAAATTGCCTGGCAGCTTGCAGTCATAGGCAAGCGCAAATCACTGTTGCTTTCCACTGGATCACTTGCACCCTACCAGCATATTTGTGTGTGTGTGTGTGTGTGTGTGTGTGTACAGCCGCACATGTGAAAATTGTGTGAGTACAAAAATACCAAGCCAGGAGCTGCAAGAAGAGAGTGCTCCAAACTACACAACTCTGAAAACATTAAGATCGTGCAGTTAAGGCTCTATTATGGCCTCAGGCCCCGCCGTGGCTGACTCTTCTAGCCATTAAAGTCCCGCTCCAGCATTAAAGTCTAGAGCTGAAGGCCTTTAACAAGGGAGCGGGCCTTTAATGTTGGGTAGAGGCAGCTACAGAAGGCTCTAAGGCTACTAGAACATTCCGCCCCTAGAGGGCAGACTGTGCAAATTAATTTAACAAAGGAATCATGGAGCCAAAGGGGATTGAAATCCCCTCGGGCTCCATGAGGCCTTTGTTCACAGCAACAGCTGTTAACATTGGACTGTTGGAGTTCCGGGCTTCTACCGGTTATTAGAACATTGGAATGTTGGGAGCTCCATTGAAAACAATGGAGTGCTCTGGGCTTATAATGGCTGGTATAAGCCTGGAGCTCCAACATTCCAATATTCTAATGTAATGTAATGTAATTTGAAATTGTACTTGTAAAGCGCACTAATACACCAACTGGGGTGTCCTGGC
Organism: Lissotriton vulgaris; assembly: GCF_964263255.1. Lineage (NCBI taxonomy): Eukaryota > Metazoa > Chordata > Amphibia > Caudata > Salamandridae > Lissotriton > Lissotriton vulgaris. Next base: position 1,641,773,697 of record NC_141695.1, read on the forward strand.
ACGTATACCGCTGTGGAACCCTACCTGGCTTTTCCCAGTGAAATGTCCACTCCTGGGCATCCACAAGGTTAAGCCAGGCATCCCAGTGCTGTTGGAGCCGTTGTGGAGATTAAGCAAGCTATTGCCCAGAGTTGCAGAGTGGGACCCATGATAAGAATAGGCACAGAGGCGAAATTGATCAGGTTCGAGGAAATTGAGCCCAAGACCCGCCGAGGCGGGAATTGAACCCTAGTCCAGGGCCAGACCTCTGCTTCAGGGTCTGCCGCTCTAACCAGTGAGCCACACTTCTCCACAATGACCCTTTGTTCTTATTTAGGGTGCCTCCCTAGCCTCCAAAAGCTCTGTCCTTTACGAATTCAAGCATTCAAGGCTAGGTAAAACTACTCTCCTGAGCCTTTACTCCTACCATGGTTACCCAATTATCGGACCACCAGAAACCTCAAGTTCCATTCAGAAGACTACTTCTTCCCTCTTAGATAACCCTGGGAGAAGGCCTCTTATCTTCCCTCACATTCGGTCACTTTTCAGGTTCCTCATCATCACATCCCTGGTTGTCAAGTCCTATCCAAACACCAGAAAGGTTCCCCCTTGTCAGAGACAACTGTTTTCCCCACTGCCTTCAACTTTTCCCTGTGCCTACCTCAGTTCAGGAATCTTGAGGAGCTCAGGCAATGCCAAACATGCTCCGTGTCCCACTCCATCAGGTCCTCCAAGTCCCACTCCAGCTAGAAGTGGCAGGCACTCACAAGAAATTAGTAGCGCCCGCTCGATGAACGCCCACCCTGAATGTATAAACACTGACACCGCTAGAAGATACCAATTGGTAGAATGATTAATGAACGGAGAAATGTGCTGCTCCTAAAGCAGCCTCCTAAAAGAGGTGCTTTAATGCATGTTTCACAATGGTCAAAAGATGTGTTGGAATGCCAGTCTGAAAGTCATACCACTCTGGGCATGAATTTGACGCTATGGTATGAAATTGTTTTCTTTTAATTAAATATATTTAAAAAAGAAAAAAATGTGTGCTCCAAGCAGGATTAACTCATCTCCAGTGTGGTGGGCTGTACCAAGGTGATGTCTAAGGAACAAGCCATCTCTGGGAGCCTTGGAGAACAGCAGCATGTTCAGACCCGATTGACTTTGCAGAATAATAGGAGACAAAGATAACCATGGACAGATGCCCATACAATGCCCTGGTTTCAAATCAAATAGACATGGATGGGTTGGTATTGTTAAAAAATCACTGAATGTATATGTATGTGTATATATATATATACAAGAAGTGTTGGCAGCCATCTTGGGACCAATATACATGATAGCACCTCATTAAAAAGCATTGTAGTTAATAGAGGGTTTTAGGACTTTAGTTACATTATAAATCATTTGTTGATGGTACCATACTCGTTTTAGGAATTGTGGTGGGTTCTAAGGTGATTTTACCATGTGAAAAAACCTTCCGCTGTGATATCATGAATATTGTTTGAAAGAAAACTAATATCTCATGATTTTCCCACAGTGGTTTGGAAGGGGATCTATAAGCTAAACTGAAAGCATATTTTCTGTAAATTCACATTATCTTTCTCAGTCATCCACTGCTGATGATGTCACATATTACATCATTCATGACATGGTCAGTGACATCACTGATGACATCACTGATGACATCTCAAATGACATCACTGATGACATCTCAAATGACATCACTGATGACATCACTGATGACATCTCATTTGACATTACTGATCACATCACTGATGATATCATTCATGTGATAATACGATGAACCTCTTCAGACTCTAATATAACCTTAGATACAATCAGTGTAAACAGACACTCACAGATTGTCACTCATCCATGGAGTTACTCACACACCTAGTCAGTCATGCAAAGAATCAATCACACCTCCATTTCCTCAACTATACAGTTATACAAACTTTACTTATTCAAACATATACTAACACATATTTACTCTCTTATACAATCCCTGATACAAGTTCACAATGATCCATACAGCCACTCACACATTCACTGGCTCTTATGCACAGTTATTTATATATGTCAACTCTCACATGTACTGTGTTTTACATATGTACTTACTTTGACATGTAGCACTGAGATATCCATTCACTCACCAATACACTCATGCACACAGTCAACCGCCCATACAGCTGTTTCCACATGCACTTTTGAAACCATACATCTAGTGAATCAGCTGCTCACACATCTATGCACAGAGTCATACACCTCCCAGCCACCCACACACACACTCAGTCTCCCATAAAAATACTTGGGCAACCAATCAATAACCCATATAGTTACTCATATAGCTACTTATCAACACATGCAACAGTTTACAGAACAAAAGACATAATGATGCACAAATTAAGACAGTTTAGTCACTAACCCATGCACTCAGTGAGACACATTTAATCACTCACTCATACAGTCAGTCATGCACCTACTAAATCCTTCATCCAGACACTTATACATCCACTCATTCTTCAATATGTAAGACATATTTTAACTTTACAGAAACATACAGTCACTGGATGTTGTCATCAGTGATGTCATCAGTGATGTCATTTGAGATGTCATCAGGGATGTCATCAGTGATGTCACTGACCATGTCATGAATGATGTAATATGTGACATCATCAGCAGTGGATTGCGGGTGCGCGATATATAGTTAGTGCAACTAACTATATATGGAATTTCAATGGTTTTGTGTGAGTAAAATAAGGTTTTGTAAATGCGAATTCCTAACTATATATGGTCTATAACCTATGGGTTTTTCAGTGAATTTTCAAGGTTTTGTAAATGCTAATTCCTAACTATATATGGTCTATAACCTATGGTTTTTTCAGTGAATTTTCAAGGTTTTGTAAATGCTAATTCCTAACTATATATGGTCTATAACCTATGGTTTTTTCAGTGAATATATATATATACATACATATATAAACATATATCATCTGTATATCTATATAAATACAAACATAAATGCATGCATACATATACTTATATGCATACAGATGCATGTTATTTACATGAAAGTTGAAAAAACACTAATAAAAGCAAAGCTAAAAAGCCACCTCATTACAAACAGAATGGCTTTAACATAAACGAGGGCGAGATCTATTGCATTTTCAATGCTTGTTTACTTTGGTTCCATCAAGAAGGCATTCAGATGTGTCACACATTTGCCATAAATTCTGAATGCTAGCACTCTAGTTGCACATTAGATCACTGTAGTAAAGCTACTGCTCACAAGGGACGTCTGCTGCTGGTATTCAAAGTGCATGTTTCAGTCTGCATGTCAGAATTTATTTAATGAAATAGAAGAGGATTTGAGAAGTCACTCAAAATGATCCCTAATTTTTCTTTCTGAAGCACTAATCATACTTTCTATGGCAAAATTAACCCCCTCATGTTGTTCCTTTTTAAATTGAGTGTTTTCAGACTTACCACTTCATTCCAATCAAGATGGCTTCTGGTGTGCCATACTTTTGTCATAAGTAAGACTGTTAGCGCTCTAGTTGTTCTTTAGAACACTCTGGGACATTCTGTCATTGGGCTATACTTGGGGTACATCTGGGTGATATTTGGGCTACATTTAGGCTCTTTTGTCTCTGGTGGCCATCTTGGGAGACTGTATGTCAGAAGTTTTTTAATGAAATTGAAGAGGGTTTGAGAAGTCACTCAAAATGTGCCCTAAGTTTTCTTTCTGCAGCACTAATCATAATTCATATGGCCAAATATACCCCCTCATTTTGTTCCTTTTTAAATTAAATGTTTTAAGAGGTACCACTTTATTCCAATCAAGATGGCTTCAGGTGTGCCATACCTTTGTAATAAGTAGGACTGTTAGCGCTCTAGTTGTTCTTTAGAACACTCTGGGACATTCTGTCATTGGGCTATACTTGGGCTACATCTGGGTGATATTTGGGCTACATTTGGGCTCTTTTGTCTCTGGTGGCCATTTTGGGAGACTGCATGTCAGAATGTTTTAATGAAATAGAAAAGGATTTTAGAAGTCACTCAAAATGTGCCCTAATTTTTCATTCTGCAGCACTAATCATACTTTCTATGGCAAAATATACCCCCTCAATTTGTTTCTTTTTAAATTAAATGTTTTAAGAGTTACCACTTTATTCCAATCAAGATGGCTTCAGGTGTGCCATACCTTTGTAATAAGTAGGACTGTTAGCGCTCTAGTTGTTCTTTAGAACACTCTAGGAGGCTGCAGTAGAACACAAAGGAATCAACTGACAGTCTCTGTCCCTGTTGGATGTACATGTTTTACTGAGAATGTCAGACTTCATTTTCACATGACTGAGAAAGATAATGTGAATTTACAGAAAATATGCTTTCAGTTTAGCTTATAGATCCCCTTCCAAACCACTGTGGGAAAATCATGAGATATTAGTTTTCTTTCAAACAATATTCATGATATCACAGCGGAAGGTTTTTTCACATGGTAAAATCACCTTAGAACCCACCACAATTCCTAAAACGAGTATGGTACCATCAACAAATGATTTATAATGTAACTAAAGTCCTAAAACCCTCTATTAACTACAATGCTTTTTAATGAGGTGCTATCATGTATATTGGTCCCAAGATGGCTGCCAACACTTCTTGGATGAAGTGCTGACAGCCAATCAGATCAGATGTGTGGTTAGGCTCCGCCCAGATATATATCTTTTTTTGAACCTAAATTACTCAAAATCCACTGGAGCACATATATTGAGACCTAGCAAAGGCACATCGGGCTAACAGTCCCTACAATTTTGCCAAGTTTCGTGCAAATCCATTCAGCCGTTCGAGCTAAAAGTGAGGCCAACCGCCCTATGGAAATTAACATGGGAAAAACGCGTTTTGGGACCCCCCTTTTTTCTCGGCCCCCCCTTGATGAAACCCCCCCAAATTGTCAGGGGCTGCTCAGAAACAAAATGTTCCATTTTCCTGAAAATTTCAGCCAATTCCGTCCACAAACGCCAAAGTTATTAGACATAGAATTTTCAAAAATCCCATAGAGAAAAAATCCTAACTATATATACCTACTGGCGACCGCCAGTAGGTAATATATATATATATTTCAAAAATCCCATAGAGAAAAAATCCTAACTATATATACCTACTAGCGACCGCCAGTAGGTAATATATATATATATATATATATATATATATATATATATATATATATATATATATATGCATACATATATCTCCAAACGGCTCGATTTCTCGAAGTGCTTCTACTTGCCCCTTCAACCCATCGATAGGTGGTGCGAGATGCCAGCAAAGCCCACTTTACGATTAGTATAAATTAAGTAAAGAAAGTAATCTCACTCTCAGGATCGGTACACTACCAGAGGTTTATTTGCCAGTGACAAGTTTCAGGTGTCAAGTGTGAGCAAGGCTGCTTGACAGTCGAAACGGGTTACTGGCAAATAAACCTCTGGTAGTGTACCAATCCTGAGAGTGCGATTACTTTCTTTACTGTATATATATATATTTTTTTTTTTTGTCTGTCGGGGAGTGAAGGGGTCTGCAAATAAACACTGTCTAAAAAGGATACTTGAGTGCTTTCCGTTTGTCGGCGTTACGAGCTGTTCATGTTGGGATATATATATATATATATATATATATATATATATATATATATATATATATATATATATATATATATATAACCTACTGGCGGTCGCCAGTAGGTAGTTATAGTTAGGATTTTTTTAAGCACACTGTACACCGTCTGGGGCCCATTGGAGGGCTAATCAAATAATCCTAAATTGAGGCACAGGGACGGGACCCATTGGAGGGTTAACACTGCCTACAAAGACTCCACTTCCCAGCATGCAGTTGTGAAAAGAACGTGACTATCACAGCACACCGGAGGCTAATGAATTCAGCATTGCTGTGGGAGGAGAGCGGCGAAAGAACTTTCCCTGTGCTGGCCTCTGAAGAGATGCACAAAGGCATCGAAACGCGTCAGGCCGAAGGATACAGCAACTGGAGGGGATACAATGTGCTTGCAAATAAAGGTTTGTGACCAAACTTTCAGCGGTGTGCGGCTTCAAAGCCCTGAGCTATGTTTTGGACATGTTTACACGGTTGCTTGGACCGCGGAAGCGACGCACCTCTGAGAACCGAAGAAAGGACCAGCAGGGGGGTAAAGTCCCGTCTGTTTTGGCGCTGGAAGTAGCAGGACTTAAGCACACTGTACACCGTCTGGGGCCCATTGGAGGGCTAATCAAATAATCCTAAATTGAGGCACAGGGACGGGACCCATTGGAGGGTTAACACTGCCTACAAAGACTCCACTTCCCAGCATGCAGTTGTGAAAAGAACGTGACTATCACAGCACACCGGAGGCTAATGAATTCAGCATTGCTGTGGGAGGAGAGCGGCGAAAGAACTTTCCCTGTGCTGGCCTCTGAAGAGATGCACAAAAGCATCGAAACGCGTCAGGCCGAAGGATACAGCAACTGGAGCGGATACAATGTGCTTGCAAATAAAGGTTTGTGACCAAACTTTCAGCGGTGTGCGGTTTCAAAGCCCTGAGCTATGTTTTGGACATGTTTACACGGTTGCTTGGACCGCGGAAGCGACGCACCTCTGAGAACCGAAGAAAGGACCAGCAGGGGGGTAACGTCCCGTCTGTTTTGGCGCTGGAAGTAGCAGGACTTAAGCACACTGTACACAGTCTGGGGCCCATTGGAGGGCTAATCAAATAATCCAAATTGAGGCACAGGGACGGGACCCATTGGAGGGTTAACACTGCCTACAAAGACTCCACTTCCCAGCATGCAGTTGTGAAAAGAACGTGACTATCACAGCACACCGGAGGCTAATGAATTCAGCATTGCTGTGGGAGGAGAGCGGCGAAAGAACTTTCCCTGTGCTGGCCTCTGAAGAAATGCACAAAGGCATCGAAACGCGTCAGGCCGAAGGATACAGCAACTGGAGGGGATACAATGTGCTTGCAAATAAAGGTTTGTGACCAAACTTTCAGCGGTGTGCGGCTTCAAAGCCCTGAGCTATGTTTTGGACATATATATATATATATTACCTACTGGCGGTCGCCAGTAGGTAGTTATAGTTAGGATTTTTTTCAATGCAAAATCTCAAAATTCTATTGTGAATAACTTTAGCGCCGGTTGACGAATCTGCCTGAAAATTTCCTCAAATTTGCCTCGCGGAGCTCCAGTCCTTCCCTGAAAGTTTCGGGGGGATTCGTTAAGCGGGGCCGAGATAAAAGGGGGGGTCCCAAAACGTGTTTTTCCCATGTTAATTTCCATTGGCGGTCAACCTCACTTTTAGCCCGAATGGCTGAATGGATTTCCACCAAACTTGGCAAAATTGTAGGGACTGGTAGCCCGATGTGCCTTTGCTATGTCTCAAGATATGTGCTCCAGTGGCTTTTACGAAAATTAACTTTGAAAAAATATATATTGGGCTATATATATGTTAGAGTAAAAATGCAGCCCAAATGTAGCCCAATGTAGCCCAAAGATGGCCACCAGAGACAAAAAAAACCAAATGTAGCCCAATTATCAGCCAGATGTAGCCCAGCTATAGCCCAATGACATAATGTCCCAGAGTGTTCTAAAGAACAATTACAGCGCTAACAGTCTTACTTATGACGAAAGTATGGCACACCTGAAGTCATCTTGATTGGAATAAAGTGTTAACACTTAAAACATTTAATTTGCAAAGGAACAAAATGAGGGGGTTCATTTTGCCATAGAAATTATGATTAGTGCTGAAGAAAGAAAAATTAGGGCACATTTTGAGTGACTTCTCAAATCCTCTTATTTTTCATTAAAAAAATTCTGATATGCAGTCTCCCAAGATGGCCACCAGAGACAAAAGAGCCCAAATGTAGCCCAAATATCAGCCAGATGTAGCCCAACTATAGCCCAATGACAGAATGTCCCAGAGTGTTCTAAAGAACAACTAGAACGCTAACAGTCTACTTATGACAAAAGTATGGCACACCTGAAGTCATCTAGATTGGAATAAAGTGGTAACACTTAATACATTTAATTTGAAAAGGAACAAAATGAGTGGTTTCATTTTGCCATAGAAATTTTTATATATATATATATATATATATATTCACTGAAAAAACCATAGGTTTCACAGCAGTTATAGTTAGGAATTAGCATTTAAAAAATCTATTCAATTCTCTGAAAAAACCATAGGTTTCACACCAGTTATAGTTAAGTGGAAATTTTACTCGCATAAAACCATTGAATTTCCCACGTTATAGTTAGTTGGACTCACTATAACTTGCGCATGCAATGCACTGCTGATGATGTCACATATTACATCACTCATGACATGGTCAGTGACATCACTCATGACATCACTGATGACATCTCAAATGACATCACTGACGACATCATCCAGTGAAGGTGTATCTTTCTGAAAAATAAATATTTTTTATATATGTATATCTAAAGGTTGATGGAAGAATAAATGGGTAAATGTCTAAATGGATGTTTTTTTTGTGTAAAATTGATTGGTTAACTGACTTATTAAATGTATCTTAGTGAATACATATATTAGCGAGTAATGTTTAAATATTTAAATATCTGTATCTGTGTCTCACTTTTTGTATAAGTGGCTGCATGGGTTGGTGAGTAGCTACATGAGTGTGTATATGGGTTATTAGTTATTTTTTTGAGTATCAGTGTCTGTATGGTTCGGTGGGGGATATTACTTAGAGCACAGATGCATGAATGAGTGACTCACTATTTGTATGTATTTTGAAGACAGCATGTGTGCAAGACTGTATGGGTGGATGATTGTGTGTATGGGTGGGTTAGTGAGTATGTGTTTTTATAATTGATTGTTTAAGAGAGTAAATATGTTTCCGTTTCTGTAGAAGTATGTGTAGTGGTGTGTATATAGCAGTATAATCAAATAAATGGTTTTTTGATAGTTTATTTGCATGTGTGAATTTGTGTGTGAGTAACTATATGGATGAGTATTAGTGTGTAACAGGATGTATAGGTGTATGAGTACATATGATGAGTAAGTACATGCATGAGTGACTATATAGAACTGTTGGTGAATGAGTGGATGTGTATGTAGATGTTGGAATTACCTAATAAGTTGTTGTAATTGGTATTGGTTTCTCCTTTTTTAAGAAAATGTTAGTTTCTATTTTTGAATGTGTGTGTCAAAGGTTATTTTATGCTGATAGGAGGTCTGCCACTTTGTCACAAGGATGTTGTCATCAGTGATGTCATTTGAGATGTAATCAGTGATGTCATGAGTGATGTCACTGACCATGTCATGAGTGATGTAATATGTGACGTCATCAGCAGTGCATTGCACGCGCAAGTTACAGTGAGTCCAACTAACTATAACGTGGGAATTTCAATGGTTTTATGCGAGTAAAATTTCCACCTAACTATAACTGGTGTGAAACCTATGGTTTTTTCAGTGAATATATATATATATATATATATATATATATATATATATATATATATCACTCACGAAGGTTTCCCATTAAGAAGAGCCACGACAGCAGGTAGGTACAAATTAGTTTACTTTGGGAAGTTGCAGCAAAGGTGAGCGAACATACACCAGCTTTCGTAGTCTGCCTGACGCGTTTCATGCTATTCCAAGCATTTCTTCAGAGGCACATTGTTCATTACCAACGTGTGTTTGGCAGTTCGTTTTTATTGGCTCCATGTGCCCCAATGGGCGTGGGTCACTGCTGAGCATGATGGTACTCGTAGTGTTAATGTTCTCAAGTGAGTTGCCACACGTGATAAAAAATTAAAAAACAGTTTCTCCACAGTGGGTTAGGGATAGGTTCACCTCCACGATTTGTTGCTCCATTTTAAATCCCAAAAACCGACCTCTCCTGCCAAAGGCGCCGTAGTCAGGTGACTGCAGCTCCATCTGCATACAATGCAGCCGGGCGTCCTCCACGGCCGGGACCAGCCGTAAAAACATCACTCACGAAGGTTTCCCATTAAGAAGAGCCACGACAGCAGGTAGGTACAAATTAGTTTACTTTGGGAAGTTGCAGCAAAGGTGAGCGAACATACACCAGCTTTCGTAGTCTGCCTGACGCGTTTCATGCTATTCCAAGCATTTCTTCAGAGGCACATTGTTCATTACCAACGTGTGTTTGGCAGTTCGTTTTTATTGGCTCCATGTGCCCCAATGGGCGTGGGTCACTGCTGAGCATGATGGTACTCGTAGTGTTAATGTTCTCAAGTGAGTTGCCACACGTGATAAAAAATTAAAAAACAGTTTCTCCACAGTGGGTTAGGGATAGGTTCACCTCCACGATTTGTTGCTCCATTTTAAATCCCAAAAACCGACCTCTCCTGCCAAAGGCGCCGTAGTCAGGTGACTGCAGCTCCATCTGTGGAGAAACTGTTTTTTAATTTTTTATCACGTGTGGCAACTCACTTGAGAACATTAACACTACGAGTACCATCATGCTCAGCAGTGACCCACGCCCATTGGGGCACATGGAGCCAATAAAAACGAACTGCCAAACACACGTTGGTAATGAACAATGTGCCTCTGAAGAAATGCTTGGAATAGCATGAAACGCGTCAGGCAGACTACGAAAGCTGGTGTATGTTCGCTCACCTTTGCTGCAACTTCCCAAAGTAAACTAATTTGTACCTACCTGCTGTCGTGGCTCTTCTTAATGGGAAACCTTCGTGAGTGATGTTTTTACGGCTGGTCCCGGCCGTGGAGGACGCCCGGCTGCATTGTATGCAGATGGAGCTGCAGTCACCTGACTACGGCGCCTTTGGCAGGAGAGGTCGGTTTTTGGGATTTAAAATGGAGCAACAAATCGTGGAGGTGAACCTATCCCTAACCCACTGTGGAGAAACTGTTTTTTAATTTTTTATCACGTGTGGCAACTCACTTGAGAACATTAACACTACGAGTACCATCATGCTCAGCAGTGACCCACGCCCATTGGGGCACATGGAGCCAATAAAAACGAACTGCCAAACACACGTTGGTAATGAACAATGTGCCTCTGAAGAAATGCTTGGAATAGCATGAAACGCGTCAGGCAGACTACGAAAGTTGGTGTATGTTCGCTCACCTTTGCTGCAACTTCCCAAAGTAAACTAATTTGTACCTACCTGCTGTCGTGGCTCTTCTTAATGGGAAACCTTCGTGAGTGATATATATATATATATATATATATATATATCCCACATGAAGGGCAAAGAGGGCACTCATGGTAAGCAAAAATCTTTTATTGCATTTTCGTATTTTCGCACCATAAAAATTTCAGCAAGTCAACTTTTCTATGATGCTATCCGTATAAAGGCCATAACATCTTTGTAGCTTCTTTATTCTGTTTTGGAGCTTTAAAATGGTTATTGAAATGCCCATACATTTTGTGATAAACTATTTTGCTGGCAACTTAGGTTTGTTTTTTGACGGGTCAGCACATTGAAGCTCAGCCCATGCGCAAAACAGGCTATGCAGAATAAGTTCTTACCATCTACCAATGCACATATAATGTTACCACTATTGTCAGAAACAAAACATAAGCGTTGCTATTGAAGTTCATTTGGAAGATCGAAGCTTTCTGTCATGTGTCAATGTTGAACGTAGCAAAAGTTGCCTGCTGAATAATCCTCTGTATGGCAGTGAATGTATCTAAGCCAAGTGCCTTTATTCTAGCTCAGTCTGAATGATGGACATTTAGCCTAAGAATTGCTGATTGCTCCATACATCCATCAGTAGTGGAATGGTGCATTGCCACCTCCATCAGTGCTTTTACAACATTTGTATTCCTAGCCTAAGCACGTTGATAGCGGGTGTGTGTGCCATGGACCCTACCATTATGGGCAAAATGCTTCCTTCTTCCACCCAAAAAATTAGGAGGGGATAATGGGATAACATTTTGCTCAGGAATGCTTAGTATCCCAGGTAAAAACAGGTTAATAGTCGTTTGCTTTTGGAGAGGGGTTACAATTCAATCAGTGGTTCAGTCAGTGTTGGGACCACCTTACCTTATAAACCCCAGGCTTCCCAGTCCCCAAGCAATATGCAGTTGCGCCTGTAGGTCTAGGGCTTGCCTCACAGCAGAAAACATGGACTTCCAAAATGATTTATTTTAAGGTGCTAATGGGAAATTATTTCCTTCCCTCCAACATCTGCACTTTGTACAACTGAACACTGTGTACAGGAAATGAGCTACCAAAATGGCAGCTATGCTAAGAGTACAAATGTCAATTTAAACAGAGAACATGTAGATGGACTCCGGGGAGCAGATGTCAAAAACACTAGATGCGCAGACACGCATTTGGGGCAACAGAGCAAAAAGATACAGTTGTCTTTGCACTAGCCCTCAGAACCTCAAGTGTCTAATCCTCTTGCTCATTCGCAGATTCAAAGGCAAAGATAACCCTTAAGAGAAAGACAAGTCCCAATGGTCCTAAACTGCCATTATCACACCCAAAGGTTTCATGACCTGCAAGGAAAAACTCAGGACTGAACCCTCACCCGTGATCAAGCATGCCACTCTCTTAGCTTCATGCCACCAACTTTAGAAAAAGTCGACTAAAAGCTGAAAAACGAGTATTTGTAAGCCGCCACCTTATCACGGTCCTTCCAACGCCACCAACATCTAAAAATCTGAAAATTATAACCAATTGACCATCAGCCTGCCAAAACCCACCACCATCTCCCACGATCCTAAACTCAGCATGTGAACACCCACATATGTACACAAAGAAAATATGAGCCTCAACAGTCCTGAACCCACGTGTGCAGCACCACGGGCTCTTTTGTTCCAGGCAAACTACCAACTGTAGAAAAGTACATATGAGTGGAATATAAATATTGAGTATCCCATCACGGTCAGTCTATGCTCCAGTGCATAATGTGTTCAAATGCAGATGAAAGAAGCTGAACATTACTAAAGAAATGCCTATTCACCATCTCCACAGCCTTTGTAACCTTAGAAAATACCTTAAAATCAAAAAGAACCTGTTTGACAAGAAAAGAGAGTAACATCCTACAGACCAAAAATGCCTCCAATGACATCTAATTCAAGGTCATCCCATTCAACATTTGTGTAATCTAAGGAAAACAGGGAGTAGAAATGGCATACTGACTGTTACCTCCACTAATGTTGCAGTCAATTAATTTGTGAAATGTACTAGTTGGTCTAATATGAATTCATGGTTGGGACCTACAGACGGGTTTTCTACTGTTGCGCAAAGAAGGGCTTATTATCAGTCATTTGTGGACACCTTATTCACCTATTTTTTGTTATCGTTTAGGGTCTTATTTTGGATACAAGTCTGTATTATAAATTGACTAATTGTAATATTAACCAATGTGTTGGGACTCACCACTTGTAGCTTAGAAATAGATTTCATTAAGGAAAAAGCATTGAAAAAGAAAGTCACCTTGAAGTAAGCGTCTGCCTTGATCTTGTACAGCAGTACTTTCACAAATTTCACTGATATATTTGATATATTCCTTTTTTTTTCTTTACAAATGAAAGAATTAGAGCAGGCCATTATCTTCACCAGAGGTCATAAATAAAAAGTGTGCTTCTTGTTCAGTTCTGTATATATATCCTACTAGAGCTAGTCTCCTTATTAACACCTAGTCTGTAGCCACACTTCCCGTTATACCCTTCCACTTACTGTTTTTCTATTCCACACTATAAAAGGAGAACTGGAAAAACACTTCTCTGTGTCACAACACAGTTCTTCTTCCCAAAGTAGTTCTTGCTGCTGTGCCTGGGCTCCACCTTTGTGGCTCTTTTCAGTTCTGTTGCTAGTCCTCAGTGCAGTTGGTGCCTACCATCTTTGAACCATCTTTCCTCAAGTCTTCCAGACGCGCCAGGAACTTCTTACTCTAATAAAACACAAATGTTGTATCCTTGCCCCACTTTAGAACCTTCTTTTAACTATACCCATACAACCGTTAATAAAGTGATACCGAGGTGGTTTTGAGGTATTTTTTAAAATCTTTTTAGGTACCCCAGCTGAAAATATTCAAAGTGATCCTTGATAATGGTCGCACCCATCCTGTTTTTAAGGGACCAGGATGAGACCCGGTGATGAAACATGCCACTACTAGAGTAAGTGAGGGTCTAACAAATATTATTTTTTCTGCATCGGCAAGGTGTCTTTTGTGAGGCAAGCCTTTACAAGTATAAGGACCAGGCCAGGGATACTTATTTGTGTTGTATTGGTTTGACTAGGGAGAGCGTGCCCCCATCTCATATACTGAAGGGCTCTCTTCCCTCTCTGAGACCAGGGCCATTTTTGGACTCTGCTTGGATTTTTTGGTACAAGAGTACTTACTCAAATATATATTTTCTTTGCAGAGCATGGAGGTTTTCAGTGCCGGCTTTAGCACTGGTGGCGCCCAGTGCGACAAAGTTTTTTGGCGTCCCCGAATGACCACAACCACCATGGATTCCCTCCCTACCACCCTTTAACAGGCTCCATTACCTCTCTCTCAGATGCATTTCATTAATTTTATAGCGTCACACATAACACACATGTTAACAGAAACAATCAATCCTAGGTGTGTAAATCATTGTATAGTAAATGTTACATAAGACAGAGGACAACAAAGGGTGGATTCACGTCATCCACACAGGTGGGCAGTATAGTTGAAGAGTACTTGGTCTGGGGAAGCACAAACTCTGAATTCAAAATGTAACAATGGATTGGGGCTGTATTTAACCCCTTAAGCGCTGCCGTCGGCCAACGGTCGTCGCGAGCACTACCTTGCCAGTGCTGCGCACAACCGTTGGCCGACGGGCCAGCGCTCGTTATTCGAACGTTCAGCACTGGGTGCTGAACGTTCGACGCAGCAAAGGGGTTAATAACAAGAACAGATTTGTGTCCAATTAAATCCTTTTTGCAACATTAGAATAATGAAAGTCTGGGGAAAAAATCCATACGCTCTGATCGATACCTAGAAGTCTGCACGCAGTTCTTTGATGACAGTTAATTGCTCACTGAAAACTGCATCTAACAAAAGGAAGTCTCTGACAAAAGCAATAACCCACTGACCTGTTTACATTATATTCACTTTGTGATCTGCACAGTACCTGTTCTTTGCAGCAGGCACATTAACCCTCTGCGCTAACTTATCACAAATCAAAACTTCTACTAGACAAAACTCTGATCTTGCCTGGAAGAACATTAATCACCAGAGTTTTTTTGCCATTTTAATTGTTGACTGAAAATTTCTGGAGGCCAGGTACGCAACAGCAGGTGCTTTCAAGCACAATAAGAAATAGCAAGCAGGTGCCCCCATGTGAAGTCAGCACCCGGTGCGGTGGCACCGGTCGCACCGCCCTAGAACCGGCCCTGGAGGTTTTCCTATCTCGTGGCTTTTTCCTCCAGTTGGAGGTAACTTTTTGCTTCCACATGTTTTGGGGTTATGTTCTGCAAAGTTTCTACTCCAGGACATCATCTGGCCTCAAAGACACCAGGGTTCACCTCAACGTCCAGCAATTGACACCGACTAGAAAGTGCTGTGCCTGCTCATATCTATGACCCTTTAATTGGCCTTTATACCATCTAAGATTATCTTCCTTTATAACATGAATTGTTTTTTAATTGCATTGTATATTGTGAAGGCTTTAACTAACCATACACAATAAATATATTATTGTCGCTCAGCTATGACCCTTTGGACTCAAGTAAAAACTGTATATCGAGAGCAAAATAATTGTGCAAACAGTGCTTTCCTAGAAATAATCTTTAAATGTCTTAGTAGGATCATAATCATACCATTTACTTTTCTTTCTAAATGTTTAGGTAAGTTCCTGTTTATGGAGGAATATAAACAATTTTATAGTTTCTCACACTGCATCGATTCACCCTGCTAAATATACTTTCATGTATTTTCATACCCCCAAACTTCAAAAAACAATTTTGCAGATGATTCCCACAGCAAGCTACTATACAACTTAGATGTGACACTTGCAAAGTTTCTCTAAAAAACTCCAAAGAGTTTGCAGAAGTTAAGACATGAAACCTCAAATAGCACTCGTTGCTTATTTCCTCCTTTGGTAAAGAGTTGCTGAAACTCAATGGCGTTCTGGTGATTTTATGCTACCACTTTCTCGAAAATGAACTCTACAACATACTCCTTTCCCTGACATTTAAAATTCATGCCTGCTATAGCTAACATTACAAATGAGGTTTGAAAACAACATGATCATTTATCAGGTGTGTATTAATATTTAACAATTGACCTTGTTCCGAAATGTCAAGCTTTAGGTTTTTTACCCATCTGTTGGAAAATTACATTTTTTAATTATTCATTTTGAATTGCATGTTGTGTCAAACTATGGCGAATCAGTATCAACTGCAGGAGATAAAGCGACAAAGTAAAATTAGAAACAAGTGACTCGTGGAGTTTCTCTCTGGAATAGGGCAAAGATTAGGTAGGCTCAAATTGTAGCAAGAGTACTTTAGTGAACTTATAAAACAGGTACTAAGTCTAGACGAAGTGTAAGTTTAATATCAGTATCTAATATATTTTGCATTTGTATGCATTTTATAATGACTGATTATCTCACTAAAATACTGAACTCACCTCTTCAGTTTAACAGTGGAACAGGAAAAGGGATAAGTGGTGTGGATTGGTTTACTTTGCAGAATCCTCTAAGAGTTTGTAGAATCTCTACCATGAACCTGCACTCTATTAAAACCTTTTTACCATCTAAACTGGTTCAAATCCAGACATTTGTCATGATTGTTTCTGGTGTTTTGTGTAATACCTAGGTGGTTCTGCACATTAATTGACTTAACCAAACGTTTCCAAATCCACTAGCTGGGTTCTAATTGTATGCAGATTAGCCAAACAGCACCATGGTTATTACCCAATCAAAAAAGATATTTTCAACCATTTACTATAGCATCACTATTGTGGACTATATATTGAGCGAGGAAGTACTTTAATATTTATTACTATTGTTAAGCACTGGGAGGGTTCATGATTCAGGAAAGGTGAAGCCTTGAGTTAGTAATGACCCCAATTCCATCCTTCAACAATAAATTATACTACTTGGCATATGTCTGCCTTATACCATGGTGTTTGCTCAAGTGCAATAGAATTAAACAAAGGTTATTATCAAAAATCGGAGCACAAGGGGTTAGATCTCTACAGTGAGATAAAATTACAGTATAAGAAACTCAGCACTGCTTGACGGGGGTGAAACCCTACTCCAGCAGCAACCACAATCCTCGTCAGGCTGAAGTCACAAGCAAACCTCAAATTAACCCAAGCTCAACCCTCTGGTATCTTGGCACAGCGCAGTCGAGTTTAACTTAGAGGCAATTTGTAACATGTTTATGCAGCACTTCAAACAGTAATAAAGTGAAAACACAACAGTCAGTCGCTCTAGACCAGGACAGATCACAAGTTCCGGCCGACTGCAATGGTACACGGGCCAGCTACAGGGATCTACGTAGGTCATCAAAACACCATACCTCAAATCCTGGTTGCAAAGAGATACGGAGTCATGTGTCGAGGATGTGTCACGCGCAGAGATGATGTGATGTTCATGCATGGAGGTGCCTCACTGTAGCGTGGCACCATGTTACACTTACTAGAGTTGTGCTGCATCAATCCTCTGCATGAAGATGCATCGCGCAGTGGTGGTTCCGATGGGCTGCGCTTGGCTATGTGAAGTCCTTGCATTGGGGAGGTCCGTGCCGTCAGAGACGTTGCATAAGTTACGAGGGTGAAGTGCCTCAGAGAAAATGTGTCGGTTCTGCTGAATCAACAGATGGGCTAGAAGAGCTCCTTAAGGCCCACTTTCAAGGGTCGGGGACTCTGGTGGCACCAATCTTGGGAGGGCAGGACTCACAGATGGCAGAGTCCAGGTGCTGAGTTAAAGGTTGTCTGAAGCCTGTTCTGTCCCTGAGCTTTCTAATCAGGAGGCCAGCCAATGAGCCCTTGGAGTCACTCTGGGGTCCAGGGTTTTTAGATGCAGGTCCAGTCCTTCTCACTCAGGCAAGAAGGCAGCACAGCAGAGCGGCAGTCCTTTCAGCAGCACAGAACTCCTTCTTCCTGGCAGAGTCCACAGGTCCAGAAGTGTACTGACGAGTTGGGGTCTAAGGTCCAATATTTATACCTGATACTCACTTTGAAGTAGAGGAAGTTTCTAGAGGTTTTCACCCTCCTGAGGTGTAAGGCACCCCCTTACTCCCACAGGCCCCAACTTGGCTAGGGTCACAAGACACCAGTGTCAAACCCTGTGCGAGAGTGCGCAGGCTGGACCATTGTGATGTGCAAGTGTGCTTGGCGACAGCGGCGACTCCTCATTAATTCAGAGTGGTCGATCCTGCCAACACCTATCTTCAATTTGTCTCAAGAGGTTTGTCTTGCCAGGTCGAATTGGCAGTTTAAAACTGCACAACCAGGCTACAATGGCATGCCTGACAGGGCTAAAGGGCTACTTAAATGAGTACTGCAGGCCTCTAGTAGCATTTAATTTGAAGGCCTTGGGTACACGTAGAACCACTTCACTAGGAACTTGCAAGTAAATTAAATGTGCCAACTGGGTGTAAGCCAATTTCACCATGTTTTAAGGAGCGCGCACAAGCACTTTAACACTGGTTAGCAGTGACCAAGTGCACGGAGTCATAAAGGCCAACAAAAACGGGTTCATAAAACAGGAAGGTGAAGGCAAAGATTTTGGGGATGACTCTGGGGAAAGAGTTAAATCTAACAGACCGCAACTAATGACTATGGCCACAGTTGTTTTCTTCTGTCAAGTGATTATGCATTGTAATGTGTAAGATATTAACCACTGTTTTCTCAGGCCAGTTAGTTGTGTTTCTACGTGTGAATCTATGTTTAGTAGTACACCGGTTTCAAATAACATGGGGCACATTTATTTTAAACGGCATGGATTAAACACAATGTATATATATAAAATACGAGGGAATGCCTAAAACAATTTCCGTCAGTTGTTCCTGCTCTGCTGTTGACAAACCACAATGCTATTTGTATCACTGTGAAATATATTTAACATGTGACAGAAGACATCCCATCTCTGTCTCTCGACAGGGGAGGAATCTGTAAATAAAATTAAGTGGATGCAGGTGCATGGATGTCATCTCCTCAAATTATATCGACCACCACCGACATGCTACAGGTATGAGAATCATTGGAGGAGACGTGCATTTCTGTAAATTGTTTCCCTCGCAAGGATATTTAATTGCATTCACTCCTAATGCTTACAGTGAAACAGATCCTTACTGACACGACTGCGAATGCTTATGTTCTGGTTCCATTTTAGGCACTCTCCACCAAAGCTGTATTGGCCAGATTATTTTAACAGATCACATAGTGCATGTGACTGTGATCAAAAGTAAAAAGCAAACTGTTAAAAGCAAAATGGCATAAGACACTGCAGATACATTTCCCAGAGCAAAAATTCTGTCGGGAAAAAAAACTGGATTCAAGCAAGCCGGGCTGAAGACGGCTGGAATGCCAGAAACCGGTCCTCGGAAGCTTGTTTCCGGTCCAGGGAAGGCATGGCTTGGCAGTTCGGGCTGGACTGTTCCCATGAGGCACAGGGTCAGACTGATTTGCATATGGCCATGTCTGAACTGGGGTGGCAGAGTGGGCTAAAGAACGGTGATGGATTAAACCCAGATCTTTTGACTGAGTGTTTGACTGGTTCAGATGCTCCGTCCATTACCACCCCCTTTTTTACTGGGAAAAAAAAGTCATGCACATTCCTACACAGGATTTACAAGAACTGTAGACTACATACCTTAACGTTTTCCTCTGTAATATACTTTTCTGCTTTGTCCACTGCATTTTGTCTAATTCGGTGCAGGAACGCCTGGAGAAAAAAACACATTTTAGTCTTCTTCGAACAGTTTATGTATTTCCTTAAATACGAAATCAAGAGGATTGTTAAAATATTGATTATAGATCGAAAAAACAATCCACACCACTGCCAGAGCCACTGGAAAAACGTAATTGTGTGCCCGCCGCATTTGTTTATATAATTATGAATCCGCATACTCGCCACATAATCCAACATTTAATGCATAACTTGCACAATTTAACAATCTAGTTAAAGCAGAACAAAAGTTATCAATAATTCTGTACATGCTGTGCAACGGATGTATGACGTTACAACGCATACTTTTACAACGCCTACCTTTACAACGCGGTTTTTACAACGCATACCATTACAACGCATAATGCTTTTAGGCGCTGGATAGTGAATAGTTTAATTTACTATTCCAACTCCAGTCCCCGTGGATAGTAGGGAAGGTTATTGGATAGTAAATTAACCTATTCCCTATCCTAGAGCGCCCCCCAGCGCAATGCGTTGTAATAGTTTGCGTTGTAAAAGTTGCGTTGTAATGGTAGGTAGTTGTAAAAGTTGCGCTGTAACGGTTGTATACTGGTGCAACACCTTATGCTGTACCTCGTCAAACACTTGCATCTCTCAACTGTTGATGACTGTAACCAGACATTAACACGTTTAACAGTTCTGCTCTGAGAGTGCAAACGATGATGGGTAATGTCAAAATAGTGACCTACTAATACCACTGAATTTGCATCCTACTGCCATACAAGTGGGCAAAACCTGTTGCAAAATTCCGGTGGAACTGACCATTAACAACAGTCCTCACACTAAGGACCAGACTGTTGGAGACTAGAGACCTATAATAGAGTTTGGTGCATGTGGGGCATTCACCAAAAAGCAGCAGGTCCTATCATCTGCTGGCTGTATAGGACAGGCTTCTCCAGCTACCTGGAAATAGCTCTCCAGTGTGCAGCACAGCATGCTAAATTAGAAACTTTGTTGGGTTGAATTAATATATATAGCCCAAAATTTAAAGGTGTGTCTTCGCGATGAAAATGTGTGTTTTCAGAACTCATTCGTTGACGTTTGGAGAAAAATGGATTTCCAAAATATATTTAAAGCTTACATTTGAGTGGCAAATCATGCAATATCAATAATAGTACCCTGGTGCAGGGGCGGACGGTAAGTTTTGGAGGGAGGGGGGCACAGGGGACACTCACAACCATGCATTCAAACACGCGCGCGCACACAAACACATTCATTCACAACACTCTTTCCCAAACAGTCATACATACAAGCACGCATGCACGCACCAAAAAATGTCAAAACAAAACACACACTTACCTGCAGCCAGTTCGGCACTGCCTCAGCAGATCTTGAAGGCTTGGGACTGCTGCCTTCCCTGATTGGCTGAGCAGTCCCAACGTCATCACAGAGTGGGATGGGGTCAGTGAGACTACTGACCCCACCCCACTCTGTGATAAGGGGTCACTGATTGACACTCGACCCTGGGTGCGTCAGGGCTTAAAACTGAAGTGCCCAAGTGCGAGGCAATGATTGCCGCTACCCCTCATCACTGAGGGGAGGGCCACAGGAACCTTTGCTGAGCTGAAAACGTCACGCCCACAGGAGCTGCGACTTTCTCAACCCGGGAAATTTCAGTTCAGGCAGCCAGAGCTAAATTTGTTTGTCTGGCTGCCTAAAGTGAACAGTGTGTCAGGCTTGTGTAGACTGACAGACACTGTTCATGAAGGGACGAAAGGTGCAGGGGCGTGGCCCTTCCACCCAAATGGACCGGCCGCGCCTGCCCTGGTGACTGCAGCATTGCAACTACTACTGCCCAGTTAGAGCAATTCCAAATTAGAAAAACCTTTTTACATTACTGATGGCAAATCTGCCTGATGGACTGAGGACATCACTGCGGGTAACCTTGCATGGGATGCCCACTAAAGAAGGCTTATCTTACGTGGTCCCTACTACAACACTAATGATATTAGTAGCTCAGGATCACTTTCATTGAACATAAATAGCTCTAGTTACAGAAAAGGTTGGAGACCTCTGGTTTAGGGCCTCTACAGAAAACAAATAGGGCAGATGCATCACCTGCCTCTTTTCAGTGTCTACGCTGTGATAAAGAACATGTGACATGAAATACACCAATCCAGTTTGGTCATCTTTTGTACAGAAGCGTGCCAAGGGGCTTTTTCAATTCCTAAACTTTAGTAAGAGTCAAACTCTCAATATAAATGCAAATTCAGAGAGGAGTATTTAAAATCAGGGACAAGCCAACAGTGATTGGTGTGGGCGACCACAGGCGGGCCTTTCATGACTCCTCTAAAAACAAAATGGCCGCCTACAATCTAAGAAAACCGCTATCGTTTTGCAGCCTACGCACCTCCTCTTTCTGAAGAGCAATCCATCTGAGTGCTGCGTCTCTGTTAACTATCTGATGTCATTCAAAGTGCATAGAACACTTTATAAATGTTTCTGTTCATCCAAAAACATAGGGGCAATCACTCACTTTTAACCTTAGGCTTAACTTTGCCTTTGTTTGTGCACTGCCAAACAAATATATGATGGGGTTTGGAAGGTCTCATTGGCGTAACGTGTTGGGGGTTCACAGGGGCGGTTGCCTAGGGCATAAAATTCTCAGGGGGGGGCAACATTTTAAAAGTAAATAAATGACCACAATTTATTTTTCTTTTTAAAATTTTGCGCCAGGAAGTTCTAACAGTCCACGGGTTTGGGGGAGCAAAACTCTGCTTAAACCCGGGTTATGGCAACCCACGCTACGCTGCTGCAAGGTCTAATCTATGTTCAAAATACAACACAACAATATTTTACACCACGAAGTGCAGGATCCACTTATTAAAGTGTTTTCTTCCGGCTGCCTTACAGACATATATTTAAGCTATGTCCCCACGTTTTGCCAATACCATTCCTATTTCTGAACCAGTGGAGGGTGGTAGATGGGTTATTTGTTTACTCTATTCAAAACATCCCCTTCCCTCAGAAAATACAGCAACTCAGACAGGGCTTCAAAAGACAGGTCCTCTGGTTGTCATCAAAGTGCTAGGCATGGCCATTAACAAGATGGCAGCAAACATAATAAAGTTTTAAGTCACTAATGACCATGAGGCGATGGGAAAAACAGCTGTGCTCTGTGCCACTAAAACACTCACTTGCCACACGTGTAACAACAAATTTACTCTAGCCATATACCCCACCCCTTCCACACAGGCTGTGTAAGAGGTAATAGAATTACCGAGTTAATTAATTTCACAGGTTAATTAGATAAAATAGCCATCACTAAGTGACATTTGCTACCAAAGTGTACCTGAATGTTAACTTTACAGAGAAGTTATAAGTCAGGGCTTGTGCTGAACAAAAAATGTATGTATGTTACTTGTTAAAAAGGGGTGTGTAAACACAGCTGCGCAACACATTTTAATTGGTTCTACCGATTTAAGGGAACATCTCCAAAGTAAGCTGCCTTGTTTATGAAGGAGAAGAAGGGAGCGTTCAGACCTACCATTTTTTTTACAGATGCTCGCCATGTCTCTCAGTAAGATTATAAAAAGCTCACCTTATAAACGCCATTTCGTAGAGTTTACTCTTTTTTACGTATTTCTTCGTGAAATTTTTAATGAGCCAAGTGGGCACCGTGTTTAGAACACAAATCAGCAGAATATTCACATTTCTTCTAAGAAGCAGCCCTTGGAAACATACACCCTGCTTAGCCTTTTCAATCACTGTAATCTTTTTTCAGGCAGAGCTTGCAGGAAATAGGAGTGACTCACACTTGATTAACTTTTTAAGAATCTGTGCCCCAATGCACGTGTGTTCTTCTGGGTGTGTAATGATGGCACCCACGCTTAGGTTACAAACATACACTAATCGTACAAATGTTAGTGCAAAGGGGACTGCATTATGGGGTAATGAGTGATGTGACAAGGGATATAAAATGAAAGTTTGATGTATGCACACAACGGAGTATGTATTGCTTTTGGTATCCGGAGAAGTATGGGCTCTGATTTGCTACTTATGTGAGCAAGTACATTACAGTCTACCGAGCCGGTGCATGTTCTCAATAAAGTCTGGTAAAGTGGGCCAATCCAGGCAGTATTTATATGAACAGTGGCATTTAGGACAATAAAAATTTCTATGGAGAAAAATAATAGGTAAAAATAAATACTGAATATTTGCATTTTAATAACTGTGCATAAAGTATTGTTTACAATTGCATTGTTTGAATATTTTAGTTAGCTCTGTCAATTTTCTAAGGCCTTACTTATTCATCATACATGCTTTACATGTATCACATACTGTTCTCAAGTTCGTAAACAGGTGTACCTTAGATACGTGTAAAAGTAACTTGCAAAACATACTTTTTTGTTTGCTGATCAGCCAATCCAGGTAAAATTTAGGAATATTTTCGAAATGAAAAATTAATTAACTCCTTATTTCAAGCTGCAATTGGAAACCGTTTACTTTTGATGGCACAGCAAGATTTACCTTCCTCCGAACTTCTGCAACAGATGACCTAAATATTGGCGAAAAACAATACATTTGGGTTTTTTAGGAGCTCTGGAAGTGAGGCAATACAGTTTTCTTTAGATTACTGGATTGACAGTTTCTACACAACATGTTGCGGTGGTAATTCCACACCAACAGTATCAATATGTGACAGGGAACTAACCATGGATCGAACTTCTGCGCTACCAGGATGTGGTCCTCTCCTCACGTATTCACCCCTCCCTTGCCTACTCCAGAATGAAATAACAATGTGCACCAAGTACCATAACACAACACTGGCAAAAGTGTATGATCCCACATAAAATTATCTTAATCTCCAATACTGATTGATTTCCAACTCTCACCAAACTCAAAAGAGCACTTTGAATTGCAAAAGTCCTAATTGTAACCTGCGCCTACAGCGGGCTTCTCTGCGGGTTCTAGGTGGGCCTACTGGGCGTTTATCCTACTGCCATCATTAATGCTTGCTCTATAGTACTCCATATAGCAGATATCACAGACCATATCAGATATCATAAGCTCGATGCAGTCTTCATCACAGAAACATGGATCACACCCAGACTTTCTTCTTTCTACAGGGTAGAGCATCCAATGTGTGGACCACGCATATTAGAAGGTGAGAAGCCTTGCTGTCATCCATAGGCCCTCCTTATCCAGCACCCTCAGCAATCTAGTAACGTTAAACTCAGTGGAGCTGCCGATATGCCATTTCCCACTCTCTCAGCAACTTAGGCCCTCACCTCCCATCTCAAGTATAGGCCTGCTGGGAGGGGCACAGATTGGTTCTCGGATTTCCTCACCACCTTATCCATCTGACATTCCCACACCAACCGCTTAGGTGACTTAAACCTCCCAAACACTAAACCTTGCAAACACAATCTCAAAAAGCCAAGAGACACCCTCTTCAACCTCATTGATATACTGAACGTGGTACAGCATGTCACACAACTAACACACTACGAAGCCCACATCATCGAACTTGTCTTCTCAACATCACCAGCAATCTAATGCAAAACACCATGACCCTTGAACTGGACGGACCACTTACCCATCCCCCATCTACCAGTTCAGTTTCTTACCAACAAACCAAGGTCAACACAAAAGAGATGCCTCCTAGGGTCCTGCGGGTCTTCCTTAGGTATCAGGATTCACAAATCTGATACAGGATGACCAAATTCATAAGACAAACGTAAAAAAGAAAAAAGTAACATAAATAAAGGAACGCTGTACAATACAGCTTCGATGCAGGGCCTGGCCATTCAAAGCAGGCTGGGTGCAGTGCTTGGCTGCTGTTGATTTTTTTTACCTACGTTCGAGTATTATAACCAAAGCTAAACAAAACTTCATTTTAACCTTTGGTTTTCCATTGAATATCAATGTATTTATTTAATCTATATATACAGCTATCTCTGTACACATACACACACTTTTCTTTGTAATATTTAATGGTTCAGGAAGGGGTGGCGCACGGCCCCTCTCCATAAAAATCAAATCAGCCCTGTGGGATGGGGTCCCTGAGGCCTTAAAATGGCTCAGCGAGGTGGACTGCATGCTCATAACCCCAAAAAGGATGCTTGCCTCAGGCCCTGGAAAACACCGGGGGGATTATTTTTGAAATGTGGTGACATTTTTTTTTCATTATACCATTGATCCCCTGGGGATCTGTTGTATCATTAAAAAAAAAGTTTTTGCTCCCCTACCCAACCAGGCCTAGAGAGTCAGGGTATCCCCTTATCCCCCTAACCCCCCACCCCCATATGTTATTTTTTTTCAGGACATGTATACTGAGTTCCTAAGTTTAAAATGGCTGACAACTTCTTTGATGATGTTGTGGCAATCAATCACATCTAATTTTTGGATTTTTTGCCTCTACAGATCTTGCACATCATGAAATATACATAGATTTTAAACCTTCATTTCTCAAAGACTATTGAACTGATTTACACTAAATCAAAAAAAGCAAGCTTTCTGGATAAAGATCTAGCTTTTTGAAAAATTTGGTGTAATTCAGGTCAGCTGTTGCTGTGTCAAATTTTCTTTTGGAAATTGGCATGGAGAAAACTTGTTTTGGAACACCCACTTTTTCTCTGACCCTGCTTGAAATATCTCCCCAAAACTTTCCCTGAAGAAGTTGAGCTGGATGACTTAACTCAGAGTCTTTGTTTTAACATTCTTCAGCTCACAAAATCCAATCATAAAAACAGTTGAAAGAAAGACTCACAGATAATGATTTTATTTCATTAATGCAAACTTTTTTTTTGTAATAGTCAGTGTTATTAAACATGGTATTGTTTGGATTACTGAAATATACATTTGATTAAAAATTTTGACGTTTTTTAGACATAGATGAAAAATCTGCTTTATATATACTGATATTATCTCTCCTTAATAAGACCAATAGGACCACTTTTTATATTTTGATGCAGTGAAACTCTTTGACAAAAGCTGCATGCGGGGAAGGGCGGCAGGGTGCTTGCAGAGTGAATGGTGAGCTCCTGGCCACAGGCCAGGCCCTGTGCCCAACTCCATGCTGTGCACTGACAAAGCGGTACAAAAGGGGGTGGTAATGGACAGAGCATCTGAACCAATCAAACACTCACATCCAGTCAACAGATCTGGGTTTAATCCATCACCGTTCTTTAGCCCACTCTGCCACCCCAGTTCAGACATGGCCATATGCAAATCAGTCTGACCCTGTGCCTCATGGGAACAGTCCAGCCCGAACTGCCGAGCCAGGTCTTCCCTGGACCGGAAACAAGCATCCTGGAAATGTTGTCACTGAAATGTTCACATAACTATAATGTTACATTAGCCCCACAGGGAATGATTATGTTCATCTCACTCAATCACCTTATCCTTGGAAATTGTTTTTTTGCTGAGTACGTTTTTCTCCATATATTTGCTCACACCTGGTTCAAAAACAACCAATCTCACTTGGCCAATCCTATTGTTCAAGCAAGCCAAAATTGGACCCTGCCAAACGCGCTAGCTGTAGACAGAAAAAACTCTCTCAAAGAGTCTTGCAAACCTGAGCTTTAATGGTTAAAGACTGGCTCAAAAGCCTGTGCTTTTCAAACTGATTGGAGCATGAAGCAAATGAACAGCATAGGTGATATTTATTTTCATGGAGTCTAAAAATGCTAAGTAGATTGTTGTTTTCAACAGCTGAATTGTTTTCCTTGTGCTATAACCATTAAATCTCCTCAAAGGCATTACACAATTCACGACCACGGCACATTTAGCAGCACTCAAGACTGATAGATTTCTAATAATAGCAAGATCTGGTACCCAGAGGGCTGGAGTCGCATTCACTGCAGAAGCGCCTTTTCAATCAAAGTCGAGGGAGGCGTTAATTAGGAAGCCGCCTCGCCTATGGAGATGAGAGCATCTTGAGCAGCGAAGACTGCATAGTTTGCATCTTTGGTCACTGTATTCCCTTACAAGAGAATTTAAATACCCAACAAGAAGCCTTGATGTCTCCTCAAAGGCGCATTTTCATGCTTCTTTAACACAGAACTTGTTGAGTTTTGATGCTCAGGAGATGAAATACAAATGTCCGCCGTTGACGAGAAGCAGAGAGAGGCTTTCATTACAACTGGGCTCCATCAAAGTACCAGAAGCCCAGCAGCAAGAGCAGATGCTCCAAAATCCTAAACACGCAACAAATTTATGTGCGATTTAAATTAACAGAATAATATATATTGCATTGTCTTAGAATAAGACTGCAAGTGTCCAATGCAAAGCCAAGAAAGTCATGATTTTTGCTGATTTTTTTCTGCAAGTTTGGGATAGTTCGATGAAAATAAGGAAAGATATTTATACAGTATTTCAATTCAATGACTCCGTTAAATGGTTGGAAGTGTCGGTGAAGACAGTGTTTCCCCAAAGCCCAAAAGTGGAAGAGGACAACCATAAAGTATTCTAGGTAAACCACTCTATTGCACATGTTGCTATTCAATAGGTTTGAAACGTTGAACAACCACCATCCCCTTAGCCATTTGCCCCAAACTTTGTAAATTGTTTACAAAGTTATGGAATAAACCTCAAAACAGTTGTATTATTCTCTCCTTTTCTCAATGACAGAACATACACTTACACTAAACAGCATACGCCTTGGTATAGTAAGCATTTTCCCAGATGCTAAAATGCAGAGTTTAATTAACTCAATTGTTTTTACATTTAATATTATACAGTGAAAAATAGGCACTCTTGAATGACATCTATGGGCTTAAATTATTAAAAGGAAAAAGGGCTTGGCCTGATTCTCAAAAGTTATGGGAACATAATTGGATATTTTGCCCCTTATAAGGGTAATACTTTAGGAGCAAATTTCCATTTTTTTTTATGGGATTCAAGAAGATTCCCTGAAGTACTCTTGATAAACTACAACAGTCATAGTCTTACAGTAATAATGTATGTATAAGATGTACTAATATTGATTTTCAATCCAATGAAATATTCTGCATATAGAACTCTTGTATAAGTGTTTCTACACACTTTTAATCTTTTTCCAAGTTTTTCCCACAGGGAAAATATTTTTCTCATGAAGAAATTCTTTGCACTTACCTAAAACATTGGGTTGTTGACTGACCATTCCAATACTAAAGATATGCTACTTTCTGTGACAGGAGGAAATATAGAACCATTGCAGGAGCAGGCAAACTCCCAGCGTGTGATATTCGACAGCCCACCAACCTACTTATTTATGGGTACACTTAATTTAGCAAGCAGAGCCACCGAGGAATGCCAGCAAACCCACCCATCAACTTAGGTTTATAGTTACAGAAATTCCACCTGGTGAAATTTCTCTATTCACTAATCCCATTTTCTAAGGAAACCATCTGCCAATCCAGACTATGTGTATCATGATTTCGGATGTTTTGGTGCCCACAAACTGAATATAGGTCCCTAGAAAAAGCTTTGAGAATTTGGCTAGAAGTCTATAAATTTTATTAAAAACTTAAAGAATTTATGTGATGATTTTGAATTTCATACATCCGGCCTGATTATAAAAAATTATCAGTCATAAGCATTTCAAACCCTGATGAGACCGAATCGTATACTTTGGTTATCAGTTTCAAAGTTTAAATCCTTTTCGGTGGTCACTGGAGAGACTAGTGTTCTGCAGAGTCCTAAAGGCCCTAGTTATCAAAGTTCCAGCCCACTGCATAGGTGAAGCAAAGAAACAGTCCCCGATTACTGACAAACCAAAGATGTCTCCACCAGAAGTATCTAGCGATGAAGGTCTTTAATCCTCGTGATTTGGACAGCTATGGTCAATATATAAATGGAGTTCAAATCTGTTATGAATTTTCTATTAGCATACAGTGTTGTAGGTACAGGACACAGGAGCTTATAAGCGTCAATGGTCCACATGGTAGATGGTCCAGGTGGTAGACAAATGAAGAACAAGAACATTCAATTTTCTTTACAGCACACAACAGAATAACAAACAAGCAGAACACTCGGCCACTATTTAGAGTGCAGTACTAGGAGGCATAAGCTTTCTGAAACTAATTTTCAAAGAGCTACTTGACTGGGAGGCTTTGATACCGCCATCTTTCGGCACCTCTGGACCACACAAAGAAATAGTGTTTGGCAGCGGGATCTAGAGTGTGGTAGTAGACTAGCTACTGGCCAGCCATCTCGTTTTTTGGAGCGGACAGTCCCCTCAGCTTCCTTCAGAGGCTGTGGAGGTAAGCTACCCCTTGCTTCACAGAGATGGGCCTCCACTTACGGCACCATCAGGCGGTGTGCAAGGTCTATTTTACTGAAAGCTCTTTCACTATGCACATCCCTTCTTTCACTATGCACACCCCTTCTTTCACTATGCATATCCTGCACATCCCTTCTTTCACTATGCAGAGCCCTTCTTTCGCCATGCAGATCCCTTCTTTCCTTCTTTCACTATGCATATCCCTTTTTTCACTATGCACACCCCTTCTTTCACTATGCACACCCCTTCTTTCACTTTGCATATCCCTCCTTTCACTATGCATATCCTGCACATCCCTTCTTTCACTATACAGAGCCCTTTTTTCACCATGCAGATCCCTTCTTTCCTTCTTTCACTATGCATATCTCTTCTTTCACTATGCACATCCCTTCTTTCACTATGTACATCCCTTCTTTCACTATGCACATCCTGCGCATCCCTTTTTTCACTATGCAGAACCCTTCTTTCAGTATGCAGAGCCCTTCTTTCAGTATGCAGAGCCCTTCTTTCACTATGCAGAGCCCTTCTTTCACTATGCAAATCCATGTGTGTATGCCACCAGGGCCAGGAGTCAGGTGGGGTACTAAAGGAACAAAGAGCAAGACCTAATTATCAATCGTGAAAGCTGCCCTGATGTTCAAACCAAGCATGCAAAGTGTGATTAATTGCACGTCCTGTCGGGATTCTTAAGGCAAAACTACTTGCAGATTCCATACACAAAAGCTGGTGGTAGACGCCAGCAGGAGATTGTTTTCTTTTCAAACTGATCCCATCACAGGTTGCTCTGCAAATGCTTGTGAATATAATAAAATCAAGTGAGATACTCGAGTATATACAGATAGCCTAATACATTAGAATAATATTTACTCTTCTATTAGTGCTTGGCAGATCTGCAGTCGAAAGCAGCCCCCTTTATTTCAACCGGTTCTCCATGGGATACACAAAGCTTGAGGATGCACCTGCACAGCCCAGCATTGTGTCTGCTAATTCAATCTCCGCAGCAAAAGCAATAAAGGAAGCAATTATGGGCAGACTGTTCCTCAGGAGGAAGGTGGTGGGAAGGAGCAGAAAGACAGTGGATGTGGTACTGCAGTAGGGAAGCCCTGTGCTCCCATCGAGTGCTAAACCACAAATAAAAAAATAGTTCCCCAATGTCAGCAATGGAAGGATACAACTCATCAAAACAAAACGAGGTTAAAGAAGTAATACTCCAGAGGAGGGGCAAAAGCAAAGTTAGGGAGCAAAGCTGTGCTTAATTTGAGCCAGTGGTTTCCGTTGCTCAGCACCGGCACTTAATCATCAACACCAGTGCTTTTCATGAGCACCAGTTAAGGACACATTAATTTACAGGAGAATAAGGGAATTGCCCAGAATCACAGGATGTTGAGCTGATGAAGAGATTCGAACCTAGTTCCCCAGCACCAAAGTCAGCAGCTCTGGCCATCACGCCACATCCTTTCCTAGTTGGTTCCGTTTTAGGAGACGCTAACAGGAGAAATGGGCTGGTGCAAGTTGTCTCCTGACGAGAGCCCCAGCACTTCTTTTATCTTTTTTTCCCCAAATTAACCACTGGAGCAAAGTCATCAAATCAGGAGCATTAAATTAAGATAGACAAGAAAAAACATCCAATCATTTGCAAGAGTCTCACTCAAAGCCTACAGAATGTACTTGACTGCAGACAGAAGGTCTTCGAAAACAGACTGTCAGCAGGCGAGACTGAAAAGATAGGTTTTAAATAGAGCACATACTGTTCAATATCAAGTCCCAGTGGCAATACCATTAAAGGTGCCCAGCATAAAGCTGAATGGGCATCTTTCCTATTCTTTCATCACAATCAAACACAGAGATATATGCACCAATAGAGCAACGAGAGCAATGTGCAGCTGTGCCTTCAACATGTCAATCACTTTGTTTATGATGCGCATAAAGTATAGAAATAAGAAAGCAAAGACCGCAGGACTGCAAACTTCCCTCTTGTACAGTTATGGTACGGACAGAACGAACACAAGTGAGAAAGACAGACACACGCACACACCCACAACAACCACCCACATCCCCCAAAACACACCAGGTATAGAATGGGCAGCACCAGTGCATTTTTTCCTATATACTAGCAAGGTTGAAGTTGTATGCCGAATTATAGAAGTTAAAACAACAACATTAACTGCATAATATTGAAAAACACTCAATTGTTGTGCTTAGTACAGGTAAGTGTAGAGTTACTACTCTTTAACCAGCGATAGATAGATAGACAGATAGATAGATGGACAGATAGAACACCTCTGTATAGTTATATGTAACTCAGAGTTTCCATAAGAAGAGATTTTTGTGTTGCTAATTACTTTGGCGCCGTATAATGAATATTCCCCACACTTTCCCCAAAAAAAGTTAATCCACCTCGCCTCCTTCCTGGAAAGTTTTGGGGATATCCGTCAAGAGGGGGCCAAGAAAAAAGATGGGTCCCAAAATGCAATTTCCTTATGCAATTTCCATAGGGATTTTTGAACAGTGATACAGAGAAAACAGCAGAACAGAGTTACACCAAATTCAGCAGAAAGCATCACATTTACCCAGAAAGCAATATATATTTTTTTTGATTTGGCATAAATGTGTTCAGCCGTTTTGGAGAAATTAAGGTAAAAAATATGAAGAGTGCCTGGTTGGTCCTGCAGGATACAGTGGCGGCTCCTCCGCCATGGCGGAGGAGTGTCGCCCCACTGCTTTTGAGCAGTACAAAGCACGAAACATAAAATGAAAATAACTTTGCGTTATCATTTATGCATTGTGCTGCTAGGATGGTGGGTGGGGCTGCTCTTCTCTCCAAGCAGGGCAGGGGAGGAGTGCACAATGGCTGTTTGGTCATCCCTCTCGGACCACCCAAACCAGTCAAGTGCACTTTCCCTGTTCTCAGTGCAGACTGCATTACAGCATGCACGGAGAACACGCGCATCCCTCCAGCCTCTGGCTGAGCGCCGTGTTACGGCACTCAGACCAGTCACAACTCTGCACTGCAGCGTTGTGATTGGTCAGTGGGGCCCGACTGTGCTTCCTGTTCAAAGACTAGGAGAGCAGAGACGCGGACCGGCTGCAAGATAAGTTTAAAAAAAATGTTTTATTGCACACTCAGTCCTCCCCACCCTCTCGCGCAACAGTCCACCCCGCCTGCCACCCGCGAGCCATGCCGGCCGCCACTGGCAGGATTGCAAACTAAAATTTAAAAAAAACAGTGCTTTGATTAGTTGCAAAGGCTTTTTTCTCCTGACAACCAGTTCAGTCCAGCAGGACCGACCGAGCAATATCCGTGGCTGCCCACAAACTGAATGGAAATGTAGCGGCTGTCATTACAGGACACAGAAATCCACTCCCCCTTTTCCTGAAACTTAATAAAAAAAATTATGTTGTAGTGGGCAGGCTAGGGGTACTCTGACTCATGGGCCCTTATAGAGTATTCCCAGAGGGGACCCCCCAGGGTTAAAAGGACCAAAAAATAAAAAAACATATTTTAGCCTGCCAGTCTTGCAGTACTCTCGCAGGAGATTATGAAAGATGCTGCGGAAGTTCAGCAGGACCCAGCAGGACACCAATGTGATCCCACAGGACCCCCACAGCAGTCAGCAGAACCTGTATGCTCCCCCTGGTCTGGAAAAGAAAATTAAGAAAAGGAAGAATGTGGGGTGGCGGTCCACAGATAGTTGGCCACTTGTGGCGGTTTGACTGCCTGGGGGTTGGATGCAGGCCCTAGCCACCGCCAAGGCCCTGCGGCTAACCGCACACGGCCAAAGATTATGTGCAGCGGATGGTTGGTCACTTGTGAGTTGTGGGGCAGAAGAATAACTTGTATTGCTATGATGCACTGCTTGGGGCCTCACATATTACATCACTGATGACATTTCAAATCTATGGTGATCCAAGTTATACGTCGGTCATCAACGTACGAATGGTGGATTTTTTTAGTTTTTAAACTTTATTATTGAAGGCTAATGTTTGATTCATTTTAACCTGTCTTTTTTGTGACTATATATAAATCCCCCCACTTCCCCCCTCCAACACCCACAAGCATTTCGCGACTGACAGGGGTACAACGCTTTACATAAATGCTAAAAATACATTACCATAAAGCATAGAAAGGGGCACGCAAATTACAATTGAAAAAAGTTCAATTATGCTCAAATATATTCCAGCCTCTGAAGCTAATAACAGTTTTTGGCAAACGCTGAAACCAGGGAGAATATAAGCACAAGGCGTATTGACTCTAGTAAACACTAATAACACGTCAGAGGTGAACATATGAATAACATGGATATACGAATTACATTTGAAGAGCCCAGGAAAAGACTCTTGGGTTGTGTTTTTGTTGCCACATTGTCTTAATTGTGTTTTCCTTCATAGTAGTTGGGCAACACCTGCCATAAGCACAGTAAACACACATGCATATAAAAATGGGCCCATGTCAAGAGATTGTAAATTGAATGTATATTTATGATTCATTGAAATGTACAAGCAGAAATATTCAAAAAACCCTTTAACAAACAAATCAAAATACCAAAATTCATATGGTCTATTCTTAGTAAACCAGATCGATGTACTTTCCAAGCTCCTTATTTCACATTAAATTAGATTTAATAATTCATGCACGCAAGGCTCTCTAAATTCTTTCTTAAGTACAACACTAAGTGAACTGACGTTTGTGAAGACAAAACCATATACTCAGGAGGTCGTCAATTCAACATCTTTCTTAGATACCGGCACTTAATACCCTTCCTTTTGGGCCAAGATAGACTTGAATGGACTCCTTGTCCTTTCTCCCCTCCTCAATTATTATTAGCTTAGAATATACTGCCTAGGTGGGGGTAATATAATACTTTGTGATCAGCCACTATAAGGGCTTAATAGACCCCCTAGATTTAAGAGGCACCCAACCATACAATTAGATAACAAAACATGGAATGTCCGATATTGCATTTATCGCTCTCTGTATTATGTTGATTGTATTTAAAAATCTGAGAAGTTGACATTTTATAGTACTTTACTGTGTGACCATAATTTGATTTATTTTTTAATTACTTTTTTATGTATTTTTAATATACTGGCATGTACTTCTCAATAAAAATTTAAAAAAACAATTCAATGGTGTCCCACAGCACAATACCGCCAAATAACACAAACTACGAACCAAGCAGAGCATCGTCACAACCTAAGTTCACAACCGACATCAACAACAGTCATCTTCCCCACCAGATGTACTCTACAAAAATTGTGGCAGTCTGATGAGTTATTTGCGTTGTCGAAAACTCTTAAATAAAATAAATAAAGTTTAACTTATGTTGGTGACATGTTCTTCTACCTAGGCATGACTGCATGGCTTTGCTCACCTTCTTTCCTAAGGCATGTGTGTCTCTTCTCCATGTTTGTGGTGGACTGAGAACTCTAAGCATTAAATAGCTTTCTTCCTCTTTTACTAATAATGTTCTTTTTAATGTGGGGTCTTTACGCTCAAGTCTCAGATGAAATGTGCCTTTGTTACCTCTGCAACGATGCCTATTGAATATATCTGTCACAACACCACTAGCTTTCAAAAACACTTCTTTGTGGAAAGTACAAGAAGAAAGGGAATGTTTGTTACAGGTGTTCATACCGGTCTACTTCCCTCTTTTT
Source organism: Lissotriton vulgaris (assembly GCF_964263255.1). Lineage (NCBI taxonomy): Eukaryota > Metazoa > Chordata > Amphibia > Caudata > Salamandridae > Lissotriton > Lissotriton vulgaris. The sequence goes on from NC_141695.1 coordinate 1,641,809,444, forward strand.
GTTGAGCACTCAAGAGGCCTCTATTGTAAGAAACAGGCCAGCCACTAACTTCTGTGCCACACAAACAAATGATGGACGGAATGCTGAATAAATCATACATTCATCCCCCCCCCCTCCCCCTCAGTCAAGAGATCTGGGTTAAATCCATCGTTCTTTTGCTTGTTCCCAGTCCAGGGAGGACCTGGCCCAGCAGTTCGGGCTGAATTGTACCCATTTGGTGCAAGGTCAAGACTGATTTGCATATGGCTGGGTCAAAACTGGATTGACATGGTAAAAAAACGATGGATTTAGGCACAGGAGGCACACGAGGTCTCATTGAAGATTTTCAGTATTCTGGACCATTCTAGAGCAGTCTGTGGGGTTGAACTCTCATAGGATGTAACTGGACATCAGTATCCCAGATTAATTGTTTTGCTGAACCGATCTACGCCAAAGTACCAGAAAAATTAACATTTGAAGCAAGTGGGAAAAACTACAGCCTTATGACTACCATCACTATGTTCCTTCTTGCTGTTCCGTACATTTTATGGAGTTTATTAAAGAGGTATTCATGTCTGAGTGAAGGAGTAGACGTCAAGAGGGAGGGAAAAAGATTGATTCAACCTTCATATCACCATCCAAGAGCTAGGCCTTCACAGATGGATCACCTCAGACTAGCAATGAGGCTTTGGAATTCTGCCTTTCTATCTGAGACCCAATAATCAATATCCTGGTAGCTGGTGAACACTTTCAGACTCACCTTTCATATTCCTAGGTCGCCCCTAAAGCCACTCAGATCCATTAACACAAATTTCTATTGCATCAGCATCGCTTAACCCCTTGCCTGCTGTCCGAATTCCACTCCTGTGCGGCACATTCCGATCGTGGGCGTGGTCATGACTCCTCCCGGCCGTCATCAGCACACGAGCACTGTGTGCCATGACGGACGGGAGCCGTCACCAGCATGCAAGGGGTTAAGGGAGAGGTCTTATTTGTGAAAGGGTATGAGGTCTTCTTCCGCCAAGAGTGCACTTAAAATGAACTGGCCACACCCCTACTAATTTACACGCATGTTTAAGCGGCATGCTGGTATGGTACATGATTACTGGTAAAGTAAAGGCTTTGTGGCAAGAATAAGGGATGGCATATTGTTTCACGTGGTGTGCAATACAGACTCTTCTAAACTCTATATACAAGTCATCGTACAAGATGCCAAGCTAATTGTTAGACTCTAAAGATTTCAATCCTAAGCGGCCACACTATGCCTCAATCTGGATCAAAAGGACCACATGAAATCCACCCTTAAACTATTCTATGGCTCGGAGTAGAACCCGGTGTCAAATCCAAAGCTTTTTCCACCAGCTCTCAATGCCTACACATTGAATCAACAAACGTATTTATTGGGTGTACAAGGTCCTAAACTCTGGAACACCCCAAGTCTGAATTTGAGATCAGGTCCCAACAATAACTAATTGAGGAAGCTCCTGAAAACAGAAATATTCAGATTTATTATCAGCTGACACCAACAGAGAACAGATGTTGATCTTGAAGAAGGATGGTGGACATGTCGCTGAACAACCAATTTGACGGAGCTCGAACTTCACCTTTATACCACTTACTTCATTATTCACACCTATGTTAAGTGCTCTTAAGTAAACACATGACATGTAGTGCACCATATTTTTTTTAATACATATTTTAGCCTCAGCTAAACGTGACGAGTACAAGTTGTCTACCCCATTAAGGCTGAAAAAAACATTTTATTAAAGTAAAAAATGGTTATAAGAACAAACATAAGGCTGTAAATTGTATACATAGATGAAATCTGTTTTATCCATGTTTGAAATGAGATTTATATAAATGTGATTGTACATTTTTTTCATACAAAGCTATGAATCATGTTTTTTGCTTAGTTGTTGATCTCGAAAGAGATCTAAATCAATAACATTGAACTGACAAACAAAAGGCCTCAGAAAATTACCAGTAACAGGAAAATGAAACTCAAAAGAAGAAAACAAATGAATAAGGTGGGTATCATGTATTAAAACAAACACCGTCAGAAGTCATGTTACGCTGACAAACCAGAGCACCACGCACCAGGGATTTTGGATTAAATTTACAAATAAATATGCTTTTTAGCCCTTCAAATAAGAAAATGTAGACACAATTGGTGGTCCTATTAATGATAGAGTGGATGAGGGAGGGAAAGGGTAATGCTGAGAGGGCTTGATGAGTTGAATAGCTAAGAGAAGAGCATACATAACTGTCGAAACCTTAGATTGACACGCTGTAATAACGCACTGAGGTAGGGCGGTAATGCATGTGGGATCCACTGCCACAGGGGACTCGGCTTCCCATTAGCAGTGGGCTTCCAGACTTGCTTATGGAATAATTTTACCCAAGTTCACAATTCACACTAAATGATATAGCTGATTGAACTGTTGCCAAGAAGCCTTGCCGCAGATCCCCACAGATTGAAGAAAAAAAATTAAGTGGGCTGGCTCTTGGTATCACAAATAAGCATTACCATATTCCTGCCTTGTAGTAAAACTTGAAAGTGCAGACAGATATAAAGTACAATGCCACCTGGAATAGTTGATGTTATCCTATTTAACAAAATGGACTCCCATCACTTTAAAATGGCTGACGGTCATGCGTGAGGTCATTAGTCAGTCCTTGCTCTTTTGCCTTTTGACAATTATCAAGTTGTGACTTGTTGGCCCTGGGTAGCGATGAGAAAAGCAGAACAGCCGTTCCCACAAGGCAAGGTGTTTTTGTCTATAAAATCAGGGCAAATTTAACGTCACACAAGACATTGGGGACACTGACACCATTTCATGGTTTAGGATGAAGGGGGCTCAAAAAAGATTTTCTTTTCTATTGCGACCCTGGGCTAAAATAAGAAAGCGTCCACATACAGATAATAAGCGACTGTCAGATCCACTCATATTTGTATAATTTTCACCAGCGGTTCCCCCCTCCCCATCCCCTCTCCCCCCTTCAGCAGCTCCAGCGGGGTGGAGTGCTTGATGGGCCTCTTCTGTCTGTCGCTCAGCAGACAAAGGCTCACAAATAATGGGAGGGAAGAGATGGGAAGAGATGGGGAGGGATGGGGAGGGGTAGGGAGGGCTAGGGAAGGGTAGGGTACAAGTTACAAGTTATAATACTTTTATTTGATTTGTTAAAATCGTAAAAGGGTGGAACTTAACACATGTGATAAACATCAACATATTGAGTACGCGTAAAACAGCATAAAACATGCCCAGTGTCCTGGACGACTTTGCACGGATATACATGATAAGTAAAAACAGGGAGGGCGTTTTTAAATATGCAAAGATAAAAGGAAACAGGGGTAGCACTTTTATAAGGCGATGTCCCTCGCATTAAAGGATTGGGGCCAGCAAATGACTGTTATAACAAGGGGTGCTGCACACATAAGGACTTGTTTTTGTTTGGATGTAACTGTCCCCTCTTGTCTCAAATAAAATGCTTGCAGTGTCTTAAAATAAAAGAGAAGAAGAGGAGGGGGAGCAGGGTGGCTGTAAAAGAGAATGGTAGGGAAGGGAAAAGGGGATAGATGGGTGGATGGATTGAAAGTGTGTGTAGATGGATGAGCAAAAGGATGGATGGATGAGCGAAAGGGTTAATGGAAGGATGGATGACTGAAATGGCGAATGGAGAGATGGATAGGTTTGATGGAAAGGTTTGGAGATTGATGCATAGGTTTGAATTTGGATGGTGCACGGATGGATGGATGGATGGATGGATGGGTGGATGGATGGATGGATGGATGGATGGATGGAATGGTGAAAGACTGAATGAAGGCTAAAAAAATGAATGGATAACAGAATGTAAAAGTGAAATGGTGGATATCAGTGGGTGGCTGGAAGGATGAAAGAATGAATGGATAGATACATGGATGGACAAGAAAGCTCTTCTGGGGAGGGTCAAGACAACTTGCTTCGCTTGCTTGGTGCCAAAAGAGCTTTGGTTCAAAGTGGGGGGTATTTTAATTTTCTGGCTACTCCCTTGATCTTCACAGATTCGGTTTTGCAGGTAGCACTGAAACTTAACAGAAAAATACATAAAAGCGGGAAGAGTGTAAAGCAGCTGCATGTTTTAATGCGGTTATATATTGCTTACGGACTAAATCAGAATGTGAGAACAGACATCCTCATCGGGGTAACATTATCACTGCATATGTGCATTATCTCCGGATTTACCACCCATCTTTACATGAAGCTGTCCGTGTCCTTGACCAAAGAGGTTCGATTTGGAAATGTGAGCATGTTCTGCTGTTCCTCCGTGTGTTTTAAGGTTATATTCAGGGCACGAGTCCTAAAAAGATAAGTGGGGGGACGCGGTCACCGGAAGTGACGTCACAACAGGAAGTGACGTCACAAACGGTGCGCTCCGATCTCGTCCCAGAAAGGCCAAAGAGTGAAGTCCAGCTGTTTGACAGGGGGGACGGCGTCCACCCGGTAAAATAAGTGGGGGGACGCCGTCCACCCACGTGGTACCCCGACTCGAGCCCTGGTTATATTATTGAATTGTTATCTTTTTCCAATGGGCATCTATTGCGCATCCCTTTAACCTGTAACAGTAATGTTCAAGTAAACTGAATGCAGTGTAGGGAAACAATGACCAATTTACCTCAGACAGGACGCACACTATCAAGTGTTTGACAAGTGCCCCTTACTGTGGTTCACCCAAGTGAGCATCAGGCTCCCCATGTGCCCTACAGTTAGGCTGTGGGGTTTTAGGTTTAAACCTATAATAACTGATAAAACCCCACTGAAAGAAAAATAGCCCTCACCGGTGAAAAGATATAAACACTGAAAAAACACCTGGACAACCACAAACTAAATGCCATTCAAAGAAAGGAAAAAGAGTGAAATAGTATTTTTTTTCTTCCTGAAGGGGTCAATACAATGTAACTTCGTTATACAAGCTAGCACTAACATTATTCTGCTTGAGTTTTGTTCTTTAGAGATGCCACTAAAATATTGTTTCATCTTCCTTTTACGTTTTCAGTTTAGTGGCCTTTGGTCTAAAGATGCAGGGTTTAGTTTTATGTTTTAGGTCTCATTTAATTGTTTTATAAACTATAGAGAATCAGGAAATAGCAAACTCATATTTGATATTTTGGCTGCATTTGATTCTTTCACTGATAGGTAAAATGGCTGGTTTTATAAAAATCTTTCCTAATATGTGTCATCACATTTACCCACAGAGAATGGGTAAAACCCCTTAATACATCAGGCCATAGTTTCTAGTGGGTCAGTATTGATAGTAGGGGAATTGCCAACACCTCAGGCTTTAAACATTCAATGCGAGGTATAGTGACAAGTATATATATCACCAAGCATCTGGGATGTGGTGAAAACATGACACCAGACTTTTGGAAAACATGGAATGCAGTCGCACTGGTAATGCTCTGCAAAAAAGGTTCTTTCCAAGTTCAACAAAGATTGGAGTGATATTGTTTGTATTAGCAGCAGTGATTCACCTACGTATATAAAAACGTTGTGTGATGGCCTGTCAAAATTGATAACCGAGCTGAAGTGATTCCCTGTAGGAGATCCTTGCCACTTGTTAGATGGTATGCTGAAAGCATCTTTACAATCTTCAGAGTTAATGAGGGATGCTATTGACTTTTTAGTCCATTCTGGTGCACTGTTTTCTTATGCACAGGAACTAAAATGCAAATATTTATAATTTTGTGCTTTATGTGGCAACAAAGAAAGTCATTCCAACTGTGTCCCTTAGCTGATGGTTCTCAGCCCAAGGGGCTATGAATGCTGAGAGGGCCTTTTCACAGACGTTTACATGGGAAGGAAAGAGCAAGCGCACATGACCCAAAGACTCACTGAAGAAGTATTGTATGGTGTACTACAATAAGATTAATTTGCAAAAATCTATTTGGACCTCATATACACCATAAGTACACTGTCTATATACCATGTTCTTTCAGTGCAGAAAGCAAGCAATAATAAAAGCAAAACGTTCCATAAACACCGGAAAAACACTTTTTCTGCTTTTTTTAGTGGCGCGAAAATGTGAAACCACTGATAACAACTGTTTTTTAAGATATTTAAAACACTGAAAAAACCCCACCAGAATTTACAAAAAATAGAAACTGAAAACAGGAAAGCCTACCTACAGTGGCCCATCCCCTTGTGCCACACAGCTGATTATCAACTTGAGCAACATGCTCCCGGTGTGTACCGCATAACTCTACTCCCCATGTGCCTCACGGTGGCCTGGGCCCCGTATGCGTCACGGTGGCCTGGGCCCCGTGTGCCTCAAGGTGGCCTGGATCCAGGGCTTTAAGTGGGCCGAGTTTCACCGGGTTATGAGCACTGTCAGTTTTTTAAAGGGGCCCTCGAAACGGGTCTCTATCGGGCTCAGTTTTGGGCCCTGGCACAGAAGGTCAGTTTGTTTCCAACTGCAGTGACAGCAGGCGCATCGATGTGCACATGCTCACAATGCTCACTTCTCACTAGTGGAGAAGTTATGGCATGACGTAATGCCAGGTGAGCAGGGCCGGACTGGAAACAGAAACCGGCCCTGGTAAACTGCTCAGCTGCGACGACCCCCCCCCCCCCCCCAGGGTGAGGGGGGAGTGCAGCCGAGCAGTTTGCGAGGGCCGGTTTTGGCCGATTTTGTTACAGGGGCCGATATTGCAGACCTCCGGTACCGAAGGCGGCTCCCCCAGGGGCCCAAAACTGGCCCCACCCTAAGGACCTACTGGGTCAACGCCCGGTGCCCGCTATGGCCAGTCTGGCCCTGCAGATGAGCGTTTAGGGGAAGGGAAATCCTTAAAGAGAGTCATTTTCTCTCTGGATTTCCCTTCTCTTTTTGAAACTCAGGAGCAGGAACATTGTCGTGGTGTCACCAGGGCTTTAACCATAGTTGCTGCTTATTTATCTTATGCAACTAACGACCACTGACCAAGCCAAAAGTCCTGACTTCTTGTAGGTATAATGTTACTTGTTGTATCATATCTGGATGCAATGACAGAAACTGCAAAATACAAGTTGGGCGGCACACTATGCTAGGCACAGATTTTTTGCTATGTGTTTTAACCCACGCCCTTAATTACACTGGCCATGCCCCTTTGAGAGACAATCCCCCCCCCCCCCAGTTTTTTCATCCCACTTTTGGCCTGGACCCCATGTGCCTCACGGTGGCCTGGTCCCCGTATACCTCACGGTGGCCTGGTCCCGATATACCTCACGGTGGCCTGGTCCCGATATACCTCACGGTGGCTTGGTCTCTGTGTGCCTCACGGTGGCCTGGTCCCCGTATACCTCACGGTGGCTTGGTCTCCGTGTGCCTCACAGTGGCTTGGTCTCCGTGTGCCTCACAGTGGCTTGGTCTCCGTGTGCCTCACAGTGGCCTGGTCCCCATGTGCCTCACAGTGGCCTGGTCCCCATGTGCCTCACAGTGGCCTGGTCCCCGTGTGCCTCACAGTGGCCTGGTCCCCGTGTGCCTCACGGTGGCCTGGTCCCCGTGTGCCTCACGGTGGCCTGGTCCCCGAGTACCTCACGGTGGCCTGGTCCCCGTGTACCTCACGGTGGCCTGGTCCCCGTGTACCTCACGGTAGCCTGGTCCCCGTGTGCCTCACGGTGGCCTGGTCCCCGTGTGCCTCACGGTGGCCTGGTCCCCGTGTGCCTCATGGTGGCCTGGTCCCCGTGTGCCTCGCGGTGGCCTGGACCCCGTGTGCCTCGCGGTGACCTGGACCCCGTGTGCCTCGCGGTGACCTGGACCCCGTGTGCCTCGCGGTGACCTGGACCCCATGTGCCTCGCGGTGGCCTGGACCCCGTGTGCCTCGCGGTGGCCTGGACCCTGTGTGCCTCACGGTGGCCTGGACCCAGTGTGCCTCACGGAGGCCTGGTCCCCGTGCGCCTCACGGTGGCCTGGACCCCGTGTGCCTCACGGTGGCCTGGACCCCGTGCGCCTCACGGTGGCCTGGACCCCGTGTGCCTCACGGTGGCCTGGACCCCGTGCGCCTCACGGTGGCCTGGACCCCGTGTGCCTCACGGTGGCCTGGACCCCGTGCGCCTCACGGTGGCCTGGACCCCGTGTGCCTCACGGTGGCCTGGACCCTGTGTGCCTCACGTTGGCCTGGACCCCGTGTGCCTCACGGTGGCCTGGACCCCGTGTGCCTCACGGTGGCCTGGACCCTGTGTGCCTCACGGTGGCCTGGACCCAGTGTGCCTCACGGAGGCCTGGTCCCCGTGTGCCTCACGGTGGCCTGGACCCTGTGTGCCTCACGGTGGCCTGGTCCCCGTGCGCCTCACGGTGGCCTGGTCCCCGTGTGCCTCACGGTGGCCTTGTTGCGTGCTTATCTAGGATCCTGATCGATACTGCGACCTTATGCCCCTATTCGGCTATAAATCCATTTATTCCCTATATTGGCATAACCGTTCAAGTGCGATATTCAGAAAGTCATCTCTGGCCTCACACGAACAGAGCCACATTCCAGAATAGTTCTCTGCCACTTCCTTTGCAACCAATTAGTGCAATGACAGAGCAGAAGTCACTATCTGTAGATTCCTAGATTAACACTCCGAGTTCTTCAACAAGATAAAAACTCAGCAAACCTGGAAATCCCCGCTTGCTGTGTTTTGATTAGTAATGGAACTCTAATGAGCAACTGATAGCTATCACTTCCTAGTGACATCTTTAATTGACGTCTTATGTCCAGCAAACTTACGTCAAACCAGGCACCTGTCAGGTATAAATATTACCAATGTTGCCTTAAGCAATAGCTGTTGTGTGCCTGTGGCTAGCTGTTGTGCTGCCGTTGTTAGCTGAAGCTAGCACCCTGTTGCTGCAGCCTGCTGCCCGTCACCTGAAGCTGCTGATACCATTATCGCTGCTAAAGCGCGAACGATGGTGTGGTGTAACTAGGAGCTGAACAGCCGACCCTCTGCGAAGAAGCCCAGCAGATGCCAGCTGCCCGCGGACGCTGTCCCCCCTCCTCCTCCTCGACGCGCTGAAGAGAGACGCTGTCTTTCTCCTGCAGAGAAATCCAGCTCCAGCGTTTCTAGTCTGTCCTCGCGGGTGACTGGGATACCGAGTTCCCCCTGAAGGAGATACCAGACCTCCATCATTCTATTCAGAGGTATGGTGTTGACTAAACCCTTAGTGAGAATTCTTGAAGCAAACCTTGGCAAAACCAACTTAACTTAAAGCTACTTACTTACTCCCCTCCCAAGTATTAGGCTTAGGTCAGGTACACTGGGGTAGGCGTAGTTAGAAGCACCAGTTGAGTATTTTAGCCTAATGTATATATAACTGTATATATGTTTTATTACTTTTAATTCATTGTATGGCTAAGAAACCATATCAATGCTTTTACAGTATTATCTTGCAATACTTATCTTACTGTACGTACTTTTTATCATAACAAGTCTTGCAATTGTGGCAATACATTTCTCTTGTACGAGAAGAAAGACTGTTCAATAAATGTTAACCTTTTATTGACAAACGCTCGTCTCTCTATTCTCTACATATTGTGAAAGTAAACTGCACCAACCTGACTGAATAAAATAACTGTCTATTGTTTCACACGACCCTAGAGATTGACTCTTGATCTGAGGAGCAAAGTTGTCATGTTGCACGGTTGTTGGAAAGCTGAATCCCTTCTTGTCTGTGCCAGGGAAGCTGATCACTTCCTATGCAGAGAAGAAAGTTTCCAGTGACCTCTGAGCTAGTTGGTAACAAACCCAATTAAGTTTAGCATAGTCAGTAGAGGCCTGGAAGATCCGCACTTCTACGTCAATACTACTGTTTATGTTATTCCAATGCGCAGGGCCTAGTGGGAAACTAGGAACTACACTACAGCCTGGTCCCCGTGTGCCTCACGGTGGCCTTGACCCCGTGTGCCTCACGGTGGCCTGGACCCCGTGTGCCTCACGGCGGTGGCCTGGACCCTGTGTGCCTCACGGTGGCCTGGACATAGTGTGCCCCACGGAGGCCTGGACCCCGTGTGCCTCACGGTGGCGTGGACCTCGTGTGCCTCACGGTGGCCTGGACCTCGTGTGCCTCACGGTGGCCTGGACCTCGTGTGCCTCACGGTGACCTGGACCTCGTGTGCCTCACGGTGGCCTGGACCTCGTGTGCCTCACGGTGGCCTGGACCTCGTGTGCCTCACGGTGGCCTGGACCTTGTGTGCCTCACGGTGGCCTGGACCTCGTGTGCCTCACGGTTGCCTGGACCTCCTCACGGTGGCCTGGACCTCGTGTGCCTCACGGTGGCCTGGACCTCGTGTGCCTCACGGTGGCCTGGACCTCGTGGCCTCACGGTGGCCTGGACCTCGTGTGCCTCACGGTGGCCTGGACCTCGTGTGCCTCACGGTGGCCTGGACCTCGTGTGCCTCACGGTGGCCTGGACCTCGTGTGCCTCACGGTGGCCTGGACCTCGTGTACCTCACAGTGGTGTATCCACATGAGTAGTCTACAACCTGGGCGATCCCCAGCGGTTTGTTCACATAAGCAGCCTGCTCCCTGGGCCACGCTGTGAGTGTTCCATATGCCCACCCTGCTCCCAGTGTGCCCACCAGCGGTCTGTCCACAGCCTGCTCCCCGTGAGCACCTGCAGCGACTTATCCACATGAAGAGCCTCGCAAAGGGTTTATTCACACGAGTCCGCCGCCGCTTCACTTCCGCCAGTCTCAAGCCCCAGCCATGTCATATATACCGATATGAACGCCTCTGAGCCAATGTGCAGCCAGAATTCCCCTGAGAGGGAGGGGGAACAGCAGCACTTTACTGAATTACAAAGGTCAGCACAAGGCACTGGTTGAATTATGGCCTCTCTGAGGAGCATGCTGGGATGGACTGGTGAGGTGGGTTTAGGGGGCTGTAGAACTGAATGCAAGCCAGACAAGGACTATTAACCTTCTATGTGAAGCCTTAATGTGCTAACACATGAAAATGCGGGCATTCATAAATGTGATTTACGTGTTGCATTCAGAAATGTGATTTACGTTTTATATGCACAAATGCCATTCATCACATCCAGCTTTCCAGATGGACTTCACCAATGCAGGGTGAAAAAGTACCCCAAAAAGTCCGTTTTGTGTAAAGAATGCATCAGGCTCCCTGAACGACTGGAAGGGAGACTTGGACTGGTGAATGGTGGCCTCAAGATGGGAGAGCAGGGGATGCCCTAGGAAATGGGAGAGGGTGTGGGGCGGATGGGATACATAAAAGTAAAACAAAAGAGTTTTCCCAATGGGGTGTATTGTTTCCTGCTCCTAAATCAGGACTCAAACTTGACAATCACTCACACCATTCATTATGTGGAACTGGAGAACACTTACCAAAAAGGAACATGCCCAAACATAAACTATTTTTTTTAAAAAGTATACAATTTATTAAAAACTTAGTTGCACAAGATAACAATAAAAGTCAATTAAAAAACATATACGCAAATAAGAACACAGATTGAAGCACAAATAAAAAGCCACCTAATGTGGACGTGGAGAAAATTAATCTAGAAAGACACTCCTATCTGTCTTTTTCATTTCATTTCGGAGCATAGTTTGGCAACAACAACAGGAATATTATTCCATTTAGATTGAATTCATTGTTGGCAACGCCGAATATGACTTGTAGGTTTGCGTCGACGCGTTTCGGAAGCAACAACAGATAAAAGCTTCCTTCTTCAGGACAGTTTCTATTTTTATTCTCCACACATGAAGATGTCAGACCTAATGCATAAAAATACAATACAGTGCAACTGTTACAATACCATATGTGTTCCTTTGAACAGACCTCATATTTATTCATCTTGCTTTATCTATTGTTCATTCACCCAATGAATTGGTTTGACTGTTACAGAAGTTTGTTTCCAAAGCATTTCATATAATTGCTGGTACCGACAAAAACAGTCATTCTAATTAACCCCAAAAAACTTTCAGTTGATTTGCCCTGGTTATAAACCTTTTTTCATACGCCACCCGTTATCTATTTCTACTAGTAAGGTGTACCCATTTGTTCTGTACATCATCTTGTCTCTACACATTTTTTTTCCTTCCAAGTAATTTTAGGGGAGACAGTTTTGTGTTACCCTACACAGTATTTTTCTACCATCTATAAACTAAGAGAAAAAGGGGAGGGACCTACATGTAGCAAGGTATTCTATACTGCATGTTCCAGACTATTCAATATGGTAAGCTATAACCTTTTGGTTAGTGTTGTCCACATTCTTTTCCACACTGAAATCATTCATACAAAGTAATATATATGCACTGACCCTGAGGGTTCTGTTTCTGCTGGCGGTCTGCACAATCTGTATTATCTGTATTGATCCACCATTTTGTGCCTGTGTAGTCATCAGGCTTGTTTCCTCATTTCTATAATTGAGAGGGATGTATTTTATAAGTATAAGGGTATACCCTAGTTTATCAAGTTCTTGTTAGATAAATAATGCGCCGAAATTATTTACCTTAATCTCTAATTAAGCGCTTTTTATTTCACAATTTGTTTCTTTAAAGATTAGTCCGATGTTGGTCTGGCACAATCCTGCATAGGTTACAAAAGGTAAATTTGCCTATTTGTCAATGATAACTGGAGTCTCTTGGTTATATTATTTCCATGGTGTCATGAAGTATTTACCTGATTATTTATGCAGACGGGCGTATCGGATATGGCGATTCCCTTCTGTATTCAGGTCTGTATTTCTAAAAAATATATTTAGAGATACACTGTTTATATATGTTTGAATAAGGACCTAGTCTCACGTTGTTTCTACCATATTTAGAAATAAAACGTAAAAAAAGGACCTAATGTAATCGTGGTCTCTCTACTTAAAATTCTGACAGGCTTTTACCTTAAAGAATAGATCCGGTTTCCATAAAAGGGGGTTCTGTTTTGCAGCCGGGTATTTCGACACGCGTGGCTGCATGGAGAAATAAAACAGTGCAAGGACTCAGGGTTTTTCGTTTGTATTATTGGGTTTACATACACTGTGGGTTTCGAAAAGGAAGGCTTTAGTTAAATAATGCAAGCCATCCCGTATTGCTACCGGCAGTGATTCGCGTGGTCGGTTTCTTACCTAATGTTCGCACACGGCGGGAATTCCCGGAACTGCTTAACGTGGCGTCTCCTCGATCACCGCTTCTTGTTTTGAGATATTGACTACCCTGTTTGCGGGAGTCGCTTTTAAGCCACGTCACCGGGTCACGTGGTTTTGAAACCGGTCATGTGACTCGTGTTCGTAATAGCGATGGTTACGAGCTGAGGGTTTTGTTTCTCTTTTTTTTAAAACTCCCCAACCATGTGAAACTTTATGATTCCCTTCGTGGGGCTCGACCTATGAGTGTGTTTCTTTCCTTTTTTTTCCTTTTTTCCGACTCTATGTTGTCCTCAGTGCATACATAAAAACACAAAGTTGGGAAACTGATTTAGATCTTCAATATTAACGGCGGGAAGCTTAATTTGATCCCTATGGGGGGCTCCACATGTTAATTTCCCTGCTGTGAATTGTGGTGTTCTAATATATTTAAAGAGCACGTGGGAGGTTAAAAGTTTAATGACCACGGCACCCTCACTATTCCAAGATTTTAGGTTCATGTCAATATTATATATAAAATTTTTTATTTCTATATTTTCGAGGGCTAACATTTATAGTTGACTGACGAATCATAATATATAATAGGTAGGCAAACCATTCGCCTCTATGGGTGAGCTTTAAATTACTCTTGTGTGGAGGCGGAAATATTCCTCCAAACCGAATATATGCCACTCTAATGGATCTTTTTGGTTCAAAAAATGTTTATACTCCTAAGCTAAGGCGTAAATGAAATGGTAGAATTTCTATCCATTTTGCTGTTTTTCTTACAGTTTTTTGGTATAAGTGAGGTGTCCACTAATTTTACTGCGCTATTCTCATCCAGTCTTCTTTAGTATTCAATCCACGGTTGACCGTATCTAACTTGGAGATGTACCACTGTTCCCTATTCTTGCGTTTTATCTCCACATTGCCTCCTCTTTTTGAAATGGTTATCCTCTCGATTATGAACCAAGAGAATTCTGTGTGTTTATGTTGTAGAGCTTTAAAGTGGTCAACCATGGGGGCATTTTCCTTGTTGGTTTTCAGGGCAGACCTGTGTTCCAACAGGCGTAGTCTTATTTCTCTGCCAGTCTCTCCCACATAGGCCAATTTGCAGGGACATAAGATTATATAAATGAGGTTGCTGCTTCTACAGTTGTTTAGAGTTTTTGGCAGAGAAATAAGACTACGCCTGTTGGAACACAGGTCTGCCCTGAAAACCAACAAGGAAAATGCCCCCATGGTTGACCACTTTAAAGCTCTACAACATAAACACACAGAATTCTCTTGGTTCATAATCGAGAGGATAACCATTTCAAAAAGAGGAGGCAATGTGGAGATAAAACGCAAGAATAGGGAACAGTGGTACATCTCCAAGTTAGATACGGTCAACCGTGGATTGAATACTAAAGAAGACTGGATGAGAATAGCGCAGTAAAATTAGTGGACACCTCACTTATACCAAAAAACTGTAAGAAAAACAGCAAAATGGATAGAAATTCTACCATTTCATTTACGCCTTAGCTTAGGAGTATAAACATTTTTTGAACCAAAAAGATCCATTAGAGTGGCATATATTCGGTTTGGAGGAATATTTCCGCCTCCACACAAGAGTAATTTAAAGCTCACCCATAGAGGCGAATGGTTTGCCTACCTATTATATATTATGATTCGTCAGTCAACTATAAATGTTAGCCCTCGAAAATATAGAAATAAAAAATTTTATATATAATATTGACATGAACCTAAAATCTTGGAATAGTGAGGGTGCCGTGGTCATTAAACTTTTAACCTCCCACGTGCTCTTTAAATATATTAGAACACCACAATTCACAGCAGGGAAATTAACATGTGGAGCCCCCCATAGGGATCAAATTAAGCTTCCCGCCGTTAATATTGAAGATCTAAATCAGTTTCCCAACTTTGTGTTTTTATGTATGCACTGAGGACAACATAGAGTCGGAAAAAAGGAAAAAAAAGGAAAGAAACACACTCATAGGTCGAGCCCCACGAAGGGAATCATAAAGTTTCACATGGTTGGGGAGTTTTAAAAAAAAGAGAAACAAAACCCTCAGCTCGTAACCATCGCTATTACGAACACGAGTCACATGACCGGTTTCAAAACCACGTGACCCGGTGACGTGGCTTAAAAGCGACTCCCGCAAACAGGGTAGTCAATATCTCAAAACAAGAAGCGGTGATCGAGGAGACGCCACGTTAAGCAGTTCCGGGAATTCCCGCCGTGTGCGAACATTAGGTAAGAAACCGACCACGCGAATCACTGCCGGTAGCAATACGGGATGGCTTGCATTATTTAACTAAAGCCTTCCTTTTCGAAACCCACAGTGTATGTAAACCCAATAATACAAACGAAAAACCCTGAGTCCTTGCACTGTTTTATTTCTCCATGCAGCCACGCGTGTCGAAATACCCGGCTGCAAAACAGAACCCCCTTTTATGGAAACCGGATCTATTCTTTAAGGTAAAAGCCTGTCAGAATTTTAAGTAGAGAGACCACGATTACATTAGGTCCTTTTTTTACGTTTTATTTCTAAATATGGTAGAAACAACGTGAGACTAGGTCCTTATTCAAACATATATAAACAGTGTATCTCTAAATATATTTTTTAGAAATACAGACCTGAATACAGAAGGGAATCGCCATATCCGATACGCCCGTCTGCATAAATAATCAGGTAAATACTTCATGACACCATGGAAATAATATAACCAAGAGACTCCAGTTATCATTGACAAATAGGCAAATTTACCTTTTGTAACCTATGCAGGATTGTGCCAGACCAACATCGGACTAATCTTTAAAGAAACAAATTGTGAAATAAAAAGCGCTTAATTAGAGATTAAGGTAAATAATTTCGGCGCATTATTTATCTAACAAGAACTTGATAAACTAGGGTATACCCTTATACTTATAAAATACATCCCTCTCAATTATAGAAATGAGGAAACAAGCCTGATGACTACACAGGCACAAAATGGTGGATCAATACAGATAATACAGATTGTGCAGACCGCCAGCAGAAACAGAACCCTCAGGGTCAGTTCATATATATTACTTTGTATGAATGATTTCAGTGTGGAAAAGAATGTGGACAACACTAACCAAAAGGTTATAGCTTACCATATTGAATAGTCTGGAACATGCAGTATAGAATACCTTGCTACATGTAGGTCCCTCCCCTTTTTCTCTTAGTTTATAGATGGTAGAAAAATACTGTGTAGGGTAACACAAAACTGTCTCCCCTAAAATTACTTGGAAGGAAAAAAAATGTGTAGAGACAAGATGATGTACAGAACAAATGGGTACACCTTACTAGTAGAAATAGATAACGGGTGGCGTATGAAAAAAGGTTTATAACCAGGGCAAATCAACTGAAAGTTTTTTGGGGTTAATTAGAATGACTGTTTTTGTCGGTACCAGCAATTATATGAAATGCTTTGGAAACAAACTTCTGTAACAGTCAAACCAATTCATTGGGTGAATGAACAATAGATAAAGCAAGATGAATAAATATGAGGTCTGTTCAAAGGAACACATATGGTATTGTAACAGTTGCACTGTATTGTATTTTTATGCGTTAGGTCTGACATCTTCATGTGTGGAGAATAAAAATAGAAACTGTCCTGAAGAAGGAAGCTTTTATCTGTTGTTGCTTCCGAAACGCGTCGACGCAAACCTACAAGTCATATTCGGCGTTGCCAACAATGAATTCAATCTAAATGGAATAATATTCCTGTTGTTGTTGCCAAACTATGCTCCGAAATGAAATGAAAAAGACAGATAGGAGTGTCTTTCTAGATTAATTTTCTCCACGTCCACATTAGGTGGCTTTTTATTTGTGCTTCAATCTGTGTTCTTATTTGCGTATATGTTTTTTAATTGACTTTTATTGTTATCTTGTGCAACTAAGTTTTTAATAAATTGTATACTTTTTAAAAAAAATAGTTTATGTTTGGGCATGTTCCTTTTTGGTAAGTGTTCTCCAGTTCCACATAATGAATGGTGTGAGTGATTGTCAAGTTTGAGTCCTGATTTAGGAGCAGGAAACAATACACCCCATTGGGAAAACTCTTTTGTTTTACTTTTAAGTATATTGGCGCTCTATTTCCCGTTGGGTTATCAAGAGCCCCTCTCTTTCTTTTATACCGATGCGGATGGGATACATACAGAGGCAGCCCATGTACGGCCCCAAGAGCGCGAGCTGTCGATACAACGTCAGAGGTCCGTTTGCTATGGTAAAGAAGGGAGGATAAAAGTGTTGCACAAACACCTGACATTATTGGTAACTGGTAATACTATGGTCAGAGTCTACCCAAAGAAGTGAAAGTACATTTTACCAAATGTATACAATTTATTATTGCTCATGGTACGTCAAAATAACGGTCATGTGATGCACTCCCTTTTTGTGTTAATAAAAAGAATAATAAAAAAAAAACAAGAATGTATCAGAGACAAAGAACTGAACCTGGAAAACTGATAATTGAGAATATTCAGATTTAAAATATCCTCTCACGCTTTACAATGGAAGCACTTCCTGGAAAGTAGAATAAAAGCCCAGTTATCTCGCTCAGAAACTGACAATCTCGGGTGGCACAAGAGATACAAGAAGTGCAAAGAACCTTCTTCTGAAACCCCAAAGATTCCACAAGATGAAGACATATAAACGCTCCTTCTCTGGGATAGCCCCCAGGATATGGAATTCCCTTCCTCCAGAAATCAGACTTATCCCATCCACGGCTTCCTTCAAGAAAGAAGTAAAATCTCTACTCTTAGCTAAATTCACATGAATTTAGTCTAACATACCTTCGATCTCATCATGTCTCCTCCAAAAACGTTGTTGAGTCGATCACCCATACATCGCTGCAACCTTCACCTTGTTTCATCTGCTTAATCTGTTTGCTCATCTATGCTGGACATATTTGCTGAACGTTGGCCCACCTTTACACCGCTGCTACCTCACCTTGTTTTTACATTTGCCTAATTTGCTTGATCATATTTGCTTGATATATTTTGTTTAGCTTTCATTCCTTTATTTCTGTACAGTGGCCCTCCTATACACTGATGCTACCCCACCTTGTTTACATTTGATCAATTTGTTTTTGTTCAACTTTGTATTAGATCTTGTTTAGCTCTATTTCTGTTTTTATCTCATTTGTGTGTAAAGCGCTCTGATATCCGCAAGGATCTTGTTCGCGCTCTATAAAACTTTCCAAAAAAAAAAAAACATAATATATACAATGGACTGGGATGAAAGGGATATAGTCCGTTAGGTGGTGCCAGAGCACACTATGTATATTTTAGAGAATTAGAACCGATAAGTCTTCAGATAACTGCTTTGTCCAGCCAGACCTAAAAAGCAGGTTTTGATGCCAAAAGATG
Source organism: Lissotriton vulgaris (assembly GCF_964263255.1). Lineage (NCBI taxonomy): Eukaryota > Metazoa > Chordata > Amphibia > Caudata > Salamandridae > Lissotriton > Lissotriton vulgaris. The sequence goes on from NC_141695.1 coordinate 1,641,827,892, forward strand.
AAGGCGGCGATGGGGATTCACCAAATTTCTTCTGTGTCAATTCATATTGTGTGTTAATTTACTTGACAGACATTTGACTACTGTACAACAGAGACATTTAAATATAAAGGACTTTTTTCAGTGCACAGTAAGAAAGATCAACAAAACCCAGTTTTAGCCCTATACCAACCAGTGCCTTGCTCTAGCATCATCACATGGCTGGTATTAGGATGGGAGGTGCAAGCCCTGCAACTGCTCGCTATGAAACATGGCAGAGGACTACCTTGCCTGCATATGATAGTTGTGTGCCTACCGCTCATTGAGCAATCCATCACCAACATGGACCGCCGCCAGTGGCCACGCCACCTCAGTGCGGACTGCCACTAGCATTGGTTCTCAAAGTATGACACCGATTTATTACACACCCCTAGTGTATCCCAATGTCCTATACCAGCAGCAGCATCCTTCTACTAATGAAGGTGGACCACAGGGATCACACTGGGCTACTTACCCACAACTATGGTGGTTGTGGTCCTTTGCTCTAGTGTCCAGGCGCCCGTGTTACCACCGCTCTGCAAAATGAGACAAGTATACCCTTTCCTTGCTTGACTCAGAGTAGAATGGGAAAGGACTCAAAGGCTTCTCAGGTAGGATGCTACAGGACATATCAACGCAGGAATCAACAGACTAAATTAGAGCGCAAGCTCACCATGGGTGCAAAAAAGCATCTTCCCAGGCTTTTGTGACCCGTAGGTCAGTCCATTTTTTCTTCACTAGCCCATTCCATTTAAGCTGGTTATTGTTAAAGGATGGATCCCACTTAAATCTATAGTAAAGTTGGCAATGTTCAGTGGAAGCAATGATCTTACCTTAGGTGCTGGAAACTTGTGATGTTTGAGAAGGAGTGTGCTGGCCCGCAGCCACACAGACAAGCGGACTCGCTTGTGATCTTGAATGTTCCATTAAGGCAAGCCCCGGCACTCCCAGCGTTGGCTTCTGTCCTTGAGTTTGTGGTGCGGATTCCCGGTCTCAACATGCAGAAGGTGGAGTAACCCCAAGTCACCAGTGGCAGTTGCTAGAGTGGGCGCACTAGGGAGGGGGTGGAGTCAGGGGCTGGGTCCACTCAGTTTACTTAAACCTTGTTCCGCTCCTGAAAGCAGTCCGCTCGTCTGGGTCGCCCCTCTTGCAGGCTCAGCAGCTGGACTTCTTTCCTCGAGCAGTCAGCTCCTTCATGGCCAGACTCACTTCCTCCGCTATCTCAGCAGGTCAAGAAGGCTCCCAGGTCACAGGCAGACCAACAGTTCTTCTAGCAACATGAGCAGACTTAGTGTTACTACCCAAACCTGGGAAAGATCCTCTAGGGGCGGCCTCTTACCGCTTTCTGTCATTATTAAACGTGGACCAAAAGAGCGTTGGCCAAATACTAGCAAAGCATTTATGCCACCACCTCCCGAAATTGATCCACCCTGACCAATCGGGATTTATCCCCTAAAGAAACACGCTCTGAATCCTGCAAAGGTTGACGCACCTCTCTTGTGCACCTTGTTTGGAAGAGGATCAATATGCCCTTGCGTTCCTAGATATACAGAAAGTGTTTTATTCGGTTAGATGGGAGTATATATGGCACGTGCTGGAAAGAATGGGTCTGGGGTCCACATTTGTTGCCTGGATTAAACTGCTATATGCTCAACCATTGGCGTGCGAGTATATTGGATGGCTAGTGTCGGAGGCGATCCAGCTACAGGGGAGGACTCAACCGAGATGTCCCCACTCCCCCTTGCTGTTCGGTCTGGCTGTTGAGCTGGTGGTATGCAGGCAGAGACAGGTGTTGCATGGTTGAGTATACAGGTGGGTTATGTGACCCATGTTGTGTCCTTCTATGCGGATGACTCCATAATTTATCTGCACTGACCAGACATCTCGGCCTGATCCTGTTGAACGCAATGTGGTAATTTTGAGAGCTCTTGGGACTGCATGTTAACCAATCAAAATCGTTCTTGTTTCCACTAGGCCAGCTGAGGGGGATTGAGCCTACCCGCCATGGAATAGGGGCAGTGTGCGTTACCTTGGCATGCATGTGGCACATGGAGTAAAACAGTGACATACTTTTAATATAGGGTGGGTGATCTCTTCTTGTAGGCTATTCATTAAATTCTGGAATACCCTTAGGTCCTTAATGAGAATGATTGCCCTAATTAAGATGGTGGTGCTCCCCCAATGCCTTTGTGGGTTGCAGGGAACGATGTAAGAGATATAAATCTCGGAGTGTCTTTCTGGAGTTGGACAAGCTCCAGGTGGACCTCCTATGGGCTGGGAAGTGATGGAGAGTAGGGCTCACCACACTGCTGCTGGGCTGGGATAGAGGTAGTACGAAGGTCCCCGACCTCGAACTGTACTATCCTGCGTCACATCTGCAGCACGCTGTGCACTGGTTGAACGACGAACCCAAATGGAAGAAAACCCTACTGGCTGACTCTGCAGCAGGGGGGGAGGTGGGGAGACCTGGGGGCCCTGCTGCTGTGGGTTAGCAGAACACCTGGGACAATGCCTTATGTGTTGAGGGTGGTATGTAGACTCTGGTAGAGGGTGGTCCGGGTAGTGCTCTGCAGGGCACCCTATGCACTGGAGCTGAAGATATGGAAAATCTAGCCCTTCTCGCAAATCAAACATCCCATGTCCATGGCCTGCTGGCATGAGGGGGCTGTTTTACTCTGGGGGACTCCTATCCACCAGGCCGATTTGTCACTATTCAGGAAGCATCCGAGATGTTTGGACTGGCCACAGGTTAATTCCTCCAGAATGCCAAAATGGTGGCCACAGTTTGAGAAATTTGACCTGGATTCCCGGATGCTCCAGAACCTACACAGATGCTTGTAGCAGTGTTGACACTGGCAGGCGAACAGAGACTTATTACCCGTATATACTGCACCCTATGGGCAGACCGGTCCAGTGCCCTTCCTGGGGTGGATGAAAGCTGGCAGCAGGGTCGCGAGTTTCCAATCACGACTGAAGAGTGGGTTAGGATTCATAGAGGGTTGAACACACGGTTTAAACTCACTCAATATAATATAGTGCTGATCTATACCTCTAACCTAAACACATACACACGATATACTCCTCCAGGAGTGTAGTATCCACATGACGTGGATATACAGCAGGGGACTTCTTTCACGTTGTATGGGTGATCCCTAGAGACCTAAAGCAATGCTAGTTAAGGTTGGTGCCTTCTAGGGAGAACAGAAAGGCTCAGTCAGAAATTTGCACTACTCCGGTTGATCCTGCCCAAGCGACACCGTATTGCAATCCGATGACAGAGCCCGCAACCTCCACTGACTGTAGACTGGCTGCGAGATATGACGGAATGGACTGGGGTGGAAGAAGAGCTCATGAGAAAGGTACGGCAAGATGATAAACCAGCGGATGACCTGCTGGCATGGGGTCCATGATCCATGACCTTGATACTGCCAATCATGCAGTCTGTCTGGCAACGGAGAGTGCAACTGATGGGGGCCTGACCAGGTGTAGAGTTCATGGGGAATGATGGTGAAATGCTGTCATGTGTGGGTCCTGATGACTGCAACTGGAGGTGGTCTGAGGGATGTGCACCCGGGTTTACGTTGCAATGTCTACTGTCCTTTAGAGCGTGTACCTGTAATGAGCGAGAGCACAGCAGAGGTGTGGTAGGGTTCTTCATATAAAGTGATTCTCTGAGTTTACTATATAGTACTTTAAGAACTTCTAAGGGCACTCAGTGTTGTAAGATATGGAGGTAATCGTTTTGCCACCTTGCATTCTATCTTTGGTCGTCCTGTGGAGAGACCCATGTAATTTTGGATTGGTGTTATTGTCTCTGCTCTGAAGGTGTATATTACTAAAATGCCAATAAAAAGATTTGAGAAAAAAAGATGTGCAAACTTCATGTGATATTAACCCAATTATGTGAGACTAACTGTCCAAAAGACACTAGCCCAGGATTTCAGAAGCACTTTGAGTTCTCTGTAGAGCGCTCTCTCCCTTTTTCCTGAAGAACCTAGATCTGGACCCAAGTGGGGTACTTTGTGTTCCAATTTAATATACATGTCTCAGACAGGGAGTGTTGATCCAATTGTCTGAACCCAGGAACAGGTTTGGGGTTGTTACTTATTATATTTCATGTTCTTTCTACACCATAGATTCTCTGTGAGGATACCTACAACAGGCAGAAACAATCATGGCTCGCGTAGGAGTTCCCAAACTTTTATCACAATGACATGCGAAACCTCTGCATCTGTCTCATCTGTCTTCAGAAGCAGCACTCAGGGAGACAAAAATAGGTGGGTCCTGCCTAAAAGCTTCCTTCTCTCTAACAACAGAATCTGTTGACACGCCCTCATTGATGGTTGCTCGGAAGTTCACTCCCATCGGACTGCCGTATTAGCCACAGTGCTCCTGCCAATACAATAATGCGATAATAGGCATTGTGTTAATAATTGTTGAGCAAAATAATAATGCTGATAATTCTTGTCCTAATGATGATGTCATAATTTAAAAAGGCATCGAAACGTTGTCGACAAAAAACCCCATATGCAATATGATAAATGCTATATTGTTTGATGCAATGGTATGGTTATGTTTAAGAGATTGAGTCTGTAGCACTGAACAATAGTATACAGACAGATTTTCGCTTTGCCTTTTTGGCCATTTCTTGGTTGTTTTGTCTTAAATGTTGTGGGTCACGGCTGTGCCCACTTGTTATCTTGGTCTTAAAACTCCCTCTATGAACTTGATAATTTAAAATAAAATTCTTGTCCGGCTGGACAAAGAAACATACTACTTATTAGGTGTATGATTATTATTTTTTGCTATCCTGTCCACATATAGGGACCACTGTCTTTTGTAAAATGCCCTCATTGCCCATCATTAACCTAAATGGCAGTACTCAGGAAGATTTAACAAAGTAATGGGTTGCACACCTTGTTTCACCAAAAGTTTTGTAACACTGCTAATCTCAATCTTCTCTTCGCGCGGCGTGCTCACTGCTAGACATGCCAAACCCACCAGCATGTGACGAACATGAACATCTAGAATGTGGAGCTTCTTTTTAGCCCCACTCCAGTGGCGACAGCCTTAATTTAAATTGCTTTTGCATCATTCTCTTCTCATGAATATTATTTTTCAACATTTTTACGCCAATCTGTTAGCAGTGTTAAAAAACTTTTGGTGAAACAAGGTGTGCAACCCATTACTTTGTTAAAACGTCCACTTTTCAGACCCCTGGGGTTTTGCACCCGAAGAAAAGGTATTTAAAGACAGATACACAATTTAAAATTTTTTGAACTCCGCAAGCAAGGTGAAAATATCCGGTTCAGCGAGCGAGTTTACTTAATGAAATCGTCGAGTGAAAAGGTTTTGAGAATGCATTCATTGGACATTCGATTTGCAATGCAACTGAAAATCTTTTAAAATTGAGAAATTAACCTACATGATGTACAAATTGTTCGGTACAGTTACGGCTTTGAAGGTGGATTATGGGAAATGCAGGCTGCTTTCAACTATGAGTAGATGATTTGTTAGCACAGAGAGTGGGCGGGTCTGAGTAATTAGTGAGGGAGTGTCCCATTTAAATAACGGGGAGTACAGCTGAAGGTAGCGTTTCAAGCACCACGCGAGTAAAGGCAGACAACATGTTTGGCAGGTACGAACAGAGTAAAATGCTGAAAGATTAGGAGAGTAACAACGGAGGACACGAGTGTACAGAGAAATTATTTAGAGAAGAAAGTTGAGATCTGGTTATAATAGGATGATACTGTGGTGGGAACAAAAGGGCAAAGAGCATATGTTGAGGTTTGTAAGATCGAGATGAGGTCAGACCCGCTGTGAGGGAATTTGTGTAATTTTTTATTAGTTGAGAGGAACAGGGCATTTGAACATATTAATATTTTCACAAAAGACGAGTTTAGTGAGGGATGAACAGTATTCCCAATAGTGAGCGCACTGTATTGAAGTGATAGTAACACTTAGATGTTAATTTTCGTGAAAATATTGTAAAGTTAGTGATTGTAAATGCGTGTTTTATTGTTCATTTTTTGACAGTTTTCCCTGACGAAGAACCCATGTACGGGTTCGAAATGCATTGGACAAGGAATAAACTGCTCAGACAAAGAACCATGCTTCAGCACGTGTTTTGGGGAGAGAGGTTCTTACGGCCCACCAAAGCATGAGAAACTTAGTAAATTGGCATTTCCTTGCTTGAGGATGAATGAAGGAGTACAATCTATTGTGAAAAAAGCATTAAAATAGACAGTTACAGATTGGCGTAAAAATGTTGAAAAATAATATTCATGAGAAGAGAATGATGCAAAAGCAATTTAAATTAAGGCTGTCGCCACTGGAGTGGGGCTAAAAAGAAGCTCCACATTCTGGATGAGTACTCAGGAAGAACCAATCAGCAATACAGCCACAAAAAAGGTTATCAAAGAATGCTGAAGACCTCGAGTCTCCAACCTCCTACAATTCAGTTTCTAGAATGACACTCTTCAGTTCAAGAATGCACCACAGCAGGAAACACACTTCCACTATCTGTAAAGGCTGTACCACAACCTCCATCTTGTGCCATGTAAAACTGAGCCAATCTAAAATGGATTCCATCAGTCTCAGCAATCCCAGCCTCGTCACCAGGCATAGTTTTACTACTGTGCATGTTTTTCACAACAGACGGCATACCAGCACAAGGGTCTCGGTGCTTCACATCTATTAAGCCAATAGGCACCACATTTGTTCTGAATCAGAGAAAATGGTCTGTTCAGTGCAAAAAATATACAAAACGTTATGCCACCACTGCCTAATGTCAACATCCAGGATATGGCCAATAGAGTCCTATATCAGCTAGAGGGCACACGTGGTGTGTCCCTATAGGTGTCGGAAGCAGGTTTTGGACATCATGGTCAAATATCAAGCCGAGGTCTCAGGTGTACTCTGGATTAGCGTGTGTTAGCACAAAATCCCAGAACATCAAAAAGCACATGAAATTGGGTCGCTCGGAGATGGGGCAAATGACCGGCAACCAGTCAGGGAACAATCCCATCCCAATAGATGATGGTAAAATTCCACCCTTCAAGTACTGTATACCCCGGCTAGTCTACACTGAAAACTCTATCTTTACAAGAGAAAGGTATTGCAGGTGTTAAACCTGGAGCCAATACTCAATTTATATAAAAATTAAGTGTAGGTCTTCAAATCTTTTCTTAGGAGCCTGGAACAGCTAAATGCCAAGGCTCATAGTTTTGATACCACTTCATGCCCCTTTCTTCTACCACCCGACATTTCTCTTCTCTCACTCTTTAAAGTTGTTTCTTATTCCTGATTTCTTCCTTTGTCACCGTTTTCCTACATTTCTCTTCCTCCTTCTTTCACCCTTTTGTACCTTTCTTCCGCATGGTTAAAATGATATGATGAAAAAGAAGTCCCGGTCTCCAAAAGTGAGTTCCTGAGCCCACCACCTGCAACCACCAGCACAGACCATGCACTGCCTGGATCTGAGCTTGTGGTGAGGCACCAAAGTATATTTTGTTATGATATTTCATTAAACGCCGATAAAGAACAGAATGTTTGTCCTCCTAGAGGGCTGGTCCAGTTTGTGAAAACTGGAGCATCGAATGGAGATCACGTACCTGCAGACAAAAGGCCTGACACAAAGCACAACCAGAAAGCTTTCACAACCTCTGCCGGCCTCATTAGTTCTACAAGAAACCACTCAAGGATAACGTTACAGAAGGTCTGTGGGTTTGAATGCCTAAATAATAGAGTTCTGTGCATTGTATATACAGCAGAGGGCAAGCTGTACCAGCACAACCAGCCCTGGTACACTCAAAAGACTCTTTCAAGGAAATCATGCTTAGAAATGCATCAATTAATGGGTGCCTGTAAGACGCATTCGAAGAAAATGACACTTCCAATTAAGGCAAAGAACTGCATGACTGGGTGCACAGACACATGGGCATCCCCTCAATTAACTTCAATGACATTTTGCTTAGAATAGGAAGAGGAGCAGATGATCTAATATCAAACAAAGGAATGTTATTTAATATTCATTTGGAGCTTCGTAGCTGTACACCGGATTTACGCAAAAAGACACGCAGACCGCCAAGTACCAAAATAATGTGCTGATGCTTAATTTGTAAAATTATAGGTACCACCAAGGCCCAAGGTATGCCTCTGCACCTGGCATCACCCACAGATCTACCACTGCTGATGAATGGCAGTGCCAGCATTAAGTACTAACCATCACACTTAAAAGTGTGACATTTTAGACTATTGACAAGCCTGGGAATATCACTTATTTAATACACCGCATTGCCAAACACTTGTGCTGTGTTCATAAAATACGCTGAGAGTGCCACCATGTGGTTTACTTCCATAAATAAATGACAGTGTTTAAAAATAAGTGTTGGTGCTGAGCACCCGCAAACACCGGTACAAATTAAGCACTGGCCACACAGCATGAGATCGAAGGCAGTGAGGAGAGCTTATGATGTGGGCCTGTCATTCCTAAAAATCATTCTGCAGTGTTATGGAAAGGAAATAAGAGGAAAGTGGTTCTCGCTTCTAGAACCCAAGCAGCCGAACACTTTTCCGCCCCCGCCCCAATTGAACCCAGAAAGATACTGTGACAAAAAATAAATAAACCCTCATCTCAACTGTTTCGATTCTTCATGGTGCACCACTTCTGCCACCTTTTGTAACTACGGGTCGCTAGCACTTGCATGCCTCCATGTAAAAGTACTATATACATTTAACAATCATAAACACTAGTCAGGAGTCACTATAAAACAGGAAAGGCAGCCTTGGATTAAGAGCCTATGTTCGGTCAATAGGAGTCATTGCTTGTTAATGTATGCATATGCAGAGCTGTAACAAGAATGGCAGAGGGTGCCATAGGCCTTAACACAAATAATTAATTTTAAAAAACGAATTTGGTCACTAAAAGACAGCAATAACTAATGTGCAGTGGTCCACTCACAGATCCAGGGTTTGTGCCGCTGCACCTGCTACAAAAATGCCACTGGGTGTATATTTTCAGACAACCCTCAGCCTGGACTAACATTTGCACTTCTCAGTAGTGTTGTAGACTGCCGGTTGCTAAAATCTTACAAGTAAGCTTGTGTTGTAAATTCATACTTAGCTCTACTGGAAGACGTGTCCTGCTGCCTACTTAATTTATGTACAACAGCGTGCCACTGGTTAAGCCTCCAGTGCTTTGTGTAATTTTAGCCACAGTCTTTAAGTTTACTTGCATATTGCTACGCATTTCAGGGATGCTGCTCAGAAGATTGAGTGCCTTTGAGGCATTACATTGATTTACAGATAGAGCACACCCCTGGCAGGCCAAGCAATGGGCAACAGAACGCCTTCAGCAGGAAACACATGAGTCTTTCGGCACACTCGCCCATATCTATCTCCCAAGATCGTACTCAATTTTTTTTGTCAACACTAAGGTACACAAACTTTTTCTAAAGAAAACATGGCACGAACCCTATTAATCTTAAACAATGCACATCACACATAATCGATTTAGGTTTTTGACCAGTCTGCAACAAAGGCTGCCCAGTAGGAGAATGCGCTAGGCTGCCATGGAAATTGTTGCAAGAGCTTCACAAATGTGAACCATCTCTTAAGTGCCAAAGTGAAAATGAGCCTGTGTACAGTACATTAAATACAAAGGTTAAATTGGCACAGGTCAGGGACATGCACTGCAGTGCAACATCAAAGCTGCAGCTTGGACACAGTGTTCCAGTTCACATGTGGCGGACAGGTGGCACTTTCATGTTTTCTTTAATGCACCACAATTCTCACATGCATGACAGATTTCGGTTTCTGTGGTCCAGGAAGCACCGACCTGACAAACAGAGACCTGCTTAGCAAGCATTGGCAAGCGATCTCTGAAAACAGTTCATAACATCCCTACTCCACAGAACAACATGGTTCAAAATAAAAGAAAGCCTTTCCAACAATGTTCCTGCTTTACTCAGCAGTCCTGTGGCCAAAAGTGTGGCTTGGCAGCCGCGCGATTCTGTACTGGAAGCTGGAGTTCAACTAATATAACATCACATCAACGTACACAAGTCATGCATTCAAAGTAATGCAACAAGCAGCAGTTAAGCACTTTATAAAGAAGATTCTTAGGTCGAAGCTTACCAGACCTTGTAAAAGACATCTTGGGGACATCCAGAGAGCTTCCCTGGGAATGCATTCCACTCATTGCTTACCATTGGCCTTGTAGTTTGTAACTCACATTTCCTGGCTTTCTATTTGCTGACTTTATTTGTTTTAGGCTATCCAAAGTAGGCTCATCTCTCCCAAGGAGCAAAGACTTTCCACACTACACCTCGTTGTTTTCTTCCATGAGTGCTCCTTTCTGTAACCAGGCCTATAAATCTTGTTCTTATCTTGTCACATTTGCTGTGCATTCAAGGACAGAGGTCAAATGTCAGGCTCTGTCTTCTGGGGTAGCTTGGTGTTTTCCTATCGACTCCAAAGTGTGAGGATTTATGTGAAAATCTTCCTTGATACTGGGGCTAAGGGAAAGGTTGTTCTTCTGGCACACAACAACATTTAAATGAACTGTGCAAGTATTTCTAAATGGTATAGTTGTATTAGTAAAACTGTATGGCTGTGCAAATGTAATGGTTATTTCCATTGAAAATGTGTTGTCTTTAATGACAGTGCGCTACCGCACCATGCATACTCTACTCTATGCCACTCCATACAACTCTGCACCACTCCAAGCCACTATACTCTGCACCACTCTACTTTACACCACTACACCCCACTGCACCCTGTTCCACTGCGCTCTACACCACTCTGTGCCACACCACACTTCTCTACTCTATGGCAGTGCACTCTCCTCCACACCACTGCACTCTTCACCACTGGAGTCTAAGCCACTCCATTCTACAACACTGCACCCTATGGCACTGTATTTGATGCTAATAAACTCTATGCCGATCCACTGTACGGCACTCTAATCCACTCTGCACCACTGCACTCTACACCATTTTCCTCTACGCCATCTTATTCTATGCCACTGCACTCTACCCTGCAGCACTCCACTCTGTTTAAAACAAACTACTCTACGCCACTGTACTCTAAGCCACTCTGCGCCACTCCACTCTATGCCACTTTATTCTAAACTACTGCACTCTACGCCATTTTACTAAACTCCACTGCACTTTATGCCATGGCACTCTACGCCACTGCACTCGTGCCACTCTACGCAATACACTCTACACCACTGTACTGTATGACACCTCTGCAACAATGTACTTTACGCCAGTGAACTCTATGCCACTCTACTCAGCACTACTGCATTCTGTGGCACTGCACTCTGCAACTCATTGCGTCACTCCACTCTGCATCACTCCACTCTACTTTGTACCACTCTAATCTAAGACACTGCATTCTACAATGCTGCATTGTAGGCTGCTGAATTCTACGCTACTGCACACTACACCACTATACTCTGCAACACTCTACACAAATCCACTCTACTCCACTGGATGCCACTGCACTCTACTCTGCACAACTGCACTCTACTCAGCACCACTACTGTAGGGCACTGCACTCTACACCACTCTACTCTGTATTACTCCACTCTACGCCTCTGTACTCTGCAGCCCTCCACGCTATGCCACTGCACTCCACGGCACTATACTCTGCTCTGTACTAGTCTACACCACTGCAACACTACTATGCAACACTCTAATCTACGCCACTGCATTCTACAATGCTACACTCTACGACACTATACTCTGCAACACTATGCCAATGCACTCTACACAACTCTACCCTATGCCACTCCAATACAGGACGTTCTATGCCACTCTACTCTTTGCCCTTCCACTCTACAGTACTTCACGCCACTCTCCTCTACGCCACTAACATTTAACTATGCTGAACAGCAGCCACGCTGGTGTACAATATGGCTAAAACACATTGGGAAAGCCAATAGCACTTGCATAAACGAGACCTATCGGCTTTGCCAATGCTTGTTATTGTGGTGGGATCATCTTGAACACAAGGAGTGGGTTCTGGGCTAGAGCAGGGTGTTGTGCATTTGAGGTCAGGATTACCCAGTTCAGGGCGGGATGAGGAGCGGTGTGTTGGAGCATGTACCGGGATATTACTAAGGGACACACTAGTGTGCTGTCACATATCCAAGGTCAGTCAAGGTCATCCGCCAACACATTGACCTCTGCACTGATTTTCATAGTTCTCGCCATCAAAGATTTACTACCTCGTGTAGCCTCACTGACCATTCGGTGAGGATGTAGTACAACTGTACCGTGCCATATACAACCACCTGATGAACTCCCACACACCCTGGTTCACAGGCATGTGCAGAACTACACTATCTGCTTTTAGGCAGCCGCGGCCCGTGCATGTAAGAGCGGTGAGGCTGGGTGGGGGAATTTTGACAGATGACTCTAAGGAAAAAATTATTATTTATTTAATTTTCCTTCGTGGTCGTCTGTCAAATCCCCCCCAACCCGGCCTCACCGCTCTTACCTGCACGGGCCGCTCCTGCTTTTAAGTACACATCCGCAACACACTAGTTGTAGCACATCACCTTCCTGCAACGTGTTTCCAAGATGGATGCAACTATGTGTAGTGGTTTGCAAAAAAAATAAAAATAAACAACATAATAAAAACTTAAAGGCAACACGTTATCTTTTTTAAATGTTTACTTTGTCGACATTTGCAATTTGATACAGAGTGATTTGAACAGATTTGGCCAGAAATATCAAAAACAGGATTAAACCCCAAGCCCGCAGACTGCAAGGTTAGTAACCATGCCCTCAGACCACATCTCTCGCAACAGAACTAAATTTAATGAGGTGCCTTTATGGAGTGACTAACAGCACAGGACAAGCCAGCAGTCACTACGGAAATACTACCAGCCACCAGACAGAAGAGGACTGCAGGAAAAAACATGGAGCTCTCAAATATTGACTTATGCTGCATACTGTGTGCGAAGTGTGAGGTGTGCGGAAGAAAGGCGGCCATGAGTCAGGGGATGGTGGCAGAAGGAAGAGGTTGTGGTTAGAGTTATACACAACAACAGGCTGTCTGTGAAGTTTGATTCAGATGAGGGGGTAAGAAATTCAAGGCCTCATCATGGGGAGAATTTCTATTCATTTTCACAGATCAGAAGGCTGTAAACATTGGCATCGCGCGCACCAAAGTTTAGGAAAGAGACTGGACCCACACACTCCCAAATTGAGCACACGATACACAGTTACAAGTACAATTTCTGGTGTCTTGACTTGCACCCTCACATTACAGAAATTCAAAGATTATGGTCTTAAAACCAAAAAGAATGAGCCAAAGAAATTAAAGTCAAACACTCATAGCATTGCTGGAACACATAGCATTCCTTTATATGGTCAAATAATCACTTTAGAACAAGAATTGGGAAAGCCAATAGGTCTCACCTGAGACAGTGGGCTGCTAACTTGTTAAGTTTGTCAATTTTTTTTCTCCATAGGTGGCTGCCTTATGTGTGGAATGCTTCTTCTCAAATACAAGTAAAGGCGGTGCAAGAGGAGGAGCAGGAAGAGACATCAGTGAAAAGTGAAAATAGTCCCTGGCGCACAGAATGTTAGGTCCAGTCACCAGCAGTGGAGAGGTACAACTCAGCCAATCAAAACACAGTGAGACCGAATGTTCAGGAAACTAGGATAGACAAGGAAGCCAATCATTCAAGAGCTAGGTGCAGACATAAAGCCAACTCAAAGTCATTATTGGATACAATAAGTATGTTGCTTCTGCAGGAGAAACTTTGAAAGGAGTGACATAAACATTGCCTTTTAAAGGCAGGGTCAGGGTCACGGGAGAGCAAGCACCCCTCATTGGAAGGCAGCCTCCCAATGGATTTCTTTCAACGTTACACTTTTTCGGTAACAACTCTTCGACGACCATGCTTTGAAACCACCAATTCACAAGAATGTTTCATCATCAGCTCTTTGCTTTCCAGCCTCCCTATCTGGTTTGCATTTACTTAATATGGAAGCTTTCGCTGCCATGTTTTATATGCGAGGCATGTTGTAGCTCTCTCTGTTGTCATACCACACACAACAGCTAGGGCTCTCAATGAATGCAATGGCTAGCACTGGAAAGTAAGACCAGCAGAGAAGTACAAACAATGTAAATGCTAATGCTCGCGACACAGTTTAATCGTTTTTCTACAACAAGATCTCACGTCAGCCTTTCAATAGTAAGGTGTTTTTATAAGGAAAGTTTTATGAAGGAGGTCAATGGAGGGCAATGGTGCCCATTGGCCCATGCCAGGGGACACCACCCAAACACACCGAATTCTAAGAGTTTTATTTTTTATTTATTTATGGGTTTCTATAGCGCTGGAATCGACTCCAACTGGAGTATCTCTGCGCTGTGATACCAAATAAGATTTCAATATAAATGCAGATAAAGAGGCATGGGGCTAGATTTTATCAGTAAACAGCAGAGTTTTCAGTTGTTTCCTGAATTTTAAATGGTCGGTGCATAGCTTAAGGGCCAGAGGAAGTTTATTCCACAATGTGGGCCCTGCAACAGATAGTGCTTTCCCTCCGTGTCTAGTTTTTTTAACACGAGGTACTGCCAACAGAAAATTTTCGCTGGATCTCAGTGATCTGGAGGGAGTGTAGGGGGTGAATTTCTGTTCCAGGTAGGTCGGGCCATGTCCGTTTAAGCATTTATGAATAATGCAACATATCTTAAACTTGGCCCTTTGTCGAATACTCAACCAATGTAATTTGTCAAGTAGAGGTTTTGATGCTGTTCTGGGAGGGGCATTTAGGACAAGGCGAGCTGCCGTATTCTGGACCACCTGGAGTCTATCCAGAACTCCTTCATTAGCGGAGAGGAGCAATCCGTTGCAATAGTCGATGCGACTTAGTATGAGGGCTTGCACTAGGGTTTTTCTGAAGGAATCTGGTAACAGGGGGAAGATTCTGCGCATCATGCTGATGGTGTGAAAGCATGAGCCAGCTACCATGTTACTATGCTGTTTAAGGGAAAGGTCATGGTCAAGGCGAATCCCCAGATTTTTGACGATCTGTTTGGGCTCTGGGACAGTACCAAGATCAGACGGCCACCAGTCCGGGGTCCACAGTATTTTGGCATCTCCAAACAGCATTACTTCCGTCTTGTTGACATTGCACTGTAGGTAGTTGGTGGACATCCACTGTGCGACGGCTTTCATGCCAGCGGAGAAGGAGTTTCTTATTTCAGTGGTGAGTTTTTGAAAGGGAAAGAGGAGCTGCTTGTCATCCGCATATGACACGGGAATGAAACCAAATTTGCGCATCACTCTTGCCAGGGGTGCCACGTAGATGTTAAAAAGTGTTGGGCTCAAACAGGAGCCCTGTGGCACCCCTTTCGTAATCTCTACCTCTGTTGATCGATATTCACCCATGGTGACAGTCTGGGTGCGATCGGTAAGAAAACTCCTTAGCCAAGCAAGGGCCTTGTTCTTAATCCCTACGTTCGACAACCGGTCAATAAGGATGTTGTGTGACACGGTGTCGAACGCTGCTGACAAGTCTAATAACACCAAGATTACCGAGTAGCCTTTGTCCTGAAACATATGCAGGTCGTCAGTAACAGACAGGACTCTTCGGTTTCATCTTACTACATCACAGACTACTTAGCCGCCTAAGGGATACAACACACTGGACCCTTGGGGCACTAACCCACCATAATGCCTCTAGGGCAGCAAACAAGCCACACTGAAGCCTAGGGGCACACAAATGTCACATTCACTCCTAGGAATACCAATGGAGCATGCTACTATGCCATGTACCCAGGGCCGGACTGGCCAAAGCGGGCATCAGGAGTTTCCCCAGTGGGCCGGAGGGGTGGGGGTCAGTTTTGTGACCTCGAGGGCCGGTTTTGCAGTATTAGCCCCCTGTAACATAGCGGGAGCCGGTCGAGCGGCAATCTGCAGGGCTGATTATTGTACCCAGTCCAGCCCTGCATGTATGCTAGAACGCAAAATCCTGTGATGCATGTTGAGAGACGAACGTATCATAATACAGATCACTGTATGCATACCAACCAACCAACCACACTAAAGCCTACGAACATTACCGCACTGCACTACAGTGCATTTCAGAGGGACCAAAACCAACACTGCACAGGGTCCAGGAACATGAGTCTACAACACTGCATCTGAGGCAGTGCTTAATTTGAGTCTGTGGTTTCCAGTGCTCGGCTCTAGCACTTAATTGTCAACACCGGTGCTTGTGACTGTCTGCCACAAGTGGCGCTGTCGGCTAATTTAGAGATAACCACAATAATAGTTTTTTACCAATTCAATATACATTAAAAATTACTAATGCCTGCCGCCCAAGCCATTCTTATAGCTTTCGGGGCCTTAAATAGTCCGAATTGTCACACTTGGAGGAGGGAGATGGTTAATAGTTGTGTTGTTACTATGACTGGCAGCGTGGCAGGGGACATGGGTGGTGCAAGATGCAGTGGCCTCCTGTCGAGAGCCCTGGCACTTTTTTTTTTTAACAAATTAAGCATTGAGGAGGGGCATAAACACAGCACTAGATCCAAACCAATGGTAGCTAGGTTACACAAATACATAATCCAGCACCAGAGAAGGACCACCAAACCCATGCAGTTTGCATATTTCCTCTCTCTTCATGATGCACAGACTGTGCAAAGCAGTCAGCTGATTTGCTTCTGGAGGAGCTAAGACAGGCGCTTTATTTGTGCCATCGGCTGCAGGCGGTTGGCCTCAGCACTCATACTGGGCAACAAGTTACTTTCCATCATCTGACTGTTAACCAGAACAAGAGAGAGAAAAAATAAGAAAAGGGAGAGAGAAGTGGCAAGAGGAAAACTGAAAACAGCGAGAAAGGGAGAAAGTGGGGGTGAAAAGGACCCTGCAAGAGTGAGATAAAGAGACCGGAAGTGTAGGGTGGTGGAAGAAAGAGACAGGAGATAGAATCATGAGCAGGCAGGCCGCCCCAGCCCTTGAGGCAGCACCTTTTGCAGGACCCTGAATGTCTTTGGAGCCCTACAGTTTTTAAATTAATTAAGCAGTGCTTATTGTAGTGTTAAGTGTCGCTTGCAGACCTCTTCGAAAGTTTGATCCTTCTACTCACAGCTTCTCAATGTGGATGAACTAGAAGCATTGAATGTGGAATAACAATGTCAGTGGAAATATTATGATGGGCAGGTTTAAAGAATATGAGTGAAATTTAAGATTAATATTTCAACAGAAGCATATGGTGCATTGTTTGGGATACTGGTCCACCCAGGGGATAGATCGATCAGTCAGCGTCCGCTAATATTTATCTCCATGTTGGGGCCAGATCATTCATATTACTAAACTGGAAATCTGACATAAGTCCCTCAATATCCCAGTGCGAACAACAAGATGCATAGAGTGTATACATGTGAAATACTATATTGAAGACGTATAGGGCCTATGAGAAAAATAGCTAAAATCTGGAAAAATTGGCAGGAAAAATACATTAATTTTGTATTGATTTTAATACTTAATGGAACCTGGGGAGGGATTATTGGAAGGACTGGATGGTTTTGTATATTTCATTCGATTTGCATTTTTTTAAAATGTAAAGGGCTATTTTTGTATCTAAGGTTCATGCTGCATAAATAAAAATAGAATTAAAAAAAGTTTGTAGAATATGTAAATATACTTGAGGAATAATATTAGAATAGGGAAAGTTGTCTTTCCAGGGCGGTTTGTTATCCTTCCTTGATAGATCCGGTTTTGAAAGGGCTTCATGTTGGCATTTAAAACGACCTGCATGAGTACAAATTAGTACTCTCTTATTGGGCACCACTGTAGTTCCTATATCCTACACTAAATAAGGGCTTGATTTCTATGCCTATATAAGGGCAACGTGAATTGTACCTATATAAGGGCATGAATCGGGAAAATCCATTCGGAATCTAAAATGCCATACAACACCACATCGTAAGGTAACATTTTCATCTCCGGGCTCTGGGTTTCACAAGACACTCAGATACAGTCAGAAATTCATATCATCCTGAGCATCTTTAAGAAATGGCTGGTCCACAGATAAATTATTCTTTGGTACATCAGAGGTCAATTACTACTTGTAGCGCACACCACTGCACTGTAGCAAGTACGAAATATATAAAAAACACTGAAAAAACATCTCCCCACTTTTTCATCATTCCTATATTTCGTTAGTGAAGGGTCCTTTAAGCATTGCTTCAAGTCAAGGGGTTTGGCGATAAAAAAAAAAGTCTTTGGGCGTGGCTAGCGGACTAGAGTGTTTTCTGATTGGCTGAGCAAGAGAGATAATTCCCATGCTTCTTTAATAAACATTAGCTCCTGTCCTACAATAATAGGACATCTACTGTTTACATATGTAGCAGTGTTACTTCACTGGCTAGCACTATTACAAATAACTCGCGTTATATTAGGGTTTACTGCACTGAACCCACTGTCTGTGGGGGAAATGTAACAGTCCAGAAGTGCAAATGATTTCAAGAATGAGTGTACAAATTGTTCTGCTTTTTGTTTATCTTGCTGCAAAATAGCAAAAGGCATTTGATTAAAGGAAAAGTTAATATTGTAGAAAATTACATCTTTAAATTCTCATTAAAAGATTCTAAGTGTACTTTTTATTTGCTTTTCTAAGCAAACTTGGAAACCAAGGAAACATTACATTCTTTCAAGGCAGCACATCACAAACAAGAAAACCAGTGAAGCATTTTTTTCTTAATTTCTCATTCAGCTAGGCATGCAGTCTAAGACGTTTGTGACACTTTCAGCTAGTTGTAAGTTTTGCCCAACAGACCTCTGAATCCTAGGGCTTGTAGTTTTGCTTTTATCATTATAGTAAGCAACAGTCTTACAAATCTCAGCGTGCAAAATGATTTTGGAGAAAAATCTAGGACTGCTGTCCCACTCATGAAATGGTGCCATTTGGTATCTATTGAGGTTCTCATTCGTATGCCCCTGTGTGTATTTTGCCTCTGTGGATCCTTGCCAGTGTGTGGTGTTGCGGTTTATGTGGTAGGTGTTCATGGGGGCTTGCATGGGTCTTGGACTGTGGTTGTATGAAAGTGTTTTATTGCTGTACTTTGCTTGGTCTGGCAATGCATGTCCATGTATGTTGTGCGCATGCACTTTGACAGTGCTTGTTACTTTACCTACTTGGCCTGTAATCCCTGCTTCCCCAAACTTCTGCTATAGCTGTAGGTACTGATTGGCAATGCCAATGTGGGCTGTCCATGCCCCTCTTTTCACAATACTGTGGACCCACAACAGTTCCCGGCCACACGAATCAATGAGTGATCTTGCCGGACGCTCCCTTTACAGGACCAAACTCTCTCTGGGATGCCAGTGAGGTCAGTAGATTTCTGTCTAAGGGACAGAGGTCTGCTTGGATGAAACTCCTGCATCTAAATCATGTGACATCTGATTTTTAAACAGAAAAAACAGCACCGAACAATAACTTAAGAAAATATTGCTACAATGCACTGCCATGGCTGATGTAAGGTATACCAATGTCCATGTCATACAGATTGTCCACGCTTCTCAATATTTATGTTCGCCCCCTGGCGGAGATCATTCAGCCTGCACCCGATATCATATGTGGATGACACACAAATAATGAAAGCAATCAATTTCATCTCTAGCCATAACTAGCCCCAGCTTGGCCACTGCTTAACAAAGGTCACTAAATGGATGGCTGCTAATTCGCTGCAATTTAATGGCGGAAAGACTTGCGTCATGACTATGGGAAGCAATCTCTTAAATGGTTAAATATTTATTGGCCAGAGCAATTGGGTGATCGCCCCAAACCACATCAGGCCTACAAGAATCTTGGATTCTGGATTGATGACAGGCTTAATATGGAAACTCAGGCTGGCAAACTCTCAGGAACTTGCTTTGTCATCCTCAGATCCGTGAAGAAATGTCTTACACGGCTTCCTCCGTCTACAGAGAGAAGGTAGGTGCAGAGTTTGGTCTGCTCTAGGCTAGACTATGGTAACACCCTGTACATTGTCCTAAGTATGTTATTAAAAGACTATAGGCAATCCAGAATGCAGCCTCTACGGTTTTATGTAAAATATCCAAATACCAGTCAGCGAGCTCCGCATTAGCAGCTGAACACTAGCTGCCTGTACAGAAGAGGATTCAATTCAAGGCCTTGTTTAAAGACCACAAGATAATTCATGGCAACTGCCCTCCGATTATTCAAAAGTTGATCTCCCCTTATGCTTCCATACGAGCTCTTTGGTCACTTGCTTACAGACTTTTGACGCTCTCTGATCAGGAGAGCAAGATATGGGGCAGCTCTTTTTCCTATTGTGTACCGAAATTGTGGAATGGCTTACCTATATCCCTGCAATTGGAGCAGTTAGAAGTAAAGTTCAGGAAACTAATGAAAACGTACCTGTTCTAGATAGGTCACTTGTGCTGCCTTGATTTGAAGTAGCGCTGGGAAGCCTTGATAAGGTGGGCATGTGCACTACAAAACTAAGTTGAATTGAATGAAACATGATGCCAAAACCTGGGTCTTGTGGTTGTCCCGATTCAATTCGGTTCCCTTGTGCAGGTGAATTTATCATCATCACAGTCCTTATTGGCCAAGGGTAAATCACTCATCAGACACTGGCTTTCACTTCAATGTCTCCAGGGTCCCCGGAAGTTGCAGAAACAAAGCCCCACTGAATCAGGGATGATACCACTGTGCCATGGGGAATGTGGGACCGGCACCTCTCAAGTGAGCGGTCAAGCCGACGAGTGACCATTAGACACAGCCTTCTGCTTTACGCTGGTTATGGTCTTCATTGTCCTTAGTTCTGAAGGCATGGAGAGATGGACACCATTGAGAAGGTACTCTTACACAGAAGACATCTCAAGGCAGATGAAGTGTCGACTGCCTACAGCTACGCAAGTCTAGTAAGGAATGAATCAAAAATGAAGGTTTTTAGTGTAGTTTTAAATATACAAGGCAAGTTGACATCTGGGCTCATCTTGACAAGAATTCCAAAAACAAAACCAAAGCCTTCAGAGAATTAACTCCGGTTGGCCTCATTCCTCTGATAGACATTTGGAAAATAGATGAATCAAGCTTTTTATTAGCAGACAGCTTATATCCTCATTTCTGGAGAAAGAGAATTGGGCACCCAAATTACTTAGCCAGTTAGTCAAAAACTACACATAAGCATTAAAATTGCGAAAAGCAACTGGCTTCACTGTCTAAAGCAATAGAGGGCGCCACAGGCTTCAGAGCCATTGTTCAAACTATTCAAATCGCCCACAGCCCTGCCACTAGCAGTTCAAATCCTCCAGCTATTTCTAAGAAGTTTCTTAGCAACAACCAAATAGAGGGAACTTCCATAGCCTAACCTGCCTTTACATAGGGGGTCGGTCAGTCGGGTAGAGTACAATGTTCCTTTATCAATGAAAATAATGGGAAATGTTCCTCATGGTACGGTCAGCTTGCGATTGAGGGGTTTTTCTATCATTAAACCTCAAATTATGCATAACTTCCATATGAACAACCTTTATGCAGAAGGAAGTCTTTTGTTCTGACCAAGCCTCGACTGTCACTGAGGAGAGAGAAAGTTCATTCTATCCAAGCCTGTGAGTCTACCTAGGGTTACACAGTCAGGCTCAAACATACTACAGACTACTTGCCGAGCCTGGGCAGGTTTTGATTAACCCTGCATCCGCCAAACGTTTCCCAGGGTTTTCAGCTGATGCAGCACTATTAATACGGAGGACCAAACTCTCGGAAGCAAAATTCCTCTCAGAACACAGTCGTTGGCAATGAATAAGCAAACTGGACGTTATGTCCCCTAGACTAGGGTCTTCTATAAAAGGCACTTTAACCTGCTGGGATAATTTATTTTACTTATTGGGGAGATCTTAATCCCATGACTTTGATTCCAGTTTAAAGACGTGTTTGTCCATGCAACTCCCTTGACCAACGGAACCATGGGGCTGGCTCTTAGCGAGCAAAATTCAAGGGCAAAGGCCCGTGACTTGAATGCGTAACCGAAGTAGAAAATAAAATTGCGCAACTGATGGCGCACAGATTGACTTACATACTGTCGTAGACACATGTAATTTGAAAATGGCCTTTCCAGGGGGTGGAGCGGTTGTGGCAGAGTACAGATCCGCACTGTGCTCTTATAATGAACATGGACATCTCCCTCTGCTAATGGACTGCAATATTATCCATAAACATTCGCAGTTTTATGACTGCTCCAAGCAAGTGGTAACCATTTGCAATGTGGAAGTCCGCCATGTTACAGAAGAGATCATAGACTAGGAATTCAGGTTCAGGGCAGACAATACAATTGTCCAGTAGACCACACCATGCCTCATCTTTTGGGGTCCTGCCTCACCAAATAATAAGATGAGCAATAGCAGGAGGTGAGCACCGCATTTTTTTCCAATAGATGTACAATATCTCTAAAAGGCTGTCCCCTAAAGAAGAGACCATGACAATACACATGAATATTCATTAACTTGTTCGGTCATAAGGCAGGCATACTGCGCATCAGCAACAAACTGCATATCTGGCATCAGGAAAAAACACAGCAAAGTTGTAGCTCAACACTAAGGCATGTGATCTAGGTTCAGAACCAAAATGCAACGATAATAATAATAATAATAATAATAATAATAATAAATGTTATATAGCGCATGGTTACACTGGGAGCAGTGTGTCCCCGCGCTAAGAGTGACTGGCCTAGGCAACTTGATATCACACTCATAACTTATTTTTTAGGTTAGTTCAACAAGTTTGTGTAGTCAATACCCGCATTAAACTGCTACCCCCCTCAATAAAGCAAAAACAATTTTTATTTAAAAAAAACAGAAGAAAAACACACCAGTTATACAGTCTCCGAGCCCTACAGTTGTACAGGATAAAATGAGGATTACTCCACCATCACACCCAGAGATTGTCTACACATCTGGAATCTATAAATAGCTATACCTGGGGCGAGAAATGTGTTACACTGACTTCCACTGCAAATGCAGCCAGATGTTCTACGCTTCAGTTTGTCATCACCAGTCTATGGGCATACCTAGACATACAGAATGAACAAGCTCGAATGAAATCTAGTGCTAATTAGGTTTGTAGCACTTCTGAAAGAAGTAACACATTTGTGAGCGAAGTGTTCGTCGGCATACTACAGCGCGCTACGCCTGGCGGGTCTTCACGAAATCAAATCTGCACACAAAGCAGCTTCCGTTTGTAGCCTGGCTTAGTGCTTGCATCTCATTACCTATCTGTTCAGATCTTATCAAAACCTACAAAACGCAGAATGTTCTCTCAACCTCAAGATCTCTTCGAGTGAATACACTGGTGCTCCAAGTCAGCGCAGAAATCACCACCCAAGGGGAAAGGGTGGGTGGAGAGGGTTAGAGAAAGTAATGGGACCCGTTTCACCACAGCAGGAGCACAGCAGCGAGGGCTCAGGGCACACCTGCCACTGGTAGATGAAGATAGGGGTGTACTATCCCCGATGGTTATCGGACGCGGTGCAGAGAGCCAGGAGAAAGACAAATTAACAGGGGATGCTGGGAGGAAACAAAACTAGGCTGGGGAATATGGACCTCAGCACAGGTGTCCATCAGAATGCCCGTCACACTTGGCTATAACTGACCCTCCGATCCACATCGGTAGCCACTCACTTAACATACCACTGAGGTCTTATTTTGGGTGGGGCTGCTGTTGCTGTACTGGTTTACGTGATCTTATGGTAGATCACAGAACATGGCGAGGCAGGGGAAGGCTTGGTGCTCATGGGGAACGTTCATACAAATAGGCGTGTCCACGATAAGGCTACTACTGCAGTTCACAGTGCTGTAGACGAGCAGCACTGCAGTTTTGCAATGTGGCTTTAGGGAGCAGACACTGGTAACACCCCACAATTACATATTATTCTTATGGATCATTGCATAATGCAGCTCAATGTCTCCTTTATCCGATGTTAAACAATGTAGCCCACACTTGTGTACACACTGGCATATGTGCAGCTTGATAAGTCCTACTGTGTACGCTCCATCGAACAATGGACGGGTGAGAAAGATCCGACTGCCTCTGCCGATTAAAAACCTGATTGAGTTCAAAAGGCACAAGAATCGACTATCACTGCCGTAAACACTCGACTTCAAGGTATGTGACATTTAAAGAGAGGGAGTGGAGAGAGCCTAGGGTGGACTTGTTGGGATTGGAAAGATGACCAGCTCTAGATGAGAATGCATATCTACTGGGAGACTCCAAAGAAGACTGGGTGGTCCAATAAGCTCATAATCTGGTCCATGCAAGCTTTAAAAATTTAGAAACAACCAAGACAAAAAGAAAGCTCATGAGGTATTCTAGAAGAAGGGCATGGAAGCTTGGGTTTAAAGGACAAGGAGAGAAAGATAGAGTGAACTCAAGTGGCATCAAGTGATTGAGACTTACACAAACATTAGGCGAGACGAAGGACTCACGAGTGGTGTTCCAAGTCTTTGCTGCAAAAAGTCCAGACTTCATGCACAAACGCAACATTCACAAGGAGAGAATTAAACTACAATGGTTGGTTTGGGTAGGTCGCCTTGAATAGGATGCATTAGGAACCAGAATCTACGCTAGGGACAAACGAAGGAGGGAAACTGAGATGTTGTCATTTGTCTCTCCAGTACGAACATTAGGTGGAGACCCTTCTATCAGAAGAAGTGGTATTAAAGCGGCAGCTAGGGGTAGGAAGGTGCCCACAGAAGCAATTTATGTTGGCTTCGATTATTTCGTCATACACATCCTTTTCCATTGGACCACCCTCTGAGGATTTTATTTCTGGCGTTTTCAGAGTCCATACATTATAGTTGGCAATGGAGACTACACCTCCAAATTTCCATAAATTAATTTAAAGACCGTAAAATCCATTATAGAAGCTTTGCCTTTTGGCAGGGGTCTATTAGTGTGTAGGGTATGAATGCAGCATGATAAAAGCCGGGTGACAACACATAATGTGATATCTAGACAGCAGTATGTTACCCATTCCTCTGAGCCACCAAAATGAGGACAACTTGGTTGATTGTGGTGCGTTTAATCCAAGAGTTTCCATCTCTTCGTAGTTCCTACACGGTGACCACCTTCATCCCTCATACAGGGTTTACCGCAGAGGCTGCCAATAAGATTGGAGGCTGCGTTCTGTTCTCTAAAACTGGTCCACATTTGTCCATCGAAAACTTTTTAGCCCAGAGGCTGATAATGCACTTGAAGTGTTCATTCCATTACTCTCCTAAATTCAGATCACTTTAGACCCTCCTAGAGGGATTAATACTGAGGCTGACAATGCCCTTAAAGCCGTCTTTCTTCAAGTTCTTTAAAATGGAGCCCACTTTGGTCCCTCAAAAGAGGTTTATCCCAGAGCCCGTCACTGTATTTGTGGCCTCAAATCCTTTGGTTATCTAAAATGGAGATCACGCTTCAAAGCCTCCTGGGAGAGGAGATGTAAATGACAGCAACACCGGTGTGGGATCTGTAGGAGCTATCCTACACACAACTCAACTCTCTGTCCCCCGTTACTATGGGTCCGGTTCAGTCATCCGAAGCAAAAGACCCATGATGTAATGCCAACCACAATCTTGGATCACACAGCCATGGACCACAACACGCATCATGCATTCTAGGGACTACTAGCACTGCTTAGTGGTTTCTGGTGCTCGCTACCAGCACTTCATTGTTAATACCAGCACTTTCGACAGTCTGCCACGTGGTGGTGGTGTTGAAGTAATTTAGAGATGTACAGAACAACAGTTATTCATTAATTTAATATCCATTAAAAACAACTAATACCTGCCTCCCAAGCCATTCATATAGCTTTGGGGGCCTGGAATAGTCTGAATTGTCTCACTTGTAGGAGTGCGATGGTTAGCAGTAGTGTACGTACTGCCACTGGCAGCGCTGGAGGGGCGAGGGGTGGTGCAATCTGCAAAAGCCTTCTGACAAGGGCCCTGGCACTTATGTTTTTTGCAAATTAAGCACTAGCCCGGACTAGCACTTATGAGAGACCATCTGAGCAGGATACAGCAGTTGTTAGAGGAGAACCTAAAGGCAGTGGCGTAGCGTGGGTTGCCAGCACGCAAGGCAACTACTGCGCCGTGCATCTTGCACCCCCAATTTTGAGCCCCTAAGAATTTTACAATATGCCACTGCCTAAAGGTGAATGAATAAAAAAATGCACAATTGCTTAAAACCATTTGCAATATTTCTTACATTTGTAAATAGAAAACGTGAGTAAAATTCAGCTGAATGCCAAAACTGTTTAAAAATACGTGTTCATCTTAAAAAAGAAAAGGATTTTTTTTGCAGCAATTCTAAAATAAATGTCCGAATCAATGTCTTAAAGGTCGTTTTGCATACCTCTGGGTTATTCTTAGGCTCAAAGCAAACGAACAAGAGGAAGGGCCCAAACCCTCTCCGGGCAGATCCAGCTTTACGAAACAAGAGGCATCCTCAGGTCTACCAGTGCTTCGGGTTTATCAACAGTCTTTATTGTTAGTCAACAGTCTTTATTGTTATTATGTGAATTAACATTGAACATGAGCAACACGTATAATTAATAAAACAGTTCGGTACTAACGTTATCATGCTCGGAAGGATGAAAGCTTGAGCCAGCCCTACCGGGATTGTCAGCCTTGCAGCCCCTCCCTAGACTCAGGGCCGGCTGGCATACATGGGCGGCTGGCATACAGGGGCGCTGGGTGTAGCTTAACACCACCAGTAAAGGAAAACACGTGTCTGGCCAACTGAGAGGTTCTATTTCCAACATTAACAGCAATAAAATGGAATACTGCGGGCCGAAAACAATTAGTGTAATTCCAGCAGAATGCAACATTGTTTCCAGCATTTCGTCACGCGCGGGAAAAACAATTCCAGGCGGCTTACTCCCGAGGCTCAGATAATTGATAAATTGGGGCGGCCGACGGCTGACCTCGAGAAGGAAAACACGGCTACCTGATAACGAGTGCATTCCAAGAGAGGCCCTCGCGCCAGGCCTGGAAACTCACGCGCACTCTGGGCCCACGGACAAATGGACAATGCCAGGGAGCCGTCTCCCCGGACTGCTGCACGCCTCCCCCGCACAAACAAGGCACTCCTTTCATCAGAGCCGGGCAGATCAAAGGCCACGCGGCAGCAAAGGAGAAAGGGAAAAGAATATAGACTAACCTCCTACATCTGAGGATGTCCTAAGGAACGGGTCAATACTTGATACAGTAATTTAGATTTCGAACAAAAGGTCGAGGCCCGCTCCTCTCTCGTCTTCTAGAGTGTTCTGGTCGCCTGGACACTCCTCGGAGTAGCCTTGTGCTTTATAAATCTATCATTCACTCATTCATTCATGGTCTGAGGAAAGCTCCCCAGGTGGCAGTCTGCAATAGACCTACACGTGGGTGTTGTCGGGCTGGTATTTATTTATTTATTTATTTATGCATTTTTATATAGCGCGGACTTTACCCGAAGGTGTCAGAGTGCTTCACAAAAGGAACAGAAATGAAACATAATGAGAAACATTTTGGGGCGGTCAGGGATGGACACAGGTCACAGTGTGGCTCAGGGGTTAGAGGCGGCAGACCCGGAAGCTGAGATCGGCCCTGGACCAGGGTTCAATTCCCTGCCCCAACGGGGGTTGGGCTCAATAATTCCACGGACTCGATAATTCTCGCTCCGGTGCCTACTCGACTCACGGGTTCACACTCTGCGACTCTGGGCAATAGCTTGCTTAATCTCCACAACGGCCCCTCGCGGCGGGATGCCTGGCTTTCACCTTGTGGATACCGTGCCGGGGTGTCTCACAGGGGAATACCAGGACGGGTTCCCTAAGCAAGCGCATAGATGCCTGCGATGTGGGCGATTTGCGCTATATAAATACATGTACATTTACATTTACATTTACAGAGACCCACTGGGGGCAGGGGGTGGTGTGAGGGGTTTGGTGGGACACCATTCAGAAAACATCTTCTAAGATGAAAGGGATATTGAGTGGGAGACGAGGGGGCAAACCTTTGAAAAAGTGAGTGTGTGCACGGAAAGGTCTCCTAAAGGAGGGGGGGGTGGGGTTTTTTAGCAAAGAGACAGTCTACAAACAGGCCTTTCTGAGGGGGGATGAGGGTACATAGGGAGGAGACAGTCCACAAACAGGCCTTTCTGAGGGGGGATGAGGGTACATAGGGAGGAGCCAGTCCACAAACAGGCCTTTCTGAGGGGGGATGAGGGTACATAGGGAGGAGCCAGTCCACAAACAGGCCTTTCTGAGGGGGGATGAGGGTACTTATGGAGGAGCCAGTCCACAAACAGGCCTTTCTGAGGGAGGGGGGGGGGGGGGGTACTTATAGAGAAGGCAGTCCACAAACAGGCCTGATGAGGTGGGCTGAGGTTGATCATGAAGGTCAACAATGGAGTGGGTAAAATGAGGTCAGAGTATACATGAGGGTCTCTTGAGAGTCATGGGTGAAAGGTGTCTCCGCTCTCCCATGTCCATTCCTAAGCAAGCAAGACTGTTTCCTGCTCAGCAATATGAATGGACATGGAGGGGGAGGAGCCAAGGCTTACTATCATCTGAAGGATTTTTGGGGTCCTGGGAAAGACACATTTTAGTTGTTCTTTGTGACCCTGTTCAGGTTTAACATCATTTAGTATGGCCTGGCATCATACACGCTTAGAATATCAGGAAAGGGGTAATAACATTTGAATGTGTTCCATACAGGGGCTCTACAAATATGTCTTCCCCAGGTCCTCCCAATTCTTAAGATGACACTGCTGGCAGACGCTCACTGGATACTCCGCAACTGCTGGAAGCTGCACAGAGGACAAACACAAATGCCAACTCGCACAGCCCCACCATGTATCACACGATATCAGCGCCACTGCCAGACAGTCACTCGGTGGCGGGCCAGCATCACAAGATGAGAGGCTAACTGAGGCTTGGCTGTCTAGGTCTCCTCCCTCCTGCATCTCCCTGGATACACTCTGTCTGGGAAAACAACAGCAGCCCCATCATGTGCACAGGAACAGACCAGGGCTTTCAAACTGGAACTCACAGGCCTCCCTCACTTTGCTTAACTTATATGTACAATGCATATAATACACTAGCCACTTATACACACTCGCACAACATACGCTTGGATAGGATAAGAAGACAAAACAGAGTATACCTCGGACTGTGCACTGGCAAGACACTCAGCCAGTTCCAAATATTTACATTTTTGTGAGTGAGTGAAAAACCTTTCATTACAGTATAGTGAGGGAAGATTTTTAAATGAGACCTTTCATTTTTCCAGTGCCAATTTCCCTTGAGTAGCATACGGATCCTGTAACAAGTTTGGGATACCTCAGCCATGTTTCAAAGGGCTGTCCTAAACTGGCACAGACCAGGCTAGGGCTCTCCATGTTTAAATGACGTGTACACTTGGAATCGCAGGTTTAAGCGGTCTGCCCCGGATAAGGGCACTACGTACAATGTTGTTTCCTTCCACATCTTACATCCCCCAATTGCTTACCTCAGAATCACCTTTCCCACTATACTCCTAAAACCCTGCAAGAAAAATGTACCTCGACTTGTTTCGACTCGTTTTCTCTCCTTTCTCTTGCCAGAGAGCGACCCTCTGAGTACAGCCCCGTCTCATGCTCGCATGCTTTAATCCTTCTTATTGTAATTCGGCAATTGGCTGGTACCTTATTTCATAGGTCAAAACATCTCGTTAATATCCTCTCCCTATAACCCAATGTTACAGGCCTATCTAGCGCACCAGTCATTCACCTGGGATCACATACCCTTACTAATGATCGCACTTAACTGGTATTAAAACAAGTTATCATTAAGTCACTGGAATAAATGCATGCAATTTTTTCTTGCGAGCACGACTAACCACAATAACCTCTAGATTAACCGCTAACCTTGGGTTCCAGAGTAGCGTGCTACTCCGCGTAAAGCGCTTTAATGCCTTATGAGGGGTAGTATTCACTATCTAAATACAATTACTATATATATACACCTACCTTAATGGACTTGAGGCCCCACCACCCCTCTCTTGCTATAAAACGTTTCTTAAAGTTGGGGGGCCTGGAGGAATCAGTGCATGGGGCTGCTGTGGAAGAAGTGGGTGGTGAAAGGCAAAAAAGATGGAAGTACACGAAAAATGACAGAATAGAACTGGGGGAAAAACATGAGTGAGAAAGAGCTGCAGGAATAAAAATATTGGAAAAGCAAAGGGTAAAGAGAAAAAAAAGATCCCGACTCTCCTGCTGGGCTTGCTTTGTGCAATAATACAAATCCAATGTCCGGCACTTCTTTAGGAAATGGAAAGGCTTAACGTCCTGCGCTTCCATACAAAGCGCGTGTGCGTCAGAGTAAAATTTGTGTTGAAAATAGGCCGCTTCCGCCGACGAACAATGCGCGCGCTGCACAGCCCCATTACAATTGGAGGCTCAGCATTCTGTGCAGGCAGCAGAATCCCCACAAAGGGCTGCACGCGCTCTGCAGCGCGCGCTCGCTCTCCAGCCCTAGCACTGGGGGGAGGGGGAGGGGGGGGGGGTTGGGGGGGTGTTCGGATGCCTCTGAGGTCAGTTTTCCAAGAATTGGATGAGCAGGAAAAAAAGCCTGTTTCAGCCAAATATACAAAAGCGGAAACCAGGCCCTTGGCCCCTGAGTCACGGGGCACGCAATTTGCCGTTCTGGGGCAAGACGTCAAAGGTCAAGTGTAGCGAGGTCAAAGTTCGAAGCTACAGCCAAACTCGGGAGGGGCACCACTGGAGTTATCAACATTACACAAGCAGGAATTATCCAGCGCATCAATTACCACTT
The DNA here is from genome assembly GCF_964263255.1 of Lissotriton vulgaris. Taxonomy (NCBI): domain Eukaryota; kingdom Metazoa; phylum Chordata; class Amphibia; order Caudata; family Salamandridae; genus Lissotriton; species Lissotriton vulgaris. The sequence continues at coordinate 1,641,858,741 of NC_141695.1, forward strand.
ATTGACATTGAGTGGGTTTTTAAATATTTTTATCAAGAGTTTCAAAAAAACCTAGGATCTGAAAAAGATTTATATTTCTCCAGAACCATATGGATGGAAGATTTATAACGTTATTGAAGAGTGGTTGTAAACATGCTTTTTGGGCCCTCTATTCTTGCATTAAAGTTGGACCGAGAGCATTGCCGGGCAAGGATGCCTTCCACCTGTCTGGTGCACTTTGTTGCAGAGTGATAAGCAAGTAAAGGAAGCGGGTAGTATTGCCATGGAAGCTTTAATACTCTCAAGATGGCTGCTTTCATGACCTGCATATCACAGGATGGGCTGCAGAACTAAAACAGGTAATGCAGAAGGGTGCGCCCAAACTAGGCCTGTCCTTCCCTTCAGATTGCTGATTTTGGATTACCAAGCAGCCGGCAGGATGGCAAGGACTGCCCAGAATGGTGGGTTGTGTACATGGGTTGTTTCCTTCAGAGAAGACTAGCCGGTGGGCGAGGGGGGAGGGGAGAGGGGGTTGGGGGGGTGGCACCACATTGACTCCACCCACAAGCCATGCTCTAGTAGACTGTTGGGCAGTAATACTCTGGTGGTTGGAAGAATGAACCACTCAGCTTGTTCATACAACTCTCCGGCTAGAGTAGCTTTGTAAGGTGATGATTATTAAGCGGAGGGTGCTGGAGAACACACCTTATAATTTATACTATTAAATAAGGACATCGTCTACCTGCAAAATCGGCCCTGTAACAAAATCGGCCAACAAGCGGCCCTGGCAAAGAGCTCGGTCAATCCCCCCCAAAGGGCGGGGGCGGCCAAGCACTTTGCCAGGGCCGGTTTTCGTTCCGAGTCCGGCCCTGCTACCCCATATGAGGTGTTGAAGCACTGGAACATAGTGCCAAAGAACTTGTCCATCATTGCGCTATACACTTCTAATAGGGCCTTTGCATAGGTTTATCATTGTACCAGATATTAAACTCACAGGGACAGTGAACATCCTCATTCATTGTGCCAACTTGACTTTGCATAATACAACAGAACATGCTCATCACTGCACAATTTATACACTCTGCATAGTGTGACAGAATGTGCTCATCATTGTGCCAGATAAGACACTTTGCAGTGTGCCACAGAACATGTTCTTCATTGTGCCAACTAGACTCTGCATAGTGCCACAGAACATGATCACTGCACAAGATATACAATTTGCAAAATGCCACGAAAGCCTGAAACCGGTTCTAGGATGCTTGTTTCCAGTCCAGGAAAGACCTGGCCTGGCAGTTCAGGTTGGACTGTTTCCATTGGGCGCAAGGTCAAGACTGATTTGCATATGGCTGGGTCCAAACTAGAATGGCATGGTGAGCAAAAAAAACGATGGATTGAGGCCCAGATCTCTGTACTGGGGTGAATGTATGACATTGTTCTGCATTCTGTCCATCAATTGTTCTTCTTGCATGTGTTACCCCGAGTGGGACGGGTATGCTCAGACGTGGTTCCCGTGCTCTCCATGCCACTGGAGTCAAGCTATCCTGGCTGATGAGGGCTGAAAGCCCGAAACTGGTCCTAGGATTCTTGGTTCCAGTCCAGGGAAGACCTGGCCTGGCAATTTAGGCTGGACTGTTCCCATTGGGCACAGGGTCAAGACCGATTTGCATATGGCTTGGTCCAAATTGGAATGGCATGGTGAGCAAACAAAAAAACAATGGATTTAGTCCCAGATCTCTGTACTGGGGTGAATGTATGACATGGTTCTGCATTCTGTCATCAATTGTTCTTCTTGCATGTGTTACCCCGAGTGGGACAGGTATGCTCAGACGTGGGTCCTGTGCTCTCCATGCCACTGGAGTCAAGCTATACTGGCTGATGAGGGCTGAAAGCCCGAAACTGGTCCTAGGATTCTTGGTTCCAGTCCAGGGAAGACCTGGCCTGGCAATTTAGGCTGGACTGTTCCCATTGGGCACAGGGTCAAGACCGATTTGCATATGGCTTGGTCCAAATTGGAATGGCATGGTGAGCAAACAAAAATACGATGGATTTAGTCCCAGATCTCTGTACTGGGGTGAATGTATGACATGATTCTGCATTCTGTTCATCAATTGTTCTTTTTGAATTTGTCACCCCGAGTGGGACAGGTATGCTCAGACGTGGGTCCTGTGCTCTCCAGGCCACTGGAGTCAAGCTATCCTGGCTGATGAGGGCTGAAAGCCCGAAACCAGTCCTAAGATGCTTGTTTCCAGTCCAGGGAAGGCCTGGCAGTTCGGGCTGGACTGTTTCCATTGGGCACAGGGTTAAGATTGATTTGCATATGGCTGGGTCCAAACTGGAATGGCATGGTGAGCGAAAAAACAATGGATTTAGGCCCAGATTTCTGTACTGGGGTGAATGTATAACATTGCTCTGCATTCTGTCCATCAATTGTTCTTTTTGCAACTGAATAGAATTAATGCACAGAGCCACAGAATGTGCTCATCATTATGCCACATAAGGCACTCTGCATTGTGCCAGAGAACATGTTGATCGTTGTGCCATATAATATATTCCTCACAGTGCCAGTGAACATGCTCAACATAAGGCCAGAAAAAGATTTGTCAATCCTTGCGAAATAAATATGGGTCTCTATGAAGAGGGGTATTAGGAGCGTGAAGAGAGCCGGAGGAAGGAAATGCATGGGGTCAGTGACGGGGATGCAAGGCAACTCACTGTGGTTTTTAGGTTGATGATGAGGTTTAGGTGTCACTTCTCTTTTCTCACGGCAAATATTTTTTCCGTTTCATGACCAGTTACTTCACTCTGCCCAAGTCCAGTGATGCTCAGGCTGTCTCGCATGTTGAAAATGCCTTCATCTCCAAGCAGTAGGGTGCAATATGACTCGAAGCCATGCGGAGACCTAGCAAAACCCATAACAAAGCACTACACCTAGGGCCTCACATATAGAAGAGCTGGGCCAACTATGAGAGCGAAGATTGGTCTTGCATGCGATGACACCCAGAACTTGCTGCGCCTTGATAACAACGATGCCTCTTTTTCCCAAGCTAACTTCCAACAGCATTTGTGTTACATACAGAACTGTGTAGTAATAGCTATATATTGAATGCAGAAATGCAGAGAAGAATGAAATATTGATTGATAATGGTCATTGAATCTATAGCAGGATTCCTACCTGCCAACAGAATTGGGAGCATTGCCTTCGAGGGCATCATCGGTGAAAAGCCTGGGCATCATGATTTCATTGGTCAAAAGCGCGGGCGTCATGAACTCATTGGTCAAAAGCTTGGGCGTCATGATTGACACCCAAGCATCAATCATGAAAAAAATAATTTATTGTGAAGGTTTCAGTTTACCATCTAAGGATTCTCAGCAAAGCCTCTCCTAGTCTTATATTTGAAAGTAGGTTTACAGTTGTCAGGGCCTAAATATGCCCTTGACTACTCTATGGCCCATTTATCGGTATTTACCCAACTTTCTCTTAAATGTACTTCTAGTTATACAAAAGGCTGATGACCACTTGGCTTTAGGGTGTTTAAAATCCACTCATGTCAAATTCCTTTTGCATAAAGAGCACTGGCTTGCGCTAACACAGAACTTGTTTTTTTTAATTCTTTGCTTGGTACTTACAGCTCCGCATCTTCAGTCTATGACTAGCAACCTGTGGAAAATCCCTAGGGTGGGTAAGAGTAGATCATTCAGGAGAACATTTTCTTACTTTGCGCAAAAAAACTTGCAAATGCTCGTCTTCTACATCTGCGCTTGGAGGGCTGTTGGTGCAAATTTAGACAGAGTTTGTTATCCTCGCTCTTTCTGCAGAATGTAGAATGCTTTTTGATGTGCATGGAAGTTTCCTAAGCTATGTGCCTAGCCTCCCCAGGGAAAGTGTATCTTTAAAATAATTGTTACCATAACAGTAATACCTGTTCTTTATAGAATGCTACATACCACACTTATGTACTTCACTCAATCAACCAATCACAGCGCGACTACTCACCCATTAGGGTCTCAAGGCGCTTGCAAGCACAGTAAATACAAGATTTTACTATTACACAATGTATGGTACTTAATTCCCCCAGCTAGCAAGGAGGAACTGGGATTGAAATGTATGACCTCCAACACACTGTAGAGATCACAGTGCCTTCCTAGGCCATTTTCTTCTGTACTATTCTGAACAAATTACCTCGGCTCACTGCACAGGAATTAATGCAAAGCGACCTGCGTCTATTCTCTCAAGTTGTGGGGAAGAGGGATATGTGCTGGAGAAGGTCACCTTGGCCAGAAGCCTTAGCTTGTCACCCCTACCAGCAGGTTTCAAGCATGAAAGAGAAGCCGGTGGCTTCCTCCAGGGCTAGTGACGGGGGAGTTGGATCTCTGTGTGCTAATGAGGCTGATCTCTCCCTCCTTTCCCTGTGTATGCAGAGCTTTCAGGGAAGCCTTCATTATCCACAAGTTAGATCACCTCGAAGCATACTCAGTTAAACTACAATAGAGTCAGCCCGCAGATCATCAATGGTGGTCCATGAACCGGGCCGGCTTTAGGGCGGTGCGGCCGCACTGGGCGCGGACCTCAGGGGGGCGCTGTGTTTAGCAATAATGTATGATTTAAAAGCACCTTCTGAGGAGCTCCTTGTGCATCCAACTTTCAGGCAGCAATACAAATGTCAAGATAATTCTTGTGATTAATCTTCCTCCTTGAGAGAGAGATGGAGTTTTGTCTAGTGGCAGTTTTGACTCGCCATAAAGTAGCACAGAGAGTTAATGTGCCTGCTGAAAAGAACAGATCTGTATTTAATGTAGATAGCGGAGTGGATTAGTAAAGTCAGCCTTTACCAGCACTTTCTCTCAAATACATTTCATTTGTTTAAGAGACTATAGAGTGGTGAGGGGCACTTTTGCCGCGTGGCAATGAGGAATTAGAGGTGATTATATGGCGGTGCGCCAAAAAAGACTGTCGCACCGGGAACCATCAACCCTAAAGCCGGCCCAGTCCATGAACGTAAACATCGCACCTCACTCGTCTCAGCTGTGCCTGCTTCTAAGGTTAAAGACATTTTTCTAAGTTAAATACAGGTCAATAAAGTGTAGAAACAGACACCCTCTTCCATTCTGCCTTGTAAATGCAATTCAAGCGCAACAGATGTTCAAACAGGAGTTTGCGCCATAATCAGGATTACAGCTGGTGCAGCAACTCAACACAACACCAGTTAGTTGTACTTTTGTGCAAGGAAAATGCCACATATTCCACATTTAGCAACCCAGAAATGGGGTAAATATTAACTGTAATCCTACATTTTACATAGTGGGACAGTGTGCAAATTAGCTTCAGTTCTTTTTTGCGGTGGCTAGCACTATTTTGCATTGGCAAATGTCAATGTTAGTATTTTTTTCGACGTAAATTGCATCCAGCCAAGAGAGAAGATGGACGGCTTTTGGCAGGAGGGCTGAAACTCCAATCCTTTGCTTTTTAAGTGTGGACATGAGAGGATTTGTGTCTGATAAGAATGAGTGATTATATTCGCTGCTTTACTCTTAACACTAGATAAGGAGTGGGCGCTTCAGTAGGGAGGTGGAGTGGAGAGAGGAAAGATTATGCTCTAGAATCTCCAATCATCCACCACCACCTTCAATCCTCTCTCATCCTACACACAGCTCCACTAGCAAGCTTCAGTCATCCATAGCAAGTCTGGGGTCTTCCCACCTACAGCCACCAACAAGCACACTCGCCTGCCCCCATGAGGCACCACAATAATAACTCACTTATGTGGAAGGTACAACGCAGATATACAGATTTATTGCACATTAACGTGGATTTGTACTTTCACACCACTGACAATAAAAGGTCTGACTATTATCCTGATGCAACAATATCCAAATCAATGCCCTCAGAAGATTATGGTGAGCATTTTGCCTTATTTCCTGAATTCAAAATAAGAGAAAGTTAGACTTAATAGAGTGTGCCTCCAACACCCTATTAGGTCTGGGTTGGGGCAGCAGAGCTGTCAAATAGGCATCCTACTCGCAATATATAGTGTGTGCTTTAGATCCTCTTGTTTCAACTAATGTCTTTCTTCTACCAACCTATTTCAGCCATTGGCTTGAGACTTTGTCAATCACACATTGGCTCAGCCTATTGAAGTATCCACTTGACATATAAGGTTATTGGTTGTTTGAGTGTATGCTTCTGCCTGCACTCACCTGCTTGCAGTTACCTGCATTAGGGACCACTTTTCAACTAGAGCTTGCTTTGTCAATCTCGTACTCGCTTCCTCCCGCGCATCTGGTGCTAACGTACTAATGCTGCATATGCTAGCACATTAAAAATAAACATAATGGCTTTGACACTGCTTGTTTTTCAATAAAGTTTAAGGATAATTCCACCACACAACTGTTTTACCTCCCCCCACGAAATAATCTCAACTTCCCAGAATTCACCATAAAGTTGCCTGAGAATCTTCCCTCACAATGGGGAATTCTGGGCAGTCTGACAGTGGGACCATATGTTATTAGGGTTCTAATCAGCTGTCGGTGGTGACCGGAAATGGTTATAAGTCAATGCTCAACGGGAGCTAAACATGTCCCTTTCCCTGACCCACCACCCCACTGGTTTCTGCCTCAGCTCCGACCCTCCCCCACTCTAGCCAGATCAAGGGGAGAGGTGAAGCAGGACACTTGGTAGAAGATTTGGCTCATATATTACATTTCTTCAAGTCACTCACTGCACTCCACCAAGCACATCTCACCAGCTGCCTAAAATAATTCCACCTGATGAGGATTTAAAAGGTCAAGCATATGCTAGAGAACTCTAAAAGCAAAAATATTCATAATTCTTTAATATGCACTTTTTATTAAATTTGAATCTCTTTCTAAAATTTCTATAGATATTCACAAGATCAGCAGCAAACATGCATGGGAAATCTAATAACTAAAACCATTGTTGTAACTTTTTATCTTCCTGATTAATACGCAATATCTGTAAGCGATTTCAGCTTTGTGAAGTATTTCTTGTATCAAATGTCGATTTGTTTAATATATTTATTGTGTACTGTTCATTAAAACCATTACAATTACAAACAAGGAATGTAACATGGGGAAAACTCATGGCATAGATAAAAAAGCACACCTTTAAAAACAATACAGCTGGCTAAGACAGCTGTTCCAGGGCTAAGTCACTTTTACATAAAAAAAACCAAGCTACTAATAAAGAGGAGAACTTAACAAAAGGAATACAACATCAATGCGTTACAACATCAATGCGTTAAGGCGGTTAAGCGAAGGGTGCTATCGAACACATTTGCCTAATGCAAGGGCTTTTAAAAATGTTTTAAAGAAGCACAAAGCACTGATTTAGTAATGACAGCAGCGGCTGTATGATGGTACAACTCAGGAAAATACATCACATGCCTTTACCACGCATGTTTTTACCTCGCATATGCTTTTACAACGCAAGCCATTACCCCTCTTTTTTTATATAAAAACAATGTTTTTTGTGGAGGTAGACCCCCAACACCCTCCAACTTAACCTTAAATGTGTGAAGACATGCGTTGTAAAGGCATCCACTTGGTAAAAATATGCGTGCTAAAAAATGCATGGTAAAGGCGCAACGAGAAAAACCTTGTTGTAAAGTCTGCTTCCAGACAGTGGCGGCTCCTCTGCAAAGGCGGAGAAGCGTCGTCCCGCTACTTTGAAGCAGAGCAAAGGAAAAAATAAAATGATAGTAACGTTAGTTATCATTATATTTTTGGCATTCTCGTTGCCGGCAGGTTAGGGTAGGATGTGGGTGGGCACCTTGACCCACTGGGAGGAGGAGTGGCGATTGCTTCACCTAAAGTGCACATGACTGCTTGGCAGGCCGTCCCCAGCCGGACAAACAATCATAAACACTTTGCATGTTCTCCGGCCACCCGCCACTGTCCAATACCAGCCGCCACTTACTAACGAGAAAAAAGTCTCACAAGTGCGAATACAAAAGATGTGGCAACGGGGTAGTGCTTAAAACAGACATTATCAGAATTATATCACCCTAAAGTCCTTTAGTGAATCACTTTAGTTTAAAAGGTCAGATGCTCGTGTAAATGGGGCCCAATTAGAACATAAAACAGTTTGACCATGAAAGATCAAGGGATAGTTCAAAGAAAGACTTAAAAAAACAGCAAGGACGTCCATGCAAGATAAACAAAGAAAAAGTGAGATTAGTCTAATTTGCCTATCGCAGGTGGGCACTTGTGCCAGTTTGAAGCATACCCCTCCGTGGTCTGCCAATAGGGTAAAAAGACCCCCAAATGGCTAGGGCAAAGAATACAGCACCAAGTGCTCAAAAACAGTCATCATCATGATTGTATCACACTAGACGGTAAAACACACAATGGCTATTTAAAAAACAACATTACTTAAAAAGGGGGCGGTAACTCACAAAGTGTACGTGCAATGAAGGGAGCTGCAGCTTGGTCGTTGAATGAGTTTCGGGGGGGGGGGGGGGGGTTGGGTTGAAGGGAACTTGGCTGGGCCTACTGAGGGTACGCCAGGGGTGGGAGCAAAGCCCACCCAAGATGACTGAGCATGTTGTTGGATGCATGGGAGATTAATTTGATCAGCCGGATGTTCAAGGAGATAGGATTTGGTTATATAAACTCTTTTTTTCACTAGGATTTTCTAAAATCAATATTAAAATTAAAACAAAACATAAAAATTGAATGGGGTTAGTGGTGGGAAGTTAAAGAGACAGACTTTGCCGGAAATAAACTCCAGACCCTCCTGTCAGAGGCTGCTTAAAGGATCTAGCAGCAACAAGTGCTGGTCCAGAGTTGAAGGGTTGGAGAACTTTGCCAGATTACTCTAATTTCCTCAATTAAACTAAAAACAGACACTGGCAAAGCCAATAGGTCTTGCCTTTACAATATGAGTGCCAAGCTAATTTCTTTCTCAATGCTCATTTTAAAGCATTGTTAAAAAAAAAGAATACAAACACCTGAATATATTTGAGGAAAAGCAAACTTATCTAAAGGAATTCAAAAGGTTCAATCTTTCTAAATGGCATGATTAATTTTTTAAATAATTTTCATGCAGGATACTCTGAAAAGAATTTAAAACGAATAAGGAACTGTTAAATTTTAAAGGAAGGAAAACGCTTTACAAGGTTTAATTTACAGTCAGAGGAACTGGAACTGAAACAAATGCTCCAACCACTTTGCGCTCCGCAGCATCCCACAGAGCAGCTTTATAGAGCTCCTTGAGAGGAGTAATCTCCTTGCTAGTCATGCTAAGTACACCGTCTGCCTCAAACACCTAATGAATGAGTGCAGCTTCTGACCTCCCAAGTGCCATAAATATTGCCAATGTGTGCCACGTGCTCCAAGGCCTGGGCTTTCATGCAAATATATGCAACACAGGGGATGAAACCAAACCAACCTGCTAAAATAGGATCTATAGTAAAACCCTGCCAAAATATACCTGTTACTGTACCTTTATGGATGAGCTCGTGGGGGGGGGGGAGGGGGGGGGGAAGCAGCACAGAGGACATGGATTTGTCAGAAGCACATGGAGGGAGAGTTCAGAAAACACATGGACTGCCATTAAATTCTCAAAAAAAAACGTTTTCGGATGTGAATAGAAGGATAAAAGCCATCTACTCAAAAGGATGGTAAATAAAGTATGCTCCAGGAGAGAGACAACTGTAAAAAAAAAGCAAGGAAAGCCAACAACTAAGAAGCAAGCATAGCAGACTGACAAGAAAGTCGACAAATAGTACGCAATGGGCAGCCCGGAAGCCCACTCTGAGTAGTTGTACTGTACTCAATAGGTCTTTGACAGCAAAAGGTTCAAAGGAGTCTGTAGGCGAGACCTATGAAGAAATACCCACAGCACACTGCTATGCTAATTTCACCACAAGGTTTTCTCTGCAGCCAGTGCAGCATTCTGAAATCATAGTTGAAAAAAATCACCTGGATTAAGATTACACAGAGTTGCACCAGTGTCTTTTTGCACTAATAAGCCTGGAAGGCAGGATAAGAATGGCATCACATAATATTTCATGGGACTGTACTGGTGCTGGAACAATTTACTACAGCACTTTCTCTCATTCATTAGTCTACAAACTTTTTCATTAACAGACAAATGCATTTAGAAGCAAGATTGGTCCAGGCAAATGTTGTTCAAAAATTTAGTTGGCACAATTAAAATCCTATGTCATTTGAACATATCTGTGTGTAATTACTCAAAAACCAGTGCAATCTCATCCCATATGGCCATGGAAACCACATGTGTTCATCTATTTTTAACTCAGGGAAGAAGTAACTTAGTACAGTTTACGGATTATTTACTGGTCTTCTACGAAGTGTCTGCAAAAGAAATGCCGAGATAAAAATAACAGAGTGAAAATTGCCTGAACTGTCGGAGTAGAAAATTGAAGACCTAACTCTGTTGGAGAAGTGTTGCCAACGGTAGAAACTCTGCAGTCTCACTAAGTTGCAGAGTTGAAACTTTTGTAATATTTTATCCATGAGAAAAAAAGTCACAAAAGTTGAGATATTTTTCCTGCATATATTTTTTTTTTTTTAGCAGATATATGGGTTGCTGTTTCTTCCGCTTCAAAACTTTTTTGGGTAGGCTGTTCATCTTCCATTTGAAAAACTGATATTAATACTAAGTTATCAAAGCGGGGTAAGTTTAAAAACAACAGACATTTGTGGAATTGGTTAAGTCCAAATGTGTATGCTACTAGTTTCAAGCAGACAATTTTCGTCCATGAGTGCTTACAAAAGTGGAGTATAGTCCCATTTCATAGACTAGGGCAACAATAATATAACTCCACTATAAATTACCATTCAAAAGATGCATTTTATGTTATGTTAATACCCTTTGTGTGGCTCCCCCTACACCTAGTGGGGCACTGTACCACTTTCTTAATCAGAGCCCCCTTTCTCATAAAATTCTGGGATTTCCATTAGTCAGTTCGGTTTAGTCGAGTTGTCTTATGGAATGTTAAGTTTAATAATGACAATGACCGCCAGCTCCTTGACCTGTTACTCACTCTAGCATGCAAAGTTGTGTTATGTAAGTGGAAGAACGCCTCTGAAGTGTCGTTCAAAATGTTGCAAGAACGGTTGTCCTTTTTAAGAGGAGCGGATAACCCTGCCCTACACTCCTCCCCATGGCGCGCTTCACATAAAAAAACTATGGAAATCGCTTGATGCTTCCTCCTTTTCATTTGACCCGCCGTAGGTACTGTAGGTAAATCTATATGCTTCCCTGTAATGTGTAGTTGTTGCAGAATTCATGTTACACACCATGACTGCCGTGGACAAACCGCCAACCTCGCGATATTATTCCCAAAGATCACCCGAATTGTGGGACATATATAGACGGTACTGATACGAGACCCTAGATAGGTACATTGTATATGCAACTGTATATGTATATGCTGTGCAGCGTTTATTGATTTGTATTACTTATGATTTCGTTAGAAATAAGTATGTATGTAATTTCGTTAAAAATATGTATGTAATTCATTGTAATTTATTATATGATTTAATGTATTTATATGCTTTATTTTTCTTTCCGCTTTCTTGTCTTGTTTTCCTTTTATTTCTTTTTCAAATAAAAACGATTTGAATTTAAAAAAATAATGGCTCTTGTTGGTTAATGTAAAAGGAGTAGTTTGACTGAAGATCTTTGCATAATGTTATATATGTTTGGGGGGGGTGCTGGAGTATCAAACCTTCCGCTGAACAGGGTGGTTGGTTGTCCATTGCCTGGCCTCTGCAGATTGTTTTCTGGACAGCATTGGTAGCCAGGTAAATAGGACTAATATCATTCTTGTAGGCTAGCCCACTGATGCCTTATAAAACTGAATTCTTTGCAGAAACGTATCCATCAAACTGGCTAGTCTCTATCCAACTACATAAAATATCTATGAGCTTTAAAACACAGCAAAAGAAGTGGGAGAGGATATTTTAATGCCCTGGCAGAAATTGAGTGAAAAGCACTTGACAACAACTCAAAGAAAATAATGATTTCATAACATTGGGATCATCGCTGATGATTCACAAAAGCAAAGTACCTTATAAGCGATGCCAAGATGAGGCTCGCGGCTGGGCTATTTTTACGGCTAAGGAGCGCGTTGGCTTCATGAGAAGCGTCTGCTGGCATCATCTGGGTTCCTTCCGCAAAGGCGGCTTGGCTCTATTCAGAAAACTGATTCAGCAGCATTGTGATCAGTATATACTGAAGGGGCGCTTAACAATGCTCACGCCTTCTATTTGCAGACGGGAAACATAGTTCCTGATGGCTAAGTGGCTCTGAAAGCCAGAAATAACTAAAATAACAAAGTACAATGCAGTCACATCATTCATGTAGTTCCTCTTTGGTCTGGGCACAACTTTTTGTAAATATTCACTCAAATTGGTCGAATTTATGAAATCTCACAAAGTAAAAATAGGTTTATGGTCAACAGGTCAGCCGCCTCCAGTGGCCTACAAATATGTAAACAAATCGTAACCACCCAAGATGAAAATGTATGCAAAATACATGTTACCCAAGGAATAACAGCTTTTATGCATGCATAATAAAGATGTTGCCAGGGCTTAGTACGGTACAACATTTATCAAAGCCAAATGGGGCCATGTAGAACAATCTGTCTGCTTCGCACACCCACATTGAGCCCCGTCACACTCACTCAATAAAAGGAGCTGCTGTTTATGTGTCGATTATTGCTGGGTTTGAATTTTACTGCAGATAATTACAACCCTCACTATTAACCCCTCCCCTGCTGGTGACGGAACCACTCAGTCATCAGCCGCGGTCGCGCTGTGCTGATGACGGAGCGGTTCAGTCACGGCCTGCTCGGCACGTCTGCGCGGCGCGGATTCCGCGCCTGCGCTGAGCGTTCTATTGAGCGGGCGGGGCTATGACAGAACATTTTCATCATAAGCACAGCGCAACTGCGGCTGGTGACGGAGCGGTTCCGTCGCCAGCATGCGCCCGCCGCTCAGCCGCCCTCCCCCTTAGCACTGCGGCGGAATAGCCGCCGCAGTGAAGGGGTTAAACAGTTATTTACTGCTGAAAAGCAACGGCACTATAGCATGAATGTATCGATTCTATGCCAATTCTAATGTGTTATATGATAGTGACGTTCTACTAGAAGACAGTAATTGCCACAGCTGATTTTAAGCGACAGATTGTAATCTGGGTCTCCAGCACAGTGTGCGAGGCTGGCACTTTCAGGGAAGCGTGTAATATGGCCCACATGGCTAATTGAACACAGTTTTGAAAAATGGGCTCCCAAGGCTCTTGCTGTCTATAGCTCTTGAAACACTATTTTAAATTAATCTTGAATAAAAAAAAGCTTTCAAGGGAAACTTTAAAAAGTAGCAACTCCCTGTAAACCAACCCCTGGGTTCACCAACAGCATGACCATCGGAAATACCAGGGGTGGAATTACCTTTTATTATTAGAGGGAGGAGGAGGAGGTCCTGTAGAAGTACAGAACTACAAGTGGAAATCTGGAATTCTAAATCAGGGTTCTCTGGTTATTCCTCGTTTCTTCCCAGTACTGCATCAAGTGAAAACTCAAGGTAAAGAACACCAGATTCGAGGAGTTGACAACTCTGTCAGGGTGGGCACCTCTTGTTACCAAACACAATAAAGAGGCCATTGCCAATGAGGGCCAAAGGAGGTGTGAACTTTGTCCTAAACATTCACCTACGGCTAATCAGGATGCAAAGTCCCTGCAAACGGGTCAGTACTTTGTAGCTTCCATCATATTTTGTGCATACCAAGGCTGCAAGAAAAGCAGTTATGGGGTTGGTGGTATTGGAGGGCTGCAGGGTTCACAGTGTGAGCCACAGGATGGGCAGGTCTGCAAAGGTGGCCAATGTGAGAGTCCTACCTAACTAAACAAAGCAAAAGAATTACACACATGGAATCCTCTCTTTAGAACCTTGGGCTCAGGTAAAATTGAATTAGATACCTGATACGTACAGTGCTTAGAAACGACAGGAGAGCTTTACAAAAAACAAGTTATTAGCACTGTTATTTTATCACGGCTATAAGAATGCCCCAGAAAGTAAAATGCACCCAGCCCTTAACCGAGGGCTACAGACTGCCCTCTTCTTCCTTAGCAGGTGGCACACCAATTCATTGGACGACATTACATGCTTAATAGCCTTGCCTGTATTTTAATGTAAAAAAGGCTTGCAAAAGATGTAAGAAAGGTCGCCCTCGCACTGTTTCCCAGAGCAGCACATGGAATTTCTTTGGAGCCTGTCAACGGTGCAACATTGATTTTGGTGGCAAGCAGAAAATATCCCAAAACATTGTTCATATACAAATATGGCACCATGTCGTAGACAAATATGCATTGAATACATAAAATAAAACCCAATATAGTAAACCTGCCCCCTTTCTGTTGGTTTATTAAATAATTATGGGCTTATTCCTGATGAGGAGTATGTTAAGCAGCTCCATTTAAGAGTGAAATATGGCAGCATGACCACACTAATTTAGAAATAATACCAATCCCTTTGGCACTTTGTATGCTGAACAAAGGCGAAATATATCTGGCGAGCTGAAGGTAGAACGACAGGAGGAAAACACAGGTCATGTCACACTCTTCAGACAAAAGTGAAAGACCATCTCTCACTTTTAAGGCACCTGATACCAACTTTTATAATGCACTGAAAGCATGGTATGTTTTGGATATTAACATTGCATTTCTTATTAACAATTAAATTGCTACTTACATGGAAAGTGTACAAAAGGGCTACCTTTTCACGGATTAACATGAATTTAAAATTATATTTAAATGGAGAGCAATATTAAGGAGAATGTGATCAGGGACTGCAGTACAAAGAAACACAATTTGTGGTACATAGCACAAAAAATAAAGTCTGGATGTTAATAACAAGGTAGGGCCCCTGGTGGTGATGCATGAGCGGGGATGCAGGTTATTTCATACATTAATGTATCTCAATTTTTTTCATGGCGATAGGCTGAGGTGGATTGAAATACACAAATTTGTTGAAGGATTATCAAAGCTTTTCTTCTTGGTTGAGAAGGTATGTATTTAAGGCGGCGAGAAGTCAAACGGTAATAAGGTCCAGTAATACGGGCCTAGCAAGTTAAAAAAATCAGGACTTTGATATTGTGCAGGACAGTTTGGGTGGCAAGTGGATTTTAGTTTGCATAGTGTGTTAGGGGAGAGGTAGAGGTTTAAGTATCTGACAAGGTCTTCAGCTATGTTGGTAGGGTGTATCCCCTATCTCATGGCTTTGAACATATTTTGAAACATTATACAAATTTCATCTATATACTTAAACTGTTAGATATTAAAAGTACAGATCTTTTAGAGAGAGAGCGATTAGGCTTGCTCAATTCATAGAAACACACACATGATGATGAAGCAATGATACAGCATCTCCAGATAATAGCTGGTACCACTGTAAAAAACCCTGAATGCAAAATAAAACTCTAAAACACAGACTGAAAGGGGGCTTGTAGAGTTGTCGTGCCAAAAAAATAACATACACTTGTCTAAACCAAAAAAAATAGAGGGTGATGGATATAGAAAGACAGGAGGTGTGTGGATAAAGGATCTATGAGAGAATAAAGAACTGTTTTTCAAAGTTAATAAGTATGCAAAAGTCAATACTGAAAAAAGGCATTTTATGATTTTTTTTCTGTGAAATGGTAAATCTCATTCATCATGCAAATTTCTATTAAACACTTTAGGCAAAATGGTTTCTCAGTAAAAGTATTCCATGAAATCCTGTTTCAATGCAATCATATATACAACCTCTGCAATAGGAAAACTGCTAAGTAGCACTTTAGGTTTAAAACCAACATAAAAGCTTGCTTTCCCTCACCCTCTGGCAGTTTATCTAATATTACCCACTTTATTTTACAGTTTAAAAAAACAATGCTCATTCACGTTTTATACGCAGTTGGAGTTTAATGTCTTCTACTTAGGGTTATGTACTTTCGGTGTAAGAGTACACTCATGCAAATTCACCGAATTGAACGACTCCACCATTTCAAATCGGTTTCTAAATAGTAGTTATGATAGGATAAAAATCTAAAATGTACATTTTAGCCGTCATCCACCATGCCCTATTTTTCCCAAACAAATTGGTTTCTTGTTTCAGACAAATTTAAAACAAGTTTACAAAACCCAGAAGCACAACCAGACAAACTGAAGAGGAAGTTAGGCGAACAAACGACTGGTGAGGAACTTCCTTCCCTTTTTGCAGAAATGTGTGTGCTACACTTCCAAAACCTCTACTTGAATATCTATAGTTTCAGCAAAGAAAATGCTACAATTTTGTACAAAACCAGTGCTCTACAAAAAAAATGTAGAGGTTACTTCAGGCCTCCGAAAAAGCATTATAAAATTAGAAAAGTGTATAAAAAAGGAAGAGAAAAATCAAGCCTTGTGGTTTGTGAGCTTCCACCATATGACAGTGCGTCAATTTTCAACCACACCGCCCGCTTGTCTGGATGTGTCAACAGACCATTTTGACATAAAAATAGATGTCCTATTCTGTCTGAGCATAAAACCCGGAAGAGGCTTGATAGGACAAACATTAAGCTTAGTTTCATACTGGATAAGAGGTCACATTGAGTAGCCTGGTGTATCCCTTAGGCACATCCAAGTTGTGCAGTCATAGTATGGGATAACACCTTTCCACTTCCCACCGAGACCTCCGGACGTTCAAAGAACATTTGGAGATGTTTCTGGCTTAAAACTAGTTACTTAAAATCTGTTTTTCTGATTTCCTTGCTGCATAATCAAATTTAGCACTTTAAAAGGTCTGCTTGAAAAATGTAAATATTTATAAATTATAATGCACAATAATAGGACCAGAATGGCATTACCAGACTTGGATGACTTTGAACTAAATATCAGTAAAGTACAATTGCGCACTGGCGAAAGGGAAACAGCTGCATTTAAGAATAGCAAAAGCACGGACAATATGTCTGGCTTTTCTTTTAAGTCCCCTTTAAAAAATATTTTTAAAACGCCTTCTGTGGTGAAAAAGGCTAAACAAAAAACAATCTAATTACAATCTGTTTTTAGTGTATCTATGAGATAGGCAATTT
Source organism: Lissotriton vulgaris (assembly GCF_964263255.1). Taxonomy (NCBI): domain Eukaryota; kingdom Metazoa; phylum Chordata; class Amphibia; order Caudata; family Salamandridae; genus Lissotriton; species Lissotriton vulgaris. The sequence goes on from NC_141695.1 coordinate 1,641,875,812, forward strand.
AATGGGCGTTCATGTGCTTACGTGTACTTTTGAAATGTAGAACATCCTCTTGTGCATTCCTATGCAAGCACACCTTTGGGAGCGGAATAATACAACAAACAGCCAACGGCATGAGGTGAGCAAGATATTCACCTCTCTCCAGAACAAAGACCCACGTTCAGTGGTGTAGCATGGGGGGGGGGAGGTCCACTGACAGGGCCGACTGGGAATGCAAACAAGCCCTAGGAATTACGTCAGAACGGCCCCCATTAACAATAACTGTCCCCACCAGTCCAAAACCGGTCCCCGCCCTTCCAGCCCACCGGGAAAATGCCCAGTGCCTGCTAGCGCCAGTCCAGTCCTCTCCACAGGAGCGGTTTCCCCGGGCGCAAACTTCTTAGGAGGCGCAAAAGTTTAAAAGAAAGTACTGCACCACCCAACCCGTGGACTGTTCGCACTTCCTGAGCGAACGGTCCACGGGTTAGGGGACACAACACTTTCTTTTAAAATGTTGCCCCGGGCGTTGGCAACCCACGCTACGCCGCTGCCCACTCTGTATATATTTTAAAACATTGGTAACAATAGGCTAAGCAGGCAGCTGAGCGGTCAAGCCATGCCTAAAAATCACATGGCTCGCTCCTTAATACACATGGAAATCGGTGTTTCTTGCAGCTTTCCAGCTGTACTACTCCTCGGTGGTGTAAATAAAACAATTGTGCATCTGCAGTCTCTGTACTTCTACTGAGAATTCAGCCCAAAATCTGTTCAGCTAAATTCAATATTCTTCAAAGAATTGGACCACACTTTAAAAGGACATCTGGGATTATTTGCAATATTTGAGGCTCGTGGTGGATGTCTACTGATCACTACTCGAAATGCTTCAAAGAAAATCCTTTTAAACTGCTGCTTGGTGGAGCTGTGATCATGCCTGTGATCTATTATTATATGAATCGATTAGTACCATCAGATAATATCCATATTCAGACACAGGATGTTTGAGAGAATGAAGCCCATTTTAGTTACTTGAATTGAAATGAGCGTCACTCTAGTGTTAAGCTAGAACAAACAAAACGAGACATCACAAAACTATCAAAAGGGGAACTCTTTAAACATGAAATACATGTTATATAAAAAATCCTAGAGAAATAACTATCGCCAAATTTGACAAAACCATATATTGCCCAGATATCTAATATTATACTTTGTAATTTGTACTCAATAGGATCATTGCATTGAGTGAATGCAAAATCGCAGGACGGTAAAAAACAGTTTTGATTGTAATCTTAACTAACAAACACCATCCAGGAAGCTGAACCGGTTGGCATGGACAGATAAAATATATAGTGCAATATAAGGCACATTTTGTAACTAGAACTCAATTTCTAATATTCTTCCTAATGTTTACAGAAAACAATAATGTAATCTCATGACGTATATCTCCACAACCTCAAAGATTGGATCCATTACAGGCGTCTACACTAGTTGCTTTAGAATATGAGCATCCATGAAATATTAAATAGCAAATGTGAATGTTGATGAACATTTATCTAACTGCCTATGGTAAAGAACAGTACGTTCAAAAAGTTAGTACATAAGGTGTGTTTGTAAAGCAAGCATTCCCCCGCAGGCTTCTTGGCGCTGAATAACAGATGTTTATTGTTACCCAACTCAATAGAACTTATTTTATCGACCTCAGAAGGATGAAAGGCTGAGGACCAACTGGGATTTGAACCTTTGACCATGAGGTTGAACACAGGCCCCTACAATGGGCGCATTAGTCCACTAAGCAACCAGACCAACTTTAACGGTACCCTTAAGTACACCAATATAAATATTAGCATACAATACAAATGGCATACGTTAATTGATAATTAAATATCCATGCACATGTAGTTTTTTTCATGCATTCATGACCATTGAGCGCCTTAAACATGATCTAATGCTTTTTTTTTTTTTTTACTGGAAATAAACAAATGTAAAATGAAAAGGAACGTATCTATCGACGTCGGTAAATATTGGCAGAACACATGAAATTGTTGGTTTTAACATGAGGTGGCCTGATGAAGCAGACTGCAAGTAACTCATCACTCAAGGGTAGATACCTTCAACCTTAGCTTCAGTTACAGCTCAACCATTTCCCTAACATGTGTGATCTTCGTTTGCAAGAGTCTTACTTGCTGGTGCATCTCAGTAACATAAATTAGGTGAATACCTTTGTACATTATACATATAATGCCTGCCATGGGAATTCAAATCTCATTTGCATATGGCCGTCACTTACACCTACCACATTACATCCTATCTGAACATGGTATAAATTATTGAGTGCCACTGTAAACTGGCGCGGCAAATGCTTCTCATCTCTTATCCTGGAGCCTCAGAGGGCACCTAATTAAATATGAACTAACACGCTTCAGGTAAACAAAGCAGACAGGCCCTCTACTCCTGATGAGAAGAAATCCTACACTTTTTACAGTAAGAGCCACATTTTGCTTGAAACTCACCTTTTTCGCAACTGCTGAACAGTGATTATTGATTACAGGTTAAGAACCAACTGGCAAGCAAGAATTAAGTTAGCAGGACCCAGCTGCTGAACAGGGGCCCAGCTCACATTTCACAGCTCCCAGCAGCACTGAAAGTAACACAAGTGTCTGACGTGTTACCTTACACTTCAAAGAACACAGAGAACAAGGTGTTGAAGGATGCAAAGGAAAGCAGCATTGTCCTCTGGATCAAGCCGTACAGTGCCTGTCAGAGCACATTGTTCTGCTTTGGGTGTGGAGTTTCCAGGGGCAGGTGTGACCTGAGCCCTCTGCTTCCCAGGATCCGCGGCAGGAGAACGCTGACAATCTCCAATGGCTAGAGCTGTGTTTTCCAGAGAATTGTGTATTCCAGACAGCCAGGGACATAGGCCCAGATTCATCAAACTAAAATCCGCCCGCAAAGGGGCAGATTCTCAGAATCTGCCCCTTTGCGAGCTGTATTTTTGCATTTGGGATGCATCATCCCAAATGCAAAAATCGCAATTTTAGAAATCGCTAAATTGCGATTAATTGCATTTAAGGAATCTCAATTCAAATGCAATGCATGAAAGTTTTTAAAATAGCGAAATCGCTAATAGGGCACGCAAATTACCATGAAGTACAACTTCATGGAAATTTGCAAAAACTTTGAAAAATGCACTAAATTGCATTTTTCTAAGTTTCATGTTGCGCACACACATGCGCTAAGGGCATGTGTGTGCGCAACATATGTGCACATATCATTTTCAGGGGTGCAGCAGGGTGTCCTTTGGACACCCCTGCACCCTTGAAATCACAATCTCAATTTGCGAATCGCTAATTGCGAGTCGCAATTAAGGAATACCTCCCCATTCATTCCTATGGGCCTCTAGGCCCATAGGAATGAATGGGGAGGTATTTATTAATTGCGATTCGCAATTTGCGAGTCGCAATTAATGAATTCTAAGAAATGGCTATTTTTTAAGTGATTTCTTGATGCATTCCATTTTGCAATTCCTTAATAGCGAGTCGGTATTTTTCGCTATTAAGGAATCGCAAATTGGGTTTTTGATGCAATTGAGGGATAGTACCTATGCATCCCCTATTCCCTGTATTTTGTATTTAGTATTTGTATATGCTATTTGTAGGGCGTGTAAATCACCCGTAGGTTTCATAGTGCCAGCAGATACTCAGAGGAGATAGACAAGTGGCCAGGCAGAGCTAGAAAAGCCTGTATCTTCGTCTTCAGTGACCGCCTACACCCACTGACTTGCCTTGGAGTTTCCCATGAGACAATCTTGTCCAAGTCCATGCCTAGGAGGGACTGGGGTTTAAATCACCCATAAAGGATATGGGCTTGATTGGGCTAAAATATGTAAAGTTATTATCTGGCCAACATTAAGAACCATCAACATTGCCTCTGGCAACTGATTGTAAATGCATCCTTGAGGTTCACTTGATCTGACTCCAGGGAGCTCCCCCCCAACTTCAGGGAGGTCAGCAGAATAGCATCATGAGTCAGGCAGGCACACCAGACGCATGATGGAGGCATCAACTGGCACAGGATGTGGGTCCTTTCATCCTCTGGTAGAGTGGAAGGACCAATCACCATTGAAGAATCAGACAAATTAAGAATGCATGTCATATTCACCAATGGTTGGAAAAAAACTACCCATTATAAAGCAACATTCTATGTACTCCATAGTGGGAATAATCACCCAGGAATCCATTGTTTTTCAGGCTGAGGCAAAGAGGGATCAACCGAGAAGCGGCTTTGCATGCTACAGCCAATCAGCATATCGTCTGGAGTGTGCCTCCTTTCCCATCTCTAGTGCAGACATGGTAATAATCAGGGTCACCTTGGGGGTGCCCAGGAGTGGACATTTCACAGGAAAGCCAGGATGGGTTCCACAGCGGTATGAATACAGCGCTACAAGGCCTCCGGGTAGAAGTGTGCTATATAAATACTCTACATTTACATTTACATTTATGTGATTGTGTGGCCGCAATGATTTTTGCATAATTATATATTTGCCGCACTTGCCACATAACCCAATATCAGCCACATAATCTGCAGATTTTAACATAAAAAAGTGTTGTTTCTAGCTCAAACTGTTCAAAAGTTACTAGAAATAGGAGGACACATGTTACCGCGCAGTGGAAGACCCTTTGCAAAGCTGGATTGATCACCTTTTTATTGCTACACTAATAAGTTGAACTGGTACTGAGGTGCAACAAATACCTACAGAGAGTTGCGAAGTTTAAAAATGATGAAATAATGAATTAATAATGTTACAAAATGTGCTGCATAATTTGCCTTTTCTTGCAGCAACATGTTGCTTAACCCGGTCGCATAATTTGGTCATCTCCTGGCGCATATTCCAGTGGCCCTGGTAATAATCCCTCCCTACTCCTTCTTCATCACTGAACACACAGCTTCAATCTTAGTACAAATCCGCAATAAGTGAAAAAGTACATTTGGTTTCAGTAGTTTGCTACTAGGTAGTGTTTTGGTTGTTTTACATTGGTTGATCTTACAAGACAAGGGTGTACCTTGTGGCTACGTTAGGACGACCACTGACCAGATCTTTCACTTGAGAGTAATACATTTGCCTTTACAAAAGTTGAACCTTTGCAAAATGGAATCTAGAAAGGCTACTTTGTATATAGGTTTCCCAATTCTACCATAAGACAATTGGGACAACTGTCCCATCAAAAACCGCGTACCTACCTACAACTTGTCAGGCTCTTATTCCTTAGCATTTGGAAGATGCTTTCATTTAGTTAACACACACTTCATATTTGTTATCATCTGCCTAGAAATCCCATCACTTCTTTACTCATTTGAAATATTTGTTTTGTGTGTCATTGCTCTACTCTTGCCAAGAGAGGCCTCGTGATTCATGGCACAGTGGAAATCTATTTGTCCGGCCAACTTAATTGGAGTTTTCTGGAACACACGGAGGATCTAATCTTTTGCTTAGGTGGTGGATTCAATGCTGTATCTAGTGCTTCTGAATGTGCCAGTGCTACAGACGAAAAATGAGTACTGTATACTTTAGGGAGATGCAATTTGCATCTCAAAATTGAGTGCTTGATGGGCAAGTATACTAAAGTGCTTAACGGTTAATCATGCGCCAGAAATTGTGTTATTAGTTTTGGAGAGTGGTACCCCTACAAACTCAACCCACTCTGGTTAGGTCAAAATACAGTTCTGTGAGAATGTCAGTTCAAAGCCAAGGACATCTGGCCATCTGAGCTTCAATCCAAACGTCTCCCACCAGCACCACAACCAAGCAGCTCCATCAAGAACCTCAAAGAGTGACTCGCCTCCTGTGCAGACTCCCTGGCTCCTCTGAAAACCTCCCCCGTTCCTTGAAACAAGTCACAAGGCAGCCAAAACTCAAAAAACCTCAGGCTCTCAAAGGGTGACTTCAAACAGCTGGAAAATCGGTGGCACCACTCTCACAACAACACTAACCGAGGTTCCTACAAGTCACCCCCCTGGATCTACCACCAGTGCCTCAAATCCACAAAGCGACAAGCCCTGATAGAACAGATCCAAACCAGCTCCAGCAGTACCAAAGAGATCGTCACCATCCTGGAGGAATTATCTTCCCCATCTGCCACGACCATCACCACATCACAGGAGCTCTGCACACAACTCTTCGACTACTTCATGAACTAAATCAACACTATCTACAGTAACTCTGCCCTCCAGCCAGACCTCTCCACCCTCGAAGCACTCTTCTCCAAAATGGGAGCACCTTGGAAACCTCACTGATATGCTATCCTGTTATAATTAAAATGGAAACCACTAACAGAAGCAATTCATCCACTAGGGAGCTACATTGGACCCCTGTCCACACTACATCTTCGCCGAAGGCCTCAACCGCATCTGAACAGCGCTCTCATCCATGCTGAATGCCTTATTCTCAAGTATTCCTTTCCCGGACTCCTGAAAATATTCCACCATCCTACCACTCAACGAAAACCTTTAGCAAGACCCAGCTGCTGTACAACAGCAACACTGTACCAACTCTTTGACTGACTCCTGACCCATCTCTCTCTCGCTCTCTCTCTCTCTCTCTACACAGTCGAGGTCCTGGAGAAGTTAAACAATGACAGACTGTCCAATTACTTAATTGCAAACAACCACCTCAACCCCTCCGAATCTGAAATCAGACTCGGCTACAGCACAGAGATGACCCTCATCGCTGACACCCATAACATCCGCCTCATCATGGACAAAGGAGCGACAGTGGCGTTCATCCTTCCACATCTCCCACCCCATCCACAAAAACCACCTCCACGAGGCTGACATTTGTCACCCAGTACTTTGATGGATCCGCTTTTTCTCTCAGAATGCACCAAAACAGTCCGTTTCATCCCCTGCTCTCCTGACACCTATAACCTGATCTGGGAAGTTCCACAAAGCTCTCAGCCCCACTTTCTTCAAAATCCACATGCCCCCCCACCCTATCGCCAACAGTATTTGCTCCTATTCATTCAACATCATCTCATACGAAGATGATACTTAGCTCGTGGTCCCCCTATCTGAAAATACTACTGCCACTGAAGCAAACATTGCCAGCTGCATGTCCTCGGTAGCAGACTGGGTGAAAAGGAACTGCCTCAAACTCAACAGCAACAGAACAGCAGTGGTCCTATACAGCAAAGTCACACCTCTCTGTTCTCAGGGATGGTGGTTCCTCGAGCTAGGACTGACTCCTCGCCCATCCAATGCTGCCAAGAACTTGGGTATTATGAGTGACAGCCAAATCTCCTGGTTGGTGTAAATACGCACCGGAGCCCACATATGATATCCATCCAGGTCATGCGTCTGTGTAAAACACCATTTATAATGCACTTATATGGAAGTTAAATGGGCCAAATAAGAAGTTGAAATGTACAGCAGATGTTTCAGAGGGGGAAGCAGAAACACTTTACTACTTTTTAGCAGTGGTAACGTGCACAGAGTACAATAGCTCGCAAAAATGGAGTGTAGAAAAAGGTGAAAAACCTGGGGTGACCCTGCAGAGAAGGCAGATTTGATACAGCGTAGGTCACACGGATTAACGTTTTTTTGGAAGTTCAGCATCAAAGATGTGGGTGGGCGTCAATGCGTGTCGATCTAAGAGACTCAGTCGACACTGGATCAAAAGGCCTGAACATTTAAGCTTGGCGCTGCAGGGACACCCATCGGTTCGCAGGCTTTGCAAAATACAACTGATGGTTAACATACAGCCTCTGCTGTTCACAAGCTGTTCCAAGGGCTTTCCCCTTCTTTCTAAGCCATCCAAGACACATAAAAGACAAAGAATTTAAAACAGCCGCGTGGATTGAATTCACAATGCAGAGATCTGTGTGCAACCTGTAGATGACATTCAGTCCATGCAAGACAAACGAACAGCCTAGTGTAACTTTTAATAGAAAGTGCTATTATTAACCCTCTTAATTGTAGCCGTGACACTGCCTTGAAATGAGAGAAAGGGTTAGTTTTTTTTCTGCCTGGAGTCAAACTTACAATGTGCAGATTATACAGGATTCTCTGTATTAGGCAGGTTAATCCACTAATCTCTCTGACAGCAGGCCTTCATATGGTGTCTCAGGGAAATAACATTCACTTATTTGCCATTAAGCGTTCTTAGTGAGGGTCGTGGGTTAATACAAATTTTTTTTTTAAACTACTTGAACATATCGATGCAAAGGAGCCTAGTAAACATTACAAGTGAGAAGAGAAGGGTCGGAAGTCTGATGACATACGAGAGTGGCTGCTTTCAGTGTTACATATGCAGAGCAGTGACGTTGTCAGTGTGTCGCGGGCCCTGGTGCTAGGAAAGACATTAGCCCCCTGGCTACTATTTGAGTGGCAAAGTGCATTAAGGTTCAGTGGGCCCCACAGGCCTCTGTGAGTTGGTGCCACTGCACCTGCTGCACCAAAGGTGTGGTAACCGTGCGTGTTATCATTAGAAATAGGTGGTCAAAGTTATAACGAATCTGATCCTGGGGAGTAAATACTCTAGAGATTTGTGGCTAGACAAGGGGTGGAATGGTGACTACTCCAGGGAACTCTCAGCGCGTGTCCGAGGAGGGGAGATAGGTCAATGCGAATACAGTAACTATGCACTTCCAAATGTGGGGCTGGAATTGGAAGGGGGCCTGGGTACCCAAGTTATTGTTGGGGATGCTGTTGGGCCCTTGCCAATGTAAGAAGAAGAAAAAACTGGTCAAAACCAAAAATATTTTGGGCCTCAAAAGCACACATTGCCCTAGTAGTACCTGGCTCTGCAGGGAACTGCTTTCTGTGTTGCACGTGCTTCCTGAAAACACAGTGAAGTTAGCCATTGGCTGAGGTAGGATGACCCGTAGCCCATGCGGTTGTAGCTCAAGAAAATTTGAATGACATGACAGACGAATGAAAGAAGAGGACCATCATAACAGGCAACATGATCAAGTATAGTATAGACATAATTTTAGTGAAATCAAAAGGTCTTGGCCGACTCTTGGCCTGAAGAAGCATTGAAAATGTCACAAGTTTAATAAAAAGAAATAAAAAAAATAAAAAAAAACACAAGGTCCTGCCTTTATCAGTGGCTTTTGAAACGGTCTCCCACAAAATGCTTCTGGACAGGCTCTCTCAGGCCGGACTCCAAAGCAAAGTTCTTGTCTAGATCTGGTTTTTGAGTTCATGGAGAAAGGCGGTCTAACGTACACCCTTTCGATCTTCTTTTAAATGTGAAGTTGTGGAGTCCCACAGGGGTCTGCCATGACCTTCCACCCTTTTAAACTTTTATTTGATTCTCCTGCCTAACCTAATTGCCTCTTTTGGCATCCAATGTTATGCCTATGTAAACGATATGGAGATATTCTGCAACCTAAGAGTGGTGGTAACTCACTCCAATATCATTTAAAAAAATCCTTACATCCAGTCGCTGAATGGATGAATGCCAAATCATTAAGACTGAATTGGGACAAGACCATGGTTTTGGTCTTTGGCAAACCTTTCTACTCATCCCTGGGCACCTACCTCCTCCCTAAAGCCAATGCCTGCAGTCCTGAACCAAATCTTCTCAGATTCCACAAACTTTTTAAACTTTTTAAAACTCACCTTTTTTAATAACATCTTTTGCCTGTTAACTTACAGTTCACAGTGCGAGGACACGTATGGATATTTGCGTGCTCCATGAAATCAACAAGTATAAGCAAACCCAAATGGTTTCGCCTATGCAAGATCTATTGGCTTTTTCAATATTTTTTTGCACATATTACGGTAAAGAAAAAAGCGCTCCGAACCCCTTGCATTCACAAGGGGCTCTTGCAGGTAGAGAACGCTTGAAGGAACAATAACCACCTTATGGCACACACAGAGCCCACAAATGCACAGACTGCACTCTTCAGCTTGTTAAGCCAATGCTTGCAGGATGTCAGCCTCTGTCAGAGCCATGTCCACATTAAAAGAATGGCTGACATTACTGACCGGCAGCGACCACTTCACTGTCGAACTTAGGCTTTGGAGGGTGGCCATTCTAATATTAGGTAGCTGTGCGTAACACCACTGAGAGCCAGTCACACGCTGCAAAACCAAACTAAAAGGAAGCCAGAGAAGCCTCACTCATTCTGACTAATGAAAGTATTCTGGTGGAAATGAACCAATAGAATGCTGAAGTGGGCAGGCAGAGTTCTGACCGAAGCCTGGTTTACAAGAAGGTAAAACTAGACCCTAATGTACCAGAGAAGGCACACCTGTAATTGGCCACGCCCCATCCCGAAAAAATGTGCCATGTTTACCCATACCTAAAATGGCTGCTTTTCGAGTGTGGCCTTGCTTAAAGGAATGGATCACCTCGGTCTAGAATTTAGCCTGGGAGACGACCAATTATGCACATGGACTTCAACATGACCAATGGTAGCCATGGTCAAAAGACTCCGCTAATTGAAAGGTGCTTCCCCAGCTCCCAGCTAAACTCGGAAGGTCGGTGGTATAGAGTAAATGGCATAGGACATTTTGAGCACTGTGCATCTTGTTACCTAATCCTTTAGAAGTCGGGCACCAAATGAAAATTGTTCTGGGAGGTTATTTTCAGGACAGCACAGAAAATAAACATTTACACTGTAACTAACTATAGGGAATGCATTTTGAAAAGCATTGGCAAAGCCAATAGGTTTAGACTATGCATTTGCTATTAACTTTAAGAATTTTTTTTTACACATTGCACAGAAGCGGGAACAGCTGTGCAACATAGCTTTAAGTAAAAAAAAAATGGACAACACGTGGTCAGTATGGACTGCGTCGTACTGCTTTTTTTCCCCTTTAAGCCGTGTTGCGTAGCGGCCCGCGCTGCAACAAGTACAAAAAAACAAAACAACAAACCAGCACTGGGGTATCTGGGTAGGTCACCACATCGGAAAGTGGGAGAAGGGCAGGGGGTGAGTGAAAAACAATTGAAGGTGGGGGTGGTGTGGGAAACATGGGCGTGATGAAGGAGAGCTACTTTTGGAGTCAAAAGAGTACTTGCAGGAGCCTGCGGACAGTGGCAGGATACTGGCCATTGGAAGCCTCACTTGGTCCATGCTCCGCAGCACCGATGAAGGCTCAAAGCCCAGGAGGAAGCTGCAGGCGAAAAGGGAGGCGCTGACCTATGGTAAGTAAAGAAACGAGAGTGACGTGGGAGCCAACCAATGGTATGGAAAGGTAAGTAATGGGCGTGGTCTAAGCCACTTTTAAGAATTTTTTTTTGTCACTAGTTTTCACCGACAGCACATGCACGCTGTAGGCAAAACCTAAAAGAATCAATTGGAACGTCAAACCAACATCTAAAGGCCATTAGCAAGATCAGTATACACGTAGGATTGCATTTCAAACTTCTTAACCCAAAAAGTTCTCAAATATAGATAGCTCCAGTGATGAAACAGCCACCCACTCCTTGTGGTGCTGCCCACAGCTCAGCACTACTGAAGGGCCTTGGACAAAGAATTCAGGGCCTCTGTCCCTAAAATAAGATTGAGTACAGCATGCTTTGATAGATCCCACAACTCCACTTTAGAGATATCCTGTAGGTTTACAGGAACCATCTGGTAATGAGGAAGAAGCTAATGATGAGTGGAAAAATCTGGATAGCTTTGCCATGGACTTCATTGCCATCAATGGGCCAGGTGTCAGCACTTAAGTAAATGAACTTGTCTAAGATTAGCTGTTATTAGTTTTTATTTTACAGTATAATGCTTAAGAAAACAAGTTAGATAGATTGCCTACAAAGACAGTGCATCCCCAGGATGTATATAGTGGCTGTAGTAAACTCTAGCGGGACATCTCCCTACGATCAGCCCCCTCTCAAGATACTCTTGACCCGATGAGATGGACTAGCTAACAAACAAAAAACAATCATATTTGTTTCGCATGGTGTGTTATGTCATTGAAGTTGAGAACACAGAGACCCCACAAACATATGGGATATCTGCGTTCTGCTGTGGTGGCTGCACACACCCAAAGGGCAACCATAGAGTAAGGCAAGACAGCTTTTTTGGAACAGCCAACTTTTTGTGTACTTGTAACTAGTTTCTGAATTAAAGTTATGAGGGTCGCTTCAATTCATTCTGAGTGCATTATTACAACTGTTGTGCAATTACAAGTCCTTTTGTAGTTGTGTGCACTAGCAACACGCGCAAAAATAATTACCTCCTGTTAGAAATGGGATCCCTGGCTGGCCAGGGCTTGCGCCAAAGTCAGTCGGAGACCACCACTCCTAAGTCAGGGCAAGGGAGTTACATGTCAAGATAACCCCCTGCTCACCCTCTAGGTAACGTGGCGCGAGCAGCAAGGCTAAACTTGGAGGCGATATGAGTTAAGTTTTTGCGCACGCACCCCAGCAACAACACCCAAGGCCCACCACAAAGGAAACTCCACACAAGGTTATATATAAAAATAGCCTTTGTATTACACCAAAACACATTAGATAAAACACACACTTTACAATGTGCCAACAGGCCCGGGCAGAATTTACAAGGGGAATTATATGTACAAGGGACAGGGCCACATGGACCACTGTCAGGGATCAGCACTTTTAGAACTTAGCACTAGGTAGAATTAGCACTTAGAACATAGAATATGGAATGTAAAATCACTTTAGCACTCAACCAGTAACTACTGGTAACCAGGACCTCACTAGCACCACCTGTACTAGGAGAAAACAACCAACTAAATATCACCATACATTTAGGGGTATAGACCTGGGAACAAAACACATGACGCCTAAACACATTCAGAGGTGCAGATAACACATGATGCACAAAATACATTCAGCGGTGTAAGAACAAGGAACATGATGCATAAAAACATTCAGAGGTGTAGCAATAACGATTGCGCAGTAATCACATTGGCACATAAATCATAAATGCGCCAGAACTCACATTAGTCACCACCTGTGACTGTCCCTAGGCCAACTGCCCTCTCTAGGGCTAGGACGCCCTGTGTCCAAAGTCAAGGGTGCCTAAACGTGGCAGCTGCCCACGAAGTGCTGGGCAGCTGTGAAGCAATGGTGGGGGCAACGTTGGAGCCTCTCAGGCTCTGGCGAAATGAGTGTCCCTGAGCCCCTCTGGGCTCTTCAACCAAGTGATGCCCCCTAGAGCCCTCCAGAACCTCGCTGGGCTCTAAACAAGTGGAATGCCCCTGAGCCTCTCTGGGCTCCTCAACACTGGGGCGCCTTGAGCCTCTCGGGGCTCAATATCAAAAATGCCCCAGAGCCTCCCTGGGCTCGCACCACGAAATGCCGCCTTGGTGGAGTCCCTCACGGGGGACTCAACTTTGCAAATGCCCCCTGGGAATGCCGGTAACGTAGGGGCCCCGCTCGGGGGCTCGGACACAGAGAGATGCCCCCTGAGCCTCAACAGGCTCTGCGCACCAGAGGGGGGGGCGTGGGCACCGGCAATGTGCCCCGACGGCCCCCCTTTCCGCTCTTGAGCTGCACTCACCGGTTCTCTTGCCGCCGGTCTTCTTTCTGGGGTGGCCCAGCGCGGGGTAGGCTCTTTACTGGGCCAGGACTCAGGTACGGTCTCCTCTACACGGCAGCAGGCGGGCTCCCCCTTGGTCCTGGGAGCCCCGAGAAGGCAGGCGCCGCGCTCTCTTCCTGGTTGCACGTCAGGTCCCGGGCCAGCAGCCAATCAGAGCGCGGCCCGGGAATGACATCAGAGGTGTCCCGCAGTACCGCCCCCGGCCTGCCTGACTTCCTGGTCGCGTGCCGGGCGGCGGCGATTCTCGAGCAGGCAAACGAGGGGTGGGCTCCCTCCAGGAATGAAATATTAAGTGAGGTGGGCTCTCGCTATGGCGGCCAGGTCCCTGTCGAGGTGGGCATTCGCCAGAGGACTTCAAAACCGGCCAATCAAGCGGGCACACGCCGGGTGGGCACCGGCTGAACCACAACAGCGCTCCCAAGCGCTAGTACAAAACGAAAGCGCTCTCAAGCGCTGTAAGCAAATTAAAGCGCTCTTAAGCGCTGGGTCACAATAAAGCGCTCTCAAGCGCTAAAAGGCAATCAAAAGCACTCCCAGGCGCCTGGGGTCAGGATGCAGCGCTTCCAGGCGCTGGAAACCAGCAAAGTCCAGGCAAAGTCCTCCTAGGCAGGCAGGGGGGCAAAGCTGGGCCCAGAGCCAGCTCACTGGGTCTCCAGGCAGGGAGACAGTCCAAGTGGCGGTCCTCTGGCCCAGCGACAGCAGCAGCAGCCCCTTCAGGATCCTGGAAGAGAACAACTGTGGGGACACAGCCCCATTTTTATACACCACATTCCTTTGTCTAAGGGTGCAGGGTGGGGGAGAAACCAGTCGCAGCTGGTTTTGGAGCACTCATGATGGCTCAACCACCCATTTCATTCACTGGCAGGGCTAGGGACATCAGTCGCACCACAGGGGGCGGAGCCAGCATTGTCTGGGGAAAACCCAGCCTCATTCAGGCCACAGGTACACTCCTCCCCAGCCATCAGCATGCTAATCTCCCACTCACCACCGGGCAGACCCATCCAGCCTTCCTGGAGCCAGGCTCACCAGCCAGCTCCAGCCAATCACACGCCAGGCATATTTTACACTAATATGCCAACTCCTAGAAGTGGCACTTCTACATATGACACACTCATGCAACACACGCCATTGCGAAGCATTCACTCTCACGAGTTCGCACATATCAAATTCGAACCTGTACACCCCACGCATCAGGAACTACAAGGGACACATACATTCCCCATGCATTCCTATGGGAGGGCAGGCCTATCTCATCACATGCACTCAGAGTGCGCACGCACTTTCCACTGGGACACAGTGAAAGTGCGCAGAGCCCAAAAATCACCATCACCAGGTCACCATTACAAGCAAAAAGTCTAGGGGTGAACCTGCCATAAGGGCCAAGTCCAACACCTTCCCACCTTCAATCAAGAGGCCATCCAGTGTAGGGGAAAAAAGGCAGTTCCCTTTACCCAGATCTGCACTGCTAAAAATCACCAGCAACTAGCACTCTAGAATGTTCTTAGTCTGGTGAGGTCAGATGGGGTCTTAATTTCTATTGGGCAATCGTTCACCTAATGATTCCTTTAACTTTGTTGCCTGTATTCTGGCTCAGCTGGGGTGCAAATCCTAATTTATCAGTTGGATTTCATTGCTAGTGTAGCAACAGTTGAAAAAGTGTACAGGTATTTTGGAGACATTCTCGTGATACGTTTCTTAGTGCTATACCAAAAGTATTGACAACCCATGTTAAACATGCGACTAACACAACATTAATTCCAAACTCCTAGACACATGAAACTGCAACTATGGTAATAAGATTAGATCTAGCAATGCTTCTACATTTTCAGTCATGCAACTAAGATGGCGTCTCAATTATAAAGCAGTTGGTTTGGTCACTTTTGTGCAATGTGCTCGTAATGTTGAAAAGTGTATGTAGCTTCCTTTCCAGCCACGCTGACAGGGGCAAACCTATTAAAAAATGTTTTTAAAATTCCTATGCGGGACTTTGTGATGCTATGCTAGCAAGGGAACACGTGTGAATCGGAGGCTGAGTAGGGCACAAGCAACAAAACAAAAAAAAGAAAATAGGGTACAAATGTTTTCTGTGCCCACAGAATGTAGGTCTCATCTACTGTAAGAAATAGGATTATAACGTGGCGCGGATGACTACCAACATCAAGGAATAATCACAACGCTTGTCAGGGTGGTCCTTCAAAAGCACTAAATTAACCTGAGATCAACACCCTGGTAACTATGTTACAGAGCAGACAGGCTATATTTAGGGCAATGTGTAAAGTATTTAAGCGGCATCAAAACATTAATAAAGTCAAAACGCAAAACATTAACATTTCCAAAACAAATCAGAAAAATAAAGAAAAAGATCTAATAAGTTTAATGACACCAAAGTAACGAAAATAAAAATAAGATGAAACAGGGATATCAGTTTTTAAAGTTTTAAGTAGGAATAGCATCAAGAAGCATACAGTGCCAATGATAGTCAAAAGTTGCATTAGACTGGGACCTAGAAGCAATTTGACGCTGACTGCGATGGAGAGTGGGTTGGGCACAACAACCAGGTTCTTCCTGGTAAGGGAATTTACATTCTCGCTTTAGTCCTATAAATAATAATCCATCACAACAGTACACTTCAAAAGATACCCTGGATGTCAGAGGAGGCACTAGGAGAGTCCCAGGGGTGTCAGGCAGAGGCAATCAGCAGGTTCCAGTCCAGGTCCATTTGCCACAGGTCAGCTGGGCAGTTCAAGGAAAGGCCTCCTGTGGCTTGTTACATCATGTAGCCTAAACAGAGGTCAGCCTTTGGACGTTTGGAGTCCATTTCCTGGGTAAAAGAGGGAGCAGGTCAAGTCCTTCAGGGCTCCTCTCAGGTCACAGACAGCAGTTCCAGTCCTCTTCTCTTCTTCCTCAAGTGCACAAGTGTTCTCAAGTGGGGGGCTGAGAGTGTCACACTAATGCCTGGTACAAGCTGGTGGTTGGGAATGGCTCCTGGGCATACCCTAACCAATGGGGTACACATTTCCAGAGCCAACCTTACTGAATTTGGGCATTTTCAAAATAGAACAAGTCAATGGTCCCACTGAAGTAGGGCTCTGAGAGACATCTAACACTAACATCCAGTTTGGGACAGCCACTGTGCCAGCAATAAGCCCTGAGACAGAAGCCAGTAAAACAAAAGTAGAGTTTTCCAGCAACCAGACAGTGAATACACATGTATTATTTTGCCATCATGTATCCCTTTCTTCCTTTCAAGTACACCCTGAGTGTTATATGTAAAGCCCAGAGACAAAGGTCTGGTGAGACAAAGCAGGCCCTTCAACATCAAAAACACGTTCTACACAAGAATGATCTTGCCATGCTGTTTTCTGCTTTTCAAGTGCACCCAACTCTTACATGTAAACCCAGCAGGACAGTCAAGCTGATGTTGACACTCAAGCAGGATTTGACACTGTAATGTCAAAATTATGCCTACAGACCCCAACCTGCATATTCTGGGAGGTTCAGAGGTGTCACCTCTGCCCATTCAGATCAGCCTACTGTTTGCTCCTTGGAATCATTTCACACCTATTCAAATGCTAATAAAGGCTAGTAGAGGTTTGAGAGCAAATGTAAATTAGCCTCCAGTAACTTGAGGCAGGGAAAATGTAACTTTCTAAAAGTTACTTTTACTTAATATTTATTAAATATCTGACTATTGAATTGGATTTTCAATAACTAATAAAATTGTGGTTTAATTATTTTTCGGACTATTCCCATTCCGGATATTATTCTGCGCTTCAATTTTCAACATAGGACAGATGGCCTGTCACAGAGGAAAATTAGCTTTTGAGTGCTAATCACTGTGGGGACATGTTAACACTACATTTCTACATGTTCTACTTTAAAATACCACGTTCTCTGTGTTGTATCAACAAAGCCTACATAGGGGTGACTTACTAATATGTCAAAAGGATTTATTTTGACAGGTCGAATTGCAGTTTTATGCTGCTACAGTCCAGCCACACTGATAGACTTGAAGCAAAGTTTGTACTTCCACTGTAGTGGATGGTGCTGCGGACTGCAAGGTGCAGAGGACGGCGGAGAGGACTGCGGGGTGGCAAAAGTGCGACCACTGGTTATCAGAGTTAAAGTGTACACAGTTCTAACGCCAGCAAAAACAGAAGGTCCAGCAAAAGGCAAACATCCATGGTGACTATGCAGAAAAGACAGATTTCATAAATCTCCAGACAGCCTTTTGCGCTCTATTGTGAAATACCTATTGTGTACTATACCAATAGTTGCAATGGGCTTTGGGTTTGCCTATTGCTTACCCTTGGTTGAAGGCCTTTAATTGGGATGAAAAAAGTGTGTGGTTCTCTTCAATGGTCTAAGATGTACAACTAGGAGATCATTCCCAGAGGTGTATCCAATATAAAACAAAAAAAACATGACTTCTAGCAAGTAAAGTTAAATCATGTACTTCCAATAGAGTGCTACCAACCCTGTATTTTGGTACCTCTATCAGCTTTTTGTTATTGCTTCCAGTCATATTACACAATAATGGGTCACATGCAAAACAAACTCAACCTTTTGGCTTGGCCAAGTCCTATTAGCAGCATCGGATAAATGAGTAAAAGCGATTTTATTGTGAATAATTAGATTTTAAAAAGTTAAAATTCTGAAACTATTTAGACTATCTGTTTCTTCCAGCCCTGGACTGTCGGACGATCCAGGAAATCACTATCCTTCTCTGAGGCATATCGGATCACTCCTCAGTTTCGATGCGCCTGGGTAGTCTCCCGGCTTCTTCACGCCCGGTCTGGTGGCTTAATGCCTGGTTTCTCCAGGACAAAGACTTCCAGAAGCACGTAGGGCTCAAACGGCGTCACTACTTCGCCGCTAACCAAGGCTCGAATTCGTCTCCTGGTACCTTGTGGGAAGCCGCAAAGGCAACTATATAGAGTTTGCCAAATTCAACGTGTGGACCAGGAGGCCCGGCTCGCGCTCCTGGAAGCCCAAGCTGCCCAGCTGGAGGCCCATCCGCCTGGAGAATAAACGGAGGCTCAGGATCGGAAGCTCGCATTTCTAAGGGATGAGCTCAGACAGGCCTCCATGGAGTCCGCAAAGCTGTTGTGGAGGTCCTCCGTGGCGCGAGTGTATGGGTGGGGAGATAAAAATGGGAAACACCTCCACCGCTTAGCCACTTATCCAATGGCTAACCGTATTATTCCTGAGGTGATGGATTCCCATGGGAACACCCATCAGGCCCCCACGGAGGTGGCCTAATGTTTTGCTTCATACTATACTTCTTTGTACTCTGCCCAACCTCCAGACCTCGCTCTCTCTGAGATCCTCTGGAGTGAAAGATTCCCCCTCCTGCGGCTCACTGACGCTGAAGCAGAAAACCTAGATCTCCCGATTACTCCGGAAGAAATTAATTATGCTATCTCCGCATGGCGGCGGTTAAGACGCCGGGACCAGACGACCTCCCACAGGAGTTCTATGCGTTTTACCAGGACACGATGATCCACCCATCTCCTGCACTGTACCATGAGGCAGCGGACCGCGGTTCCTTCCGTCCTGAAACGGATCTGGCCACCATAGTGGTGATTCCTAAGTCTCAGCCCCCCTCTGCCCACTGCTCTGATTACCGCTCTATCTCCATTATCAATGCAGAGCTCAAAATCTTTGCTTCGGTCTTGGCACAGCGCATACGACCCCACCTGAGCACTTTGGTCCACATGGACCAATGCCGCTTTATGCCCGCCTGCGGTACTAGGCACTGCCTTAGACGGCTCTACTTGCTCTGGCGCACCGACAACAACTGAATCCCTATCTCTCATTGCTCCTTGTGGATTTCGAGAAAGCATTTGATTCCGTGGACTGGCAGGATCTGGAGGCGGTGTTGTCGGACATAGGCTTTGGGCTCCCCTTTCGCAATCTGGTCAAGATTCTTCACTGCAAGCCGCAAGCCCAGGTGAGGGTTAATGGAGCCCTTTTGCGCCCCTTACCCATTGGGAGAGGCACGAGGCAAGGCTGCCCCCTCTCGCCCCTCCTTTCTGCGTTAGCGATGGAGCCCTTTGCTTCTCTCATCCGCGCAGACCCGCTCCTCAAGGGGTGGCAATGGCCTGGTTTGGGGGAAGATAAGATTGCCCTTTATGCTGACGACGTCCTGATCTTTCTGTCAAACCCAGCCTGCTCAGGGCCCCGATGTCTCGGAGCCCTCCACCTCTTCGAGCTGGTCTCTGGTCTCAGATTGAACATGGCCAAGTCGGTTCTGGTCCCTCTTCATCTGTCGAGAGAGTGTTTTGATTGGCAGTCCTCGATCCCTCTCCGACGGCAGTCATTCAAGTGCTTGGGGATCTGGGTGACGCTCCTCCCTGGTCTCTCAACGTCAGCCCTCTGGTGAAACGGGATCGCGCTGACCTCCTTTGAAGGTATACATTGCCACTGAACCTCATGGGCAGGATCGCTCTTTTCAAGATGATGGTCCTGCCCAGTTTCCTCTATATGCTCCAAAACATGCCCCTCGTCTTCTCGCAATCCTGGTTCCGTGAGATGGATGGCATGGCCACTAAATTCTTGTGGGGGGGGTCGAAGGCCGAGATTGGCCCTCAATCAATGCAGGATTCCGCCCTTTGAGGGGGGGGGGGGGGTTTAGGAATGACGAACCTACATCTCTATTACCTGGCGACCAGGCTTCTTACCGTACATGCGCTGGGTTTCTCTGGTATTCAAGAGATACTCTACAGCACTGCTATCCCCCACACTCTGCCGGAAGTTACTTGTGGGGTGTGTTTGGCATGACGAGCCGCCCTGCGTCACCTCAGAGGGACCCGCCTTGCCCGAATATAGCCCACCTGAAGCTCAGGTTATGACTCGTGATTTGAGGAAGGGGAGGGGTGTTCTGGTATTTATCGTTCCCTCACAAATAACACCCCTAACTCCCTTTCCTCTCTCCCGGATAAATGGGAGGGTTGGATTGTTCCTTTAGATGATGCGGATTGGAGGGATGCGCTGATGACCCCTAAAATAGTAACAGCTTCTGCGGGGCTCCCATTGGTTCAAGTATACTTTTTGCATGCAGCCTACCTCATGCCGTCGCGCCTTCATCGCTCTGGGCTCCGACTTGATGCTTACTGTCCCCGCTGTCACTGGCCCGAGCAGATTTTTATCACATGATATGAATCTGTCCCAACATTGCGCATTACTGGGAGCTAGTGATACTGCCTGTGAAAGCTGTGGCAGCGCGCAGTGTGTGCTGCTCCCGGCAGGCTAAGGGGAATGGCTCAGCTGCTTGCAGCTCTAGCTGCTGCCCTGCTACAATGTTACACATTAATGACACCCGACAGCAGAATTACGTCAGGGGTCAGTGCCCACGGAGATAGTGTCAGCCAGGTGAGAGGCATTGTTAGTTTGAGAGACACACTTTTATAGGCGGGTTTGTCCTGTCGCCTGTAGCGCGAGCGCTCAGTGGGCGGAAGCTGCAATCTGTTCATTTTGGCTGCTGCAGTAATGGCGACTAGATTCGAGCCCACCGGCACAGGCGGCTGACATGAACTTGCAATGCTCTTCTAACAATCATGCTGGAGCTTAAGGAGTTAGGTCCCGGGACATGGGGGGGGCTGGACCCTTTTTCAAATCATACATATACAACTTGCTCCCCTCACACTTCTTTTTTGCTTGATAATTTAAAGCACATAAATCAGGTCTACTTCTGAATATGTGGGTTTATTTAGTTTTACCCTTCACTTTTCAATTTCAAATACAAAAGTTTTTATGTTTGAAAAAAGACACGTAACATATAACACTTAATGACAAATATGCAAAACAAAAAGTTACCAACACTTTCAATACATCAAAGAATGAACAAAATTCTAAACATATATGCACATGATTTTCATATAGCGGCAATTGTTCAAATCATCAAGTTCAAAATGCCAATATAAAACGATACTCCTTTCGATTTACTGTAAAGTCATTGAAGGACAAGAATATTTCTTGTAAAGAAGGCCAACTGAATGCAAATAAATGATTCCAAAATCGCAATTAGTCTTGTTTCTTTTTTGGCCTTCTAGATGCCGACGCGTTTCGAACCCGTTAAGTGAATGAACGGGATCTCGTCAGGGCTTTGTCACTTCTGTATCTTATCGTTCTGTGCACAAAAGAAAAGAGAACAACACCTTAGTTCTGTTGCTCTCACCCATTTAAAATCACTGGACCTTTGCCTTATAGAAAAATTTATACCTGTAGCTTTATATGTAGCCGGGTTCAGGTGGGTTCAACAGCATTCTTATTTTACTTCTGTTTCTGGGAACCCTATGGGGATATTGTGACTGTTAGAAAAATTGAGGGGTGACGGGTGATCTCTCTGATTAGTGAGCGGTGCTTAGAAAAAATTGTACCTTATTCGAGCACCGCTGCCCCTTCAGAATATGTCCTCTTTCCGCTTATATTTTCGTCTTCTGTTTTTTATTTTTTATCTCTGGCTTGTGCTCCCTGTGTATAAAAAAGTCGGAGTTCTTTATCAAAAGAGCGATCCCTCCCATTAGCATAGTATTCAGAGAAGCGTTCTAAAAATAAACTACCTTAGAGGGGCATCCCTCGGCAGGCGTGAGTTTCTTTCTCCTGATGGGACGTTGCCGTGTGTCTTTAGTCTATTAAAAGGAAGGGGGGGGATTAGGTTAATCTGGCTGACGCTCGCGTATTTGTTTGTGCATGTTAACGAGCCACGGCCAGGCTCTAACTCCCACAAAAACCATTAGTGAAATAGTGCTTCACGTGATCCACCGCCATAGTGGAAAGTCTAAAAAGTACTCCAACCACAAGGCATTCTTTACGAATGCGGCCCCAGAACGCCCCGAACTACATATCCCATAATGCCTGGGCCGCGTCATTGATAACAACGCATGACGCCGACCAACAGATGGTCGTTTTTCACTGAACGCCGGCTTCAACGCGGAAGCTCTCAGCGACAGACGCGCTGAAGATTGCTGGATGCCCCGAACCCTCTCCTCTGACTAAAGGTAGGAGCAAACACTGGCCGTGGCTCGTTAACATGCACAAACAAATACGCGAGCGTCAGCCAGATTAACCTAATCCCCCCCCTTCCTTTTAATAGACTAAAGACACACGGCAACGTCCCATCAGGAGAAAGAAACTCACGCCTGCCGAGGGATGCCCCTCTAAGGTAGTTTATTTTTAGAACGCTTCTCTGAATACTATGCTAATGGGAGGGATCGCTCTTTTGATAAAGAACTCCGACTTTTTTATACACAGGGAGCACAAGCCAGAGATAAAAAATAAAAAACAGAAGACGAAAATATAAGCGGAAAGAGGACATATTCTGAAGGGGCAGCGGTGCTCGAATAAGGTACAATTTTTTCTAAGCACCGCTCACTAATCAGAGAGATCACCCGTCACCCCTCAATTTTTCTAACAGTCACAATATCCCCATAGGGTTCCCAGAAACAGAAGTAAAATAAGAATGCTGTTGAACCCACCTGAACCCGGCTACATATAAAGCTACAGGTATAAATTTTTCTATAAGGCAAAGGTCCAGTGATTTTAAATGGGTGAGAGCAACAGAACTAAGGTGTTGTTCTCTTTTCTTTTGTGCACAGAACGATAAGATACAGAAGTGACAAAGCCCTGACGAGATCCCGTTCATTCACTTAACGGGTTCGAAACGCGTCGGCATCTAGAAGGCCAAAAAAGAAACAAGACTAATTGCGATTTTGGAATCATTGATTTGCATTCAGTTGGCCTTCTTTACAAGAAATATTCTTGTCCTTCAATGACTTTACAGTAAATCGAAAGGAGTATCGTTTTATATTGGCATTTTGAACTTGATGATTTGAACAATTGCCGCTATATGAAAATCATGTGCATATATGTTTAGAATTTTGTTCATTCTTTGATGTATTGAAAGTGTTGGTAACTTTTTGTTTTGCATATTTGTCATTAAGTGTTATATGTTACGTGTCTTTTTTCAAACATAAAAACTTTTGTATTTGAAATTGAAAAGTGAAGGGTAAAACTAAATAAACCCACATATTCAGAAGTAGACCTGATTTATGTGCTTTAAATTATCAAGCAAAACAGAAGTGTGAGGGGAGCAAGTTGTATATGTATGATGCTTCTAACAATCATGGCAGCGCACAGCCGCTGTGCTCCCACCACTACAACCAGACCCGATTCGAGTGGTTCGTGAGCAGCCCAGAGGCAACAAATACAGCTGAGCCAGAATGCGGCCGGGCGCTGCAGAGGATGTTCATGAGTCGTGGCCACGCCCCCCAATTGCAGTCGGCTCAAGCTTGCCTCAGTGAGGTAATCTCCTAGGCCTAAATTGCTAATCCTAGATGTATAAATATGGCTTGTAAACAAAGTGAAAGATGGCGTTAGAGCAGACACCATCAGCGGTGATCAATTTACATATGTTTAATATATCATTGTGTATGTGTGCATGTATAACCCTCGGTGGGGCTTATCCCCACATGACATTCTTGTTTGTGTATGTTGTGTTAGACACGTCTGCCGTGGTCACTGGTGCCTCTGCATATTCTGATGGACCACACCGGTGAACTGTGTGTAAAGTTTAATTACACTTGCACTGTAAAGCGCTGTGTAATTACCGCTGCCTGACATGACAAGGCGGTGTTACCTATCAGGCTAATAAAAATTTGGTTTAGCAGCACGCACGTCGGCAGTCTTGATCACCTTCTGAGCTGCCGCCTTTCTGCCATCAGGGGCGGCTCTAGGCTCATGGCGACCCTGGTCAGAGAGCGTAGGTAGGGGCCCCGGAAGAGGGGGTCCAGGCGGGGTGGAGCGCAGAGGCCAGTGAAGAGGGGGGGGTGGTGTTTGTAAGTGGAACAGAGCCGGAGGCTGCCAAATCCCTGCCAGGGGCCGCCATGCAAATATGTATCCATCCTCGGAGGATTATTATAATAAGGATATATATTGGCGTGGTAGCCCCTGGGGTTTGGTGGCCCTGTGCAGGTGCCGCCCCGGCTGCCATGCTGCAGTTGGGAACTGTGCATCAAACAGAGGTCTACCTGCTCACTGACAGTTTTAAGATATGTTAGTAGTTACTCCCACTATTTTATTTTGGGTCGAGTGAATTTGAGAACCACTGTGGTGCCTCCCAACTTAACATCTCAGTATGCAGAGTGTCATTAAATCAGCAGAGCCTGCCGGGAGAGGCTGCGGCCGGTGTATTGGTGACTGCCGCCAGCGGGGCTCCGCAGGTAGTGGCCAGCTCGCTGGACAGGGACGGACCACTTAGTCAGCTAATGATTTTTTTGATGAGCTTATTTCTTTTGGAAATAATACAGCCTGTGGTCTATGATGTGACTCTTCTTGGAGTTTCTCATTGCTCAAATGGGTGTTATTGCTGATATTTATATGTTTACCTCCTCTTTATTGCTGGATTTTGCTCGCCAGAAAATCGTCACTCATAGTCGTTGAAACGTCACTCAAATTTACACTGAAATTATGAAAATGTCACACATAGCAATCTGAAACCTTAGCAGTTATGCCCATTATGTCCCAACAAAAGAAGGAATCAAATGCTAACATCCACCTAAAACCAACCATGCGCAAAGTTTATTTTTCAGGGAGGGTGTTTATTCTGAGTTGTAGGGCAGAAATGAGTGCAAAGGTTATGGTGAAATCGCTACAGCAGATATGAAAATCTTCAGCATCTGTCTGGTTAAGTGTGTCGAACTCCAAGAAAACTACAAGTTCATTCGTGTAAAATTACAAGCAAATAATCAGCAATACAGAGTTGATAAAAATAAGAAAGCCGGCTTATTACGCTAAGAGTTGTGCCAACTATTCTTCCAAATATTGTGTTTTATTGGCTGCGGAGGGCGTGATAGACGTCTCCGGAAGACAGAAGCGGAAAGCGCGCCGGAGAGACGTCCACGCACGTGACGCAGCTGCGCGCGAAGCTCTGGCTTAAACCAACACACTGCTTCCTGTCACTACTTCATTATTGTCCGGCTGGTGTCCTCGGATGTGAAAGGTCACCGCGGCTGGGCCGCCCTGTCCATCCCGTGTGAAACCAGAAACTGCGCATGCGCATGTACGCTGTACAGGAGCCTGGAGGCCCCAACTCTATTTACTTCCCACAGTAGGATGGCAAGCTGAAGGGGTTCAGATCCAGGGTATCAAATTAAAACTGGTCCCCCAATACTTAATTAGCCATCAAAAACAGAGGCCCATATCTGCAAATTGAGGCTTTTAAAAAAAAAAACCTTGGAAAGGCATACTGTAGACGTGTTTTGCAAGGTATTAAAGGCTGCTTGTATTTGAGTTTGCTTCACACAAAGTTTTAATATCGGGGAAATGAACAGTAAAAACCGCCCAAGTAGACTGTAACATCGGCCACACACACACTTAACTATCAGAACAGCCCACTGGGCACTGCCCGATTGCCCCACAGGCCACTCCGACCCTGCAGACCCGTGATCTGCAAATTACTTTGTCTGTTTGTGTCAATTCACTCACTCATCCTTTCCACGTCTACAAGAACTATTTCTGCACACTTGAACAAAAATTAAGCGTAAAATTAGTTGCATCACATTTTAAATTAGAAAGCCTATTTACAAATTGGTCCAACCGTAATTCGTCTTGATGTCCAGTCGCACATGAATAGTTTTAAGGATATCTTGGCAATCTATGTTAACCAGCAACTTATTTTCTTCATTTAGGCCATGGATCGGGTTAGGCTATGCTCCGCGGCATGCTTCAACATCCAAGGTGCAGGACGCCATAAGGTGGACGCCTTACTATTCACCACATCACACACACATGACGCAGCAGAGCATGAGTTTGTAGAATGTTGCAAGATATCCAAGGAGCACTCCCAGTCTTCTGTGTTTGTTACTTTCTTTAACTGCTATTTTTCTCGGCTTTCTCCGCCAGTTTCTGCAGCAGCAACCACAGCCCAGACTCCAGGAGCTAAGACGCCGACGGTGGCTGGGCGAGAAGCAAAAGAGCCCAGGTGTAGCAGACTTCCTGCAGCAGAAGCAGTTTGGGGCAAAACGTTTTCAGCAGTTCCCACTTCATATTCTATGACCGCTCCTCACAGTCATGCAAGAATACAACAGCCATCTTGCATGGTGTCTTATTAAAGCCCTGTCTGGCAACAGCAAAGCTTATTTTGGATCTTAAATTCCCATCCCCCGGAGGGCTGAGGGTGGAGGGAAAAGAAGACCAAGGTCCAGGACTGTTCCTATAAGAAGCAGGGTCAGTACTGATTTGCATGAGGTAGGCCTCTGGCTAGAGTGGCACAGTGGGAGAAAAACAATGGGTCTGAACTCTACCCAGAGCGATTGCCAGTGTTTCGATTATTTGCAAGCGTGTGTTCCATTGCCTTTAGGGTGCTTGAGCAGTATGCCTGGAAACCGGAGACTGGTGCAGCTTTCTAATCCCACTACAGCCAATGTTTGCAACTTTTTGGAATTTGCAAATTTGCACACTTTCATGGATTACTTCTATGGATGCAGAGTTACTACTTTTGTGGTAAACCAATCACTATATAAAATGTTCCCAATCCAAAAAATTAACAGGTTTAAGCCTTTGATGAAATGAGGACAATGAAAATACCAAACACACATACAGCAGACCCCAGACCAAACTACCAAGCCCAAACAACCCCCTAAAGCCACGCCAAAGCCACCCTATTCAGCCGTCCACACTCGTCAACAGGACCTCGGAGAAGGCAGAACTAACTAGGCATCAGGTAAGCCCAGGCTGTGGATGGCAGAGTCTCTCTGTCCAAAAGGACGTAGAGACCCTTGTTTTGGACCAGTACTTTGTGGACATCAAGTCTTTGGAGCAAGTTTCGAAGGACAACAAGGTCACAGAGAGCAGCCAGGAAGATAGCAATGTACCTGGTGTGCCCAAGATCCTTTTCAGTGAGCCGAAGATAAGAGGAGTATTTATAGCTGTCTGCCCTTGAAATGTTTCAATTACAGAACAATGGTGTCTGTAACAACACAGTGGACTTTAACAGAAAAGAGTGAATGAACACCTAAAGAAGAGGAACTGCTTCCCTGCAAGATTCATTTAATAAGAAGAATCAGCAAAAACTAAAAGACAAGCTATTCAGAGGTGAAGAATACACGTCGCTTCAGAAAGAAACTAGTGAGGGGAGCAGAAATGGTAAAAAACACTATGCAGGTACATACACTTATGTTTCTTTCTTTTCTCAATTTAAGGGTAGTCTTTGTCACACGAAGCACATTGTTGATACTAGACCAGCATGGTTGACGGTGGATAGAATGAAGTGTCTGATGATGGCGTGTAAGGAATCATCACTGCATGGTTGATGGTGGACAGAATGAAGTGTCTGATGACGGCGTATAAGGAATCTTCACTGCATGGTTGATTGTGGATAGAATGAAGTGTCTGATGACGGCGTGTAAGGAATCTTCACTGCATGGTTGGTTGTGGATAGAATGAAGTGTCTGATGACCGCGTGGAAGGAATCTTCACTGCATGGTTGACGGTGGCTAGAATGAAGTGTGTGATGACAGCGTGTAAGGAATCTTCACTGCATGGTTGATGGTGGATAGAATGAAGTGTGTGATGACCGCATGTAAGGAATCTTCTCTGCATGGTTGATGGTGGATAGAATGAAGTGTTTGATGGCGACGTTTAAAGAATCTTCACTGCATGGTTGGTTGTGGATAGAATGAAGTGTCTGATGACCGCGTGGAAGGAATCTTCACTGCATGGTTGACGGTGGCTAGAATGAAGTGTGTGATGACAGCGTGTAAGGAATCTTCACTGCATGGTTGATGGTGGATAGAATGAAGTGTGTGATGACTGCGTGTAAGGAATCTTCTCTGCATGGTTGATGGTGGATAGAATGAAGTGTTTGATGGCGACGTTTAAAGAATCTTCACTGCATGGTTGATGGTGGATAGAATGAAGTGTCTGATGACGGCGTGGAAGGAATCTTCACTGCATGGTTGGTTGTGGATAGAATGAAGTGTCTGATGACCGCGTGGAAGGAATCTTCACTGCATGGTTGACGGTGGCTAGAATGAAGTGTGTGATGACAGCGTGTAAGGAATCTTCACTGCATGGTTGATGGTGGATAGAATGAAGTGTGTGATGACCGCACGTAAGGAATCTTCTCTGCATGGTTGATGGTGGATAGAATGAAGTGTTTGATGGCGACGTTTAAAGAATCTTCACTGCATGGTTGGTTGTGGATAGAATGAAGTGTCTGATGACCGCGTGGAAGGAATCTTCACTGCATGGTTGACGTTGGCTAGAATGAAGTGTGTGATGACAGCGTGTAAGGAATCTTCACTGCATGGTTGATGGTGGATAGAATGAAGTGTGTGATGACCGCGTGTAAGGAATCTTCTCTGCATGGTTGATGGTGGATAGAATGAAGTGTTTGATGGCGACGTTTAAAGAATCTTCACTGCATGGTTGATGGTGGATAGAATGAAGTGTCTGATGACGGCGTGGAAGGAATCTTCACTGCATGGTTGACGGTGGCTAGAATGAAGTGTGTGATGACAGCGTGTAAGGAATCTTCACTGCATGGTTGATGGTGGATAGAATGAAGTGTGTGATGACCGCATGTAAGGAATCTTCTCTGCATGGTTGATGGTGGATAGAATGAAGTGTTTGATGGCGACGTTTAAAGAATCTTCACTGCATGGTTGGTTGTGGATAGAATGAAGTGTCTGATGACCGCGTGGAAGGAATCTTCACTGCATGGTTGACGGTGGCTAGAATGAAGTGTGTGATGACAGCGTGTAAGGAATCTTCACTGCATGGTTGATGGTGGATAGAATGAAGTGTGTGATGACCGCGTGTAAGGAATCTTCTCTGCATGGTTGATGGTGGATAGAATGAAGTGTTTGATGGCGACGTTTAAAGAATCTTCACTGCATGGTTGATGGTGGATAGAATGAAGTGTCTGATGACGGCGTGGAAGGAATCTTCACTGCATGGTTGACGGTGGCTAGAATGAAGTGTGTGATGACAGCGTGTAAGGAATCTTCACTGCATGGTTGATGGTGGATAGAATGAAGTGTGTGATGACCGCGTGGAAGGAATCTTCACTGCATGGTTGACGGTGGCTAGAATGAAGTGTGTGATGACAGCGTGTAAGGAATCTTCACTGCATGGTTGATGGTGGATAGAATGAAGTGTCTGATGACGGCGTGGAAGGAATCTTCACTGCATGGTTGATGGTGGATAGAATGAAGTGTATGATGACAGCGTGTAGGGAATCTTCCCTGCATGGTTGATGGTGGATAGAATGAAGTGTATGATGACAGCGTGTAGGGAATCTTCTCTGCATGGTTGATGGTGGATAGAATGAAGTGTGTGATGACAGTGTGTAAGGAGTCTTCACTGCATGGTTGACGGTGGATAGAATGAAGTGTCTGATGACGGCGTGGAAGGAATCTTCACTGCATGGTTGATGGTGGACAGAATGAAGTGTCTGATGGCGGCGTTTAAAGAATCTTCCCTGCATGGTTGACGGTGGATAGAATGAAGTGTGTGATGACAGCGTGGAAGGAATCTCCTCTGCATGGTTGATGGTGGATAGAATGAAGTGTCTGATGGCGGCGTTAAAATAATCTTTACTGCATGGTTGATGGTGGATAGAATGAAGTGTATGATGACAGCGTGTAGAGAATCTTCTCTGCATGGTTGATGGTGGATAGAATGAAGTGTATGATGACAGCGTGTAGGGAATCTTCTCTGCATGGTTGATGGTGGATAGAATGAAGTGTATGATGACAGCGTGTAGGGAATCTTCTCTGCATGGTTGATGGTGGATAGAATGAAGTGTATGATGACAGCGTGTAGGGAATCTTCTCTGCATGGTTGAAGGTGGATAGAATGAAGTGTCTGATGGCGGCATGGAAGGAATCTTCACTGTGCACTAGTGTTGGTATTCATCTTTCCTTCCAGGAGACTGTGTTTTGTTGTACATTGACCATGCAATTATAAGTAAGAACCTCTCCCATGTGAAGCAAGTGCTGTTCTGTGTTAGCCCAGCCGGTTTCTCCTGGGCTGCCACCTGTTGCTTCGGGAGAGGTTAGGGACACCTACAGTTATGGTGTGGAGCTATACCAGTCATTCCGATCCGTGGGGCCCTTGAGATGATCCCTGGTACTCAGTTCGACAGACCATCACTGGTGGCAAGAGGGCAACAATAGTGATTATGAGAATTCACAACATATTTTGCACATGGCAGTATAACTTATTCAGGCAAAACATTACATGTGGGCAGAAATCTCGGTTCTCGATTTAACAAATCAAAATCCGCCGATATTTACTTTTGCAGGTGACGTTCAGACCTGTACAAATTCTGCCCATGGTGTTGATACTCCAGTTACAAGTGTCAGTAAAATGGGTGTCCTTTGCAAGCTGGTCAACAGCCAATGCACTTCTATTTGTGCAACTACTCCAAACAATGCATTAGGTGTGGTAAAGTGCCTAATCACCCACATTTCTTCAGGAAGTTTAGGGAAAGACCTTTCTGCACATGCAAACGTGTATAGCATGTGAAGGGAAAAAAGGGGTAAGACAACTGTTAAAAATCGTAATATCACAGTCAACGAAATTGTGTGTGAGAAATTCATTTAGTTTAAAAATGACAATGCAGCCAATAGAAGTTTAAATGTCCTACATTATATGATGTGAACAGCAAAGATGTGCTCAGACATGATGAATACATTATAAATAGTTTCATCCCTTCATTTACAATAGGGATTAAAAGGTTTTCTTGGACCACCTGCAGTGCGTGCATCAGAGTCATCAGACCTATCAAATCGCTATGTTTGAAGGACCACCAAGCAGCACCAAAAGGAAAGACCGCACATGTTTCCTACCAAGCAGGGTGAGGGGTATTAGGTCTGTGATGAAACTAGGGGTCACCGAAACCTCCTTCCCTTCCCAAAGTGACTCGATGCAACTGTCGAGGCCTATTTTTGAGGAAGGGGTGTGCACGCTGATTAAGATACAGTATAAAACAAACATGCAAACAAAATTAGGGTGAGTACCAAATCACGATTATTTGTTTAAAATTAATAATTGCTTATTGCACCAAGCAGAATACAAGCATTTGCAATGCAATAGGACTCGCATTTACGAGACTTTGAGCTACTCTCACTGTAAATGTCAATAACTTAAAGTCTCACAAATTCGACACCTATTGAATTGCAAAAATTGTTTGTTTCCAAGCACTCCATGCTGCGTTTGCACTTAAAAGAGGCGACGCCCCTTTCTTTAGACGAGCTGCGTCTAAAGAAACGGGCGTGACCTCTAGTAAGTGCAAGCGCGGCATGGGCCGCTTGGAAACAACCCACCCAAAAAATATTTATAAAGCAATAGGTGTCGCATTTGCGAGAGTTTAAGCTGTTGTCATTTATAATGGCAATGGCTCAAACTCTCCCAAATGCGAGACATATGCTTTCCAAAGAAACGCCCACCATTGTCCCGGCTGCTTGGAAAGTGAAAGCGCGCATTGGTGCGCTGAATGTTGCTGCATAGCAGGTCGTGCCTACAGTAAGACAAAACTCACTAAAGGAATAGTGCTTACTGACTGAATAACGGTGTAACAGAAGTAAAAGGGCCAGTCCTCATGGGAGGTTACAAATGAAGACATGGCGGTACTAAGGAGGGACTAGTAAGCCGATTACTGAATCAGAAGTCAGCATTTACAAAGGAAAAAGACACAAGCCAATGAAAAATATGGGTGGAGAGTGGGTGGACCTTCAAGTGCGTACTCTAATACAGCATGCCTTGCAGAGCAGCGCATGCACTGCCCAGTCTCGACCTAAAAAAAAAAAAAAAAAAATCAAGTAGTGTTCTGTTTACTAACCATTCAAAAATTCAAGCCAATATAATCTTCATTAGGGTAGTTGTTTCACAGATCATTAGCACATTCTGGTACTGTTCAGTTGTTTAGAGGGAAACCTCGGGTAGAACAGGTTCCTTGAGACTTGGGAGGCTGCTTATTGGGTCTTTTGAGGTCATGACTTATGGTCAATGGTTCAGTGCTTAGGGAAGCTTTTCTAGTAGATGAGGGCGGCTCGTACTGGCTCGTTAAAAAAGTTAAGTTGATGGTTCGAGTGCAGAGCGATAAGGACACACACAAGATCCTCATGGCATAGAATCCGTTCAGGATCCAGTGGCCTCCTGAGTGCTGGACCACAACACACCTTGGCAAAGCAGAACACATATGTGTTGACCTAGGGCCATCACAAGCTAGAAAATGATGATGATCCTGTGTTCATACCACAGAGCCCAGGGAAGCACTGGTGGAGCCATAATAGTCAAACAACCTGATGTACAGAAAGGTGTTTGCCAGGCAACATCACCACCCCTGTGAGGAGGTCACATATGCTTGATGAAAGATTGTTATCAGTACCCACTTTCTCTGCTGTTGGGTGTGTGGAGATTCAGGTGTTAAGGGCCGGCTCTTCAGGTCTCCTGGGGCTGACTGAGTGGGCTCTATTCAGGTAATCTTAGACGCAATCAAGGAGAACAGAAGGCTGTCAGGCAGAACTTGAAGCCTTGTCCAAACCCAGTATATCAGGCAGCACTTGGCTTCCAAACATCCAAAAAGGTGCCACAGAGAAAAAACAAAAGACACACAGATGATGGACGGAATGCGGAACAAATCAAACGTTCACCCCCAGTCGAGATCTGGGTTAAATCCATTGTTCTTTTGCTCACCATGCCACCCCAGTTTAGACCCAGTCATATGCAAATCAGTAAAGACCCTTCTCCACATAGGAACAGTCCAGACAGAACTGCTAAGCCAGGTCCTCCCAGGACCAGAAAAAGCATCCTGGGACCTGTTTCAGGGTGTCACCCCTCATCAGCCAGGCTAGCTTAAATCCAGTGGCACAGTGAGCCTGGGACCCATGGCTGGGCATACCCAGCACGCTTAGGGTGAGAAAGCAAAAGACACACAAATGAGTACTGGAATGCAGAACAAATCAAATGGAGAAAAAACAGCCACTCCTTGATCGGCAGCATGTTAACTGGCCTTATTTTGAGGGAGTTATTCTCATTCAATTGACTCCCGGGAGAGAAAAAAACCTTACATTACTTTATGCTCAAATCTTAATGTCCATATTGTTATTTTACTGAATTTGGAGTACCCAGTCCAACAACCTTATTATAGGTAGAATGCTAAAATATATATGCATAGGGGGTCTTACTTTGCATTCAAAACCGTTTATGCTTTAAGCTAAATCTTCCTTCAGTATTTCCCCAACATCATTCTCTTTCATTTGCTTTAAAGTACAGTATTGAAAATAATTTTATTAAATAGATTTAGCATGTGCAATTGGTTTTCAAGCACTACTTAATGCCACATTGGAACAGCAAGCGCCAAAAGGCTAAGTGATTAGCTAATGCTGCCCTACACAGTTACCAAGGAGCATAAAATAACATAATAGTTATGAGCATGGCCGGACACAATGCACTCTCAATTCTTGATCCAGATTTCACACCTATTAAATAACAATTTCTTTAATTTATGAACTCCAAGCACGAACCCCACTTGTTATGCAAGATTTATAAACCTACTTTAAGTTCTTGAAACTGAGTTTATTGAGAAATCTACAGACTCAATACCATCTATAGCTTTGGGTGGTCTGACCGAGCAAACACAACTCTGAGCAGGCCTGACAGAATGGTGTTTGAGAAATTTCCCCATGATTTAGGAGCTTTTCTTGAGCCTGCTATGACATTTTTCAACAGTTGGCACCTACAAATCACACAAAATGGCAAAAACATCTGTGTTCGCCATGGGCCTGGTGCAGGAATATGTTAGTGCTCACCACTCCAAGTCATAAATCCCATGCAATCAAAGGCTGAGTACAGCCCCTTTAAATCAGAGGTCACTCGCACACTGAGATTATGTTGTTCACAAATCACTAAGTGAGTGGGATATGAAACCCACAAGACACTGACAGGTTTAGAACACTTGCTTGTGGTTTCATAGCTAAGTAGCCACTGGAAATAGGCAGTTATAAAGCATGCAAAGCCACTTCTAAGATCTTTCTTATTATTGGGACCAGGCGGCCAAACTAAGCAAAGCCAAGGGCTCTCCCACTGGTTTAAGTAAAGCATGTCTGTAAAAATACTGAAATGCATATCACAGTATGCCAAGCTTTATTACTAATTTCAGAAACTTAGTTTTGAAAATAAAAGAAAGTAAATTCAAATATGCCAGCTAACAACAAGTAAGAAGAGTATACATGGAACGTTATGAACATAGGGCCAGGCAAAATATCTACCGTTTGTAGATGTTTTTGCTTGTTTGTTTTTAAAAAAAACACAAAAAATTAGGCCAATCTTTTCGTATTTAGTGTATAAATCAGTTTTTCTAAAAAGCTTTGGAGTTTCCTTTCTTTCAGCCACTTGCAATCTGAATTTCACCCGATTCGTGTGGCATTGTGTACCCATATAGTGAAAAAATTGACATAAGCAGGAACTGTACACAAAGTACCTTAAAAATGTTATGGTAGTGAAAGAAGAAATATATTGTAATAATTTTATTCAACTTGTAAGATTACTTGTGCTGTGTGTTGCGCTTGGAATTTTTTTTAGGCTTTGTGTTTCAAATATTTTTTGAATTACATTTTTTAACAGCTATACGTTTCTCCATCCACATCAACATCAAACACAAGATAGTATTGTCCATCATCAATGAAACAAACCCCTTCAGCATTCATTACTGTACCTTACACCAGTAGCTATCCAGTGTGTCATGGGTCCTAGTGGAAGGAAGGAGATGGGCTCCCTGGCTGCAGTTTGAATGATAACACACAGAAATAATCAGAGTTCATTGGGCCCTTAAGACCTCTGGGCTCCGCTTCCACTGCACCAACAGAATCTACGCCCCTGCTTTACGCCTTCATACAATAAATATTTTGCTCCTTATCTAAGTGGGGAAAGGGAGGCATAGGGATGGAAGAACCTGAAGGGAGATAGGGCACATTGAATCAAACCATAACCATCTAAAAGCAATCCAAACTTCACTAACCCTTAAACGCTGTTGAGGCCTTCAGAGCTCTCAGGCTGGAGGACCGGACATGCCACCATCTTATAGTCTAGGACCCTAAATTATCAGTTTGCCTGGCAGGTTTCTTTAAGGATCCCAAAAGGATTGCACTGCCTCAACATGGACAAAGACAGACCTTTCCATTCTCCACTGCTTGAGCCACTCTGGTGCAGACACCCAAAGCTCTCCAGTTCTTTATGAATCCATTGATTCTCTTTCCTCCAGGTCTACATCTTAGAGGTCAACTAAGGGAAAAGAAGGACCTGCCACCCTCTCACTTGCAGAACCAGCTTTAAGACGTCAGCCTTCTTCAGGATTAGATCACAGAGACCTAGGTCACGGAAAACTACAATAATAGTAACTCCTATCGTGGATGAGGACATCCACGACAAGTGATCTTGTTTAACAAAGAAACTTCAATAATGGCCAAGAGGGGCACTGTGTCTTCTCCAAAGAAAGACCCCTTCGCCACTGTTAGATGTTTCAGCATTGACTTTGATAATTCTCACTCTCACTATACATATGTGTGTATTTGCAACAGCGTTTCGGCTCTATCGAGCGCCGACATCCCACTAGTCACACCTTCGCTAAAGTCCAGTCTCCTCCTTTGTGCAGCTTACCCTGTTTTCCAGCTGCATCAGTCTAGAACTTAGTCTAGTGACTGATTCATTCATCCCAGGCAATTCATTTTACATCCACCCCAAGGAAGTTTCCACTGCTTTGGTCCACTTCTCTGCATGTCCAGCTTTCACATCATCTTGCCTAGAGTCTCTTAACATTATCCTGACTGGGGGTCTCCATAATACCATCATGGTCAGCCTTCTCATTGTCTGTCATGGCGCCCACTTCCTGCATTTCACTTCTCTCATCTCTGTCTACCTTCGAGCTGAGAGAATTTTTTTTTCTCTCTAGGTTTTGTCATTTTTGAAGATGTACAGTATGGTCCGGTCGTCATGCTCTCTGGGGAGGATCCCAGTGTGCACCAATGCCGACATCTGGGAAAAAGACAAAACAAATGTAGAGTGCGGGCCCCAGAGCAGCCCACATACTTCAAGAGTCACAGGGATGCCTCTGTTTCCACCTGAATGTGGCGTCACATCAACCACTCTGGTAATCTACAAGCTATCCTTCTCACCCGTGGGGTCCTCTCTTCCCCAGCAGATTGGAACTCCTTGATATGCTCTATGAGGGAGATAAATCCCTTTTCAGCAGGTCCTCTGTTCTGCTGAAGCCCCACAAGCAACTCTAAAGGGAGTGACCATCTTGGCCACTATCAAGATCACATTCTCACCCCACTATCGAGATCACATTCTCAACCCATACCCTCCCCCAGGTTATCCTTTTTCGAGGTGATGGTACCTTATGTTAAACATGGGCAACTTATAGGTCTGTGCAAAATCCTTTTGGGTGCTCATCGTACCATTGCTGGGCTCAGTAATATTCAGATGTTTTTGCAGGGCCCAACTCCACAACTTCTTGGGGGTGGGGTTATTCCATAGCATGAGCACCTCTTTTTCAGTTTAGAAAGATGTATCCTTCTAGGAAAAGAAGCACGGGCAAATATGAGATGTGGTATAATGGTTAGAGCTTCCACCTTTGGAATTTGAGGCAAGACCCAGCCTCTGCTCCTCGACATCCTGCAATTCTGGTCAAATCACTTATTTCCCCTGTGCTCCAAAAGGAAAAAGAAATATGTAACCTAATCTGGTTCTATTGTTAAAGCGCTCTAATGGAGTCAAGTTTGCACAATAAAAAAAAAGTACAAATAAAAAAAAATACAGAATCTGACAAAAAAGGGTAGGTCTTTCTTTAAAATCTATAAATAAATATTCTGTCACAAGTGCAGGGTCTTGAACAACATAGGTCCTGGGAAATAATACCCCTACTGGATTGGTGTCAGTACAACGCGATGTATTACAACGCGTTCCGTTACAACGCAGATTTTACAACGCTGGATACATTACAACGGATGTCATTACAATGCATGGCATTACATCGCAAATGCTATTACAACGCATGGCATTACATCGTAAGTATAGGTAAGTATAGCTTTTTAAAAAAATGTTATTTAGTTTATTATAATTAATTTATTTAAAATAATTTAATTAAAACACATTTTAAAATTGTCATTAAATTAATTTAATTAAATAATATCTATTTAATAAATAATATCTATTTAATAAATGTAATTTTAATAAAAATAGTAATTAATTTAATTTAATAAAAAAAGGTAATTAGTTTAAAGTACATATTTTTGATAATGAAATTAAATTAAATTAATAACAATTAATTATTTAATTTAATTAATTTAATTTAATTTAATTTAATTAATTTAATTAAAAAATGTAATTAGTGTAAAGTAATTAATTTAATTTATTAAATATATTTTAATAAATTTTAAAATAGTAAATATAATTTAATTATCCCTAAACACAAACCCTACCCTAAAACCTAAAAACACCCCTGTACCCCAAAACCCAAACCCTGCCCTAAAACCTAAAAACACCCCTGTACCCCAAAACCCAAACCCTGCCCTAAAACCTAAAAACACCCCTGTACCCCAAAACCCAAACCCTACCCTAAAACCTAAAAACACCCCTGTACCCCAAAACCCAAACACTGCCCTAAAACCTAAAAACACCCCTGTACCCCAAAACCCAAACCCTGCCCTAAAACCTAAAAACACCCCTGTACCCCAAAACCCAAACACTGCCCTAAAACCTAAAAACACCCCTGTACCCCAAAACCCAAACACTGCCCTAAAACCTAAAAACACCCCTGTACCCCAAAACCCAAACCCTGCCCTAAAACCTAAAAACACCCCTGTACCCCAAAACCCAAAACACTGCCCTAAAACCTAAAAACACCCCTGTACCCCAAAACCCAAACACTGCCCTAAAACCTAAAAACACCCCTGTACCCCAAAACCCAAACACTGCCCTAAAACCTAAAAACACCCCTGTACCCCAAAACCCAAACCCTGCCCTAAAACCTAAAAACACCCCTGTACCCCAAAACCCAAACCCTACCCTAAAACCTAAAAACACCCCTGTACCCCAAAACCCAAACCCTGCCCTAAAACCTAAAAACACCCCTGTACCCCAAAACCCAAACCCTGCCCTAAAACCTAAAAACACCCCTGTACCCCAAAACCCAAACCCTGCCCTAAAACCTAAAAACACCCCTGTACCCCAAAACCCAAACCCTACCCTAAAACCTAAAAACACCCCTGTACCCCAAAACCCAAACACTGCCCTAAAACCTAAAAACACCCCTGTACCCCAAAACCCAAACCCTGCCCTAAAACCTAAAAACACCCCTGTACCCCAAAACCCAAACCCTGCCCTAAAACCTAAAAACACCCCTGTACCCCAAAACCCAAACCCTACCCTAAAACCTAAAAACACCCCTGTACCCCAAAACCCAAACACTGCCCTAAAACCTAAAAACACCCCTGTACCCCAAAACCCAAACCCTGCCCTAAAACCTAAAAACACCCCTGTACCCCAAAACCCAAACCCTGCCCTAAAACCTAAAAACACCCCTGTACCCCAAAACCCAAACCCTGCCCTAAAACCTAAAAACACCCCTGTACCCCAAAACCCAAACACTGCCCTAAAACCTAAAAACACCCCTGTACCCCAAAACCCAAACCCTGCCCTAAAACCTAAAAACACCCCTGTACCCCAAAACCCAAACACTGCCCTAAAACCTAAAAACACCCCTGTACCCCAAAACCCAAACACTGCCCTAAAACCTAAAAACACCCCTGTACCCCAAAACCCAAACACTGCCCTAAAACCTAAAAACACCCCTGTACCCCAAAACCCAAACCCTGCCCTAAAACCTAAAAACACCCCTGTACCCCAAAACCCAAACCCTACCCTAAAACCTAAAAACACCCCTGTGCCCCAAAACCCAAACACTGCCCTAAAACCTAAAAACACCCCTGTACCCCAAAACCCAAACCCTGCCCTAAAACCTAAAAACACCCCTGTACCCCAAAACCCAAACCCTGCCCTAAAACCTAAAAACACCCCTGTACCCCAAAACCCAAACCCTACCCTAAAACCTAAAAACACCCCTGTACCCCAAAACCCAAACACTGCCCTAAAACCTAAAAACACCCCTGTACCCCAAAACCCAAACCCTGCCCTAAAACCTAAAAACACCCCTGTACCCCAAAACCCAAACACTGCCCTAAAACCTAAAAATACCCAAACACCCCAAAACATATACATCAGTACCCCAAAACATATACTCCTATACTCATACTTATTTAAAAAAATACTTAAATTAATATATTTAATTTATAATATTTAAAAACGAAATAAATATTTTTTTATAATTAATAATAATTAAATCAATTATAAAATATTAAATAAAATAAAAAAAAAATTAAATACTTACCAATACTTACGATGTAATGGTATGCGTTGTAATAGCATCTGCTATGTAATGCCATGCGTTGTAATGGCATGCATTGTAATGGTATTTGCGATGTAATAGCTGCGTTGTAACAGCATTACGTTGTAAAAGATGCGTTGTAGCAGTAACACACCCCCCTACTACTTCTCCCTTCTGATGGCCCTATCCCAGGCAAGAATGAACCAAATTTGCAAAACATGCAGTGCAGACTGGACGGTCCAAATTGCACAGTAAAGCTGTTGCCTTACAGCACCACCAACAGGGAGTAGCAGTTGGTACAATATTTCAACCAGTAATCGGCATAAACTGCACAGTTGGAAGGAGATGTGCAAAATCAGCACAGAGGTTTTTTGCCCTACGCCACCTAACATTCTCACACCACATTTGTAAGAAGTCACTTTAGAGTAGGATCTGGACAGGCCTAAATCTAGTGCAGATTTAGAATTAAAAAATAGGGGGAGAAATGCCAACACCAGTGAGCCAACAATCATTTAAGATTGCGGTTGAGATGAAAAGGGAGGCAGAACCACAAATAATGACCGGACGGAGAGGAATGGGCGCCTCCAATGAAAGGCCTAAAGGTCCACAATATCAGTCATCATCATCACCGTAATAAGAAGTATGTTAACTCATAAACATGCCCAAAATAATTCCTTCTGCTCCTCTACTTTGCAGAAATTTAGTGAAGGTGTGTTCCAGAAAGTTGTGCCCCTTCACAAATCCTAAAGTTGGCTTAAAACTAGTTCCCTTGCTGTAGATGAATATCCAAACTGAGGAAACTGTTAACTAATGCTTAAGGGCCAGGCTAGGTTTCTCTAAAGGGAGGGCCTCAACTGCATGTGTCAGTGCAAGAGATGGGGCACCCGGCTGGAAAGATTAATTGACAAGGTCAACGAAGCAGGTTGTGAGTGGAGGAAGCCGGCATTTGAGGTAAACATTTTGGGAGATCAAAGTCAAGGGGATAACCTGATCCTTTGGCTTAGTCTCCAGCTCTGTAAAGGTTGCCAGATCTAAAACATAAAAGGGATCAAATGTGTGGCAGCAGAATTGCAGGGATTGTCAAGAACTGACCCAATTGAATCTGAGGCAATGGCTGAAGATCCAAATTACATGTTATTTGAAAGGATCATGCAGGTGGTGTAGGAGAGTAGGGTCTGCAATCCTATGATCACCCCAGATTTTTGCTTTTTGCTTCACTGGTTTACGACTTCTCTGGCTGTGGGCCTGCTAATCAGACCCACAGCCTAGCTGTTCTCTCACTAAATTGACACGTGTACCTTAGGTGCATTTACCAATTGGTACTGGGCCACCTTATCAGACCCTGTAACTCAGGGCATCGGCGTACCCAGGGCCTACCAGGGGCTGAAGCATGTATTATGCCACCCCTGCCTGGCCATCTAAATCTGACACAACTGGCTGCACGACAGCTGGGGCAAGGTGGTGTAATCGCCCTTTGCTTTAGATATAGTA
Organism: Lissotriton vulgaris; assembly: GCF_964263255.1. NCBI lineage: Eukaryota > Metazoa > Chordata > Amphibia > Caudata > Salamandridae > Lissotriton > Lissotriton vulgaris. The sequence goes on from NC_141695.1 coordinate 1,641,917,245, forward strand.
TACCTATATCTAACCCTAAAATGGACACACAGATTCCTATCAGTCACTCCTATGGCAGGCCTTGACAATCCTGAAGGCAGAGTGCTTGGAATCGTGTGAGATGGTGCTCTGGCATGAGCTGAGCCCGTTTGCAGCTTGCGGAACCAAGTCCTAATAGCTGTTCCATGATAACGCATACCATATACTCTTAAGTGCATTATAATCCTCGCGGTTATATGCCATCTCTGGTATCGCTTTATCAAAACATGTCGAGTAAGGTGTCATACGAATTGGAATACTAACCCCTCGCCAATTCTGGTGATGGGGTTAGCATTCAACCCTTCTAGAGGGACACGACATGTATGTAACTGTGAACCCCGGTTAAAGTTAACTCAAGCCTCAGCATCACAAAATGGATGCTGCCACCACAGACACAAGTCTGACCCCCTGCAGCTGGGAGTCCTTGCAGCGAGGGGAGCTTGGACAAAGGGTTTCCTGTCAGGGGCGGTGCTAGCACCATCCCAGACAGGGTTTTGTGTATCCTGGGTAGGCAGGGCTTTAGAGGAAGGTGACTGCAAGTGGCACCCCGGTGCTCACTATGCATCTGCCGGCTAGAACCAGTACCAGGGGCACACCAGCCCCTGAGCTGGGGAAAGTCCGGCATGGGAGAGGGGTGTAACCACCCCCCTTCCTGGTCCCACCCATGGGCAGGACCTAGTCGCGTGCCAGCCCCTTTTCCTAGTATAAAGATAGGAGCGGGCCCCTTCCAAATTAGATCATCTTTGAATCCTGAAACTACTTTCGACGAAAGGAACTCAAGACTTCTTCCTAAGATTTCTCCCTTGTGACTAAGGAGTAGTCACCCTGCATCCGCAGGCACCATCCAAGCATCACGGTCTGCTGTAAGTCTCTCCTCCGGATCAAGACTGCCCAGCTCGACGAGAACCGGCTTCCCTGGCACCTCTGACCTCTACCCACATCGTCAGCTTAGCTGAGATCCGTGGGTGCGACAAGACCTCGAGGGACCGGCCATCTTCAAGACTGCACGACGCTTGCCCAGCACGACCGCCGAGGGATCCTCGAGTGAGTGCTTTGGGGTCCGAGAAGCCCCAACCCTGAGCAGCTCCAGCACCAAAGTTCAGCCTCCCAGCCCCAACGAGATCTGCGTGGGGCCCTTCTGCTCTTTGCTGCTCACCGTGTTGTCTGGCTACTAGCCCGCTGGCTTGTGGCCTTCCCGACAACGAACGACGACATCAACACCGCTGGTCTGGTTGCTCCAGACTGTCTCTTGCTCCCCTCCAAAAGAGGAGCACCCCGGACCCTCCTGGCTCACTCCAGACGCCATTTTGAGTCCACCGCGTGGGCTTGCTTTTGCCAAGACTTGTTGCCCCAATCCTGGGTCCAGCGACGTCAGCAGCAGATACCATCGTGGGACAGCTCGCACCTCCATCCGGGTCGCCGACAACGCCTCCTGGTCAGTGAGACTGCAGAGCCCAGCGTCGCCCACTCACCTGGTCGAGGTGACTCCATCCGGTGCCATCCTGGTGCCCATCTAATCACTGGCTAGTGATTCAGAACTTGGTCCCCTCTGCTTACAGGTATCTTCCATCTCCGACCCAGGCTTGGATCCATCCGAATCTCTTCACTGGTCGCCTGACAGCAACTTCTTCTTTCAGGCTCCATAGACTGCAACGAGGATTCCCGACGTCTTTCCAGACCTATGCATCCGCAGCCCCTGGGCTAGGTAACTTCGGTATTTCGGTGCCCTAGCATAGCCTCACTATCCAAGGGTCCAGATCCTTTTTCGTTTCAGCTCTACCTAGTCTGATTCGTTCGATATCACTAACTTTGCATTTACTAGTATCCATAGACTTTGTCCCGCATCCCGCGTGAGAGTGCACACTCTGCACCCGAGTCCCCTAGGCCTCCTGCTAGTAATCTGAAGGTTCAGTAGTCCAGTCCTAGCGATTCCAAACCCTATGAGATTAGTACTTACCTGCTAGTAATTTCGCATTCCACTTTTGTAGTATATGGTTTTTCGTGCCCCTCGGGCATTTGTGTAAATTGTGCAACTTAAAGTATTTCCGTAAGAGTTTTGTTGTATGCTTAGTACCCTGTCCTCATAAAGAGTACAGGGCTGTTGTGATCTAAATAAATACACTGTTTATTTTCATAACACTTGTGTGGTGTCCTTTCACTTGGTGTTCAAGGGGTATATGTGATGGTATAACAGCTGGCTTAACACGCCCTCTAGAGTTTAGCCCGAAGACTGCTCGTATCCATGCTACTAGGATAGCTGGTCTATAAGGTTGACTTACAACCAATCATCAATAAGGGTTGTTTGGACTGATACAAAGTGCTCACTAGAATAGTGAACATTATATATCAGGCCAACTTCTCACAGGTGGCATGAATTTTAGTGGTGAATATAAGGCTACAACATCACTGAGGCTCAGAGTGGGATAATGGATTACAAAGTATAGTGACCAAGTGTGGAGGAAAGATGATTCACTAATCAGATTATCGGAAGAGATAAAAAGGGCAGCTCTATTTCGACACTGTGAACCGGGCTTAGAGTAGCTCATGCCGCCAAAATTACCAATAAATCTTTTTACGGGTAGACCTTGTACAACATCGAACCTTAGACTGAAACCTATAGGTACCGTAACCAAGAGAGAGGTCAGCTGGGATAGGCGCAGTCAAACCTAGAACGACGACAGAAAGAGGAAGGAATAGGAGGAAGAACCTAATCGCTGCTAAGAAAAGTTCAGTGAAACACTAAGGTTTCCCTAGAGCGGCATCAATGGCTTCCTGGTGCAAAAAATTCTTAAGCAAACCTAAGATTGTAATCACTATGGAAAGTTTTAAGTCTTGCACTATCAAATTTAACTCGAGTTGAGAAAAAATAAACTTATGAATTTGTCAATTACATATGTATCCTTCTAATCAACATGGCAGTGTTTACAACATTGATTTACACATGAACTTAAAAAAAATCTGATTACGTTTTGTCTGAATGACTTCGTATCCGAATACTTAAAAATAAACACACCTTACACTACACTTTACATTTTTATTTTTTTTAAATGGCGTACGCTTGAAACGCAGTTCTAGCAGGGATGTTAACACGTTTTCAATGAATGCACCAAAATTAAAACTGGTGCCACCTAAGCGATTTCCGAGGCAGAGTATTTTCATCTTCATCTGCAAATTAATCTTTCAGTGTGAAAAGTCACATGAACACTATAGGGCTGTAATTTAGCACCTCAGACACAAAAAAAAAAATCAAAGTAAAACTTGATATGTATAGATGTGACATAAAATATTCTTTAAAGAAAATGGAAAATGAAATAGCACTGCCAGATGTATTTTAGTGCTGCCAACAAAGTAGAGCACTAAAGTCCTATCTATTTAATAGGCGGGGACACAATTTTGTGAGATAGTCATTATAATTATTAGATCTAGCATGCATTTATTTCTGGTACTAATGTTACATCTTCAGTTTAAAGTTTCTGTACTGCATAAAATTATTTGTTCATCCTGCTCAGGTATGTCATGGTTTTATGGATGGCATTGGGATTGTTACTAGTAAAAACTACTCTATTGTGTCAATTTTGTTTACACCCAAAAATGGTCGCCAAGTAAGAACATTGTAAAACACATTTCTCGGTTACTCAAGAAATAGGTCCATCAAATGGTTACCCCAGGGTATATTCAGAGGCGCAGCAAGGGGGCGGTGTGGGGGGGGGAGTTGGCTTAAGCCGGCACAAATTTAGGGGGGGCAGCCTCCCCCCCACGCTCTGCTCTTACATTCGACCACAGGTGTCAAATGCAGGGCCGCCACGGGCAGCATAAGGCTTAGCTACGCCATTGGGTAGATTATCCAAATCGAGCAACTATTAGACAAGCTACACTATGTAAGGTGACTGTGTTGGGTAAATGATCATCAAGTTCCCAACCTTTTAATCCATTTCCCACTCTGAGCCTCTGTGATGTTGTAGCCCTAGTTTTCCACCTCCCTGCTATTTACTGCAGAGAAGCAGGGATAAGACTGGATAACCTCAACCGGGCGCCTTGAAGGCAGTTGAGTAATACAAAATAGTTTTTCACCTAATGACAAATTTTTCCCATTTTTAAGTGGAGTTCTGTTAGTGTAGCGGCTGTAAACTACAACCACGAGGTCTTCATCTGCGTACTAAAACATTTGGGAAGAAAACATGAATTACTCTATTTCAATACAAATTAAACCAGAATATCCAGCTGTGGATAAAAAAACAATTTCTTTAGAAGAAAAAAAATGTGGGCCCAAAACTGTTATTTGGCCATCTTCAATGGTTCTGATGCTTCTTTACATTTTTGCAATGTTCCCAGGACAAGAAAAGACCTTGGGCCTGTTTGACATGCGGCAAACAATGGGCTGTCAAACAGACATCAAAACAAATTACAACTGATGCGGAAAAGGAATAAAAACTTTGCACACTTCAACTCAATTTACTTTACTAAAGCACTCCTGCCATTTAGTTTCCAAGGCGACAAACATTAATGAGCCAGGTCCTTCCTTTAAATGGTAACACATTCCCTTATAGAATTATACTGCAGAGGTAATATGGTTGTTACTGCCCACCAAATACAGTATGTCTGCAGTAGAGCCTGAACGTACACATAAACAGCAGTATTTATGTTACACACAATAATTACGCAACAGAGCTTTTGTTCATCTTGCTTATGCCAGGGGCGGCCGGCATGGCTCGTGGGTGTGGGGGCAGGGCAGGGGTGGGGGTGTAGCAGGCTGCTTTCAAAAAATAATAATATTAAAAACGTACCTTGCGCTGCCGGGTCCAGCGTCTTCTCTCCTGCTCGCCTGTGTCTGACTCCAGGTTGGAACAGGAAGCAGGCAGCCAGGCAACCACTCCTAAGCCAATCACAATGCTGCAATGCAGAGTTGTGATTGGTCTGAGCACTGTGACAAGGTGTTCAGCCAGGGGCTGGAGGGGTGGGCATATTCTACAAGCAGGCAGCAAACAGGGAAGTGCGCATGACTGTTTTGGGCAGCCCGAGAGGGCCGGTCAAGCAGTCACTGCGCACAGGAGTGTTCTACCATTCCTCCCCTGCAGCTCCGCCCCCTCATACACTCCCACAGCAGAAGGAAAAATCAAATGATAACAACATTCCGTTATTTTATTTTTTACTTTCTTTGCTACTAATGGAAGTGGGGCGACACTACTCCACCTTAGTGGAGGAGCCGCCACTGGCTAATACAGAGGGGCCTGTTCTTAAGCAAAAAAGTTAACCAAGGTAAAATGAAGTTAACCAAGGTCATATTCCGGCTTCTGTTTCTTAGTAAACATGGTAGGTAGATATAAATATAGATATAGATATAGATATATTTCTCTGCACTGCCTCCAATTGCAAAAGCCTCACTTCATGCGACTAATAACTTTTGCTGTGTTCTACCATTCCTCCCCTGCGGCTCCGTCCCCTCATACACTCTCACAGCAGAAGGAAAAATAAAATGATAACATTCCGTTATCATTTTATTTTTTACTTTCTTTGCTACTAATGGAAGTGGGGCGACGCTACTCCACCTTAGTGGAAGAGCCGCCACTGGCTTATACAGATGGGCCTGTTCTTAAGCAAAAAAGTTAACCAAGGTCAAATTCCGGCTTCTGTTTCTTAGTAAACATGGTAGGTAGGGAGGTAGGTAGGTAGGTAGATATATATACACACACACCTTAACCTCAGTTCCTTACGCGCTGCAATATCGCTAGCAGACACGATCACAAAATATATATATTTCTCTGCACTGCCTCCGATTGCAAAAGCCTCACTTCATGCGACTAATAACTTTTGCTGAGACCTCATCCCTGTAAACAAAACCCTTGAGTGAAAACAGCGCTTTCAAGTTGTCATTGTGTAGCGTAAGCACTATACAAACAATTTATACCACATCTAGAATAAAAATTAAGTAGGGCGACGCTACTCCACCTTAGTGGAAGAGCCGCCACTGGCTTATACAGATGGGCCTGTTCTTAAGCAAAAAAGTTAACCAAGGTCAAATTCCGGCTTCTGTTTCTTAGTAAACATGGTAGGTAGGGAGGTAGGTAGGTAGGTAGATATATATACACACACACCTTAACCTCAGTTCCTTACGCGCTGCAATATCGCTAGCAGACACGATCACAAAATATATATATTTCTCTGCACTGCCTCCGATTGCAAAAGCCTCACTTCATGCGACTAATAACTTTTGCTGAGACCTCATCCCTGTAAACAAAACCCTTGAGTGAAAACAGCGCTTTCAAGTTGTCATTGTGTAGCGTAAGCACTATACAAACAATTTATACCACATCTAGAATAAAAATTAAGTAGTGTCCGAGAATACCAAGAGATACTGGTCGATTGCACAGATGAACTAAGTGCCTCTGACGCAGACCAATGGATACTGCTGTAACATCACCCAAATTCCACCCACGACCTGAAGCCCAGAAGCTCCTTACTGCGGTCCGTATTTCACTGAGGTAGTAGTCATTTGACATATTAAGCCTTCTGTTTTTTTTTTTTTTTTTATATCTGCCCCACATTTTGTACTACATTTTGGGAGGTAAGAAGTGAAACATTCCAATAAAGTGGATCACACTTTAATAGCATTTCACTTGTCATGCCAATTTGAGACATACGACTGCAGGATTTGCTTTTTACCAGATGTCTGTTCTCGCCTATTTCCATACTGTAAGATAATTTATGAACTGAGCACTGTAAAAATTCCTTAAATAAACAAATACATAAATATTGATATAGTAGATTGGTACTCTGCCTTAGAAGATACAGGAAAAAAAAGTACAATCTTCATTACAGGCTAACTGTGGTACCTGGGATTCCACTATGGTATTTCTGAGTATTGAGTAATGGTGTTTATGTTGCACCTGATGGTAATAAGCATTTGCAATGCAATAGGTCTCGAAATAGCTATATTTTGACCTATTTGTATTGTAAATGACAATGCCTTTTATAATATTAAACGGCATTGTCATTTACAATACCAATAGGTCAAACTTTAGCAAAAGCAAGACCTGTTGTATTGTAGAGTGCGGTGTCCGCGAAGCTGGTGTCACGCTCATCAATAAAGTTAAAAAAAGAAACAAAGCGCGGTGTCCCTAAAGCGGATGCCGCGGTCAGCATGCAAATTGTTTAAAAAAAACACAAAAGGAAAAAGAACATGCGGTGTCCATGAAGAGGATGCCATGTTCTCCTAAAATCTAGTAAAAAAAAGCCTGGCAATTGTGCAGTGTGTGCTGTGGGGGTAGGAGGCAGCCGCTTTAAAAGTCAGGCTGGCATAGCGGGACAGACAAAGCAGCCGCCATTGTCTGCCCCCATGGACAGTAAAAAATATAGTGTTCACCCACATATAACGCCAACAGTGTAACAAGCCAAGTAAAAGGTCCAGTCGTTATGGGGGGGTTAACAAATGCAGACAAGGTGGTATCGAGGAGAGATTAACAAGCCTACTAACAAATCAGAAGCAAGCATTTATGAAGGACAATGACACAAGCCAATGACAAATATGGGCGGGTAGGGGCTTCCAGTGCATACCCTAATACAGCATGCCTCGCAGAGCGAGCAGCGCAGGCATACTGCCCTTAGGCTCGACCTAAAAATAATCAATATACATGATGACTAAGAGGACAAGGAATGTAAATATGTTTCAATTGACAAACACCAAGAAATACAATTAAATTTAAATTCACATAACGGTGGCGTGCCCCTTTATTCACAGACTTAAATTCCTCCCTACAATGCCCCAACGTTGCCTCAATAAGCCATTCAATAATTAAATGGCTTTACTTTGGACTTGCCAATCCCTTCCATCCAGGACATCTAACACTGTGCAAAGTTAAGAGATCCTTTTTATTTCAGGATCATAAATCTAGCAGAAATCTATATACATTATACAAAGTGTAGTGAGAAATAATACAACTTCTGACTGTTCTATCAGAGGAAAGAAATTCACAGTTTTCTTGCAACCTCTTTAACTGCTAGGTTTGGGGAAAGAGTGCAACTTCACAGCTTTGAGAGTAACAGTCTGCCATCTGTTAACAGTAGCAGCCAAGAGAATCACAACACAATAAGCACAGAGCCGCCACTACGCATATTTCGTACTGGATTCTATTAATAAATCATGCATTTTCTACAAACAGTAACTTTTTTATTTCAACAATGTTTACTTTTTTAGTGAAAGTCAGTAATCTCTTTTCCACCAGAAATGGTAATGTTATGTGTTAACATGTGTTATTTTGTTCCTCCACCCTTCCCCATTTGCGTCGGCCATTACATATAGTCATTATGACCACATTGTAGCCGAAGCCTGTAATTATAATGCTTAAGATTGCTATGCATTAGACAAATATAATAACAATTCAACAAGATACCATCACTCTGAAAACTACTGAACAACCTGGGCACCATATCGTCACTTTACGCACACACTTCAAGCCAGTTGGTGTGTTGTATGTACATGGTTAATTTGCGAGAAACCCACAAGCCTCTAGCTTGTGGGCTATCATTCCAAGACAGATCAAATACGTAAGCACTTGAAATTGTGACAGAGGTACTAGTGCTGCACCGACACACTCAAGTATCGCATTCAGACTGAGGCGAAAGGATGGGCATATGGCACCACTCTTCACCTCTCACTCAGACGTTTCAGTGACCTTGGGTGAATTAACCATGCAACAAAGCAGAGGTTCTATATATATTTCATGGGGGGCTGTTGCACATAGGTAGTTACGAAACCTCACGATCACCATAGACAATGTCTACATCCAAGACCCCGCTCACATCAATAGGACAGAAAACAAATGATGGACGGAGTGCTGACAATGCAAACATTCTCCCCCAGTCAAAAGATCTGGGCTAAATCCATCATTCCTTTGCCCACTACGCCACCCCAGTTTGGACCCAGCCATATGCAAATCAGTCTTGACCCTGTGCCTCATGGGAACAGTCCAGACCGAACTGCCAGGCCCTCCCTGGACCGGAAACAAGCATCCTGGGACCGGTTTCAGGGTATGCCACCCTTCTTCAGCCAGGCTAGCTTGAATCCAGTGGCACAGTAAGCAAGGTGCCCACGTCTGGGCATATCCATCCCACTTAGGGCGAAAAGTGTTACAGCAAACAAATTATGGACGGGATGCTGACAATGCAAACATTCTCCCCCAGTCAGAAGATCTGGGTTAAATCAATCGTTCTTTTGCCCACTACGCCACCCCAGTTTGGACCCAGCCATAAGCAAATCAGTCTTGACCCTGTGCCTCATGGGAACAGTCCAGACCGAACTGCCAGGCCAGGCCCTCCCTGGACCGGAAACAAGCATACTGGGACCGGTTTCAGGGTAGGTCACCCTTCTTCAGCCAGGCTAGCTTGAATCCATATCCATCCCACTTAGGGCGAAAAGTGTTACAGCAAACAAATTATGGACGGGATGCTGACAATGCAAACATTCTCCCCCAGTCAGAAGATCTGGGTTAAATCAATCGTTCTTTTGCCCACTACGCCACCCCAGTTTGGACCCAGCCATATGCAAATCAGTCTTGACCCTGTGCACCCTGGGAACAGTCCAGACCGAACTGCCAGGCCAATAGGCCTCAATAGGACAGCAGCGACTACTCAGCTGTGGCAGTGTAGTGTCGCCCCCGCGGTCATGCTTTTATAGCAGTGTCAGGATTGGCCGCATGGCAGTCTGGGAGCCTGTGCCTGCCTGCAGTGGAGCCAGAAGAGATGTAATGCGGTGGGATTCAGCTAAGTTTACTTTTATTTATTGTTTTTTGTTTTGTCAGGCCCGCCCGCCACTTTGCCCCAACAGCAGCAGCAACTGCAATAGGAATCTATCACAGACTAACTCCCAGGAAAAAACACAACAGGGGGAAAAAGCCTGTCTGAAAACCTACTGCTGTGGCGGCCCAATGCCCAAATAAATTGCAAAATGAACTTCTCTTTACAATTTAAATACAGAAAAATACACTCCACATCAAGCCGTTTCCTGCGTCATTTATATGCGAGCTCCCTTAGTTCAAACAAAGTCCTTTTCAACATGGGATCATCGCATTATGTTTAATGAAGAGTCCAGGGACTCGATGATGGATGCTGTTGTTGTGTGGCATGTAAATGTTTGGTTTCCATCTTAAACAGAGGACATGCCGCAAGGAACGAAATCTAGTGTTAGTGCAGATGTTATTTATCCAACAGCAAAGGGTGGATTTGAAAAGAATTTTCACTAGCCCTGGAGATGCACATGTCCAAGTTCTGAAAGTATCTACAAACTAGCCATGCCACCCAAAGATGCTCTATCAACTGACTAATCCGTGATGTTTAAATAGAGATGAGCTACTTTAATGTGACTTTAAGCGCTATTAAACATGGTCTCTCAAACACGGACATAGTTGCCTGGTTTTAGTGTGGTTAGTAGAACAAAAGTATTGGTACTTCAAGCTGAAGCTTCGTATGCAGTATCTCAAAAAATAGGAAGACTATGAGATTGAAGTCCAGGAGCAGAGTTAACATTGTGTGCCTAAAGGGGGGGGACTAGTGCTTACGGTGGGCCCATTAGCTCTGGTCGCACCTGGTACGACAATCGTTTTTGGTGCCCCCACACCTCATGATCCCCTCCTCAGATTCTCACTTCCACCGGGCAAAAGTGTCCCCCATCTCTCCAATCATAAGTTATTGCTAAACACATCCCCCCCTACAGGTCAGAGCCCAGTGCAGCCACCCTGGCTGCACTGTCCTAAAGCCGGCCCTGGGTTCGCATGAGGTGAGTTGAACACACACAGCACTGGTGCAAGAAGAATCTTGCTTCTGGCCCGTTTTATCCACTTTTAGACGCATACTCAGAAAATGTCGGCCAAGATTTAGACCTCCTATTTAGATATCGCTAGCTTGCACCTAGTAATGTTGCTGTCATATGTTGGGTGACATCATGAGCTCGCACCAGAACATGGCTGGCACATCCGCGTTATGCGAAAAAAGTGTTCTGAGCCGGGCTTTGAGGTAGTGTCTCAGGTCCTCCAGTAGATGGTGCGGTGAGCAAAGACCTATCACTTTTCATCTGCCTTTCAAGGAAATTATTAGCAAAGTCGAGGGCCTGGACTCAGTCCATCAGCTTAGATAATGACTTTCTCCCACATATGCTACATGTAGAAGGCTGCTGAGCCACAGCCCTCCTACATGCAATGGGTTTGTAACAACAACAAATAACACCTGCTGAGTTGCCTGAGCGATGACAGGTGCAACCAACCAACCTTACTCAGACAAAGCTTTAACCGGGGCCAGCACTCATCTCGTGGTTGAAGAGGCGGTAGGGTCTTGAGAGGGCCAGCAAGTAGTCAATTTCTGCCTGTCCATGGTGCTGTCATGGTGTTATGGGAGGGTCAATGAAGGACCACCAGGTAAGGCGAAGTTAAAGAAAAACACATAGGCAAAGCCAATAATTTTTGCCTATGAGACCAATTGGTGTTATCAGTGTTTTTTTGGCATATTGCACAGCAGTGTGGGCTGCTGTGCAATATGGCTTAAAGTAAATAAAAATAAAGGGTTGTGGTGTGGCTGAAATGGAGTCATATTGCTTTTTTTGTTTACTTTAAGGCATGTTCCACAGCAGCCTGCACTGCTGTTGACCAGGTCTAAAAACATTAAAGGCAAATAGCTATGCAATTACCTCTAAGGCTTTTTTTTTGTGTGTTGTACGGGAGAGTCCGAGAGGGCATTTGGGGTGGTGGACAGCGGGAGGAGGGCGAGTAGGACTGGACAGGCAAGCAGCACAGAGGAGGAGGGAGTTGGTGGCAGGCGAGTAACGGAGGCAGGATGGTGGGAGGGCACATAGAAAACAAAGCATGAGGGGCATGCAACACGAGGGGGGTGAGAGCGGGAAGTTTGGGCAAGACCACAGATGGCGGAAGCGAGTCAGGAAGAGCTCAGACAGCGAATGAATGGAGGATGGTCTGCTGACACGCACTCTTAGAGTGCGCATGGCTACACGTAAAAAAAGTAGTACTTCAGTAAGCGTACGGGCAGTGCAAAAGACACTGCCCATAGACAGGAAACTGAAGTTGGTCAATGCTTCATTGCAGGGACAAATGAAGCCCAGGAGGAAACCGGAAACCACTGACCAATAAGGAGCAAAGAAACTAGAGCAACATGCAAGCCAACCAATGGTAAGTAATGAGAAGTAACGGGAAGGCTTTAAGCCTGGTCAAAGCTTTTTTTTGTTTTGTTCACAAGAGGTTTCACAAGGGCAGGGCATGAGCTGCATGCACTGGCTGTTCAGAGGAAACCTAAAAAGGAATGAAGGAAAAAAGAAATGAGAAGGAAAGGGTGTGCGTATGCGATCTCTTCCTGATAATGGACAATTCTGTTCTACTAGAAATTCCTGACGTCATTATTACTATCCCTAGCTTCAGGGTTTATTGTCACATAATGGGCATCCCTGGTGTTTGACAATCATAAGTAGATATGAAAGGCAGAATCTGTCCATGTATGACATTGGCACACAAGTGCTTGGTGAAAATGGCAAGCTTATGTTTTGGGGCCCAGAATGCATTTAATAAAAATTAAAAGTTGGCACTTCAGGATACAAATGATACACTTTTCTTTGAGCTCTTGATCTTATTTATATAGTCAAATGCATTTCATGGTGAAATGTCTTTATTTAAAACATCAATTTGTCATTTGCTGAAAATAAAATGTTGTTATGAAAAGTATTTATGTAATCTGTGCACCAATGTTCATATTTGCATTTATAAGGTAGTTCTTATCACATTTATACACATGCACTCAAGTTATTTAATCTGTATGCAATGGTTAGCATGAATCTAATGTACAGGCATTTCCATTGATATGTGGTTGAATGTACACACGTATATTGAATGTGCACCATTGATTTCATACATAAAATTGTCACGACTAGGTCAGTATTTTTTTCTGCATAAAATATTGTTTTCCATTTCCCGCTTGCAGGTTTTTTCCCTGCATGTACATGGTTTGTTAGTTTGAGAATAGATACAACACTGTACTAGTGGTAGAGAGAAAGAGCCTGAGAAAAGGACCTTCACATGGAACATGGAGAACTAGAGAGTCAACTGAAAGTTTTCATTTAATAATGTTGTGGGTAGTCGCAGGTATTCAAGGACAATATTGTTTTGTCCTGTGATATTTGATAAATATTGCAGCTCACAGCGTGAGAACCGTAAAGGAACCGCTGATGATGTGAACGAAGGGGTGTTACTTTGGCGACTCCGGTGGTAATAACTGGTGTTCACACTGTCTGATGTCAGAAGCACTTCCCTTTGGACTTTGAGGTGGAGATCTTTATGGTTATCGCCTTTGATTTTTGCTGAGTGTGGCTTAGGCTAACACTTATACTCCTATCCCAAGAAGGCTCTTGACTGAGCTTCTGAAATGCTGACACCTTCCCACATGCCTATTTTGCTGTATTTTCTTGCTTTTTGAGATCCATTCAGATTTAATCATTTACATTAGGTCGGAATTCAAATTGGATGATTTTAGACTATACTCAGTTAAAGAAGAGAGGATCAGAAACTCTTCTCTGAGCATCACATTCTGTTATTAATTTGATGTATTGCTGTGACTGAACTTCTTGTGTGCCTTATGGTGGAGCGCTTGCACTTCTTTTGGAGGTTGAGTTATCTAGTTGCTATTCTCTATCATTACAGCATGGTACTGAGTTTCATTTACCTTCACCAAACTGCTAACTTGTAATAAATCTTCTTAACTATATTCACCGATTCCTGATCCTTATTGTGTAGCCAATTGGCTTTCACTGTAATTTAATTTACAGAGAAAAAAAGTCTATCCGATAACAAATGGTAAGAGGGTTGGGCCCAGCGCTGGATCCACCCCAATTTATACAGACCAAGAATCACAAATAAAGCATGTGTCCCCATCAAGCAATTTTTGTATCTCGCCCAGCAGGATTGCGTGATTGTGGACATCCGCACCAACATCATGGTACGGCAAAGCTGACTCTGAACAGCGTACTGACCCCACTGTCCAGTGAAAGTAAGGGAACCACTGCTCACCTTCGTTCCAGAGAGCATTGTAAGAGTTTGTGGGCAAAGAGAGTTCCTGTTTTAACCCCTTCCCTGCTGGTGACGGAACAACTCCGTCATCAGCCGCGGTCGCGCTGTGCTGATGATGGAGCGGTTCAGTCACGGCCTGCTCGGCACGCCTGCGCGGAGTGGATTCTGCGCCTGCGCCGAACGTTCTATTGAGCGGGCGGGGCCGTGACGGGACCGCTCCGTCATGAGCACAGCGCAACCGCGGCTGGTGACGGAGCGGCTCCGTCACCAGCATGGGGGCGCCGCGCGGCCCCCCCGGCCCCTTAGCACTGCGGCGGAATAGCCGCCGCAGTGAAGGGGTTAAACATAAAGGTTCAACTGTGGTACTGGGGAGGGGGAGTCGGGCAGTATAAATGATCAAGGTTAGTACACATGCATTTGTTGTGGTCACTAATAAATTAGCAGCGGTCTAACACAATGGTGCCCGCCAGCAAGGGCTAAATGCTCCAGGCTGAGCACAATAACAGTCTGACCAGGCGCATGATCTACAGATTAACTCTGGGGCCCAATTGAGAAATCCAGCTCCTTATTTAGAGACACCGTCCAACAGCATATCACCACAGGCTTCTACCCATCCTTTTCAGCAATCCTGCCCTACTGAAAAGGTTTGAGTATTCCTCAGATACATAAGGTGGAAGATGATCTAGGCACACAAGGTGGACAGAACAGAGAAGAGTTATTGTTGGTTATGGGATGTTATAACATCTGTCACACAGCCACTGTGCGCCCACAAAAACATGCAATTATTGCAATCAACCAGTTGGATTCTTTTAAGCTAGCAGAGTGCGACAACCCCTCAAAACCAATGTTTCAGGAAAACATTTTTATTCCTGTGAGATCTGCTTTTCCCAGAAACAGTGCAGAGCTCCACCTGGGAAAAAGTTGAGCCTTGGATCATGATTGGGGTTTAAAGGCCACAAGAGCTGCTAAAGCAGCCACTTCACATGGAAAGATGAGAAGAATGTTAGTGTGCGGCAGGTTGTAGTCTTTTGTTACTGCCCAGGCCATGGCTCCACAATGAAAGCCATCAACCCAATCGGAGTAACCTCTTCAGCTGTGACATTGGTACAGTCAAGCAGTACTGCAACCGGTCACCAGACCACACTGCATTATCACCAGCTCACACAGACCGGTCACCGCCATACACAACACAAGACACACAGCCCACAAGAAGATATAATGCAAGTCCATGTAAGTCATGAAATACATCTTTAATTATTGAATACCTATGAGAATTACCGAATATGGTTGTTAAATCACACCTCACATGTCATTGTCTTTCCATAATGACTTGCTGGTGTTTTATTTACAATCTCCAAAGCTTACATTCTGATGCTGATGATGATTTTTCAATAATGGGCAGTATGTAGTCTGGATATTTTTTTTCATGCATGTGCAATTACGCTTTGCAGCGTCACAGAAGATGGTGCTTCATGTGCTCTAAAGTCGCTCTCAATATGTCCCTCGCTGCCAAGGTACTCATATTTTTCTAGATCCAAATATGTGATGAGCAGTGTGGCTCAGAAGGACCGGACCCGCGCCACATTTTGAGGATAACCACTGAATATGTAAATGATTCCTACTTGGATCAATGCCATGTACATTTATATCTCATGGATAGTCTGAAAATACAGCATAGCTCTGGTCCTCTTGAAACAATGCCCAACACCCTTGACTGTTGAGGATACAGCACTATATAATTTAAATATGACTGAAGCAATCCGCACTTTGACATGTAAGAAAAAACATGCTCCCAAACTTTTTAATAAGCAACAGGAAAAATAGTATGACTATTAATCTTCCAATTGCATCACCTGAATGGATTTCTGTAAGAGCCCAGCCCGGTCACGGACTATCAGATATAGTGCATTGCTAATTATTGAATTAAAAAATCTTTAAAAAGCAATGACTAGATTAACCGAAGGGTGCCACCTTCAATGAGAGTGTAAAAAGAAGCTGTCTACAAGGTCACTTACATTTCATGCCACCTCTCAACGCTGCACACACAAGGAGACTTTTCAGACACTCACCCCCAGTCACAGATCTGGGTTGAATCCATCATCGTTCTTTAGCTCACTTCTTCACCCCAGTTCAGACCCAGCTATATCAAATCAGTCTTGACCCTGTGCCCCATGAGAACAGTCCAGCACGAACTGCCAAGCCATGTCTTTCCTGGACTGGAAACAAGCATCCTGGACTAGTTTCAGGGTAACACCCCTCATCAGCCAGGCTAAGCATGTGTTTGAGAACATCCACAACATTATCATCATAGTGAATAGAGTACAATGTGTAGCCCATTTTCATTTTAACATTTACTCAGTACACATACCATATTTTAAGGGCAAAAGGACACAGATTTTTATCAAATGGGTAATTAATTGATTTTTTCGGTGAAAACTCCCTTACGAATTCATGCCACAGTGAGATCCTGAGCCGAGAAAATACTGTGATAGCTATTTTTTACCACAGACTACAAACTGTCAACTAATATAACAGGAGATCCAAAAATATTAAGAACTGGTGAGGCTCTCGAGGGCACATTCCCGCCAGTGATTCGATCATGCCAAATGGGGTATGTGTATACTCAATAAAAACTGTCCGCTCACCTCAAGTTATTTTGTTCACTAGACAAAAATACACCAGGATGTTTCAATATGCATGGGCAATGGGAGGACCACATCACTTGACTGTGTTGAGTTGCACAGTAAAATTAGGATCAACTTCAGGATTTGCATATGGTAGGTCCCGGACTGCAGTGGTCTAGATTAACTAAAAACCCTGGATTGGGATCTGCTTAGAGTATTTACCAAGGGTTTCGATTGATTCAAGCATTTCCAATCAGTATCACTTCTAGCTGTTTACGGGACTTGCCACAGTAGCAGAGGAAAAATACAGACAAGGTTCCTTCCAAGTTCACAGGGCAATAGGTCTTTGTGGAAGTCTAAGGTTCTGTAGTTTATCACAATATCAAATCTATCAAACTTAGACCTACGAACATATAAAGCACTCCACAGTACTCAGAGATAGTCCTTAAAAGGCGGATTAAAGGACAAAAATGCCACTGTATCATGACTCAAACTACATCTCACTGATGAGGCACAACAAACGCGAAATATATATGTTTGGGTTGGCCTCTCCTTTTTAAGACTAAAGTTAATTTGCAGGTGATTGGTCCCAGACTATAAACACCCAGTGAGCAAACAATGAAGGAAAGAAATGTTTTAGTGAGTAATTCACAGTGGTTAAAATCCATCCAAGCATTTCCATCAAACTGTGAGATGTTGTGTCCTCCTGAGTGGGAACCATAGAGTAACCCCAGACTATGCTTTAATTTCCATGTGTCTGCAACTGATTTCTAATTGATGAGGGTTCCCTAGCAGTCAATTGGAATTTCCTTCAGAATTCAATTTTGGCAGTATGTTCTTGCAAACTCATTTTAGTATTAAAACTCAAATTTGAAATTGAAGCACTCTTCCCTCAAAGATCATGGTCTACATTCTGACTTTGTTCATCACATAGACAGTTGCATTCAACATTGCAAACAAATGCAGTTATTTTTGCAAACTTTCATGATCAAATAGCACTTGTCGTACAACTTTTCTTTAACAAGCCTAATCTAAAAAGTATTTATTTTGATTTTCTCTACACTAGCACTTACTTAACAAGTGATGCTAAGATTCACGTTGCTACATATCCTTATGTAAGTCTGCATATAGGTAGGTTCCTTTGTTAAAAGCAACACATTTATACCACATGCGTGTGCTTTCACATTTTAAGTGCAGATTCATTTTTGAGAGCAGCTATTACTTAAATAGATTGGTGAAAAAAAAAAGAATTTTAGCTTCATTAAGATTACATTTATCTGACAATGAACTGCAGTGTAATCGGTCTAAGGAAACAGCAACAGTGAGTGATCCCTTCAGCGTCCCATTGACAGCTAACCGGGCAGCCCAGTAACCATCAGATGCATCATTTAGGCCAGCTAGGCGGGCAATTAATCGAAAGGTGGATTAAGCGTCTTACTTCAACCAATCACGTACTTTGAGATGTTTCACAGTAGGATGATCATAACTGTAAGAAACCTCCAAAACTCGAAGAATAAGTACTACATCAACTTGATGTACGTAACATAAACAGAAATCCCCCTTGATGGATCATATATCACAAACTTATTTCACTTAAAAAAAAAATATATTTTTTTAATTATCTTCGTCCAGCACAAACAATCTGGGTACTGAGGAGGTTTGGTTTGAGGATATGTATAGTGCACTTTATATTGATGTGAATGTGTATATGGGTGGGGGGCGGGGGGGGGGGAAACTGTCTGAAGCGGAAGTGCACATTTTTCTAAGGAAAGAGCAAACTTCTCTTTTACTTGCAGATTTTTGTATTTTTTTAAAGTTGAAGTAGACTTTTTATCTCTGCTCCATTTCTAAACCGAGCGAAAGGCTTACAAGAATATTAATGAGGATGGTGACGTGGCCAGAGCCTAAGAGGCAGGGCTAAAGAAGCAGCTACAAACATAGGTGAGCGACATTGCTGGTTAATAGTAGAACAGAGTAAACTAGGACTGGGCTGAGCAGTGAGCACATGCATAGTAAGTGTTTACAGAAAAGTCAACCACCCACAGCCAACCACAGCATGCTCGCTGCTACTACAACTGAATCAGCCAAGCCCTTTTCTTAGGAGCACACATACAAATTTATTTATTTATTTATTTATTTTGAAAGTTTTATATAGCGCGAACAAGATCTTTGCAGATATCAGAGCGCTTTACAGACAAAGGAAGAGCGTGTGAGTAAATAACAAATGGGGTGGGGAAGGTACATGTGGGAACATAGTCAACCAAATACATCAATATTGAAACAAATACAAATAATTGATAGCGTAAACACTCAGACAGGTCAGTAACTAAAGTCATACAAAAATGCAGAAAAGATCAGTAGAACTGAATGGTACAACATCTGTAATATCATCCTCAGTAATAATTCAAGTGTATTTAGCCAGGAGGATAGCTTTCACTTCTTTCTTAAAAAGTATGGTAGAGGCGATGAGCCTGATTTCAGGGGGGAGTGAGTTCCAGATCCTGGGTGCCATTCCTGAGAAGGAGCATTTATACGTTTTTTCCTTGCGGAATCTTTGGGGCTTTAGCAGGAGATTGTTTGTACTTCTGGTGTTTCTAGAGCCTCCGGAAATGGTCAGCTTCTGGGCGAGATATCCGGGTGATCTCAGGTGGACAGCCTTGTGCGTGATGCAGGCGATTTTCAGATGTATTCTGGCTTCAAAAGGCAGCCAGTTCAGGGCTCTCAGGTCAGGGGAAATGTGTGAGTGCTTTTTTGATCCGGTGATGAGTCTCGCTGCGGCGTTTAGAGAAGCTCTTATGGGGGCCGTGGTAGTTAGGGGGAGACCGCAGAGGGCGATGCTGCCGTAATCTATTCGGGGGATGACTAGAGGATGTATCTGAAGGTAAAATAAATATGTAAATCTGTAATTGTAAAGCGCGAACTACTCACCCTTACGGGTCTCAAGGTGCTGGGGGCCTTCGCGGAAATTAAGGGAGCTATTACCCAGAGTTACATGGTGCTGTGCAAATAAAGTACAGTTGAGAAAAGGAGCTTGATTGGTGAATAGATACCCCTTCCATCAAACCACAGAGGAGCTTACAAAAGTCATGTGCTGACGCAGCGACCCCGGTTAAGGAGAAGGGTGCTGGATTAGGGTGCGGGGACATCCCTTGAATATTTGTTAGCTTGACTTCAGGAAAATTTAGAAATGTAAATATGTTGAATGCCGTTAAGGTAAATTGAATATTTTGGACAATGCATTACGACTATAGTTTCTACGATTTCATATTTTGTTCCCCAAAGAAACTTAAATATATTTCCTTAGTTAATCAGATAGGATTCAAGGGATTTTGATTAGAGCAACTTATATTGATCAATATTTCTCATAATTTCTTTCATGAAGTCGTAAAACAGTCACGAAACATAACTAAAGAAAAGCGCCCCCTAGCACAGTGGGAGAAGCTTCAGTCCTTTTCCTGAACTAGGACCCAAAACACCAAGAGGCGGCCTACATAGGTTCGCGACTTCTCCAACAGTCACTCGAAGATCTGTTGAAAAACCAGAGTGCGCATGCTCATTTAGGAGTGACGCTGTACAAGGGACTTTAAAAAAAACACAAACCGCTCATTCTCACACAAAAGTAAAGCATCAGGGAGCCTTAAAGCTGTATTGCAACAAAAACACCTCAAGAAAGAAAATTTATGTAGCTAATGGCTGCTCAAGGAAAAACAGCTTCTCCTGCAGAAGAAAATAATAATTAGCCGAGCACTTTTTGCTACAATTAGCCCTTCTGTGTGATTAGCGTCTTTCACATCATCAGGTGGCCTTATCCAACAGCGCACCTGTAGCATATTTAATTAACAAGTTCGCAGCTACCTTCAATTTTGCACCTTATATTTAATTTTAGATATTTGTTATTTACTAATGGCAAGGCTTGAAGACACTGCATTAAAGGAAGACGACAGTGAAACAGTAGGCGTGCATAACAAAAATATTGTAAAAAGCAACAACAACAAAAATCATGAAGGCATTGGGTTTACCACAAATTTAGACACGTAGTATAAAATGACATTTCTGCAGATGCCAAGAAAATAAAAGGCGTTAACCATCTTGGTTGATGAGCCATAACAGACACTGCTAAAATTGGTGGTAATGAATTTGTGCCAATTTAACAACTAGTAGGTTTTAAGAGCCAACCAAAAAATCATTCTCACGCGCAGATTGGCCACACTCGGACTACAATCATTTGGCGTTGTACTATTTGTGCATCATCTGCCCTGATCTGCAAATTGGGCGCAAATGTTCAATGGTCTCCTATAATGCATGTAATATGTGATAGGTGGGTTTTGAACCCGATCTGGGTTCAGTGACCCCTAAAAGTGTTAATCGGTCAACATTGCCTGATGTTAAAGATTGTACCACACTATGCCTGCCGCATGGTGAAAGAAACCCAAGAACAATCTACAGCACTCCAATGGCAAACAGTAGATTTCATACTAAACTTAACTCATCAAAAAGTGGAAATAAGCAAGTCTAATCCATACCACGCAAATCACCATTATTTGGAGTGCAACACCATCCTTCTCTCATTTTCAACCTCCTAACAAGCAAAATGCTTCACGTTTAAGTGCAATGGGATCCCTCACACTTAAACAATTCCCAACCCCAAAATGTGTTTACTATATAAAATGTGTTTACTATATTTCCATTGATTTCAATAGATTTACTCTCCAAACTTTTTTTTTTTTTTGTGAAAACCTTTATTGACCATTCTCAACCAGATACAAACACGGGCCTACAACCCCCAGGGCTGGCCGCTAAGCAATTGCAACACAGTACTACAGTGAAAACTTCAGACCCAGCCTCCCGGGGGCAGAATCATTACACCCACAGTATTTACTGGTTGGAAGACCTACCAAATTGGAATCAGGATACAAAAGGTTTCATTTTATAGTATAAGATAGAAGGATCAGGTGCCATACAATATCTCAAGCTACAAAGTGGGGGCGAGCGAAAAAGCAATGTGTCCATAGGTAATCCATTTTCATGTAAAGCAGTGGCGTTTAAACAAACGACACCCAGGATAAACAAGCATACTATTACGATTCGCGCCAGCAGTTATGCCCGCCCCTCGGCCCTGAAACATTGCGAAAGTTGAGGCACAGATGTGAAATAGAAATGGACCTAACAAGGAACCCATTACACTGACCCGGAAAAGGAGAAAAGAAAAGGCCTAGGAAAGATAAGTAAAGAAAAAGGCCATAGAAACAAAGAAAAACATAAAACCCATCCCCTAACCCCCCACCCTGCACCCCTGCAGATGACTACGGCCTACCCCCCTAGCAGCGTGCCTGTCGCCCAAAAACCGAAACCCGAAATATAGAAGAAACAGAGAAAAAAGGAAGAAGAAAATAAACCCCACCCGAAGAGGGGAAATGGAGGAGGGCTTTATACTACGCACTCCCGGTCTCCCGCCCCCGACCCAACCAACCCCGCCCCGGACTCCGCTAAATCAAAACAATCCCATTAACCACAATATCACAGTGAACCACCCAGAAAACAGTCTCAGCCTTGGCCCCGTCGATGAAATTTGCGAAGTCCGTAAGGGGAAGAAAGCCCCGTCCTCAAAGTGTCGAGTAGTACACAGAAGTTAGTAGAACAGGGGTCCACAGATGAAAAAAGGACTGCAGGTCCCGAGGTAGTCGGCTGGTACCAACGATGCCCCTCCCCGTCTCCGAAGCCATTCTTCATCCCATCCGCCATCTTGAGAGACCGACTGGGGAGGGGGGTCGACACAGTCCAAAACAGTTCACAGTCCCAATTAAAAGGAACCGAAGTGGGGGCAGCATTCAAGTGTTCCGACAGTAGCAAAGCCGGGGATCCCAACGGAGTATTTGAGTCACAAAGCACAGTATTTACGGGTAGTTCCACTGCGATGGGGGCAAATACAGCTTCCAGCGCCGGGGCGAAATACGCCGCCGGGGCGTCAATCGGGAAGCGAGCTGGCCGCCGGGTCTCGGGCGTCAGGTCAGGGTCCGGTCTCAATCCTTTGATTCCATCCGCCGCCAACAACAGGCTGCGGGTCCGAGCTTTAACCGTCTCCTGAAGTGTCACAAGAGCCTCTAGCACCGTCCGCAATGACGGGCCACTCTGAGCCTGCTCCGTCAGCCCCCATTTTCCTTCAGGCATGGTGATCCCACGGAGAGGCGCCTTCTCCGGGGCACGATTTAGGCGGAGCGGGTATTAGCCATGAGGGATAAACTGTTAGCGTGCAGTAGCGCGTAGCGAGGCTCCAACCCAAGGGGCGCCGGCGGTATGAATGCCGGACCCCCAGATCGGGACCCCCGCGACCCAGCACAGCACGTCTTCGTCACCTCACCTCCTATAGAGCAGCAGGCAGCAGACGGCAGCAAAGCAATTCCGAAATTTCGAATGTTCCAGAGACCGGACCCAACCTCTTCTAGCAGTCCGTTGTTGTTCAACTCGGACCCGGCAAGGCCAGCACTCGAGACCCCGGCTTCTCGGCTAGGTTAGGCCTCAAATCAATACTCGATGTTACTTCGCTTCACGATGTCGGAGAAACTCCGGGAGCACCTCATTGAAGTGTAAAACGAGTCACACACACGGATCCGGGGCAGGAAATTAGGATAGATGGCAGGATATTAGAGCGTAGGACGGAGGTCAGCGGAGCCGGGAGACTATGCGGCCATCTTGGTTGGTGTCGTGGCTCCTCCCTCTCCAAACATTCTTAATCTCATCCAATTTGCAGACTAGAAATGTTAAGAAGAGTGTCTAACCACAACACAGTATTCATAATGAAGGGAATGACAGATAATACATTATTTGCTAAGTCCGAGTATCTCATTCCATTTTACACAGAACCCACAAAAAGTACGAGAAAACGTGTTAATAAAAGGGATGGATGAGCCTACCTTTTTCAAGTGAAAGAGAAAGCGACTACCTTTTATCTGTTTTTTTAATTCAAACCCCAACTGGTGTTATTTAAAAAGGAAACCCACACCCATATCAAATACACACACCATTGGTGTCGTTCCTCTGCATCACTACCCTATTTCGGGTGCATGGTGGGCTCCAGATGGTACTCTCAAGAGAGGTCAAAAGTGTCTTCATATATATGATCCACACTTGTGAGCAAAGTTTAGCCATCAACACTGTAAATGTGGGAAGCGGTACTTGAAGTCCACCCTGTAAGTGAAGTTCTCAATGGGACCACAATTTAACTGTTTGTGATTTTGCTCTTGGCTCCCTTTCACATGATTAAAATCAACATCCGACAGAGTTTATGTTATGAAATTCAACAGGTATTATCTACATGTTTCTGCCCTAATAAGTGTCAAACCCGATGTCATGGGCATTCTTTAGGACAGCACCCCATGGTGAGAAGCTTTTAACTACTATGGGGCAGATTCTGATCTCACTCGGAAGGTCCTCGAACACGATCCGGCCGTACAAAGTACGAGCTGTACGCGTGTTCTCTGCCCGACTCGCACAGCTGTACGAGCAAGCAAGTATGATGCAAGAAACACAAATTCGCCAACCGAATCGTTTCCTGGTCCAAAACGCTCCGTACGCCTCGTCCGTAAGCAAACCGAGCCGTGCAATGGAGGCGAATTCCGACCAAGCCAGTACGATGCACGCGTCAAACAGCTGGATCGAGCTAAACCTTCCGACTGGCAAAACATCCGGGAAGCTGCTTTTGGGGGTCCGCATCTGACCCCCCCGTCACCCGCAGCCTTACGGCTCGGACACAGGGGGAGACCCAAGGGTCTACCCAACACAGGCATGTACGGTGCGGATGGCACCAATGCGTACATACTGTAGGGGGTGCCCTTGTGTGAGACGTCCCTATTTAGTCAATGAGAGCCCATGTACGCATCGTACAACCAGCTCCCATTGACTTCTATGGGAGTCCGACCGAACCGTCCAGCGGCATGCAGCCGCATCGTACTCGAACGGTCGGACTGCAGGAGCCTGGCTCGGTTGGGAAACACTCCGGACCCGGCTCGGTCGGAGAGCTTTCAGACCCAGATCGGAATCGACCCCTATGTGTTATGATCTAATCTAACTATTGTACTGGGAGAAAAACACAAGCAAATATGATAAACTCTATATTTGGTGTATATCCAAGGTAATTTTCTCTATGGCTACATCAAGTGGTCATTCTTTACTTTGTGCCCATTGTAAATAACGGTTTTTCCCAAACACGTACATCTGGTCATAGAAGGTAGCCACATATTACTGATGTAATGGACCCTGGAAAGCCAGTGATAGACTCTTAATAAAGAAATTTGTTTTGTTGCTTTGACCGAGTGTATGTTTAGTGAGTGAGTGAGTGAGTGCCGGGGTAGATGGATGGTTAAATGCTAAAGAGTGTGAATGAGTATAATGAGCTAGTGGGTGAATGCATGGTTCCCTCTTACAAAGCTGAGACTTCAGGCAGCAGCAGTGAAAAGGTTTTCAAAATGGCAATAATTGTACACAATTATGTAATACCATATATAGCCAGTGGTGGGCACCAGCTATGTCTACAATATGTCAAAAGTTACCTCCATTAGGCCAGCTCAAACAATTTGCAGGAATTAGGAAAACCCACTATGTCAAGAATGATACATCACAGTGCATGTCTAGATCTACCCACTCACTTACACATCCTAACTTCATGATTAGATTTGCCACATTCCTCATGAATCGCTAGTACCTATTCAGATTTGCACAATTACTCATTAATATGGGAAGTATTATTCAGACTGCACTTCCAAGTCTTGAGTACCAGCCCACATTTTCATTGTCTTCGACATCTTGGCTGAATAACTACATTTGCTGCATCATACAATTTTCTATTTATATTTACAATTGTCCAGATTTATGGCCTTTGCATACGAAGGTTTAAAACTAATTACAACAACTAAAAGTGCTACCACGACTGCAACCATTGGGCAGATAATAAAATAGCTGTCTTCTCGCCCAAGTTGGCGACATCCCGGTGAGACTTTTTCCTCGTTCGCGATTGTCAACACCAAGTTGCAGATTGCGAACGTGGAAAATAAACCTGGTGAGATTCTCAACGGGGGGAGGTCAGGTTTCTCATTGCGAGTGGTTTCGTATGCTCGCGATGAGAAACTATCAGTCCTCGTTGAGAAAGCTTCCGCACAAGTATACATCTACTCGAGCGGCAGAAAACGACCGCTTGCACTGTGCATGATGCCATTCGCAATGATTGCACAGTGCGGACAAGCATCCAGCACTGTGCAATCATTGCAAACAGCATTTCGCTAGTGCACTTCGCGTAGCGCTACTACGCCCAGGGTTAGACAACCTTCTATCACCCCCAAGCCAACCGGCGCAGGTTTTAAGCTCTGGGTCTTCCACCTCCTAGGTCTGTTTCATTGAAACTCCCTACCACTATGTATTCCCACAATCTCCTCACCCAAAGAGTTCAAAGCTGCATTTTAGACTAGCTGTGTGTATATGGTCACCAACATCCACCACTGCGGTACAACAGCCCATAGCCAACGTCACATTTTATATTAACCACTCCAAAAACTCTATGTACAATCAATGCAGTGTTTAAAATGTGAATGAATACTGAAGACCCATCAAAACATAACCTGAACACTGACCGAGCTCACCACAGAAGTGCTGGTAAGTAGCTGCTGGGGACATACCGTCCAGGCATAAAGAATACAACAGTTGCCCAAGGTGGGAAAAAAGTCTGCCTTTTACTTGCTGCAGTACCTGGACCCAAGAGAGGATCTGTGACTGTGACACAGAAAGAAGCACTTTGATGTAAGAGCAGCTGTAGCTAAACTATGCGGATTGCTACTCCAAAAAGTAAATGGACGAAGAATGACTAAGAAAGTGCCAAAAACGCCAAACAAGACAAATCACCATCATCGTCATTCAGCATGGCTCAGCTGCAGGAGACTCAGCACAGTACATACACAACACATAACATATTTCTCATACCCACAACCTGATCACACCAGAGATGCCATCACCATAAGTAACATCACTCCTCATCGATAAACGCAAACGCACCAAAGTCCGCCAATCTAATCCCAGAAATACTCTTCGGTTTTGGAAAAATCACACTGCCTCTTTGGTGGGATTCAACCATTTTACTGTAATTCTCATAAAAGGCACCCAAAAAACATAAATCGTTCATAAAATAGTGCGCTAAACTAAATCCGGTTTCACTTCGTTTCAGGCACTGCTTAATTTGAGCCTGTGGTTTCCGATGCTCGGCACCGCACTTAATGGTCAACACCGGCGCTTGTGACAGTCTGCCACGAGGTGACGCTGTCTGAGATGACCACAACAATAGTCAATTATTAATTCAATGTACAATAAAAAAGACTATGACCTGCCACCAAAGCGACTCTTACAGCTTTGAGGGCCTGAAATAGTCTGAATTGTCGCACTTATAGGAATGTGATGGCTAGTAGTTATGTTGCTACTATCATTGGCAGCTGTGGCAGGGGCAGTAGTGTGTGGTGCAAGCTGCAGTGGCCTCCTGACGGAGCCCTGGCACTTATTTTTAATTTTTTTTTTACAAATTAAGCACTGGTTTCAGGGTGTATGCCAACCCTACATTAAATGTGTAGCAAACCACATTGTAAAATACTTAATTACATAAAGAAAGCCGGCAGGAGGGCTCTGGGAGCAGTGCTCGCTGCGGGCGAATATTGTAATCTGAAGGTTGTGAGTTCGACTTCCAGTAACACAAACTCAGGGCTATACCCTCCCAGGTTTTGAAAACGGAGTAAGATTAAATTGTAATAAGGACAATTGTGGTACGAAGCACTATATAAAAATCTACACAAGCAACAATGGATAACAACATTTGATTTAAAGATGTTAAAATAAACCACGACTGTAAAACAAGTGATGTGTCGATACAATGTGTGGATCGATAAATTGTCATTCAAAATTATCCAGACCAACATCTTGGGCCAATATAGTTCACTAAGATTGTACACGTTGGAATATAGATTTGTGTCTGTATAATTCAGTCAGATTAAACTGTTTCTTCGTAAAACAGGCACTGGCAAAGCCAATTGGTCGGGAGTTGGTTGCGGACCTTTTAGCTTTGCCAATGCTTACTTTGTTTGTGAATTGCTTTTAAACGAAGGCAGCTATTTAGGAAAACAGCACTGTCTAAAAGCCAATATGTAAAACCACACATTTCAGTAATAGACCCTGGCACTGAAGGGGACCAGTGTATCTGCGGAAGTGCACAATGTGGAAGTGAGCACTGTGCAAGAGTAGCCACATCAGCGCGGCGCGAATTTTCGCGCTGTGCTGAACGTTCTTAAGAACGGGCGTGGTCATGATGGAACGGTTCCTTCATGTGCACAGCCCAACCGACGCTCATGACGGAACCGCTCCGTCATGAGCGTCGAAGGGGGTAGAGTGGCAGCTGACTACTAGTCCTATGTTGTATGCTTTGGCGGGAGGAATCAAAATGTAAATGACACTATACCAGTGGCGTTAAAATTGCCATGCAACTCCTGCCATGCGGGGGGCCTCCCCGAGCTCTGGCCCCCCACATGATCTGTAGACGGGTGGTGGGCCC
Source organism: Lissotriton vulgaris (assembly GCF_964263255.1). NCBI lineage: Eukaryota > Metazoa > Chordata > Amphibia > Caudata > Salamandridae > Lissotriton > Lissotriton vulgaris. The sequence goes on from NC_141695.1 coordinate 1,641,945,513, forward strand.
CTAGCATGAGAGCTCCTGACTGGGTCCAGAGCGTGGGGGGCCTCCATCCACTTTGTATAGGGGCAGCCTCAAGTTGTGTCATGCCACTGCACTACACCTGACCAATGGATAAAGTGGACTGACTGATGACAAGAGAACACATCTTGGAATGTGATGTGCATTAGGCTCCAAAAGTGCACATTCCCCTGCAGGATCTTCAAAGTGACAAGAAGTGTGGGTACCACTTGGCTAGAGCAGGGTTCTCCAAAGTCGGTCCTGGAGGGCCGGATACATGCCAGATCTTTAGCATATGCCTATTTAGATAAATGTTGTTATCTGACATGGGCCCGGCCCTCCATGACCGCCTTTGGAGAAACAAGGGCTAAAGCAGCTGCACGGTGTGTCTGCTTGAAAGTTTGAAAGGTACAGAATTTCTGTCAGGAGGGGCTAGTCTAAGGACTTTCTATAGACATGTCAGACCTTGCAACAGGGACAGGATCAGGGCCATGTAGGAACCAAAGGACTGGACAGGTCAGGACAAGGTTGATCCCACAAACCCACAGGCAGGTTCCCTGACAATCCTCATATCAAGGCCTGACTCTGAACCAAGTGCAAGTGCTGGAGAGAAGATATGTGAAAACCCCTTTTCACCCGCGTCCTGCCAAAGTGGGGCAGGTCAGGCCCCTATAAATGATATCAACCTCTCGGTGAAAGTGCAGGATGTATATACCTCCCCACCCCCCCAAACCACAGGCACTGAACAGGCATCATCTTCACCTAGCACACAGCCAAGTGCAGAAGCACTTTCTCCGACTCCTATACTGAATTTAGAGCTTGCAGGCTAAACTGGGGCATCAAATTGGGACGGGTAGCATTATTCCCCTAAATCACACCTCATGCTACACATATCTGTCCCCACTACTTTAGAATACATACTACAACAAATATTTCCACTATTGTTCCATTAGTAGTGTACTTCTTGTACTTCATTACTATTATAAGATGTACTGCACCTCCTGCTTTGACATGTATTGTTTCAATAAACAGTTTCTACTAGCAATACTAATACGGATTGCTTTTGTTTCTGATACTACTAGTAGTGCCGCTTTAGTACCCTGTACAACAAGACTAGTCCTGCTAATACTATTCCAACCATCTATGATGCTTCCTCCACTACTACTACAAGTACTGCAACTATTAGTACTTGTAATGCTAGTAGTGAATGAATACTCTATTTTTTGATGAAGTTAACCTTATTAGGGAATCTACTAAAATGAACTGAATGTTCTACTGTAGATTTATCATTGGTATTTCAGTGGAGCGTGTTGCCTAAAAAAATATGAGTTTTAGAACAGTGTAACATAAGAGCGCAACAGTCACTCAAGCAATAGCAGTCAGTGTGGGGATGGGCTGTAAGGGAAACAATTTTTGGTTGCAACGGAGAAAGCTTCGGAAGAAGTGTCGGAGACCACCTCTACATTAGGATGGGAAGAGGGACGGAGAAGTTATGTTGAGCTGGGGGATGAAGCTTTAACAGGTAAGTCTTCAAGTCTTGCCTGAAGTAAAGGAGGTTTGAGGTGAATCTAATGGCCTCAGCATCTGGTTCCCCTAGTCCGGGGAGCAGAGCGTGGATAAACTACGCACACCCTTGTTTATGGTCTTGCTTTTCTTTGTTTTAGGTATTTCAAGTAGAAGGCAAGAATTTCCCTTCAGGAATCTTTCACCTCCTATGATTTACAGTCTGTCCTTATGGTAGGATTTAAGCCCAGAGTGGAAAGCCATATGGGTCATAAAGTGTATATTGAAGTTAATGTGCGTCTCTCCAGGTCGTGAAGTTCTTTTAGGATAGGTGTTGATGTCGTCAATTTTCGGCTTTGGAGATCAAGCTTGATGTGGCATGCGGGGTGGCCTTGAGAGGTGCTCTGTGGATATGGAAAGACCTGCTAACAGAAGTTGCTTCCACGGAGGAGGAAGATCACAAATGCCTGGGTGCTGTCCTGAAAAGCATAGATGGGATGAATTGTTTGAGTTTGACAAAAGAAACATTATTGAAGGAATGAACAGGCTACTAAAAGAAATATCAGTAAGACCAGAGGTACTTAAAAGGTGCTGAGGTGGATATGCTCCTTTTTTATATATGCCATTTGAGAACAAGTGTGTTTTGTATACGTGAGCGGTTACCCCGGCACAGTTTAGGCAGTAAACTTTATCACTTCAGACCCTGTACTTGCAAAACATCAGCTATGAAGACTGAGATCTTTAGTGAAGTAAGCATCACATCTATCACTCAAAAATAAAAATCCTACACGGATTATCTCTAACAAAAAACAAATATTTACAGTACTTTTAAAATTGCTATATTGTGACCTTGGAAGAGGTACACAGAGAGGTCTCAATGGTGTAAGTAAGGCCCCAGTGGTACACAGTGGACCCTTCATGGGCTCACGGTCTTGGTATTTCCTTTAGTCGGCTCGCTTGAAGGGCAGTCTACGAAACCACCCCCGTCATTATGATTTGGCAATGGAGACCCGTGACTTTGCGTTACAGAACTGGTGGTCGACATGTCCCATATTTCTGCTCATGCACCCAGAGAAGAGACTTCAAGGTCAGGAGTAAAACCAATATCACTGGAATTGCAGGTGAACCTTTAGACTATCAATATTACTGCAGTACATTTCATGTAATAAGAAATTGCATATCAACTGCATCCACTCACTTATTCAGTCTCTATTAATAAACACTTATTGCTTTCATTCAGGCAGATCAGCTACTTTACAACAGCGGTACAAAAGGGGGTGGTAATGGACGGAGCATCTGAACCAATCAAACACTCACACCCAGTCAAAAGATCTGGGTTTAATCCATCACCGTTCTTTAGCCCACTCTGCCACCCCAGTTCAGACATGGCTATATGCAAATCAGTCTGACCCTGTGCCTCATGGGAACAGTCCAGCCCAAACTGCCAAGCCATGTCTTCCCTGGACTGGAAACAAGCTTCTGAGGACCGGTTTCTGGCATTCCAGCCGTCTTCAGCCCGGCTTGCTTGAATCCAGTGGCAAAGTGAGCAAGGGACTCACGTCTGAGCATACCCTGCCACACTTGTGGCGGCCAAAAGCGGTACAAAAGGGGGTGGTGATGGACGGAGCATCTGAATCAATCAAACACTCACACCCAGTCAAAAGATCTGGGTTTAATACATCACCTTTCTTTAGCCCACTTTGCCACCCCAGTTCAGACATGGCTATATGCAAATCAGTCTGACCCTGTGCCTCATGGGAACAGTCCAGCCCGAACTGCGAAGCCATGTCTTCCCTGGACCGGAAACAAGCTTCCGAGGACTGGTTTCTGGCATTCCAGCCGTCTTCAGCCCGGCTTGCTTGAATCCAGTGGCAAAGTGAGCAAGGGACTCACGTCTGAGCATACCCTGCCACACTTATGGCGGCCAAAAGCGGTACAAAAGGGGGTGGTGATGGACCACCGTCCATCACCACCCCCTTTTGTACCACGTTACAACAGAGCAGCTCTGGCGAGGGGGTGGATAATGTAACTGGTGCTTGTGTAAAGCACCCCAATACATTAGGGTGAATTTTGTGCTTTAAAATACTGCAAAAAAAAAATAACCACATGAAAAAAGCGACGACCGGAAAGTAACAATTTAATTAAAAAACGATGGGCAGAAAGTAACAATGAGTTTGGAAAGGCTGGTGGGGGGTTTGAAAAGGCAGCGTCCCCAGCAGAGCTGCTGTCAGGCAGCGGAGAGAGAAGAAGCACAGCCTTTTCAAGGTGCCCGCGGCGGAGTCTAAGAAACGCGCCTTCCGCATTTATCAAACTGAAAGCGCGCAATGACGTGGAGAATGAGGGAGCGGCCGACAGCCTGAATTTTTATGGCAGCCCATGTTTCAAGCTTTCACACTTTTGCTTTACTTAAATTGTCCCGAAAGGAACAAGTAGACAACTACATCGTCGGGAAACTGCAGTTGGCCAGAGCTCCCAAGTGAAAAACTGAAGTGATGTATCTGGAGTGCCAACCAACGAGGAGCCACCAAAGAAGACGAACAGAGGAATGAACCAGTGGCAAGCAGTAGGTGGGAATACACTGCTGTATGGCGATTACAGCAGGTCTTGCAAAAAGCGCATGCGCGCTGTCAAGGTTCAACCACAAAAGTCCTAAAAATACAAAACAGGCTAGGACTGATGCTCTTGCCTAAAAAAAACTTTTGGAGAGTTAGGATTTTAGAAGGGCACCTTTCTAAAATGTCTCACCAAAGGAGATTTGAATTACAAAGTAGTGGCTATTCCTCAGTGGCAAGGTTGGGAAGTATTGAAAACTGTGCAATGCCACCGGCAACAACAAATCAGCATGTCAAACTTGTACCAGTGACTATGTTATTCTCCTTATTACAGTGATTCAAGGCCCTCCTGTATTGATGTGCCCTCAACCAAACTATGCATATGCAGGTGTGTGGTCTTAGCTCCCAAGATGTAAAACCTAGATAAAAATCGTATATCATCACAAACAAGACCTGGCAAAGCCAATCGGTCTCACTTTAATGTGCCAACAACTATGTAAACGCAGGCATTCACAAATTATGTTTACATGGATTGTATCAATAAATGCTGTTCATGAAAATTAAGCTACCTTACTGGCTTTGCCAATCCTAGACAGAAGACAAAAAAAGGATTGATTTTGGTATAGAATGAAAGTAGGATTTAAATAACCGAATGTGGCCAAAAAAGGATCGATTTTGATAAAGAATGAAAATGGGAGATACATAACAATGTAGCAAACAGTGTGTGCTTTTCACATGCAAAATAGACACTCATGCATTCCAGTGGAAGCATTCCCTAGAAAGTGGGATGATACACCAAACAGCCAATGAGGTTTGAGAAGAATACTCCTCTGGGTAAAGCCAAAGCCTGCTCTATGCTTACATCACAGAATTCGTAACAATAGTAATTGCAGACAGCTACGCTGTCATTCCAGACCTAAAAAAATTGATGTTTCCCATGTGAAAGTGACAGTAGTAGGAATTTCTTACTATTGGTAACGTCACATCTATTGAAATAAAAAAAAGCCCACTATGTTCCTTGATTCTTCAAATCATCTTGCATCTATGAAAAATAGATCACATCGAAAAAAGTTTATAAAAATTGTAAAAGCTGGCACACTGTGTCAAGAGTACATCAAATTATTTCAGCACAAGTAAACAGAGGTTCATTTACATGCATAATGTAATTCATGGTAATGTGCTCAAGTCTGACAAGAAATGGGTTTCAACGCTGCCATTCTGCGGATATTTCACTCAAATCCCTCTTGGTTAAAGGGCCCTACATAATAAAAGCCTATGGTTGACTGAAAACCATGGGAGGAAGGAAATGACAGGCGCAAAAGGGTGGAGCTAGTTGAAACATCAGCCAACCTGTTACCAGGGAAACCGATGTTCAAGCAGCTTTCAAGGCGAGTTTTCAAAGCCATATTACTAAAAAAAAAAAAATCACAGTTAAACGACAAATCCAAAAAAAGGCGAAAATAAAGTACAAAATAATTGATATTCATTCTGAAAACATAAAATGCTATTTTTCAGGGGGTACATTTAATTTAGTCGACCAAGGCAAGGGATGAAGGGGCAAAACACTTCTGAACAATGTGCTTCGAACCAAAACAGTCCTGGTTCACAGAAACTGCCTCCAAAAGTGCTCATTATATAGCACTTGGAGACCTTGGCTTGCGGAAGAAAACCTCCCCTTATTAGAGAGAGGCTCGCAGGCTCGGTGGCTTCAAGCTGAAAAAGCTCCTTTGTGGAGGGTCCCACGGAGCAGGACAAAGGCCTTCTCTGCGTTGGCAGCGCTCGTGAATGACGGGGATCTGTGGTCCTCGCGCCAGGATCCCCAGGCCTCAACTCCCAGGATACTGCGCGCTTGTTCAGGACTTGGTCGCTGTCCATGTCGGCGGCTCCGGGCCTGTGTCCGGCACCGCAGAGGGCAGGACAAGAACTTCTTTCTGCTGCCCTCGTGTCCCCCCACTTCCGAGTTGAATTGAGAGTTCCTGGGTTGTTTAGTGGCGCGCGCAGCTGAGCCTCGTAAATCCCGTTTAAAAAAAGGCGCTATTTCTCGGAAGGGGAAATGGGGTGAGGGTTCTTTAGCTCTTCCTTCTGTACCAGGGAAAAAACCTGCTTTCAACCTGCAAATGTTCCTAGCAGGAAAGTGTTGACACCGCCTGATTGGGTCACACAAAACTTACTTGGACCAGGGCTTTAAGTGGGATGAAAAAACGGGGGGGGGGGGGGAGGTCTCTCAAAGGGGCGTGGCCAGTGTAATTAAAGGCGTGGCTTAAAACACGTATGCTAAAAAAACTGTTCTTAGCATAGTGTGTCTTCCGACTTGCATTTTGCTGTTTCTGTCATTGCATCCAGAAATATGACACAACAAGTAACATCATACCCACAATTCAGGAATATTGCCTTTGTCAATGGTTGTTAGTTGCATATGATAAATAAGCAGCAACTATAGCTTGTATATAATATTGAACAAGCATTTACAATGCAATGGTCTCGGCATTATTAAAGGTAGAGCTATTGGCATTGCTCATTACATTTTTTTTTAAAAACATTTTTTTCAAACATAAATAAATGGTATTGTCATTTACAATGGCAATAGGAGAGCATTAGAGAGAAGACATTTTTATAACAAGCAGTCAAGTTTGGTAATAAAAGCCTTAAGTATAAAATGAAGGAGAGTGAGCCTTCACAGAAGGCATGTGTGTAAAGTTTGAGAAAGGAGTAGGACTGGATTCGATGGATGGTGCGACTATTTTTTTTTTTACATCTGGCTTGATGGCACAGCTGTATCCAAGCTTTGTCATCAGCCGAAACAGAGCTTAACAAGGCAATAGTGTGAGGGGCTTTTGTGCCCCCCTAATGCCAATTATCTTCAGTACAGATTTTGATTGGGCAAAAGCTGTGTGCCTCCACTAATTTTGTACACATCTGTAATTTCATTACTGTACACCAATGGTTGTTTTGTTGGCGAACTGTTTGGTCGGCCCACGAGGGCCGTCCAAACAGTTCATGCGCACATTGTGAGTGAAAACCACTCCTTCCCTGCTCTGGCCAGCCCCATCCCCTGCCCCACACTGCGCACAGGACACTGACTGCATGCAATAGGAACACGCCTTTCCATGCCACCCTGAATGGCTGCAGGGGTCTGGGGCTGCCTCCTTACACAGGCCCTGCTCCCGTGTTCGGGATCTGGGAGGGCAAGAAGAAGAAGCGTGGGTGGCCCTTAAAGATGAACGGGCTGCCTAGCGTCTCCCAGGTGTCTAAGAGCTAGCCCTGGGAATGCGGGCAGTCATGGGGGGGAAGGGGGGGGGGGGTCGGACTCTCCACTGCCCGGGTTGTGCCTACTTTGTTTGCTCTGTATTTCTAAGGGTTGTACCTAAGCACCATCTCTTATTATTTTAAACATTTGTAAAGCGCGGCTGTCACCATTGCAGGCATCCTGGCGCTGAGAGATAAAAGAGACCTGCTTTATCCGCCTCACTCTACTCTCTCTCCACCCCCCCCATCACTCTCTCCACCTCTCTGTCCACCTCACCCACCTCTCATTCCCGTTCCACCCTGTTGTCCTGCCCACCTCGCTCTCTACTCCTTCCTGCCTCACGCGCTTCTCTCCCCACCTCTCCCTGCCTCACCCTCCGCTCGCTCTCTGTCACGGACTCCTCGCTCTCTCTGCCTCAATCTGGTATTTCTCTCCCTTTGCCCTCCTCTCGCTCTCTGCCACACCTTCTTTATTTCTGCCTCACTATCTCCCTTTGAACTACCACACTTTCTTCCCTCACCCTAACACTTCATTCTCTCTGCTTCATCTACCTTATCTTTCCTTCGTCCCCTCTCCTCTCCATCGCCCCCTCTCCGCCTCCACCTCTCCCTCTTCTCCACCTCACCCTCTCTTCTCCATCTCACCACTGACTCTCTCCTCCTCCCACCAGTGCTTGAAATGGGAAAAAAAGAAGTGCAGGCACTCTGTACCAGAGCGCCTGCGTAGTTCTGAGAAGGGTGGGTACTCTCCAAATATGTATTACTTCTCTCTTCAGAAGTGCAGGCACTCTCCCTCTCAAAATAGAAAAGTACTGGTACCGGCCCATTTAAAGCACTGCCTCCACCTCAGCGTGGACTCTCTGTTCCTCCCTCCTTCGGTCAGCCTCACTTCCTGCTGCATTTAGGGTAACGATTTTGTGTATGTAAATGAAGCTTAACCCGCTACAAACGTTACATTTTGCTGTCATCTTGTGTACTTGTGAGTCCTGGGGTTGAATAATTCAAAACCAACTTAGCTCTTCAGCCTTTTGAGGTCGATGAGTACCATTGCATTGGTTAGTACTGCCATCTGCCATTTAGAGCGATTAGAAAGAGCGGCAGTGAAGTAAAAACTCGATATAAAGACATGTTGTTTATGTCCTGCAGGAATTCTTTCTATTGAACGTGAAACTGACCTTCCCAATATCAATATCACCCGATGACACATATCCAAATCGATGTACAACACCCTTTTGCCCCTCCCCCTACTTTACTGATGCGATCCCACTGTGGCGTCGTACTTCATTAAATACGTCTTGGAATTGGAAATCAAACAAAGAGGAGCCCCTCTCTTTATTTTCAAAGAAGCTTCTGGAATGCAGCTGGCTTGTGTGACTCGCTGGGACACAATTCAACAGCGTCGAGAAGCAGGAGCAACTCACAAGCTGGTCTGTGTTGCGCTAGGATACACCAGCAGCACTACTATCTATAGTGCCCAGAGGCAAGGGCAGCTCACACCGTGGCCTGGGTGGCGCTTTGAGACCCCATCACCGGCCCTGCTGTCGGTAGTGCCCAGAAGCATGGACAGCTCACACGGTGGCCTTTGTGGCGTTAGGCCCCACCACCACTATCAGCCCTGCAGTCGGTAGTGCCCAGAAGCACGGACTGATCACACTGTGGCCAGTGTAGCGCCAGGACACGCCCCCACCAGCACTGCTGTTAGTGCCCAGAAGCAAGGACAGCTCACAAGGTGGCCTGTTTGGCGTTAGACCGCACCGCCACCAGCCCTGCTGGTGGTAGTGCTCAGAAGCACGGACAGCTGGTGCGGCGCTAGGGGACACCAGCAGCAGCACTACTGTCTGTCTGTGGCTCTTGAAAGCGCACGGAGGAGCGGGGGCCTGCCGTGGACAGCCTGACAGCGCGAAATAGAGGGCTGAATCCAACCTTCAGTCCATCCTGACCTGTTGCTTGCTCCAAACGTTACCATATGAAATGAAGGCTAAGCTGAGTGTAGCTTCTCATAGCGCTACGAAGTAACCGAAAGATGACACAGAAGGATGGCAAAACTCAATCATTCACAACAGCTGACAGGGCACCAGCGCAGCCCACGCAGACTTATGGTAGACTTTAACCACAGACGCCAAAATATAATCACAGTCCACTTCAAGGAAAAACAGCAAGGCGTCGCAACTCACTGCAGAGAGCAGCATCCTGTCTCATCAAACGAACGAAGAGCAGCAAAAGCGAGGCTGGGCCCCAGGACATGTGTCGTACTGTTGTACCGGCGGTGCCAGGGGCCAAAGAGCCACATGAAAAGCTAGCCCTTCTGCTCAATGCGCACAGTACCCGGCATCAGGGTCGGATTGGGATCACAATTATGCCCGGGCACTGACGAAAAAAGTGGCCCACATTCTGGCTGCAGAGCCCGCTTTGAACTCCCGAACTAAAATACACGTGAACAGGAAACTACAGCGGACATTTTGAAACTGTGTGAAAATACATGAACGCAGCACTATAAAGAGGAATTTAAACATGCCAAATGATGTAATGCGTGTAATACAGAAAAGCATGGGCACTGTAAAAATAAATGCGACTACGTGCTGAAAGCAATGTACTTTATAGCATGGGCAGACGGACTGCTTGCTGGTACACCGGGGACTGAAACAGACCCCAACGAGAGCTGCGGGCGGAGGGAGGGGGGGGAGTCGGACACAGGAGAGCTGCTGTCGGAGGGAGGGGGGGAGACGGACACAGGAGAGCTGCGGGCGGAGGGAGGGGGGGGGGGAGACGGACACAGGAGAGCAACGGGCGGAGGGAGGGGGGGGGAGCCGGCCTGAGAAGAGCTGCGGGCGGAGGGAGGGGGGGAGACAGCCTGTTCAGGATCACACAGTTGCGCAAATAAGGACAAACTCACCGTAGAGGACGTTCAGCATGTCGGCGACGGCCAGGGACATCAGGAAGTGGAAAAGACTGCAGCTGGGCTCCGAGGCACTGGGCGGAAGCCCCATCCGCACCGGAGCATGTGTGCTGCATCACCTTACTCGGCGCTGGCTGGGCAACAATGGCGGCAACTAGACTTACCACATTTTCGGATTTGGGGGCGTGTTTTGCTGTGCTGAGTGACGGACGACGTCACTGTCTAAAGAACAGCAAAAATGACGCCCCCAAATCCGAAAAGGACGGGGCTACATTGGAGTGACTGATCTCTCCTCCAATGGCTGGCCTCCTTTTAGGAAGCCAGCCAATGGGGAGAGACAGAGCAGGGAGGCGGGTTCTGAAGCCCCACTAGAGGACATTAATTCTCTGACCGGAAGCTGCTTCGCAGCTTCGTCCCGAGACCTAAAAAGCTTCCACCTAAAGTCCTGGTGACACCACCACAATGGTGCTGCTCCTGAGTTTCAAAAAGAGAAGGGAAACCCAGAGAGAAAATGACTTTTTAAAGGATTTCCCTTTCCCTATGACGCTCACCTGGCATGACGTCATCCCGTAACTTCCCCACTAGTGAGAAGTGAGCCGTGTGAGCACGTGCACATCGATGTGCCTGCTGTCACTGCAGTCCGGAAAAAAACAGACCGCCTGTGCCAGGGCAGAAAACTAAGCCTGATAGAGACCTGTTTCAAGGCCTCCTTTAAAAAAATGCTGGTGCTCAGACCCAGTGAGACCCGGCCCACTTAAAGCCCTGACTTGGACGTTATAAATGCTGTAAAGTAACCGGCTCTCTGACCTAAAAGTGTTTCATGCCATTCAAAAAGGTCCAACTACTTTTATTTCTCACATTTATGGAGGGTGTCTACAGGCAGACCCTGAACCCAAGCGCTGTGAAGGGCCATTAAGGCAATATATGAATAAATACATGTATTCTTCATGCTTTCCTAAAGACAGAGGTACTTATTTAATAAAAATAACCTTGCCTAGTACCATAAGAATAATTTTCATATTAAAAGTCCAACCATATGGTCCTTGCAGACCCTAAGGCTAAAAACAGGATTGTGGAAGCTACGACGGGAGTTCTGCGAGTATTAATTTTGATGTCATCCATATGCTATTGAAACACAACCCTCCATTGTTATCCAGTTTATTTAAAAGCCTGATTAAAGTTTTCTTTTTTACATTCTGGGACGTTTCAAAATAACTGAAAAATCAATAAAAACAAAAGGGAATGTGAAGTTATGATATGAATTCAAAACGGGATGTTCTGTTAATGTTCTTTTTTAAAAGGCTTTTTTGCCTCAAATTACAACCACCGGTGTTAGCAAAATACTTGAGAGCACAGTACATGCATTGCTTCTCCACATCGCCTAATTCGTAAAATAAATAAAATAAATAGGGTCAGGACACCAAAGATGTTCCTCTTGCAGATTACCAAGTTTGCTTAGTTTTGATTCCACTGCAGGCCTCGTTCTTCAACTACCCTAAAACATATTTATCACACTTTTGCAATTTTTCATCACTGCTCCATGCTGTGTCACTGTTTCCTCTCTTTTCCCTCCTCCTATCTTCCCTTTCTGCAATTTTCTCTCTTGCTTTGGGTCCAAGTCTGATGATGACAAACAAGCCAGGACCCTAAAAAATTAGAGACAATGACCACCACCTGCAGAGATTTAGGACTACTACTCCTAAGAGACTGGCCATCGAGCATGCAGAAGGTTCAATTTCTTATAAATCTTAAGTAAGGTTGCCAATTTTCCCAGATAAAAATACCAGCCATTAGTTCAGGTTTTAACGTTCTATAAAGACCAGGACACTATTCTTAAATAGAACTTTATAAGAATCTCTTTATTCGTTTTTAAGATTGCCTTTCTGTCTTTATTTACAATATCAGTCAGGGGACATTGGGCTAACTGTCTAACACATTTTAAAGAGTTTTCTACGTATATTTACTTTTCAAATGATGCACTTATAAGGGGAAAAAAAAGACCATCTTTAAGTGATTTTTCTAATTTTTGTACTGACTGGGACGTCAAAATACCAGTCAAGCAAGTATAAAATAGGCGAGGGGTTAACCTGGTCTTGGGTTGTCCCACGTGGGATTCCAGACACAACGACTCCTAGAGAAACAGACTTGGCCGCCCAACTAAAATAATTTGTATCTCAATTCAGTTGGTTCCAACTCAAGACCTGGCTCTTCGAGCAGTAGCGGACCCATCTCCCCCAAGCGCCTTGAGACCCTCCGGGTGAGTAGCGCGCTATACAAATTTCTTGATTGATTGATTGATTCACATGTTTAATGTAGCATTGGTTGTTAAGGATTTGAGAGACATTTCTAATGCAGCACAAATACTGTGTCCGTGTGCCAGGACAAAACTGGGACTTTTGAGGCAATCCGATACGCCAAAGTGGCGACCAGTCCTGGGGCACCATGGCCAACTAAAGCTGGAACAATGCACATGGCCAACTAAAGCTGGAACAATGCACAGCAGCTTGAGAAAACAGATGAAACCGAACAGACACGGGACACTCTGTCCTGTGAATGCCTCACAAATATACTCATCTGGTGGCCATATTTCCTCAAATGTGGCAGAATGCTGTCCATTCTGCTGTTGTTGCTTTAAAAAGAGTGATTGAAGCATTTTTCGAGGCCCCTCCTGTGAAAGGCTTCAAGTTAAGAGTACTCCGGATTCAAGTCCACCACTAGGCTGCAAGCTTCTCCCGCCTCTACTGAGACTATAGCTCAGAGTCTATGGAAATCAAAGGTGCGCAACATGCCCATAGCACCATGCTCAATCAAGCTCAATAGAATCAAAAGGCCCAAAGGACTAGCGGTGGCTCCTCTGCTAAGGCGGAGGAGCGTCGCCCGACTGCCCAGTGAGCAGTTTAAAAGGGAAAAATAAAATAAAAATAACGCATCTTTATAATTTTATTTTTACGTGGCTCAGCTGGCTAGGGGCTAGGAAGGGCTGGACTGTTACAGAGGACTGGGGGTGAGGAGTGGTTGGGGCACTTAAGTGCGCGTGGCGGTTTGGCGGGCCGTCTTGGGCCGACCAACCTGTCATGCACACTTCGCATTTTCTCCACCATGCTGTATTGTACAGCCTGAGTGGAGAACATGCACAGCCTCCCAGCCCCTGTTTGAGTGCCGCACTATGGCGCTCAGATCAAACACAACACTGCTGTAACGCAGTGTCGTGATTGGCTTGGGGATTCTGGGAGGCTGTGTGCTTTCTGCTGCCAGAAAAGAAGATGGAAGAGAGGCGGTGGTCAGAGGTATCCAGGTAAGTGTTTCCGTGTCTTTTTTATTTCCCCTCCCCACTGCACCACCGTCCCCGCCCAACCACCCCAGTTTGGTAGCAGCCGCTACTGCAATGGAGAAGGCTAGGAAGAATCTTCTTGTGTATTTTGCTTTGTGATTTTTTTGTTACAGTTTGTGGGGGTAAGAGAACTGATGTGGGGGGGGGAGGGGGGGACACAGGCTTAATGATGGCCCTGAAACATTTTGGCATTCCTTGATACAATGGTGCCGCCACCACACTCCAGTCCTCCTTGGCTTTATGGTGGCACACCCATGACATAATTGCGACCTGGAAAATGGTGGCCATCCTTGAGTTAATTGTGGTGCACTCTGTTGTTAAGAAGATCCTGTCAAATGCTTGAATCTGAAAGAGCGCAATTTGAATGAAAATCATGTCTGCATCATATTTACAAGCCTGTGGCGTAAAGTTGGCTTATGTAACTTAAGAAGTGAGAAAATGTATCTGTATTTACTCTAGAGTGTTTATTAGAATTAGAAAGCCCGTATACATAGTGGGCTAATGTAGAAATGTGTGAAGATGCTTAGGAACATTAGACGCGTTAAACAGAATTCATGTATGCAGTTACTAAATGGAGAAAGAGATGAAATGTGAAATGAAGAAACGTGCAGACCACATGGCACTGTGTAAGAACGAAAATATATCATTGTATCTTTCATATAGCATGGGTTCGATATTATTCAATGATTTGCTTACTTATATATATGTGTGTTAAAGGCAATATTTTTATAGAAGTGTACTGTATAATCTTAGAGTGGTGTGTTAACATATTATTTTAAAACTGAAGAAATAAGAGTTCACCGAGTGCAGACCACTGCACATAATTTAGTGGGCTTGGAGAGATAGGGGATAGCTTTGATCTGCACGTGCGAGCCAAGAGTCAAAAGTCTCGTTAAATTAAATTGCCAATGCTGGTCGAAGTTTTATGGCCTAATGAGATAAGGGAAGCTTGGAATTTGGGGCCCTGTTTCGAAGTGTCTGTTTCCAGGTGCGAGGGGGGTACCAATCACAATTGTAATGAATAGAGCTCTGTTTGAGGAGATAGGCTCTGGTCCGGAGGAGTCGACCGGAATGTCATGGGGGTACCAGCACGATGGAGACGGCGCCTGGGAAGCAAGGTCAACTTAACAGACGATTCAAAGAAACAAAACTATGGAAAAAACCAGAAGCAGGACCACGTGAAATGTGTACGTGGTGGGCGTCTCAAAGGGGCGTTCCACCCATACTGTGATTTTGTATTAGGGACAGCACCCCGGGGAGAAGGCAGAGCAGATGACCTGAGAACCCTTAGAGAGCAGATGGGTAGACAGAAAGGGTACTGCTACGCGACATAGGTTTCCATCAGAGTCTAAGAGGGTTTGAGCTTCTTCGGAAGTCAAACTGCTGACACCTTTTTAGGTAAAGATTTGCTAAGTAGGGATGTCATCTAGCATAGTGTAGGGACAGTTTAACCTGTTTCATTTTCTTTCTGTAAATGACGCTTCAGATTCACCTTGCGTCAATGATATTCAACTTAGTGATTTTTGAATTGGTTTTGATTGTTTTCTTTTGTCGATTGAGGTTTCTTAGAGAGTTCATGTTCCTTCTTGTACCTGTGTACCTGTTGAACATTATATTGAGGTGTTTGTATTTGCAACTGATTTTGGTTTTATAATAAACCTTTTAAACTTTTCCAGTCGTAAGTGGTTCTTCAGAGTTGCGTCAGACATTGGGGTTGATTTAACCTATGTTGGTTTGCCTTTTACTCAATGACAGTCAATAACCGATCCAAAAAAGGGACAAATGAGATAGGTATCAAGGAGATCAGGTAATCGATCAAAATCTCATTTCCCGCAGTTGGTAGCAGAGGATGGTTGGCTTCTTGAGGAAGGCAACCTAGGTTAGGTCTAGATTACCCCAAGGCCCCTAGTCATCGACGAGCAGAAGAAGAGCTACCTGCCGAAGAAGGTGCTGACGGCGCGAGAAAGAAAAAGCAGCAGAGTCGGTCGAGAGTGAGTATAAGGGTCATGCGTTGCCAGATTGCGGTGTTTTGTGTTGTACTTGTGTTGTAATGTCAAGCGGAGTCGAATGCCTGTAGTGTGATTGTGAGACGGTTGTGAGCGCGCGCAACCGGTGAAAATCTTAAGTCCAGAGAAGGGCTTGAGTGGTTCGGGTGTATCGGACATCCAGAGTAATTGTCTACCGTTGTGAAGGGGGTCATGAGGTACCATTGATCGCCCGCAGGACCGTGATAGGGGGAACGTAAGAGTGAGTGTATGAGTAACGGACGCTGGTCGGACGTTTACTGTGTGTAAGCAACCTATCAGTTAAGGCGATTGTCTGAACGTATGTGAAAGACGTCGTCAGTTGAGGTGACAATTACAGTTAGACTGTGGACGTACAGTCAAGAAAAGTGACCGCTTGGTCGGAAGTAGTCATTTTTCGGTGTGTGAATGGGACGCATGCAAGACCGGGAGACGAGTTAAGAAAGGAGGGGAACTGCTGCAAAGGGGACGAGTGACGTCAGAGCGAGCCGCGCTGAGATAGGCTGGTTGCTGTAGAACCGCGCTGGGATAGGCTGGTCAGCGAGAGCCGCGCAGGGATTGGTGGTTAGCCATCGGGAAGTAAATAAGGAAGAGAATTAAGGAAAATCGTAGATTCTTGAAAATGAAGTGTTTTAAATGTCTAAGGGCGATCTTTAAGAGAGACAGGGGAAATGCGTATGCTGGGGAAGAAGCCCCGCCGGAGGGTACACCAGCTCATTATATGGCCGTGAATGTTGGGTTACACACGATACTGTGGATCTCCGAGTGGAGCAAGATAACAGAGGGAAATGAGGAACTGACGTTCCCGAGATACGGGACGTTTAGGTTAGAAGCATTGAATCAGCTGAAAGCAGTAATGCTCGCAACGAGACCTCTACCCAGGCCAACACAGTTCGAAGCCCTCAATGCATGGTTCAGGGCGGCGTACGATCGGAGCCTGAACAGGCGCCAAGAAAGAGTGAGACGATCGGTAAGAGCAGTGCAAGATGCTAAATGGGATGATGAAGCTAAAAAGTGGAGGGTGCAGAGAATAGAGGCAGACAAACTGTACCCAGTGATGGAAGTCACAGGAGAAAGGAAGCCTCCAGAGGAGGATGATGAGAGCGAGACGGATGATAGTCTGATAGATAGGTTATTATCAGACAGACCACCTCCGTACAATAGAGAGGCCGAACGTCCTGAACTACAACCGGGGGACGGGGCCGGAAAGGGGGAATATAGACCGCTCCCCATATCAGATTGGGAACCCAAGAAAGGCGAGGAAATACCTCAACCTAGTCCAGTACAGAGAGTAGTCGGAAGATTTGTGGTACAGAAAGTGCCGGAAACGGAGTGTGCAAGGTCGTATCAACTGCCGGACGCTCTACAAGTACCTGTTACCATAGGTCCTGTAGTGTCAATCTACAATCCAGAGAGAGCACAGGAGGAGGAACAGGCACGTTGGGATAGGGAAAGAGCAGAGATGGAAAGTAGGAACAATACGATTAATTCCCAAAGGCAGTTGCTAGGACCAAGAGGTCGGAGTACCCCATTGGATACAGTAACGGATCCCTTAATAGAGCAGGGGGGTCAGAGAGGACAGATGGATCTGAGGGGACCGCGACCGAAATCCTTTAAGGAGCTAAGGGAGTACCTGAAAGAATGGGACGCTGCCGTAGAAACTCAGAATAAAAGAATAGAAACAGAAGCCGAATGGAGAGACCAAGATAACAGGATCCTCTCTCACTGCGGAGCTGGCGAAAGCAGTCCGGAGTGGGAGGGAGGGAGTCAAGGAAGCAAAATAGATACTTGCCATACCATCGGTGGCAATAGACAAATGTGTGAAGACAAGAGTACAGGATGTGGGGGGGTGCCTCGCCCCATCCTTAGTGAGGGAGAACGAAGAACACAGGAGTACCGAAATAGTTACCGGTGCACTCACCAGACACCGGGCGAAAATGTGCAACATTGGAGTCACGGGAGTATGGGGAGTTGCGAAAGGTCTCACCATGTGTCCGGTGATCACGGACGGGATCGCGGGAACATGGAGGGCTGTGAGGGACCTTATCGCTTACTGAGTGACACCAGACAGCAAGGGAATTGCGGTGACTTAGAACATAACGGGGGATCCTATCTTGCATCTAGAGAGACAGAGCCGAAAAGACAGAATGGAGTGGTGGGAAATAGGACATTGTTTCACCATACACCTAGGGAAGATGGAAAAGCTTGGGACTTAGAGAGGTGGGAACAAAGGGAATCAAGGAGGACTCCCCATAGCTCACCTGTGCTTAGACGTAGGACTCGGAGTTGGGATGAGAGGGATATAAACGGACCACCTAGGAGTGAGGTACTGAGAGCTGAGGTAAAGGCAAAACGGCTCGATGTAACCAGTTTAAAATCAGATCTGGATGAAATAATAGACGGCACATTGCCAATGGAAAGGATTGACCTGTACGAACAAGATGAGGTACTGTTTATGGCAAAGGATGTTACTCGGAAGGCGAGGGCAGTACATGAAAGATTATCCGAGTTGGCAACCAGGTATATGATAGACTTATCAAGAACCAAAGCCTTACAGGGTAACCATAGGCTGAATTGCACAGATCAGGACCTAGATGAACGGAGGACGATTGGGCTGAAAATACACATAAAGGAACTGATCCTGGGTATAAGAACGTGGAGGGATTTGGATAAATGGGAGGAAAGATGGTCCAAGAGGGGAACCGTCAGAAGGAGTACAATTGGAATGTCCCCAGAGGGAGGGCCACCGCGAATGGAAGCTTTCCCTTTGCGAGAAATCGCGAATGGAAACTACGTGCATGTGCCCTGGAGTAGGGGGGATTTAGCGGCATTTACCAATTCCTTCCCTAAGCTGAGGGAAAATCCCGTGGAGTGGTACAAACAGGTAGAGAGGTTCGTGAAGATCTCTAAAGTGCTGTGGGTCAATTTTAACACCCTGTTTGACATTGTAGTACCAGGGGATTTGTGGACGGCATGTAAGCTTAGTGTTGAATGGCCCATCTCTGAACCGGATAGGGATGCCCTGACGAATGGGCCATCAGAAAAAGTCATGGAAAAGTATGAGAGGGTAATGGCATGGTTGAAAGAGAAGGTGCCGTTGCAGGACATAGACTGGGTTAAAATAGATCGAACCACTCAGGAACCTAAAGAGACGGTCCACGAGTATTACGAGAGATTGTTGAAAGCATTCAAACAGTACAGTGGGTTGGATGTGATGGACCCTAAGGACATAGGACAATTTGTGTCAAAGTTCGTTCTGGGATTGAGGCCTGACATTAGTTTGATGATCCAACAGCATTTGATTTGTTGGCAAAACAAACCCTTAGATGAAATCCTGAGGTACGCAAGGTACTGCAGCGTTGAAATAGACTCGAAAGCAAAGAAACTTAAGGAGAAATTGATGTTGGTACAGATGCAGTCAGCCGGAAAGGGTGGACAGCGGCAGCAGGGAAGCGGAACCCTAGGGAAAAAGCAGAATAACCAAAGTAAAGACGATGAGGAAAAACAGAGACCTAGGATAGATATTGCAGCACTGAAAAAGACGACTAGGTGCCACCAGTGTAACGAGGTGGGACATTGGAAACGCGAGTGTCCCTATAATGTCGAGACTGGGGAATTAGAACCAGAGGAAGACGACGTCCAGAGCAGTCTAGTGAAGGGAACAACGATACCGAAGGGAAAGTTTATCAAAGGGGGGACTCAGACTCCTCGAGCCCAGTTCCCTCAACCACCTCGTATCCCAAATGGGGGAAAAACCTATAGACAACTGCCACTGTTCGTAGGAGGAGAGGAATGTTACTACGTTGATCCCCTTACGGGACAGCGAGTGAATAGAGAAGAAGACTGTACTCTAGGGGCAGCCTTAGAGGTAGACCAGAGGGGACCATACGTGGAGGCTGAAGTGGCAGGATGTCCTACGACCTTTTTGGTGGACACGGGGGCCACTCGATCCACTCTGAGATCGGCGGTGGTCCCAGGTCTGCCAATGTCGGGAGAGACGATCCAGGTGGTAGGAGTCGCGAATAGGAGAATGACGAATCCTCTGACAGAACCAGTGTCGGTGAAAATAGGGAAGTACAGTGATGAGCACCAGTTTGTGATTTGTGATTCCAGTCCTGTGTGTCTGTTAGGAAGAGATCTGTTATGTAAACTAAATTGTACAATATATTGCACACCTCAAGGAGTAGAAGTGCAAACTAACGATGATGATGCCGATTTTAAGGTTGCAAACTCACAGGTATGCGTGGAACTATACCCTACCTTGACGGTGGAGGAGCTTCCATGGGACTTGAGAGATGCGGTGTCAGCTGAGGTGTGGGATTTCTCTGGAGAAGAAATAGGACTGATCAAAGGGGTAGAGCCAGTAAAGATCGTGGTAAAACCAAATGCTGAGTATCCAAGAACACCCCAATACAAGTTGACACCGGAGACGATTGCAGGAATAAAGCCTGTGATCGAATCCATGATCAAACAGGGAATACTGAAGGAAATCGTGGGAAGCCCATGTAACTCCCCGATTATGGGTCTGCAGAAGCCTAGTGGGAAATACAGAATAGTGCAGGATCTTCGAAAAATTAATAATATAGTTGTTTCATGTTGTCCAGTGGTACCGAATCCATCAGTGATACTGTTTCAGATACCGTTCCAAGCTGAATGGTTCACGGTGATAGACCTGTGCCAGGCCTTCTTTTCAATCCCCTTAGATGAGGAAAGCCAATATCTTTTCGCTTTTAAGCTGGAAAATCGCGTTTTAACATGGTGTCGTATTCCCCAGGGGTATACAGAAAGCCCATCGATATTTAACCAGTTGCTGAAGAAAAATCTTGAAAGTCTAGTACTGCCCATGAACTCGGTTCTGGTCCAGTACATAGACGACCTACTTGTGGCGTCAGAAACTGAGGAAGCTTGCAAAATAGACACCATCACCTTACTGAATCACTTGGCCGAGAACGGACACAAGGTGTCTCCAAGTAAATTGCAGTATTGTCTGACAGAAGTGCAATACTTGGGCCACAGGATTGAAAAGGGAAAACGGAAGGTGTCTCCAGACAGAATAGAGGCGATCATGAAAATGAGTGCGCCCACAACACAAAGAGAAGTCAGGATGTTCCTAGGAATGGTCGGTTATTGCCGGCAGTGGATAGCCAACTTTTCACTGAAGGCAAAACCTTTACAAAAACTGACGCACAAGGGGGTGAGCGATCCGGTACCATGGGACAAAGATTGTTTGATGGCGTTTCTGCAGCTGAGGGAGGATTTGTGTCGTGCCCCGGCTTTAGGAATGCCTGATTATGAAAAACCATTCTTACTTTATTGTTGTGAGAGGGAAGGTTGTGCTTTGTCAGTTTTGGCCCAGATACACGGAAATGCCCGTAGACCAGTTGCATACTTTTCGGCTACCTTAGATCCAGTAGCCGCAGCGTTGCCCGGATGTCTCAAATCCGTTGCTGCAACGGGTGTCAGCATTGAAAGGTGTGAAAATGTAGTTATGGGACATCAGTTAGTGGTGTATGTACCGCATTCTGTAGAATTGTTAATGACCAGGACCAAGACACAGCATCTGACGAATAGCAGGCTCACTCGCTATGAGCAAGTCATTTTGGCTGCCGAGAACGTGACCCTAAAAAGATGCTCTGTTTTGAATCCTGCCACTTTAATTCCACTTCCAAATGACATTGATGATGATGTATGTACAGATCATGACTGCCTTGATGTGACTGAACTATGCACCAAACCAAGACCAGATATCGTAGATGAGCCATTGACCGACCCTGATGAAATATTCTTTGTTGATGGCTCATGCGTAAGAGACGATATTGGTCAGCTGAGAGCAGCTTATGCCGTTTGTACCATTACCGGAGTTGTGGAAGCCGCCTGCCTGGAAGGAGTACATTCCGCTCAGGTAGCTGAAATCATTGCTTTGACCCGTGCCTGTTTAGCAGGCAATAAAATTCGAGTCACCATTTACACCGATAGCCAGTATGGTTTCGGGGTAGTTCATGACTATGGGCAGTTATGGTCTCAAAGAGGTTACATGACCTCCTCAGGTTCTCCCATTAGGAATGGAGAGTTCGTGAGATTATTGTTAGAAGCACTACAAGGTCCAGCAGCTATTGCAGTTGTTAAATGTACCGCTCATAAAAAGAATACTGACTTTGTGTCGCAAGGCAACAGGTATGCAGATGAAGTCGCACGTTACTGTGCGGAACAAGGGTATTCCTTCACTGAGGTAGAAGTGGGGGGAATACAGGAAAGGACTGAATTAACTATGTTGTTGGAAACTGTAGACACTTGGGATGAGTTGAAGTGTATCCAAGAGAAAGCACCTGATTTTGAGAAAAAAGCATGGGAGACCGCTGGTTGTACCAAGAGTGAGATGGATTTTTGGATCTCTACAGATGGAAGGGCAGTGTTACCAAACGAACTCGTTAGTCCAATGGCAAGGAGATTGCATGGACCAGCACACATAGGTAGAGATGCCATGGTGAGGGTATTCAGACAAACGTGGTACAACCCGAAGTTTAGAGTAGCGGCAGAAGCAGTGTGTCAACGTTGTGTGATCTGTCAGCAACTGAATGTAGGAAAGAGAACACCAGTCACATTGAGCCACATAGGGAGGTCTGGGGGGCCATTCAATAGAATGCAACTAGATTTTATTGAAATGCCCAAGTGCAATCGCCTCAGATACGTCCTAGTGATTGTCTGTATATTTTCCAGATGGGTTGAGGCTTACCCCACACGTAGGTGCGACACACTTACAGTAGCAAAGCTATTGCTTAGAGAACTGATACCGCGGTTCGGGGTGCCGGCCTCTTTGGAATCAGATAGAGGAACACATTTCAACAGCGAAATAGTAAAAATGCTGTGTTCAGCCCTAAATATAGACCAGAAGCTCCACTGTAGCTATCGACCAGAAGCTTCGGGGATAGTGGAGCAAATCAACAGCACCATTAAATCCCGACTTGCCAAAGTTTGTTCCTCGACATCCTTGAGCTGGCCTGATGCACTTCCACTCGTCCTTATGAGTATACGTAGCACACCAGATAGAAGGACAGGTCTCTCCCCACATGAGGTGCTAATGGGGAGGGCTATGAGACTGCCATCGGTTCCAACTGCAGCACTGTTGAACATCACAGATGATTTGATCCTGGACTATTGCAAGGGACTATCTGACGCCATTCATTCTGTGTCCCTTCAGGTGCAGGCTGCAGAGGTTCCATCAGCTCAGGACCTGTGCCATGACCTGTGTCCGGGGGACTGGGTCCTGGTGAAGAAACACGTCAGGAAGAACTGTCTAGACGTGCGCTGGCGTGGACCCTTCCAAGTCATATTGGTCACGAACACTGCAGTAAAGTGTGGGGGCTTGCCCAACTGGATCCACGCCTCACACACCCGAAGAGTTCCAGCACCTCTGGAAGAAACAGCTCCTCTCTCGGATGAAAATCCAGCTGAAAGCGGAGAAGCCACAGAGGGGAAAAGTCAAGCTGTAGAGGTGATTGAAGAGGCTGAGAGCGTGTCTGACCAGGCTGAGGACGGTCAATACACCAGTGAAACTGAAGTCGCCTCAGAGGGAGAAAGCAGCTGGGAGTTCGAGTCAGACACTGACCAAGCTGTAAGTGGTCAAGAGTCAAGTGTAAGAACAAGGAGCAGGAGGACAAGGAGTGGAGAAGCTAGCTGGCCGGAAAGAAGGAGAAGGTCAAGCCTGAGAGCAAATCCAGAAAGAACCCTTGTCCCGATTTCTGAAGACTCAGATCTAGACGAAAGTGCAACGGACTCAGGCTCCGAGAGTCCGAGAAGATCAAGGAGGGTACGTGTGCCCTGCAGAAGATACGCCACTCCTGAGTGGACCTACCTAGCAGCAGATGTCTTGGGGACAGAGATCCGGGAGGGTGAGGGAAGTGCAGGTGACCAATCTCGATCCAATTGTAACGGTGGAAGTACGGCTGTTGACACCTGGAATCGAAACTGAAGGGTTACTGACATTCACACTCCCCGTCCCCCT
The DNA here is from genome assembly GCF_964263255.1 of Lissotriton vulgaris. Lineage (NCBI taxonomy): Eukaryota > Metazoa > Chordata > Amphibia > Caudata > Salamandridae > Lissotriton > Lissotriton vulgaris. The sequence continues at coordinate 1,641,969,061 of NC_141695.1, forward strand.
GTACCTAAGTCGGATCAAGGACCTGGTGCTGAACAGATTAGAATTTCCAACCTTGGGTCATCCAGTACCAGCACAAGAAGAAACCATCCTTCGTTTAGAACTGTTGGAATATGCCATTAGAGCTGCTGGCACCAGAATCATTGTAGATACCTAAAGACTTTGTAATTAAGCCGATAAGAAAGAAGATAACCTAGTGCCTAGTGGAAAGAAGAAGAAAATTAGGGATTTCATTTAGAGGACGGAGAAGGGTTAGGGCTGTCTGTCGCTGAAGAAAAAGACTTTGTTGAAAAGAGACTTTGTTGGTTAAGGGTGCTTCACAGACTGAGAAATCAATGTGAGCCGAGTGAAGACCTCAAAAGGACTTTGTTTTAAAAAGAAAAAGCTACGCTGTCTGATAACATGGAGACCGGCAGTCCAACCCGTAGAGCCAAATGCATAATAGGCACACTTATAGCAGTAGTAATTTCTCTCATAATCATAGTAGTTACTGTATCATACATAGTGGGACATGCAAGAGTAACTGAGACAACAGATGTAAAGCCTGTAACGACTTTGAAACCTGCTCTTGTTGGAAAGAAGGAGGAGAGCAATGTGATACGTGAAAAGGCGTTACTGGCAGATGAAGCCCGTAGGTTACACATAGATGAGTCGCAGGGAAATTTCAGGACAAACGCACAACATTCCGGAGTTCCATCATATCTCTACCATTTCCCTCGTTGTGAAAATCGGCCCTATCCATTTACTCAGGTCCATTTGGATACTCACATGGCTCCCTGATGAAGGCCCTCAGCCGAAACGCGCGTAGAAGTCATACCTAGCCATGTTTTTATGTATAGTGTGCTGAAACAATTTTCTTCTCCACCCCTTAGTATAAATGAACTACTTTAAAATGTATATAGGTTGTAAGAATATGTGTATATATGTAGATTGAAAAGTCACATGTATAGTGGAGATATGCACATGACAAATACTCATAATAACTTAATGATGTCTTTTTACTAAAATAAGATTTGAATAAAATAAAAGTCACTATTTTGTATCACACATCTTGTTCTCTGATAGTTCTTGCTGTCAATTGTCCGCCTCTGCCCTTCTTTTCAAACCAGTTCCTAATTTCCCTTCTTCCACATACTATACCTATCCCGAATTAGGAACTCTAGTCGGGGATACCCCCTTTTTTCTCACATATATAGGACAAACGCATATGCCAAGTTATTGTACGAGTATATTGATGCCATGGAGGCCAAAGATTGTTATGTCTGCATGCAATTGCCGGCTTCCGTTGATGAAGGCATCAGATATCATCATCTTCCACTGACATATGGGATAACATGTAGTTTATTGCTCAGTATATTTTATGGTCGAGAGGGGTTTGAGTACTACTTTTCAAATTATGATTCGGTACTGCCTGAAGTCCCGAATTATAAGCAAATGAATAAGTGGGACTATTACAGGAAGGAAGATAGATTGGCAAAATTCTTTCTTCCTTGGGATACATTAGATACTTCATATGCACGCCGAAATAATCTGACTTGCAAAGTGTCAGAGATCGAGAAAAAGTTCATTGGACAAGTTGATGACCGTTACAGGAGGCAGAAGATTTTAAAGATGTCAGGACAATGGAAAACAGATTGGACCGAAGAGGAAAGGGCACACAAAAAGAAGGGCAGTAATGGTCCAATAGCTTTAGATAGAACACAGAAAGGAAAGTTATGTTTGACCCGAAGCAAAACATATTATGAGAGTGTATTTGTAGGTGAATTTAGTTGTGAACATGCTTTTCGGTTAGAATATTACACGAAAGATTTCATGAAAGGGATGCAGGTGATTCCTAATGTATATTTTGTATGTGGAAGAAATGCTTATGTAAAATTGCCTGACAATTGGTATGGTTCGTGTTACTTGGCAATTGTCTTCCCCAAAATATACCATGCAAGGGATTTAGAGATCATAGAAGGAAAGGCGTCGACAAGAGGGAAAAGGAATGTGGGAGATGCTGAGGTAGTTGGAGACGTATTTGGAGCCATGTTTCCTCTTTTAGGTTTGATACTTAATGATGTTAAGATCAGGAGATTAGCTACAGTTGTAGATAGATTGTCTGCCAGTACTGCAAGGTCATTGATGCTGGTGGAAGGAGAGATGCAATCGATTAGGGCAATGGTTCTTCAGAACCGTCTTGCTTTAGATGTTCTGTTAGCAAAAGAGGGCGGAGTCTGCAAGGCTTTGAAGGTCCAGGAATGTTGTACTTACATTCCAGACAATTCAAAACCCCTTGAGAAGGTTATACAGAATATTACTAAGATACATCAAGAAATTGAAGACTTAACAAAGATAAATGTGTGGGAAAAAGTAGGTCATGGAATGGGTAAAGTTGGAGGTTGGTTTGCAAATCTCGGAAAAAGCTTTGTTTGGTACATCTTGAAGCCTATCTTCATAGTATTAATTTGCATGATTATATTGTGGGGTTTAGTGAGGCTGTATAAATGGTATAGATCAAGAAGGTTGCAAAGGTCCATGAGAGAGCAAGAAAGGAGGTTAGCTGCTATGCAAGATCATCAATATAGAAGTCTGAGAGCTCTAGAAACGATAAAAAGGGGGAGCCTTGCAACCAGTTCTGTGTGACACATTCAAATTGAGGTGTTAGTGATGACCCCTAGAGGTCATCAAAGGGGGGAACTGAGAGAGCGCAATTTGAATGAAAATCATGTCTGCATCATATTTACAAGCCTGTGGCGTAAAGTTGGCTTATGTAACTTAAGGAGTGAGAAAATGTATCTGTATTTACTCTAGAGTGTTTATTAGAATTAGAAAGCCCGTATACATAGTGGGCTAATGTAGAAATGTGTGAAGATGCTTAGGAACATTAGACGCGTTAAACAGAATTCATGTATGCAGTTACTAAATGGAGAAAGAGATGAAATGTGAAATGAAGAAACGTGCAGACCACATGGCACTGTGTAAGAACGAAAATATATCATTGTATCTTTCATATAGCATGGGTTCGATATTATTCAATGATTTGCTTACTTATATATATGTGTGTTAAAGGCAATATTTTTATAGAAGTGTACTGTATAATCTTAGAGTGGTGTGTTAACATATTATTTTAAAACTGAAGAAATAAGAGTTCACCGAGTGCAGACCACTGCACATAATTTAGTGGGCTTGGAGAGATAGGGGATAGCTTTGATCTGCACGTGCGAGCCAAGAGTCAAAAGTCTCGTTAAATTAAATTGCCAATGCTGGTCGAAGTTTTATGGCCTAATGAGATAAGGGAAGCTTGGAATTTGGGGCCCTGTTTCGAAGTGTCTGTTTCCAGGTGCGAGGGGGGTACCAATCACAATTGTAATGAATAGAGCTCTGTTTGAGGAGATAGGCTCTGGTCCGGAGGAGTCGACCGGAATGTTATGGGGGTACCAGCACGATGGAGACGGCGCCTGGGAAGCAAGGTCAACTTAACAGACGATTCAAAGAAACGAAACTATGGAAAAAACCAGAAGCAGGACCACGTGAAATGTGTACGTGGTGGGCGTCTCAAAGGGGCGTTCCACCCATACTGTGATTTTGTATTAGGGACAGCACCCCGGGGAGAAGGCAGAGCAGATGACCTGAGAACCCTTAGAGAGCAGATGGGTAGACAGAAAGGGTACTGCTACGCGACATAGGTTTCCATCAGAGTCTAAGAGGGTTTGAGCTTCTTCGGAAGTCAAACTGCTGACACCTTTTTAGGTAAAGATTTGCTAAGTAGGGATGTCATCTAGCATAGTGTAGGGACAGTTTAACCTGTTTCATTTTCTTTCTGTAAATGACGCTTCAGATTCACCTTGCGTCAATGATATTCAACTTAGTGATTTTTGAATTGGTTTTGATTGTTTTCTTTTGTCGATTGAGGTTTCTTAGAGAGTTCATGTTCCTTCTTGTACCTGTTGAACATTATATTGAGGTGTTTGTATTTGCAACTGATTTTGGTTTTATAATAAACCTTTTAAACTTTTCCAGTCGTAAGTGGTTCTTCAGAGTTGCGTCAGACATTGGGGTTGATTTAACCTATGTTGGTTTGCCTTTTACTCAATGACAGTCAATAACCGATCCAAAAAAGGGACAAATGAGATAGGTATCAAGGAGATCAGGTAATCGATCAAAATCTCATTTCCCGCAAATCCTTTACATCGGATTGTATTTCCCTTGTGCTCAATTGAAAGTGGAGATTTTGGATAGTAACCTAATACTTGGGTACATTTATTACTGGTCAACCAGTTTTACTAAATGTAGATGAATTGAAATTAAAGTTTTTCACAGAACATTCTTCTCTGCTTCAGTACTATCAAGACCCAACCATATCCATCTCCAATTATTGACTTAAAATATTCGGTAAAGCAAGCCAGGAACATACATGGCGGTTAAATACCCCAAAACTGTTTGTAAATGTACAATTCAGCAACAAAAGCAAAAGGTCTTCAAGAAGGATATTCTCCTCCTTGAATCCACCCAGAACCTGATGACCGATTGTGCTGCTCTGGTTAGGTGACCTTCTGTGCTCGTGTCCCTCCTCCACACACACTCTCCCATGATATCCTATGACACGCATAATAATCTGGCGCCCCCTGCTGGCAGTAGCTTAGTCCTCCTATGCACAAGATCTGGCCCAGAAAACAACAGTCCTAGAAGTCAGTGGGAGTCTAACTTCTGTATATTACCATGCAATGGATTACTAGAATGCAATCAAAAGTTTTAGTTTTCAAAAAGTGTAATAATTATTACACTGAATCCAGTAGAACATAAACATTTATTTATAACGTTTTATATAGCGCGAACACGACCCTTAAGGGTATCAGAGCGCTCTACAATGTTCAAGGCGACATGCGTAAAAACATTATCATCAAGGAGGTACAAGGTATGGGCGAAACCTCCTAGGGAGAAAATCACGGGTTCCAGGCGGACAGAAACCAGTCAAACAGAGTAAGCACATAGTTTACGAGAAATAATATACTCAAGAGCATCCGTTAAATCAAATGAAAAGTGCCATGAAGGACAGCGGCTTATTATGGCAAGAAGAGGAGCAGGACTCTTCGTTCTTGCCAATTAGGAGTTTGCGCGTGAGCACAAAGTCTAGACTGTTGACTTCAGTCATTTTCTAACTTCAGATTCCTATTATGAGAGATGAATGAAAGAGCCTGGATGGAGGCCAGTGCATTTATGAGACCAAAACTAATAAATTGATATATTAAGCCACAGAAATTTGATTCTGGCCCAACTGCCAGGGAAGCAAGGGATGCTCAGTCATGTGGTGGAGACCGCGGAAAAAACCGCAAAGGAGATGGAGGTGCCTAGTGGACACGGTTGATGGTGCCTAGGACCCGCAAACCAGGGCTTCAGTGTTTGCAGTATCCTGGTACATAACTATAAACTGAATCCACATCTGCTCTGCAGCTAAAGACACGCTACTGTCATGGGGCAGGCTGGCTCCACTTAAGGAAGCAAACGCGTTAAAAGCAGCCCAACATCTGGCTCTCAGTTGATTGCGCAATCCGGGAAAATGACTGCAGCAAATATTCTATATGTGGAGGAAGCGATAGTCTGCCATAAGTAAACAAGCATTTACAAATATAAAGCAATTGGACATTTATAGGCTACAACTTTAGTTTGTTTAATAGCTTTTGTTTTGTTTTGTTTTGTTTTTTAAACATAGTCTTTTATCGAAATAGTAATGCCCGAAAAGAGGGCACAGATGTGCCATGGCCACAATTATGATGGGGTAGGCTACCATTATGTTTTGTGGGCCTGTATTATAACAAGATTGGATTACAATATGCCAGATTCTCCATTACATGGGTGTGTTACAATCTGACAGGTTCTCCATTACACCGGTGGTGCAACACAATTAAAAGAAGGCCACAATATGTCAAGTCACGATAATGCCATGGGTGTGTCAACATAATGTCATGGAGGGCTAAAATGTGGCAGAGACACCATTATGCCAAGGGTATCTACCATTATATCAAGCAATGCCAAAATATGACAGGATCACCACTAGTCCAGGTTTCACCCCCCCCCCCCAACCAGTTCACCTGCCCCCACAAAGTGACAGATATTCACAAAGCTAAAGACACACAGACATGCTCACTCACACAACTTTCTTGGTCACATCATTTCTATAGAAATAAGGTGCCACAGCTGATTGGACCTCCAAACCTTATCCATTCTGGGTAGGAGTATTGTCAACCGCAGTGCTAAACCCTAATACATGTACCACCCAGTCCAGGAGGTGGGGAGGGGGTATGTGCTAGTGGAAGTGTCTATTGGGTCTTTCAATCGCTCGAGCACCATGGAGCATGGTGCGCGGTGTGTCGGACCAGTTTTTTACGCTGCTGCTTACGTCCGGTTTTGTGTTGTTTCATCAAATTGAATGCCACAGTGCCAATAGTCTGAACGTTGGGCACAGTTCAATATGGGAGTGATTGACGGAAGTGCGTGTCCTCACACAAGCAGTGAGAGGACTGGAGTGTGGAGAAGAAAGATGGGGCTAATGAACCAGGAATATGTTGTAAAATGGGACAGTGCAACAGGTAGTAGCGGAAACTGTAAAAGGACTAGGATGAAGTGGTTGCCTACAATATTAGCTTGTATTTAGCAGTGGCATAAGACAGGTCCCGCAGCCCCCGCAGTGCGAGGGGGGCCCCCAAGCTCCAGAGGCACAATCCTCTGTCCGGAGAGCCCCTGATTGAATCCGGAGAGGGCCCATCCACATACCTTGCAAGAGGGCCGGCCCCTTCAAATTTCGTTACGCCAGTGGTATTTAGCCAACCTGATGGCACTGCATTTGTGATAACCAATGTACCCTCCATGCCAGCAAAGATGCAGTGTACACGGCAGTAAGGTACTTCAGTTTTCTTATCAATAACCAGCTCATCAGCATACCCTTAGTCCTGTGTATACCATGCCCTTAGTTTGGAAACAGTTATGCCATTAAGCGTAAAAATAAAATTCATGTGTACACAGTGCATGAAACTTACTGATGAAGCTGTTCAGAGAAGCGTTAGTTTGAGTTACTTTACATCCTTAGAGACGGCATGGAGACTCCTAAGCCCGAACAGTATTTAATATACACGCTCCTTGAAATAGGTAAAACAGAGATGCTGGTTCGAACGTCAAACCAGGCTGGGGCTTTCTCAAGGCAGCAGAAAGGATCCATAATATCAAAGATATCTGCGTTCATATGGCCGCTGTCTGTATATGGCACGTGGAATATTCTGTGCGGTAGTGGCAAACTTCAAATCTAATGCGGTCCTGGTCGGCTAACACGAGGCTGTTCAATCGACAACATAATTGTTCTTGCTGTAGCGACAACATGATTGTTCTTGCTGTAGCGAACATAGGAAAAGCGTGAATGATACAATAAAAGAACAATGGATGAAGAGGGCTGACTGAAAGTAAATACATTATAAATAGCAATTTAGTAAATTCAAAAGATCCTGGCTAAAACCAGACCTAATAAGTTCAAGAGTTAAACTAGACAGCCAAACGAAAGGTATTCATTCAGCCTTGTCTCACACGCTTATCTTTGTAATTTCTTCGGTTCTCAATGTTCAAAGAATTGGTGCATTAAGAAGACAAGGAGACCATGCCACGCCACCTCAAGAACTCACCCAAATCCATGGCTTGCATTCAGCCAGCAGGCTGGCAATTGGTAGGTGAGAGAAGCATCAAGCTGTCTGGCACAGGGTTTAGCATCTATTTTGAGAGCAGAGTGATAAATATATAACTTCTCAGGAGTGAGTTAGAGGTAGGGGGTAATTTACTGGTGGTTAAGAGGAGAGCAACCATTCATTTTGTTGTAGCAAGGCCTGTGCCTACAATGTTAAACACAGTGCTTGAGTGATGCTCTCCTGACTGGTTTGTTTACTGGATCCTGGCCCTACAGATATCCCTAATTACAATTTACCCACAACTAACAAGACAGACGAGTGACGCACCCCTCCCGGCCACGTGCTTCACGATTTTCAAGAGAACTGGTCCCAGAATAAAGGAATACAGCAGCATCTACAGGAAGCAAATAGGAGCACGCGGCCCTTACTGCAGTGGTCTAGTGTGGGCGGGGCCACTAGGGCGGTTGTCCTGGACGCTACACTGCTGCCTTATTGCTCCTGCAGCTAAAGTACACAGGAAAGTGTAGCTTCTTAAAGAGCAGCAATAAAACAACCTCCAGAAAATCGTACCTCCTTCTGCTGGCTGATTTCCCCCTAGCTGGTTGATATCCGGGCATCATTTTATTCTTCAGCGGCGACACGCATCCATTTTAAAACTCTCTGCCCAGGACTAATGGAGCAGCCATGTTTAAAGTCACAGTGACGCGCAGTCTATATATCATTGTATGTAACTGGGGTATAATCCTCCAGATAATCCTAAAAAATGTATGAAGCAATCCGTGTCGCCAAGCTTGCAAGCGCTAAGCTATCCAGAGCTAAAAGGAAGGCATTAAAATAACAACCATTTAACCCAACCCTATGAAAGATCTAGTTTATTTACCCCATTTCCTCTAGCAGCATGGATGCCTTACTTCACCTCCACCTGTTTTGGGTATGACTTGGGCACTGCTACGTCTGGCTTTTTGGGACCCTAGGGCTCTGGGTTGTGCATATCATTTGAGCAAATATTTCAGATAATCACAGGCAATCCCATAAATAGCTTAATGAGTTCTAGGAGTACAAAGGCGAGCAGGGGCTGAACAGGCAAATCACCATTAGTGCAGCCAATGCTGGGATCTTGTCAGGCCTTCTTGGTGTCTTGACCCGGATTCAGACTGCGCCGAAAAAATTGCTAGAAATTCAAAGAATCCAGAAAATACTGGTACAAACCTGCCAACTAAAACAGAAATTTCACAGTGTGAGCAGGGGCGTAACACAGCCCCCCCCCTCACCTCTCTCTGCAGGGCGGGGGGCCCCCTCAGCACAGTTCTCAGGCCTGAGAGCTCCAGATTAAATCCGGAGCGGGGACCCCTCTGTGTACCTTACTTTCGTTACGCCGCTGAGTGTGAGTAGGGGGGCGGGGTCTTGGAGGGGCATGGCCTTGTGGCACTGAAGCACCTGAGAGGCACTTTTGTGCCCGCCCCAACAGGACTCGAGTCGGGTTATCACGCGTGTGGACGGCGTCCCCCCCACTTATTTTACCGGGAGCTTGATAACTATAAACTTCCTGTTGTGACGTCAGCGTTCCGCCACTTCTTTTTTTAGGACTTGTGGCCTGCGCCCCAATCACCCTCCTCCAAACCAGGGAAAAAGCTTGCGGAGACTGGTGCCGATGTCCTGGGGTGATTTCACACCCGTTAATGGACGAGGAGTTCCAAGCCTCAGAAAACGAGCTGAAAATCCCCTGTTTACAATGGTTTTCAACTCATTTTCCCTGCCACAGGGTCATATCGGCTACTCACCGGGACACTGTGTAATAAGTGCTGATATCGTGTGTCGCACTGTGGCACCGTGTGAGTTGGCAGGTCTGCTGATATCCCAGAGTACAGTAATTAACAGGCATGATAAATACCTCTTATTCCAAGTTTTCCTGTGTAAAATGAGGAATGAAATGTGGAATGCAAATGGGAAAGAGAGAGGTACTGGACAAAGTAAAGACAGAAGAAAATAAATTCTCATGACTAAGTTGGAAACTTAAGCAGAAACAATTACCTTCAATTCCCCACTTTTTCTTGGAATGTATGGAAAATGTACACACATCTGTACAGTATGGTTCTACACATTATGTAAAAGGTGCTAGAAAGCTCAACTTAATCAAGATTACTTAAATGTACTGCGCCGGGTGTGAGCATACAGGCCTTGCACAAAGTCCTTTATTTACCCTGAATGGCCACGAAACACAAGGACTTGCTTCCTTATGTAGTAATGATTTGTTGATATATTTGTAATATCGTTCTCCCTCAATCATTCAAGGAGTCAATTTCTGAATTCGTTTTGCTCCAGGCCCAGAAACTGCACAAGTGTTAGCAGTCTGGCACTTTCATGCTGCGCATTAAAAGAAATGGAGGCAAATACAGGGAACTAAGCATGATTGCAAAGTTGAGAGTTCAGGGTTTGATTATCGGTAGGTGGTCTAACCCTTCAACATAAAGAGGTTGCAGATGAGCTCGAGTTAATGTGCCTGAAACTGCAAGTTGTGGTACAGACATCCTCAAAAAGTATAAACTATTGGAAGATTACATTACAATTCTGCTCAAGCATCAACTTTTATCAATAAACTGCACTACGTTGCCAGATGTACATGCCAAAAAGGACTATGTATTGCACATTTTTATAGTCATTTTAAGTAAATGTATTTCCTGTGGCTATCCTGGAAATCTGTGAAGGATGTGCCTGAACACGCCCACACTGGACCACCTGGGCCTTGAACCTTGCTGGGTATGATCTACCACTAATCTTTATAGGAGGAGCAGGGAACTGTTGCCTCTACTAGAGGCCATATTAAGATCCAACATAAACAAAGTGCTTCCCTTTGTCTTTTTCAGGTAGCTTGTGAGGGGAATTTCATGAACTTCGGATTTTTTAATTTTTTATTGGCACCATCCATTATTCTAAGTGCAAACTCGAGGAAATACTCGTAGGGCTAAAAAGAAAAGGCACAGAATGATGATCCGGACGTTGTCCCTTCTATTCAAATTTTAGAAATTTAAGACTAGTTCCATTCCGACCTAATGAAGGAGTGTCCAAGTTCATCAAGGAGAGGGAAATCCTACCCAGATTTTTGGAACAACCAATAACTTAGTTAAGAATTTCCAATTTAGTTTAGCTTCATACACCTGCTGTGATTTACCACAAAATATGGCATGGATCTTGTGCTTCTGGACCCAAGCTAAACACCCCTGCCCAATAAATTTTACTAGCATCTTAGCATCAACATTGTATTCTGATGCAAAGGATGCGCAACAGGGCTGGGAAATTTTGGGAAGCATTGTGTAGGATCCAGATCTCAGAAATGACGTTTCACAATGGAGAGGAAGATGAAAACAATGGCACTTTATCTCCGTTTTGTGTTTGCATTAGGGGAATAGATTACTGAGGAGTACATATTGAAGCCGTGCCAGAAACCGTGCTAATCTGCTCTGATTGCAACAACTGATGCCTAGGCACCACGGATCTTCTCGACGAGAGGAGGAACTGGTCTGTCAATACCACAAAGAGTGACACCACTTAAAACTCCAAAACACATTGCTCAAGGGAGGCATTGGAATTTTATCAAAACGCAGCTATTGTTCAAAGAGCTATTTTGTTTTTCGGTTGCTAACTGATGCAGGGTATTGGAGAGTACAGGTTTTTTTTTAAGTTGGAACCAATAAAAGTACATCTGTGGCCCAAAATTACATGAGTCTTTTGCTCTGCATTTGTGTGCTCTTTGTTGACTTCCCATTCCGGCCCAATCCCTTGTCCATCTGGCTTTTGATGCCGCATAATCTGTTTATTGTCTAGTTCTCTAGGACCTGCTCTGTTCAAATTCCCCCATATCCCTGATCCTTATGCATATGATTTGATATGCACACTTTCTTTGCCCCGCACTGAAGGACCGACTGCCTGTGAGTTTTCACTTCCGCTGCTGACCCTTTGTGCACCCTTGTTTATAGCCACACACTTGCCCTCTTGCAGTTTGATTGGTTCCTAACTATCGGCCAGTCTCCAACATGCTCCCTAATGCCAGCTAAAGGTAAATTGCCGTGGTCTAGAAACATAATCCCTCATCGGCGCATTTAGTGGCCATTTGGGCTCTGGCAGCCACATTTCAAATTCTCGGACTGTTCTGTACAGGTCCACCTCCAGGCCCGATGCCCTCTTTACCCTTGTTTCCTGACATGACCCTTATGGTCATGATTCCCCTTTCCTTTGCCAAACATCAACGTCATCTTTCATGGGAGCTCACTTCCTTCCTTGACACTTTTCCACTCTTGTTCCCCAGCCCATAACTGAACCGTTGCCACATTCCTGGGAAACGTGTTTGGAGCACCACCTGCACATGCACATGCTTGGATTAGCATGGTCTAACCATGCCTTAGATGATTCTGACATATGGCCTGGGCTACCTGCTTCTTCATGGCACTCTGGCATCGATGCCCAGGCTTCCTGCAGCTAGTGGCATCTGAACTAAAAGCAGACTCCTTGTAGTGGCTCTTCTTTAGGCTTGCTTCGGCCATTAACCCCTCCCCTGCTGATGACGGAACCGCTCCGTCATCAGCTCCGGTTGGGCTGTGCTGATGACGGAGCGGTTCCGTCATGGCCCGGCCGCCGCGCCTGCGCGGCAGTTTTAATGAGCGGGGCGGGTCATGACGGAACCGCTCCGTCACCAGCACAGCTCAACCGCGGCTGGTGACGGAGCGGTTCTGTCACCAGCATGCGGCCGCCGAGCGGCCGCCCCGCCCACTTAGCGCTGCGGCGGAATAGCCGCCGCAGCGAAAGGGTTAAAGCTATAGACCAGCACCAATGCGCCCAATGGGCTTCTCCAGGTTCAGACTCTAGTGCCATGGTCCAGCTCAAGGACTACCTACAATTTGTCATTTCCACATTTGAAGCAGCGGGTATCTATCATATTCAATCATCGTTTTAATATAAATGCACAGCCTTACTCAAGTAATGCAGTGCAGCCCTAAACTCTCACAACTATTAAATATATAATGCACAACTTGCAAACCAAACACCATTGGTAAATCCAAAATCCTTAACCCCTTGCGTGCTTCTGTCGGCCAACGGCCGTCACGCGCACTACCTTCGTAATGCTGCGCACGTCCATTGGCCGACGCGGGCCCGCCCACTCCGCCGCGGTTAAGTGGATAATGAAAAGGTCAGTGATGCTAATTTGCCTCAATGACTCCACTTACAGAGATATCACACCACAGCTTTCCTTACAAATTTCTGTTGCAAACAAGGGTGTAGCTGGATTGAAGGGATCAGAATAATTCCTCAGCGGTCCCTATTGTGTACTTGTACATTTATTGTGGGGTTGGCCCAATCAGAGGAAACTCACAATTGGTCCCCTAGTACCTCATGAATTTGGATGGATGGATGAATGGGTGGATAGGTTTGGAAGTGGGGATGGCTGGACAGATGCATTTATCTTAAAGTGTCAAAGGATGGATTCAGTGATGAGGCTCGAGTATGGATGGCCGGATACCTTGATTCACAAGTGTGACTGTGCACCGGCAAATTCACGATTGTGGATGAATAGTTGCATCAAGAAATTCGTGAATGAGGCTGCACCAGTGGGGGAGGAAAGCAACATGGATGGGCCCATAGATTCCAGGGTTCACCCTCACTTATGAATGTATGGGTACCTCCATGAGCATAGGCAGATGGTGTCTTGCGCAAAGGTGGATGTATTATTGATCATAAGCGAATGGAGACATGAGAGAGGGTGGAAGTATTCATGAGCACAGATGAATGTGAATTAATGGACGACAAACTGGAAACAAGACATACATTTTGTATGTCGGATGTTGACAATTTGACCTTTCCTTTGCGTTTTTTGGAGTGTTGTTTGGCGTGTTTACGATTTTAGCTTTTTGCTACAGTCTGTGTTGCAACAGTGTGTGTTTAAGAAGTGTTAAGCTGCACTTAGATTTCCTGGTGAATAGTTTAGGTTTTGCTGCCATGAGAAACTGTAACACTGAAAAACCAACCGCACGTCATGTGCTGTGATTAAAGTTAGATACATTTTTACATTGATTGAGGAGACAAAGACGTCTCTAGAAAGAAACAATTGCCGGACTTAGAGAAAAAAGCATTCAGCGCTCTTTCGGCGAGGCCTGATGCTAAGCGCATGAGCAAGCACCTACTCTTGATATGGCCGCTGTGACGTCAGGGTGTGACGTCAGTGTTACCCTCAAAAGGACACACAAACAAGGAAATCCTCCAGTAATGATGCAAAAACTCACCTCAACAGATCATGCACGGTCTGAACAATGCACCAGTCACAAAACGCACAACCTGTACACCTCACCGAGATCCTCCTCCTTCCGAATGCTATAGATTTGGCATTAACGCAGCCTTAAAGCCAAATCTAAACAAGCATTGGTAAATCCAGTAGGGTTGGCATTGGCAGCCAGCCTTTTAGCTTTGTCGAGGCTTGATTTGTCATGGTTTTTGCAAAACTTTACTGTTGTTGAAGCTGCCTGGCCTTCACAACCTTACAATAACAACAAAAAAAGCGAAAAAATATTTTAGTCTCAAAAAAGCGCACATTGCTATTTTAGTCCCTGGTAATTCAGGGCATTTATGGGAAATATTTTGTGTGGATGTGCTCTCTTGAAACTGAAGTTAGCCATTGGCTGAAGTGGACCAATACATTCCCCCATGATGTAGTGGTTGGGTGAAAAACGCGAATGGCACATTAAAAGACCAATGAATGGAGAGGGCTGGCTGGAAGACCCTCCAAATGAGGATATTATATATGCACGTTTTGTAAAATCAAAAGATCTTGGCCAACGCCAACCCTACAAAAAAAGTTGCCTAGATTACCTTGACAAAATATATGTACCCCCTTTTCTTGTTTACCAAATATACCTTGCTTTTGTGAAAAGAATACTTTTCAGGGGTATCACTTATAGTTAAGATGGGAATGTATGTGGTATTTCTGAGCACTATTAAACTTAATAGAGTCAGTCTCTAAAGACAAACTTATTAGGAATTTGCATAGTGCACTATCTGCTAGACAATGGAGGAAATATATGTGGCGGTGCCCGCTCACAGGCAGTCATCTGATCACCGCCGCATTTAAAAGATGCTATGCACATCTCCCTTGCATAATCTTGCACACTCTTTGAAAAAGGCTGCTTTCTGTTCAATAGTCTCCCCACTCATCTACTTCAAACCCATCAAAGGGAGTTTACAGCCATGCTCACTGTTACTCTATTGATTTTAGGCAACCGCAAACTAACGCTGGAAAAGAAAAGCAGCAATTTGATGCATAAAAATCCCAGTCTAATCAGACCATCCTTGCAGAACTCGGGATGGCTTTCTGCTTGATTACTTAAAACCACAGCAGAGGATCCCCAAGCCGCCACTTAAATTTGATGTCCTCCACTTCACAGCCTACGTTATACAGACTACTGTCTGTTCGCAAAATCTGAAAATACTTCATTTCCAGCTTAGGCGTGTGGTGCAGGCTAAAGCCATTACTATGACATCACCCATCTTCACTCTGACTGCTCATTATCATTCGCCCGTCAATACATAAGTGGTACAATCATCTGTAAATACACTAAAGAAACGTGGGTTAGTCCAATCCTGGGCCAGCACTTGTACAAGGCGAAGTAAGACAGCAACCTTATTGTACCAACTAAGCATGGTGTGAAGGTACAGCAAAAGCCCCCTAAAGCTGATTTTGTTTATCAATGTGTCAGGAGTGCTCTAGATGCAAAATGTTATTTTGCCTAGAGTGCTGAAAATTATAAAAAATGTTAGTGACCAAAATTGGGCTCAACATACACAGCTCTACTTGACAGGAATTGACTGTCAAAAACGTCTCTTGCATTTCCAGTGCTTAGTTTGAGCCTCTGGAGCCCACCAACATTCTTGGAATGGCACATAGTTTGCCTTACCCAAGTATGACCCAGAGCAAGATGGAGAAATACTTAAGGGGAGAAAGGATGCAGAAAAAAGGCAGAAAACAATGAGAAAGAAAGAAAGCAGGGATGAAAAAGAACCTGAAAGAGTGACATAAAGAGGCAGGGAGTGTCTGGTGGTGCAGTCATGAAGAATAATCAAGATCGCACAGACTTGGTATTCGATGCAGTAGACAATGGATGTAGGCCTCGGAGTAAAGCTTTAGGCACTGGTGTTCTTTTACAAATCAAGCACTGCTGATTTACCACATCCTAAAATGCAAAATCCACCTCTCTCCTCCACTCATATTTGGACCAATATAATCCAATGCTTGATGAGTAAAAGAATAAGTGCTCGGGTCCAACGTTTTGTTCAGAAGCCTGTGGTCCGCACTAACAAAAGGTCGGGGTGCCAAATCTACATAGATTGTATAGTTTTGATTTCAATTCATGCTTCTTTAATTTACCACCAGACATTCCCTGCCTCTTTACGTCACTCTTGCAGGTTCTTTTTTATCCTTGCTTTCTACCGTAGGCCCCGTTTTTAGGTCTCGCCTGTCGATGCGCATGCGCATCGAGGAAGCAAGACTATGGGGGCTTATCCACTCTTTGTCCAACTTGCAAGGAATCGTGGCGATTCCTTGCAGTGCCCGTGACTTTTAAGCTCAATGCGCATGCGCATTGAGCTTAAAAGCGCGTGCACATGCCCCCAGCCGCCTGCCTTGCCCACTCTCCCGCCCCTTCACTTCTTGATTGCACGGCCGCTAGGCCGTGCCTCCCCTACCCTCCTCCTCCTACTCTCCTCCCCTCGCCGTCTGTTCCCGCACTCCTCCCACACCCCCGCTCCGCCCCCTCCCCTGCCTGCCATGTCGCGTCGCATGGGCTGACCGAAACCTCCTGTATGCATATAATTATTATCAGCCATCCAGTATCCTCACACCGCCTACTGCAGCTCCCAAACATCATCCAGCACCATTCTGTGATGGAGTATTCGAAACCAGGACGAATGCGAGTCTGCCTTCTTGTCGCCGCAGCCTACGTATGTCTTCCCTTTCTACCCATCCTCGAGGCCCGACACTTCATTGTCTCCGCCCCTTTCTCAAGTGCTCCTTTGAAACCTCTCATTTACCGAGAGATCGGGACCTCGAGGTGCCTCCAGTCTGCCGCTTCCCTCGCTGCTCCTGGCTCACACCCCCGTGCACGCGCTGCTTCCACAGCGCTAGGCCTCGTCTGATTCTCTCCCAGGAATTTCTGAACTAATTTACTGTTTTTGTCTCCGCCACCTCTGCTGGCGGCTGCTCCAGGAATTCACTGCCAATTTTGTGAAAAACATATTTTCTTTTTCCATATCTATTTTATTTACTTGGGCCGTGGCTCATCATCACATTAACTATCATGGGATCGAGCCGAATGCATATTCTGAACATGCCACGAGGAAGCCATTAAACGGATTCATATGCTCGTTTTGCACCATAAAAAGGCATCGCTCTGCTGCACTGTTCTCGTTTTAAAACATGCCTTATTCGAGGCACTTGTCCCGATAATTTGGGCTCATTACGATCAGAATACAAAGCGCAAAAACAGATATAAAATGTGTGTTTACTTTTATCATGAGCCTATTTAGGTTTTACTTCAGAGGTACTGTTTATGCGAACATTTTTCTAAATGTGGTATTGGCATAGGAACATTTTTTTTCTCCAGAAAAAGCATCAGCACATTTTCTCCATTTTCTACCAGTAAAATGATAACTGACCATGCTCTCGATTACTTTATTGGGCTTTGTGTTAACCGTGGGGTCTGAATAAACCCTTTCAGTGGTGACACCTGTGATAGGCCCACTCGCTCTCATTGTTGCCCTAATGCTGTTCCCACACCCCCGCTCCGCCCCCTCCCCTGCCTGCCATGTCGCGTCGCATTTCTCCTCCCCCCTCCCCCCAGCCGCCTGCCTTGCCTACTCTCCCGCCCCCTCACTTCTTGATTGCACGGCCTAGTCCCCTACTCTCCTCCTCCTACTCTCCTCCCCTCGCCGTCTGTTCCCGCACTCCTCCCACACCCCCGCTCCGCCCCCTCCCCTGCCTGCCATGTCGTGTCGCATTTCTCCTCCCCCCTCCCCCCAGCCGCCTGCCTTGCCTTGCTCTTCATTCAATGCTATTTGTAAGGAAGACTGATTCCTATTACCCACATGCTAAAATGTTCCCATTTAAGCAGATCGGGGTGGATAGGTGTGGCTATGGGTCAGAAATGTGTTTTTGTCGAGCTCAGGGTGATTCTTTGATGACTCCTCGTTATTAGGATCCGTTGACAGTTCAAGTTACCAAGCTGTCATCCTCCCACTGTTTTCCTAGGTAAACATAGTGCATCTTACAAAATTAACTTTACACGTTAAGGAGTTCTTATTATACTGTTTTATTGTTTTAGTACTTCCGATTTCTGTTCCGATTTGCTTTTGCCGATTACAGCCACATAGTATCTTATCTGTAAGTGAAGTCGACGCCGCAATCTTCCAGCTGTCGTGTAGAACCCAAATTCATGCACAGCCCCCTGTAGAGCTGAAAATGAATCGGCATAATGTAGTAACAGCTTGCACATTAGAGACTGGAGGAGATTTGTAGAACCTCGACAGTTTCACTGCAATATACTATTGGTCAGCTGCAATTGTCAAGTGTCCAATGCAGGAGTTCCGAGTAAGCGCAATTGCCGCCAGTCTCTAGTCCTATTAGGTAGACACATAGAACAGAGTTCTGTTTACAACTGAGTGTTTCTCTGTTTTCGAACATACATACACACCATTGAAACAGCTACACACTTAGACATGTATTTCTTGTTTCGGCAATTCCTATTAAAGTAAGGGAGGGCCAAACCACTCCAAATCTGCGCGTTAATATTACACCCGTTTTTCTCGATATGACTTTCAATGAAGTGAAACCGAGGTACGTCGAAAGGGGCACTGTGCTGCGCGACATTTATTTGAGAGTCCAGTTATTTGTATTGTCGGTGCCAGTCATACCTCTGTTTAGCCCATGTTCACGCTCTGCTAATTTTAGATGGATAGGGCAATAGAGACATAATTGAAAAGTCGTATTTTGCCCCAGATCACGCACTAGAATCAATTGGGCTCAACTGTCTGGTTCGCATCATGACGCACAGAAGGGTTTTTAGGCAAACTTTAGAGCCCACCGTTATCAAACTGGGGCCTTTACCAAATAATAGCAGGTAAATGCCATGAGGTTTGTCAGTGTGCCATATTTAATAATGAACGTGTAAGGTCATTTTTTTTCAGTAAACCACCCTCACCCTCACTCACCCTCAACCCCTCACCCTCACTCACCCTCACTCACCCTCAACCCCTCACCCTCACCCTCACTCACCCTCAACCCCTCACCCTCACTCACCCTCAACCCCTCACCCTCACTCACCCTCAACCCCTCACCCTCAACCCCTCACTCACCCTCACCCTCACTCACCCTCACTCACACTCACTCACCCTCACCCTCACTCACCCTCACCCTCACCCTCACTCACCCTCAACCCCTCACTCACCCTCACCCTCACTCACCCTCAACACCTCACCCTCAACCCCTCAACACCTCACCCTCAACCCCTCACCCTCACTCACCCTCACCCTCACCCTCACTCCCTCACCCTCACTCACCCTCAACCCCTCACCCTCACTCACCCTCACTCACCCTCAACCCCTCACTCACCCTCACCCTCACTCACACTCACTCACCCTCACCCTCACTCACCCTCACCCTCCCTCACTCACCCTCAACCCCTCACTCACCCTCACCCTCACTCACCCTCAACACCTCACCCTCAACCCCTCACCCTCACTCACCCTCACTCACCCTCACTCTCACTCACCCTCAACCCCTCACCCTCACTCACCCTCACTCACCCTCAACCCCTCACCCTCACTCACCCTCACCCACCCTCACCCTCACCCTCACTCACCCTCAACCCCTCACCCTCACACAGTGCAATAGGTCTCAGACCATTTCAGTTAGAGCTTTAAGAAATGTTTATGGCTTTTTTTATTTGTAATTCTTTAGCATTGGCTACAGGAAACAAAAATGCTAAACATTTACAAAAAAAACCCATAAACAATTCTAAAAGCACTAACTCTAATGGTGCGAGACCTATTGCATTTCCAATGCTTGTTCTATCTTTGTCTTCCTCTTCCTTTCCCCATCAAGGGTTTTTCTCTCTCTTGCTCTGGGTCAAAGTCTTTGAGGAAAGGAAGTGCTGGTCCCCAAATATGAGTGCTGGTGGGTGCTTTTGACGGAGGTTTCTGAGGTACACCCCAGCATCCCGCTACCTATATTAGTCCTACTGAAGGAAACATTTCTGGTTCACAAAAATCAGAGCAAAGAGATTTCCTTTTTCGGTCTGTACAACTACAGATCTACAAGATAAAGCCAACTCCAACCAGTCTTATGGCTGACAAAGTCCAACCTGGACAATCCTCCACGACAAGGAACTATCTCGATGAATACATCACTTGATACAAAGTGCCCAGCATTTCTAAGCACCGTAAATAACAGGTGTTTCCACAACCCAAGCAATGACACATTATTAACCTTGGACAGATGAAATGTTGAGTTGATTGTGCCTGGTGTTTAACTGTTGACCTGTAAGTCATGCCAGAAGCAAGTGGTTAACTTGTTGAGCCATTTTGCACCAACAGGGCGAATGTATTACGGAATTCCGTATGTATTTTTTACGCATGCCTTAGGAACTTAATCATTTGAACGAATGCGTCTTTAGCACCCACTTGTTCTGCACGCAAGGTTTTAATGACTTGCCTTAAGTGGGTGCTAGATATTGGAATAGTTTAATTTACTATTCCAGCTCCAGTCTGCGTAACAGTAGGAAAGGTGTTGGACTTTAACACCTTAGCAGCGTCAAACGTTCAGCACCCAGTGCTGAACGTTCGAATAACGGGTGCGGCCCCGTCGGCCAACGGTCGTGCGCAGCACTGGCAAGGTAGTGCTCGCGACGACCGTTGGCCGACGGCAGCACTTAAAGGGTTAATTACCATGTTATGTTTCCAATGTTTACTTGACGGCGGTGCAAAGGGTGGCCTATTTCAGCGTACGTGGATGAACAATCTGTCCCATTATGGATCCATATGCAATCTGGACTTCGACCTAAGCATGCTACGTTCCATTCTAGCTCTTAATTGCAGAAAACTATAAACTACTAACAAGCACTGACAAAGACAATGGGTCAGGAGCTCATCTTTTAACTTTGTCAATAATGCTTTTGTTTTGACATGGTGTTAGCAAAACTTTAATGATGGGGAAGCTGCCGTCCTTCAATCTAAAATAATGACAATGGTAAAAAAGCAAAAATATGTTTTAGTCTTAAAAAGTCTACGTTGCCATAGTATTATCTGGCACTTAAGGGAACTACTTTGTGTGTGAATGTGCTCCCTTTGAAAAGTCATTGACAAAGCAGTTAGCCAATGGCTGAAGTGTTCCGACACACTGTGCCATGCTGTATGCTGTAGGTGGGAAGAAGAGAAATTTGAATGACAATAACAGACCAATGGATTAACAGGGCTGATTGAAAGCCCCTAGAATTATATTAGGTATATCATTTTGGTAAAAATCGAAAGGTGTGGCTAATGCCACCCATAAAGAAGAAGCTAGACTCAGAAACTAATCTCATAATCTGATTCCTTGTTAGCAGCGGGCACCTAGGTTGTTTATGCCCTTAGGACTCTTTGCTGCTGCTTCCATTAGCTGTACTAAACTGTTGATTCTACAGAAAGACAGCTGTTTCTTTTAACATTCCAATAAAAGTTGGAACTTGAATTCCATATCTAGACAACATTCCAATGATGTTAGCCCAACAGCAATTGTAGTCATTTCAACCAATGATTTTGGCAACTGGCCTTTTTTAGAACCTGGGGCATTGGTGTGCTTTGGGTTGTGCCCTCAGAAGGGATCGGTAAATGGATTACAGTAGGTATTAGCATTTTGCGGACACTGCAGTGATGGCTCCTCCGCTAAGGCGGATGAACGTCTCCACTTGCCTTGAAGCAGTAAAAGAAAGGAAAAAATAAAATGATAATAACGTAATATTATTATCACGTTATTGTCCTCTTGCAGCTGCAGCTTTGTGTGATGGGGCGGGGCTGCAGGGAAGGAGTGGTAGCACCGTCCTAAGTGCACAATGACTGGTTGGCCTCCTCTTTTGGCACACTTTCTCTGTTCTCCATGCAGGCTGAATTACAGCCTGCATTGAAAACGTGCACAGGACCACAGTCACTGGCTGAGCGCCAAACCACGGCGCTTAGACCAATCACAACGCTGCATTGCAGCATCGTGATTGGTCAAGGGAGACTGGCTGTCTGCTTCCTGTTTCATTCCCGACGTGAGAAGAGACGAATATATATATTTTTTAAAAAGCCCTTAACCCCCAACCCCACCTGCCCCACCACCCCTGATCCATGATGGCCGCTACTGGGACACTGTCCTAAAGAGATCACACATCCCACAAATTGGATGTCAGTCAAGATATCCCCAGAAATCTGGTGTCTCTGGGAATGCTACCTATAGGAGTGTGACGGAGATGCAATTTAACCAAATTTCTTCTGTTTCAGAAATCTGTACAGTCTTACCTAAATCCGGACCGTAGAGGTTCAACAAACTGTAATCCTGAAATACACCCCATAGTAACAGTCCAGAAAGAGAAAACAGGACAACGGTGTCACTGCTACAACTACACTTAAGATAAATTGCGGTTAGCACCAACATTTCATGATCTGGAACTACACTACTCTTTCACCTCAGGCTTGATATCAGACCAAAATGTAGTGTACAAATCTGGGTAAACTACTTTAATTCTCTATGCTTCACAACATGAGTAAGCATGGAGTTTGATATAAATATGCGTAATGTAAAATATGTCATGTAATATGTAAACTACAACTGTCCAGTCAGGTGTCCAAAAGTATCCAAATTATATATTTACATCAAATACAAGTTTCCTTATTTCATTTGGGCTTATATGACATACACCATGCTCTTCTGTGTAAAGTAGTTCAAGTAAATGTAAATGTAAATGTGTGCGTCTTGTAAAGCGCACTGCTACCCGGAGGCGTCCTGGCGCTATAGACCGCTGGGGCACCCGTCCTGGCTTTCCCTGTAAAATGTTCCCTCCTGGGTATC
Source organism: Lissotriton vulgaris (assembly GCF_964263255.1). NCBI lineage: Eukaryota > Metazoa > Chordata > Amphibia > Caudata > Salamandridae > Lissotriton > Lissotriton vulgaris. The sequence goes on from NC_141695.1 coordinate 1,641,991,825, forward strand.
TCCAAGGTGAAACCAGGCATCCCCGGCGTTTGTGGGGGGCCGTTGTAGAGATGAGGCAAGCTAATGCCCAGAGTTGCCGAGTGTAATCCCTGGTTAGAGTAGGCACCGAGGCAAGAATTATCGAGTCCGCTGACCCTGGTTCACAACCCTGCCGCGTCGGGAATTGAACCCTGGTCCCGGACCGTCCTCTGCTTCCCGCCTATAACCAGTGAGCCACACTACTCCACTAGTCTGAGATGTTCTTTGTAAGGCCCTCTTCTGTCCTCAGCCCAACAAAGTGCACCCAAGAGACAATCAAAGACAGAAAGCAGGAAAAGCTGTTTAGAACAGGGAAGTCCTGAAATGTGTTCTTACAAACAGATCAAGCTTGATCATAATTTCTGGAATCTTGATCACCCGCTAGCACGACGGTAGAAAATACCCCTGCCACCATGACTTAAGATATCCAGCAGGATTTTTGGAGAGGAGTGTACATTGCATTCAGGCTTAAAGTGGAAGATCTTTCAAATAATCAGGCATCCACAGGCAGACAGTGCACTTTTCCCAGCACCTTCAATATCCTCTCTGAAGGAACTGGTTGCACCAGGCGAGCAGACGGCACCACAGTAGTGCAACTGGGTGCAGATAGTCCCAAACAATCCTGATGGTCAAGCATCCCTGGGTAGGAAAAGATTTTATGCAGCAAAAAGTCAGAGGTAGGAGATGGATGTATTGGTCACTGTTCCATCTGCGATCCAACTCACTCCAATTTAATGGATCAAAAACGGAGGTGCTCCATTGCTCCTTAGACCGTCTTCCACGTACATTACCGGATGATTTTTGGCCAACCTCTCTCCCGGGCTCGGTGGAAGCTGCAGAATCGGCTCGTAATTTAGGAGTTCTGTTTGAACCCAATTTACAGCTCGATGCTTCTGTAATCAGGACGACAGCGACATGTATGGGCCTGCTTCGCGCCCTACGTAAAATTCTGCCAATTCTTCCTCGAGGAGCCAGAGCTGAGGTAGTGCGTAGTTCTATCCTCAGTAGGTTAGACTACTGCAACGCACTACTTCTGGGAGCTCCCAAGACTCTGATCCTAAAGTTGCAAAGGATTCAGAATATGGCCGCTAACCTGGCTCTGTCCCGACCACGGTCTGCTTCCTCATCTGCAGCTCTAGCCGACCTTCATTGGCTACCGGTCCAGCAGAGGATTGCTTTTAAAGCTCTTTGTCTTGTGTTTAGGGCTCTGCACGGACTAGGACCGATACCACTTCAAAACCTTATTTCCTGGTATCAAGCCGCCAGACCTTTGAGATCCTCCTCTGCGTTCCTGGTGAGGATCCCCAGGATAAACAGAGTGAGGATGGGCGGCCGCGCCTTCAGCTTTACGGCCGCCACATTATGGAATACTTTACCCCTGGCTTTGAGAAGTAGGCATGATCTGTCTTCGTTTAAGAGGGATCTTAAAACCCACCTGTTCCCTAGAGCAATGTAGCCTATTTCATCTGATGATTGGATATGGTCTCAGCGCCAGGATACCCTTCTGGGTGACAGCCGCGCTTAACAAGCATTAAATACATACATACATACATACATACTGAAGAAGTCCTTGAGCGAACCGAATCACTATCGAGGCATATGCATCACCCTACTCATCCATAGATATGGCGGGGTAACACTCCGAGACTGACAAGAATTTGTGCAAAGAGATTCAAAGCAGAATCAATATGTTGATATATTTTAAAGGTCAACGAGTTGGGATTAATTGAACCCCAGAGACTAATGTGCATGACCGCAATCAAGATAAATCTGCAGAGAACTTAATCAACAGTATTAATAAAATGTGTGTGTAGTCCGCAAATGTATGAAAGCAGCAACCCGTGGCCTGAAGCTATTTATGAAGCAGCTGAACCCTAATGTTAAACCATGCAGTGAAACGTGAGCCCCATGGGACTCAACAGAATGACAGAGTCTAGCCCGGTATAACTCTGTTTAATATCATGCATCACCCGCCGATGACCTCCAGCTTATTTTCAACCTTTCTCATTCCCCTTCATCCTTCCAGAATGTCCAATCTGTCATGCTGTTCATTCAGGATTGGATGAACTGCAACCACCTCAAACTCAATCCGGACAAGACCGAATTAGTCTTGACCGGAGGTGGTTGCAGTCCTTGGTCCCCTTCTCACTGGCCCTCCCCACTTGGTGCTCCCCCACTCCCTGTCCCCAAAGTCAAAACCCTTGGTATCTTCCTCAATCCCTCACTTTCTGTTCACTCACAGGTTAGTTCTGTTGTTTCTTCTTGTTTCTTCTCCCTCAGAACCATCAGGAAGATCTCTCGGTTCTTTTCACTCCCCGCCCTAAAGATCATAGTGCTGGCGATGGTGTTGTCGCGCCTCGACTACGGCAACATCATTTACAATGGCGCGCCTGCCTACGCCATTCACCGGCTGCAACTAGTGCAGAACCAGGCGGCCCGACTTATCTATGGCCTGCCTAAATATCATCGGGCCACCCCTTTACTGCAGGCACTGCACTGGCTGCCGGTGAAAGAGCGGGCCCTGTTCAAGCTCGGGTGCCTCACCTTTCAGGCTAGAATGGGCACTGCACCAGAGTTTATCTGCTCGGCTATCAAGCCTTACACCCCAGGGAGAGTACTTCGCTCCTCCCACCTGGCCCTCTTAACTGTTCCCCGATTCAAAAAGAAAAAGGCTGGCGGCACCAAGTTTTCTGTTCTGGCCCCTGTGTTTTGGAACTCCCTGCCCGCGGCACTCCGCACAACACCCTCCTACACTGAATTTAGGAAAAACCTCAAAACCTTCCTTTTTTCTCGTGCTTTTGCTGCCTAACTCTCCTCGTTTGCCATCCCCTCGCAATCTGAAGCGCCATGAAACCGCATGGTATAAGTGCGCTATATAAATGTTTTTAAATTCAAATTAAATTCAAATTCACCCTCTGGTATATGTAAAAGAGGTAAACCACTCCTGTGCTAGCAAGGTTCACCTGCCCTATTCACTAGCAAATCCAGCAAAAATTAAGCATCTCTAAAAGGTCAAATAATAATACATATGGTCGCCTCGCCCTGATCCATTATAACAAAATGACTGCTCTGGACATGTCGATCCCTCTTGCTCCATGGAACCCAATGTGATGTTCTCCCGGAAGGCCTTAATCTGCTAGGTGAGCATGTAGCTCAATTATTTTCTTTTTCTCTAGGATTTTGGGAGAAATTATTGCCATAAATTGACTTACAAATTGAAACTGTGGGGAACAAATGGGGTAACCTGTATTTCTTTAGGATGCACAGGAATCAGGAGATCCAAATTAAATAAGGAGCATATACCATATTTGTAAACTCGAGGCACCAATATTGCCAAACGTTCTGATGATGGAGCTATAGTGGTGCTGGGTAAAAGGTTGCCAAATTTTTTTTTTAAATAATAATGAACTGTATTGCTAAAAGAAGTTGCAGATTAAACTGGTTTGTGGTTGGGTTAGGAATGAATATATTTGAAATTCTCCAATTGTGCTAAATGTTATAAATACAGGTATGTCTAGCTTGACAGTGTCTGTAAAGACATACTGTTACCAATTATTTAACATGTACATAGAGTGGGCTGTGGGTCAACCCCACAGGAGTGTCACCATCTCACCTCATGCTATTGCTTATTTGGTGCATTATACCCCCTTCTACTGAGTACTTGCATTGCGATGCATGGGGGACCGTTTTACTTTTCAAATTTACAAAACATACAAATATACAAAACATAAAAAACACAACTGCAGTGGGGGAAAAAACTGAAAACGATTGCTTCTTGGATACAATGCATCTGAGATAATTAAGTTAATGCATGATGATTCAGTTATCATTCTTTACATTCATTATCTCACAGATGTATTGTATACAAGAAGCAATCTTTTTCACTCTTCATACCCGCTGCAGTTTAAAAATATATATATATTTTAGAACTCAAAATGCAAGCCAGACCTATTGGTTTTGCCAATGCTTGTTTTTGTTTGGAAGCTGTGCTAGTACAGTATTGGGAGGGTTCTTCGCTTGTGTTTCGCTAGTTTTTCCAGACTTTCTCTCAGGCATTTAGTGCGGTGAATATCAAACACAAGGGAGGGTCTGAACAGGAACTATAATGACATTTTCTTCAAGAACCGTGTATTCCTCGCGTTCGTTTAATTCAGAATAATAGCGGGTCTGCGGTAACAAAACGTGAATCTACTAAGAGATGGATGGATTACCTTCCCAAATCAACAGCACTAAATTAAATATATATATATATGAAAATGTCTGCGTGTTATGTTTGTAGTCCAGTCTTAACTGTGCAAGCGTTTTTTGTTATGAAAGGCGTCAGCGAGCTAGTTACAATAAACAGTAAAATGATTACTGCATAATACAGAAAGTATGGCTCAAAACAGCAGCTAACCTCGTAGGATGCGTTCACACCGGCCGGTGACGGCCCAGCCCTTCACACCTCGCAGTCTCTCGTTAGCTAATTAAGGGTTAGCTCACATACCCATAACACCCCGCGCGCATACGATCATGGAGGCGACAAGGCCTGGCGACCTGCACGCCTGAAACGAGGTCTGCTCGCAGCAGTTACGTGGTGTCTGCAGCACCATAAGCCGGATAACAAACATTTGAAGCGGACCACACAGAAATAACCCAAAACTCAGCTGCATCTGGATCCCATAAATGGGAACCCAGAGGCCACGGGTGCCTAGAGACGGAGTTTCCGTAACCGCGTGGACGCGCGCGCGCACATCTAAACGTGAAGAACGTGGCTGGATACGTGCAAGTTTACAAATCAACGCACATCAACGTCGCTGGTTTGACGCGCTATCGTATACACGCATGCACTTTTAATCACGTCGGAAGGCAGTAATAATCCCTTTCTTTATTTCTAACATCTACTTACATTCCTACACCTTACCCTGGGTTGGTAAATGGGAAATAGCGATTTTACGGATCAAGTTATCGCGATCTGAGGCACCCAAGACAAGGTGCTCAAGCAACATCAGATAAAAGGTTATGTTGTAATAACATATGCGATCTTCGTGTTCTTGTAAAAAAAAAAAAAGTAAATCCAGCGGTGACCACAGAGCAGGTGGAGGAGTGGTGAGCACTCTCGTAAGTGCGCATGACAGTTTGGCGGCCATGCCAGTTTGGCCGGCCATCTTGGGCCAGGCAAACTGTCATGTGTACTTTGCATGTTTTCCACCAGCTGTATTGTACAGCCTGGGTGGAGAACATGCACAGCGTCCCAGTCCGGCGCTCAGACCAATCACAACGCTGAGGCCAACCTCGGCCTCAGACAACTCGTCACCACACCCACCCACGCCGCCAGGCACACACTTGACCCAGTCTTCTCCACAAGCACCCACGTCGCCTCCAACCACACCACCGAACTCCACTGGACCGACCACCGCTGCAAGAAACCAACCACGCACCACCGCACCCAACAGCTGCCCTGCCGCTGCTGGAACAAAGTAATCGAAGACCAGCTGACCTCTACCCTCGCCCAGAACCCACCCACCGACCCGAACGCCGCCGCTCGCAATCTCAGACAGTGGATCGACGACTGCGCTAACACCCTCGCCCGCTCAAGAAACCCCCCAACCACCACACCAGCAAGAAAGCCACCTGGTTCACCGAAGAGCTCCAGACCTCCAAACGCACATGCCGGAAACTGGAGAAGAAATGGCTCTACGAACATACACCAGACAGCCACGCAGTCCACAAGGACGCCACCCGCAGATATAACCACCTCATCAGAACAACCAAGAGATCTTCCTTCAAAGCCCGCCCGACAACAACGCACACAACAGCAAAGAGCTCTTCAGCCTAGTGAAGGAACTCTCCAACCCCAGCGCCAACACCAACGACATCCCGCCCTCACAAGATCCCTGCGACTCACTGGCCACCTTCTTCCGCGGTAGGATCGCTGACATCCACAACAGCTTCAAGACCACGACCGCCCGACTACGGCAGACTCCACACCCCCCGCAAACACCACCGGCACCAACCACCTGACCTCCTGGTCCAACGTCAACAAGACACGTAAGGTCATGAACTCCATCCACTCAGGATCACCATCAGACCCTTGCCCAAACCACATATTAACAAAGCAGACGCAAGCATCGCACCCCAACTACGGAAGCTCATTAACATCTCCTTCGAGACAGCCACATTCCCAGAGAGCTGGAAGCACGTCGAAATCAACGCCCTCCTCAAGAAGCCCAAGGCGGACCCCAAGAACTTCCGGCCCATCTCCCTGCTCCCTTTCCCGGCGAAGGTCATCGAGAAAATCGTCAACACTCAACTGGCCCGCCACCTCGAGGACAACAACATCTTAGACCCGTCCCAGTCTGGATTCAGACAAAACCACAGCACCGAGACAGCCCTCATCGCCGCCACATACGACATCGGGCGCCAACTAGACAACGGCGAAACATTAGCCATCATCCTCCTGGACCTGTCAGCTGCCTTCGACACGGTCTGCCACCGCACACTAAAGACACGCCTCCAAGAAGCCAGAGTCCAAGAGAAGGCCCTGGACTGCACCATGTCCTTCCTCTCCGGCAGAACACAGAGAATCCACCTCCCACCCTTTCAATCCGAAGCCACCGACATCATCTGCGGTGTACCCCAGGGATCATCCCTCAGTCCGACCCTGTTCAACGTCTACATGGCCCCCCTCTCACAAGTAGCCAGCCAGTACAACCTCAATATCATTTTCTACGCCGACGACACCCAGCTCATCCTCTCCCTCACCAAGGACCCACACAGCGCCAAAACCAACCTCCACGAGGAAATTAAGGCCGTCACAGAGCGGATGAGGAACAGCCGCCTGAAATTGAACTTGGACAAGATGGAGGTCCTCATCCTCGGCCCCACCCCCTCTGCCTGGAACGACTCCTGGTGACCGACCACACTGGGAACAGCACCGACACCTAATGACCACGCACGCAACCTAGGATTCATCCTCAACTCCTCCCTCTCCATGTCGAAGCAGGTCAACGCTGTCTCCTCCTCCTGCTACAACACCCTCTGCATGCTCCGCAGGATCTACAAGTGGATCCCCACCGAAATAAGAAGAACTGTGACCCAAGCCCTCGTCAGCAGTAGGCTAGACTACGGCCATCCACTCTACGCAAGAATCCCTACCAAACACCTACAATTCTGCAATGCATCCAAAACGCGTCCGCCCGACTGATCCTCAACATCTCCCATCGCAGCCACATCCCCCCCCACCTGGGAGACCTACACAGGCTCCCCGTCAACAAGAGGATCACCTTTAAGCTCCTCACCTACGCACACAAAGCACTCCACAACACCGGACCAGCCTACCTGAACAGCAGACCCCGCTTCTACACCCCCACCCGCCAGCTCCGCTCCACCAGCCTCGCCCTCGCCTCCGTCCCCCGCATCCAACGAAAGACCTCCGGTGGCAGATCCTTCTCCTTCCTCGCCGCCAAGACCTGGAACACCCTCCCTACCCACCTGCGGCATACCCAAGACCTGCTCACCTTCAGAAGACTCCTCAAGACTTGGCTCTTCGAGCAGTAGCAGCACCACCTCCCCTTGCGCATTGAGACCCTCACGGGTAAGTAGTGCGCTTTACAAGTGATTGATTGATTGACCTAAGAGAACTGAGGAGAGGCAGCAGTGCAAAGTTAAGTGAATTCCTCCCCCCCCCCCCTATTCCCCGCCACTACTGGGTAAACTGAAAGAGGGATATAGAGGACAATTGACGTATGGATTTGATTCTTCTTTTAGAAAATTTGGGGATGGTTTGTTTCTTGGGGCTGGATCTTGTTGGAGACATGTTTGACAGTTCTTGAAATAAATACTGAAGTGCAGGTAACCGCTGTCCCAGAGTACCGGTGTGCTACTGAGAAGTGCCAGCACGCTATATTTAAAGGAATTGCATCCCCACTCTGAAGCAGTAATACCCAAACTATCAAAATAAAGCAGTGCAGGTACTCAGCACCTGCCCATTTAAAGTACTGGTATGTGGAGTTGGTGAGTAGAAATAAGCTTGCTGCATACACAGGACTATGTCTGGGACAGCCCCAGGCAAGGTAGCCCGAAATAGACTCAATGCCATACCTTGTACCAAGTGTACTGATGACTTCCTTATCCCTGCGACCCTTTTGAAGGGAGAAGCTCTTATCAGAGGATGGTCCATAGCAAGTCTATAGTCAAATGCATGGGTTGATTGATGGGTGCATGGGCGGTTCAGTCTGTAAACCAAGAAACCTAATGGTGTTAGTTGCGCCTTACAAATTTGTTTAACATAACATAACATAACATAACATAAATGGGCTGGTGGTCTCCTAGCTAACTTTCCACAGCCCCCTTTATTTTTCCTTTCGCCTAACCACACAAAATCTCTCATAGTAGATCTTAGAATGTCTCACTCCCCCAACTCAGGAAGCAGACAACTGTCGGTTTTAGAAAGATGAACAGGTTTGTAAACCTAGTTTGCAAAAAAAACATTATGGCTCTGGAAGCCTACCACATACCTTGGCTGGGATGGTTTTATCAAAAATGAAAAGTTTCCCAAAGAATAAATCTGCTGCAAACAGTGCAGAAATTGAACATGCTTAAACAGTGTTCAGAGGCTCTATAGTTAGCATCTAAACTTATTAGAGTTTCATCCTTCCCTCTTCCGTAACAGCTCATAGTAACACGCCTACTGTATAATAAATAGAACCAGATTGACCAACATTTGGCATTTCCCCCCCCTCTCTCTCCCCGTCATAGACTGTTTAAGCCCAGAGACCGACTAATAAATGAGCTGTTCATTTAATCTTACTGGACCATTTATAACCAGGGGAGTAATAACACTACAAATGAAAACTCATAGGTATGTTTTCAACAAACAATCTTTGCAATATAATTAATAGGGTACATTTTACAATTCATTGACTGAATCATTCTTGATATACAGGCCAGAAAATAGGCAACACCAATAAGACGCAAAGTCTAACCATCCTTGAACGTGGTGATCATAACTGACCCCCATTTTCATGAAAAGCATTTCTTAACCCTTGGGTTGGGTAAGTGACGTTGAATATTTTTCTAGATATTATTCATACTATTATTGCTCCATTATGAAATTTGGATGTTCCATTCAGGTGATATCTTTTTCTTTAGTTTCCCCTTACCATTAAATTACCCATGGGTTAATTAGGGTCACCGCATCAGCCCTTTAAGATCTGAGACAGGCTTGCTTAATCTTTTTAAACCACCATTCACCCTCAATCACTTTATTAGAGACTAATTCTATCGTTGGGTACCCTTTCCAAGCGTAAAATTCCAAATATGGGTGCCATTGGACCTGCAACATTCCCTGTACAGTCAACCCATGTTTCACATAGTAAATATATGTGCAATATCTTAGCAATAAAACTAGACTTGAAAAATAAGAAGTGCTCTATAAGAATGTAATAAAAATAGACAGTCATGTGGATGACCCTCGTCAAAGGCTATATACCTGTCCTTAATAACAAATGCAAAAGTATATATGTTATGGGGACAACACGCTAAAATATCTATATATGAGTTCCGAGCCTTAATAGAACATATGTTAACATGTAACAACTGCTATAAATGTACTTTGTCTTTCGAACTTAAAATGAATTGCATAGCTTGAAATTAATTGCTTGTATGTAATTTATTACAGGGCAACGACAGCTAACCCTTGTTTGTGACAGCAAATTTATGGTCTTGATAAAGGTGGTCTTGAATAAGTGAACCCACCGAAACGCGTCGACGCATTCTTTAGTATAATTCAAGTCTCCAACACCAAAATTGATATGCTAATGTAACAGCAATACAACATCGGTGTCCCCACAGCGGAGCCAGAATATACGAATTGTATTCAACTATTGAATGTTGTACTCGTTCTGTCTTTTGAATTGTGCAGGCCGCAATTGTATGTACTCTTTGTCAAAATATTTTTTAATTGTATTTTAGAAGTAGAGATCTAGATCGGCTTAACCCTTCACTGTGTTTTTAAGTTTTTTTCATAATAAATGTATTTTTAAGTATTTCCTTGCTTTTTGTTGTATGTATTTGTGACATTGTAAGGTTGGTATTACAATCTGTACTGAGTTCGTCCCCAGGGGAATACTCCCTTTCTTGGTTGTATAACCCTATTTCCCTTGGTGTTTCAAGGGGTTCCTCTCGATTCCCTATCACAGCTACTCACCCATGAGACTCGCATAGTTCTGATTGGGGGGGGGGCGAAGGGTGCTGTTCGGTCTGGGCGCAGGGGTTTAGTCGAAGAGCCAGGTCTTAAGATCCTTCCTCATTTGAGTCAGCGACGGGGATTGTCGGAGGTGGAGAGGCAGGGTGTTCCAGATCTTGGTGGCGAGGTGGGAGAAGGATCTTCCTCCGGTTTTGGTCACGTGGATCCATGGGACAGTGGCCAGGGCCAGTTGGGTGGAGCAAAGGTGTCTGGAGGGTATGTGGAAAGAGGTGATGGTTCAGACATGCGGGTCTTGCTTAATGGAGAGCTTTATAGGCATGACTAATGAGCTTAAAGGTGATTCTTTTAGAAACCAGTGGATTTCTCAAAGCTGTTTGGTGATGTGGCTGCGGCGGGGGATGTGGAGGACCCGTCTGGCTGCAGCGTTTTGAACATTCTGTAGTTTCCTAATGATTTTCTGGGTGACGCCGAAGTAGAGTGCGTTGTTGTAGTCAAGTCTGCTGGTGATGAGTGCATGGGGGACCATCTTTCTGGATTCTGTGGGAATCCATCTGAATGTCTTTCGAAGCAGGCGGAGCGTGTGGAAGCAAGTGGAGGATATGGCGTTGATCTGGCGGTTCATTGTGAGCGAGGAGTCCAGTATGATGTTGGGGTTACGAGCGTGGTCCGTGGTGGGCGAGGGGTTTCCAGTGCCATGGGGGGGCACCAGGAGTCGTCCCAGGCTCAGGGGGTGGGTCCCAGAATAAGTACTTCGGTCTTGTCCAAGTTGAGCTTGAGGCAGCTATATTTCGTCCAGGTCACAACGCCCTTTATCCCGCTGTGGAAGTGGATTCTGGCGACTGTGGGTTCGTTGGTGAGGGAGAGGCTCAGCTAGGTGTCATCGGCATAGGAGACGATTTTGAGTCCATGGTTCCAGATGATCACATCAAGGGGGGCCATGTAGACGTTGAAGAGGGTGGGGCTCAGGTAGGAACCCTGGGGCTCTCCGCAACTGATCTCTGTAGGTTCTGAGAGGAACGGAGGTAGTCTGACTCGCTGTGTTCGGCTGGTCAGGAAGGAGTGGTTCCAGTCGTGGGCCTTGTCATGGATACCACCGTCGTGGAGTCTCATAATCAGGGAATGGTGGGAGACGGTATCGAAGTCTGCCAAGAGGTCCAGTAGGATGAGGGCTGCGGTTTCGCCTTGGTTGACGAGGGAGCGGATGTCATCTGTTGCGGCGAGGAGTGCAGTCTCGGTGCTGTAGTTGCTTTGGAATCCGGATTGGGAGATGTACTGGGCGTGATTCCCTTAGATGAACTTCGAGATTTGGGCGTTGATGGCCTTCTCGATGATCTTGGCTGGAAAGGGGAGCAGGGAGATGGGTCTGAAGTGCTTGGTGTTTTGTATGATAATGTTACAAGTAAATAGCATGGAATGGATATGTGTTTGTATGGAAGCAAAGAACTGTAGAATAATATTGGTTAAGACTAAAATGTCAAGTGACTGTTGCTCTTTCAAGCCATGTCAGTTAATGAGAGCCCTCCTCCCATCTGTGCTGCCGCCAGAGAATAACCATAATGAATTACCTAGTTATCTAAGACAATGTAACAATATTACAATGTCACAAGTGAATAAATTAATGCATTTTTTCATTATTAATTACTTAAAATCATTACATGAAACAATGAACACAGTATTTTTTGGTTACAAATATGAAAGATGCTAAAACCAAGTTAACAGACTGTTGCCATTACTTCTTAAAAGAAATAGCATTGCAATCAACATTAAAATTCTTAAAAGAAATAGCATTGCGATCGAGCAGCATGCATATTGACTCTTCTTAACATACAACTGGAACCAAGTTATTTTTTTTAATGATAAAATAGGATTAGATAAAAATGCTCAAAGAGTTAAAACAGAAGACCAGAAAGGGCTGAATGCTCGTGGTGCAACGTGACCAGCAGTGAGGGCAAAATTGTCTTTGCAAAAGTCCTTTAAGGCATGCGGGATTCATTCGTTTTAGAGAAAGGTGCCAGGGAAAGAAGGGCTGGCTTGGACTCTGGACCCCAGAAAAGGAAGAAAATCAGTAGGCCACTTCGAGTCTAGACTAGTGTCACCGGGTGTGACAAATGGAGTGCAGATTGTATGGCATCAGTGAATTTCCCCATCCTGGCTAAAGTCGTTGGCGTGTTAATGGAGAAACACAGGTCAGAGGCTTTTCTACAGGTTCCTATTCCATTGACCTGTTATAAAAGGACTAACAGGCAGTGACCGTCACTGGCGAGTTTGGGGCAACAGCAGATGGAGCCAGGATTCTTTGCAGTAGTTACAAAGTCTGCAGGATATTGCCTCATCCTGCCTTGTCCAAGAGGGGTTGACATCCATGATTGGTATGGCTAGAAGCTGCATGTATATGATATTCCTACTTGTGTGGGCTTGGTGAAAATTGGACTGGGCTTCCCCCGCATGCAAGTGGCATCAAGTGCCACAGAAGTGGGGCAGTGACGGAGACTTTCAGTGTCTAGTTCATAAGAGATTTTCTCGTCCTGCACGTTCATTGCCCATTTCATGGCTGAGAAAGGTCAGGGCAGGGTAGATTAGTGGCCTTGATTGTCAAGTTGTTGATTGCCTTTGCTAGATACGGTTGCCATGGGGAGCCACCAGCTTCAAAGATCATTTTGAGTTGTGCTTTGAGTGTGTTCTCAGGGGCCCACAGAGTCCTGATGTAGTATTTTAATAGGTCCCCTGGGCATTCAATGTCAATTCTCCTGAGGCCGAGCTCCAGTCTCAGCCTCGCTCTTCTGGCTTTGCCGAGGTGCATAAACGATTTTCTTTATGCTGAAATTTGTGTGTTCTTTAGATGTGTTTCCAGTGTGGCAAGAATGCCGAAGATTAGGGCTGGAATCAGTTTCGCTGTCAGGACTTTTAGCATTGGTTCAGCGGTTGGGCTTTGCAGGTGACTGTTGAGGCGTTTCAGGCTATGAGTGACTCCTGCACCCTTTGTTTTGAGATGCTTTAGATGGGCCGTAGGTTTGGCCCCTTCAGTGAGTCGGACCCCTAGATAGTTATAACTTGCAATCGTTATTTGTAAGTCTCCAAGCCGCCAGAGCGCTAGTTTCTTATGAGCCCCTCAAAGTGTGCCCCTGAAAGTTCAAGCTCATGCAGCTGGATAAATAAACAAAAACAACCACATCTGTGTGCAGGGCAAACACTTTTTTTGTGGAAGCACACAACTTCTACCCAATCATAACATGAACTCCTGGCTCCCAACATGTGGGTGGTGCCAAAGCCCTTCTCTAGTGATGCCGACATAATTGTCTGGCCACAGCTGTTCTGTCAAGCCAGAGCATAAACAGTCCTCTTTACTAAGTCCTGCATCCTTATCAGTCATCAACATTAATAAATCCAGAACGCTTCTTTGTTTGATGATACTGTATTGGATTTGGAAGCACCTGTGACATTATTTATCAGACAGTCCTTTTAAACACCAACGTCATGAGGTGATGCTCACAAAAGTAAACAATAGCCTTGTGTGATACTCCCCACAACAAAGATGATCAGAGTGTGCTGCATTGTAGTTCCGTGGTTCGTGGGTATGGTTCAGTGGTTCCGAACCTGTTCAATAAAGGTTGTCGGAAATAGACTATTTTGGTGTCAGCAGACCGCAAATCGTGAGTGTAGTGTGTACGAGTGTTTTTGCATAAATCGATCAATGAGAACACTACGTATTTAGACATTTTCGTTTGAACCTTCGGGTTCCATTTTGTGTACGCCAGCCATTTTGTGTGGTTGCCCTCACATAGGCCGATGACTGCGGCCGAACGAGTCTTTGGGACACGTACACCTTAGCTGACTTTTGAATGACCTGGTCGAACTGACTCCTTGCCCGAGGCTGACCTCGCTGAGCCAGTTCCTTGTTAAGCAGCTGGTCTGATAAAGATCAGAGTAGGACATGCTGAAGTTTATGGTACACTGCTCCTACCTTTCTATCTCACTTCCAATCTGTTTCTGCCCCTTCCTTTACGACATAATCACCGATTTGGGTTGAGGGTTTTATGATGGGTTTGTCCGGCCTGAGCGAACAAGAATATTGGAATGTGCTTGGCCATTTCTAGTGGGCTGGACAACGGAAAGTGGGATTGTCGTCATACGCTACTTTCAAAATGTCACATTGCTATTGGTCAGTTTGTATGAACCCACTGCTAATTTGAAATGTTGCCTGAGGCTTGATTTTTGGCATAAAAGCCCATGCTCCTCTCATTGAATTTGCGCAGTCTTTAGCGAACCACCTGTGTGTGCTTCGTAGACCTCTGTTCCTGGTTGCAGCCAATAAACCTTGGTCTTTGACGTCATCAAGAAGTGCCCTGTGTCTCTGTTTGCCAAGGCAGGGGAACTCGAAGGCATCGGGCGGTTTCCCTGACGCCGCTGGGTTATAAAACCCGGTCCTTCAGTATATAATTAGGCGGGCATTTCCATTAGATATTTGAAGGCTCCAGGGCAGTGCTTCCCAAACTTTCTAGAACCACACCCACTTTTTAGCAAGCAAACTTCTGCGACTCACCTAGCTTTAATGGACACGAGGCAGGTGGTTTTTTTAATGTAACTAAAGCACAGTGTTGTATTGCACTGAATATATAATATTTACCATTTAAATTGTCACTAAATTTACACAGACATATCGTTCTACTGATAAAACCTTATTGCACACAAATGTGTGGAAATCGGTTTCCAGTGAATATTTATCATGTGCTCATCCCCAAGAAAATGTGTCACTGAGGAAAAGCGTTTTGAGCCTATTAAAATCCTTGTTTCCATCATACTTCAGAATTCCAAAAAATGGTGCTTCATTTTTGCTTACCGAGTTGCTGAATGTGTACATTTAATCTACAGCTATTTATATTTCATTGTGGGTTACAAAAAATGACATCCTACATCCTTTCCTTGAACTCTCTGTAAACCAGCAAGATTGTCACACAATTCACTTTACTTTCTCCGACTGCAAAGTGACAGGAGTTTGTAAACACCAATCCCCATGTTAAAAAACATAAGCATCAAACTGTCGGAACAAATAGCCTGACATTTGGCCTGTGTCATTTAAGCAGAGCACATGTAAGCAGACCATCTAACTCTAGATCAAGCCGTACATTTCAACTGTCTCAATAAATATGTTGGATGTGTTAAGCGGTATTGGTGGTCCACTAACCAACAAGTTTCATGTATATGTCAATCAATCGATCAGGGTAATTGTAAGCGCGAGACTCACCTGTGAGGGTATCAAGGCGCTGGGGGGGGGGGGGGGGGCATGGAGACATGCAGCTCTGTTCAGTCAAAGAGCCAGGTCTTGAGTGTCTTCCTGGAGATGTTCAAGGAGGGGGGGGCGCGTCGGATGTCGATCGGGAGCTCTTTCAAGGTCTTGGCCGCATTGTAGGAGAATGCTCTTCCACCGGTTCTAGCTCTGAGGATGTACGGGGTTTCAGCGAGGTTGGCACATCGAACGTTTCTCTTGGGTATGTGGAAGGAGATTCTCTTGTTGAGGTATTGGGGTCCGGTGTTGTGGAGGCATTTGTAGGCGTGGGTGAGTATCTTGAAGTGACTCTTTTCTCAACGGGGAGCAGGTATGTTCGTGTCGAGGGATGCCTAGGACGAGTCTAGCTGCGGTGCTCTGTATGGTCTGGAGTTTGTGGAGCAGAGACTTATTGATCCCGGCGAGAAATGGTATAGTCCAAAGCTCCGTTTTTGATATAAAATCAGGGCCTTCTGTGGTCATATCAATGAAAATAAAAGATTTGTAAAAAATATTATTGTCTATGGGTGCTTGTGGAAGACAATTTTTATGGACTGGAATCTATAGAATGCTAAAGTGATTCTGGTAATTTACTGACCCCTGCTGGTCGTTTTCTATCAAGACAGAAAGAGGCAGTTGAACAGAAAAAAAGCAGACAAGTTCTAGGGCTGATCTCCAGAGCCCACAAAGTACACACACATATAAGTATATACTAAAGTATATACAAGAGGTCTCGAATGCTCGACCTAAAAACGCAGGCTGTATGCAATGGGACAGGCTCCGGAAGACTATCAATGAGGTGAGATAACACAACACACAATCAGTTGTTCCTTTTTGATACTCAAGCCAACAGTTTCATGACCTACATAAACTGAGGCATACCTGCCTCCAGTGGTGCTGGAACACTTTTCATACAGGGTGCAGGATCAATGTTACATCAATGAAGTCCTAGGGATTGCAAAAAATCCACACATCACACAAATAATAAGTATAGAAAATGAACCAGGCTCCGCATACAGGAGTGGTACAGGTGCGTGGTCTGTAATCAGTGATGCACTTTGCAGCAGACTGTCGCAAATATACTGCTTTTAACCCCTTCGATGCCGATGACGAGCTCAGCTCGTCATCAGCTACGGAGCTCGCATGCTGATGACGAGCTGAGATCATCATGGAACGCAGTAATTTGAAAAAAGCCGCACACAGCCGGAAAAGCCGCCGCAGCGATGCGGTTAAAGACAGCACATTTTCCAATAAAATAGCCACAAAATTTGCATGGACTCGCGGTTCCACTTATAAAACCATAGCGCATCAGCAATAATGTGTGAAAATTGGGTTTTAGCAAATAAGTATCGTTTGCACATCACACAGTAAAGTGTCTTGATTTGTTTTCATTCTATTAAAATCTTTGTTTTCATTGCACTTCAGAATTACAAAAAATGTGTTTCATTTGAACTTTCCTAACTATTCCTAAAATACTTTGAAATATTTGTGTTAGGGAAAAAACAGCATCCTACAACTTTTCCTTTCACCCATTTCTGTACCCCAGCAAGGTTGTTCACCTTATAAAATACAATAGTTTTGCCGTTTGAGAAAGAAAACTAAACACCAATGTCATATTAAAAGAATTAGCAGCAATTGGTCAGAAGACCTAGCTTACATTTGATCTCCGTCTTTGAACACACTGTGAATGTGTCAAGATAAAAAACTAATTTAAAGGGATCTTTATTGCTCCCTCACTTTCTGAACTCCAACATGGTTATTTTGGGGTGCTGCAACACACTCCACACCACTACATCCAGGGCCTGTGCCTCCCTCTAGGTAGGAAGTCGTTCTACCATTATAAAGCTTTAGTACACTTTTGTGAATAAACACAATCTTGCTATGGTTCATTTAGTACAAAGGGAGGATGTGTCTTTAGTATAGTCCAAAAGATGTACCACCAGATACTTTACATACAGACACCAACTAGGCAATGGTCCATTTACCAGTGAACTGAGAATGTTTTAAGTACGGGGGTGGGTGCCCACTTACCAGCTAGCAGCAGTCCAGTGTTCAGCTGGTGAACAGTAGAGTTGCGACCCCTTTGGAGGTTTTAGAGTTAGACTATCCAGAGAGAAAACAATCAAAGAATACAACTTCCACAGGGAAAAAGCATAAGAAAACAGTTGGCCAGCATGTCCTAGTTGATGTTAGAGTTTATTTATTTACTTTAGCCCCTCGTGATACAGCGTAAATGAGGTTTACTATATTTGCACCCCCCCTCCCAAAACCTCAAAAATTCCTCAGTTTTAGGGAAAGGCGTAATCAAAAGCAACAATTGTCAATTGTCAGATGGCATTTATGTCATGGGCTAGCATCAGCGAAACCGGAGCTTATATCTGTGGCACATTCATTATCATCACTTGTAATTATAAATACAGAACAATTGAAAAACAACCACATTCCTGGCTGGACGGGCCATTTGAAGTCATCGTTTGGCCTCCATGATAAAAGGCCTCGCTCTGTAAAGACAGCAGGCTTCCAACATGGTGGACACAATGAGGAATAAGGCGCATTGAAACATTCTTGAATCTGCAGTCATATCGGCTCTAGTTCAGGCCCTGGCCAACCCACTACTCACGACCTGCTGAAAGCCTGCGCATACAGTTTTTTGATTTCGCTATTGTGAAACCTTACAATTGTTTCCTGATTTTGCAAGAAAGTTGTGGATGTTTTTTGTTGTTGTGGGGATGGCGGAGGAGGGTTCCAAAACATCTTACAAAGCAGTTTCATCCTGAACACAGTTCAACGCTTCATGGCATTGAATCATGGTTGATGCAGTTTTACTACTGAGGTACAGAATGGAAAATTACCAGTCAGTGAAACATGAAAAAAGGAAGGAAAACAAACATCCAAACATTATTGGCAGTACTAGAAAAGGAAACATTTGCTGCGAAACCCATAAATTGGTAGGGTGGTCAGTTTCCTGTGATCATTTAAAGGAAGCTTTGCATGTGTGGAGATCCTTTGCACATGCAGAGCAACCAGAATATATTATTTTTTCAAGGGGGGGCTGTGGAGGGGTGGGGGTTATCAAACACGGAGTGCATTTCTGATAATTCTGTCCACCAACACCCTCCTCTATATCAGGCCCTTGGCTACAAAATGCCACCCTTGTCCAATAGTTTTATTCAAGAACTCCCTCCTACCGCCATGTCTTCGAGGAAGTTGAGTCCGCCCTGGTGGTATTATCCTACCAGGATGGGGAGGGAATGCAGATAATGAAGCATGACACTGCTAGATGTGCGAGGTGTCCCATTGCATAATAGGAGGGCTTTCCCACTCGAGCTGATAGAAATTCTATTAAGCCCTTTGTTTGCAATTGCTAAACGCTCTCCTGAAATTTAGGAAACTGTTTGCTTTGTGCTCATTGCCTTTTTCTCCCTTGATGAGACCCGGTACTTTTGATGTGATGTACAAAATGCCACCTCCTGACCTGGAGTGGTAGAAGTCTTATGGACGGGCATGGAAATAAAGAGGATAAACAGCCTCAACTCCAACCGTCTCGCCTTCCCCTACCCACAATGCACTGTGATCCTTAACCGCATCGCTGCGGCGCGAATTCCCCGCCCATGCTGACTCCGCCTTGCGCGGGCGGAGTCATGACGGAACGGTCCCGTCATCCGCACAGCTCAGCCGACGTGCATGACGGAACCGTTCCGTCAACAGCATCGAAGGGGCTAACCACCTTTTTAGGCATCCACTGGAAAAGTAACTGGCCCGAGTGGAAGTCTTTCAGCTCCCAACACACAAACATTCCAAATACTCAATCACAACCACCCTACTAGCTCAAGAAGCGCTAATCCCCAGGTCTAAAAAGACAAACCATATTCTTTAAGTTGCACAAGACACTTGTTGCTGCGGTTTCAGAATTGGGTCATCTCTCTGGGCCAATCGAAACTTCCCAACCCACTTGTTCATCTCTTATCTACCCTCTACTCTCTGCTAAGACTTACCTCTGGTAAGTCTTAGCATACCAAACAAAAACTGGAACTTTAGATTCCTAGCACTAGATGGGCCGCTTTGAGCATTCCAAGCAAAAAGTGGGGCATTTGGTGTCCTGCATGAGTTTGGGGCCGACTACAGTAGAGAAGCCTCAAATGTGAGACAGTCCTGTTGAAATCCAGACTCTTGCCACTCCATAAAATGAGGGTTCAAGGGGTGGCAGCAGAAAGGTGGGGAGTCATGAAGAGCTGGGTCATGCGAAGCATAGTCCCTGACAGTCAGCCAATGCATTACTTTGGACAAACTCCACCCCCAAGGAAATTAGCATCAAGAACAAGTGTGAAATTAAAGCGGCGCTGGCTTGCTTAATTGGTCACCACTGGACTTCAATTTTCAGATAGCTTAGTGAGTTAAGACACCTGCTGCAGAGGTCTCTACACTTCCTGCAGGTTTCAGGGTAGAACACTGGTAAGATAACAAGTGATTCATGCTGTTGCTAGAGAGATCCGTTTGTAACCTCTGCCAACATATTTATGGCATCACGAAATAACAATTTTTTATTTAACAAATGTGTCTGCTGCAGAGCACAGTGATCATAGTCTGGGCCAGGGACTTATAGTTTGAAAAAAAACAGCTCAGGAGGTTAATGCTTCTGTTGAAGAGACCTTTGCATTACCTGCAGGCCACAAATAAACATGGCAAGGCACTTTCCTAAATGGTGCCCAATCTCAGTGGTCGAAGTGTCCGGGATCCGGGAGACATACTTTCTTTAATTCAAGGAAAACAGTTCCTCTACTTTCTGTGAAAAGATGACCATCCCGGGATGGTTAATTCCTTGAACTGAGATGGTTACGCTGAAGTGTAAGGCAGTGAGTCTTCTGTGCTGTGAAACCGAGGGAGGGACAGGCAGCTAAACAAACCTTCTTGCCAGGGTGTCTGACCCATCATGCACATTTACACTTTTTTTGGGTTAGCAATCTGCATATGTAAAGGGAGCTGGACGCCGGTATTGGCTTTACTTAATGGAATCGGTGTACACTTCCTGATGACACAGCTTTATTGTTTTTGAGTGGTATTGGAAAGGAGTTATCAGCTGACCTGTGAACTGTGTGCTTTTTAAAGGGGTCAAAGGGGTTGCAGGGGACTGTGTTACACCCCTAACTATTCTCCACTGGTCCAACCAGGCTTAAATCCTGTGGCCCTTTAGATACAGATAGAGACCTCAAAAAAAGTTTCAAAAAACTACGATAGTGCATTTCCTACCGACTAACTTAACGTGCATTAGTTTAACATTTAAGCAGTGTGTTGTTTTATATGCACATACATGAAGGTGAAACACCCAAAAAAATTGCGGAATATTTAGTTTTTTTAGTCACTCCTTTCACCCCGCCCCCATTCTTACTACCCGCCCCATTGTACACAGCATCACAGTTCCCTTTTTTAATGCACTTCGACCACTTCCCCACATCAAACTGCAAGGTTTAACCCCTTCCACGTGGGGCTAATTCCCCTGCGGTGCGGGGGAGAAGGGGCCGCGCGCGGTGCCGCGTTGCTCGTGACGAGCCCAGCTCGTGAGGCTACACAGTGGAGCTGTGCTAATGACAAGTTGGGCTCTACACGACTCCGCCCACTCCCATAGAACACCCACACAGGCGGGGAATTAGCTCCGCGTGGGCCGTCCACAGCAGTTATGACGAGCTCAGCTCGTCATGAGCACAGCTCCACTGTGCCTCATGACGAGCTGAACTCGTCATAAGCATGCAAGGGGTTAACTTCGAACCTGAGGGCTGTATCTTAATCTTTCACTAAACTGATTGCTTTATCTAAATGGTTGTTTTTCGTGTAATTTCACACATAGATAGATACACCTTGCATTTATCAAGAGCACAGGTGTACATACACCTCTTACAATTAGGGACAGTAAAAACCATGATCACATCTTATTTTGTATCTTAGCAATATGGTCTCCCTCAAATGTAAATCACGCAAAATTGCATAGAGCGAGAATTCGAGCATTTTTGCAAATTCCGTTTCTTTCTTTTGCCAATGTAATTTACATTTCACCCAAGACTATGAAAATAATGTGGGTTGTTTTTTTTATTTTATATAGCGTGAACTAAACCCGAAGGTATCAGAGCGCTTTACATGAGCACCAGTTGCATTACAGATGGAGGCTCGGTGATTTGCCCAGAATCACAGGATGTTGCGCGTCCCTGCCGAGAAGCGAACCGGGTTCCCCAGCTCGCCCGCTCAAGCAGTTAGGCTAAACCTACTTTTAGATTCAATCCAAAAACATTGAGGTGAAAATCCATTACTTTAACAGCTTCGCAGCACTAATAAACGAGGGCTTCTTTTACAATAATTTGTTCCGGCCTAAAACACGTTTGACAGTCGGCGCTTCTTCGGGGGCTCACTTAGCCGATCAGCCGTTTCCCTGGGGAGCCGCAGATTCTCACACCGGGAGGCGGGGGAGATTTAATGGACGAGGGGGCGAGATCAAACCACCTCCAAGGAGCCCCTCTGGGGGAACCCGAGCACATCGATCGGGCAGCGAAGGTCAACGGAGGCTAAGAATCCGCGACAAGAGTATTAAGAGAAGTGCAAATGCATCAAGACGTTGATTAATGTGTAAAAAGCGAAAAATAGGACTGCTTTCAGCAAGCGAGACCTTTGTCATTACTCAGAGAGGAATCCCTAGATAGGTGCCAGCGGTTGAGGAGTCAGGGGATCATATATATATATATGTCATGTAAAGGTTTCTGAATATTTTATTTATTTTTTATTTCAAAAGATTTTATTAGAATTTTTTTTATATACAGTACAGATATAGTGAACTGAAAATAACGGTCTATGTTTCTGTGGCAGTAAAATGAGACGGTCATGTGGACCACACAATGAAACCGTTTTCAGCACTGCATCCTTCATGTGATTTCAAAGAGGAGCGAATGCAGTCCCCTTTCAAGTGCAGATTGAAGAAAGCAGATTTTTTATTTTATTTTATAAATCTTACATAGTGCTTAGTGTCAGGACAACCAAAATCCAACTACTTAAGTTAGTACGACATCCAGTCCAGGAGTAAAGTTAGTAGGGAAGGTATTTTCTATGACACAGATAAAACTTCTGATACGACTTGGCGAGAGGTGCAGCACAGGATATACAAACATGGGAGAACAGGGGAGCTACATTAACCTACATTTCCCATCACCACATGAAGTGGCATCACTGGATCTCCCATCATCCACCTGCACTGGAAGGGACAATACTGGTTTTCCCACCAAAGCCGTCTTTAAAAGAAGAAGCCAAGCAGGAGGACATAATTTCCAATCACCCATCAGCATACCTGCTAACATTTTACAAGGATTTAAAAAAAAAAAAAAAAAAAAAAAAAAAAAAAAATCGGGAGAATGCATTTCTCCCATTGACTTCCATTGAGGCCTGATTTGGGACCATTGTCATGTATTAGGAATAAATAAAATAGTTTTTTTTTTAATCACCTGTCAGGAGCATGGGGAAACTACTATGGCAGGCAGAGAGAGCGTGCCAAAAATGTTGTGCACTGCCCTGCAGGAGCAGGTTACTGGCAGTGCATACTCTTAGTTACACAAGACCAGTCCCTGTCTGCTGAAGCCGGACGAGGAATCGGGTTTTTCCGTACAGGAATTGGGAGGCGGGAGAATAGGCTTGAAATCTATAGTCTCCCGCCCGAATCGGGAGGGTTGGTATTTATGTATCAGCATGTAATATGACATCATGACACCCTGGACTCCTCTCCCAAGACCTTCTAATGACAGTTGCATTATGGATGCACAGTGGACGTGCCGGTGGCGTGCCTAAGGAAAGCCCATCCGCACCTGGGCTGCACCAGGAACCCTGGTGTGATCACCGCCCAGCGATACTCTACAGCACTCCATAGGTCGCTAGACCCCGTACGCCATTCTACCAACTGCTGCCACACCACATCACACCTCACACCACGGTAGGAGCTTTCACCTGTACCCACTACCGTCTCTCCAGCAGCCACCCAGCCACACCCCCCACACAAATGCAAACAACGCCCTCAGCACCCCAGTCCCAACACACAAGCACCAACAACGCCTACACTCCCACCCTACATCACGTGCCATAGCAAACCGGTATGTCAACTCCCACTCTCATGCATGCTTCTCAACACAGGATTACTCAGCAAACACATAACTGAAATACGGGACTGTCTGAGAAGTGACACACCCAAAATCCTCTTCATCACAGAGATCTGACTCAACCCATCATCGGCAACAGACATCGCTACAGAAATCCCAGTTGGCTACAAGATCGCTTGACAAGACCACCTTCACAAGCCAGGTGGAGGACTCACTATCATCTACAAGGAATCCATCAAATGCATAACATCCACAGAGAACGCCTCACCATTCATAGAACACCTGCACTTCAAGCTGCACATCTTTGAAAAAATTCACCCCTAACAGAACACTCCCCTACTGACCACCCGGCCCAAGCCACCTTTTTTCAACCTCATCACCAACATTGTCAATACAATCACCATCGACTCCAGAGCCTCCATTCTCCTCGGTGATCTCAACTTTCACCTGGAATGACCAAAACAACCCCCGTTCCCCAGGGATCCTTGAAATCTTGATTAACATCAAAATCACCCAGCTCTTCACAGAACCACCACATACCACAGAATACACATGGAACCCATTATCACCACAAGCAACAGCATCAAATACAACTCCACCACACAGCTCACATGAACAGACTACTCCACATTTACCACTACCAAATCAATAAACGTCAAGATTCATGAGATTGGCATGCAAGGATCCTCACAGAAAGAACCCAAATGGCAAGGTTGCTACACTTTACATCAGAGACCAAGAAACTGATATGCAGTGTCCGACATGAATTGTCCCTCAGCCCCACTCTTTTCAACATATACATGACACTGCTCGCCAACATCATCTAATCACAAGACATCACCATCATCTCCTATGCCACTGACACTAAACTCATGATCTCGCTGACGGACAAGACAAACACCACCAGAACCAGCTTCACCAACTGCATGACCATGGTTGCAGACTGGATGCGAAGCAACAGCTTGAAGCGCCACTCCTACAAGACAGAAGTACTTGCCTTCAGCAACAAGATCTCCCCATGGGATTCCACCTGGTGGCCGATGGAGCTAGGACTAACACCCACAGACCACGCAAGAAAGCTAGGATCTAGTTGACTAGAGACATTATTTCTTGAGTCACAGTATGCACCTCCTACTTCCACATCCAAAACATGCTGCAAAAGATCTTCAAATGGTTGCCTCAGAACAGCAGACGGACTGTCACACAAGCACTCATCACAAGCAGGCATCACTCTATATGGCGGAATCTCCAAACTCCTACATAGACTCCAGATCATCCAGAACACAGCTTCAAGACTCATACTCAACCTCCCACGCCACACCTACATCACACAGCACCTCAGGAAGCTTCACTGGCTCCCCATTCACAAGCACAGACAATTCAAACTTCTGACACACACATACAAAGCCCTACACAACACAGAACCAGAATACCTGAACAGCCGCATACACTCACCAACCCATCACACACCTATGCTCTGCCTCATTCGTACACCTGCCCCACGTCCTCAAAAGCAACACTGGAGGTCACTTCTTCTCCTACATCGTACCCAAGACATGGAACGACCTCCCTCGACACACCAGAGCAGCCTTCTCACTTATTGAGTTCTGCAAGAAGCACTTCATATAAGCACCTTCGGACCACAAATCTACACACCTTGCCCAAGCACCCGGATACCCTCTTGGGTGATTAGTGCGCTAAAGAAATCCACATAACATACAGAGGAGAACCCATTCAGACAACGCTCGTGTATATAACCGGGGCATTAAGCCTCACTAACATTATAGGTGCCTCTCGCATACTTTTGGCAAAGATGCATTAATTATGCACTACACCACTCTTATAGCTCACGATGTTTCAAAACTAGTCCTCAAGGAGCCTTCATGAATACTACCTGACCCTCACCTTATGCTGGATTGTCATACATAGGTTAAGGGATTCTGGGTCCAGGTCAGATTTTTAGATTAGGTGCCAAGTAGATCAGTCCTTTTAAGAACCAATCTATTTTAAGCATATATCCTGAAAATGTGGCAAGACGCAGCCCCATTTTTGCACTTTTCAGTCATAAAAGCATACTTTAACCGCTGCAACACTACAAAACATGACCCTAGTCCGATGCAGTACAATGGACAGTTCAAGCTGCAGCAACAAACTGATGTCAAAAGGCGTCCATCACAAGAACGCAAAGCTTACTACAATGTACATGGTGCAGCTGCGCCACCATTGATGGAGTTCCCATCTGCACAATGCATTCTGGTTACATTTCCCTGCCCTGGTATAAAATCCGGTACATAATAAACTATTACCGTACTTCCAAATCTAGTCAAGTATATGTGTACTACATGCGTTACATCACATCTCATTAAAATTCAATTTCAATAGCGAGAATACTTCTAAGTTGACAAGCCCTTTTTGTGGAAGCTCTAATTGGCCACTTTCACTTTGTACGTGCCAGAGACTTTGTGGGTGGACTTTGACTTAAACCGCTTATAAACAGTGAAGAAAGACTGCTTGCTTCACTTAAACTGCTTGGAGCAATAAAGAACATAGGATGCCACAACCCAACATAGACGGACAGAAGTTAATGCCTAAAATGGGGCTTCTCCATCTCCTTTGTAGTCTCAGGCAAGGCCATTACTGGCAGTAGCTATTATTCCACCTTAATGTTCCCAAGTTCAAGCCCAAATATGATTGCCCCATCACATAGAAATTAGTCTAGTTACCATAGTCCAGCTCACAGATGCATCTCTCTATAAAATGGCATGCACATTGAAGGATTCTGGGACTGTTAGAACTGCCACCCACATCCCTTTTAAGGAAGTCTCCTCTTTGGCCTGAATTTAAATCAAAATTGATAGAAAAGAGGTAGCTTATTACTATTACCACTGTTACATGAAAAAACGATCCCATATCTCCAAGGCCTCATTATTCATTTCGTCTCCAGCGCACGCACAAAAATGAAAAAAATATACTTTGTCAAAGTGGAGGTATAACGTAGAATTTAAGTAGCACCATTAAATATGCAGCCTTTTGTACACAACAACTTTCACCAAAGCTGTATTAATAGCTGTGGTTTCCCTTTCTAAAGCTTTCAAAGGGATCATCTTATTTCATGCAAAGAACAATTAACTATTCACTGTCTGTGGCAAACTCACTGATCGGGAAGTCCTTTCAGACCACTGTCCACGAGTAACTGAAATAAATTGCCTCCAAACTAGCAACCACCAGGCAAGATTAAATTGCACAAGCTGGTCATCTGCCAAATCTCCAAGTGTCCTCTAAGACATCGTCACTGGTCACTAAGTTTGTACTTCATTGATTTTCCCTATTCCCTGGCATCCAAGTAAAGTTTCTGGCTCTAATAAAGAAATCGGTATTAAAAAAAACAATTATGAAAGGGCCTTGCTACCATTTATTTAGGTGCTAAACTATTTTGGGGCTTAGTGATTTGGGATCAATGCAGTGCAGCTCCCCACCCCCACCCCTCCCTCTGGTGAGAAAAAATCTCTGACAATTCAGCAAACCTCTGTCCTAGGTCAAGACTTCCACACACTCATAACCTGCTAGAGAGTGCTGCAAGGTACAGCTTCAGAAATAAAGTGCTCCACACAACTCCTTTGAGCGAAATCAGGGAAGGTTTAAGCTAGACTGCAGCACTTAAGTTGCTGTGTTCTAGGGTCGGACAATCTCAGGAGGGAGGAGAATCCTAATAATGTCAGAACCTTAATCACACTAGGCATCCTACAAATTTCAACATTTTTACAATCCATCCTCTTACACCTAAAAGAGGATAGCATGCCCTTAAAATTGTAAATTGTAAATTGATACTTGTATAGCGCACTACTCACCCGCAAGGGTCTCAAGGCGCTTCTACGAATACCGCTGTGGAACCCATCCTGGCTTTCCCTGTGAGGCGTCCACTCCTGGGCACCCACAAGGTGGAGGCCAGGCATCCTTAGCGTTGTGGGGGCCGTTGTGGAGATTAAGCAAGCTATTGCCCAGAGTTGCAGAGTGGGACTCCATGATTGGAATAGGCACCGAGGCGAGAATTATCAGGCCCGTGGAATTTTGAGCCCAAGACCCGCCGAGGCGGGGAATTGAACCCTGGTCCCGGGCCAGACCTCTGCATCAGGGTCACATTCCATAGTGGGCTTCGAAAGCAGAGTGTGGCCTTCACCGCAGTGCCCAAGATTGAATGGCTCTGCATCCAGTCCGCTTGCAAACAGAAGTTGCAGGGCCTGGCTTCAGCGATTCCAAGCTGCTTATGTGCACCCCATCTGGCTTTCAGCCACACATAGCACACTCAATCGCCCTGCTCATAAAGCACAAGGCTCTAGGAGAGAACTCAGCAAGCTCCAGACACAAGTGTGGCCTCAATCCCCACTTAGCTGGGACGCCACAGAGCACACTTGGCACAGCCTTTGGGTTTGTACTGAAGATGAACATTATTTTAAAATGGAAAATGTACAATTCACCCTTAGTGCTGTTTCGCGCTGTGGCCACAGGAAGTGAAACGCGGATGAAGTAACCAGACCAGAAGTGCTCCAGTTTAAAAACTAGGCTTACAGATAAAAAGAGGAAATGCCACCCAGGGTTGAGAGAACCTATGTTTGCATTCACAAATGATGAGAACTCTTGCCACTAAAGAGTACATTTAGCAACCCGGTCTAGTGAAAAGGAGTGCTTGTGCGAATTTTGTGTGGTATCGGAGGAAAGAGGTATCATTAGTAGGGATGGAACCAACTCTACAACAAGCTTGATGCTCTACAAAAAAATGCAAATAATGATAAATTGGCTCTGAATGATATTCAATTTTGTATCCCAAGGGTGGAAAAGAAAGAGACATGGGCAGGGCTGATGTCAAATGAATCTGCCCAACAATTTCACATCAAGCTCAAAGACAGAGCAAGTTATCCGGAAGCCACTGTCCATTCATTCTGGATACCAACCCCTCATCAAATGTGCGGACAAAGAAATTCTAAACTCTGGCCACCCACTGCGGCACTTATAAGACCATGAATCACAGGGCTATTTAATCAACACAAAAATAGTGGTCTAGCTAACAATCACCCAAAAAGGGTGGTCACACATACACATTAAATTTAAATCAGCTATCTGACGTATTAGTCTCTCTACCTGTAGGAAGCCCACCTTATCTGACAACACAATTGACCAGCTCATGCTGACAGGGGGGCCTCAGAAGTAAAACCCCTCTGCAGCTAGAAACTCCAAAATGAAAAAGTCTGTAACACTGAAACAATGATTCACTGGTGCTGCAAATAACCTCTGGAACCCCATATCCTATCTACCAAGAACCCATACAAATCTCTTTTCTGTCAGAAAACTGCAGAAAACTCACCTTTACCAGCGCTGCCTTAACGAATACCGAACTAGTCAGGCTTCGCGGTTTGCTCCTGTACAGTTGTTATTATGTCCTTGTTTGTAATTTCCTGAACAACAATTTTTTCAACAGGTACAGTTAAAGAATGTTTCAATTGATATATTTGGTTTCATTAAAAAAAAATATTGAAAGTTATTTCAGGAGTTGTGCTAAGAGCCAGTTGCCATCTTGGAAGCTTGATTTGGAGGTCTTTGCTGGCCTCCCTAAAAATCTGAATAACTGATTTCAATGATTACACTACAGTACTCTAGATGTCCCAGAAGAAGACATTTTGCAAGCTTGACTTTGATGGGGGATGCACAGATGAGAGAGGTTTATTTAGACTATGGAGAGTTGCAAGTGAAAACCCCCTTAATGAAAGCATTGGGGAGGGGAAGACATCTGAGAGGGCTAAGTCGAATATTACTCCCATGCTTTCAGCTTTTGGGGCTGTAGATGGAGCAGATACTAAGCTAGATTCAAAAGTGATGGAGAGAGACCTGGTTGATGGATTTCAACTTTTTCTCCGTTTAAGAAGAGGAAGCTTGCTCTTATCCAATGTAGGAGGTGATCCTGGTGGTTGGAGATCTCGGAAACATTCAGTTATTTCTACTTAAAAGCAGATTTAAGTGTTGTTAATACACATCTGTAAATGCATTGTGTACTTGGCTTGTAACCAAGTTAATAGAACAGGTAACAGATGAACGGAGTTCGACTCTGGACGAGGAGTTACGTCAGATGCCTCCTGCAGTAGATTGTGATCCTCTTTTGGGGTGGAGTCTTCACTGGAGTTTGCGTGGTCACTGATATTGTTCACATATTCTTGCAGTTGATTGGTTACTATTCTTTCCACAGCGTTGCTGCGATATAGAAAATTGGACATTAGACAACAGGTTGCCTTAACCGCAGGCTTCTGTGCATTGGGGACTGAACCCACTGACAGAGGAGGAGTCATTCTAAATGTTAACGTCAGCAGCTAGAGGATGTGAAGCCTTGCTTCAAATAGAGCGCAAGGTGTCCTGCTTGAAGGCAATCTGATATTTGCAACCGCCGCAGGGCTTCCATTACCTGTAAAGCACACTAATGTCCCCTAATATAGCTGGCCACCGAAAAACATTAACTTAAAAGGGGCTAATTCAACATGCACCATGGAGCCATGAGTCACAGAGTTCATCAGGTAAAACAAATAGCTGCACTTACAGCTTTATTTTTTTGATGTTCAGAAACTCAAAAGATATATATAAGGGTGGTGGAGACACAAACTTAAATCAGAGTGTGCACTCCCAATGAGATTAGGCAAGTGATTGTGATACACTAGCTTGCACAGGACATATGCCCTTGGGTTTTAAAAAAAAAATCCATTCAGTTTTAATGCAAGATCACGGCGTATCACATATCACGAAATACATAGATTTGCACCATTTTTAACATTACATGTATTTTACAAAATATACATATATTTTTTAATTCGCCCACGGCGAGTATTAAGTTTAGTCAATAAATGTATCCGCTCCTCAAGAGGGCGAGACTCCCTTGTACAGAGGACTGTGGCACAATGCTGGTCCGGATGGGCCAGCTTGAAAGAAACAGTGTGCGGGTTGGCTTTTTGGTCTAGTTAACCACCACGGGACAAAACAACACAGCCACACACTGGCCATTTCAAGCCAGACCATCTGACAGTGCCAACCTGCATGAAAGGCCAGCCCAGCACTGATGTGGCATTTACAAATAGAGAGAACTCACTTTCATACAAGTCAGCTTATTTTCTAGAATATTTCCGGGGAAGACAGGATGATTTCTATATTTTACTACTCTTAAGTAGGCGGTAAAACCCTTCCTCTTTTTAAGCTTTTGCCCAGACTAGTAGTCGGACTTGCTTCTTTTGCATCCTTACGTTTGCCTAGTCTCATTGTTGTGGTGAGTTGTTTGGTCTGCCAGTTCTCTATCTCTAGCACCAAGATGCCCCGTCGAGTGGACGGTCTTTACTTTAAATGATAATATTAATAATGATGATATTCTAAAGGGCATAAAGAGAAAGAACCATATGTAGGGAATTGCACAGTAATGAAAGCATGAAAAACGGATCCTACAATTCCCTTAATAGAAAGAAAGATTTAGAAATCCTTATGACCTTCCCCAGATAGTCTTTTAGCGAGTGCTTTGCGTGCATTCTGCTTGCGCTAATTACTGCAGAATGTAGGTGAATGGCTGGCTTTTTTCTTTAAACGAGGCCTGTTTTAGAACACATATCTAGATTCCTTCGGCTTACCGCCTCACACACAGATTTCCCAATGGATTTAAAATCCCACCAAGTGCATAGAGTGCTACTAGAAAGACTCCAGCCAGCCCAGGTGCTACGTCCAGGCAGCAGGAAGGTGGTTTTTACAGGCAAATGAAGATATGTGAAAGATGTGTAAATAGATGGGCCCAGACGGATACAACTGCAACACAGTTACTATTCAATTTTCACAGGATCACAAAGTGTGTTCTCACTTCATGTACTTTATCTCACCCAGTCTAGCACATCACCTTTACGGTCTCAGCTTGCCTACTGTAGCAGATCACCCTCGTCTGAGGTTGAGCCGTGCTTCCTTCTCCAAGTTTACTACAAAGTGCCCTTATCACATTCTCAAAGTATGCCCACCTTGGACTCCCAACATAAAAATGATTTCCAGTGGTTTATCAATCGTAAAATTTGAGCATGATCTACTCCCTTCAGAGATTGAATCATAACCAAATTACCCTATTTGCATCAATGTGAATTAAGATTTGAAGATCATGGGTGCTTACCATCTACACTAGTTCTGTTGTTGTGGAACGCTGAAGCCTAATTCTGAGCGACTGGGATGCCTTTTAACCTGAACTGCACTGGTAGATTGTATAATCAAAGTCAAATAACAAGTAAATCGAGCATACGAGTCACGTGGAGGTGATGGATAAGCCGCAGTAGTGTTTATGTCGAAGCAGTGGTTTATTGACACAGCAGTAGATCGGTGCTAAAACGAGATGTGTACTTGTGGTAGGTTCATATAGGGTCTGTTGGTTTTTAGTCTCACTTTATTAACTTGCTCTCAAAATTGATTATGAATGTTTCTAGGTAAATGCAAGTGGTTGATAATTGTTTTTGCTGTTTGTGGTTCAATCCTGCTATTCAAATGACAATGCTGCTGTGAAATTCACAGTGAAAATAAAATTAGGGCAGCCAATTTTAGAAAATTGATATTTACATCTGTATTTGTCTATAACTGATAATACTCATTAAATCTCCATTTATCCATATTGTGTTGTTTATTGTAAAAGTTGAGGAGCAACATGTACATTGGAGAAGCGTGGCTCAATGGTTAGAGCGGCAGACCCTGATGCAGAGGTCTGGCCCGGGACCAGGGTTCAATCCCTGCCTCGGCGGGTCTTGGGCTCAATCTCCCCGGACCTGATAATTCTCGCCTCGGTGCCTATTCTAATCGTGGGTCCCACTCTGTGACTCTGGGCAATAGCTTGCTTAATCTCTACAACGACCCCAGCAGCGCTGGGATGCCTGGCTGCACCTTGGGGGTGCCCAGGAGGGGACATTTCACAGGAAAGCCAGGAAGGGTTCCACAGTGGTATGAATACAGCGCTACGAGACCTCAGGGTAGAAGTGCGCTATATAAATACAAACACAACACACATACTCAATTTTGTTTAAACTGATAAATGTACCCTCACACTTTAAATATCTTACAGGCCATAAACACTACAATACTCTGAAAACATTAGTACTGTACAACACCTTATATTACTGCACCTTGTTCTTGAACTCCACTATCAGTCACTCTTCACAGCCTGGCCTGGCAATTATATTTGACAGCACTGCATCATTGAAAAGACCACCGATTTGTTGGGGATTGAAAGGTAAATGCACACAAGAAAAATAGATGATTTTCTATCCGCACTTAGATGCTACAAAATGAGTAAAAACGGAAAACGGGGAAACTTAATTATAGTGCAGTTCCCAACAGCAATATCTCTACATCTTTTTTACTCTGCTTCAGTGCAAAAAGTAAGATCTAACAGCCTGCAAATAGCACATGATTACCATTTCGAATAACCCTGATCAGAAGGATCCATTATCATTCTTTGGAAAACGAATTCTCAAGAAGCCAAGAAATACAACATTTATTGATGCAGGTTGTTCTCTTTTTAACCTCCCAGTAGAGGATGAGGTTACCAGAGCTGGAGTGGACCAACATCACCTACTTCCACGACCGTGGTTCAGAAACCTGTAGGTCTCTAGAGGACTAGTTCTAGAGGTTAGTCACTGAGATAGAAACCAATTATAAGGAGAACCAAAAAATCACCAAGAGGAATATGAGGGCAAGATAGCTGAGGAGCAGACAAGTCTAACAATCAAAGACTTGGAGCTAGATATACGATCCTTTTTTGCGTTCGCAAATGGCCATTTGCAAATTCAAAATGGAATTTTCAAATATACAAAGCCCAAAAAGCGATTCAGTAACCCGTTACTGAATCGCAATCTGGGATTACGAATCGGTACTTGAAAGGAGCATGTTTACCGCATTCCTTCCGAATACCGATTCGCATTGTTAAGAACAAAAGTTTTGCAACTGAAATGCGGTCCCAAAACATTAGCATTACACCATTAACTCGAAGTTGGTGGTAAGCCATTCGCAAAAGGTCCCTGTGAGATGCTTTCCCATATGAAAATGAAAAAGATCAATCTTTTAAGAGCAGTCAGTCATCCCATGGGCCACTGCCTACGCTTGAAAATGAAACAAACTTCTATTTTTAATAATGCATCCCCGTTTTCCCTTAAGGAAAATGGGCTGCATTAAAAAAAAAAAATTATTTCAAAGCAATCACAGACATGGTGGTCTGCTGACCCTAGCAGACCACCATCCCTGTGATCTCTGCAATTCCCAAAGGGTCCCAAACTGAGACCTACCTTATTAAAATTCATGAGGTAGGTCATTTTACGACCCACTGGGAATAGCAGAAAGTGTAAAACAGACTTTTGTACATTAGTGATTGTGAATTATTGCGATTTGCTATTTGGTAATGGCAATTTGGGAATTGCAACCACTCCGTTTCGGACATCTGCCCTTTAGTCTCCTTTCACAGTGGGGCCGGTAAACTTTTGTTGGTGCCCAAAACGGGTTTATAAGTCAGGCATATAGTGAGCCCGACACTGGTGTTTGCTTTCCCACCTCAATTTGATGAGGTGTACATAGATGCAAAATTTATACATGCTAATGATCGCATCTCGTATGACTGGTAATTTAGGGGTGTAGCATTCGCACTGAAAATTGGGTAACTAGTATTGAGGCCTAGTCTTTAAGATAGACACCTGTGCATCAGTTCCAGAAGCTGGAATTTTTCTGTTTGCAAAGACCAGGTTGGATTTCACACATCAGCAGTAGCGGTCAGTTTCAAATTCAAGAGTCCCTCTTAACCAAATGTGTGGCCTTTATTCAGTAAAGGCTCTTAAAACAAACCCATAAAAACAGATCTCAGGATTTAAACACCGTGGTTTGTAATAAGAGAGGTAATGGATTGTAATGAAAGCACGCACTCTGTGACGCAAGAGTCTGACACGCGACAACAAAAACGTGTTCTAGTCTAGGACACACTACAAAGCGTAATCACCACATCAAGAAGAGCAAAGAAGTAAAAAAAAAAATAATACAGTAAACTATTACATTTAAGCAGACCTCCCTTCCAACAGCCTGGAGATGAAAAGCTGGCACGGATTTCACCCAGGTTTCTTTCATTGCACAAATGGCAGGGGCTCCGCATACCTTCCAGTTACCACGGGAGCGGCCTGTCAACAGATGTGGTTACCACATGTGCCCATTTATTGGATGGGACTTCTAATACTTTCTCCTCAGACTTAAACACCTTCTGGAAGCATTTAACGCACGTGGCTTGTGTAGAGCCGCCATCTGCCTCCTGATATCAGACTGACATCAGATACACGAGAGTCTTTCTTCTGTTTCAGGTCAAGGTATACAGGCCTGGCGTCTGTGTGAGAGCAGAACTCTTTTGATTGTACAGTAGAGAGAAAAATAACGCATTTTTTTCAAGTGTTTTTTGAAGCCAAGTTCAAAAAGGTAACACTTCAGTTTAGGTATTTGTTATCTTGATTTTTTTTAATCATATGTTTACAAAAAGTTCATACCAATTGTCAAATGGTGGTGTTAATGCAACAGGAGCAAGATGGTGCGCACATTATTGTTTTTAATCATTCAGCATGGCATCGCTTTTAAAGTGGAGGCGCAGATTACGAGTGCCCAGAGGGAGTGAAATATTTACCACACAGGTTAAAACCCGATACCCCGAGGTTTGAAATTTATCAAATGTGATAAGTAAACACCATAGCGATTTATGCCCAAAAAATGGGGAATGACGCGGATTGTCGAAAATTATCTAGGGCGCTCAAAAATCGCCCCCAAAGATTGTGAAAGTAATACTGCAAGCATGTCCAACTCATTTTATATGGTCACTTGTCAGTAAGGGCTGTCTTTGAACTGAAACACCAGGAGCAGCAAACCTTTAAAGGCAATTCACAGAAAATTAAAATACCTAATTGCTAATCCTCTTTCTACAAGGAGCCCATCCCAATCGTCCTGTTAAAAACACACTTGTATTTTTAATAACTAATAACTTAAATCTAGTCTTTGGATACTTAATTTAGTGGTTTACAATGGTTGTTGTTAGTACACTCCCCACAGAGTCACTGACATTTAACCAAGAAAGCAACGAGCATGCAAGTATCCCACAAGAGACTTAAGCATGAATAAGGAACTGAATAGGGGGAACTTCTGGTGTTCTCTGACGCAAAAGAGGGGAACTTAGAAGCAGAACTACGTGTTGAAGCAGGTTATAAATGGAATGACCACATCAGCAATTCACAGGTCTCGCTTACTTCCGTGTGCCCATATAAATCGTTGCAGGCCAAGCAAGGGGGGCGGTCACCTAGCTATAGTCGCCCCATTTAATCTACTTATTATTTCATGTTGATGGTTATTATCTCTTAGTGATGTTATTCACCTTGAAGCTTCTAAATACAAGATCTGGTTTCTTGTCCAGTCCCCTGCAAAAGTTCTAAGGTATGTGGCCATTGTGCGGCATCCTTGATGCCGACAGACATTTTGCGGCCTGTCCTGTACCTCGTAATTAAGTAATGTGGTAGGTGCAAATGGTGAAATGTCACAGTAGGGGGCAAGGGTAAGCAAGGGTATGGGGTTACCCCCCCCCCAAACACAAAAGAGGTAGGAGTACGATAGGCAAAAAATGAATTCAGTCACAGCAGAGAGGAGAGAGAGTAGGTAAAATCACCACAGGCAAACACACGCGCCTATTGTAGAAACACCTTCAAATCCAGTGCTATCATACCACTGGACAGCCTTTCTAGGCCTTGGTCTTCTTCTAAGGTAATCTACTATAACTTTGTGATGCCCTTTGATTTTACATTTTCTGTCACAACCCAAGCCAATCCTGTTGACAAAAGCCTCTTAGGTCACCTCACTCATCAAACCACACATCACAAAATACTCTCAGTGCTAACCATTGGAGTTTCGTACTAATAAGACACGATCATTTTGGTGTTACCCTAAGGTCCCACAAGCAAATGCTCTTATGTCAATTTAGATATCCTAACAGAACCACACAAGACACACACCTATGATTAATGATGCTAAAAGACCACATGAAACATAACATTCCATCAGCTAATTATATTTGTCAGCAATTCAGGATCTAAATGCTGCAGAAGTGTCCCATTCATGAGTGCATCTGAGAGATCTGTTGCATCTCTCCTAGGTCCAGTGGAGTTCTGAAAGTGAGAAACACAGACAGCCAACTAAGACTGCAGGTGGCTACAGTCAGCTCTTCATCAACACACAGACTTTACCTGATCTCCAGCTTTAGGTTTTTTAAGGTCAGCACAGATTTTGTTTGCCTCCACTGCTTCTTTAGTATTTTTTACTCTGAATGAGTAACTTCTAGATCTTATCCTGCATACTATCTTCAGTCTGAGAGGTATACCTTGCTTGGAAAACGTCTGAGCGCATTGCATTCCTTATATCTTCTAGAGTCTCTCCGGAAAACTCATGTGACCACTTCAGAGAAGTAACACACCGAACTA
This sequence comes from Lissotriton vulgaris, assembly GCF_964263255.1. Classification (NCBI taxonomy): domain Eukaryota; kingdom Metazoa; phylum Chordata; class Amphibia; order Caudata; family Salamandridae; genus Lissotriton; species Lissotriton vulgaris. Next base: position 1,642,028,941 of record NC_141695.1, read on the forward strand.
GACACCACACTCCAGATGAAACCTTATTTTTATTTATTAGGGGTAATGATGTTGTTCCGCCTCAAAGAGGCAATAATGCACTCTACCATGAACAGAAGTCAAGCATTCTTGATTCGGAGTCCATGTAAGCGTTTTTGCACAGGTAAGGATAGTACGGCGACGTAGGAGGTGTAGGATGAGAGATTTAATCCTTGAGCTGAAAGTATTTCAAGAAGAGTAGCATTTTTCAAACTTTTCAGAAAGCTTTTAGCAAAGGATAGCTTTTATTTGCTAAAGGGGGTTACTCAAAAAGCCCTGGAACACTGGAGCTAAAAGGGCCTTATTCTTTTTTTGTTTTTCTTTTTACAGTGTGGCAAAGATGGCGCTGGTAGTTGTCTGAGTTCTACAGTAGATTCTGATCTTGCTGACCAAGTAGCCTCGCTTATTTTTATGGTAGTGCTTGGAAATCTTACAAAAGTCTTTATAGTGGATGTGTGCTGGAAGAGGGAGCTGGTGAAAATGATTCAATGTAGAGGTGACCTATTCCAGTTTTCTATGGTTAATGCTAAGATGGTTGCTAATTGTAGTGCAGACTTTAGAGGGATCAGGAAAAGCCAGCAGGCATATTCCCCCACCAATTCCTAAGAAGTTTAAGTCTTGCGAAGCACAGTGAAGTTCATGACTTACATCTGGCCATACAGCACAACATTCTTTAGATCACCTAATTACATTGTGCAGCCTCTTGGAGGCCATCAGAACAAACTCCATTATACCCTGAACTTTGGTAGCCTTCAAGACGCCATCCCTAATTCTGTACACTTACAAGGGGCGCCGGTGTCCTAAAGAAGTGACTTTGCATTGGTCTATAATGAACTTTAACCTCCATCTGGGCAATAATTTCAGGCCTGTTAGTACTGTGCCTTAAGTTTTCCAGTGGGTATGGGTAGCACTGCAAGTCTTCGTGTAACCTACATAGAAGATCTTTGGACTTAGGGTACACCATATTATCAAAACAATGATCATAACAATTTCCTTACAATTGACGCTTGTTCCCAGTGGTCTCTTGACTATTCAGATAACTTTCAATAACTTATACCCAATGCGGCTCTCTGTTCAGAACAATATACTTCATTTTCTAATGTTTTATATGAGTTTTTAGAAGGATGAAATAAAGTAAATTAAACAGTAGGACTAGTTATGGTACAGATAATTGCAAGTTGCTAAGATTTAATTAGCTTTGAAAACTAAAGGTTTTCAGTGCGATATAAAGAAAATATTGATGATGTAGATTATGGCTTGGTTCAAAAGATCTTACTGAGACATCAAACATAATACGTCAATCAGTGAACCTAGCAAATACAGGTATTTACATTTAAAATAAAAACTATGTTAGTTAAATCAACTGAATTTCAGATAACTATCAATTTTGTTTGAGACGTAGGTTCTGTTCTGTCAAGGAAATGCTAATATTTTTTGAGAATTATATTGCCCAATAGAAGCGCCCTTCTGACCCACCTTCAGTGGCCAACATGTTTAACACTGAGGGACAATGAAAAGTAGAAATTGACTAGGTAATGCAGGCTTTCAGATTCACTACAGTGTTGAAAGAATCAGAACAGAGTCGAACACCAGAAAATGATACATAGTTTCAGATTTTGTTTTTAGAGGATCATCTTCTGTTTAACACAATAACCAAATTTATTAGCTATTAACCCGTTCGCCGTGGGGCTAATTCCCCCGTGACGCAGGTGGAGGGGGGGCGCACGCGGTGCTTGTGAAGAGCTCGGTTCGTCATTCAGCACGGTAGTGCTGTGCTCATGACGAGCTGAGCTCGTCATGACCACGCCCGTTTAATGGAACGCCCAGCACAGCAGGGGAATTATCCCCGCGTGGGCGTTCCACGGCAGTTATGACGAGCTCAGCTCGTCATGAGCACAGCTCCACTGTGCCTCATGACGAGCTCAGCTCGTCATGAGCGCCGAAGGTGTTAATACGGAGGACTGTATTACGAGCTGTGTAATTTAAGATGTTATGGCCATAGTTCTGTAGTAGCTGAACTCAATGGCCAATAAGTTCCAAACACATGGTAAAGCAGATCCCTTAAGCACCGTGCATGTAATCTTATTAACTCGAAGGATGTGAGGGCAATGGTATGGTTCCCCAAGGAAGTATCGGACTCACTTCAAAGCAGAACCGTATGGGAGTTAAACAATGCTTAAGGATATGGTAGTCCATGGTGTCAAGCGCCCCAAGATTTCTCATAATGTCCAGCACAGTCGCCAACAGGGGTTTTGAGCTACTGGTTAGGCGTCCATACCAGGTGCTCCATAACGAACTGCACTACTGGCCCTCAAAATACGTTTCAAAGCAACGCTACCAAGTGTAAATTAAATGCACCAGCAAAAACCCTAAGAGAACAGAGAGAAGTGAAAATAAAACGGGTCATGGAATCCTCTTCAAAATAAACATAAAAGGCTCAAACTCCTGGCACCGATTAAGTCTTGCCGGGAGAGAACAAGGCTCTTGGCTTGACCTACTTGTACATTTCCAGCATGCTCTCTTGGAACCCTCATGTCTAGCCGACCTTTACTCAATTATCGGTGTGAACAAGATGCCTACTGTTCTTCCCAATTAGCCTTCACAGATCAGCTGTGCAACAACATTTCCACAGCATGGAACCAATGAATTCAACGGTGGGCCCAATACCATGCAGAATGCTGATGTCGGATGACATTTTCACTATTCTTCCGTTCAGGGCAGCCATCTTCCCACGCCAATATGTGCGCTGATCCCAGCCCACGGGGCTGACTTTCCTTGATATGTTCCATACTTCCTGCGGTTCCGAAGCCGAGGGTCACATTTTGAAGTGCTCCCAAACATGGTCACTAAGAGGGCCATTTCCATGGTTCAGAAGAAGCCCCTGCCCCTTCCTGGCCTAAGTGACGTCACTGCAGTTAGAGAACCGCCCTGGTGACATCATGAGCAGTTGGGGCTAAAACCAGTGCTCCCACCTGCCCCCAACGTGATCTAGGCGTGATTAGTGGAAGCCTCGAAGGCAAACTCTTTGACCAATCGGAAAGGGATGACTCTTGCATATATTCAATGGAATTGCAAAAAGTGGGTTTTCTTTTCCCAGGACCTCAAATATTCACACACGTTGGCGAGCTGGCACATTTTGCCCTACACTGTTCTGCCATATTCCTGGATCAGGGACAGAGAGGGCGTGGAGAATATACCAATGGGTACTGCTTAATTTAAAAATTAATAAGTAAAGCAGGTCAAGGATTTTCGCACAGGCCCAATACTCCTAAGAAAATCTTTTTTTTGTTTATATCTATAGCGTCTAGTCTTGATTCCACATCGTGCCTCTTTCTTCCATCACTCCATAATAACGGTATTTTTAACTCACTGTCGTGGGTTATGTTTGATCTCTGTCACAGTTTTCCTATCTTTCTCTTATACTCTTCTATCTCTCTCTTACTCTGGGTCAAAGTCTAACGATGTAAAAGGAATCCTAGTCCCGAAAAATAAGTTCCAATGCCCACCACCACCTGCACAAATTAAGCACTGCCCCGGACTCACAAAACAGGTCTTCAATAACTTCTGTTTCCCCTTTGCATGTCACTAAAACAGGAACGAGTTTGTGACCTACCATATCACTGGGTCATGTTATGAAACTGTCTACAAACATTTTATATTCATTAACAAAACAGTCTGCAAGGATCGAATAAAGAACAGGTCCGCTTTGGAAGTGGATTAGAAAAAGATGAGTTAAAGACATCCTTTGATCGCTGGCATGCTTTCGGCAAAATTGTTTTAAGTTGGCCAAGCAGGTGGCCACGTGGCTTCAATAAGAGAACGTGGCACACCTGAATCTTACCCGAGCACAAACTTTCAATGCTTTGCTGACCTAGGTTAAGTTAAAGCAGATGCGTTCAACAGCAGACATATAAATCCATGACAACGGTGAGGCGAAGGAGGAAAAAAAGCACTAATCACTTTCAGAGAAGTGAGGGTTCTTTAAATGGCTGATCACACGCTACAACTGAAGTTGTGACTCAGAATATATGTACACGTTTAGCATCACATGTGAAGAAACCTACGAAGCAAAAATGCAACATTCCAGAGAACAGGCATACAGAGTTTTGGATAGTAGGTAATAAATACCAAATTCATTAGAGCTGCCTATGTTGCCCCATGCTGCAGCATCAGCTTAGCTCAAACCCTACCTCCAAACCATGTGTTTTTTGTTTTTTTTTAACATGTGTTTACATTTTATTTTGCAACCACACAACAGACCTGGACATGATTTACTATGAAAAAAAGATTACAGAATTTGTCCTAGAAGTATCATCACTGGTGTAGGTATGAGGAGGCCCAGGTTCTACTCCCTGCATCACCAAATGATCAAGCTGTGTGATCTTTGACAAATCACTTAATAACGGTATGCCAGAATAGTATTAAAAAAGAAAAACCCCAGTTTACTGGAGTGGTTTGCTAGTCACCCATGGAGTTAGAGGATGGACGGGGTGCTTGGAGATTTCCACTAAAGTGCCCAAAAACAAAAAAATGACCTTTGTTTTATGTGTTAAAGTAGAAAGAACATTCTGGATGAAAGCATAGCCTGGAGCCAGTCACGGTGGACCCCTTTCATGATAGGATCTGGCCATTTCCAAACTGCCTTCTCGTTAGCATCAGACAGCACAGTCATTTTCTAGTAAAATAAAATTTTCAGAAAAGGACTATTTAGGAACACGAGGTATTTTCAGAACAAAAACCATTCATTGGCATTAAGTCTCCTTGGCCAGTGTGGGGACTGATGTAGCTGTTTCCAGTGCAGACTCCCAAACCCCAGCCACCTAGGCCTCTGCGTTAGACATGACTACATCCATTCCGCAACAGCAAAGTTTTCCAGATCTCGACTCAAAACAACAGAAATCATTTAAAATCCTTCATCCAATACTACCCACCCAACTATGAACCAAAGCAGCAATTTACAGTGGGACGATAATATAGGGACAAACAAGCACTGGCAAAGTCAGTAGGTCTGGTATCTTGAGTCCTTACTGAAATATTTTTTAAAGCCTGTAGCATATAAAAAACTATTGCATTTTGTGCTCACTGCATATATGGAGGTAAAGAATTTAATCTGTGATGATTCCGTGTACTGTTGAGGTGTAAATCAGCCCCTCACCCATTGCAAAATGAGCACTATGTAGGTGGTAGAATAAGACCAGTGCTTAATTTGAACCAGCGCTTTCTGGTGCACAGCACAGACACTATTGCCAACACCAGAATTTGTGACAGTCGGTCACTGTTTGTCTAATTTAGAGATGAGCACAACAACAACATGACTAATATTTGGCATTCAAGCCATTCTTATAGTTTTGGAGACTGGACCAGTCTGAATTGTCACACTTGGAGAGTGGGATATTTAGTAGTTGTGTTGGTTCTGTCTTTAGCAGCCATGGTAAGGGCAAAGGGTGTTGCCAGTCAGTGGCCTCCTGAAGAGGCCCCTGGCACCATCTTTTAAATTTATTAAGTAATGAATAAGACACCAGACCATTACTAGCAAGAGCAGAGAAGGAGAGAGCGAAAAATTCCTCTGGGCAGAGCAAAAGTCTATCTATATATATTTTTTTAAAAAAATTGGTCCCAATAGGTCACCGACAGCTCTGTTGTCAGAGCAGACTTAAAGAAGGAGCACTATAGGGAAATTTCTTTTATTTTAATATTCAGATTTTTTAAGCAACGAATGGGCTACTTTATGCAGGACAGATCTGCTTAACATTGACTAGAATAACAAGCATTGCTAAAGCAATGCTTTAGGTCGAGACCTAAAAAGCCTGTATAGAAAACCTAGACAAGAGCTGAAAGGGTGATGTTTAAGACATATAGGTTTCCGATAACAGTAATAAACATGTTATGAGACGTGACCCTCCACCTTCAAATAAAATGAAACTCTAAAAAAAACATTTTTTTATTAGTGTTAAGTGTACAACATTTTATAGCACTGAGTAGTAGAAACAACCACACATGTGAATGAAAGTCGAGATGGATAAATTAGTCTTGCAGTTGGAAGGAAAAAATTGGAACTGGGTAAGGTGGTTCCACACGTCAGAATAAGTACTTTTTTGGGGGGGGGGGGGGGCACTACAGACATGGCCTCGGGAATAAAGAGAACTCTGTGAATCAACATAATTTAAATTAATGTGGCCAGGAGCTCACCAAAGCCTTGCTCGTGGCAGCCATGTTGTTTTCCCTTTTTTACCAAATGAATAAAAAGACCATGTCTAGACACTTCAGTACTCATTCTATTCTGACTTCATATTTACAGCCACAAATAAGATTATGGAAAATACCAAACACTTAAGTGTCGGCCATTCAGTCACCGGCATTCAATATTTTTGAAAAACAAGTCACTACATCCCCATGTTTTTCCATGTAAAATTAATGCTAATTCTTTTTATTATTATTTTAATAGTAGTGACTTGTGGTTATAGCTCGAAGCGCCTGCCATTCCATTACGAACGAATACATGAAAATAACAGGGTTTGCTGTGACAGAATTCAAACGTTTTCAATGTATTTAGGCAAGGAAGAATGAAGGGCTGGAGGTCATGATGGGACACGAACCCGTTCTGTGACCACGTGTAACAACAGGCTGCAGCAAACACTTGATTCATGGATGGGCAGGGCAACCTTGTGACAAACACATGGCAAACAGAAAATGCATGACCCAAAGACATTTGGAGATGAGCATGAAAGTGGGGGCGAGGGAGGCTTACACAAACTAGTCATCAGGAAACAGATCAGTCCTGCTGTTAAGATGTACAGGAAGTCTGTTTACCTTCCATTGTAGTCCACATGCTGAGGACTTCTGGGGCGTGGGTGGGTGGGGTCTATATCAATCTAGGGGAAAGCAGTGAAAACCAAAAGAATTTATGACGAACCGGGACAATAAAAGTGTCAGGGAAGGAGGGAATAATCTATGCCTCTCTCTCTATAGATCTTCCAACACTGAGTGTTTACAGTGTTACAGAAGTGTTTCTGTGGCACTAATGCCTCCAGAAGGTGCCCTGTACCATTAGCATGGAGCATTGGCGTGGTACCTATAAAAAGCCTTTTTGTAACATCAGTATGGAGCATTTGTGGGGCTACATGATATTTCCTGCAACATTAACATGGAGCATCTGTGGGGCTACATGAGATTTCTGATAACACCAGTATGGAGCATTTGTGGGGCTACATGTGATTTTCTGTAACATTAATATGGAGCATTTGTGGTGCTACAGGAGATTTCCTATAACACCAGTACAGAGTATTTGTGGTGCTACGGGAGATTTCCTGTAATTTTCATATGGCGCATTTGTGGTGCTGCAGGAGATTCTGTGACACTAGTATGGAGCATCTGTGATGGTACAGAAGGTTTCCTCTAATATTAGTATGGGGTATTTGTAGTGCTACAGAATATTTTCGCTACAGAATATTTTCCGTTGCACAAATATGGAGCGTTTGTGGCGCTATTGAAGCATTTCTGTAACACCACAACAGATGTGATGCATAGACGATGGATCTTTGCAGATTAGGCATAGTTTGATACCCTAAGTGTTAGACGTGGCATCCTTGGCGCGGTTTTCCCTGACTTTTTGCCTCTACCGCCTGTTTTTTTGATGCTGTGCTGGATTTAGTTTTTGCTGGCTTAGAAGCTTTGGGCACTTTGCCACTGCTCATCAGTGTCAAAGTCCAAGTGCTCCCTGTGTAAATTGTTATTGTGATTAGTTCTCCCTGATTTATATATTTGTTTTACCAGTAGCCCCCTAGTAAAGTACACTAAGTGTGCCAGGGCAGGTAAATCAAATGCTACTAGTGGGCCTGCAGCACTGATTGTGCCACCCACACGAGTAGTCCTGAAATGAGATCTCAGGCCTGCCACTGCAGTGCCTGTGCGCAGTTTGTTAACTGCCATGTCGGCTGTACCATTCCCTTCTCTTACACACAGGACACCCCTATGGTAGACCAAGGTACCCCACTGGGTGGGGTGCAGTGTATGTGAAAGGTAGGGCATGTACTGGTGTGTTTAACATGTCCTGATAGTGAAATACTGCCAATTTCGTTTGCACTATTGAAAGGCTATCTTGCCCATAGGACAGAATGGGGAATGTTTTGTAACATTTTACAAGCATAAGATGGAAAAATTGAGTTTAGTACCCCATAACTCAGAATTTAATAACAGCTTTTAGTAAAGATGTTTGTTTAATGATGTGTTTGATAATAGCACTTTTAGAAAGTGGCTATTTTCTTGTTCAACCTTCCTGTGTGCCTCTGCCTGTTTGTGGATTGACTGTCTGGCTTTGGAGTGACAGGTGCAGGGGCTCCAGTAGTCTGGATGAGTCAGCACCAGGCTGAATGGGTCTGATCTGCATTTGGAGTGGTGGGAGGAGTAGCACCTGTGCCTGAATAGGGCTGTGCCAGCCTTCCACAATGCTGGCTCTGCCCCCCTGTGGTGTGTCTGGGACCAAGGCCCACACTGACGAAGGATGTTGTTGTGCACTGGCAGAGTGCCCCAGAACTGGGTTGAACTGGGCTTAGAGCCCCTTGAACAAAGAGAACAAAGACATTTTGAGGTATAAGTAGTAAGTATTACATCTAAAACCCCAGAACGTTAGATCATTCCTGGAATTCAAGAGGAACTTTGCCAAGGAGAAGAGCTGGAGAGACTGGGGAGAAGTACTGCCCTTGCTGTGTGTCTGGGGTTGGCCTGCAGTTTGTTTCTGCCAAGGAAAGGAGAAGGACTTTGCTGTGTGCGGTGTCCCCTGCTTGAAGGTGATCTCCAAGGTCCTGAAGTGAGCTGGCCTCCTGTTCAGAAGTCTCAGGGACACACAGACTTCACCCCCAGCTCCCCTGAACTCTGCTGCTGTGAGTTCTAGCCTGCCAAGAGGTGCATGTGCAAGTTTTGGGCCTCTGGAGGTAGTTGCTGCTGTTTGGAGGCTGGAAGAAAGAAGAAGCATGAAGAACTGCTAAAATCGACGCATCGAGAGATCGCGGTTGAAGAGGACTGACGCAGCGCCGCTCAACGCTGCCGCATTGATCGCCGGCGCATCCCGGATTTCCACGCATCGTACCTGTTCACCACGCTTTCCCAACGCATCACCTGCGAACCGGAACAGTCATGAAAAAATTGACGCATCACTCCCCATACAGACTGGATTTGATGCCACTAGCCCTCTGTGTGTTGCAGAACTGTTGCATCGCCTCCCCAAGGTCTCAGGAGTGTAGCATTTCTTTGTTTTCCGACTCTGTAGCTGTTTGGCGTTAGAACTTTGATGCATCTACAGGTACTTTAGTGAAAAGCCAAGCCTCCATAGTTTTCTATGGTACAAGTTCTTGAAACCTTTTTAAAGTCATATTTTTAATTTTGTATGTTGAATTTTTGTCGTTTTGGTCTTGTTTAGTTTAGATAAAGATACTTTATTATTCTAAACTGTTGTGGTGTCCTTTTGTGGTGTTTTCACTGAATTATTGCCAGTGTTGGTACAAATACTTTACACATTGCCTTTGGGATAAGCCTATCTGCTCGTGCCAAGCTACCAAGGGGGTGAGCATGGGTTATCTAAAGTGTGTATACCCGTTACCCTGACTAGAAGCAAGGGTCCTTATTTGGACAAAGGTACCTACCTTTGCCAACTAGAGACCCCCATTTCTAACACTAAGTAACCTACAACTAAATTTAGCATGTATACTAATTGCCTGTAAACTAGTCCTCTAGGTCAGATGTCCCCAACAATATAACCATTTCATTTGAACGTCAAAATTGCTATTTAAAACATTTAGTACACACCTTTAGGCAATAGCCAACACATGTTCGTGATATCCCATAGCTAAAGCGTTAACTGGTTTTTGCCATACTCCTTGTAATATTCGCAATAAATAGTGTGTTCTTAGAGACCGGGCCAATTCAAGGATTTTTTTAACTCTTACCAAAGCTTTCTTTTTCCACCCTCTCTGCTCAAGAAGGAGCCCCATTTGATGCTTGAAGAAGAACTCGGATACCCGCTTACGGGTGGGGCCCTAGTGTCAGCCTAGAACTGCTTTAAGTTAAAGGGGCCATCCGGTGAATGATGTCACAAAATGTCTCCAATTTCAAGCAGACATCAAAGGAATATTCTAGAATGCATATTGTTGGTGATGGTTATAGACGTCAGAATGGGTGAAAACAACAGTTTTTTCTTCTTTACACTGCAGGCAAGGCAATTCAAATGGTGCCACCATTTGTCACACTATTACAACTCTCTTCACACGGTGTCTTGCTGAAGTACTGATATCATAGTAAGTACAAAGAGAGCTGGAAACCCCTGTGGAGATAGGGTGTCCAGCTCATGTGTGCAGGTTGTGAGAAATCGACGTCCCTCATGGGATTTCTCTCCTCCCTAGGAAGTTGGCAGCAGCCGCAGAAGTCCCTGATCAGCGCAGACTCTTAGCACCACCCTCTTTTAGGCCCTGCTCCGCCTATGAATAGCTATATGGTGATAGGCCTCACCCCTTCAAAACTCCATCACCTCTCACAGTAAACATATTTTACATTTTGGAAGATCGGACTCTGAATGGTCCTTTTAAGGTCGGGTCTACATCATGGCCGGACTGAGAACCAAAAGCGTCCCTGGCAAAGTGCTCGGCTGGCCCCCTACGGGTGCGACCGAGTTCTTTGGCGGGGCCGATTTTCGGCCGATTTTGTAGCTATGCTGCAAAATCTACCCTGTAACAAAAACGGCCCCCAGGGCCCAAAACCAGCCCCCAACCTTGCGGCGCGCCAGGGGATTGCCCGGTGGCCGCAACGGCCAGTCCGGGCCTGGTCTACATAGAGAGAACAGGAAAAAAAATCTATAGTTCTTCTTTGTTCCTGCTTTAGAAGTCTGAGGCAGAGCCATGAGCACAAATCAGTGTCCTGAAGAGTAGAACTCAAAGCAGACAGTTAAAAAAATTATTTAACAATTGAGATTTCAACTATACAAGCCAATTTGACTTGAAACCACAATCGGTGTTACGGGCTCCCTCGAACCATATGCAGACTGAAGACCTTCACGAGCCCCTAGCGATATGAAGCGCTACATTATTCAAACAAATGAACCACCCAGAATCTCTTTTGGCCTCACATGAGATAGGACTGTACTACACACATACCACATCAACAGAATCCTAAAGCTGTCAGGTCAGAGGCAATCCTCTGAGACTTTGATGCACAATAAATGTGTCCAGGGTAAGAAAAACAGGCTGTGGGGATCTCTCTTTCACTAGTGACACAAGCCACAAGGATAATGCTAGAGAATTCTAAATGCACTAATGATATTTTCCTGCAGGTAAAGCTGGAGTTTCCTGCATAGAACAGCTCAATGTAACACGATTCAATCAAGCATGCTGTTGAGTCACTGAGTGACTCACAAACCTGCTGCATTGTTATGTATTCGTTCCATATAATTGGTTGAAAGCAGTAACGGAATGCTTATTGTCTGAGGTTCAGTTCTTTATTGGCATGTTAGAGTGATGGCAACAGGCAAATTAGTGGGCAACTTTGGAAATGCCCTAATGCCCTCCTGGAGTATAACAGGGTCTGCAAATGGTCAGAAGCAGGCGACAGATGGGCCTGTGGTGGCCTTGACAGTCCAGCAGAGTTCAGTGGGGCCTATACTGTGTATGCCTGGACCGGCTCATTAGAAGGGGGAGGTAGAGCATAAGGGCAGACATAAGGAGTTCCTGCCATGAGCATGTGCAGTACAAGGAAACAATAACAACCACATTACTGTGCAGGTGTTGTGACCATGTCTGGTTTCGCAGATTTTCTCTTACCTGTACCTCCATACTTGATTGAAAACGTATGCAAGGAGTAGGTAATGGCATGCTTGCTCCAGGGAGTCACAGTAGAGGCCCTACCTGTTCTAAAGGCTGTCGATAATCTATGAGGTTCCAATGCCCGTCAATACTGTATAATGTGTCCATCTCATCCTCAGGACGTCAGGCTGAAGCAATGGGCACCAGGGTTGTTTTCTTTTAGGTGGGACTTCACTTTTAGATGGTAACAAGCATGTCACTTAAATGTAAAGAGCTTTAATCACATTTTAACACTAGAGATTTATAAGGATATATATGAAAGCATACACAGTGGCGGCTGGCACGGATCAGTGGTGGCGAGGTGGGGTAAAAAAAAAAAACACACTTAACTCTTCCTGGTGCTGCCTCTCCGTCATCTCTTCTCCACTTCTCTTCCTGACGAGTCCCAGAAGCAGGAAGCACACAGGCTCCCCTAAGCCAATCACTATGCTGCTGTCAACAACATGACAGCAGCGTTATGATTGGTCTGAGCATGGTGGTTCGGCGCTCAGACAGGGAGTGGGAGCTTGTCCATGTTCCCCACCCAGGCTGTGCAATACAGCCAGGTGCAGAACATGCTAAGTGCGCATGAGTGTTTGGCTGGCCCAAGGCGGCCGGCAAAATCTGTCAGGGGCACTTAGAGTGCCCACCACTCCTCCCCCCTGCTCTGGACAGTCCAGCCAAGCCCTACACCTAGAACTGAGCCAATACAGAAAAATAAAATAATAACATTGCGTTATCATTTTATTTGGATTTATTTGTTCTGTTAAAAAGCTGTGGGGGGACGCTCCTCCACCTTAGTGGAGGAGCTGCCACGGAGCATACACTTCCTCGCACTCCTGTGGAGAGAATATCGTCTACTATTAGAGTCGTTTTTAAAATGGTGGGTACTTGATTTAAAACTGCCCAACAGAACTGCTTCTTATTTTCATATAAGCGATCTAAATTTGGAATACTCCAAAAGGATCTTAACTGTCACATTTCAGATCCAGATTGGTAACTGGTGATTTAAATGGGGATACTGCCACTTACTTACTAATGTAGAAAGGCACCAAGTTAGAACTAGATGGGCACCTTTAACTCACTTCCCACACAAATCCCCTGGACTGTCAAGTGTATACTCAGAAATTCAGAACATCTTTCTTTTATTTCTATGATTGCTTTGCTTATACAGCTCCTTCTCAAGGCCACAACCAGGTGGATTCTAGTTGCCGCCGTTTGTCACATTTAATATGTAAACATTATCACTTGGAACAACCCCAGGCAGATATCTATATTTGAGCTGTCAAAAAAAACTTAACCGTTTGGTGGTCATAAAGTGTCACAGCTATGCTTCCCGTAGAAGAACGCTGAGGTCTGCAGCAAACCCACGATTTCCTGCTGAGCAGCACTGCTTTACGAGACTCCGATAAACACAAACAAACAGGACATTGCAAACACCCAAAAAATGGCGCCTAGCCAGTTTGTGTAGTTTACAGAAGCATGCTACCTGCCAAAAGGCACTTCGACACCTCATCAGGGGTACCAAGTGCTATATAAATGCAAACCCTTCCCTCTTCTATCTCTCCACCATCCTTTTCAATCCAAATAACAAACTCACATGTCCACCGTTCAAATTAATTTAATTCCTCCCTATACTAATTCACCACTAACCCTTTTTGGGTTCAGTGGTAGCGTGCTACTCACCGAAAAAGCAATTTGACGCCTCGTGTGGGGTAGTAAGCACTATATAAAAGCAATTACAGTAACCCCATTTGTTGATTAATATTCTTTCTCGTTGTGAGTTTTCCTAAAACTTTTCAGCGTCTGTTGCAAATGATATATATGCTCAAGCATTGATGATGCTACAACAGGGCAGTACCAGGCAGCAAAAGGGTGCTGGCATTTTATATTGCCACCTCAGGAATTAAAAATCCTTGCAGAGGTGTGTGCACAATGTGTCTGTGTGCTCAATAAATGTATTTTATTGTATTGTAATTGCACTTATATAGCGCTTACTACCCCTGACGAGGCGTCAAAGCGCTTTTTTTGGCAAGTAGCACGCTACTCCGGGACCCATAGATGATTAGTGTTGATTTAGTATAGTGAAACATGCAAGAACATTTTAAGTGGTAGACAGGTTAGTCAGTTATTTGGATTTGGCATGATAGCAGAAGGATAGGAGGAAGAAAAAGGTTTGTATTTATATAGTGGTGGGACATTGAAAAAAGGGTAGCAGCAAAGCATGTATGTAGTATTTGTATGCCGTGAACCTCGCCACAAAGACTGGAGAGCACTGCCCACAAGGGGTGTAGCTGCCATCGGTGCAGCAGGTGCAGTGGCGCCGGGCCCAGAGTATAAGGAGCCCTGTGGGCTCCAATTAAGACGGTCTTAATACAAAACTATGGGCGTGGGCCCATTTTTCTTTCTTGCTCGAGGGCCCCGGCACCTTACTATTCAACTGACTGTCCAAGGTCAAAAACAAGGATATACTGAAAGGAGTAGCATGTACCGAAGTAAGGTTCTTTTGAAAAGTGCATGGTCAGTGCTTTCCTGAATTGGAGCAGAGCCTGGGTGGTCCTGGTGGTTACAGAGATGTCTTTCCCCATCCTCGGTGCACAGAAGGCCTGGGCCTTGCTTTTCTTTTCTTGTACGTCACACCTGCCTGGAGATCGAGCTATTTGCTGCCAGAAGGCCTTTCACGGGATTTTCTTTTTTTCGTACACTATTCAGTTGAGAGCCCTTATCCAATTACTTAAGTGGATTTCTACGGTTTAAAAAAAAAACGAATCTTGCGCCGATAAAAGGCAATAGGATCAAGCTGGGTGTCTCTTACACTCCCCCGTGGCTTGAAAACAAACACACGGGTTTCCTTGATCAAAAAAAGATGGCGCGCTCGCGCAGCGGAGGTCAACACTGCGCGCCTCGTCTCTCAGCAGAGCGCGCCGTCTGTCTCAAGTCACCACATCTGGTGCAGCTTCCGGCGGGCGGCCGAGGCCTCTTCTACACCAAACGAACGTCGGAATAGGGCGGCATTAAGAACATGGCGGAAACCGCAAGTGTTGTAGCATTCTCGGGCCTAGATAGCAAGAAATGCCCGTCCAGGCCACATCTGAAACAACATCCTACGCGGACAAACAGGCCTCGAAAGGAGACGGCTGAGGAAGGCAGAAGCAGCGGATGGGCCACCTCTGGAGCAAACGTGATGCGGTTTGTCTGTGAGGAGAAGGAGGGGGGTCGAATAACACTCATTTGGTTTTTGGTCACACAGGTACCTCAGAGGAACAGACAGAAGTTCGTTCTTCATTGTAAATTTGTATTTTTTTCCTGTACATTCCTCACCCCTGCGTGCTGTGTTGGATTTTGTGTACCCTTCATTTTAAGTCATCTGTTTATCTTTGTAATGTTCTATTATGTAACACTTTTCTCTTGTAACGTAACTGGCTCTATTGTACAGCGCTCTGACACCTTCAAAAATGCACTAAATAAATAAAATGAAAAATAAAAATAGAGCTGTGGCAGACTGCGCAGGGCACTGAAGGTGGCTAAGCCGAGTTCTAAACATTGCCACGTTTGCGGTACGGCGCGTAGACCTCCACTCTCGCGTGCCTCGGGACTCGTGCTATAGCTCACTGAAGAACCATAGCGAGCGGTTGGGCGGTGTAACGAGTTTGCTGCTGCATCAAAAATAGTAACAGAGTGCTGGTAGCCTGAGCAGCGCGATCCACATCTTCCCAAGGCTATTCAGTAACAGGTGACTGTTACTCAATTTAATGGCATCCAATTTGCCGTCATAAGCATGTTGGAAGGCACTGTACGCCTTCCCGAGATTCACACTTGTTACGTATAGATCACAGCAGATATCAGATGCAGGAGTTGTCTTACAATTTTTTTTTTTAAATTGTACCTATCCAGTCTTCTGTTGACCCCTACCACCCCCAGCACCCTGCCTCGCCTCACCGCTCTTACCTGTGCCAGCCACCCCTCCCTGAACTGCAGCACAATAAAACAAATGTCATGCGCACTGACATCTTCCCAACACGAGCTGCATTGCCAGATGGAGAGAATAGCAGATGTAGGCTCCCAGTCACCTTTGGAGCGGAAAACAAGCTCGCTCAGTCCAATTCCAGCACTTCTCTTAGGCATGAGAGAAGCGCTGGGATTGGCCTCATGGGAGTTTAGGAGCCTCAGCAGAAAGGAGAAGAGAGGCAATTGGCGAGGCGAAGGCAAGTTTTTTTTTTTTGTCTTTTTTTTTGTCATCCGTCCCCCCCCCACCTCACATCACTCTCCCGCCATGCTACTGTGAGAGCAGCCGTTTCAGTAAGAATGGAAAAATGGCCACACATTCTCTTGCTCCTAGGAACGGAGTGTGGGAATTCTGCCCATACTTATTGGGTTGTCCGCTCAGAATGTCACCTCCCAGTAGTGGTTTAATTGGGAGGAAATACAAGTGGGGGCTATTAAATATGGGGGGGGGGGTCTAAGAATTGTAACTAAGAATACTCCACAAGAGACATGGGCTATTAAACGAAAGGTGTGGATATATGGCAGCAATCTTAGAATGATTTTTCTTTGGCTTAAAGAAAATTAAATCCAACATGGCCACTGGGTGCGAGCATGCATGCGGGGAAGCCATCTTGGAATGGTTGGTTTTATAATGCTCAACTCTTAATTTACCATTCAATGATGGTCCACAGCCATTTGGAAGTGGTAAATTAAAAAATAAAGCATGCTCAGTATGCTGTGGAAATGGGGACAAGCAAGCAGCCCATTAGCAAAGCGCAGCTCCAGGGCCCTTGCAAAAATAATTAAACATTTGAAAAATAAAGTGGGAAGTGAGACAGGACCAGTGCTAAATTTGAATTAAAATTAGTTCCAGGGACATTGGCAGCAGCCCACTCCACCTTGCGCCACCCGCTGCGAATGACAGCACAAACACAACTACTAACTATCACACTCAAACAAGTGTGACAATTAGAATATTCAAGGCCCCCAAAGTTATAATAATAGTTTGGGATGGAGGTGTTAGTCATTTTAATGTCTATTGTATTAATAAACAACCATGTGGCAGACTGTCATATAAGTGCAGGTGTTGACAATTAAGTGCTGGTTCCAAGTACCCGAAACCACAGGCTCAAATTAAGCACTGGACAGGATGGCGTTCCATTGTATCAGGAGCAAATACGCAAAAGTAAAAAAGTTAACCGCACAGTGGCAATGTGCAGCTGTAGGGCTCTCACAAAAACAAAAGAAAATAATATATAAAAAGGTAAAGGTGGGGGAGGGGAAGTACTGTAGAAAAGTTAGAAATAAAAATCCCCTCATATCAGCAGCAGAAGTACACAACCCACCCAATCAAAAACTATGCTAAGAAGAAATGCTCCAGGGACGGGGCAAATACAACAATAGGGAGGCAAGCCCAAAGACAAGGAGTTGGGAACTAAGATAGACAAGAAAGCCATCCAATCACAAGCAAGGGGCTGACCAAAAGCCCACTATCAATTACATCGCAGACCATAAGTATTTGAGAACAGACACCCAATGCGGTCTATAAGTGAGAACAAAAAAAAACAGAAGCATACCTATAGAGGTTTCATCATTTTGACAACTATAAAGAGCTTCCTCTTCAGAAAAGTTAAGCTGGAGCTGCACTGCCAAGAGCGCGGATGTTGAGACACCCACAATGTGGGCCGCCACCACTTTTTGTGGGAATCTAAGTCTATGGATTGTGTTAAACATACTGAAGTTTCTTTCAACCCAGGCAACAAACAAGTTTTGACTTTTTCCCATTTCCATTACTACCCACAAGATTTTTTAAACCTTGACCCTATTGATGGAAAGGAAAAGGCTGGGACCATGGCCAGATTCTCCATTAGGCCTCGCTGGACTCGGCCTAGGGGCGCCACGTCTGAATGGACTTACTGGATCCCCAGTTGGAAAACAGCAGCGCCTATTCTCTGCACTGGATCAGCCCATAAGCAAATTGAGACGAGGCGGTGATCTCCCCTTTTATTCAGTGTGTCATTTCCATGTTCCCATTAAGTTCATCCTTATGCTTTTTTGATACGCATGCCTTGCAAATGCATATCAAAAATACACGCAAGTTGGCATCAGAGGTCCTCGGCTCCTGGATCACCAGCACGAAAGATTAGCTGTACTCTAAATATAAACTTTTAAGAGACGCAAGAGTGGGAACCATGACAGTATCAGATAACTTTCATGTGGCATCACAGAGAACACATAACCTTCAACCACAGGAAAGCACTTGAATGACTATGAATATATCAATGAAAAAGAGCAAAAGGTTAAAGTCGAGTTATAGTTATGTGAAATAATCAGTGACAATGTAGCATTTTCAACTCTAAAAACCACAGAAATTCACCAGTTATGGTTATCTCAAGTAACTTTAACAAGTGCCCTAAGGTAAATATAACTCGCGCCCCCTCAATGCACAGTTTTCGCATCAATAATTTCATAACAAATGTTTCAGTGACATTATCAATGATGTCCTAGAAGAGGTCATGAATGACGTAATATGGGGGTAATTAGCAGTGAAGGGCAAGGGCGCATCTGTTCATGCCAGCAGCTTCCTATTAAAAAAATGCGCAATGCAATCCTCATCAGTGGCATTTAAAACACCAGCTGGAAACAACTTTTGTTTTTCACTTGTGGGCATAGTTGGGTGCAAGAATAAAATGCTGCCGAGGATGGTTAGAAAACTTGTGCCAAACGCATACCATGGCAACCCATCATTCGGGAAGGTGCCAAAGGGCAATCACTACTTGTAGTGCTGTAATTGTACATGTTTTAATGTAACAAGTTTATTGGAAGTTCAACTCTTAACTAGAAAGACAACTCACCAATTACTAAAATAGTGCCAGATTTTTGGGATATTCGTGGCTGAACTCTACTCTTCTGTAGTTTGGCAGATTTGGCTTTGGTTGCAACATGCAGTCTGATTGGTTACCTACACCGGAGCAAAGGCGCCTGGAAAGGCCAAGCGAGGAAGAGATTACAAATTCTATGACTAACATGTAGCATATGTCCTGCCCCCACAGACTCCTAATGCTGGCATGTTCTCAGCAAATGACCATCGCTTGTGGTTGGGCATGAAGTGAAGCAATGCCAGCAATGAGCGCCCTCCTGGGTAGATTTGTACTCCTGTATCAAGAGGTGGTTGGACAAAGAAGGATGCCCTGGTTCTGTGAGCACAGTAACACTGAGTAACAAAGGCCACTAATTAGGTCATCAGGATAGCTACTGAAGTCACTTGTTCTTTGACCCATGGATGGTTTGTGTTAGTAGTCTGACTGGCTCACGGCAAATAGCAACAAAGCCTGATAGGAAAAAGCTGTAACCCGAGATCCAGAAAAAGAAGAAATTAGGAACATAACAAGCATCTTATCAAAATCAATTAACTTGCAGAAGTAAAACAGATACTAAAAATTAAAATCGAGCTCATCAACATAACAACCACATTATCATAATCAAAATGATAAAATTAAATAGATACTAGAAAGAAGAATTGAGCCCAGGAACATAACAACCACCTTAACATAATCAAAATGATCATATTAAATAGATACTACAAAGAAAAATTGAGAATTGAGCCTAGGAACATAACAACCACCTTATCATAATCAAAATGATCATATTAAATAGATACTACAAATAAAAATTGAGCCCAGGAACATAAAAACACCTTATGACAATCAATAAAATATAAAATAGATACTAAAAATAAAAATCGAGCCCAACTGAACTGGCAGTCTTTGTAATGGGTTACTTGTCATTTCAGATCCAAATTAAGAGTCAAGCCATTCTTAAAACAGACTGCTAAGTATATTACACAGAGGACCAAGGCAGAGCTGCCATATTACGAATGCACATCTACACCCTTCCTCCGTCGGGAAGTAGTTTTCAGTTTCTTAGTATAATGTGGTGCTCTCCAAGCATTAAGTCTCCCTCCGCCTTTAGGAAACCAAACCAACTCTCTAGGGAAAAGAAAAATATCCCCTTTGAGGTTCATAATTATATTGCACAAATGCAGAGGCACATCCAGAATCAGTCCAAATCTGAAAAGTAGGCATTAACCATCATGGTATGAAAGAGGAAGTCCATATGCCGACCTTTATTTCCTTCTGTATATTCTTTATTTCATGTCAAAATCCCATTAAACAAAAGAAACACTGGCAGCCGACATGCGTTACGTCCGATATTATGAATGACGTGCTGGTAAATGGCTAACATCTGGGCATCTCAAAAAGGCCATTCCTAATCCAGTGCTTCAGAAACCAGAGTAATTTTTTAGGACTATCCAATTTATTTTTCTGCCTCACAAACATCAGTGGAAGGTTGCTCAGCGCCCAGTCACAATTGTTTCTTGTCTGGCAATGTCTACTCTTCCTCTTGTAATATTTGGCATTTGAGGTTGCAAAGGTAAAGAGCGTCCAGTAGTTGTGGTTCAATTAAATTTAGGCGATTAAATGATCAAACGTTAATTGGGTATAAGACCTATCCTTTGTTTTAGACTAGAGGAATCAAGGCAATTCTCTTTTCAATATACCAGACCCATGAGCCTCACAGACAACTGGAGAATAAGCTTGGATGTGGGTGTTACATTTCAACAGGACATAGAGCGTCACATTCATACAAACTCAGCTGTTTGCATATTCAGTGCTAGTTTTGCAGTGATCTTTGAAAAATAACTTAAAATCAGCATGTTCTGTATTAACTTAGGTATAAAAACAGGGGTATACGCTCCAGATATAAAGCACTTTTTCCCTTTACTTGTCCTTAAATTTGACTGAGAAACTATGCGGCGTGGTGGATCATACTGCAAACCACCATTTAGCAGCTTGTCTGAGTGTGAGGATCCAGGTTGGGATTGTTAAGCGAAGTTTTGACTGGCTCTCCAGTGGATCTTAGTTTATAAATCTCACTGCAAACCCGTGCAATTCTTCTCTCAGTTTGTGTACGCGATAGAGAAAGCTCCATCATTTCACATAGGCAGAGAACCATCGATTTTCCCAATTAGTTATAATAGTTTGCTGATCAGTCATTAGAAAATATCTAGAGATTAATATCAGTAGGTATTTGTCTTGGCTTTGTTTTAAATGGAGGAACTAGTTGAAACCCATAGTGATTGATGGAAGCCCAATTGTAGAATGTGTATTTGTGTACTTGTCATCTTAATACAAAAGAGAACAAACAGCTGGCATTCAAATAGGCTGTCTACCAGAGTGCCTGCTTTTACAGCACACCTTTTTAGGTCTTGCTTGATAGTGGAGCTGTCTGCAAAACCCATTATTTCTAATTCTTTAAAATATAGATTGGGGATTGGCTCCAACCAGTACAGAATAAGTCTCTCACATCATGCTATTGGCTGTTTGCTGTAAGTCTTCGCCTACTATGGAGTGCTTGTTTTGCAATCCATGAGGGACTATTTTATATTTGAAAAGTAGACTCAGTCCTCACACATTCAATTCTTTCTCTCCTAGATGCACTGTACAACGAAATTAAGCATTATTTGTTTCGTTAATGGACGATTTAAAAAAATGTTTAGTACACTCAAAATTCAAGCTAGACATATTGGTTTTGCCAGTACTTTTATTAGTAGAGTCCCGAGGGTTGCACTGAAGTCTTCGAGCGCTCTAAACAATAGACCAATTGTGCTACATTAGATCTGGCCAGCCAACACAAGTCCAGAAACGCTGGAGCTGTGCAGATTTTCAGGACAACCCATGATTCTAAACAATTACCTTTTAGTTTAATTATACATACATACATCATGAATAGCTGGCATGGAGTTAGTTCTACCCTAGACTGTCTGCTCTAATAGGGTTTTATTCGAAAAAATATATTTTCATGAAAATATTCACCAATTGGAATACTCTACAATTATAAATGAACTGCTAATATGCATTCAAACATAAGATACCAGCTTTGTTTTTCTATTTCTTCAGTGTTGAAAAAATGTTCATACTATAGAAACCCCCCCTTCCCTTACTTTGGATAGTCACTTACTTCTGTCTTTGACGAAGTAAATTTGTGTGCTGGTGAGAGAAACACCATGAACACACAAACCTTATGAGATTGTAGGAGCTCACACCTTTTAGAAGATTCACCCCTTCTCCTCCTGGAACACTCACCATCTTGTTTCTAACCCTAAGCTCGTGAACGCAGCATTTCCAGACAGACACAACCTACAAAACATTTTGAGTACCCTTGTTCGCTCTAGTTTAAAGGGACCACCATGATGGAAATCTCATATTCCCACTCCTAACCTTTCATGTGCAAATGTGCGCAATTTTGACTTACTAAATTGATTTTTTCCACACTTGCAGTTCCATTTTATGAGAATAAACTCCACCTAACTGGTTCTGCGAATAAGGATGTGGACTTTACGTTTGCGATTCAGAACAACAATCAGGATATTATGATTAAACTCCAATATCCCATTTTTTAACTCCATTTAAAACATAAAAACCTGCCCCAGTTTTCTACCGGATTACCTCAATGCAAGCTTTCAAAAAAGCATTCATCAGTTCCACCTACAAAGATGCAGAAAATCTCGCCTCCCCTCCCATTCCCCCTTTCAGGCAATCCATTCCATGTCCCTGAAAATTGATGAGCTGGGTCATGTCCAAATCCCTAACAAGAACTTGTTTGTCCTTTTGTCCCACTACAAAAGCGAGTGTGTACTTAGTCTGGCTGGAAGAGAATGCAAATGAGCAAGTGACCAATTAGGACACCGAGAACAGGTTAAGCATTCTCAAGCATGCTTCTTCGGGACCACTGCACGGAAGCGTGCGGTTGGTATACGGGAGACATGAAAATTGACGGAAGAGCTTTCAGAAAGTTCTTTCAAGTCACAAGGGGTAAGAATTGCGACAGAGCCACATGACTAACCAGTTTGCTTAAGAGTACTACTTGAACCAGTTTCACAACACTTGCAGCATTCGTGTGCAGATCTAACTAACCCCAGGGGCTTACTTTATGAGGAATTTAAACAAGGATTGGTGAGGGGACCTAGGACACACAGTTTTATCAAATTCACCTGTTGCATGCACACCCTCACCTCTCAAAGTGAAAAAAACATATCTAAGGACGTTTAGTTTATCATCAAAATTAACCCCTCCGCCGCGCTGAACGTTCCGCGCTGATGCGGAACGTTCTATTGCGCGGGCGGGGCCGGAACGTTCAACGGACGTGCGCAGCTGAACGTGGCCAGCACTGAAGGGGTTAAAACAGGGCCTTGTGTTTATGTCTGCTCAGATCTTTCTATTGATTTCTTGGTCTGTGGTCCCTTATGCACTCGAAGCTCATCCCCTGGAGCAGATCAATTTGGGTGCGGGGGGGGGGGGGGGGGGGGGAGGGGTTGATTTAGAAACAAAAGCTGAAGTGAGATGAGGAAAGGGGCCAAGACTGATTCATCTGCCCTCCGACATCCCAAACACACGCTCACATGTCAGAACCGGAAGCCAGAACCGGAACTGTCTTGTGCAAGGGCTGCACAGCAGACTCTTCTGGGAAAGTTTCAAAGCAAAAGTAAACTGGTGCTAAAAAGAGAAAGAAGCCCCAGGCTCGGATTTCCTGGGCAGTGCCTCAGCCAATCATGGCCTTTCGGAGGAGGAAATGTGTGTTGGGGCATCTCTTCTTGCACTTATGCCATCCAAGCAGATCTAAAATGACCGTGAGACTCTCTCTTCGCTCTACCTGGAGCTTTTGAGCATTACTATGGTCAGGAGAGACTTTATGGAGAGATGGTGGTACTACGGGAATTTTGTGAAGGATAGGGAAGTCAATTTGTGTACATTTTGAAAGGTGTTGCAGGTGGGTTTGCACGCTTCTCTAGAGTTGTTGTGGCTCTTAAAATATGGCGGAGGTGTTGAGAGACAGGCCAAAAAAAATGTGTGAGAGTGAGAAAGAAAGAGAAAGAGGGCTCAAGACCAGGAATGAGAGAGAAGAACATTTCTCCAGAAATCAAAAAAGAAACGAAAATAACCAAAGTGCGGGGAAAACTGGAAGCAATGGTGTGTTTTCAAGCTCTAGTAAGATATAGAAACTATTTTGATAAGTGTTTCCTTATGCTCAAGTGGCGCTATTAAAGCTGCTACAATAGCTTTCAAGGACCATTTAATTTTACAAGGAACAATACGTTTTCCCTGGGATGAAAGAAAGGGACATTTTACAGGGGATTCTGATGAGCACAGTGTGGTCCCACCATGGGAGGAGATGGTGTCGGCGAACCCAAAGCTTCGGACAATGACGTGGTTTCTATTACAACGACCATAAAAAAAAACATGAGATTTACAGTTGAAGGCTCTGGCCCATAAGCAGGCCCACTGCGCCCTGGAATTATCTGGATTATCACTGAAACTTCCTGTTTAATGTTATAATATGGTGCAACCCTGAAGCGATTTAAGTACTTTGAAAAAGAGATGGAGTGAACTTCCCAGAACTCTTTGTACAGAGGTGGGTATTAGGTTTCTGCCTAAAATCCGTTGCATGCTCCCACACCGTAACCATCTGTAGACTGAAGGGCAGACCTGCAGCCTTAGACACACCAGCAGAAGCGAAGTTCTATCGGAAACTATATCCATTCCCTACGGAATTAAACTGAATTTCCCTAGAAGTAGAAATGTTCAGGTTTCCCTATATGACACGACTAGGACAATCAGGAGCAGACACAATCATAACAACATGCTGAGGGGAGGCGGTGGGGTAAGTTGCTTTTCAGCAGCAGTGAGCTGTGTTAAGCCTCTAAGCTAGCAGCCCCAACTTGCCCCTTAGTGGCAGGCACTACCAAATAGCTCTGTGCCACTGGGACCATCGAGTTGTGTACTTTATTTTTAAAAGCCATTAAAGGCCTTATTTAAATTCCTTTGCCTCAACCGATATGAACCAAGACTACAACTCCCAGAATGCATTACTTGGTTAAATGGAAGGCCAGAACTAGAAAATAGCATTCTCAATAACTTGGGAACAGTGAGGGACTATCCAGATACACAAACCCATAACAGTCCTGGCAGCAATGAATATCAGAACACTGGAATGTTGAGAGCTCCACTGAAAACAAGGGCGTGTCAGAGGCAAATAATGGTTCGTATAGACCTTCGCAAAGATCATAATGTTCGTTTTACTCTCCGCCACGGTTCGGTTTGGAATAGTTTACACTCCGTTGTCGGAATGTTACACATGTTTTATGGCCCTTCTGTCTCAGACTGTAGCAGTCAACAGCTCTCGCCTTCACCTACAGCTTTGGCCTATAACTCCCATAGCGGGCCTTTATCGACCCGTACAGCCCTCAGCAGGAGGCTATAATACTGCATGGAGCCAAGATTTGGGAAGATTAAATGTTTCAGACACAAAAGAGTCTCCAAGAGAAGAACAAGGTAGGTTGTCAACACCATCTGGTTATTTGAGTTCCTAGTTGAGCTAGTCAGTCTAGGGATTCGCAATCTTTATCAATGGCAGTTGATTTCATGAGAGGAAAGGATTTCCTTAGAACCCACAGTTCAGCGAGATGTGGAAGGTCTGTTCTTCCAGGTGCAGTCCCTTACATTCCTGCAAGCAGAACATCCACTTCTGTGTGGTTATAGGTGCATTCTAATTTCTTGGCGTTCACCTGTAAAGGTGTTGCATAACCTACAACTTTGACACAGTTCTTTTAATATTGAGAAAGTCGATGTCAGTTTAAAGAACAACACGTTCTTGTATAAAAACGAAATTGCATCTTTATTAACAAATATGCCTGTTGTGAGCTCCACGTAAAACCCGACTCAGAAATACATAGGCAGACTTGAGAGACCTAGGACTGAGGTCACGGATGGGGCGGCACAGAGCCGGCAGACAAATGCAAAAACAGGAAACCCAAAATATATAAATGCCTATACATACATACATACAGATAGGTGCATCGACACCAAAATGGCCCAGGGAGATTGGCTCCAATAGGGCACCCATGGCTGGAGGGGTATGCTGTCTCCCAAAACACCATAAAGTCAGTTGCCACATAAGTTAGGAACATATATCCAATCAGGACATAGAACACAACAGTACATGCAATGATCATGTGCTACCCATGCCAGACATCTGAACAGATTACCCATTTTTTGCACTGTGTCCACACAAGGTCAAGGCCCACCTGGATTCCCCATCGAATAAACTAATTTATGACTCCAAAGGCAGCATTTCACATTCCTTACTATGCAAGGATCCCTGGAGCTATTTATGGCATTCAGAATTGTATGTAAAATCACCTCAGATCGGTTGTAAGTTGAGACAGTCCTTAGACCCTATGCCTGTAACTGTTTTCCCAGACACCTTGTTGAATTAAATGAACTGTTTCTGTTTTGACAAACGTCTCTTGTCTTTCTAAGGTATTTCATGTTCAAGCAACAGTTCTACGAGGTGTGCTTGACCACCCACAGGCGAAACAAGTGAAATTGGTTCAATGCACCAACGATGAATGTCAAAGGCGGCTTATTGTAGCCCCGCAAAACACTACTCAATGTGTAATTTAAAATAGAGGTATTGCATTTGGGTTACTAACAATCCCTTTGAAGGGAGGGCACCATGGTAACAGTAACACACCTTATTTCGTTTTTCACAGTTTCACTACACATTATACGAATAAGTATGAAGACTTTTAAATAAAGGTATTTCTTACTATAGGAATAATCTGCTTCTCACTACATCTAAAACAACTACACAGAATATTATATAAACAGTAAGAAGGCAAATTATGAAGAATGAAAATAAAATTAACATTTCTAAGATGGTTAAAATGTCATTTGAAACCTTAACACCCTAACGCCTACTTCTATGCGCTACATTAAGAAGGCAGAGCAACCTGCAGTATAGAGTTTATTAGGGAGAAGAGACGCACTGCATACCTTGCGGACAAGGAAGGCTCTCTTTATCAGCAGAGATGTGAAGACAGTGCTCCTTGCGAAGGGCAAATGCATGCTGCGGTCTTCCTCCGGGGCTCAGCTTTATGGACTTCAGGTGAGATGAGGCATCCGCAAAGTGTGCTGGCAGCAGGGGAGACCATTTCTGGCAGATTCGTGTTCGTTAATCTGGGCAAAGGACCGCTCCTGATGAGTGTTCAAGTAGCCGTCCACATATACGAATTCTCATCAGCAACTGGAATTTCGGACATAATTTTGGGAATCTCTGACAGATTATGTGCATCAAGGGGTGCATCCCAGATGTTTCCTTATAAACATACATGTTAAAATCGCGTCAATTCAGACCACACTATTTCAACAATATGTCTGTATTTGTGGACATTGTGAAGAGTAGAATTTTTGACCCAGACGAATGTCTCATCATGTATCGATGTCATTAGTCGAATGACTTAATGCTTTCATTATTCTTGCAAAGTTAAGGTCAGGCGACTTGTGTGTCAAAAGGCAAACATGACAATGATTGCATAAATCGGGAGGCAAAAAGGTGACTTCCATTGTTTAAGATTTAGAAGACGGCGACTCCCACTGTCTTACATGGAGTGGAGGCCTCCATAAAATGGAATCAGACCATAGAGTTTTACGTCAAAGGAGAGGGCCAGCATAGTTGTGTCTGGTGACCGGATTTCCCACTAGCCAGCAAGGTGTATGCACGAGGACATCCTTAAGATTGTCCCAACTATCCCTCATTTTTTTATTCACAAGTTCCCCTACCTGGCTCCTAAATCCAAAGACCGCAAAAGATCAGTAAACATGGTACTAAATAGGTTTATATAATTGACAATGTGCCATCTTCTTGTTACTATTCACAGACTTGATCCCTAATACAGAGGGAGAGCAACACACCAGCTCACTGCTGTACTGCTCACTAAGATATACGTCAAAAGCATGCAAATGCTACCTACACTGCTTGATAAGGGAGAAGCATACAGCCATCAGCCACACTTCCACTCCTGAACCTAAAAGGACCCTGGCTCTTTGGAACAAGTTTGCACAGTGGGGCATTTCATCACTGACATCGGTAGTACTGCTGCACCTTCCACCTAGCGTCACTTTAGGTTTTGATAGCCCTAGTGACCACGCAGGTATGTATGTGAGCCAGTCAGAGCAATTACCTTAAAAACCTTTGCTTGTCGCTGGTATCAGGGAAATCCTCCGCTCCCAAAGAGAAGCTATGGCCGTCCATTGCTGTCTGCCAATGCCCATGCAGTGCTGCCTGCCAGTTCAGAGGCATCTCACCCTTGGTTCTAAGAGGTGCAGGCCCTCCTAGACCATTCTCAATGCCTCAGTGTCGGTTGTTCATTGGTGACCTGCATGTTTCAGCTACTTACTTCCTTGTAAAAGTGTTCAAGCCTTGGCTCTCAAAGACTCTTCTCCGCTAACAGCCAGGCGTGAAGCTGCAGAAGTGGACATAAAATCAGGATTGCCTCAGAAATCCGCGTGAAGTGGCTTAAGTCAGTCAAGTGCTGTCTCGCCCAGACCTAGGATTCTTTCCAGCTCAGTGAACATTTACATTGGAGACCTAAAAAACCCTATCTTCCATGCTGCTCCCACTTTTTGGAGCCCCACACTGCGGATTGCACCCATTCAGCAGGTTCTCACACAGACTAGAAGCTTCTCACTTCAAGACTGATCAGCCACTCATGCAGCCTACAACAGCACCATCAACACACTTAGTACTGTCCATGCAGCTCTAATGACACACCGCCTGTCACTCTGGAACACTATATCCCTTCAAACAATCAATCAAACGAATTTACAGAGTGCCTAACACCTAATCAGCATCAAGACACTAAGCAAGAGTGAGAGAAGAAAGCAATTCATTGGAATAAATGAGTTTTTAAAAGTGTTCCTGAAAGCTAATGCTGATTCGGCTGCCTCAGTCCTTCACGAAACGCTTTCCATAGGATGCTCGAGACAACTGGTCCCTACCTTCTCGGGCACAGCACCTCCAACAATTCTTGGTGGATTGACCAGCACATTAGAGGCAAGGAACTGGACAACCACTCATCACAGGAGCACCTGCAGAGAAGAGGACCCAATGCAGTGAGGAACTCACATCATCAGGGACTTGTACAGTTAGGGACGCTTAGGGTTGGGTCCACATGATGTGGCACTACAACATAGGCTAGAAAAACGCAGTAAGATGGCGCAGCAAACAAGAGCAGAGCAGCAATGCTGCGTCAGAAAAGAGAAAGAGGGTTGAAATAGATTTTGTGGGTAAAGATAAACTCTGCCGCACGTTCCCTGTAAATCTGCCAGGAGAATGAAAGTGAAAACAGGCTGTGTGGCACTATTATTCAGATTGCAGTTACCACATCGGATTTAGCTATTAAAAGTTTCATGAGAAATTAGAGTATAAAATAATGACTGGTTGAGAATGAAGAAAGGAAAGACAGCAGCATGTTGCTGCTCAGTGGAGAAAGTGGCCATGAATAAAGCAATCCCTGCCAGGCCAACAAATGAGTGCCATTTAGGCAATAAGAAGTTGTCTGTTTCTGATTTGAAAAAATTCCACAAGAACTGATCGCTGTTCTGCTCTTCCTGTGCACCCTCAAAAATGTTATATTCCCAAGGTAAGCAATAGAAGACTGCAATACAGAGGGGGCGAGGGATGTCCCAATGGACTGCTTCAATTGGAGATGGGTTTTGCTGCTGCGGAAAAGTAAGCCTAGATATTGTGATGGATCCTGAAATAAAGATTGTGACATTAGCTCTGATTATCCCTGGAGGGACTAAGGGGGCAGTGTAATTATCAGAGTACAGAGAGGTCAGGTAGTCAAGGTTGTTGTAGTATCCACTCCATGCATTTGGGTTACATTGGATGGTCCTGAAGGGGAATTCCAGGTGGGCAAACAGTGATTCTGCTGCACATTGAGGAACGTAAAGCTCTTTAAAGATGGCTGTACCAAAGAGTCCCTAACTCGTCTTGAAGGGGGCATTCATTTCACAGCGAGACTTGCAGCAGGAGCCAAAAGGTTCTATGACATCTCAGCCATTATTGTTGTCTTTTATTGGCTATCGCTGGAAGCCAGAATTCATATCAAGATCCTCTTTAGCGACTATTTCGGTGCATCACAAAGTCGACTCTATTCCTTTTGCAGTGTTGTGGGAAAAAGTAGCCCAGTGATAGGGGAAAAAAATAGTAAAAACGCAGTGCTTTCTATGTAGAATGTATATAGACGATAGATACCTGATTGTGACAAACAGTGTGATATTTGAGGGCACTTTTCAGATGTGATGTAGTCTATCATGCATTGAAATGGAAGAACTTCCTGGAAGAAGGAATCATTGCCCAGCAAAAGCACGAGACAAGAGTGTAAATACACCTCTGGGTGAAGCTAAACACAATCTATATTTACACACTTGGTAACAATACTCAAGCCAGACCTTAAAACGGTCAATCTGCCAAATCTTGACAGTGTCCCTAAACACCGTAACTTCTTAACCAAAAAACTAGGGCTGACCGCTTTACTCATGTCACAGTCCAAGGAACTGAAGACCAGCCTTTTCAAAACTCAAACTTTCAACCAGTAGCATACACTTTGCTCCACAACTTTTTTCTTTAAATGTAATTCCTAAGTGTTGTTGTTGTCGTCCACACAGCATTTGATGCCTCAGAGTAGGGTCTGTGCTATAAAACTGTGGTTATAAACAAAAAAAAAATTTTGGAGGACTTAAGAACAGCATGCAGAAATGATATTGTACGACACCTAATTCCAGCCAAATGTTCTCTGTGCATAAACAGCATTACATTCCAAATTTCATCATATCACAACAATTCAAAACAGGAACAGCAATTTGTTGGATTATCAACACAATATCCAGCTGGTCCCACCATCTGCTCACTAACGCTGTACAAATGTACGCCTAGACTGTTTTAACAGCATGTGCATACGTCTCGAACACAAAAACTATTTTAAAGCAGCTGCTACAAAACCGGGCAGCAATTCTGATCCTCACCTGGAAGAAAAGAGAGCACCAGCATTTGTCTCCTTGCACTGGCTGCCAATGGGACTACGTTTAACCTTCAAAGCGAACATTGAGCCCCATAGAACTGGCTGGGTTCGGATCCATGATCAATTGGGTCCAGAGGCGCAACCAGAGCCAAATTTCAGGAGGGGCTAATAAAAATTTCGCGGGGGGCTAAGTCTTCCAGCAATAGGCAGAGTGGAACATCAGGGGCTCTAAGAAGGGTAGATAACACAACAAAGCCTCGTTAACAAGTAAATGGTCTTTTAAAGACCTGTGAAGTACTGAGGTGCGGCTGCAATAAGACGGCCGCCAGCCCGGGAAGCTGTCTCAGCCCGGGCTGACACACACAACGGGGGCGGAGCCCTTTGAGCCCAATGGGTGTTGGGCGCCTGATTGGGTCCCACATTACGAACTAACCCAGAAAGTTGAGTCCACAGCAGACTACAAACAACAAAGTGTTTGAGGTAAAACCATGGTAACAAAGACAGAAAAAGAGAACTATTAACACAATTTTCAGATGCAAAGAATAATCAGAGTCCAGTCCTGATACTTCTTCAAGTTCCAGATGGACCCGAAGACCACCCTACAGTCCTGGGCCTTTGTGAACTAGCAACCTATCGAAGACAGCAACAGGATAACATCACAAACATGTAGAACATCCAGTAAATGGCACTGAACTCTTAAATACAACTACAGGCAGTCTACAGTGGAAATGGATCGGTAGAAACCTTCCCCGATACTCCACCCTCAACCAAGGTGTTACAAGGAGGCAGGAATACAAATGCAACTGCTGGAGCCGGGATATGACCTATGCTATTCTTAGGAACCTCTTCGGGTTTCCACCATAACATCTTGAAGATATTAGTAGATATCATTACCATAGGCCCAATTGTGAAGTAAAGAGGTGGTAGGGAGGTAGGTAATATAATGAGTACAATTAGACTAGGCCAAGGTTTGACACAAAGAGAAAGTAAACACTACACTTGGGGAAAACAATTAATTATATCAGTGAAATTCACATAACTGGTAACAAAATGTTGCTGCTAGAGAGTACCCTGGTAACAAAATATCTTGCGTGAGAGGCCTTTTCTACCCAAACAAGTGTCCTGCTGGTATCGCACCTGACATTTATTTACACAAAGTAATCCTTCGTGTGAAATTTTCACTGGAGAAATTGAAATACAACATTTTGCGTCATTAAACTACATTTTCTAGGAATTTCGCAAATAACCAAATTGTAAGATTCTGCATGCCCTTAGTAAATACCGCTGTTATAATTGGTTGGGCAAATGCTGGATGTGTTTGCAAATCCCTTTTCTTCTGAGGCAAAGCAGTTGTTGTCCCCTCAAGGAACAACATCTTCACAAGAACTCGTGTGGCTCTTAGCGCACCTATAGGAATCAGACATACAGCAAAATGGCAGTGGCGTCCTACAAAATGGCCTTTGCTGTTGTCGCACAGCAATTCACTTCACCTTTATTCAACTGCCTTAAAGCTTGATTGGGCAGAAGCGGAGGGATCCAATAGTCATTTTAGGAATGGAACACACGCATATCTTTCCCGCTCTCAGAAATGCTAACTCGATCAAGCCTCCATTATCGACCTGCGAATCCCCCAACAAATAGTTAGCAGTGACAAAAAAAATAAAGTGAATTTAAAAAGGCAGTAGGAAGCAAAGAAGGACACTACTAAAAGCTAAGCCTCCTACAAATAGTGTAGTTACCAAAAAAAGGTAGATGCAAGGGCCAGGAGCCAGCAAAGTAAGACACTACAAAGAGCACGTTTATGTCTTTCAGTAAAGACAGTGGAAAGTTAAAATTACATTTATGGGCCGGAAACCCTCAATTTTGCCTTTTCTTTAGACAGAGCAAGGTTTGTACAGACAGAACCACTTAACATGTCACATCAATTCACATCAAACATTCCAAGCCGCACTCAATATGCCAATGTATGCAGGTTTACATGGGCGTGCATGGGAGATGATACACATAAGCAGATGTACATCTTTGTTTTGGGATGGGGAAAAGCGTGAGGAAGGCTACTGCTAATCCCCACTTAGGTCCTGGTGCTTTCATTTGTAAGATACACCTTGGATTCCACCAAACCCAATGCCGCCAAAAGTATTTTTCTTCAGACCACACAAGCTACATGAATATTTTAAGAATTGTACTATGGACTAGGTTTCAGAAAGATCTTTAGTAGGAAAGCTGCAAAGATTAGACATGAGCACAAAAATGGAACCTCCTTCTCTCAAGGCCAGACTTTGAGGTCATCCTTGCACATTTCTAGGACCTGCACTAAGGTCCTAGTGGTTAACGCTAGCCACGCTGTTGGCTTCTGAAATTGCTAGCCACATTGTTGGCTTCAGAAATTTAAAAATATGTTCTAAAAAAAAAAAAACTAAACTGCTAGTTTAAAAATGAATTTTCATTTTTCCTCCAAGCCTACGTCTATTTTAAAAAGCTGTTTAGCTTGTTTGAAGGTTCAAACTTAAAACCTTTTTGCTTTAGATCACTCTTGAAAGACGGGCGTGTGCATCAGGTCCAAGATCATTTGCTGCAGAAGTAACTGATAGACAACCCACAAATCTACAATCCAATTCCAAATCAAGCTACATCTCAATTGAAAAATCGACCTTTCGCGGAGCCAGATTTGTGTGATATGTTAATTGAAACGACAAAGGAAATGAACACTCTCTGTGGCACCCATTAACCAAAAAATCAATCACATAATAAAACAAATACAAGCTAATAAACCAGATTCAAATTTCTGAAGCGTGCCAAAACATTTGTTACGGAGACACCATCGCCACGGCGGGAACTTCAGTATTTTTTTAACCTATGCTCTTTACAATGTGGGCTACATCTGCATTTACCATTAGATATAAAACATCTGGCGAACTGCACGCTTGTGGTCCGTTGATTACAATAAAGCGGACTATAGTGAAGCCGGCCATGTTGTAGGAGTCCACAATAACCTTTTTCTTGGACCACACATCCTCACATGCCTGGATAATGGACACCTTTCACTCAATATATGTTATTTTCAGTGATCCAGTAATCCTCCAAATCCAAACAGGTCTATTTTTTTAACAAATTGCTGGGAACAGCACCAGATGCTCAAAGCAAACATTTTCTCTTTAATGCTCATGGTATTCCTTCAAGTAAGAAGGGCTACAAGAGATGAATGACCAGTCTAAAAGATATCCTCTGATGAGGAACATCTAGGCATGTAGCACTCTCACTGGATCTGTAGACAGCCCCTTGCAATTACATCTGTAGGACTAAAAGACTCATTCCGATTCCTGCGGAGAACGTGGAATTGGGCGCAAATTAGGTTTACCCTAGATTTCATGGTTGGATGGCCACACACACACCACTAGATCTTCAAGTCACTCTATTTAGACACCGAGTTTGATCGCGTTGTAAATGCTCCTATAAAGCACGTCATACCACGAGTGAGGGGATGAAGCACACTTATCGATAGGAACCACGCTGTACTGTGGGTTCTGCTTAGCTAGAAAGATGCGACTTTGCAATGTGGCATGCATGGGATTTGCTATTTTTTGGCAGGTGATGTCTAGATTTGTGCTCTATTGTGTCGCAAATAGCTGTGCTAGAGCATGTAGTGTGGCAAAGACAAGTGAGATGATGTGGAGGCTTGTATAGTAGCTTAAAGGGTAAAATAATTTATGACGATGGGAAGCAGTAATACAGGAGTACTCTTTTATGTAATCTTACATGCCTTTGTGAATCGGCCTCGAACATTTTTTTTATTCCATTAGAGGCTCCTCCGCTTAGGCAGAGGAGCGTCGCCCCACAGCTCATTGAGGGAGCAATTAAAACGGGAAAATAAAATGATAGTAACTTAACGTTATCATTTTATTTAAACGTACTGGCTGAGTTAGTTGGGGCATGGCTGGGCTGTTTAGAGGCTGGCGGAGGAGTGAACGGAACTTCTTAGTGCGCATGACATTTTGGCCGGCGTCCCGGACCGGTCAAATTGTCATGCGCACCTTGCATGTTCTCCACCCAGGGTGCATTACAGCCTGGGTGGAGAACATGCCTGTGATCCCCTTCCCCGTCTGATCACCGAACCACAACGCTCACACCAATCACAACACTGCATTGCAGCGTTGTGATTGGCTCAGGGGGCCCGGATGCTTCCTGGATGCTTCCTGCTTCCACAGAACCCAAGAAGAGGACGGAGGAGAGGCAGCAGCCGGCCGCATCCAAGTAAGTGATTTGTTATGTATTTATTAGTCTTTAATTCCCTCCCCCTTCCACCCCCAACCCTCCCACCCCCCGTTTGGTAGCAGCCGTTCCTGCCATTAGCAAAAGTGCAAAGAGGGCACTGTCCTTTCTGTCTGTACGAGAATATTAATGGAATAGTCCTATTTAATTCCTAGTTTAGATATTTTGAGGCAAATGTATTAAGGCACGTAAAAGTATGTGACTTTAGGTTCTCTAAATTTCCTTGTGAATAAAGCCCAAAGACCCCAGGAGATTAGCTATGACGTCAGGAACTTTTTGATCAGACACATGTTTGCTTTGAGGTTCAGGTGATGAACCTGGGTAGTTCATTCTTCACCCATAAAATCACAGACACTGATGGACAAAGAATGGGGCGGGGAGTACACTTGGCTCAACATACATTTCATGCAGTTATTCACTCTAGCAGCACAGAAAGCATATGCACGGTCCAAGCCAAATCAAGGTCTGAACAGCTGATATGCCATAGTTCACACCCTCTAGAGGTGTGTCTTATGTTGGTCAAGGATGGCCGGATCAATGCCAGATTTTTCTGGGAAAAAAACCTGCTCTATAAACAAGTCCATCTAAAGTCAATGCATGTAAATGGGTCTTGAGAAAAATCAGCTTGGCCCTGGCCCTCCTCAACCAATGTTGGACAAGCCTTAAAGGAAAGGGAGGTAAAGGCAAACCAAAGTCTCCAATTACTTGTTCTGCACCATTGCAAAATAACAGTACATTTGGACAATTTACATTTGATTTACATAAAATGATTCAGTAAGATTCAATGTTCAATCACCTCCAATTTCAAATCAAGTGCACTCAATGTGGGCTCTAAGCAACTGATCATGTGTCTAGTCCTTGGTGGTGCAGAACCTGTTATCTGCTTTTTAGCGCCAAGACGCTCCTCTGGAGTGATAGGTGTGCTTTAGAAATCCCCAAAACTAAACAAATAAAAATAAATAAGCAAGCACCAGTAACATGTATCTAAACAGGGAAGAACCAAGGAGTTGCATGAAAGCATCAACAACCAACTAGGGTGAGGCAAATTATACAGACAAACAGGGGAACAGAAACAGGAACAACATATAAGGGACTACAAAACAAGCACTGTTCAATGAGGGCACCAAAACTGTGAAAACCAATAGAGAGCAACAACACGGCAATGAAGGGTGCCACACCTGTGAGGGGCAGTGGGGTTGGAAGGAAAGTTGGGGCCTTCACTATAAAGCTCAAACGTCCACTTCCCTCACAATCAGGCTTTGCAAAGAGGAAAATGCATAAGAAACAAAAAGTTGGCCTCTTCTCACAGCTTCCAGTTTATATACCTGGTCATATGGCAGGCATAGACTGACTCCTTTAGAAATGGCTCGTCTTTTCCCAGTCACTCACTCCACAGCCACACATCTGTTGTTTACCGTGCTCAGGAAGGGGAGGAGTGTGGTATAAAAACACGTGCATCTTATTGTAACTAGCAACACTGCCACCCCTGCACACTTGGGCAAGTCTCTTCAGTGTGCAACAATGACACGCCTTTTGACAGTTTACACTGTACACACTTGATAATTGGGATCCCCGCAAGGATAATCAAACACATTGAGAAATAAGATAGGAGTTCCTGCGCGTGGGCTCTCTCAGCACAGCCCCTGAGGCGAGCTATTATTGGCGCGCGCAGCAAGGTGACACGGGGAGCGCAGCACGTGTCCCAACAAGACCCCGCCAGGAGGAGCAGGTGGAAGAGGCCGCGCGCCCGCGCGAGGTTACCTTACGTCACCGGAGAACCGGTGATGGATAGGGCGTGCGCGCGTCCCAGCAGGTGGGAACGTAACTGGAGTAAAACAGATGTGTGAAAGCGAGAAGCGTTCAGATGAATGCTGACACTGACCAAATTAAGGATATCAGGACGGTTGAGACTGTACCATTAACAGAAGGGGGGTCAAATTAAGGAGATCTGGTAATATCCCTTTAAAAATAAATAACTATCCTGCTAGGGGTGAGTGCTGTCACATGAAAGGTAAAGCGTGCAGCTGAGAAGGGTTGCTGCTGCACCACTTAGGGTCCACTTAGCAGCTGGGGAATCACACTGGAGATGCCAACCTTATCGTCGCCATGGGCGGTGGCGACAGGCTGCCAAGGTGTGTGTGCAGAGGGCATGGGGTAATCAGAGCACGAGTCAGGGGTACACTGCGTCTACCCACTTATTTCACAGGGGGGACACCGTCCACCCTGCCAAGAAGTTAGGCCCCACTGATAAAGATGCTGAATTTGTCCTGGTGTAATTTCCAAACACCGGGACACTTTCAGCAGTGCCTGCACGGTGTTGTTTGCCTTCGATTGGCAACAACGTGCAGGCCAGGACGGGGCTCTCTTATTTCTAACGCCTGCTGGCTCTTAACAAAGGCTGAGTCTGAGGGGTCATCAGGCCTCCTTTTGTTGGAGTTTCCTGGCTGGCAGCAGTCAGGAGCCTCACACCTGATGCAAATGCAGCAGAGGGAAAACAAAGGCTCACACCTTGTTAGCACTTCACACATACTTAAGAGAGCAACTTTTCACTTTGTTAAGGCTCTGTTTAGGAGAGATGCATGCACTGTAAGAACTGCAGATGTGCTGGTCTTTCCCTTTATTTGCACAAAATAAATAGCATGTATATAGTGTTTACTACCCCTGAGGAGGCGTTGTAATAATTTATATATCACTATTTTTTCTTTTAAAGCACTATGGCTAGAGGAAGCTTTACGCTGACAAAAGGCAACATTCTTTTATGTGTAGCGTACAAAAGTGTGAATCTTCTGCCTAAAATCAGGAGCGTTTACAAGTATACTCGAAATGTGCTCCAATGTCCTCCTGATACACCTGCTAAATATGTATGTGAGGGCTTAAGATCTGATGTCACTTCTTGTGATCCCACTTCCTGTGATGTCACGCGCTATGATGTCACGCACTGTGATGCCACTTGCTTACTGATTAACTAGGTTAGTCCCCCCGCCCCCCTTCTCTTTTTTAGGACTTGTGCCTTGGGTGTAATGATGTAACAGGTGCAACTAAAGGAGGGTTCGGTCATGGGGACCCCCTCCCGCCCCCCAGGCTTTTTAAACCCGGTGCTACTCCACCCTCTCCACTAGCTACGCCCCAAAAGGGGATGAAGAAATAACTCTAACCCTTGCATGTTTATGTGCAATCCTTGAAAAAAACTTTAAAAAATGCACTCACACTAATTGAAATCAGACAAAACATTCAGAGGCCAAGGAAACGATGTGACGCAGCCTGGTGGCTTTCTGGCTACTGGGAAAGATTTCATGGGTTTGTGGTATTTCACAGTAAAATGCACCAAAGTGGCTACAGACAGATGTCTCTGTCACATGCTCTCCGTGTCACTGAAGTGCGTCTGCGGGAGCTACCGTGACAGGAGACCGTAGAAGAAACCAAAGAACCGCTGCCTCGGGGGTGCGAGGAGGGATTCGCGTCAAAAGAGGCCGTAAATCAGAGGCCTGTGTGGGGCAATCCTCACACGGTGTCACAGGTCATCACCCCCATAGCAGCATCCCGTATTTTATAACTAAAATGACAGTGTTTAGGGAATACTGCTGTGTGGTCAGTTTAAATAAATCCCCTTGTAGAGTACGAATTCCCTTAAAGTAAACACGTGTCAGCTGGCCCTCAGTGCACATAAAAGACAATTTACTTGCAGCAGTCATAACTTCTGTCAAGCGCATTAGCACGTGAACTGCTTTGAATGCTTGTAGTTTAGAGAAATTACAAACGTGTCCTCCGTATGTATTCAGGGAGTACTAGCGCTCGCCCCTCCAGCCGTTTAAAAGCAAGATTGGCTGTTCACCGCTCCCCACACCAGGATGCACTGATGCACCCCCCTTCATCCTCTGCACCCCAGGATTTAATCCGTATATAAACCAGGGATACACCAGAGCATCTGTCAATCATTAACCAGCTCTGAGTCCCGCCCCCACACCCCAGGCTGCAGTGGACTGACCTACTGGATGCACTCTGGGGACCCTTTGCATCCAAAACCACCCTTGCCAATCACCCCATCCTGTGCACTGCACGCCTCCGCCCCATCACCCCCATGCACGAACGCTTTCATAATGCACTTATCCACGGTGAGGTGGACGAAACCCCCCCCCCCCCCCCACAAAAAAATGCTTTGGGTCCCCTTTCTAATACCCAGTTTACTTTGGTGCCCCCGTGGGGTGGGTGCATTGCAGCGCCCTTGTATGCCAAGGCAAAGTGCCACTAAACACTCGGGAAGGAACCCCTCCCCTTTAGGATGTCCTCGACCCCTGCACCCCCGGATGCAAAGGTCCACCACATGCCTCTGTACCCCACTCCCCTGCAGACCTAAGATTCTCACTCGGAAGCATAAGACGCATTGGAGCCAGTCCACCCCACAGATAAAAGGTGTAGTGGAAGAACCAGAGACGTAAGAAGTTTTGGAGCCCCCCATTCCCCAGACAAATAAGATTACTGCCCCACAAAGAGAAGAGGCTTTGCGCCCCCCCCCCAAATAAGATGATGTAGCCCCCGCCCAAGCAGACAGATGTCTCCCCCCACAGGACTTGGGATGCTCTTTGGAGCTCCCACACAGGCATACATGTCATTGGAGCCCACCCACTCACCCAAGGATTATGTATTGAATCTACAGATTGACAAACGAAGCTTCCTCACCTCCCCCCCCCCCAAATGCACTTGACCACCAGACATAACATACATGGAGCCCCACTACCCCAGCATAAGATGCACTGGCAGGAGGTCCTGCCACCATCTAGCCCCTCCCCCCGAACCCCAGGGGTACTCACAGACTGCAGGAAGTGCAGGGTCCCCACATAGTCCCTCTCCGTGTTTAGAATTTCGTTCAGGACACAGAGCCGGAGGCGCAGCTGGCGGTCCGAGTCCCTGCAGCTCTCCGGGGCCGGTGCGGGCACCCCCGCCTCCATCTTGGCCTCACTGACCCCAGATAACAGTCCCGTGCACGGAAGCAGCAGAAACTAAGGGTCTTTAATATCCTCCAGGAAACACGTCTTGTCCGCTCGGTTACCATCCAATGCCCATCCGAAGACTGGCCTCCCAGCTCCAGTCTCACTGACACCACTCCAGCGCCTTATAATGTCAGCTCCAAAAATCTGATCTAGGCGCTGGGGTGTAATCCGGTGTGATGGTGGTCAGACACAGACCGGACCCTTCAGCTCTCGTCCGTCTGCTCTCTGTGATGGTTGTCCACACGCACCAGGCTCACGGGTCCCCTCCAGGTTTACTTGTCACCGTCCCAGCCTCTCCCTTTGCATCTGTTCCTCCCGGTCCACTCGCCGGGGCCGCTGCCGCTTGACCCAAACTTGAAGCAAAAGTTGTGCGTTTCCTGTGGCGTCCAGCTCCCCAGCCTCGAGGCACACGGCGTCTCTCACAGCCGGGTCCGACCCGGCCCCCTGCGCTGCTCGGTCCAGCCCCCTGCAAAGGAGGGGAGAGAGTCACTGCCGGCGAGCTGCAGTTCCGCACACTCTCGCAGTGCCTTCTGGCTGCTCACTGCACGCCAGCCTCGCAGCGCACAAGCTCACAATGCGCTCACTATTTACAGGGCGCCTATCTCACAGCACAGAACTCCTGTTCGTAGTACACGCGTACACACACACACACATGTTCACAACACCATCACGCCTCACAGCGCAGGAAGCATACCTCGCTCACCATGCAACACACAAGCCTCCCTGTGCACAGACTCACACTGTGTAACAACGAGCAGCCGAATACAACGCTCTCACTGATTACAGAGCGACCATCTCACTGCACAGGACTCCGACCCGTAGTACACGTGTGCGCACACATACTCAACAAAATTGGCGCCTCCCTGTGCACAGACTCACACTGTACCACAAGCATCTGAATACAACGCTCCCACTGTTTACAGAGCGACCATCTCACTGCACAGGACTCCGACCCATAGTACACGTGTGTGCACACACACTCAACAGATTCACGCCTCCCTGTGCACAGGCTCACACTGTGAACCACAGCACCCGAGTACAACGCTCTCACAGTTCACAAGGCGCCCATCCCATCTCACTGCACAGGACGCCGTCCAGCAGTGCTTGTAGCACACACACTCTCTGCTCCACACCAGCACGCCTCACAGTGCACTGCAGAGTGCACACCGACCCTCGCTCACAAGCCTCACTCACTGTGCACAGCTCATAACGTTGACTCAACACCCCCCCCCCCCCCGCGCTGCACTCACCCTTGTTTACATCACACCCACTGCACACCCTCTCCCCAGCTGTGCGCCGCGCGCTGCTCACTGTTTACACGGCTCAGTGCGCACAGCACACGCACGCTGCTCCCGCGTTGTGCACTGCACACCCGTGCTCACTGTGCACGGGGCTCTTCCAGGACCGGGCTTCTCCCTCTATGATCCCTGGTCTGCCTGCGGCTGGCGGAGGGGTCAGGAAAGTTCCCGGAGCAGCGGTTTCCAGCCCCGCACTCGGACCACGGGAGGGAAGCGCGGGCTACGGGAGCCCTTATTGTGCAGCAGCGCTGACTCCAGCTCCAGGGACCGTCTGCAAAGAGCACGCCCTCGCGCGAAGCGCACAGTCAAGGTGTCAGCCGCAGCAGCCAGTGAGGCGCGCTGCTGCCTGGACCTAAAGAAGCTCAAAGGGATTTTTTTAAATTCTAAACCACGCGTTCTTGAGCACTATAACCCACATACCGTTTAAAAATACAAGACATTACCTATCAAAGTCTCGATTTATGGTTCTTCTTAGCTTGTATCTTTGACGTTCCCATTGCCTGATATCTGATAAACGGTTTCCTGGCATCTGATAATCATAGCCTGGGGTGCGGATATCTGTAGTGTGGTATCAGACAATCCGTGTTCAAAATATTTGATTTGTTTTTGTGATGGAAAGCAAACCATACATAACAAGAAAGCAAGAAGGGTAGAAACGAAATGAACAAATCAAGAAACCATAACATTTTCAAGTTATTCACGACAGTGTGACATTGTATCTGCTGACCGGTATGATCGCAGCCTTACATCAGTTGTAGAAATATAAAGAGAAGTGGTTATAGTTAGGAGTAGTTCATAAATGAATGAGAAAGATATATGCTGAGGGGTGAAAAGCACAACAAGCATTGGAAATGCAATAGGTCTCGCATTAGGAAAGTTTGAGCTATTGGTATTGTAAATGACACTTTTTTTATTTATGTGTTGGTTTTGAAAGTAGCGAAATTAATAGCTTTGTCATTTACAATGTCAATAGTTTTAACTTTTGCAAATGTGACACCTATAGCATTTGTAATGCAATGTGTGTTGTATTTACGTGACTTAGATGTATTGATATTACAAATAACAATGGCTTTTAATTTTGTAAATAATTAATACTTAAATAAAAGTTATTGTAATTTATAATGGCAATAGCTTAAACGTTTGTAAATAACTTTTGTGAAGATTATGTTCAGTGTATTTTATTGTGACGAAAATCCAAGAACATTGCATTTGCACCTAAACACACACATAGCCACACACATATAGATGTGGTGGTGGTGGATCTGGGGGATATGGTGGTGGTGGATGTGGTGGATGTGATGGTGGTGGATGTGGCGGTGGATGTCATGGTGGATGTGGAGGTGATGGTGGATGTGGTGGTGGATGTGGTGGTGGTGGTGGATGTGATGGTGGATGTGGTGGTGATGGTGGATGTGGTGGCGATCGTGGATGTGGTGGCGATGGTGGATGTGGTGGTGGGTGCGGTGGATGTGGTGGTGGATGCGGTGGATGTGGTGGATGCGGTGGCTGTGGTGGATGCGGTGGTAGTGGTGGATGGGGTGGTGGTTGTAGTGGATGTGGTGGTGGATGTAGTGGTGGTGGTGGATGCGGTGGTGGTGGATGTGGTGGTGGTGGATGTGGTGGATGTCATGGTGGATGTGGAGGTGATGGTGGCTGTGGTGGTGGTGGATGTGATGGTGGATGTGGTGGTGGTGGATGTGGTGGTGATGGTGGATGTGGTGGCGATGGTGGATGTGGAGGTGGATGCGGTGGATGTGGTGGTGGATGCAGTGGATGTGGTGGATGCGGTGGCTGTGGTGGATGCGGTGGTGGATGCGGTGGTAGTGGTGGATGGGGTGGTGGTTGTAGTGGATGTGGTGGTGGATGTAGTGGTGGTGGTGGATGCGGTTGTGGTGGATGTGGTGGATGTCATGGTGGATGTGGAGGTGATGGTGGATGTGGTGGTGGTGGATGTGATGGTGGATGTGGTGGTGGTGGATGTGATGGTGGATGTGGTGGTGATGGTGGATGTGGTGGTGGATGCGGTGGTGGTGGATGCGGTGGATGTGGTGATGGTGGATGCGGTGGTGGATGCGGTGGTGGTGGTGGTGGATGGGGTGGTGGTTGTGGTGGATGGGGTGGTGGATGTAGTGGTGGTGGGTGTGGTGGTGGTGGTGGATGCGGTGGTGGTGGATGCAGATGTGGTGGATGTGGTGGTGGTGGATGTCATGGTGGATGTGGAGGTGATGGTGGATGTGGTGGTGGTTGTGGAGGTGATGGTGGATGTGGTGGTGGTGGTGGATGTGATGGTGGATGTGGTGGTGATGGTGGATGTGGTGGTGGATGCGGTGGATGTGGTGGTGGATGCGGCGGTGGTGGTGGATGGGGTGGTAGATGGGGTGGTGGATGTGGTGGTGGATGTAGTGGTGGATGGGGTGGTGGTTGTGGTGGATGTGGTGGTGGATGTAGTAGTGGTGGGGGTAGTGGGGGTAGTGGTGGTGGGGGTGGTGGTGGTGGATGCGGTGGTGGGGGTGGATGCGGTGGTGGTGGAAGTGGTGGTGGATGTGGTGGTGGTGGTGGATGTGGCTGTGGTGGATGTGATGGTGGTGGATGTGGCGGTGGATGTCATGGTGGATGTGGAGGTGATGGTGGATGTGGTGGTGGATGTGGTGGTGGTGGTGGAGGATGGGGTGGTGGTTGTGGTGGATGTGGTGGGTGTGGTGGTGGTGGATGCGGTGGTGGTGGTGGATGCGGTGGTGTTGGATTTGGTGGTGGTGGATGTGGTGGTGGTGGATGTGATGGTGGATGTGATGGTGGATGTGGTGGTGATGGTGGATGTGGTGGTGTATGCGGTGGATGTGGTGGTGGATGCGGTGGATGTGGTGGATGCGGTGGTGGATGCGGTGGTGGTGGTGGTGGATGGGGTGGTGGTGGTAGTGGATGTGGTGGTGGATGTAGTGGTGGTGGGTGTGGTGGTGGTGGTGGATGCGGTGGTGGTGGATGCGGTGGTGGATTTGGTGGTGGTGGATGTCATGGTGGATGTGGAGGTGATGGTGGATGTGGTGGTGGTGGATGTGATGGTGGATGTGGTGGTGATGGTGGATGTGGTGGTGGATGCAGTGGTGGTGGATGCGGTGGATGTGGTGATGGTGGATGCGGTGGTGGATGGGGTGGTTGTGTATATTGTCTAGAAGCCTGGTATCAGCAGAGCTGGGCATTATTGACATAACAGCAGTGGCACACAGGTGGGTAACATGCACGTGACCTGGTGACCCTGGAGGCGTGAGTGGTAGGACATTGTTACACCCCTACAGTGTGCGACTGTGTGGTGTGTCCTGGTGCGTGTCTGTCTGTTTTCACGTGCATTTATTCTGGGAAGGTCTGTGTGTCTCTGTCAGACTTTGTTAGAAAATGGTTGAAGGGACATCTGTTGTAGAAGTGTTTGTGTGTTTGCGACTGTTTCCGTGTGAATGCGTGCCTGCGGG
Source organism: Lissotriton vulgaris (assembly GCF_964263255.1). Taxonomy (NCBI): domain Eukaryota; kingdom Metazoa; phylum Chordata; class Amphibia; order Caudata; family Salamandridae; genus Lissotriton; species Lissotriton vulgaris. The sequence goes on from NC_141695.1 coordinate 1,642,073,713, forward strand.
TGTTTATCATCATCTGTGGGAGTCTCTTTGCAAAACGACATGTATGTTCGTGTGTATGTATGCTCGCACGTGCCTGCGTTAATGTGAATGTGCGTGCTATTGTGTGTAGTGTGTGTGTCTATATGCGTGCGAGTGTGTTTCTCTGTATGTGTCTGTGCGCGCGCGTTTGCACCATTGTGTGCGTGTCCGTGGGCGTGTGTGCGCAGGTAACGGCTTGCTGTGCACACGGTACACACTAGAACAAGTGTTCCCCTGGAGTGTAAAATAAATATGTGTACACTCTTCGCAAATATCCGTCCCGTTTGTCCAAATGAAGCCCGCTATTCGGGTGCATTTTGGGAAAAGGCCGTTTTTCTGGACATAGTCTGCAGACGTCTCCCAACAATAAATAGCCCCTTTGCTTTAACTCCTTTGAGGCTGATGACGAGCTGGGCTCGTCATGGCGTAGCCTCCTCGCACGCTGATGACGAGCCCAGCTCGTCACGTAAAGTGCGATTTAAAAAATCTCAGCGCAGGAGCGGAATTCCGCTAGCGCGCATGAGGTTAAAAGAAGACTATGACAGACAGCTTTCTTTAATATGGAAACGTACTTTACACACATAACTAAATACAATGTGCAAAATTGTATATACGTTCAGGACTGCAGGTGGAATTACAATTTGGAACACTTCATAAATGGGTGTCACAGAATAACACGTGTTTAAGTCATATATTATAAGGAAAGGTCACAGTGGGCAATAAACCTTCTAAAGAGAGCCTGTACTGATTATCTCTGAGGCTTCAAGCACAATGTTTGCACCAGCAAGCCATACCCTTCAAAATATTAAAACCCCTTTATATCCCTATAGCAAAAACCTCAACAGTTATTCACTATCAAGAAGGTGTGCCTACTGGCTCTGTTAAGGATATCACAAATCAAGGGACAGGATTCCAGCCTGTGGTACGTGTGGTGCGACAATACCCAGAATCCTATTGCCTTTATCAAAATGACATGGACATTTCACTAAAATAAGCCGCTTTAACATAAACAAACAAGGCCTATAGCCTTAGGCATGGTCATTTTATTATTTTACGTCATATGGCAGAGCAACTACTAATTTCCCCCCAGCACAAAGTAACACACACTTTACGGCCTTCACAAATGCTAAGATCCAGTGAGTGTTTTATGCATTTGTGTCAAGCTGCGGCTGAAGGAATTTATTTGCTGAGAGTTCTGCCTGTACCCGATTCACTGGGAAGGTGTTGAGCACTTCAAACTTTGCACGATAAGGAAGAGGGTGATGGGGAAGGGAGAAAGAAGACATCAAAACACTTGCTATAGTAGGTTAGTTTTGGCAAAACCAGGTGAAGGGTAGCATGAGCTTGCTGATTAGCCCACTTACTGCCTCGTCGGTGATGTATGGAACAAAGACAAAGCAAGCAGGAGAAAGTTTGAGGAAAAGGTAGAGGTCACTAAGCAGGTAGTATTTATAAAGGTGTGTGAAATGTGTGTAATTTTCTTTTCTTTTAGTTCGCATACATTTATGAAAAATTGAACAAAATTATATGTAATGATGTGATATGCAAAACTGGCATTTAGTGCTATAGTTTAGTATGGCATGCATTATTGTGTCGATTTTTAGGTAGGAGGAGGTCTTTTACACAAACGATAGTGCAAAACTCACAGTCTGCAGACGTCTCCCAACAATAGCCCCTTTGCTTTAAAAGAAGACTATGACAGACGCGGGGCTCCCGGACACTTGAGGGCATTGCTGTGGGGAGGGGGGGAGGAGAAAGGCGACACAGCGGGCAGGGGAGGGGGCGGAGCGGGGAGAGGGTGTGAAAGCAGCAGGGGCCTTTGAAGTGAAGCTAAGCTTCACTTCAAAGGTGTGGGAGGAATGCGGCTGAGGGAACAGACAGCGATTTGGTGATGTGCACGTGCATTTTAGGTCAATGCGCTTGCGCATTGACCTAAAAGCCACGGGCACAGCACCAAATCGCCCAGTTAGGTAAAGTCTGTTTAAGACGCTATATATCGAGCTCCCGCTCAATGCCCATGCGCATTGAGATAGTTCGCTCGACCTAAAAATCGGCCTTGAAGACAGTAAGTCACCGGGGAGGTGCATGTTGCCCATATTTCTTGTAAGTGTTTCTAGTGTGGTGTCAGATATGAGAGGCAGTGGCGGCTGCTACTTAATGGGATGGTGAGGTGAAACATCATTTTAAAAATCACTTACCTGCAGCCCGGCTGCCGTCTCTCTGTCCTCTTCGATCGACTCCAGAAGCATGAAGCACACAGACGCCCTTAGCTAATCACAGCGCTGTTGTCACCAGCATGATAGCAGCATCGTGATTCGTCTGAGCGCCGTGGTTCAGCACTCAGGCATGGACTAGGAGCCTGTGCATGTTCTTCATCCAGGCTGTTCAATATAGTTGGGTAGAGAAAATGCTAAGTGCGCATGACTGTTTGGCCGGCCCAAGACAGTTTGCCAAACCTTCACGTTCACTTAAGAGAGTGCCCACCTCCCCTCCCCCTTCTCCTGTGACAGCCCAGCCCACCCTGCATTGACTTATTATCATGTTATTTTTCCTTTTTGAACTGCTCACAGAGCAGTGGGGCAATGTCCCTCCGCCCTAGCGGAGGAGCCGCCACTCATGAGATGGAGTGTGGGGATTTGGCAGAGGGGAGAGGAGGAGGCATGCACATCAGGGAGAAGGTTTAGCACTTCCTGGAATAAAAGTGTTGCTACCCCATCTTCGCAAGAAACCTCAAAACCTGTCTCTTCAACAGACCCCCTCCTTGATAGAATAGAACCTGCACCCCCCCACACCCCCCACCCCTAGCGCCTTGAGACCCTTACGGGTGAGTAGTCGCGCTTTAACAAACTCCTGATTGATTGATTGATTGATTGATTGAATGGCCGGTGGTGAGAGTGAAGGATTTCCCTCTAGGCTTGTAAATTACGCATAAAGAGGTCTAATGTGTCCCACATGTGTGGAGAGGTTACTGGGTAACCTTTAGTATTAGATAGTTTTATGTGTGTGCTTCTCAGATAGGTTACCCAGGCCCACCAAGTGTGATATGAAATGTTATTGCTAGACTTCCAGCTGATGAGTATAACTTTGATGCTGATGGTGAGTAATAGGTCAAGTAGAGAGAGATCTGTCTCGGGAAGATCTATTGGGGGATCTGCTAAGTATGGTCCAAGTACAATGAACGGAAAGGACAGTGGAATATTTGTTTAGAATATTTTTTGCCAGTATGAGTGTAGGTGAGGGCAGGAGAAGAGCATGTGTTCTTCGTCACCAGGGGGTGAGTCACATACCCATCATGTGTTGGCATCCTTAAGTTTTAAGTGGAATAACTTTGCAGGGGTCCACTAAAAGAAGTGTGCAGAGAAGAACTTGGTCTGGGTTAGGGAAGGGATCAGTTTGTGTTACAGTAAATACGATCTTATCTTTCTCCAAGTGCCTGTGTTCGGAGGGACCATATTCTTAGATGAGAAGGAGTAGGTCCATTTCGGTGTTAGTGGTGTGTAGTGCAAGATTTTTGAGGTGGTGAGGATTCTGTAGAGGCGCGAGGCAGAATGTCCATTCCATGTATTAGTTGGAGTCTCTGCAATAAAGGAGAGTTATGAATATGGCCTAGTTTGTAGATATTTGCTTTGATACTGAGAAAACAGTAGAAGTCTATATTGAAGAGGTCATGTTTATGCTGGCTGAAGGCAAAGGAGAGCTTTTCAGTATTATCGTAGAGGTCATATATCATTGTAATTCCTTTAGATGTCCCCACCAAGCCAAAGGTTGGAGAGTTTGGGATATATAATTTCTTATTGCACCGCAGAGATGTGAGGTAGGATTTACAGATTTTGGTATCCAAAATCGTGTCTAATGCAAGTACGGCGCATATAGTGTCCTGGAATATTGTGTGTGAGTGAGGAAAAGGGAATCGATCCATTGTTCGTGTGGAGTGGCGTGAGAAGGGGTGGCAAATGGAGAGTTCTACATTGATCCAGATAGGTTTCTTTAGTGGAGTAGGTTCATGCCACCAAGAGCCTTGGGCTGCTAAGTAGTCCGTCTAGTAGGTGATCCAGTTAGGAAAGTTACCACCCCCTATTTTTTATGTCATTCACAGTTTTGTAAAGGCTAATTCTAGGTTTTTCGTTTTCCGATTGGAAATCAGAGACAGCGTTGACTGTTTTCGTGAAGAAGTCTGGGGAGAGTTGGGTAGGTAGCATGCTTGATAAGAATTTAATCAGTGGAGAAACCATAATTATTATGGTTTCGAATCTCCCCCATCAGGATATGTGCTTTGGGGACCAAGCCGGCAGAAGCTCTTTTATTTTAATTAGCGTTTTACTCTCATTATCACTGTTTTGGTGAGGGTTTTACTGAACCAGATCCCAAGGTATTTTATTGTAGATTCCCATCAGAAATAAGATGAGCCACGCACTAAAGGGTGGTAGTGGATGTTTAACCCCTTCACTGCGGCGGCTATTCCGCCGCAGTGCTAAGTGGGCGGGGCGGAAATGCGGCGGGCACATGCTGGTGACGGAACCGCTCCGTCACCAGCGTCGGTTGCGCTGTGCTTATGACGGAGCGGTTCCGCCATGGCCCTGCCCGCTCAATAGAACGCTCGAAGCAGGCGCGGAATTCACGCCGCGAAGGAGCGTCGGGCGGGCCATGACGGAACCGCTCCGTCATCAGCACAGCGCCACCGCAGCTGATGACGGAGCGGTTCCGTCATCAGCAGGGGAGGGGTTAAAGAGAGGACCTCCCTCTTATCCTTATTTAGGGAGTATCCTAAGAGTTTAGAAAAGTATTATATATTGTAAAGGCTCGCAGAGATTACGAGCCCTGGGGAGTCCATAAAAATAAAAAATATCAACAATGTATGCAGCTGTTTTACATGGGGTATTGCCAAAGGAAATTACTGGAATACTTTGCGATTCACTAATCATTAGTATTAGAGTGTCACTGGCAAGTACAAACAGTAACGGGGATAGGCGGCACGCTTGCTGGGTTCCTTGTAGGAGGGTTAAGGTTTGTGATAGGGATCCATTGATTTTAATTCTTGCAGGGGGCAGCAATATAAGGCCATGGTCATCACGATTAACTCTTTCCCCAGGCTATGTCTGGAAAGAACAGCTACAAGGTATAGTCAAGAGACCTTACTGAAGGTCTTCTCTGCATCTAGGGCTATAGCCGCGGCCTGGGAGAGAGCAAATTTGAGTTTTTTTCAATAATATGGGAGAAGAGGTGAATGTTTCCACTAGCTAAGCGTCCTTTGATTAATCCAGATTGAGTTGGATGAACAAATTTAGTGATCAGTGTGGAGAGACGGTTAGCAAGGGTTTTAGCATACATTTTTGCATCCATGTTGATTAGGGAAATGGGCCTAAAGTTTTTTGAGTATGAGTGGTCTTTTCCCTCTTTAGGGATAACCACAACAGTCGCCTATGATGCGGACCCAGAAACTGCACCAGAATCTGCAAAGTGGGAGAGGACCAACTCTAGAGTGTTAATAATCGAGGGGGGGAAGGCTTAATATAATTCAATCAGGAAGCCACCTGGTCCCGGAGCTTTACCAGATGGTATGTTTTTGATGGCTTGGAGGATCTCTTCTCTAGAGATTGGGCTAGCTAGGGCAATTCTGTCAGTGTCGGAGATTTGTTTTATTGGTTGCGAGTTCAGAAATTTCAAGCAGGCATCAGTGGGCATATTAACGGAGGGAGTGTAGAGTTTAGTGTAAAATTGCTTGAAAACCTTAAGTATCTCTTCCTTTGATGTTTGTGTTTTTTTGTTCACCTTTAATCGATGAAATCAAATTGGAGTTCGACTTGAATTTTAGGTTAGGCCGCTAGCATTTTCCTGGCTTTATTTAGGTAGAATTTTGTTTTTGCCGTTTTGGGGGTAAACCCAAAGATGAGTTTGTTTACTCACTATGGAATGAAATTAGATCTTAAGACGTTTTATGAGTGCAAGGGTAGTCAATTCGTTATTTTGACGATAGCTTAATTTTGCAGCTTTGATCTCTGTGGTTAACTGGTTTACGGATGACTTAATGAGTTTATTTTTGTGTGACATACAAGTAGCGTTTCAGGGTGTCCCAGAGAGTGACTGAGGAGTTCACTGAGCTTTGGTTAGTCTAAATGAATTTGGACAGCTATGGTTAGTCTAAATGAATTTGGACAGCTAAGTATGAAGGTCCTTGATCACCGCTGGGTCTTCAAACATGTCTTGGTTCATGCACCACGCTTTTAACTTTGGTGAGCTGGGGAAGTAGTTGCAGTTGTAGAGAGATGGCAGCATGATCCGAGATAATGATCAGTTCTATTTTTGTCAAGATGATGTAAGGGACGAGGGTGGGGTCAAGCAGGAAGTAGTCGATTCTTGAAAAAGCGTTATGTGGGAGTGGGTGAGAAAAGGTAAAGTTCTTCCCCGAGGTGATTAGGGAGTCTCCAAACGTCTGTTAGTTTGTGAGATGAGCCCAGGGTGTGAAGTGCTTTGTGGGATCTAGGGATTTTGTATCTGAATGCAGATTTCCTGTCTAGGATAGGGTCCATAGGGAGATTAAAATCGCCGCCAAGGATGAATCATGCCTCCAGGGAAAGAAGTGCAAGTTTGTCTGAGAGGGCGTTCCAAGATTTAGGATCGTCTGAGGGAGGGGCGTTTATATATTTAATGCGTAGATTTCTGTAGGCCAGTTTTGTAGTCTTGTATTCCCATCTACCATCGTTGTCTGGCTCAGTGAATATGATAGGCAGACCTTAGTTATAGGCGATCAGTGTAATAAGTCCAAGTTTTTTGGAGATAGCGGGGTAGCAAGCCGTTTCAGAGATCCAACCGGTACGGAGGAAGAGAGGTTCTTTGTAGCCAATTTTGATTTCCTGTAGAAATACCAGGTCGCCCTCAGGAGAGTGGCAGTATTCATTACACTTTTTTCATTTTATGGTGTGGTTAAGTCCTTTAGCATTAAGGGAAATCACATTAAGTATAGCAGTGTTAGGGTTATCCATAGGGAGGTGTTAAAATCAGTATTGTGAGTAGCCACAGGATGTGTTAGTGCCGGTAGGCGAGCATTGATGTCACATGACTGTATGGGGGAGGCGGAAGGGACAGTTGGTATTAAGGGTAGGGTCGAGGCACTTGGGTAAAAATAACATCTTCGACTGGGAGAGGAGTCTGAAGTGACAAGTTGTGGAGTGTGGGGTAGTGGGTGTCACACGCAAGACACAAGCTGTAGGATGAATGAATGGTAGAACGAGACAAGGCATGAGCCGCAGGGAATACAACAATAATAATGTAAAACAGTAAGGCCCCGGTAAAAACTGAATGCAGGTTAATTATGTACCGAGCCTAGTACAGAATAACATAGTTGTTTCAATGAGCACGAATAACAACTTAAAGCAGTTACATAATTACAGACCAAAAGTAATCATACGGAGCAATGATATTTGCACAATTGGATAATTGTAAACCACAAAATTAGATCCCTCTGTATTATGTAGGTACATTTGGGTTCAGTGTATACTATGGTTATTTGACAGGTATGCTTAGAGCTCGAGGGTTAATGTGGTAGAGTGTTGTAAAGAGTACAGCGAGGTCTAAAGGAGTTTTTAGGCTTAGTGATGAATGAGTATGTGAAATTATGATGGAATATTGTTGAATAACCGGACTATCATGTATTTACTCTGGTAATAAACGCCTCTGCTGGGTGCATCCGGTCATTTGATGGGTGTATAATGGATGTATAACCCTGACTTAGTATCATAGTGTATCATGGTCCACATGGGGGTATTGAGCGTTGAGTAGGGTACTGAGTAGGGCACAAACTTGAGTTAAAGTGGGTCAACCGGGATCAGTACATATTGCCTGAGAAACCATTAGCGATAAAGGGGTAACCCTGTGTCCCTCAGAACCTGGGCAACGGAAGCAGACGGAATAGAAAACATCTCTTCGAATCTTAACAATCGCCTGGGGGCGGCGTTGCACAAAGTGTTTAAATATCTTGTCTCCAACGGGCTGGTGGAGCATTTACCCAATTACTTCGACATCAGCAATTTCAGACCACAACCTCCTGGTGTAGGTCTACTTGTGCATTAAATCGGACTACCTTCCAGTTACACTTGGATCTCTATCGACTTACCCAATAGGATCTCTGGCATTTTTCCTTGCGGCTGTCAACTTTTGTCGTCCCCCCCGTCCTGATGAAGACCAGCCTCTGACGCATATTAAGCTGCACTTTCATCCAGGGTCGAAACGTCAACGTTACTGTCACACTAGTCCATGAAGTCTCCCTGACATGAACATTTAATACTTGGGTTGTGTTTTCATGCATTAAGGAATGGACAGAGATGAATAACATTTTTATTTTCATTGTTCTATGTATCAGCCATGTTTATAACACGTATATAGCACTTTTGGTTTCCCATATCACCACAAGTCACTTATTCTGCACTTCAGTCACCTTTACATCGCTGTCTATGTAATGTTGCTTTGACAGCCATATTCATTGTCTGCTGGATATAATATTCTAGTAAATAATTGTACTTTTGACTAAAATTGCCTTGCTTCTATGGTGTGTTCCCCTTTATCCCTATTGGTTCTTGAAAATTGTTGATGAACCAACTTCTAAATTGAAATTGTACTGTATGCTGTTAGAATTTGAGAGTTCAAAGTGCAATATATACATTGAGCAAAGCAATTGCTATTCCCCGACAGAAACACCTGTTCTCTATATATCATTACATATTGCCTGAGAGCAGGTGTTAAGAGTGTGCGTTTAATCTGCCCGGTATTAGAACTGAGTAGGTGGGAGAAAGCATATGGTGTGCTAAGAGTACCTGTCTTTTGAAGACCTACAATAGTAAATCCACACCAGTAGGTTTGCTAAAAGGGCGATGTGCTAGTATTTTAAACGCAACATTTTAGACATTTTGCAATATTTAGACAAGGTTCAACAAGGTTAGACAGAGTACAAGAAACTAAAGCCTTATGTCAATCCATAGTAGAGGCCAAGTCAACATAATTGAGACCTACAATAGTAGACCTGCAACAGTGGGTTTGTTAAAAGGTGATGTGTTAACATTTTTAAAGACAACATTTTAGACAGTTTGCAATATTGCAAACATGGTTCAACAAGTTTAGACAAGGTTCAAGAAACTAGAGCCTTATATTGAGCCATAAAGTATAATGCTGAACAGCAACGCATATTCCTCAGAGTAATAGAGTTGGAAGAGAAAGATGTTGTCTTCACCCTCGGCCACTTAAAGAGTCTTCCATGTGAGATTCCGAGGAGTTATCCAGGAAGACTTGCAAGTCGCTAGGCTCAGAGAAAGCATGGGTTTTGCCATGGCGCACAATCTTGAACTTTGCTGGTCCGATGAAGGAGTGTTGTATTGCCCTATTTAGGAGTGATCTTTTAAGGGCGAGGAAGTCTTTTCTTTTGATGACCATGTCCCTTGCGTAGTCTTGTGAGATGCTAATTTTTGTGCAGTACCAAAAGAGTGTCTCAGTCTTTTTCTAATGTGAAAGGATAAGATTTGGGTGCTGGTAATGTAGGGGTCGGGAAATTAGTGCTCTTGGAGTGGACATGTTTTAAGGCTTGAAAGAGAGCATTCTATGTGCATGTTCAATTTCAAAGTCTTTGCTGAAGAGCGTTGTAGGGATCCAAGTCTGCAGGAAGGCAACTGTGGAGGAAGCTTTGTCTTCCGATCCCTCAGGGAGTCCAAAAATTCTAAGATTCCCTCTCCTATTGTAGTCTTCTAACTTCATTAGCTCACGTTTGAGGGTGGAGATTGAGTTATCGTTCTTGAGTTGGTGTTTACATTGCGCTGACAGGCAATTCTCAGTCATGTATGTGTGGTTTTCCGCGTTTGTGACTCTTAAGTGGAGCTCTTTCGGGTCTTTTCTGATTGCAGCGACTTCTGTCTGTAACATGTCAGTGTTTGTCGTGTTGCTTTGGGCGATGTAGTCAACATCACTCAATCTTTTGAGGATCATTTTCAGGAGGGTTTGGTTGTCATGCCCCTAGTTAATGGGAGAATAAGGATTAATGGTGTCATGTGTGGAGCACTTGAGACCAGTTTTGGCTTCTTTTTCTTTTAGTCTTTTCTGTTCTCTTAATGGTTCTTGATAAGATGGAGGGATAGCGTCTCTTTTGGTGCGTATTTGGTTTTAACCTGGAGAATGGTTCCTTACCAATAGGTGTAAGACGCTAACTTTACTTGATGAACGAGTTTCCACTGTGGCAGGAGTTGCCAGCATTATTGAATGTTGGCAGTATTGTTATGTGTTCTTCCAGGGCAGCTAGTACTGTTGCTGATAGCTGTTAGCAAATTATGAAGACTGACCAGTTGTGGGAGCCTTTCGCCATGTTACACATTGGGACCATTTTGGGCGATCCGGCGGAGCACAGTGGGGGGAGTATAGTTGTAGAGTCAGCTTTGCGTTGGATTGTGGGAGCACTGGGCACTGTACAATGGTCTCTGCTATTGTAATGAGTATGGAAGCTAATTCTAAAGTTGGCGCTGGCAGGGTTGGAGTTCAGAGGTGCATAGGCAGAGACCAGCTGTTTTTGCGTGAGAGGAAGTGTTTGCAAAAGAGGACCGAAGTCAGCATCCACATTCATCCGAAAGACGACCCAGTATGAGTATGTATGAGGGCAGTGTTTCAAACTGGAGTATTTAAGTAAAGCACTCAGTTATGCAGCATGGGTGATGTAAATAGTGCTGCTGGCTTAGAGGTAGGCAGCCACCGCTGTTGCTGTGCAAGCCGTCGCAGCGCAGACAACGTGGTTTGCTAGCTGTTGGATTAATGCTGGTTCGATGCGGGCCCACCCTCAGGGGTTGGCGGTGTAAATCGTTCCAGCAGCATCCATAAGGGGTGAATTGTAGATGCTCCAGGGGATGAAGTGCATGTTGCGGTGTAAGGTTCAGGTCCGGGGACCACGGGAGCTGAAAAGCAGGCCGGTGTAGACCGGTGCAGACTGAGATGCAGTGCTGGCATTGTGGAAGGCAAGCTGTTGTCTTAGAGGCAGTCTCACCGGAGTGCACTGGATGCACCGGAATATTTTAAGATGCCCCAAGGGTCACAGGAGAAGTTGCGGTTGTTCGTCACGCGGTGTCTGCGTTCGGAGGCCTGACAGCAGGACCGCCAGTTTCACAGGCCTGTAGTCGCCATTTTGTTCAGGGTGTTTAGCCTCGCTATGGAAGGGAGGAAGATCAAAACAGATCTCTCTGAGCTTTTGGGGTTGCAGCGGAACCCAAAACTTGTTCTCTTACATCTCGTTGGGTCTTTAACTGTACCAGGATCTCATTGTTAAGGCCTGGGGATGGGTAAAAAAAGCTTATAGAGCAGCGGGTTCAACGGAGCTCAGGGAGAAGCCGCTATCTTGCGTAGATACTAGCCACCTCCCTGGTATCAAATAACCCGTAAACTGTCATTTGGTAATCTGAAATTTGGCCTCTGAAATTCCCTACCTTGGTGTCTGTTAATGTCTGACCTGGTATTTAATAATCCATAACTAGCTATCAGGTAATCCATAAACTGGTATCTAATGTGCTGTCACTTTGCCACTGACAAATCTTATGCTGGTATCTGATCATTTGGAATCTGGTATCTGATAATCTGGATTGAGCAGAAAACATAAAGATGATGATTAGTAAAATACTTGCAAAAAGTCTCAACTACTGGCAATCACTAGAGCCATCAGGTCGTCTACGAATAATTTAGCACCGTGTGCCCCACAAACATGCGGTACACTAAGGGCGATGGAGGCGGCCCCCTTCCGTCCGCGCTCCGGTTCCCAAGCAAGAGAAGCTGGTTATCCCAGGCCAACTGAGGCTCCACGGCACTGCAGTATCGTTACGGTTTAGGGGGGAAACGTTGGGATGCCTCCGGGTAGCCATGAGCTATATAAATGTGTATACAATACAATACAATATCCCACTCCATCCGTTTCCAACCACTATTCCCAGTCTTTAATTTGTGAACTGGCTCTTATTTTTCTGCAAAAAACATTTGATGGAAAGAATATTGCACAATGTCAAACATTCACCCCCGTACAGAGACGTGGAACTAAATCCATTGTTTTATTGCTCCCCACACTGTAGAAGTGAGATTTTTTCTATCTCACTGGTGCAGGGACACCCTCTGTCTAAGGGTTCACAAATGAGGATTAGCACTGGAGTGGAATCAAAACACAAGTTTATTGCACTCGTGAGAGGAGTCCCATCATCCAGACACTGCAAGTGCCCGAGGGAGGGAACTGACAAGCACAAGTTCAAACACGGTATTTATACAGTTTGTTGCCTCATGAAACACATTGAAACCACTTCATCATGATGAAATGAAAACTGCTAACTCTTGATAAACCCTACCCACGTCATCGTTGTAGATAGGCAAGGTAGGTTACAGGCGTTGGTTGGCTTAAAGATAAAACAAGTGTGTGCTTGGGCCTTTCGGCAGGGCAGGGCCTCTCACCCTGGCACGTAAGAATTATCAGCACAACCAGCTTTTCAGTGAACACGTAACTCCTGACTTTGCAAAAGTCCTCACGGAAACACAAATTGGGTATTCACAACAAAATTGGAGAGAGGGAGGCTAAGTTAACAGAATACATTTTTTACCATTCAACAATGCCATTCCAGTTTTAAACCCAGCGATATGCATATCAGTCTTGACCCTGCTCCCCATGGGAACTGTCCAGCTCGAACTGCCAGGCCAGGTTGTTCTTGGACCTGAAGCAAGCATCCTAGGGCCGGTTTCGGCGGTTCATTACTCATCAGTCATGCATGCTTGACTCCAGTGGCATGGAGAGCACATGACTCTTGTCTGGGCATACCCATACCACTCAGGGTAACAAAGGCACAACGAACATTTGATGGACAGAATTTTGAACAATGTCAAACATTCGCCCCAGTACAGAGATCTTGGCCTAAATCCATCATTTTCTTTGCTCCCCATGCTATTCCAGTTTTAAACCCAGCCATATGCAAATCAGCCTTGACCCTGCTCTCCATGGGAATAGTCCAGGCCGAAATGCTAGGCCAGGTCCTCCCTGGACCAGAAACAAGCATCCTGGGACTGGTTTTGGGGTTTCACCCCTAATCAGCCAGGCTAGCTTGAGTCCAGGTGTATGCAGAGCACAGGACCCACGTCTGGGAATATCCGACCGTCTCGGCGTGACAAATGCAAAAAGAACAATTGATGGACAGCATGTTGAATAATGTCAAACATTCAGCCCAGTACAGAGATCTGGGCCTTAATCCATCTGTGTTTTTGCTCCTCATTCTATTCCAGTCTAAACGTAACCATATGCAAATGAGCCTTGACCCCGCTCCCCATGGGAACAGTACAGGCCGAACTGCCAGGCCAGGTCCTGCCTGTACCGGAAACAAGCCTCCTGAGACCAGTTTCAGGGGTTCACCCATCATCAGCCATGCTAGTTTGACTCCAGTGGCATGGTGAGCACGGACCTATGTCTGGGCAACATTCTGTTCAACATTCGGTCCATCAATTGTTCTAGCCTTCTGAGGACTTCTTTGACACTGTGGTTGGAGTTTAATATGGTGCGGACACAGAGTTAAAGGAATTCCCTCATTTGCATAGGGCACTCCCCTATGCAAATGAGGGAACACCCTCTGTTGATAGCACTGGTGCTTTAGGTTCGCCAGCACTATCAGTATTATAGAAGGAGACGCGCAAGCATCTGCGCCCCCTTCTATAATATCAAAGTGCCAAAGGGGCGCTCAAAGCGGGCACAAACGGCTGTTGTGCCCATGGGGCACCTTATGTAATACGGCCCCTGATGTGATTACTTGCTAATCAGAGTCATTTTAAGGCATGGGCAAAGTGGGCTCTGGCCCAGGGTCCCTGCCTTTTAGCCCCCCCATAGTGTTAGCTCTATTCTGCATAGTCTTGTCTTGATGACCATGAGGAATTCTTAAACAGATTGTTTTTATTGTGAGTGTTGTGTGAGAGTCTATTACAGACATTTTGCAGAGAAATGCTGTGTTTGTGTTTCGTGCAAAATCAAAAAAAGTATCTCTTAGATCAAAGCTGGACCTCACATATGAGAAATGGGAGGAATCATAGAGATTATATGCAGTAATATTAGTGAGATGCTGCTGTGTTACAATATTAACACACTATCACTATCCCAGAATATTAGATGTAACAAGTTTAGAATTTGGACGATTGCGCCTGTGCACTGTCAGTGACTTGACCGAAGATGACATGAAAGAGCTGAAATTGGATCATAAATTCAAAGCTGTTCCAAACAGGGGTCCCCAAAATACATTCGGCCCAGGCCCCCAAATCCCTAAGATGTCCCTGTTGCTAATAAAAGCTACGAGCTGGAGGCATTGGCAGAGGACTCCGAGGAGGACTGGGACCGCAAACCAGCCCTGGCAATTACATCTGACCGGCGCTGGAGGGGGGGAGGGAGTGGCACTGGTGGAAAACACCGCTGCTGCGCTTCTGTTACAGGAGGCCGATTTTGCAGCACTGCAGCCACACATGCCCCAGTCACAAAACAGGCCCCCATTGGTACAAAGCCGGCGCCCACCCTTCTGGCCCACCGGGAAAATGCCAATGCCCGCTACGGCCAGTCCGGCCCTATGGGTGATAGAGGCATGGCCGTAGCTTGGTCCGTATGACTGGTTGGGGGTGAGCTTCAGATTTTCCAGTAATCATGCTGGTATATAATGTTAATCATTATATAGTTCTTAAGGGCCAGTGGAAAGGGAATTGAGTGTCGGTTGTGAGTGGTTCTTAAAGCACAATATTTTGTAAAATCACCATGTGTTAAGACCTTCAGATGAGTGTGTGCAAGTTTTTGTCTCAGTATTTAAAAATTCCAGGCGGAATCGAACAGGCATCTTAGCATACTCAACTGAAAGCTCCTGTACCTCACTATTTATTTAATCATACATTTATTAGGGGCGTATAACATCCCAAACACCCTCCCTGAAGCTACACCCCTGGATAGAGGATGAATAAACTGCGCTTGGTGGGGTTCAGAGGCATGCCTCCTCTTGTAATTATATGCATGCAGAACTTACCAAATAGGGACCGTATGGAGGAAACCACAAACACACCTTCAATAGATTTTCATAATGGTAGCACCAGTACTCAGTAGGAAGCACACTGCACATCACTACAAAGTGATAAGACAATGTAACATAAGGGCTCAGTAGAAAATCAGTCTGGCATCAAAGTGTTGTTGGCTATCAGGACAGCTCTGGGGGAAGGTGTCACATGGCATGAGATCACTTGGCCTTTTGAAGAGGAACCATTTTACAGTAAAGCACCACAATGCTGATTTATTTTTTGGGACAGAGTTACAAATTTGACAGAAAATAAAAATAAACATTTCACAATAACTTCTAAAATAGGAGAATTTAGAAATGTGTTATGCTACTTAGGTTTTTGTTATCATGATTATCTTACTTGTGCTCCAACGTACATAGCTGCCAAGTTTCCCAGGTCCATGCGTGATCATTTTGGCCAGGCCTGTTTTTTTCCTAGAAATCAGGCCCGGACTGACCGTTGTGGGCACCGGGCAATCCCCCGGTGGGCCGCATGGTTGGGGGCCGGTTTTGGGCCCCTGGGGGCCGTTTTTGTTACAGGGCCATTATGCTGCAAAAACGGCCCTGTAACAAAAACGGCAGAAAAACGGCCCTAGCACAGAGCGCGGTCGCACCGCCCCCACCCCCCTCCTCCCGGAGGGTGGAGGGCGTCCGGCTGAGCACTTTGCCAGGGCCGGTTCTGGTTCCCAGTCCATCTGGGATTTGCATTCTTATTCAATTGAGTATAAAGCTGGCATACCTAGTCACGCATGGACATGGACTTGGCAGCTATGATTCCAATCACGTAGAGTAGTTACTGTCTGCCTCTAAACAGATCTTTCCAGATTTTTTCTGCTAATGTCAATTTAATTACTTCCTGTTTATCAGTACTTCCGGAAGTTTGGCTTTTATTTAAACTGAAGAAATCGACTGTACGATGTGTTATTTTTTGCAATTTATTCTATGGTTTCATTTTTACGAGCAGCAACTTGACAGCAACCCACAAAAACCATATGCATTTATCATTCACACTGTTTGTTTACACTTTTATGCAACCACAACGAGATGATGGACTAAGTGCTGAAACTTTTCAACCAGTCACCCCAAGTCAAGAGATCTGGGTCAAAGTTTCAACACTCCATCCAACATTTTATTTTATTTTATGTAATTTCATTTTATTTTGTGAAGTTGCTACACTTGTATGCAGCATTATAGACACCGCAATGCCAAGTACCAGGGGTTCAAAATGTTTAAAATTTATTGAGTTTCTTTTCAAAGAGGTACACATTTTTAAGATTGATATCTGTGTCCGAGGAGATGTAATTTCAATCCTAGCCTTTCGAAAGAATGTGTAATTTATCGACGGTCCCTAGCCGCTTCCCACAGTGTTGTAATGGGAGGCAGCAAAGCAAGGGAAGCTCTATAGCCTACCCTTCATAACCACTATCCAGGCAGAAGAAATTGGAGATGGTAAAAGGAAATTGAATGAGCACTTCCCTGTAACTATTATACACACATGTGCTTAATTAAAATAAGCCCACCTGTGTGTTTAAGTCATGTAATTTCGGATGTGGTTTGTACTCACTGCTTCAAGCAGGCGTAAGGTTTTGACGCAGTGGCATCGTAAAAGTGACTCAGGGAAATCTTGTAGATTTCACTGCATCACTTTTACAAGGCTTTCTTACGTCGGAACGCCCACACTGCATACATCATACCTGACACTGGTATAATGTAGCGCAGGGCTTTACAACATGACGCATCTCCCTAGATGCGTCACGTTGTAAATATGTTGCAATGTGGCGCATTGTTTACGACACCGCTGCAACGGCGGCGTAAAGTTGTTGCAAGGGGCTTGTAAATCTGCCCCACAGTCCCTTTCTATCTTGACGTGGATGGCACTAGGATAATCCTATGCTTAAGGACTTTGATAGAAAATCAGTCATTTAAGGTGAGTAAATTTAGAGTTTCGTTGGTGTTGAGGGTGCTCTATATAGGAGCTGCTTTCCACCTAAACTTGAGAACAACCCAGAGTTCTCGGCTTCTTTCCTGCATAATTTATGTGTCACTCTATGCCTGAAAGGGTTTTGTTTTGACTTGTACTGGGTGCTCCCTTATTTCTGGACAAAGCTATACCTCTCTGAAGAGCTCTAATGAGAGCGAAACACGTGTTAGGGGTTGCTTTTATTAATTTCAGGTTGGCTTGGATGGTATTTTACCAACCCAAAGCTGTAATATTGTGCCTGGAGTGGTAAAAGGCTTTGGCCATTTTACAGCTCGGTATGGATAGCACTGTGCTAATCCTATACTTAAAGACTTTGCTGTAGAAATGGCAAAATACTTTGGGGCAGATTTACAAGAACTGGAGCATCTCTGCATATCAGCAGAGATGTGTCAGTGAATTTGCGTCACGTAAAAAAAACCTTGCGCCACCATGAATGCGTCGCATTTACAGTGCGAAGCACCGTGGTGCAAAGTCAATTATTTCCATCGAGCACTCAAGAGTCCAAAAAGAGTACTTTTTCAAGTAATGCAATAGTAGTTTTTAATCTTGAAATATTTCAATTCTTTTCTTCATTGAAATGCAATCTTCAATATAATCTTCAAACTGTGCAGCCAACACGTGTTTCGTCTAGTCTGATTCGACTAATGACTTCCTCAGGGCTATATGCCTCCTCGCTGTGCCAATCCTATCCAATGTGAGGAAATATAAATTTTATGGTCAAGAAATGTTCCCTAACGTGTACCCCACCGTCTCCATGTACAAGCTTAAAGTGCATGTAACTTCCCTCCTGTGCCAGCTATGAAGACGCAAATACATTTGCGTCCAACGTTAACATGTCCTCTTTCAGATCCACCTTGAATGGATTGAATATTCCGTTCCTAAGTATGCCGTGCCAACGTCTTTATGTAGTGTACTTTACACGTTTTCCAGCTCTGGCGAAGTAGGCCCCGAATTCTGCCATCAAGCCTTTTCCTGCCTTCTGACTCTGAACGCCTCAGCCTGAGCTGCCTCTGTACCCGTGACCTCTGCCTTACTTCCTGTGCGGCTAACGACGCTTAGCCCAGCCTGCTGCCTGCCAAGACTGTATTCAACCTTCGAATTATCTGTTCCGCTCCTCAGAGATACATTCCTGCCTACTAGTTCAAGTAAACATCTTTCCAGCTGCAGAGCAAAGGGCCCGGCCTCACTGTCTCCGTGCAAGTAATTCATAGCTCCTGTTACCATGGTAGGCCCATGCCCCCCGCATCTCATGCAGACACGTAGACGCTTATACACGCACTCACAGTCAGTATAGAATAGCCTCTGCCCAAGAGACCTTTCCCTCTAGATAATATGGTTCCCAAACATCAGATATCAGATATGATATAGGTACGAGTTGATCTGACATGCCAGACTTCTGTCTCTTTCCGCTAGTGTAAATGTCAAGTCCCCTGCACCCTCCAGCTCCACGTCAATCACACGTCATGCAGCTGCGCGCGCATCCAGATCTCAGATTTCTGCTGACATTGCAAGATTCTGCTATGTACCCGCCTACTTGTGACACTTCTATGTGACGTTTCTAGCACACACGCCTAGTTCACGCCATTTTGATTACGTATTGCTAACACGTGTATGCTTTTATCTTGTCTCACTCAGCTGTTACGCCTCCTGTATTGGTATCTATTGTATGATTTAAGTATAAAAGTTATGTCTTGTCAATAAAGTATGCTCTATCCCTTCCTGAACCCCAGTGGTGTCAGGAATCCGATATCCAGTTCTAGAACCATTCCTTTTTAAGGAATAAAACCCCTAAGAACTCTAACACCACGGACTCTGCGTCTTTCTTTCCGATTGAGTTATTTTTGTTTAAGTACTTACCTGCATAGAAATTAGGACGGTAAATCAAATATTTACCACATTATTTTGGCGCCCGAACAGGGACCCCTCCCCCACCTCACGCGCCGGTTGGTGCGTTGCAACCTTTGCCCCCTGCCATAAGTCAAGACGGACAATTACGCGTACCTGCAGGATTTCCTGTATCTCCCTCTGGCCCACGGAGGTGACGGAGACTGCGATCAGCACCCAGACGAGGCGGTGAGGAGTGCGGAGGATCCCGACCAGAGCCTAGCCGAAAGAAGCAAGGTCCGAGGTGTCAAGAGGCCCACCAGCTTCCGAAGTATCCACGTGTCGAGTCGAGTCGAGCCGAGTCCGGTCCAGTCCAGTCGAGTTTTCCGAGGCCTTCTGTTTCCGTGCTTCCCGGTGAGTACCATTGCTGGGACGTATCTAGACGGGTGCATTATTATGTATCCGGTAAAGACGGGTTTGGGTACACAAACGCGGTCTGCACTGTTTTAGACAGTGTATCTGTGCTGTTTAGCAGTACATCAGTTATTCAAGTTCTTGCACTGTTCTCCAACAGTGTATCTGTGCTGTTTAGCAGTACATCTAGTATTGTGGGTAGTCATATGTGTTCAAAATGTTTTCATGTAATTAATGTCGTGGTATGAGTGATTGTTTGATGTACATTACTGTGTTTTTGTGTAACTAGCTGTGTTCAGAGTAAGTAACAAGTGTTGAGTATCCAGTACCAAGTAACAGAATGCCGTTTTTCAATAAATTAAGACAGATTGGAACTAGGAAAGGGATACTAGAGGAAGAGATTCCTATCCCACCTAGGGACACTCCAGGAAATTTTATGTACCATAAGCATGGCTTAGATGCCATACTGTACCTAGATTTATGGGCCGATTATACCAAGCACCTAGACGAGAGACACAGATGGCCCGTTACAGGAACATGGGATGCCGAGTGCATCATGAAGGTAGAAGAAGCCCTATGGAAAAAGAAAGCCAGACAATCTCAGAAAGACGCCATAGAATTTTGGCGAAAAGAATCGCATAAACGTGCCGAAAAAGCACTCCGAAAAGGAGACAGACATAGAGAAGAGTCGGATAGAGTCCGAGAAAACGAATTAGTTAATGAAGGGATCCGAGTAAAAGCAGAACAAGTAGATCGCATGCGAAACACTCTTGCAAATGGTATGTATTTTGTGGCCGAGGGTTTGCCTAAAGCCACTTCAGAAATACCGAAAGATCTGCCGCCACCATTGGTTCCGACTAAAGTAAGTCACAGGACCACTAAAGATGTATTTCTCGCTTCCTATCTAGACGATGTAACTCCCGCTTACACCAATTCACGTGCCCACGTACCGCCTACTGACGGTGACGGAGGTGGCAACATACTCCAAGACAATGTCCAGTCATCACCGCAACAAAGTTCACCCGTTCGACAGTCTGTTCCACCTGTTCCTCCACCTCCACCACTTCCCACATCTAAGATTAATATTCTAAATCCGTTTGCGCCCGATCCTGGTAGGAGTCAAGTTCAGGTACAGATACCGACTCCACAGACACACAATCTTCAAGTCTCCGCCTCAGGAGGTGCGACAGGAGGTCTCCAGACTCCGCCGCCAACACATAGATTGAACCTAAGGGACATAATGAGGCAACGTACTCCCCAAACTCCACGTTTCGACATGCTTAAAGATCCCCTTCCAATTTGCAGATATGATCCAGTACCCGGTAAAGACGATAGAATGCTGTTAGCATCGCTACGCTTACGAAAAGTTGCAGATTACCTAGTGTTATTTCCAGGAATGACTGAACACCTAGATAGAATATATCATTTTGTCCAGACTGGGGAAAATCCTGAAAGTATTAAAGAGGCCCTGGCTCACCAGAAAGTTGACACTCAAGGTTGTATATTACGTTTCTTTATAAATTGCTTAATAAGAGAACGAGACAGGCCTGGAGTAGACCAGGAAGAGATGGAAGCACTAAATAAGTGGGGTCAAAATATAGCCGAGGGAAAACATGATAAACTGAATTGTATAACAAGCATGTACAAGAAAATCAGAAAAGCAGTAATAGAAATACACGAAAAAGAAAAAGAAAAAGAAAGGGACAGGAATGACTCCCCTGAGGAGGACGGACCTGAAGAACCAGACACGACTAAAGAAATGATAGCGTATGTAGGTAAGGGAAATTACCTTAGGAAAGGCATTCGCCCAGAAAGCAAGAGAGTTTTTCTCTCTGGCATATCAAAACCGAGTTCTCCTGAATATCTGTTTCAAGGCACCGATAAAATTCTTCAAGAACGAATGGGGTACCATGTACTCGATTCTATGGATGAACAAGAACTAGCCCGGTCAGCAGTACTATGGGCTGACAATACTAACACGTATAATGATGATACAGTAGCACAGACATTTCTGAACCTTTCCCCAGACGAGCAGAAATTGGCCGGTGTATACATGATTCAGCATCTCATCACGTTATATAGACAACAACATTCTGATCCAGGTCCCTTACCGGATACATTAGAGGCGCTACTTATGAATAGATGGAGAGGCCTAAGTACCAGATTAATTCAAATAATTCTAGAACAACGACGCAAATATAACGCTTTCTTAGGCCCACAATATGTTTCAGCTCCGCCCCCAGAAAGAAAAATGTTTCATTTTGACAGGCAGAATCCTTTACGAGAAGTACACCCAGTTATGAATGCCAATAACGCCTTGGAACGTGTGTTTGTGTACACACCTTTAACAAAGTTAGAATTGTTAGAAATGAAGAAACTAGTACCCTGTCACGATAAAGACCCTGCAGGTTTTCACCGAGAACTTAAAGACATGTTACTCATGGGAGATTACACGTATACGGATATTATGAAATTATTAAAAGTACTGCTGCCCACCGGCATTTACGAGAAACTCAAGGAAAAAGAATGGGAGGTGGGAGATAAAAAGATTATATGGACTGAAATAGAAGACGAGGAAAAAGGTCGTACCCCAGGGCTAGGCCTTGGGGATAAAGCTAAAGCGTTACCAAGTTTAATAGTACAGGTCTTGCCAAGATTATTGACGACTAAAAAGGAAGACTGGGACGCAATCTCAGCCTGTAAACAGAAACACGATGAAGATACTAGTGACTTCTATTCAAGATTCGAGAAATGTTTCATTATTAATAGTGGCCTGAAACCAGGTAGCGAGTCATACCCACATCTTTTTGTAACAAAACTAGTCGAGAACTCCCTGACACAAGTTAAGAACCGTGTATATAAAGTTGAAAGTACATGGCAAGCAAATACGCCATCTCAGATGTTACAAATGTTACAATACCACCAGAACAGAATTAGAGAAGAACAGGATCACGAACAGAGACGTATGAAAGACACGAAAATGAAAATGTTAGTGGCACAGTCGGTTCCAGCCGACGGTCAGAGGAAGGGTACGACCCAGACAGGCAATGCAGCAGCTCCCGTTAAAGGGACATGCAACTATTGCAAACAGCCAGGTCACTACGTACATGAATGTCCGGTTCTGAAACACAATATAGCAACAGGTAAAACTAAAGAAAGACCGCATCCGCCTAGACAAGACCAGGTCCAGCAACAGACTTCACAGAATTCAGGGAATTCACAGCCTATGCATGCTCCACCACATACAGCACAGACTGCAGCGGTATCACAGCCGCAGCCGCAGCCCATTGCCGCGACACAACAGGTTTCACGGCAGATGAACCAGTATGCCCAATCTGATTATCCCGATTATCAGCGATACACATGAAACAGCCTAGAGAGGGAGGTTGGCTTGCCTCTTATTGAGATTCCTGTAGATCAAGAGGGTCCTTATGTACACAGTCAAGTATTGGGAAAAGACAGAAAGTTTTTAATTGACACAGGGGCAAGCCGCACAACAATCAGCCATGATGAAGTCCCAGGGGCACCCCTCTCAGGCTAACAGAATGTTTCCCTTGGTTTTTCAGGACAGCCTATTGTAAATGAAGTATCGAAGCCAGTCCCCCTAGCAGTAGGTCCATTATCACGCGTTACAGACCTGTTACTCACGAGATCATGTCCAGAAAACTTGCTAGGTATCAAAACGTTGAAGGCTCTAGGAGCAGTGATATGTTGTTCTCCGGAAGGAGTTAGACTTTTCCTACGTGACTTTAAGGGTCACTATGTATTACGAGAGTTAGATGTCAGATTGAAAAATGTACCGAAACACCTGTGGGCACAAGGCCCAACCGATGTAGGTTGTATGCACATTACACCATACCGTGTTACACTCAAACCAGGAATTGTTTTACCACGAATCAGACAATACAAGTTACCACCCGATGCTGTAGTGGCTTTACTGGAAATCATTGAAGAGCTCATTGCCAAAGGAGTGGTCGTAGAAACCGACTCTAATATCTGTAATTCCCCTATCATTCCGATTCTTAAACGTACTGATCCCAATGCACCGCCAGTATATCGGCTGGTGATTGATTTACGAGAACTCAATAAATGCATTGTCCCACAGTATCCTGTGGTTCCCGACATCTCATCCTTATTGACTGCTATTGATTCAGAAGCGACGTTCTTTACTGTAATTGACCTCAAGAACGCCTTCTTCAGTGTCCCCATTGATCCAGAGAGCCAATACCTCTTCGGATTCAGTTTAAATGGACGAAGTTTCAAATTTTCACACGCACCTCAAGGATTCACAGAAAGCCCCAGCATCTATAGCCAAGCACTGAAAAGACAACTTGATTGTATCCAAATGCCAGTTAACACTGCCTTACTACAGTACGTCGATGATCTGCTGATCACCGCACGAAGTGAACCCGAATGTGAACAAGCATCACTGACAGTTTTACATTTTCTGGCCGACAAGGGACACAAGGTGTCTCCTTCGAAGCTACAATTCTGTGTTCAGCAAGTTGTGTACTTAGGTCACTTGCTGTCCAAAGTGGGGAGACAGCTCACTCCTGACCGCATCCAGTTAATTGTAAACATGCCACAACCCCAGACACAAAAGGAAGTGCGGGCCTTTATAGGCCTCACCTCGTACTGCAGACAATGGATTCCTCAATATGCATTTCTAGCTAAACCACTCATTCAGTTGACGACACAGGAGGCAGCGACCTCGACTGCCCTCCCTTGGACTCAGGAACATACACAGGCCTTTGAGGAATTAAAGAAAGCTTTATGTCAAGCACCAGTTTTAGCAACACCATGTTACAGCAAACCTTTTACACTTTTTGTTACAGAACGTGATGGTACAGCATTGTCTGTCCTCACTCAAGATCAAGCAGGTTCACATAAGCCTTGTGCTTATTTTTCAAGTACATTGGATTCAGTAGCCCAGGCACTCCCTGCGTGCTTAAAATCAGTTGCAGCGACAGCCCTAGCAATCAGACAGAGCGACTCAATAGTATTAGGACATCCATTGACAGTACAAGTTCCACATTCTGTAGAGGTCCTTCTAAACCGAACACAGACTCAACACCTGACTATAGCACGACTGACAGGTTATGAATTAACGTTATTCCAGCCACACATAGAAATCAGACGCTGTAACCTTCTGAATCCTGCAACATTGTTACCTTCGATTATGACAAATTCAGCCCCGCATGATTGTATAGAGATCATTAATGCAGTAACAAAGCCCCGACGAGACCTAACAGATGTTCCATTGACTAATCCGGACCTGACACTTTACGTGGACGGTTCATGTATGAGAACAAGCACAGGAGAATTAGTAGTCGCATATGCAGTGACCACTGAAACTGAAGTCAAAGAAACACATCGTATTGATACACTGTCCGCTCAAGCAGCAGAGCTTATCGCTCTGACCCGAGCCTGTATACTAGCCAAGAACAGAAATGTTAACATATACACAGATTCACGTTATGCTTTCGGAGTCGTACACGACTTCGGAGTGTTATGGCAAGAACGAGGTTTCTTGACCTCTCACGGTGCCAAGATTCAACACGGTCCCCTTATTCAAGCACTGTTAGAAGCAATACATTTGCCTTCAGGCATATCCATCATGAAGTGTAAAGCACATACTAAAGTTACAGACTCCATTTCCCAGGGTAACGACCTGGCAGATCAAACAGCAAAACATACAGCATTGACTCACATTCAGACAACTGATGTAACAAAGATCATAGTGCCGACACATTGTATGACAGTTAGGGATCCCACACTAGATGTAATCGATATTCAGACACATGCTACCCCAGATGAAATCAAGAAATGGACTGAACTAGGAGGGATCCAGACAGATCAGGGATGGATGACGAAGGGAAAATCTACATGGTTTCTCCCTGACTCTATGGTTCAAGTCATAATAAATACAGCACATAGTCCAGCACACCTAGGAGAAAAAGCTATGTTAGACAGTTTACAGAATCTCTGGTACAACAAACATTTACGAGCAGCCGCAAAACAGAAAGTGCGTACTTGCATGATCTGTTGTCAGTTCAATCCAGGTAAAAGCGTCCCTGTAGAGCAAGGTGGATTTCATCCTCCCGATCACCCTTTTGAAGTCCTCCAGATGGATTATATCCAGATGGACCGTTGTCGAGGATTCAAGTATGTCCTCGTAGTTGTTTGTGCACTTTCCCGTTGGACCAAAGCATATCCAGTCCCAGATTACACTGCCCCGACCACTGCCAAGCAGCTGGTTCGTGAATTCTTCCCACGGTACGGCTTGCCTCGTATCGTGTACTCAGATAACGGACAGCCATTCTCATCCGAGCTCATGAAGCAGGTTTCACTTCTGTTAGGATACCAGTGGAAATTCCATTGCGTCCGACATCCCGAGGCAGCTGGCCTGGTAGAGAGACACAACCAGACACTGAAAACACGCCTTGCGAAAATATGTAAAGAGAAAGGGGTCGACTGGATAGTCGCCCTGCCAGTTGCACTATTCTATATGAGAATGGTCCCCCATTCGAGATCAGGGCTATCCCCGTATGAGGTGGTCTTTGGCCGACCACCAAATATGTGGGGGACGCCCATGCCTAAGAAAATAACCGATGTTGATTGTAATATGCTGACAGATTACCTTGCCTCCTTGATGTCTGCACTCCAATCATGTCGTTCACAGGTTGCCGCAGCTTTTCCCGACAACACTGATGTAAAGCCACACGATGTCCGTCCAGGTGATACTGTGCTGATCCGCAACTTTGACAGGAGAAGTCCGCTGGAGCCCCGCTGGAAGGAGCCGAAGATCGTCCTTCTGACCACGAGGACGGCAATCAAAGTGGAGGGCCGAAAGGGGTGGATCCACACGAGTCATATTAAGAAATGTAATGAACTGTTGCCAGAAACTGACTCTTCCACCCCCTCAAAGGACTGCCTTGATTCTACAGACTTTAAAGTTCCCAAGAGAGAGAAAACTCCCCAAGAGGAGTATAAAATGAAATTACGGTCTAGCAAGTCAGACAGTTTAATTGTTTAAGTCCTCCCCTAGGTGAATCGGTTAAATTAGTTTCTGACATGTATCCCCTAGACCGAGATAGAGAGAGAGAGAGACAATTCAAGAAGCGTGCATATTGTAAATCACTTCGTAGTCACTGTATAGTGACATTATTGGTTATGTTTTTTCTAAGTCTTTTGATTATTACGGCCAGTATATTGCTGTCTATATATTACCCTATCTTCAAGCGTGAACAATCTGCTTACAATGTCACTGCCGAACATTCTTTTAGTGAGTTACCCCCTCACGAGCTATCTTACAGACTTGCGCTGCGCAACAACACATTCATTAGTATGTTACATCACTCCCATCAGACTAATAATGCTACAAACTGTTGGATATGTGGCCGACTCCCTCCCTATCAGAAATACAAGGGAGTTCTGCCTCTTTTCCCATACCCGTTCACTCACAATGGCTCATGTGGAGCATGGTTTGGAATAATTAATTCTTTAGATCCTGATATTGCTGTTTTCGAAGGAAACTGGGTTTGGGGAAACCTGAACTTAGTTTTGCTTAACGCCTGTTATCCCGACAAGAAGGGACTTCCCATTAGAATAGGAACTGATCTAGAAAATGAAGTATATGGATTAGGTAATTATACAATTAACCTCATGATTCTTACTGTTGAATCCGAATCTGCACCAGTTCTCCCTGCTATGTCAGTATTACCAGTCACAGGTGATTTATGTGTCAGAAAGAAGGGTTCAGTACATTTAGGTCATAGTAAATGCACTACTGTGGTCGAATTCAGTGATCAAGGCAGGTCTACATTTAGAGCTACTCGCCACTCTTACTTTGTTTGGGGCCATACCGCATACATACGCTTACCTCCAGATTGGGATGGTACCTGTTACATTGCATTCCTTCTGCCACCTGTTTTCCTAGCCCCTCCTGATTATCACAGAAATACAAATCTAGTAACTACTAGACTCCGAAGAGATCTCCCGATTGTCGACTATACTGAAACGGCATGGGAGCAATACACAGATTTCAATAAAGGTTTCTTCCCCTACTTAGGTACTGTTTTTAATAGTAAACTGATACGAAAATTAACTAGAACCCTCGAAGCAGTAGTGAATGAAATTACTTCCGCTCTAGGTAACTTAACAGAGGAGCAATCTGCCATGCGGGTTGTTGTTCTTCAAAATCGTCTTGTTATTGACGTCATCCTAGCAGATAGGGGCGGAGCCTGTAAGGTCATCGGGTCGAGTTGCTGTGTTTTCATTCCAGAAAACGCGCCAACAGTATATAAAGCCATCACACGTCTTCATAAAATTGAAAGTTTGATACATCAGAATCCAGGCACCTGGACTTGGTCTGGTTGGTTCTGGACAACGTTGACCGCTTGGGGATGGAAGATCCTATCCTTCCTAGGCATTGTCCTTCTCATAGTATTCAGCTGCTGCCTGTGCCTACAATGTGGGCCAGCGATTTGTGGTCTATGTGCTACATCATGTATTCCGTATTCAAGTTCCCACTCAAAACGCGAAAAGAAGAAAGAAGAGCAAATGATGTTACAAGAACAGACTGATCGATTCATGAGGATCGATATATCATGAAGGGTCCGTAGGGAACAAGGAGGGAATGAGGAAATATAAATTTTATGGTCAAGAAATGTTCCCTAACGTGTACCCCACCGTCTCCATGTACAACCTTAAAGTGCATGTAACTTCCCTCCTGTGCCAGCTATGAAGACGCAAATACATTTGCGTCCAACGTTAACATGTCCTCTTTCAGATCCACCTTGAATGGATTGAATATTCCGTTCCTAAGTATGCCGTGCCAACGTCTTTATGTAGTGTACTTTACACGTTTTCCAGCTCTGGCGAAGTAGGCCCCGAATTCTGCCATCAAGCCTTTTCCTGCCTTCTGACTCTGAACGCCTCAGCCTGAGCTGCCTCTGTACCCGTGACCTCTGCCTTACTTCCTGTGCGGCTAACGACGCTTAGCCCAGCCTGCTGCCTGCCAAGACTGTATTCAACCTTCGAATTATCTGTTCCGCTCCTCAGAGATACATTCCTGCCTACTAGTTCAAGTAAACATCTTTCCAGCTGCAGAGCAAAGGGCCCGGCCTCACTGTCTCCGTGCAAGTAATTCATAGCTCCTGTTACCATGGTAGGCCCATGCCCCCCGCATCTCATGCAGACACGTAGACGCTTATACACGCACTCACAGTCAGTATAGAATAGCCTCTGCCCAAGAGACCTTTCCCTCTAGATAATATGGTTCCCAAACATCAGATATCAGATATGATATAGGTACGAGTTGATCTGACATGCCAGACTTCTGTCTCTTTCCGCTAGTGTAAATGTCAAGTCCCCTGCACCCTCCAGCTCCACGTCAATCACACGTCATGCAGCTGCGCGCGCATCCAGATCTCAGATTTCTGCTGACATTGCAAGATTCTGCTATGTACCCGCCTACTTGTGACACTTCTATGTGACGTTTCTAGCACACACGCCTAGTTCACGCCATTTTGATTACGTATTGCTAACACGTGTATGCTTTTATCTTGTCTCACTCAGCTGTTACGCCTCCTGTATTGGTATCTATTGTATGATTTAAGTATAAAAGTTATGTCTTGTCAATAAAGTATGCTCTATCCCTTCCTGAACCCCAGTGGTGTCAGGAATCCGATATCCAGTTCTAGAACCATTCCTTTTTAAGGAATAAAACCCCTAAGAACTCTAACACCACGGACTCTGCGTCTTTCTTTCCGATTGAGTTATTTTTGTTTAAGTACTTACCTGCATAGAAATTAGGACGGTAAATCAAATATTTACCACAAATGTGGTCCATATGTCATTATAAATCCAATCTTTATATCGTAGTTATTTACCCATATTAAGGGCTGTGGTGCAAAGATTGATAGATGCGTGACGCATCTATTGGTGTAAAGTCAACACATTGCTGAAGTCGTGTCGCAAGCACTATGCAACTCCAGCAATGCTTCAGAATGCCTATTTCTAGTATGCTGCATCACTCCTTACGCCTGCTTCAAGCAGGCGTAAGGTTTTGACGCAGTGGCATCTTAAAAGTTACTCCTTGAAATCTTGTAGATTTCACAGCGTCACTTTTTTAAGGCTTTATTATGTCGGAACACCCACCCGCATACATTATACCTGACGCAGGTATAATGCAGCGCAGGGCTTCACAACGTGACGTATCTCCCTAGATGCGTCCCGTTGTAAATATGTTGCAACGTGGCGCATTGTTTACGACGACGCTGGGTCACAGAAGTGAGCCAACGGCAGTGTAAAGTTGTTGCAAGGGGCTTGTAAATCTGCCCCACAGTCCCTTTCTATCTTGGCGTGGATGGCACTGTGCTAATGCTATGCTTAAAGGCTTTGATAGAAAAGCAGACATTTAAGGTGAGCAAATTTAGAGTGTCAACTGGTGTTGAGGGTGTTCTATACGGGAGCTGCTTTCCACCTGAACTTGAGAACTACCCTGAGTTCTCTGCTTCTTTTCTGCATGATTTATGCATCACTCTATGCTTGAAAGGGTTTTCTTTTGACTTGTACTGGGTGCTCCCTTGTGTCTGGACAAAGCTATACCTCTCTGAAGAGCTGTAATGAGAGCAAAACACATGTCAGGGGTTGCTTTTATTAATTTCAGGTTGGCTTGGATGGTATTTTACCAAGCTGTAATGTTGTGCCCGGAGTGGTAAAACGTTTTGGCCATTTTACGGCTCGGCATGGATAGCACTGTGCTAATCCTATGCTTAAAGACTTTGCTGTAGAAATGGCTAAATCATTTGTTCCTTTTAGGGCTCGCCTGCTGATGCGCTTCTGCGCATCGCTGGCGAAGCTCTATTACGGCTTATCCAGTGTTGATCCACCACTGGCGATTCCACTGGCGATTTCTTCAAGTGCATGTGCTTTTTAGGTCATTGCGCAAGCGCAAGCCCTAAAAAGCGCGTGCACAATGCCACCAGCCGCCTGCCTGCCTGCCTCGCATTACCAGATCAAAGGCAGCCCAGCCCCCCTCCCACAAGCTTCTCAGCGTGTGCTCTGCCTCAGGCCGGCATTTCTCCTCCCCTCGGGCAAACAGATAGCCACAATAACACCCTCCCTGCTCCGCTTTTTTTCTCAATTTCTCCCCGTCTACACTTCCCATTAGGAGCCCTTCCTCCCCCCAGATAAGCTATCTCCATAAGAGATAAGCAGCTCTTCCACCATCTCAAACCCGTATTAGTGCTCCTCACTATGCATGTTTTTACTTAAAAAATCAGCACAATGCAGCAGTGTGACATCAAGCCAGGTTCATCGACATCACTGCAAAAGTAAAGTTTTTATTCCCCATTTCCTCTTCAAGAAAGTGACTGCGCATCAGCCTCTACGGATCAGAAAGCGGAGCCCCCCCACTGACCGGGCTGCGAGTCAAATTGCCATGTTTCACAAATTATGGTTTTCGTGGTCTTATTCTGGAGTAGCCCTGTTGGCAAGAGAGGAAAGAGCAAGGCTCTGACAGTCAGTCCTCCTCTGCTTCATAGTATGCCGCGCCACTATAGTAAGTTGAACAAGGGATATTATTTGACAGAAAGAGGCAACCTGCATCTATTCACGGAAATACATTGAGCAGTCTACATTTTTATTTTTTAAAGCTACATACAATGCACCATAACTATTCTAGGTCTACAAATGGAAATACATAACAAGCAATATTTTTATTTATTTTTTAAGAGGTGCATACTTAAAAAAATGATTACAAAAATTAAACATCAACTAGTAATTAAAAAACCTAGCAATTAAGATATGCCACGTCAAATAATAACTTTTGTCGCCAATTAATTATCAGTGTCTGGAATGGATATGGTCACACCCTCACTCACCCTCAACCCCTCACCCTCACTCACCCTCAACCCCTCACCCACACCCTCACTCACCCTCAACACCTCACCCTCAACTCCTCCCTCACGCTCACCCACCCTCACCCTCACTCACCCTCAACCCCTCACCCTCACTCACCCTCAACCCCTCACCCTCAACCCCTCACCCTCACTCACCCTCAACCCCTCACCCTCACTCACCCTCAACCCCTCACCCTCAACACCTCACTCACCCTCACGCTCACCCTCACGCTCACCCACCCTCACCCTCAACACCTCACCCTCAATCACCCTCAACCCCTCACCCTCACTCACCCTCAACCCCTCACCCTCAACCCCTCACTCACCCTCACTCTCACTCATCCTCTATCACCCTCAACCCCTCACTCACCCTCAACCTCTCACCCTCACTCACCCTCAACCCCTCACCCTCACTCACCCTCAACCCCTCACCCTCACTCACCCTCAGCCCCTCACCCTCAACCCCTCACCCTCACCCTCACCCTCACTCACCCTCAACCCCTCACCCTCACTCACCCTCACCCACCCTCACTCACCCTCAACACCTCACCCTCACCCTCACTCACCCTCACTCACCCTCAGTCACCCTCAACCCCTCACCCTCACATTCACTCACCCTCACTCACCCTCACTCACCCTCAACCCCTCACCCTCAACCCCTCACCCTCACTCACCCTCACTCACCCTCAACCCCTCACCCTCACTCACCCTCAACCCCTCACCCTCAACACCTCACCCTCACTCACCCTCAAACTCAACATACATACATACATACCCTCACTCACCCTCACTCACCCTCAACCACTCACCCTCACTCACCCTCAACCCCTCACCCTCACTCACCCTCACTCACCCTCAACACCTCACCCTCACTCACCCTCACCCTCACTCACCCGCACTCACCCTCACCCTCACTCACCCTCACTCACCCTCACCCTCACTCACCCTCACTCACCCTCACTCACCCTCAACCACTCACCCTCCCTCACCCTCACTCACCCTCACCCTCACTCACCCTCAACCCCTCACCCTCACTCACCCTCAACCCCTCACCCTCACCCTCACTCACCCTCAACCCCTCACTCACCCTCACTCTCACTCATCCTCACTCACCCTCAACCCCTCACCCTCACTCACCCTCACCCACCCTCAACCCCTCACCCTAACTCACCCTCACCCTCACTCACCCTCAACCCCTCACCCTCACTCACCCTCACTCACCCTCACTCACCCTCAACCCCTCACCCTCACTCACCCTCACCCACCCTCACTCACCCTCACCCTCACTCACCCTCACCCTCACTCACCCTCACTCACCCTCAACCTCACTCACCCTCACCCACCCTCAACCCCTCATCCTCACTCACCCTCACCCTCACTCACCCTCAACCCCTCACCCTCACTCACCCTCACTCACCCTCAACACCTCACCCTCACTCACCCTCACCCTCACTCACCCGCACTCACCCTCACCCTCACTCACCCTCACTCACCCTCACCCTCACTCACCCTCACTCACCCTCACTCACCCTCAACCACTCACCCTCCCTCACCCTCACTCACCCTCACCCTCACTCACCCTCAACCCCTCACCCTCACTCACCCTCAACCCCTCACCCTCACCCTCACTCACCCTCAACCCCTCACTCACCCTCACTCTCACTCATCCTCACTCACCCTCAACCCCTCACCCTCACTCACCCTCACCCACCCTCAACCCCTCACCCTAACTCACCCTCACCCTCACTCACCCTCAACCCCTCACCCTCACTCACCCTCACTCACCCTCACTCACCCTCAACCCCTCACCCTCACTCACCCTCACCCACCCTCACTCACCCTCACCCTCACTCACCCTCACCCTCACTCACCCTCACTCACCCTCAACCTCACTCACCCTCACCCACCCTCAACCCCTCATCCTCACTCACCCTCACCCTCACTCACCCTCAACCCCTCACCCTCACCCTCACTCACCCTCACCCTCACTCAACCTCAACCCCTCACCCTCAATACCTCACCCTCACTCACCCTCACCCTCACCCAACCCCTCACCCTCAATACCTCACCCTCACTCACCCTCACTCACCCTCAACCCCTCACCCTCACTCACCCTCAACCCCTCACCCACACCATCACTCACCCTCACTCGCCCTCACACGCCCTCACTCACCCTCACTCATCCTCACTCACCCTCACTCACCCTCAACCTCACTCACCCTCACCCAGCCTCAACCCCTCATCCTCACTCACCCTCACCCTCACTCACCCTCAACCCCTCACCCTCACTCACCCTCAACCCCTCACCCTCACCCTCACTCACCCTCACCCTCACTCACCCTCAACCCCTCACCCTCAATCCCTCACCCTCAATCCCTCACCCTCAGTCACCCTCACCCTCACTCACCCTCAACCCCTCACCCTCACTCACCCTCAACCCCCTCACCCTCAACCCCTCACCCACACCATCACTCACCCTCACTCACCCTCACTCGCCCTCACTCGCCCTCACTCGCCCTCACTCGCCCTCACTCACCCTCACTCACCCTCACTCACCCTCACCCTCACTCACCCTCAACACCTCACCCTCACTCACCCTCAATGCCTCACCCTCACTCACCCTCAACACCTCACCCTCAACCCCTAACTCACCCTCACTCTAACTCACCCTCACTCACCCTCAACACCTCCCTCACCCTCACTCACCCTCACCCACCCTCAACCCCTCACCCTAACTCACCCTCACCCTCACTCACCCTCAACCCCTCACCCTCACTCACCCTCAACCCCTCACCCTCACTCACCCTCAACCCCTCATCCTCACCCTCACTCACCCTCACTCACCCGCAACCCCTCATCCTCACCCTCACTCTCACTCACCCTCACTCACCCTCACTCACCCTCACTCACCCTCACCCTCACTCACCCTCACCCTCACTCACCCTCACCCTCACTCACCCTCAACCTCACTCACCCTCACCCACCCTCAACCCCTCATCCTCACTCACTCTCACTCACCCTCACTCACCCTCAACCCCTCACCCTCACTCACCCTCAACCCCTCACCCTCACTCACCCTCAACCCCTCATCCTCACCCTCACTCACTCACCCTCACTCACATTCACCCTCACCCTCACTCACCCTCACTCACCCTCACCCTCACTCACCCTCACTCACATTCACCCTCACTCACATTCACCCTCACCCTCACTCACCCTCACTCACCCTCACTCACCCTCACTCTCACTCACCCTCACCCTCACCCTCCCTCACCCTCACCCACCCTCACCCTCACCCACCCTCAACCCCTCATCCTCACTCACCCTCATCCTCACTCACCCTCACCCTCAACCCCTCACCCTCACTCACCCTCAACACCTCACCCTCACTCACCCTCACTCACCCTCAACCCCTCACCCTCAATCCCTCACCCTCACTCATCCTCACTCACAACCCCTCACCCTCACTCACCCTCAACCCCTCACCCTCACCATCACTCACCCTCACTCACCCTCACTCACCCTCACTCACCCTCACTCACCCTCACTCACCCTCAACCACTCACCCTCCCTCACCCTCACCCTCACTCACCCTCAACCTCACTCACCCTCACCCACCCTCAACCCCTCATCCTCACTCACTCTCACTCACCCTCACTCACCCTCAACCCCTCACCCTCACTCACCCTCAACCCCTCACCCTCACTCACCCTCAATGCCTCACCCTCACTCACCCTCAACACCTCACCCTCAACCCCTAACTCACCCTCACTCTAACTCACCCTCACTCACCCTCAACACCTCCCTCACCCTCACTCACCCTCACCCACCCTCAACCCCTCACCCTAACTCACCCTCACCCTCACTCACCCTCAACCCCTCACCCTCACTCACCCTCAACCCCTCACCCTCACTCACCCTCAACCCCTCATCCTCACCCTCACTCACCCTCACTCACCCTCAACCCCTCATCCTCACCCTCACTCTCACTCACCCTCACTCACCCTCACTCACCCTCACTCACCCTCACTCACCCTCACCCTCACTCACCCTCACCCTCACTCACCCTCACCCTCACTCACCCTCAACCTCACTCACCCTCACCCACCCTCAACCCCTCATCCTCACTCACTCTCACTCACCCTCACTCACCCTCAACCCCTCACCCTCACTCACCCTCAACCCCTCACCCTCACTCACCCTCAACCCCTCATCCTCACCCTCACTCACTCACCCTCACTCACATTCACCCTCACCCTCACTCACCCTCACTCACCCTCACCCTCACTCACCCTCACTCACATTCACCCTCACTCACATTCACCCTCACCCTCACTCACCCTCACTCACCCTCACTCACCCTCACTCTCACTCACCCTCACCCTCACCCTCCCTCACCCTCACCCACCCTCACCCTCACCCACCCTCAACCCCTCATCCTCACTCACCCTCATCCTCACTCAACCTCACCCTCAACCCCTCACCCTCACTCACCCTCAACACCTCACCCTCACTCACCCTCACCCTCACTCACCCTCAACCCCTCACCCTCAATCCCTCACCCTCACTCATCCTCACTCACAACCCCTCACCCTCACTCACCCTCAACCCCTCACCCTCACCATCACTCACCCTCACTCACCCTCACTCACCCTCACTCACCCTCACTCACCCTCACTCACCCTCAACCACTCACCCTCCCTCACCCTCACCCTCACTCACCCTCAACCTCACTCACCCTCACCCACCCTCAACCCCTCATCCTCACTCACTCTCACTCACCCTCACTCACCCTCAACCCCTCACCCTCACTCACCCTCAACCCCTCACCCTCACTCACCCTCAACCCCTCATCCTCACCCTCACTCACTCACCCTCACTCACATTCACCCTCACCCTCACTCACCCTCACTCACCCTCACCCTCACTCACCCTCACTCACATTCACCCTCACCCTCACTCACCCTCACTCACCCTCACTCACCCTCACTCTCACTCACCCTCACCCTCACCCTCCCTCACCCTCACCCACCCTCACTCACCCTCACTCACCCTCAACACCTCACCCTCACTCACCCTCAACCCCTCACCCTCACTCACCCTCACCCTCTCTCACCCTCAACACCTCACCCTCACTCACCCTCACTCACTCTCAACCCCTCACCCACCCTCACCCTCACTCACCCTCAACCCCTCACCCTCCCTCACCCTCAACCCCTCACCCTCCCTCACCCTCAACCCCTCACTCACCCTCACTCTCACTCACCCTCACTCACCCTCAACCCCTCAGCCTCACCCTCACCCTCACCCTCACTCACCCTCAACACCTCACCCTCACTCACCCTCACTCACTCTCAACCCCTCACCCACCCTCACCCTCACTCACCCTCAACACCTCACCCTCACTCACCCTCAACCCCTCACCCTCCCTCACCCTCAACCCCTCACCCTCCCTCACCCTCAACCCCTCACCCTCCCTCACCCTCAACCCCTCCCCCTCGACCCCTCCCCCTCAACCCCTCACCCTCACTCAGCCTCACTCACCCTCAACACCTCACCCTCACTCACCCTCAACACCTCACCCTCACTCACCCTCAACACCTCACCCTCAACCCCTCACCCTCACCCTCACTCACCCTCACAACACATATTGTGTTACAATAGGTGTCACATTTGCAAAAGATAAAACTATTGGCATTGTAAATAACAAAGCTATTAATTCGCTATTTTCAAAACAAGCACATAAATAAAAAATGTGTCCTTTACAATACCAATAGCTCAAACTTTCCTAATGCAAGACCTATTGCATTGCTGTGCTTCTCTCCCCTGCTGCACTCTCCTGCTCTCTAGAGATGTGGCCTAACGACAAGAGCTGCCATCTAAGTCACGTAAATACAAAATATGTTGCATTCCAAATGCTATAGGTGTCACATTCGCAAAAGTTATAACTATTGGCATTGTAAATGACAAAGCCATCAATTTAGCAATTTTAAAAACCAACAAATAAATAACATATGTCATTTACAATACCAATAACTCCAACTTTTCTAATGCGAGACCTATTGCATTTCCAATGCTTGTTTATCTTGGCGTGGATGGCACTGTGCTAATCCTATGCTAAAAGACTTTGATAGAAAAGCAGACATTTAAGGTGAGCACATTTAGAGTGTCGCTGGTGTTGAGGGTGCTCTATACAGGAGATGCTTTCCACCTAAACTTGAGAAATACCTAGTCTCTGCTTCTTATTTGTATATATATATATATATATATGTCGGCCCACTGCGTTCTCGTCCGAATCACCACACAGCAGCACACAGACTCCTCGGCAACCAGGCATTTATAAACTACAATTTATTCAATGTTTAACCAACTTTTCATCTGGCAGTAAAGTAAATAGAACAATACAAAGAGCGACGCATTCAACTGGGTCTCCATATATGTTTTTGACTATTCTACCTCTCTTAATTCATCACGAACCAGTAGAAATTAAACAGGACCACAGGGTTAGAATTTTCCAGATTTAAATTTTGATTTCACCATCAGTGCATCTTACATGGGGGACAGTCAACACGTTTTGTCGCTTGTCCATATATATATATATATATATATATATATATATATATATATATATATATATATATATATATATATATATATATATATATATATATATATATATATATATATATATATATATATATATATATATATATATATATATATATATATATGTATATGTATATATATATATTAATTTCAGGAGACGGCAGCGTTGTCGTGGCAGACCCATAAACAATAAACAAACCTTTCCGAAAGACAACTCCTTTAAGTGTTTTGCTGCTGAACACTCATACTGGAGTTACAGAAACATATCCCAAAATGAACCCCAGGTCACCATTTCAACTAATTAAAACAAAAATCTGATCGACTTAATGCAGAGTTCTGCATCTTTTTCCAAGTGCATTTTTGCAATTCTACCTAGCCTTCAAAAAGGTAAGTACGTTTCAATAAGGTAGGTTTTTTAACCACAAATGGACAACAATCACATCTGCAGGGCTGGAAGAAGGTCAGAAGGCCAAGTGCTCTTAAGCAGACATTCACTAGGGCAGCTAACAAACCAGCAGACAACAGGCACTGGACGGAGAGCCTGAGAGGTCAGAAAGCGAATGTTATCTAAGAAGGTAGAGGAACACAACAACTTTATTACAGCAACACACTTCCTATGAGTGGGAGAAGCAACAACACAGGGGTAGAGACGCTCCCACACCGTACTCAAATTTCCCAGGTCCAAGGGCGAGTAACTCACCTGTGCACGTTTTTGCTTGCCATTCTGGTATTTTTAGTCCTGACATTGTAAAAGACAAACTAGACTACAAGCCCCAGAATGCAAAGTAAAACCCAAACTTAATTGGTTGTCACGCACGGACCTGAGAGCGTGTGAGCTCTGCTCACAGGCAGGAGTTCGGAAGAAGGTCTGAGTGTGCAAACCCCCCTCCCCACCCAGGATCGCGCGATCCAAAAACCACACAACCTACATCTTTTTCATCTCGAGCGAAAAAAAGGTGAAATGTGTTCTTAACTCGCGCAAGAGACTTCAACCTTTCTTCTTGTCTACTTTTAATTTCCATTTTCCGACCGAAGTTAAACATCTTTGACTTACTGTTTATTGAGCCATTTCGGCGCCGCCGTCCTGCACACAGCAGAAGGGTGTTCTTAATTCCAACAACGCACTATTGACGCGCAGCGGGGGTCGATTAAAATCCCGAAGCGAGAAGGTTAGGTGAAATTCTTTCCTCCGCTGTTTGCTTAATTCAGTTAAGTAAATGTGCTTGTATTTCTTATGCATGCAGACCTGTAGTTTGCTCAGACTCATTTAGCATTCACGCTGCGCGCCGTCTGCCTGATGCTGTCACCCGTTCTTGGTCACAGATGCTTGTCCTTGACATTTCTAACAAAGGTTCTCTCTCGGGGGGTTGAAGTAAGGTGACTCTGAAGATGGAGAATGGGTTGAGAAAGAATGTGCTCACTTATGCAGCATCAGACACCCACCGACCTAAAGATAAAAGGGCACAGCAGGGAGGTCACATTTATGATTGTAGGCCTTCTAACTGTCCTTTCTATGCCACTGCTGCCATAAATATCAAAATATATTCAAGAATGCTTCATGGCAATGCTGTTTTTAATGTGTGTTTCCAAGAAAGAGAGAGAGAGATGCACATGCCTCAGTGCAAAAGGCCGCACTTCACAGGACACTTGTAGTGCTGGTTGTATACTGGGTTAAATAAGACTACGAGTCCCAGAATTCTAAGAAAAAGATGGGTGTGGTCTAAAACGTCACACATGAACCTGGGTTACCTTAGCAGCTGTGAATTGCCTCAGTAGTATCTTTGCTCTCTCGACCTACTAATCCCACCGCAGATTGGCTTTTGCAAATTCCCCTTATTCACAAGTCTGGTATTCTAACCTCGGCCCACTCAACTCTGCCAAGTTTCCCCGGTCCAAGTGCAAATTGCAACCCTGGTCCAGCCATAGTCTTTGTATTCAGGTACTTTTTGCTTTATTTATGCAAATATAAAACCTGGACTACAAAACCCCAATACAATGAAAAAGCCAGGACCAGAGTAGCTAGTCATACATGGAACTGAGAAACGTGGCAGTTATATCTACTTGAAGAAGCTTTTTTTCTGTCTAACCCCTCAGAAGAACTCAACACCATTGACTGCTCCACCAAACTCTTCACACTTGCCCCCCTAGATATTAGAGGCAAAGCACAGTGGACCGCTCCACCAGAATCTTGACTCTAGCCTCTCTTTTGATTGCTCCACCACAATCTTGACTCTAGCTTCTCTTTTGATTGCTCCACCACAATGTTGACTCTAGCCTCTCTTTTGATTGCTCCGCCTCTCTTTTGATTGCTCCACCACAATGTTGACTCTAGCTTCTCTTTTGATTGCTCCACCACAATGTTGACTCTAGCCTCTCTTTTGATTGCTCAGACTCTCTTTTGATTGCTCCACCGCAATGTTGACTCTAGCTTCTCTTTTGATTGCTCCACCACAATGTTGACTCTAGCCTCTCTTTTGATTGCTCCGCCTCTCTTTTGATTGCTCCACCACAATGTTGACTCTAGCTTCTCTTTTGATTGCTCCACCACAATGTTGACTCTAGCCTCTCTTTTGATTGCTCCGACTCTCTTTTGATTGCTCCACCGCAATGTTGACTCTAGCCTCTCTTTTGATTGCTCCGCCTCTCTTTTGATTGCTCCACCACAATCTTGACTCTAGCCTCTCTTTTGATTGCTCTGCCTCTCTTTTGATTGCTCCTCCACAATCTTGACTCTAGCCTCTCTTTTGATTGCTCCACCACAATGTTGACTCTAGCCTCTCTTTTGATTGCTCCGCCTCTCTTTTGATTGCTCCACCACAATCTTGACTCTAGCCTCTCTTTTGATTGCTCCACCACAATGTTGACTCTAGCCTCTCTTTTGATTGCTCCGCCTCTCTTTTGATTGCTCCACCACAATCTTGACTCTAGCCTCTCTTTTGATTGCTCCGCCTCTCTTTTGATTGCTCCACCACAATCTTGACCCTAGCCTCTCTTTTGATTACTCCGCCTCTCTTTTGATTGCTCCACCACAATCTTGACTCTAGCCTCTCTTTTGATTGCTCCGCCTCTCTTTTGATTGCTCCACCACAATGTTGACTCTAGCCTCTCTTTTGATTACTCCGCCTCTCTTTTGATTGCTCCACCACAATCTTGACTCTAGCCTCTCTTTTGATTACTCCGCCTCTCTTTTGATTGCTCCACCACAATCTTGACTCTAGCCTCTCTTTTGATTACTCCGCCTCTCTTTTGATTGCTCCACCACAATCTTGACTCTAGCCTCTCTTTTGATTGCTCCACCACAATGTTGACTCTAGCTTCTCTTTTGATTGCTCCACCACAATGTTGACTCTAGCCTCTCTTTTGATTGCTCCGCCTCTCTTTTGATTGCTCCACCACAATGTTGACTCTAGCTTCTCTTTTGATTGCTCCACCACAATGTTGACTCTAGCCTCTCTTTTGATTGCTCCGACTCTCTTTTGATTGCTCCACCGCAATGTTGACTCTAGCCTCTCTTTTGATTGCTCCGCCTCTCTTTTGATTGCTCCACCACAATCTTGACTCTAGCCTCTCTTTTGATTGCTCTGCCTCTCTTTTGATTGCTCCTCCACAATCTTGACTCTAGCCTCTCTTTTGATTGCTCCACCACAATGTTGACTCTAGCCTCTCTTTTGATTGCTCCGCCTCTCTTTTGATTGCTCCACCACAATCTTGACTCTAGCCTCTCTTTTGATTGCTCCACCACAATGTTGACTCTAGCCTCTCTTTTGATTGCTCCGCCTCTCTTTTGATTGCTCCACCACAATCTTGACTCTAGCCTCTCTTTTGATTGCTCCGCCTCTCTTTTGATTGCTCCACCACAATGTTGACTCTAGCCTCTCTTTTGATTGCTCCACCACAATGTTGACTCTAGCCTCTCTTTTGATTGCTCCGCCTCTCTTTTGATTGCTCCACCACAATCTTGACTCTAGCCTCTCTTTTGATTGCTCTGCCTCTCTTTTGATTGCTCCACCACAATGTTGACTCTAGCCTCTCTTTTGATTGCTCCACCACAATGTTGACTCTAGCCTCTCTTTTGATTGCTCCGCCTCTCTTTTGATTGCTCCACCACAATCTTGACTCTAGCCTCTTTTGATTGCTCCGCCTCTCTTTTGATTTCTCCACCACAATCTTGACTCTAGCCTCTCTTTTGATTGCTCCGCCTCTCTTTTGATTGCTCCACCACAATCTTGACTCTAGCCTCTCTTTTGATTGCTCCGCCTCTCTTTTGATTGCACCACCACATTCTTGACTCTAGCCTCTCTTTTGATTGCTCCGCCTCTTTTTTGATTTCTCCACCACAATCTTAACTCTAGCCTCTCTTTTGATTGCTCCGCCTCTCTTTTGATTGCTCCACCACAATCTTGACTCTAGCCTCTCTTTTGATTGCTCCACCACAATGTTGACTCTAGCCTCTCTTTTGATTGCTCCGCCTCTCTTTTGATTGCTCCACCACAATCTTGACTCTAGCCTCTCTTTTGATTGCTCCGCCTCTCTTTTGATTGCTCCACCACAATCTTGACTCTAGCCTCTCTTTTGATTGCTCCACCACAATGTTGACTCTAGCCTCTCTTTTGATTGCTCCGCCTCTCTTTTGATTGCTCCACCACAATCTTGACTCTAGCCTCTCTTTTGATTGCTCCGCCTCTCTTTTGATTGCTCCACCACAATGTTGACTCTAGCCTCTCTTTTGATTGCTCCACCACAATGTTGACTCTAGCCTCTCTTTTGATTGCTCCGCCTCTCTTTTGATTGCTCCACCACAATCTTGACTCTAGCCTCTCTTTTGATTGCTCCGCCTCTCTTTTGATTGCTCCACCACAATCTTGACCCTAGCCTCTCTTTTGATTACTCCGCCTCTCTTTTGATTGCTCCACCACAATCTTGACTCTAGCCTCTCTTTTGATTGCTCCGCCTCTCTTTTGATTGCTCCACCACAATGTTGACTCTAGCCTCTCTTTTGATTACTCCGCCTCTCTTTTGATTGCTCCACCACAATCTTGACTCTAGCCTCTCTTTTGATTACTCCGCCTCTCTTTTGATTGCTCCACCACAA
This sequence comes from Lissotriton vulgaris, assembly GCF_964263255.1. Lineage (NCBI taxonomy): Eukaryota > Metazoa > Chordata > Amphibia > Caudata > Salamandridae > Lissotriton > Lissotriton vulgaris. Next base: position 1,642,116,610 of record NC_141695.1, read on the forward strand.
TCTTGACTCTAGCCTCTCTTTTGATTACTCCGCCTCTCTTTTGATTGCTCCACCACAATCTTGACTCTAGCCTCTCTTTTGATTGCTCCACCACAATGTTGACTCTAGCCTCTCTTTTGATTGCTCCGCCTCTCTTTTGATTGCTCCACCACAATCTTGACTCTAGCCTCACTTTTGATTGCTCCGCCTCTCTTTTGATTGCTCCACCACAATCTTGACTCTAGCCTCTCTTTTGATTGCTCCACCACAATGTTGACTCTAGCCTCTCTTTTGATTGCTTCGCCTCTCTTTTGATTGCTCCACCACAATCTTGACTCTAGCCTCTCTTTTGATTGCTCCGCCTCTCTTTTGATTGCTCCACCACAATCTTGACTCTAGCCTCTCTTTTGATTACTCCGCCTCTCTTTTGATTGCTCCACCACAATCTTGACTCTAGCCTCTCTTTTGATTGCTCCGCCTCTCTTTTGATTGCTCCACCACAATCTTGACTCTAGCCTCTCTTTTGATTGCTCCACCACAATGTTGACTCTAGCCTCTCTTTTGATTGCTCCGCCTCTCTTTTGATTGCTCCACCACAATCTTGACTCTAGCCTCTCTTTTGATTGCTCCACCACAATCTTGACTCTAGCCTCTCTTTTGATTGCTCCGCCTCTCTTTTGATTGCTCCACCACAATCTTGACTCTAGCCTCTCATTTGATTACTCCGCCTCTCTTTTGATTGCTCCACCACAATGTTGACTCCAGGCTCTCTTTTGATTGCTCCGCCTCTCTTTTGATTGCTCCACCACAATCTTGACTCTAGCCTCTCTTTTGATTGCTCCGCCTCTCTTTTGATTGCTCCACCACAATCTTGACTCTAGCCTCTCTTTTGATTGCTCCGCCTCTCTTTTGATTGCTCCACCACAATCTTGACTCTAGCCTCTCTTTTGATTGCTCCGCCTCTCTTTTGATTGCTCCACCACAATCTTGACTCTAGCCTCTCTTTTGATTGCTTCACTATGATCTTGACTCTAGCCTCACTAGATATTAGAGGCAAAGCACAGTTGTCCACTCCACCATGCTCTTGACTCTTCCTACTCTGTTCTTTGTTCCCCATGCTCTTAAATCTCGCCCCCCTAGATGTAAGAGGCAAAGCACAGTGGACCGCTCTTCCACGCTGTTGAATCTAGCCTCTCTGTCTATTGTTCCACCATGGGCCTGACTCTAGCCTCTCTGTTCATTGTTCCATCACACTCTTGACTTAATTCCCCCTAGATGTTAGAGGCAAAGCACAGTGGAGCACTCCACCACTCTCTTGAGTCTAGCCTCTCTGTTCTTTGTTCCCCCACACTCTTGACTCTAGCCTCTCTTTTGATTGTTCCACTATGATCTTGACTCAAGCCTCCCTAGATGTTAGAGGCAAAGCACAGTCAACCAATCCCCCACGCTCTTGACTCTAGCCTCCCTGTTGATTGTTCCACACCACACTTTAATCTAGCCTCTCTGTTCTTTGTTCCCCCATGCTCTTGACTAGCTCCCTTGATGTTAGAGGCAAAGCACAGTTGTCCGCTCCACCATGCTCTTGGCGCTAGCCTCCTTGGGTGTTAGAGGCAAAGCACACACAGATTCCCTTCTCTAAGCCAAGCCTCTGAACCAAAATCACAGTCTTACTATCAGCAACAAAACAATGTTGACTCTCCACTCTCTGATTAGATCATCCTAATCCTTTACTTCAAGACCCTGGAACTCCACCTCTTGGCTTAAATGCCAACAGGTGATCATACAGGTCAGAAACTTTAACCAACATCTTTGGAAGAACAAGAAGGCTGGTAGTGTTCCAGTTTGCAGTAAAGAGGGTGGTAGTGTATTTGGACACTAAGCACTACACTGTTTGTTTTGTCCTGGAGATAATGCTTTGGGGCTGCAAGGTCAGCACCTTACAGCCCTAAGCACCGGTAGCAGCTAGAAAGACTTTTTCTATTCCAACAGAATAGGTGCCACACAAACCCATCAATGCTTAGTCGTTCGAAGTAACTATCATCATCATCATCACAATACTTTATTTCGGTAACAAACCATAAAAAGTACAGAAAAGAATTTAATCCATATCAAACATTAAAAAAACGTACAGTAGCACACCATAAGTACATAAAACCAACATAAACACAATCATACAATCTGTATTATGAACCAATTTTTCCAACTCCATGTAAAAGTAACTATCTCCAAGTTAGTGGTGACAGCAAACTGAATCACATTTTGCTGAGGTAGGAAAAGTGTATTCTAGTCTGTAATATGTGATGTAAAGGTATGATACAGTTTGCCACCAGGTCAAAATTTAATCACACTCACTACAGTCTGACTCATTTCTGCAACACCAAGCAGGGTTGCTCTCCCACCAAAATCAATGCACAGTACAAGATACTCATCCTGGTATTCAGTCATATTTGGCTCTACTCCTCCATACCCCTCCTAACTAGTCATATGGAAACACAATCATGTTCCTATACTCTTCCAACCTCCATCACCTTGCTGAACCCAACCACTCCACTGGAACTTATATTTGGGGACCGTACATTTTCCCTCAATAGACTTTCATATAGTGCAAGAGACAGAAACACACAAAAGAGGGAAGTACGAGAAAGAAGGTAAAACAGTGAAGAAGGGAGAATGCAGGGACGAAAACAACCTGCAAGAGTTATATAAAGGAGAAATGATTGTCTGGTGTTGGAATAAAGAGGCATGCCGTGGAAAAAAGACTACACAGCATTGATATTCGACACCCCGACCTTCAGTGGCATTGGCTTCAACCTTCTGAACAAAGTTTTGGTCTGGATACTTATTTTTTTCCAAATTAAGCACTGAGTAGCAGAGCAAAGGAGAGAGCAGGAGAAAGTAGGATGGATGGGGAGGGCAAATGGGAGAGAAGGAGAGTTGAAGAGAGAGCAGAAAAGGGGAAGTCACTGGTTTGAGGATGATGGCATGAGGAGTAAGAATCTAAGTTAAAAACATGGTAGACAGTCAGAGATATACTGGTGAAAGCCAAATAGAGCCCAAATAACCATAAGTCTAGCTCCTACCCTCAGTGATTGGTGGAAGAATTAATCCCAGTCACTAGTAATTACTCTAAATTACATTTCAGAACATTATTTATTTTTTTGCTTACTGTGCCATTGTAATGGACAATATGAGGGTAGTCCATTCTTTGTAAATTCAATGGTGTATTTATTCCAGTAGTATACAGGAAGAGAGCCCCACCAGGAGCAGTCTGTGCTCTGCTCAGCCCATCCAGCAACTGAATCAATCATACCAACATTCTAACATTCAACATTCTAAACTTCACACATCCTGGCTGAGCAGCATACTACAGCCATTCCATACAGGGACCAAAGTAATTACCCTTGGCTTTGGTTAATTCAAGCATTCCACTCAACATTTGTTTGACCCTGATTACAAATTATGACATTACTAGGACATTGGTGAGCAAGAGGAATGGCTTCTCCATGTCCACTCCCTCCTATCTCTGTCACCCTTTATTATTTATGTCTCTCAGATTAGAGGCACAAAAGGATCCTGGAGACTATCGAGGAAACGGCACGCCAAGAACAGGCTGGCTCAGGTTAAAATTAAGATGTCCACCATGTTGGCCAACTGGCTGTGCAACCACCTAAGCTGGAAGCCCCATCACTGGCTCTGTTTCTACTAATGTTAGTATACATAAATTATTGTAAGATAGAGCTTATTGTAACCACCAAAAACACACCCAAACACAACTTCATTAACTGTCATGCAACAATTCGCCCATACATCTAATCTATATGGTGTGTGTCCTAGATTATGAGCATTAGCTTAGTAAATGAAAACTACTGCTCCATTTGGGAGACCTTCTCGCATCTGAGTACATTGCATTAGTCCCTGATTAAATGTGATACTGACTTTAATTTAGACGCCAGGTTCAAAGACAGAGACATGCAATCATAATCTCATATGACAAACAAGAACAAAAGGCAACCCTCAGGGGCCAACCATTTCATATAAAAAAAATCTAAATGCCCTGCAGCTCCATGACCTGAATCATGAGCTCACCGACCCTTACTTTAGAGGGCAATTTACTAAGTTATTGATCAAGGGAGCTTCTTTCTCCTGGAGCAAGGTCAAAGACGGTACTTTCATTAAGGTAAAGCATGGACTAAAAGTAAATTCCCTTATCCGAAAATAATTGATTTTTTTAGACTAATGAACCCACTCCTTTATTCATGCTTAATCACACCAAAACAAACATTCTTGTCTTAAATTACTGGAATTTATTATGTCACACAATTTATCATGTGCACCGCCATATTTAGGGTACAAGAGCCCAGCTTTCCCCCTCATTTCAATTAATATAAGACCCAAACAGCCCGAAATATGCCTCCTCTTAGTGCGACACCAATAATCTTCATTGTTGGCTCATCATTTGGGAGGGGACAACACAACTAACCCCCACCAGGGCCATTCACCAACATTTTCAAGACAATGGCAATTGTGTTTTTTTCCCATGAATCCTTTGGAGAAATCATTCGACCTTCATCTGATGGACACTACCCGATAAAGGCTCCAAGCCATGCCCTGGCCGAAGTGAGGTCCTTCAGGGGCACCCTGGACTTTTAAAAGATCCACATGGGATAAGCGTACTTAACTTTTACATACAATGCTACTTATAAACCTTTAGAACTGTGCATAACGCACAAAGGAATACAAAACTGACTTGATTCGATTACAAATATCATTAAATACAGTATTCTCTCATTGTTTCTCCTTTTTCTCTCAATAAAGACGTTTATCGAGTGACATTGTCTTTTTTATTTCCTAGCATGCTTTTCAAATCTGCAAGCCTCTGGCTTTTTCTTACATGTAATAACTACTAGCTGTAACAAGAAATCTATACTGTAATTGTTTTCCTTGTCACATTAACAGTGTGTTTGGGTGAGCCATAATTTTTCACAGCAATCAGTGATTAAATTACATCACAACCTCTATTCACTTCAGCATCTTTAATCAAACAATAAAACGACTTGTTGATAAAACAACTACACTTATAAATGAACACTGTCAGTAACAACCACATTTATAAGTGAACACCAGAGAATGGCAATCTTCCAGGAAAAGGGAACAATGGTCTCCTAATTTCAGTTCCTCCTGGGTTTCTGACTGCTAAGATTACTCAGAGGGTTAGTGTACCTGTTACAGCAATATCTGTGTAGCTTAGTCCTCCCAGATTTAGATTCGTCCAAGATTATATCATTCATTTCAGCTTGGGTAATAGCAAAGTGTTCACGGCCATACGAAGCCACAACACAGCAAAATGAAGAACTAAATATCCAACCATTAGCAAAGGCAGTGTATCTGACTTATAACTGAAAATGCTTCCATCCATTGAGTCACTCATCCATCAATGCTATCACTCATGTTCCATGTACTGTATCGCATCCATCCATACACTCACCCATCTATTCATTTTCCCATGGACACATTTTTGCATTCACTCATCTGTTAAGTTCTACACAAAAGTAAACCAATAAATTAAGAGGCATTGTCAGTTGTCAGCCAGACCTAATTTGCTGGTAATTAGTGAGGGTGGTGTGAGTGCTGTCAGTAGTGTGTGACTGTCAGTGTGTAAGGCAACACAACTGTGAGGTTGTGAGTTTTGTTCATTACGTGCGGCTACTGCTCTGCAAGTGGTGTGAGAGTGCATGTAATAACTACTAGCTGTAACAAGAAATCTATACTGTAATTGTTTTCATTGTCACATTAACAGTGTGTTTGGGTGAGACACAATTTATCACAGCAATCAGTGATTAAATTACATCACAACCTCTATTCACTTCAGCAGCTTTAATGAAACAATAAAACGACTTGTTGATAAAACAACTACACTTATAAATGAACACTGTCAGTAACAACCACATTTATAAGTGAACACCAGAGAATGGCCATCTTCCAGGAAAAGGGAACAATGGTCTCCTAATTTCAGTTCCTCCTGGGTTTCTGACTGCTAAGATTACTCAGAGGGTTAGTGTACCTGTTACAGCAATATCTGTGTAGCTTAGTCCTCCCAGATTTAGATTCGTCCAAGAGTATATCATTCATTTCAGCTTGGGTAATAGCAAAGTGTTCACGGCCATACGAAGCCTCAACACAGCAAAATGAAGAACTACATTTCCAACCATTAGCAAAGGCAGTGTATCTGATTTATAACTGAAAATGCTTCCATCCATTGAGTCACTCATCCATTAATGCTATCACTCATGTTCCATGTACTGTATCGCATCCATCCATACACTCACCCATCTATTCATTTTCTCATGGACACATTTTTGCATTCACTCACCTGTTAATTTCTACACACAAGTAAACCAATAAATTAAGAGGCATTGTCAGTTGTCAGCCAGACCTAATTTGCTGGTAATTTGTGATGGTGGTGTGAGTGCTGTCAGTAGTGTGTGACTGTCAGTGTGTAACCCACGCCGGACAACAGGACCACCCTCAAGCTCGCCACCCGGAAACACCACCAACTGATCCGCATCGCCAAGAAAACGGCCTTCAAAAACCGACTGGACAACAACGCACACAACTGCAAGGAACTCTTCAACATCGTGAAAGAGCTCTCCAACCCCAACGCCGGAAAAAACGACATCACCCCTTCGCAAGACCTCTGCAACTCCCTCGCCTCCTACTTCCACAACAAGATCGCGGACATACACTACAGCTTCAGCACTCTACCGACGCACGCCACGACCGCAGCATCGCCACCCACCACCACCCTCCGCGCCTGGACCCCGGTCAACACCGAAGACACCGTCCATACGATGAACTCCGTCCACTCCGGATCTCCAACCGACCCCTGCCCTCACCACGTCTTCAACAAAGCCGACGCTGTCATCGCACCCCACCTGCGGGACATCATCAACACCTCATTCGACACCGCCACCTTCCCCGAGAGCTGGAAGCACGCCGAACTCAGCGCTCTACTGAAGAAACCTACAGCAGACCCCACCGAACTCAAGAATTACCGCCCCATCTCGCTACTCCCGTTTCCAGCCAAAGTCATCGAGAAGACCGTCAACAAACAGCTGGCCACCTTCCTCGAGACGAATGGATCCCTCGACCCATCGCAGTCCGGATTCCGTGCCAACCACAGCACCGAGACCGCCCTCATCGCCGCCACTGACGACATCCGAGCCCTGATGGACAACGGGGAAACAGCGGCCCTCATCCTCCTAGACCTTTCCGCGGCTTTCGACACGGTCTGCCACCGCACCCTAGTGCAGCGCCTCAGCAACGTCGGAATCCAGGAGAAGGCGCTGGAATGGATCGTCTCCTTTCTCGACGGAAGAACACAAAGAGTCCCCCTACCACCGTACAAGTCAGAGGCCACCAAAGTCATCTGCGGCGTCCCTCAAGGATCCTCACTGAGCCCGACTCTCTTCAACGTCTACATGAGCCCCCTCGCGGCCATCGCACGCCAACACAACCTCAACATAATCTCCTACGCCGACGACACCCAGCTGATCCTCTCCCTGACCAACGACCCCGCCGCCGCCAGAGCCAACCTGCACGAAGGGATGAGAGAGGTAGCCGAGTGGATGACGACAAGCCGCCTGAAGCTGAACACAGATAAGACGGAGGTCCTCATCCTGGGCTCCTCGCCCTCCGCCTGGGACGACTCCTGGTGGCCCCCCGCCCTGGGCACCGCACCCAAACCGACGGACCACGCACGCAACCTGGGTTTCATCTTGGACTCCTCCCTCTCCATGACCAGGCAAGTCAACGCCGTCTCCTCGTCGTGCTTCAACATCCTTCGCATGCTTCGGAAGATCTTCTGGTGGATCCCCACAGAGACCAGGAAGACCGTCACCCAGGCCCTCGTCACCAGCCGACTGGACTACGGCAACGCACTCTACGCCGGAACCACCGCCAAGACCCAGAAGAGACTCCAGCGCATCCAGAACGCCTTAGCCAGACTCATCCTCGACATCCCACGGCACAGCCACATCTCCGGACACCTAAGAGACCTGCACTGGCTCCCGGTCAACAAGAGAATCACCTTCCGCCTCCTTACCCACGCACACAAAGCTCTCCACGACCAAGGCCCGAGCTACCTCAACAACCGAATCAACTTCTACGCTCCCAAACGCCACCTCCGATCCGCCAGCCACGCCCTCGCCGCCGTCCCACGCATCCGCAGAGCCACTACAGGAGGAAGGTCCTTCTCCTACCTGGCCGCCAAGACCTGGAACTCCCTCCCGGCCGACCTGCGCCTGACCCAAGACCACCTCTCCTTCAGGAAGAAGCTCAAGACCTGGCTGTTCGAGCAGTAGCGGCACCCCCCCCCCCCCCCCACCCCCAAGCGCCTCGAGACCCTACGGGTAGGTAGTGCGCTCTATAAATGTCTTTGATTGATTGATTGATTGTAAGGCAACACAACTGTGAGGTTGTGAGTTTTGTTCATTACGTGCGGCTACTGCTCTGCAAGTGGTGTGAGAGTGCTTCTTCCAGTATTGTATGTATATATATATATATATATATATATTTTTTTTTTTTAACAAAAGACGCCGCACTTAGCAACTCCAGTTCATAGATTTATTCAGTGCCCAGTCTAACACCAACACGTTTCAGCCTAGCGGCCTTGCTCACGGTAGGTGTAATTACGATCCTGCAACTGTTTATACTCTTTTCCATTTCTACTCCTCCCATAGACTTCTGGGACTTGTAGTACTTCGTACTATACAGGAATTCACCTTTGTTAGACATTGTTCTATTTACAGGTGGGATACATTTTAAATATTTTTCTCGGGTCTGCACATTTCCAAAAAACAATGCATGTAATACAAATGTGTATTTTAAAGTCTTGGTCATTTTTCATTATGACAAAATATCTCCGTTCAGTCACTTGTAATTTCATATAGGCATTTTTAAGTATAGTACTTAAATTGTTAACGTCTTTCCCGTAGTTATATGTATGTGTCCGCACACAATATATACACTATAACTGATGTGGCAATGCTTCCAGTTGTGTGGAAATGCTGTTGGTAGTGCAAGACTATTAGACGCATATTTACAATCAAATAGCACAGCACGGCGCCAAGAGCAATTTTGCGTAGCCAAGCTGCCTAATTTAAAAAACACAGGGATGCGCTATATTTACAACAATACCACGCACCCTGGTGCTGTCCCCTGTACCAGCGCTAAAACAGCAACCGCGCACCAATGCAGGCATCCTTACACCATGTTACAAACAAAGGTGACTGCATTGCAGGGATGGTTGTTGTAGTGCAGGAATGGACACCTTCCTGCACAAAAACAATCTTTAATGTTGTTTTGCTCCTTCTAAAAACTGCAGAATGCAGCACACGTAGAAAGAGCAAAAAACGAGGAGACAAAAAGTATTTCGCCTCATTGCACCACTTTAACGCCTCCCCTGGAAAGGCGTTAGTTTTTGGCGGTGCCTCAGAATTACTTATCCTTTTAAATCTGGGGCAGTGTCAAAAAGCCATGGGTGTTGCGTAGGAACACCTCCTGCAACACCCATGACACGCCCCTTTGACACAAGTACTGCATGAAAGAGGGCCATGTTTACAAGGCCGTGTAAAGTCACGCAAAGTGGCCTTGTAAATATGGGTCAGCACACAGCGCAACCGGAGCATTAATAAAAGTGACACTCGGATGGCACTAGGGACTTGTAAATATGCCCCATAGTGTCGGAATGCTTCTCAGGTGTGACTGGTACTCCATGAGGGGTGTGAGAATATTTTCAGTAGTGTGTGATTGCTATTCAGTCAGGCTAGTGAGAGTGTTGCTGGTATTTTGAATGTTTTCCTTTTCCACCATAAGGCTTTAACAGTTCCCACGTGTTTTCATTGGGTAAAGCCGCACCTCATACTTCTTTAATAGAGAAAATGACTTAATTTTGAAATAAATGCAGAGCTCTCTTCAGTGCTTGTGAGCTTTGACAGTCTGCTGTCCCTAGGGAGTCTGCCAAAGATTGGATATTAACCCTTTAGCTACTAACGCTTTTTCACCTCCGGTGCTGATCCGTTTTTTTGATGTTTGAAGCACCTCCCACTTAAGGCTTCATAAAATTTGTTCCAGGAAAGGTAGCCAAGCCAAATTTATTTCCTGGGTTTTACCACATCTTGAGTCTTCCGGAGGTGCCCAGGGTTTGTGGATTCACCCGGAGGGAGAAATAGTGAAAATGTTTATTATTGGAAGAACAAGAAGAAAGCATATTTTTTTCTACTAAAAATGACATCAACAAATGGTTTGCTGTGCTAAGATCACCATCTTCCCCACTTTCAGGAACAAGAGTTGTGTCACAAGTACATTTTTTCCCCACAATGTTTTGCATTTTTCTAACCAGTGTTGGGACGGTAAGTCTCCTGCATGTCTCTGGAGAGAGTGCTTACCCTGCCTTATGCTAATCTCCAGGCAAGTCGCTCAAAGGCTACTGTATAGTTTCTAGATCCCTACCTCAGTGAGCATGACAATCATACATGTCCGCTGAAGGTCTCCCTGTTTACATGGATTGAGACCCTAGAGCTTGGCTCTGAGGTCGAGGGGGCATGCCCAGTGTACCCCTATTTTTCAGAGAGTGGCTACTGCCCTCTCCATTAAGGCTGTGGTAGACTGACAGTGGTGGCAGCAATAAATCTATAGTCAGGGGGGGTGAGTCCCTAGGGACCCTCCTGAACAAGTCTGTGCAGTTAGCCATGCCTGTGGGCCTGTTGCCTTTGCCTGACTGATGTATGTTTGAGAGCCTGTGGGTGTACAGGGGAAGAATGGTGATTTGAGCCAGTGTGAGGAATGCGAGCTGTTCTGCTGGACATTCCAGCTCCCCCGTGCCCCTCTCTATTTCCTTGGAAAGGCCTGGTGGGCTAGGGTAGACACTCAGCTCTTATCTGGATTTAGCTGCACTAACTTTGTGGAGAGGACCCACCCCCACTGGTCAGGGCCTCCTGGGTTGGAGTTAATTAAAATTCCTCTCTAGGGAGTTGCACAGCCTGATACCTGGAAGGGAAATGCTTTACCCATGCATTGAATGTATGTGGGTGGAGGTCGCACTCAGTTGAACCGATTTGCAAAATAATATGGTATGTGTGCTGTGCTGAATTACTGTCTGCTAAACAGTGGGAAACATATGAATAAAGCCTGACCCCAAATTAATGGCTATTAGGACTTCAGCACGCAACAACATTGGTGTGTATACTCAGTCTTGAATATTTAATTCATATTCTTCATGAATTTTTTTTAAAACAGAAACATTTCAATTAGTCAACATACATATATCATTTTGTACAATCCATAAGCATAGGTTTTCAACAATACATAAAAGAAAGAAAACACCACATTTGTTTAAACCCAATGCATTTCCGGACGTGTGGTCCCTTCGTCAGGGGTTCCTAAAAGAGAAAGGAAACAAATTACCCGATGCCTAAGGCAACTCGTTGTAAAGCAAAGGAACACTTAATGAATAAGCAACACAAAATTGAATTCTGCGTAATACGGGCCAATCAGCCTGACCGAACTCCACTCCTTCTCAATTCATGTGACACAAACAAATAATCACTAGTACTCATAAAGTAACATAAAGAGACAAGAGCAATGCAAAGGTATTGCTCACCTTTCAACAAAACAGATGCCTTAGGCATCGGGTAATTTGTTTCCTTTCTCTTTTAGGAACCCCTGACGAAGGGACCACGCGTCCCGAAATGCATTGGGTTTAAACAAATGTGGTGTTTTCTTTCTTTTATGTATTGTTGAAAACCTATGCTTATGGATTGTACAAAATGATATATGTATGTTGACTAATTGAAATGTTTCTGTTTAAAAAAAAATTCACGAAGAATATGAATTAAATATTCAAGACTGAGTACACACACCAATGTTGTTGCGTGCTGAAGTCCTAACAGCCATTAATTTGGGGTCAGGCTTTATTCATATGTTACCCATGCATTGAACACGCCATGAATGGTTTGTGATTGGAGGTGTATTCAGGATGCAAAAGTAGCAGACCCTCTGATTGGATCAGCCTATCAATCAGAGGTGATAAAAGTCTGGCCTGAGTGGTCAGCTGTTGTTCAAGACTGGTCTACGATGGAAGATGCGGCCACACCAGGCCGTCTGAGGATAGCCAGGCGCGACCCGCAGTGTGAAGGCAGGAGATAAGACCCTGTTCACTGCATCTGGGCCAGCTGTTTTTGTGAGGCTTGTAGAGCAGATCGTGAGTTTTGGAACAAGGAAATTACAGACAGCTGCCCAAGGTGTGGAAAGAAGCCTTCGGCACATCAAGAAAAGGTGGTGGAAAGAAGCTTGCAGCACATGAAGAGAGCCAGGGAGGAGGAAGCTTGATTCTAGTCTTTGAAGGTGAGATCAAATCCCCTATAAGCTCATCCCTTATGCTGTGGGAGGCTGTACAAGCAGTAACTGGGAATAGAGGCCAGTGAAGCAGGCCCCCACCTTTCTTTTGTGTTCTCTGAGGGTATCAGAGTGAACTGGCAATCGGTCCAGCCACTACCCTCCTACAGCTAGCCAGTGGCTACTGGACTAGTGGGACTCCAGTAAACTGTGCCAAGACATCAGGCACCTGTGATCAGATCCCTGACACCACTAGAGCGGTGTACTCACTCACGAGGGGAGGGCACTTCTGTTGCTTTGGGTGGGGGGTTATGGGGCTGATCAAGAACATTTAACTGCACATCATATGCTGAAACTTTATCCTTTCAATCCAAAGATTGGTATCAAGGCTCTAGTGAATGAGAGCAGCCCTGTGTAACATGATCTGTAATGTGCAATGCTTACTGTGTGTTCTCCTGTTAACTTTGTTTTTATAGTTCTTGGCGTCTAGGCGCTATAATACTGTTTGGGGTCAGAACTCTGTCCCAGAGGGTTGTAGAGACTTCTTGTTTTCACTGTTTATCCAAGTTTTATGTGTAGTATAATTATCTTGTGTGTATTAAAGTACTTTTTTTTTAATAAAAAGTAAAGCACTGACTGGACATTGAGTTTATCAGCTGGTGGTACGGTTTACACTGTATTCTGAATGTCTAACCCCACCTCACCTCCTTGAGTAAGCCTTGGACTGTTCTGTCTCGCTACCCTGAGAGAGTCAAGTGCTGGAGAGGAGTACTTGGTTATCCAGTTTTGGGTCCACTAGTACTGAGTCCCCGGGACATCAGTGAGGGAACACTCTAGTTGATGCGATTGGAGCGCAGTTACCCCTGAGTGCCCTGGTTCCCAGGAAGACGGTCTAACACCAGTAGTTTTTTGGTGGTTTCAATCTGTTTGCAGTTTGTGGAGAAAACAAGTATGAGAACCATGGGGGACCCAAGAAGCCATATATATCTAAAAGCTAGACAAAATTCTAAATTCTTCAAGGGGTCATTTGTTTAGATTGTTCATGGTTTTCCCAGTGATGAAAAATAATTGGTGACAGCATTTTCATATGTAAATTTTGTCCCTGTGGCCGATATACAAAATTAACATACTGTTACGTCTGCTGAACTCTTCTGGCAGTAGGGGTATATAGTGTTTGATGAGTGTCCAAAAACACTCAATGCGAAGAGCCAACACTTGATCTGCATCTTCTAATAATTTTTCATTGTGTACTGACCATACAGTAATTCAAATGGTAAAAGTTAATGAATGAAAAATAGATATGAAAGAAACCCATGTATTTTCAAAATGTGCACAAGATACTGAGTTTAGCAACAGTATATATCTGTACATCTCTGAACGGGTTGTTACCCGTACTAACATGTTATTCAGAAGGTATTTTTCAAAATGTATATGCTTTCTGACAAACTACCTTACATTTGAAAGCCAAAAAAGGAGTGAAATCCTGCAGTGAAAACACATTTTTCATGATTGTGCCACAGTGTAGAAGTGTAAAACTGCAATTCAATCTGTCAAAATAAACCCTTTCGACAGGTAAAAACCTACCTTTTGAATATTAATATGTCACTCCTTATATAGGCCTTGTATTCCACAAGGCAGGCTGCATGGTATTCAAAAGAAGGACATGAGAAATTGAATGTTAACACGTCCTTTTAGTGACATTTCCGTGTGGCAGGCCAAGTTGTCCTACATGGAAACCCAGAGTGCAGAGTAAAATCCTAATGATGTATCTTGGGATTCGGACCAGCTTGAAAAATAATGAAACAATAAGTTTAATATTTAAATCCAAACAAATGGCGAAGTCGGATTTCTAATCAATATTAAGAAAAGGTAATTTTTAGAAACGATTCCCTGCTTGAAGTACCTAGAGGCTAATTTGCATTGTCTCTCCAGCTTCATCCAGCCAGTAATTAGCCTTTAATAGATGTCAAGTGCTTCCCAGGAGCAAACAAGACCTGAATGGGCAGAGATGACTCCTTTGATCAGGCTGTGTATATATCCTGGTGATTCTGTGGAAATATTATTTAAACGGCAGGTTATTACAACTTGATAGACTATACAACTGTCTGCTTCACATAAAGCAAATGACAGAGTACGCAGCAAAACATTTTCATGTGGCAAAATCTATTTCATCAGTTCAAATATGATGAATTTTATATACGTATTCCTGCAAGTGAATAATATCTGCACAGTGATCATGAAGCCTGAGCGCCGGAACACTCTTTTCTATACAAATTGCTGTAATATAACATACTAGCAGCCCGTCCCGACGTTGTCCGGGAACAATTAGGCTTCAGGGCCCCCTCCCGCCCCGCTTTTGTAACCTGCAGACGTCGCTTTTTCCTCCTGTAATTTACTTTCGTGTCCCGTCCCCCGCCCGGCCCGTCCCGTCCCCCACCCGGCCCGGCCCGTCCCGTCCCCCGCCCGGCCCGGCCTCTCCCATCCCCCGCCTGCCCCTACATGAGTGCCCTTACCTCCGCCGACGCTTCTCCCGCCTGTCCGCTCGCACCACCGCTCCTCCCCTGCGCCATGTCTGCCGCTCCTCCTCTGCCGCCGGTCCTCTGCTCTTCACATCACCGCTCCTCCCCCGCGCCATGTCCGCCGCTTCTCAGACGCCGCTCCTCCCGTGCTCCTAACGTGACCACGCACGTCGCGGCCGGCGCTACTTTTGAGGGACTACTTTTTTTTAATCTAAAATGTTAAATAACGTTTATTTTTTTAATTTATGTAGCCTATAACCATCTACACACCCTGCCGATTTCAACTGTGTATCGGGTGTGTAGATTGGCGCAGTGGTTCCCGAGTTTACCCACCTCAAAGACTGAAAGTTTCTGCTTTATTATAGTAGTATAGATAAAAAACAACAATGTCTCAACTGGAAGTCATTTAACAAGGGCAGTTAAATACAATAATATACACCATTGAGGACGAAGGGAAAAAGGAAGGAGACCACAACAGAAGAAGGTGAAGAGAAGCAATTATTATTGTTCAGTAGTTATAGCAGCACTACAGGACATTTAATTGTATGGTGACCATAACACACAAGTGAGCACTGTGCATGCTTGGTGATGGCGTAGTGGCACAAGAGTGTGACAGGAACAGCGGGAACGGCAAAAAAATTAGGAACTAATAACAAAGTGGTCAATGAAAACATAAGATTATGTGCAAATGTTCTTTTAATTTTTTTAGGACAAATGAATTGACCACAACAGCAGCAAAGTTCTGTGCTGGGTCGTCAACGGCATTTCGATCTGATTAATTTCAGGCCATCATTAGGACAATGGTCACAAGTTGGAACAATAGTGCTTGGAGAGGTACGAATGCGTCAAAAATGGCGGTCGAAGTCTAACCAAGGAGAAGCACAATCAATGGTGCAGGCCCAGTCACTGGAGTTCAAGATTAGGTCAGGGCGAGGCGTAATTTTGGAAAACAGTTTGACCTCCTGCGTGGGATCCAAGGTGGCTGAGGTGTGTCCCACCGGGGTCTGTCGATCCCCAGGGTCAGCGTCAAAGATGTAAAAATCTTGGACCGGAATATCCGAATTGCTGAAATGCCGGAATGAAGCCGGCGCGAGGATCACGGAGGCGTCCTAATTTTTTCACCGTTCACAATGTTCCTGTCACACTCTTGTGTCACTGCGCAGTCACCCTTCACCAAGCACGCACAGTGCTCACTTGTGTGTTATGGTCACCATACAATTAAATGTAAACGGGTCCACTCCTGTAACTATTTCCGTAATATAACATATAACATAACATAACATGAAGGTGAGGTGATACAATACAAAAGCATACAAAAAACATATAAAAATTAAAACACTTGTTTTAGGTGATCCTAACTAAATTTACCTATGGCAAACAGTCAATACAAAGTTTGGCCCATGCGTATGTGACACAAATCAAGCATTAAAGTATGGTCACAACTGCTGCAGGAGCTTGCTGTGCCATAGAAGTAGGCACTGTTGCAGATGGACAGTTAATTCTTCAGGGGACATTGGGGTAGAGGACAAGGCCCCTCTACTCTAGTTAGAGTGGGAATGTAGTGTGGGATGTCTCCGGGCATTTAGAGGTTACTAGGGTCCAATGGTAACAACTGAGCATTAAGTACTCCCTTTTATCACAATATAGCATGGCAGAGGCGTCCAAGGAATAATCAGTAGGTTGTCATGTGTTACAAACTCATAATTTGTAACGCTCACAAGAACTCTTCAAAAAGCAATGTCCAGCCAGTGTTTTTACTCTAAAAAAAGTACTTTCATTTGCATACCACTAGATTTTACACATAAATTTACAAATGGACCCAATAAAAAGCAGACCTCTCTAGAACCTTCTGAAATAGAGATCAGTATAAAATAATCTCTCAGCAGTAAACAATTTAAACCATCTTAATATAGTAATTGTTATGGGGTTCATAATGTGAAATACCTTTCACAACATAAATTTCCTCCCCACTGGATTTGTCACAAGATCACACCATGCAGAGCCCCTTCCAACAGTGGCGGCTTGCAGGGAACTGGGGTGGTGGGGGAGGGGAGATGGGGTTGGGAGATGGGGCGGGGTGGGGCGGGGAGATGGGGGGGGGGTGGGGTGGGGAGACAACAAAAGAAAAAAACACTTACCTTTTCACAGCTGCCGACTCTGCTCAGCTTCGATCCCTTCTCACGGCCCCCTACTCCTCAGCTTCAGTCCCAGAAGCATGCTGGCTCCCATAAGCCAATCACAACGCTGCAATGCAGCACTGTGATTGGTCTGAGCGCCGTGGTTCGGTGCTCAGACGGAGCCTGTGCTTTTTCCTCAACATTACAACCTGGTGGGGAACATGCAAAGTGTGCATGTCTCTTTGGCCACTCCAACCCGGCCGGACAAACCATCATGCACACTTAGGGGCCCATTAGGATGTTGGGCGGATTGCCCCCGCCAGGCTGGCAGTGGCTACCGCCAGCCTGGCGGGGGCAATCAACCCGACATCCGCATTTGTATAATCCCCCCGCCATATTAGTATGGCGGGGGGACCTCGGCAGACAGAAAGACTGTCCGCCGCTTTTCCGTCCCGGTCGCCTTGCAGCCGGGGCGGAAAAGGATTAATATGGTGGTGGTGTCTATCAGACACCGCTAGCCATATTATGATGGGCTGCAAAAGATGCCTTTCGGTGGCGGCGATGCCGCCCGGAAAGGCATGCGGTCTTCACTGTGGGGGCCCCCTGCGGGCCCCCAAAGTGAAGGAGGGGTGGGGGGTGCACACAGGGGGATACCTGTGGCATTTGCATATACAATGCGGCAGGCACCGCGCGGTGCCTGCCGCTTCGTGTATGCAAATGCATACACGCATTTATAGCATTGAGGCGGGCGGTGCAGAGAGCACCGCCCGCCCGCCACAATGTTATAAATGCAGGATGCGTCCGGCACTGTGGCGGGCACATCCTAATACCCCCCACGGGACCCCCGCCCTTATGGCGGGCGGTCCTGATTTCCGACAGGATGGCGGGCGGACAAAGTTCGCCCGTCATCCTAATGGGGCCCTTAGTGTGCCCACCACTCCACCCCCTGTGACCCCAGTCCTGCCCCGCCCTAACCCAGCCCCTTAGCAAAAAATAAAATGATAATAACAAAGTTATTATGATTTTATTTTTCCTGCTCTGGGAGCAGTGGGGCAACACTCCTCCCTCCCAACTATATTTGACAAAGCGTATGCATGTACAATTTCTCTACCATTCATGAGTAATCAAACTACTTGACAGATAGGCTAACACAACCCTGCAGAATCAAATGCTGCAGAGTAGAAGATCGACAAGGGACAGTGCGACTTGTAAACATTATTTGCATGCGGTTATTCGCCTAAAAAGTGAAATAATTTGAGTCTGCAGTTCCCGAGAATTCCTGCTGCATCAATGTGACTGCAATTTCCAATGTCTGGGTGAATGACACTTATCTGCTGACAGGTTGTTGCCATTGCCCGCTGGTGAAAGTGACAGCTGAAGATCAATTATATTTCCTCTTTGTCTACTACCTTCAAATTTGTCATAGATAAGAAGCCATAAAAATCTAAACGAGACGTCTTGATAGTCTGCTTTATGGATCTGTCACTGTATAACATTCAGAAAGTCTCATTAAAACTCCATTTACCACATTTACAGCGCAGCTCCTAAACTGAGCACCAAGAAGCAGGTCCTAGCTCAAACAAGGAGAAACTAGGCTTGTTTCAGACTTTATCCACATCAAAAAAAGTAATTTTCAACATATGTTATTCTTTACAATTAGTGAATCACATGCTGAAAATGTTGTTTTCAACAGTGAGGAAACAGCCAATTTAAAGAAACCAAAAAAAGAACCTGCCCCTTCCTGTGATGACTTGTGTCACTGCTACACTCATGGAATGACCATTTGCCACAGTGCAATGGTAACATTCATGAATGACAGTCACAATTCACCAATGTCTGATCAATGTAATGAAAAACTCTTACAAACATACAGTGTCTGAGGGGAACTGAGCTCTAAACCCCTGTCTGTATAAGGATGAATGAACTCTATGAAGATGTAAAGCTGCTTCAGCCCAAACTAAACGGTTGTATGGCATTACAATGCGGGCTTTTACCCCGCGTGCCATTACGACTCTGTTTTTACAACGCAAGTCGTTACAACGACTTGCACTGTAAGAGCTGGATAGTGGAATAGTTTAATTTTCTATTCCAACTCCAGCCCACGTTACAGTAGGGAAGGTGTTGGAATAGAAAATTAAACTATTCCTTTTCCAACAGCGCCCTCCAGCGCAAGTCGTTGAAATGACTTGCGTTGTAAAAGTAGCGTCTTAATGGCAGCGCGTGGTAATGCCCGTATTGTGATGGGTGCTCACCAACTAAACAGACAGCCCATGTAAGAGGTGTGTGTGGAAGTGTTTTGGTAGCTGTAGGTATAGTATGTACATGGGCTGCACCAGAGTCAATTACTGAGAAATATTCTGGAAGTAAATAGCCTAAATAGGGAATCATCTGAATGAGGGAGGTCAGGCCGGAGAAAGATCTGCAGGATGATTGGTCGGATTGGACAATGGTTTTGACCCTGGTGGCGTGGATGGGTTTTTAACTGAAATAGAAGAGTCTGCATTGGAGTGGATTGACTAGGGAATTTTTTTGATAATAATTGCTCATAAATCTCTTGTTTTTGAATTGCCTAAACGTTGGACCTGTGACTCCGCTTCAAAACAAAACCACAGCAAACCTTAAAGACTTTAACATTTTTGATCCTGTTTCTGGCCCACCGCTCCTAGCCCAAATCCTGGGAAGTTGTGTGAGCAATCGAACAGCTTTCCCATGACAAAAATATTTTTGATGACTTTAAGTCAGGATGAGAACGGTCTGTACGATAGAGACAGCCGTCTTGCAAATCAGTGATACCCTTAGGTTACTCAATAGTAGTGACTCAAGCCCATTGATCTTGCTCAGAAATTGGGCAGCTTCTGAGATCCTCATCCACACATTGAAAGATTGCTTGGAATTTAAGGCAAAGTTCTCCAATGGCTCACATTCTAAACAGCCAATTGATCTCAACTGATCAAAATAGACATCTGATTGTCCAACCGGGTCAACATATCACAAGATATTTCACGAGGTTCTGTTCATTCCCGTTCACTTTTCAACCTCTACTAGAGCCAGTCAGTGACATAATAAAAGAATCTGGCATTACCTACCATCAGTATGCTGAGGTCACTTACACTATTGGCCAAAGAGCCTCACAATATCTAGTGGCATCCATCAACTATGCAGCTCTGACTCTTTACCACTGGTTTTCAAAAAATCGTCCTCTAGCTAATCTGTCTCTGGATGTTCACCCAAAGCCATTTACTATACCATACCCCTGCTTACTCTTGCTACCTGACTTGTGTGTAGGCGAATGTCTGGTGTATACTACTGCTATGTTGTCACATTGGACGTGTGACAAAATTATTTTCATTAGAGTAACTGTAATTTGATTTAGTCATGTTTTTCTGCTCATTTAATTAATGCCTAAAGGAAGTGCCTAGCTCTGATTTTATAGCCTCTATTTTACATCTTGACTCCTGAGACGAGAAAGTGTTGGTTACCTTGTTCAGCCAAAATGTTTACAAACTTGTTGCAATCTCAAGGTCATATTCTTCCTTTCTCATGATCTAAGTCTGTGGCCATCTGTATGCTCTATTTGTTTGAATCTATCTTGTGTGCCCTCCAGCCAACTAGTTCTATGATTTCAGGATATTAGCTTTTCTTTTGTTAGTAAACATTTTCAGACTTCGGTTGACTTGAGCAGATACTTTTTAATAGCCCTATCCCCTTAATTCTGTAATTACTTAGGGCCTGATTTATACATTTCTTTATTTTAAATCCCATCCACTCGTGGAACGGACTTTCCCTGCCAAAGCTGAAAGCCAAGTACCTGTTGTCCTTGCTACAGGAGTAGCTGAATTGTGCCCAAGCGCTGCTGTGAGACGCCGACCACCGCGAGGCCGCAGAGGAGGGAGAGGCGCCGGCCCAGGGACTGCGAGGACCAGCATACACCACCTCCAGCTGGTCCTCTTCCCGTGAGAGCCGCGCCCCCTCACAGTGCCCCGCCCCCAGCATAACGCAATAACTTCTCGCGGCACCCGCTTCGCGGGTGCCACTCGTGGAACGGACTTTCCCTGCCAAAGCTGAAAGCCAAGTACCTGTTGTCCTTGCTACAGGAGTAGCTGAATTGTGCCCAAGCGCTGCTGTGAGACGCCGACCAACGCGAGGCCGCAGAGGAGGGAGAGGCGCCGGCCCAGGGACTGCGAGGACCAGCATACACCATCTCCAGCTGGTCCTCTTCCCGTGAGAGCCGCGCCCCCTCACAGTGCCCCGCCCCCAGCATAGCGCAATAACTTCTCGCGGCACCCGCTTCGCGGGTGCCACTCGTGGAACGGACTTTCCCTGCCAAAGCTGAAAGCCAAGTACCTGTTGTCCTTGCTACAGGAGTAGCTGAATTGTGCCCAAGCGCTGCTGTGAGACGCCGACCACCGCGAGGCCGCAGAGGAGGGAGAGGCGCCGGCCCAGGGACTGCGAGGACCAGCATACACCATCTCCAGCTGGTCCTCTTCCCGTGAGAGCCGCGTCCCCTCACAGTGCCCCGCCCCCAGCATAGCGCAATAACTTCTCGCGGCACCCGCTTCGCGGGTGCCACTCGTGGAACGGACTTTCCCTGCCAAAGCTGAAAGCCAAGTACCTGTTGTCCTTGCTACAGGAGTAGCTGAATTGTGCCCAAGCGCTGCTGTGAGACGCCGACCACCGCGAGGCCGCAGAGGAGGGAGAGGCGCCGGCCCAGGGACTGCGAGGACCAGCATACACCATCTCCAGCTGGTCCTCTTCCCGTGAGAGCCGCGCCCCCTCACAGTGCCCCGCCCCCAGCATAGCGCAATAACTTCTCGCGGCACCCGCTTCGCGGGTGCCACTCGTGGAACGGACTTTCCCTGCCAAAGCTGAAAGCCAAGTACCTGTTGTCCTTGCTACAGGAGTAGCTGAATTCTGCCCAAGCGCTGCTGTGAGACGCCGACCACCGCGAGGCCGCAGAGGAGGGAGAGGCGTCGGCCCAGGGACTGCGAGGACCAGCATACACCATCTCCAGCTGGTCCTCTTCCCGTGAGAGCCGCGCCCCCTCACAGTGCCCCGCCCTCACAAGTCCATACACCACAAAAGCGCTACCTGGACCGCGCATCGCGGGACGCGCGCGGGGCAAAGTCCGGGGCGAAGCCCGGGCAAAGGGCGGGCCCGTTGTTGCCCGTTAGTGCCCGATAGAGACCGGACCGGGCCATTTCTCTTCCATTTCTCTTCCATCACTGAACCCGCAACCAGGTAACATCATGCCTCCAAAAACAAGGAGCACCACTAAGCCAAAATCCAAACACGCACAGGAGGTAGCACAAGTAACAGGTCCTATCGACCTATTCATTTCGCGGGTCCACGAGACAATAAACCAGAGTATAGCCCTAATGGAAAAGAGAGTATCACTAGATCTCATGAGCGCTAATGCGAAGCGTTCCTCTCTTGGTGCTATAGCAAACGCTACCTCTCCCATTCATATCAGCACACAGAACTGTTCTCTCCCAATGACTTTATCAGTACCAGATTCAAACACAGTACCGTCGGTAGTAAACCTCTCCGTCACACAGTCTGAGTCAGATCTCTCCATAACGTTTGACGACCTGGAAACCACTCCCGACCTAGCTGGTTGCCATACTCAGGGGGCCGCCCAGCCAAATGAAAACTCGCTTCAACAAGGTGAAAGGGAAGGAGCAATCCCAAAAAAATATTCACAAATCACTGAAGAATTAGGAACCAATATCCTGCGTTTAGAACACCCGATAACTCATTCAAATCCCACTACGTCCCATAACATACTACTTCTCCCAGTAACCGATCAACCACACAAGGCAATTTCAAATGACCTTTTCGAAAACCAATGTAAAACTTGCAGAGTCACCTCGCAAGTCCTTACCACAACGAAAGATCTACTATTCCAATACCTAAAGCCTATCCAACTTAGCATTAGGAATCTTGAAGCTCAGCTATCCATAATCTCGGCGACCCTTCTAGACACGAACACCCGTATAGAAACAAACGGTCAGCGGAACGTTTCACAGCCACCTAAAAAACAACATCAAGTACATGTACAGAAAACAGTCAAACATGCAAATCCAACGTTCCTAGCACAGAAAAACCATAAACAAAACACTACACCCCCTAAGTCGGCAGCCAAAGCGCCCCAACCCCAGAGAGAGAAACCTTCTGCTATATCCATCCAGCAAACAGTAAATGCAGACTCAGTCACGATAGATACTCCAGGTCCACTGACAAATACAGACACCAGTAGAGCCTGCTCAGAAAAAAGGGCTGAAACTTTTTCATCGAAACCACTGCCCTCTCAACCGACTCCTAAAAATACATCCAAAAAACCTTTAGCAGCTAGACGCCCTGCCCACTTGCCTCCGGAAGCCACCCCATACACAATAGTTCTCACAGGTGTACCTGAGCTAACCGATGATACACCTGAAACGGCATGGTCACTTAAAAACAAGGCCATGCAGTGGTTAAGCATCAATAGACCTCTCGAATCCCATCTATCTGGAGGGGTCACTACAGCCCGTAGGGTAGCCTGGATAGGCAAAACTACAAAAACAATTCGCGGAGACTGCATCATTGTAACATGTAGAGATCCCTCAACAGTGGACTACATCTGTGCCTGGCCCCAGCTTGATAAAAAAGGGGGGATTGATGCTCGTCATCTCTCTTTCTTCTATCCCCCAGCTAAACAACAACGTAACCCCCCACCCTGGACATGGCACCAGCTCCCCAAAGAACCTTGGAACCAAGAGCCATGGTATCAAGTGCCATGGAAACAGACGGAATACCCATATGACTATGTAGGTAGGGGTGGACCGAGAAATAGGCCTAGAGAACACCAGAGGCCCTACTGGCAAGAAAGACCCTATCAAACCTACGAAGGCTGGCAGGGCCTCCCAACCCAAAACCGTTTTGACTGTCTCGAAATGGTCGACTGACCACTCAGGGACAAAACGTGCCATTAGCAAATCGCAGATATCGAAGTTTCACTTGAACATTCCTGTGTCACAACACGACAAACACGAGGCACTGCGGCTGCTAATAACCCGACAAGACCAGCAGACACCGTGACGGAATTCTCAACCTTGAGATTTGCCATCGCTTACTGGAATGTCGCAGGCCTAATTACAAAAATAACCTCCTCCTCATGGCTGGACACAGCAAAGAGCCACCAAATTCTGTCCCTACAAGAGACCTGGTGCACAACACCACTTCATTTAGCTGGCTACAAAACTTTCTTCACTCAAGCACTATCAGGTAGTATGGGCAGACCCAAAGGTGGTCTCACGACCTACATTTCCAATACCCTTCCCCTCACTGCGAAACTGCTAAAGGAAACATCCATCTTCCAAATCATACAAATCACACAGTCAACCGTACCGAAAGGAAATCTATATCTTTTCATAAACTACTACAATAACTCATGCCCTTTGGAATCCTGCTTACGTCTAGATGAAATAGTCACATACCTACTCTCATTTCAAAAAACCAACAATAATTCCACAATCTACTTCATATGGGGTGGCGACTTTAATTGCACACTGTGCCCAAAGCACAAAAATGGGAACTGCGGGCTTCAGAACGAACTTGGAAATCCCATTCCACACTTCGTGCACACGCTAGGTGGCAACAAATTAAATGAAACCCTTTTCACCTTAGATCTTGACTTTGTCAATGAACTAGTGAACCCGGAGCAGGCCTTTCTACCCACTTTTCACGGGAGAGGATGTTTGTCAACCATCGACTACATTTTAGCCTCAAACTCTTATAAAGGGCAACTAAGCAACTACAAGATCGGGTCTAATCCAATCAGCGACCACTACCCAATTAGTGTGGAAATCCACATGAAACAAGCCGAGATACTCCCCTCAAAAGCTAGTTCTCTTGATCAACAGTCGCTGGCGATGAAGAAGCTGAACGGGTATGCAATTAAATGGACTAAGATCGACCCGAAAGAGATGACACAGAGGATTCTCGAAAAAACACACCTCTGGCTAACCAACTGTCTGTCCCCTGAGGCTCCCCCAGAATTAATTGTCACCTCTTTTCATAACATCCAGGTTGTAATAAGGGACGAGCTATTCATTAACTCAAAAAATAAGCCCAGACATCTCACTACGAGATGGTTTGATACCGCCTCTCGGAAGGCCCTTACATCCCTCAAAAAAGCTTTACACCAGCAACCGAGAGATCCTCAAAAAATCTCCCAAATGAGGAAAAAGTACAATACTGCTCGGAAAAATCGTAAAAAACAGATCAAGCAAGATCTATGGCTTCGATTACATGAGAGTGCACTAAGGAAAGATAGTACTGCTTTTTGGCAGACCATAAGATCACCCTTCTTGGCCAATATCAGCGATCCTGACCATCTCGACGTGGCAATAACTGAGGACGACTGGGTCTCTCATTTTTCAAAAATTTTTGGAACATCATCAGATGCCGTACCAACATCCCAAATGCATGAACCCGATATGGCAAAGAGCAACATCTATCCAATCAACCTACGTTTTAGTCTAAATGAGGTCAGTAAGGCAATTAAGGCCTCAAAAACAGGCAAGGCCCCTGGCCCAGATGGGGTCCCCATGGACCTGTTTCTACACGACGTCGACTATTGGTCGAAAATAATCACACGGGTCATGGCTGCAGTAGTCACAACAGGTCTCTTCCCCTCATGGTCTACATCGACACTACTGCCCATTTTCAAAAAAGGGGACCGTAACGACCCTGTGTGCTACAGGCCGATCTCCCTTCTGGACTCCACGGGCAAGATTGCAGGTCGAATACTCCTGGCCCGACTACAATCTTGGGCCCGGGAGAATAACATCATCACTGACCTGCAATATGGTTTACAGAAGGGGCTCGGAACGGTCGAACAGGCCCTAAACCTCGTCCTCTTGGCTGGAAAGTACGCGCACGCTAAAGGAGGCAACATCTTCCTGGTCTACGTAGACTTAAGCGCGGCGTTCGACTGCGTACAACATGCTAAGCTCTGGCAGATCCTAGCACACCTTGGAGTGGACCCACCTATACTAGCCTTCCTAAGAGAGCTCTACACCAACGCAGAAGGCCGAGTTCGATTTGGCACCGGCGGCGAACTATCACGACCCTTCAAAATCTCAAGAGGAGTTAGGCAAGGTTGCGTACTGGCTCCCTTCCTGTTTAACTTATATACAAACGGGCTCGAGCAGGCCATGCTGGAAGGGAGCCAGGACCTCCCGCAGATAGATCACCGCCCGATACCTATTCTCCTGTATGCCGACGACTCTGTTATTCTGGCACGGACTTCTAATCAACTCCAGCGGCAGCTTAATAAGTACGTGAGCTTTATGGACACACTTGGCCTCAAAGTCAACATCAAAAAGACTTTTACAATGAACATCGGCCCAAGGCCAAGAGTCTCTAAGCCCATACTTATAAACAACAGCAGACTAGAAAAAACATCTGTGTACCCATACTTGGGCATCTTAGTGGATGACACAATGACCTGGCGCAAGGCAGTGGAAGCAAGAAATCTTCATTTCCGCCGCGCTACCTCAGCACTAACTGCTTTCTCAAGAAAACTAGGCAAACCAGCCCCAGCGGAATTGTTAACTATATACTATGCAAAATGCCACAGTGTGGCTACTTATGGAGCAGGTATTTGGGGCCATGGATGTATCGGCCAACTCCAGGTCACCGAAAATGACTTTATCAAATATATCCTATCTCTCCCCCAAAGTTCTCCGATTTCAGCCTCGCATCGGGAGCTTGGCATGGAATATATTATCGACACCATACGAAGCCAGCCCATTCTACTGTGGCAGCGAATATGGTGTAACCCTGAAAGTCACGTTACCCGTTCCCTTATTTCCGACTGCCTTGGTCTAGCGCACTGGCGGAAAATTCCGTGGCTGAATTATATTCATAAATTCTTTGTAGATCTTGACTGTGAGCATTACTTCCTTGAACCACCCTCAATTGAAGACATCTCGAAGAAACAGTTGAAACAAATATGTATGGGCCACCTAAGGGAACTCCGCAACCAAGCAGAGATCACTAAAACACAAAATGAAAAAATTGGTAAATTGCAGACAGGGAAACTCATTCAGCCCTATTTGACATACTTTTTGTCGAACTACGAAAAGTTCTTAATTACAAGGCTCCGGTTTGATCTTTTTTACCGTCTGGTCTCATTTCCGGAAATGAAGAACTGTTCCCGTAATTTGATGAACTGTCCCTGTGATGGAGTTTCTGCACAATCCACGATCCATGTAGTCCTTTTTTGTAAATATTACAGATCAGCAAGAAAAACATGGATCATTCCTATCCTCCGATCCAGTGGACTTAGACAATCGTATCCAGCACTTTCCCATTTACAATCCCCGAAATTCCCACAAGAAGCGAAACAGATAGCGACCTTTCTCAAAGTAGTTATATTAACACGTCGCAAAGTTTCTAACTAAACCTGTGTTTTTTCAATTTAGAGAACCTATACCACCATTCCGAAACCCTTTTTCTATACAGCGATCTCCATTTTGTGATCTTATTTGTATACTGTTTTTATTTTCTGATTCTCTTTTAAAACTGTACTTTTTATGATTATATGAATCTATAATCGAATAAAAGTTGATGAAATGAAATGAACACACTAGTACACTTTTAAGGCCCCAAGGACCGCATGGGTCACAGGATGTCAGGCAGAGGCCAATTGTGTGGTCCAGTCCAGGTCCAGTTGCCACTGGCCAGCTGGGTACTTCTAGGAAAAGGCCTTCTGCAGCTTGTTGTCTCCCTGTAGTAGGACAAGGGGTCTGTAAACTGAACCTTGTAGTCCACTTCTTTGTCCTGGGTTCAATATGGAGCAGATCCAGTCTTTCAAGTTTCCTCCCAGGTCACAGGCAACAGGTTCAGCCCTCTTCTGATCTTCATCAGGCCCAGTAAGTGTTTTGAAGAAGGTGCCTAGGAAAGACACATTTATGCGTGGCAGTAGCTAGTGGATGCAGTGACCATCCATAAACAATGGAATAAAAGTTCCCATGCCCTGACCTACCTATGTTTGCAGTAGTTTGCCTCACTGCAAACAGGCTCAAAATGAAACACATCACAGTGAAGAACATGGCGAAGTTCTTCGGCCACACTAAACTTGGGCTCTGAGGTTAGGGTGTGAGTGAGGAGTACAATTTGGTATTTTATAGTACCTCCCATGTCTAATACTGAAATCCAGTTTGAAGCATGCACTGTACCCACAACAAACCCGGAGACAGATGTCTGGTAGGACAATAGCAGGGTCCTTCAGCAAACAAACAGAAGATCCACCAAAATTATCTTGGCATTCTGTTTTCTCCCTTTCAAGTGTGCCCCAAGTGCTACATGTGGCTTAACAGCCCTGTCAGGCAGGATTTGACATGATGCTGTCAAAAAGATACCCACAGCCCTCACCCTTATACTCTTTTGAGCTCAGAGGAGTCATCTGTGCTTATTCAGTTCAGCCTATCATTTGCTCCTGGGAGGCATTTCATATCCATTTCACCCTAGTGAAGGCTAAGATCAGGCTGACAGCTGGCAGAGACTTGTGCTAATTAGCCTTCTGACAGCTCAGACAGGTAAAGGGAAACTTTCAAAAAGTTACCTTTCCTTAACATTTATTAAAACTCCAACTTCACCATTGAATTGGATTTTTAATACCTGCTAAAAATAGGTGGCGGCTAATTATTTTTTTATGCATCCCATTCTTGACATACAGTATTAGTATTTTAAGCTGTTTTATACATAGGACATCTAGGTCTACCATAGTGAAAATAGCTTTTCAGCACTGATCACTATACGGATATTGTAACATTAATTGTTAACATGTACCACTTTGAAATTCCATGCACCCTGCCTTGTGAGCTACAAGGCCTACATAGGAGACGGCTTACTAATATTTAAAAGGGAGGTTCTACCTGTTGTTTTAACAGGTGACACTGCAGTCACTGCAACATTCAGGCTACACAGGGTAGACCTGAAGCCATGTGTTTTTCTGCAGCTATAGTAAATGGCACAATAGGTGCTGCAGCATGCAAATGAAATATAACTTCCAGGCCCTGGGTTCAGTTTTTACACTATACACTAGAGACTTGCAGACAGTTAAATATGCCAGTTGAGAATAAGCCAATTTAATCGTGATTAAAGTGAGAGCACATACACTTTGCTACTGGTCAGCAGGGGGTGAAGTGCACAGAGTTCTAAAGAAAGGAAAACTATAGGGTCCAGCAAAAGGTGTAAAATCTGGGATGACCATTCAGAAAAGGTGGCCTTTCTACATGAACCATCAGGTAAATTGTCAAAGTTTGCACTGATACGTGATGATGTTACTGAAGGCATGTCCTCATTGATAATCTGTGCAAGTGGTTAACTTGCACCAATTTCTGCGAAAGCTAGGCAATTGGCCACTAGTTTGCTTACTTGCTGATCAATGTTATGAAACCTGACCTTTTGAGATATTCACATCTTCATAACAATCTCTTGTTGCACAGTATAAGCTAAGTTCAGCATATGTGGTATCAGACAAGAGCTACTGACGATGTGAGTATACTAAGCAATAGCCCTTCTTCTGTGATTGTGGTAGTGCTTGCCATACATTATGAGGTGCATGTGGCATGTTCTTGGCTTCATTTGTATAATATGATTGCCCTAGCAGGACATTGTCATGTGCTTTCTTGTGTTACTCCTTTCGCAATAGTGATACGTTCATTATCAAGGGTAGCACTCACCATTTTATTTAGGGCCAGAGGACAGGGTCTCTAATTACCATCCATGAAGTATACGTATTCCTCTTTCTCTGACTTGTGCTTCCTTTTTCTTGGTTGCTTTTCAAGGGTAATGTGATAGGTAATAAGCAGGATTGCTTTGACCTGGACTATACAGCACTTAAAGTGAAAGTTGTAGCTGCAATATTTGTTTTTGTTTGGGTGTTGGTGGTTTAGACTCATACCCTGAAAAAGTGGCATCAATGGTTTATGATCATCTGTGCATACACAGCATTGATTGAGGGGAGGTGAAAATGGCAACAGCCCCACCATAAAGTTGTAGCTTTTTTCTGATGTGAGAGTAGTTTTAATTGGTCTTGGTAAGGGCCCAGCTGGGAAACAACCATTACAACGCAACTTTCACAACGCAATACCATCACAATGCAACTTTTACAACGCAAGTTCCATTGCAACGCATGCCTTTACAACGCAGATGCTATTACAACGCATGCCATTATAACGTAAGTGAGTATGGGTAAGTACTTTAAAAAATATATATTTATTTAATTTTAATATAATTGACTTAATTGTGTTAATGCATGTTATTATCTTAATTAATTGTAATTTTGTATTTATTACATCCCCCTGGAGTTAGAATAGTAATTGTTACTCCTATACTTTTCTGCACTACTCTATTCAACTCTTACACTACTATTACACACCCCTGAAGTTTGAATGGTCATTTTAACCTCTTCACTATCCAACACTTAACCTACTATTACACCCCCTTTGAGTAAGAATAGTAATTGTTACTCCTATACTTTTATGCACTACTCTATCCAACACTTACACTACTATTACACCCCTCTAGAGTAAGAATAGTAATTGTTACTCCTATACTTTTCTGCACTACCCTTTCCAACACTTACACTAGAAAAACACCCCCCTGGAGTTTGTATAGTAATTTGATTCTCTACACTATCCAACACATACCCTACTATTACATCCCCCTGGAGTTAGAATAGTAATTTTAACCCTTACACTATCCAACACTTACCCTAAAATTACTCCCCCCATGGAGTTAGAATAGAAATGTTAATCCCAATTTTAATCCAACACTTACCCTACTATTACTCCCCCATGGAGTTAGAATAGCAATTTTAACCCCTATACTATCTAACACTTACCCTACTATTACACCCCCCTGGAGTTAGAATAGTAATTTTAACCCCTACACTATCCAACACTTACCCTACTATTACACCCCCCTGGAGTTAGAATAGTAATTTTAACCCCTACACTATCCAACACTTACACTACTATTACACCCCCCCCCTGGAGTTAGAATAGTAATTTTAACCCCTACACTATCCAACACTTACACTACTATTACACCCCCCCTGGAGTTAGAATAGTAATTTTAAACCCCTACACTATCTAAAACTTGCCCTAATATTACACCCCCCTGGAGTTAGAATAGTGATTTAAACCCCTACACTATCCAACACTTAACCTACTATTACACCCCCCTGGAGTTAGAATAGTAATTTTAACCCCTACACTATCCAACACTTACCCTACCATTACTCCCCCATGGATTTAGCATAGTAATTTTAAATCCCTACACTATCCAACACTTAACCTAATTTCACACCCCCCTGGAGTTAGAATAGTAATTTTAACCCTTACAATATCCAACACTTACTCTACTATAACGCCCCCTGGAGTTAGAATAGTAATTTTAACCCCTACACTATCCAACACTTCCCCTACTATTACACCCCCCCTGGAGTTAGAATAGTAATTTTAAACCCCTACACTATCCAAAACTTGCCCTAATATTACACCCCCATGGAGTTAGAATAGTGATTTAAACCCCTACACTATCCAACACTTACCCTACTATTACACCCCCCTGGAGTTAGAATAGTAATTTTAACCCCTACACTATCCAACTCTTACCCTACCATTACTCCCCCATGGATTTAGAATAGTAATTTTAAATCCCTACACTATCCAACACTTAACCTAATTTCACACACCCCTGGAGTTAGAATAGTAATTTTAACCCTTACAATATCCAACACTTACTCTACTATAACGCCCCCTGGAGTTAGAATAGTAATTTTAACCCCTACACTATCCAACACTTCCCCTACTATTACACCCCCCCTGGAGTTAGAATAGTAATTTTAAACCCCTACACTATCCAAAACTTGCCCTAATATTACACCCCCATGGAGTTAGAATAGTGATTTAAACCCCTACACTATCCAACACTTACCCTACTATTACACCCCCCTGGAGTTAGAATAGTAATTTTAACCCCTACACTATCCAACTCTTACCCTACCATTACTCCCCCATGGATTTAGAATAGTAATTTTAAATCCCTACACTATCCAACACTTAACCTAATTTCACACACCCCTGGAGTTAGAATAGTAATTTTAACCCTTACAATATCCAACACTTACTCTACTATAACGCCCCCTGGAGTTAGAATAGTAATTTTAACCCCTACACTATCCAACACTTCCCCTACTATTACACCCCCCCTGGAGTTAGAATAGTAATTTTAAACCCCTACACTATCCAAAACTTGCCCTAATATTACACCCCCCTGGAGTTAGAATAGTGATTTAAACCCCTACACTATCCAACACTTACCCTACTGTTAGATTCCCACTGGCCCAAGCACTGCAGGGACGTAGCATGCACCAATCCCCTTTACCAGCCCCGTGGACCCCCACAGGTCAAAACACTATGTGGGCACCAGGGGACCCGAAAAGAGGGTGGTAATGTTGAAAAGACACCAAGTCTTCCACCCTTGGCGACGAAAAGAAGACAGCTCCCTCCTGCTTTACGCTTCTGCACCAAACTGTAATAGGAAAAACAAAACAATCCCTTCATATATCACTGTTGACAGATAAATCCCCAGCCCTCCATGATCATGCCTTGGATTACAAAACAATCCCCTCTTACCGCTTTACTGTGCAGGCTTTGCTTCGTAAAGAATAGGAGTTAAATAGGCACAGCACTCCAGGTTCTGCAATAATTGTAATGTGACTTGCAGGGGAGGAGAGGACGCTGTCGTCGCTAAGTCAAAGAAAAGTAAACAAAAGAATAATGGCCAAGAAGGGGAAAAAAGGACAACGCCTAAAAAAAACCTTCGTTCCTTCTGCAAAAAGTAGCGGACCCAATTACCACTCACGCCGAGTCTTACTCTAAACACAGCGCTGCCTTCGCGGAGTGACCCAAAACGTCACTTCCGCTAAAAACGAAGCGGAGAGCGGCACCAGCGAAGACGCGCTGGAAAAGCCGGCGCTCCGTTTAAACTCCGCGTTGCTTTCTCTGACGAGAGAAATGACACAGAGCAACGCTCGTGTGAGCGGGGGCCCCCGGACACACGTACAAAAAGGATATAACCAGAAGGCAGTAAAAATATAAACAAAACGGGACGGGAGGGGAACCCAGGACACCCTTCTAACTAAGACAGGGGTTGAACGGATCAAAGAAGGGGAAAAACGGCAAGCCTTCTCACGAGCCCGTGAGAAGGGGGAGGGACACAGCCCAAGGGAATGAGGGATTCAATCAGCAGGGAAGAACTCGATCCAGCAGCAAAACGACAACCAACAACCAGGGTAGAATCCAAACACTGGCAGATATCAAGCATCGAGCTAAAGGTAGGACCACCTTTTATCCTACTTCCCAGTCATGTGATCACAAGGCATGATCATAAACAAGGGACTACCCGATTCCTAACAGTACCCCCCCCAATGATCCTCCCCACAGGGCGGGGTTTCGAGGGGTGTTGCCTGTGGAACATTCGGACCAATCGTGGAGCATGCACCCCCCCAGCCGATTCCCATGTCCTGTCCTCCTTAGTGTACCCTTTCCAGTCCACCAGGTATAAAAGGCGCCCCCTGACCCGCTTCGAATCTAGGATAGCCTGCACCTCAAATTCCTCCTGCCCATCCACCATAACAGGAGGTGGCGGTGGTATCGCCTGTGCAGAGGGCACATAGGGTTTCAGTAAAGATGTATGAAACACGGGATGCACTCTATATTCTGGGGGCAAACTAAGCTTCATCGCCACAGGGTTAATGACCTGCAAAATGGAAAAAGGGCCCACGAATCTGGGCTGCAGTTTGCGAGGACCTTGTAACTTCAGATTGCGTGAAGCCAGCCACACTTGGTCCCCTGTCTTATAAGCTGGAGCATCGACACAATGCTTATCCGCCTGGACTTTCATCGCCGTCTTCGCTACAAGAAGACTATCTTTGGCCAACTTCCATATGTCTCTTAACCGCTTGCACACGTCATCCATGGCTGGCACGCGACCCGTGGGCTGTATAGCTACTGCTCTAGGATGGTACCCAAAAGAACAGTGAGGGTGGTAAGCCGAAGATAAACGTATCTCGGTCTTAAGCACTTGACACAACTCAGTCCAAAAATGGGATACAAACTGCGCCCCCCTGTCGGATACAACCACCACTGGCAATCCATGTAAACGCACCACCGATGACATAAATACCACCGCCATCTCCTTCGCAGTTGGGCGTTTAGGTAGCGGTATAAAGTGGGCCATTTTGGTGAATAAGTCTACCACCACCAGAATGGTGGTGCACCCTGCTGCCAAAGGTAGATCAGTTACAAAATCCAAGCTTAATGTATGCCATGGACAAGGGGGTACCTCCAAAGGCTGTAAGAGACCCGATGGTTTACAATGCGAGGGCTTGCTGATCGCACACACAGCGCAAGCACCCACATATCCTTGAACATCCTTAATCAATGACTCCCACCAAAACCACCTCATACATATTTCCTTAGTCTTCCTTATTCCCGGATGAGCTGTCAAGGCAGAGGAGTGACACCATTCCAGCACCTCATCCCTCAACACCGGGGGTATAAACAACCTGCTTTCATGGTACAAAAGTTCATCCTTCATCGATACCAGGGGTAGAGACAACCAGGGTGCCAGATCTACTTGGCTCAAACGTTCCTTCACCAGAGCAGGAAATTCTTCCACTACCAGAGCTCCAATTATTCTTCCCTCAGCTATCATTGCCCTGCTCTCCTTCTCGGACCCATCTTCCTTTCCCGCAACGTGTATTCTGGAAAGGGCATCAGATTTCACTTGTTGGGCTACAGGCCTGTAGGTTATGAGGAAGTCGTATTCATTGAAGAATAAGACCCATCTCATCTGACGAGGAGTCAATGCCCTAGCAGAACGAAAGAATTCCAGGTTTTTATGATCGGTGTAGATCGTAATAACATGTCTGGCCCCCCATAAATAATGGCGCCATTCCTCGAACGCAAGTTTGACCGCCAGCAGCTCGCGTTCCGCCACAGTATAATTGCGTTCAGCTGGCAATAAGGTCTTAGAAAAGAACGCAATTGGGTGCATATGGCCTGTGGCCTCATCTCGCTGGGATAAAACCCCACCCACAGCACACAAGGATGCGTCAGTTTCCACAAAGTAAGGCAGGGCAGGATCAGGATGCACCAATACCGGTGCAGTAACAAACTGTCTTAGCAACGTACGAAAGGCATCCTGAGTCTCATCTGTCCAATCAAAAAGAACACCCTTCCTCAAAAGGCGAGTCATTGGGGCCACAATGTCAGAAAAATGCAGTATGAATCGCCGGTAGAAATTGGCGAAGCCCAAAAGCACCTGTATTTGCTTCACATTTGTCGGTACTGGCCATGTCTCTATAGCCTGAATCTTTTTCGGGTCCATTCGGATACCTGCTGCAGAGATCACAAACCCCAAAAACTCCACCTCAGGGGTCCCAAACTGGCACTTCTCCAATTTAGCATATAAATGGTGTTCCTTTAATGACTGCAAAACCTGCGTCACATGCCTGGTATGATCACTCTCCTTCTCTGAGTATATTAGGATATCATCCAAATAGACAATAACTGTCTGATCCAAATACTGGCCCAGGACTTCGTTAATAAAAAACTGAAACACCGCTGGCGCATTGCACAAACCAAACGGCATAACCGTATATTCAAACAAGCCGTACTTTGTTTTAAACGCCGTCTTCCACTCATCTCCTGGCCGAACCCTTATAAGATGGTATGCGCCCCGCAACTCTAACTTGGTGAACACCTTCGCCTTGCGGAGCTGATCCAGCAACACGGAGATGAGGGGAAGAGGGTACCGGTTTTTAACAGTGGCCGAATTCAACGTTCTGTAGTCCACACATGCCCTCAAGGAGCCTTCTTTCTTCGGGATGAAAAATATAGCCGATGACACTGGCGAAGAAGAATGACGAATATAACCCAAGAGCAACATTTCGTCTATATAAGTTTTCAAATGGGCCTCCTCAGGCTCAGACAACGCATAAACCCGACTGCATGGCAACGGAGCTCCGGGTATCAAATCGATCTTGCAGTCGTATGACCTATGCGGAGGAAGACCTTGAGCACACACTTTGTCAAACACCTCCTCATAAGATGAATACTGAGGAGGAACAACACTCTTTTCAATCAGGGCACAAGACAAGGGATTGATCTGTTCCGCTGCCACCACATAACAATTCCTTAAGCAATGTACTGAGTCCAACGTAACCAATCTCTGAACCCAATCAATCCTTGGGTTATGCTTTTGCAGCCACGGGACCCCTAATACCAAACCAAATGAAGGGGCATCGATCAAATCAAATACCACACTTTCCACGTGTCCGTTCTCACACAACAAACCAAGTGGAACGGTCTGTTTTGTAATACACCCGGAAGTCAACTCTGTCCCATCTATCGCCCTTACTGGCTCAGGCTGTTCCTTAAGGCGACAAGGAACCATCAACTTTTCAGCCATCGAGATGTCTATAAAGTTTCCGGTCGCCCCGGAATCTAACAATACTGACACCGGAATGCGTGTCTGTGTTGGAAGCAGCAAATGGGCACTGATCACAAAATGCCTTGAAGCTTGATCTAGGGCCCCTACCACCTCGAACTGCTCTATTCCGTCCACACCTGAGCCTTGGTCCACATATATGCACGCCACCTTCTTACCGAACCCTACCCCTGATGGTTTCACAGGGCAATCACGTGCGAAATGGCCCCCCTGTCCACAATAAAGACACAGATTTAGCTCCCTTCTTCTCTTCTTTTCCTCTGACGTCAGGGGTCCTCGTACTCCACCAATTTCCATTGGTTCAGGGGCTGATCTACTCTCCCCCGTCGTCTTCGCCTCTGGTTTCACATAACTACTACGGGGTGGCAAAACCCGGTTACGTTCTCCACGTCTTTCCGTTACCCGGTGATTCAATTTCACTACTAAATCAATAAATGCTGCGCAATCCTCAGGCGGATCAACCACTTGCGACACAATATCTTTCAACTCCTCACAAAGACCCTGATAAAACAGAGATGTTCTTTTCTCTATGGGCCAATGTGTCTCGGCTACCAATCGATTAAAGTTGGCAATATAAGACAGTAAGTCCTGCCTGCCCTGCCGCAGCTTTAACAGCTCAGCATCGCTGGCCTGCATGAATGCATGCTTTGCAAACAGACCCCGCATTAAATCCTTAAATGCCTGATAATTATATAGCACACGATCATTGCTTTCTACCAGGGGAATTGCCCATTGAGCCGCGTTGCCAGCCAGGTATGACAGGATAAAAGCGATCTTGGCCGAGTCATCGGGGAAGGCGTTAGTCCTGCACATAAAGTGCAGCTGACACTGGTTCATAAAAGTGCCAAACTTATCAGGTTCTCCTGAAAATCTCTCAGGCGGGGCCAAAGGAACTGCCACGGGAGTCGTCACTGTTACTGCTATGGGGTTGCTACTACTAGCCGTACTTGCTCCGGCCCCACCTGTATACTGAAAGGTAGCTGGTTGTAACACCGGAGCCGTTCCCCTGCTAGAGACCTGTTCCCTTGCTCTAACAGCCACCAGTTCCTGCTTTAGCCCTATGTTCTCCTGCTGCAGCTCCTGCATCTGAGCCTGGAGTGTATGTACCGCTCCCATAATATCCTGCATAGTAGGAGTACCCGTTCCCCCTCCCAGGGCATTCCCATCGTCATCCATGCTAGTCCGGGCAGTGCTATTATAACGTGGGCTTGATATTCTGTTAGATTCCCACTGGCCCAAGCACTGCAGGGACGTAGCATGCACCAATCCCCTTTACCAGCCCCGTGGACCCCCACAGGTCAAAACACTATGTGGGCACCAGGGGACCCGAAAAGAGGGTGGTAATGTTGAAAAGACACCAAGCCTTCCACCCTTGGCGACGAAAAGAAGACAGCTCCCTCCTGCTTTACGCTTCTGCACCAAACTGTAATAGGAAAAACAAAACAATCCCTTCATATATCACTGTTGACAGATAAATCCCCAGCCCTCCATGATCATGCCTTGGATTACAAAACAATCCCCTCTTACCGCTTTACTGTGCAGGCTTTGCTTCGTAAAGAATAGGAGTTAAATAGGCACAGCACTCCAGGTTCTGCAATAATTGTAATGTGACTTGCAGGGGAGGAGAGGACGCTGTTGTCGCTAAGTCAAAGAAAAGTAAACAAAAGTATAATGGCCAAGAAGGGGAAAAAAGGACAACGCCTAAAAAACCCCTTTGTTCCTTCTGCAAAAAGTAGCGGACCCAATTACCACTCACGCCGAGTCTTACTCTAAACACAGCGCTGCCTTCGCGGAGTGACCCAAAACGTCACTTCCGCTAAAAACGAAGCGGAGAGCGGCACCAGCGAAGACGCGCTGGAAAAGCCGGCGCTCCGTTTAAACTCCGCGTTGCTTTCTCTGACGAGAGAAATGACACAGAGCAACGCTCGTGTGAGCGGGGGCCCCTGGACACACGTACAAAAAGGATATAACCAGAAGGCAGTAAAAATATAAACAAAACGGGACGGGAGGGGAACCCAGGACACCCTTCTAACTATGACAGGGGTTGAACGGATCAAAGAAGGGGAAAAACGGCAAGCCTTCTCACGAGCCCGTGAGAAGGGGGAGGGACACAGCCCAAGGGAATGAGGGATTCAATCAGCAGGGAAGAACTCGATCCAGCAGCAAAACGACAACCAACAACCAGGGTAGAATCCAAACACTGGCAGATATCAAGCATCGAGCTAAAGGTAGGACCACCTTTTATCCTACTTCCCAGTCATGTGATCACAAGGCATGATCATAAACAAGGGACTACCCGATTCCTAACATACACCCCCCTGGAGTTAGAATAGTAATTTTAACCCCTACACTATCCAACTCTTACCCTACCATTACTCCCCCATGGATTTAGAATAGTAATTTTAAATCCCTACACTATCCAACACTTAACCTAATTTCACACACCCCTGGAGTTAGAATAGTAATTTTAACCCTTACAATATCCAACACTTACTCTACTATAACGCCCCCTGGAGTTAGAATAGTAATTTTAACCCCTACACTATCCAACACTTCCCCTACTATTACACCCCCCCTGGAGTTAGAATAGTAATTTTAAACCCCTACACTATCCAAAACTTGCCCTAATATTACACCCCCCTGGAGTTAGAATAGTGATTTAAACCCCTACACTATCCAACACTTACCCTACTAGTACACCCCCCTGGAGTTAGAATAGTAATTTTAACCCCTACACTATCCAACTCTTACCCTACCATTACTCCCCCATGGATTTAGAATAGTAATTTTAAATCCCTACACTATCCAACACTTAACCTAATTTCACCCCCCCCCTGGAGTTAGAATAGTAATTTTAACCCTTACAATATCCAACACTTAATCTACTATAACGCCCCCTGGAGTTAGAATAGTAATTTTAACCCCTACACT
Source organism: Lissotriton vulgaris (assembly GCF_964263255.1). Taxonomy (NCBI): domain Eukaryota; kingdom Metazoa; phylum Chordata; class Amphibia; order Caudata; family Salamandridae; genus Lissotriton; species Lissotriton vulgaris. The sequence goes on from NC_141695.1 coordinate 1,642,156,124, forward strand.
ATCCAACACTTCCCCTACTATTACACCCCCCTTGTGTTAGAATAATAATTTTAAACCCCTACACTATCCAACCCTTACCCTACTATTACACCCCCCCCCCTGGAGTTAGAATAGTAATTTTAACCCCTACACTATCCAACACTTACCTTACTATTACTCCATCATGGATTTGGAATAGTAATTTTAAACCCCTACACTATCCAACACTTATCCTAATTTTACGCCCCCCTGGAGTTAGAGTAGTCATTTTAACATCTACAAAAATAACAGTTACCCTAATATCATACAACTCTGGAGTTAGAATAGTAATTGTTAGTCCTATACTACCTTGCACTTACCTTATAGATGCACACCACTGGAGTTAGAAAAGTAATCAATACTTCTTTGATGACATTAATAAATTATAATTAATTTTTAAAATATAATAATATTAATTATTACATTTTTAAAATGCTTTAAAAAAATAAAAACAATTCATCTTTGAATTTATGTTGTTATAAAAATAATAGTTAATAATGTATTTTTTAAAAGAAATATTTATAATAATTTTCCCACACTTTTACATTGACTTCAGTGGTAAAAAATGTCCTTCTTTTATTTCTGTAGATGTCAAGGTGATTGCCACGTCTATGTTATTCGAGTTCATTTTCAGAGTAACGTGGGAGGGTAAAGAAGGATAATGGAGCATCTTAAAGGCAATAATGTTTTTTTAACTTAATTTTTTTTTTTACGAATTAGTTGTACTATTGATATATAATATATATATAAAGAATAGTAATAACGCAATACTGTGTAAATTAGTTTATTATTTGAAAATGTTTATTTATAATATTTATATTTAAAATAACAGAAATATTTTTTAAACATATCGGTAAACTTTAAATAACAAAAAATATTAATTGTAAAATACATTTATTGAAAATATAAGTAATAAATATATTGTCAGTTTTCTTTGTTTGTAGATCCATGTGACGTATACGCGTAAACGTGAATCATGAAGGCAGCCATTTTGAAGAGCGTCGCCGCACAGAGCAGAAGCTTGGGAGAACTGTGCTCAGGTAGGAAACTTTATAAAACTTATTTACAATAGTTCATGAGAGTTTGAGTGACGTTTATTGCAAGGAGAGAAGAGGGAGGTTTTAGTAAGTTAATACTATGTATAGTATGTTTTTTAACAGCATGTCCCCGACCTTATTGTTAGTGTATGCCCACATCGGGTCACGTGTTTACCCTTAGAAAAGAGTTAGGGTTTGAAAAAAAGTATTTTCAAAAATATTTGTTTGTAAGTATTGAATATTGTTTGTTAAAATGCAAAAATAATTTGATGCTTAAAGACCGGATACAGAAGAAGATTGATTTTCATAGGATGGATTATTTTTTGAAAAACATGATGGATTCTTTGGGATTTTCGAATCGAGGAGGACTTCAACGTAATTGTTTCTTAATTTTTGAAAATTTTTCAACGAGTGAGGATTTCTAATGTTTGGATAAATTTTTCAAAAAAGAAGATGGATCGTTTTTGACTTTTTTGGGAATTTTCAAAATTTGGATATGGAGAAGAAACTTTCTATGGAATCTGTTTTGGTAAATCGATCTTTTTCAAAGGGATGCATTCTTGGATGGAGTACCAATTTAATGGAATGGTTTTCAATTAGGAATTTGAGTTTTATAAAGAAGATTTATCGAATGTGTTTATGGAATGTGGTTTTGAATTTTGAAAAAATCAATCGTGGAAAACATTGTTTTGGTTTGGATTATTAAAGCAAAGAAAAAAGAAGACATCTAAGGTAAGGTGACCCAACTTTAAATTTAAATTTTATTTTTGAAAAATGCCAATTTAAAAAAGAAGTTGTATAATTTAGGGCAAAACAGGAAAGTAAAAGTGTAGGTTGTATTAGTAATGTAGAATGTGTGCAACATTATCCAGGTAGTCTGAAGCCACACACAACGAAAATTGTTGTAATGCACCCAATAGTCTCTCAGACATTTCTTTTGATCTTTTAGAAATTTGTGGGTTTAGACTACCTGTTAATGCTTGTGACATTCTCATTTCTTGGAAACTTTGCACCTTCCTCAAAGTTTCCAAAAAATGATAAAAGTTTAGGTGGGCTTTGCCAATTGTGTGGTTGAAGGAGTTGTGCCATCCCGCTATGGCATTGTTTGTCTTTGCTCCTCCTTCTAAACAGCTAGAGTAGCAGTTCCACCACTCCACATGGAAACGTGGCTTCCTCCTGCGACCCGACCTGCTTAGAAGCCCAATCCATGTGTCTTCAAAATAATTTAGTACGGGTGCCAATTTTTCCTTTTTTTTTTTGGTGTAAAAATCTGATTCAGTAATTGCAGTGTAGTACTCGTCTACACTATCAGGAGGAACAAAGCAAAGTGCAGTTTGTTTTTTTAATTCGAATTGCAGTTTGCTATCCGATACGTAATTCACAACTAAGGATGTTTTTTGTATCTTACGCCAAAATGCCTGCGAAAAGTGGAAAAAACATCCTTGAATTTGGGTATCCGTGTACATTTTAGAAATAACATTTATCATTACGAATTCAAAATCAATAATAATTTTCCTAGGACTTTAGTTTGATGTTCTGGATTTTAACACTGTTAAAAGTTCAGTCTAAGTTGTGGATTGTTTATCAGGTAGCAAACTGTATACTAAGGGGACTACTGTATTGTTAATTTTAGCATGAATAGTGTATATTTGGGTGAATGGATGGGGCGTGCTTTTAAATGTCCCATCCATCATCCAAACATCACTATTCTCTAACTTTACTAGATTACGGGCTGTGTTAAAGATAATTATTCGTTTTTTAGGGTTTTTGTTGTCATGCAGTATGAAAGGTTCGTTAGATATAGAAGCAGAGAGTTCAGGAGGAATAGTAATATCAGAGTATGTTTGAGGTGTAACTCTTTGTGGGTTACTTGCCTGTTTTTGCGTTGTATAATTCGTCTCAGATTGGGTATGATGGGCATACTGCTAGCAACATGACTAGGGACATGCTGGGCAACCTCCCTCAAAATGGAACCAGAGGAGTCATTGGAGGTGCTTGCAATATCTTTTATTTTTTTTATTGTTTCTCTCATCTCAATCTCCATTTCAGAGGCAGAGTAACCGCTCTGCCTGTGCAATGGGTTGAGTAGTATTGCACGCACCTCCAATGTCTCCTTGGTTCTGTTATTCTCTCCTTGCAATAAATGTACCCTTCATGCTTCAGAAGGAGGTTTCCTTTGCTCGATGTAATATAATGAGCTGTCTTATTAGTTGACTTTATCTGAAAGGAAAAGAAAATGAAGAAAAGATTGTCAGAATTATTATTTTAAAGTCTTTCATATTTTTTGGGGTCTGCTTCAGTTTGAACACTTGTTTTAAGAAACTTATATGAAACATTATCGGCTTGGTTTGTTTTGTTATGACACTTTAAATTCTTCCTGTTGATAGAAGTATACATTATAACATTTGTTTTTTTTGTTTTTTTACCTTTTGAGTTGATTCTTTGTGCTTTAAGATGGATTCTGTTGGTCTGGTTGTTGTTTGCTGGAATTTTCAAAGGTTTGTGCTGAAAGATAAAAGGATATTTATTTGGTTTATTTTAATTCTCGTTTTGGTATGTTGCTCTAAATGGAGAAAAAGGGGGTAACTTATTCTTCATTTCATTTTGAAAAAAAACTTACCTTCACAATTATTTTAACTTATGTGGAAAAGAAAAGGCCATGTTAGGCTAGTCTCTAAAATGACGATGTGGATGGGGCTAAGCTGAGTGTACCATATGTCAGATTTTCTAGATTGTTTCTCAGCCTTGACCCTACAAGCTTTTCAGGTGTAACCTGAGTGCAAACACTAGAATGTGAGCCTGTAAAATGTGTTTAGTTCTCCTGAGATTGCAAAATCGTGTTTTTTTTTTATTTTTATAACGTGCCTCTTCCAAAGAGATTTTCAATCATGACATATGGAGTGGCCAAGAATCTACTTGGTAGGGGTAAGATAGAAAATGGAGTTTGAAATACAGACGTAATATTGATGCAATGGAAAATGACGGACAATTTGCATTTGCATTTTCTGAGCCGTCTTATCACTTATATTTCTTTAGGCATTTTGCAGGAAAATGGGACGGAAAATACACCATTTTCAGGACCATTTTCTTAAAATGTGGGCGAACAAACCTGTATAATTTCTTAAAAGTACTGGAATATTTTAGAAGTGCCCAATCAAACCTATGGCCCATTAGCACACTTATCTTAGGAATTGATTTAAAATAGGGGTGAGTGGTTTTATTTAACACGGGGAAATCAGTTGCAAAACCTTGGCCAAATTTGCAGTTTGTTCTAGTTTCTCAAATGTTGGAATGTCCTATATTCTTCATTCGTCTTGTCGCTTGAGGGTTTCTTTTGACTGAAGGAATACATAGGCGGTCCAGCACCATGAGGGGCCAAGCAGTGTACTTACCTGCCTTAATGGTAATCACATTAGGTTAATATACTGCGCAGCCCATGACATTGCTTGAAAGCAACTTTCCTAGCAGAGTGGCCTTTGTGTGGCCCCTGCCTGCTGGAGGTGCTGGAGCCAGACTTCTCACACAGAGTTCTCTGCTGGGGACCTTTCTTCCAAGTCCACTGACATCGACCTTAAACATTGTAATTATCTTAAAACAATTACTTATAAGGTAATAGCAACTCTTTTGAGCTTTTATCTTTTTTTTCTTTTCCCTGGGTTGTAACTTTATTTCTGCTCACAGGCGAAAGGACTAAAGTGGGCAAATTTTTCAGTTTCACTTGGTAAGTAAAACATTCACCCAACACTACTTTAATATACTTTCTTTCAACCCACTTTAAAAAAAACAGGGGCAGTAACCACCAGACCATACTTTGGGCAAAAAAACTATTGCTTCATTTACTTACTGCAATTCGTGACCACATGACACCTCGCCACTCTCAAAGATAACCAACCAACGCGGTGTGCTGAAAACCCCGCACGCTACCCCACCAATGTCTGCCACCAACAGCCCCGCCCTGGCAGCAGTTTGGCACAGATGGTGGAAGTAGCCAGTTCCAGCCATCCCGGTGGTCGCCGGCCATGCTAGGAAAATCTTGGGCCCTGTGTAATGGTGAGCCTCAAGAGAGTAAAATAACGTTATTCTTATTCTGTTGATGTGTGCCAGATGCAAATAGATGCTGCCAGCTTTCCTCTCCAGGTGCCACCTGCCATGGAGAAAATCCTGATGCTTCAATCTGCACTCCAGAATTTCAATTCATGGCATAACACAATCACAAGGAACATGGGGCCAGATGTACGACCAATTTTTTGCATGCACAGAAGGGTTTGCGGCCCGTCTGCGCATGCAAAAACGTACAGAGCCATGTAGAAAACCTATTTAGTGAGTCACAATTTATTTACAACTTGCTAAATAGCATTTGCAACTCGCTATTAGGAAGGGGCGTTCCCTTCCTAATAGCGACCCCAAATGCCATGTATGACTGTTTTTGCGACCGCAATTGCAGTCGCAAAACAGTCACAGCTTATCACCCTTCACAGAAGGATGGTAAACCACTCGCAAATGGGAAGGGGACCCCAGGGGACCCCTTCCCCTTTGTTACTGGCTCTAAAAATATTTCATAAGGGCAGGCAGTGGTCCTAGGGACCACTACCAGCCCTTAAAAAATTCAACAAAAACCTTTCATTTTTCTTATTTTGAATGCATCCCACATTCCTGAGAGCTGCATGGTGTCCTACAGATGCGGTGCCACATGAATAGCACAGCAGTCACAGTGTGGTGCTCTCCTAAGAGCAGCACCGGGGGATAGAACAACAACCTCAGGTGCCTGGTTGGATAGTAGACCTGGAAAACTTTGGATTGGCATCACAGATCATTAATAATCCCATCATTTGGTGTTTTGTGCCCTACACAATAATAATAAGGGCCTGATCTAGAGTTTGGCAGACAGGCTACTCCACCACACACATAGCAGAGTACGCTCTCTGACAGTCTGTCGGTCTGTTAGCCTATTTAGAGTCAAACGGACCATCATGTTTCCCTTGTCACCCCGGTTGACTCCGTCAGCAGAAACACTATATGGTTGCCAATGGAGTTGGTGGCATCGGTTTAGGTGCACCAGACCGCCTGCCCTCCGTAGATTGGACGGTCTGACGTACTTTTGTTTTCAGTTCAGAACCGCAGGTAATGCCGGGCAGTACTGAACAGAAAACAAACCTCAAATGACCCTCACACCTTAGGAGAAATCTCCCAGGATCATTAGTTTTTTGTTTTTCCAAAAACAATACCCGCCTTGGGTGTTTGTTTTTGAAAAACAAAAAAGTTTGCTGGCAGCAGCCTGGAACGTGGCAACTGCTTACCAAACTTTCAGTGCCTTCAGGAAGGCTGCCAATGCAGAAGCTCCTCTGAAGGCACAAAGCTCTCCGAGGGAAGTTGGATCTCTCTAAAGTTGGCTGGTGTCACCCCGCAACACCCTAAATGAGACTCAAAGTCCTTACTGGTAACCACCGTACACCCTCCCTCTTGTGGGGCTGATTCCTCCCTCTGCCCCAGATCTTCTTCAATCTTCCTCAGTTAACCACTGAAAACCCACTCTCACACCATTCACTATTCACTCTTCATTCATTTTTTGTAGGGAGAATGGAATTCTCTTTGCATTTTAGGTATTCAAAGTATGCTATTTCAACTTTAGCATTAGAACCTGTGTGAGGCTCACACCAGCAGAATAATGCACATGACACAAATCTGCTCAAACTCTATTGAGCTGTGACTTCTTTCCATTCAACTCCCAAAGTTTTTTTCATAAAAGATGCATCTGATGGAATCCGAGGCAGCAATATATCAGCACCAGTTACCTGCCAATCTTCTAGATTTCAATTAGGATGCCAAGTTTCCATTCTCAGAGGAAACTGCTGCCAGGAAATGGGTTAACTGTCAGGAGGGATGTAACCTAAAGCATGATTGCCTGCCTGCTTGGTTCCATAATGCTGCACTCTCTTGAAAGTCCTGTCAGTATAATTCTAAGTAGCCACTTTAGCATGAGCAGCCACTGACCAAAGAAGTACTCAGACATCCCTATATCAGTTAAAACAAATAAGTGGCAAAGCAATCAGGGTTGGCATCGGCTGCCAGCATCAGTTGCCAGCCGTTTGACTTTGCTAATATTTGTTTTGGCATGGTTGTTTTAATACTTTATAGTTGTGGAAGCTGGTTTGCACTCGAAAATATAAAAAATAAAACATTGGGTAAAAGCTAAACAATTTTTTAGCTCTCAAAAAGCATACATTACTACAGTGGTCTCCTTTGCACTAAAGGGACCCATTGGCGTAGCAAGGGGTGGGGGTAAGGGTGCGCCGTACGAATTTTGGGGGCAGCGGACATTCCCCACTCTTACATGGGGCAATCATGGTGTTGCAAAGCAAACGCAGGGATCGCCAGTACCCCCACCCCTTCTCTTACTTGCGGCCATATAGGAGGGGAAAACAGAGGGACCGCCACAGGCTGCCAAAGTTCTAGCTACGCCACCCAAGGGAACCGCTTTTGGTGCTGATGCGCTCCTTGTGAAAGAGCATAATGTCGTCACTCATATAAAGTTAGCCAAAGGCTAACATGGACTGACCCATTGCCGCATGCCCTATGCTGGAAAACGACCTTTACAACGTGGTCAAAACACTGCAATACTTTTACTTCGCTTTCGTTATAACGCAAGTTGTTACAACAACTTGCGCGGGATGGCACTCTAAACTAAGGAATAGTGTGATTTACTATTCCAACACCTTCCCTACTGTTACGTAGGCTGGAGTTGGAATAGTAAATCATACTATTCCTTAGTCCAGCGTCCTCCAGCGCAAGTTGTTGTAACAAGTTGCATTGTAAAAACCGCAATGTAATGTACCACAATCTAAATGATCGCGTTGTATTGTCATACATTCCCTATGCTGTAAGGGGTAGAAGAAAAATGTGCCTCACACAGCAAAAGACCAGTGTATGAAAAGGCTGTCTAAAAGCATCTAAGTATATTACATTCACAATTCTAGGAAAATCAAATGGTCATGACTAAAGCCAGACCTAAAATTGCCAAAATCCATTTTATTTGTCTCCTTCATTTACAGTAGAGTGTATTTTCATGACTAAAATCAGATCACGCCTTTAACCAAGAGTCTACCTCTGTTTGAAAGAAGTGTTTAAGGCAGGAGCTGAATTTCTACCATGATTTGTGGCCCAAATAATGTTACCCCTTTATGCCACTCTATTGCTGCTGGGAGACGGAGCTAAATCAACTTGCACAGCAGAACCTCACAGAAAAAGGCACTGAGAACGAATTATTCATCCTTTGGCTTCATTTTAAAGGCATTTACCAAGACTTTATGCAAGATTTGGTATGTCAGTGTTTAGCTGTAAGCAGTGCCTATTTAGTGCCAGTGGAAGGACACCGGCATTAATTTTTGGGGACCAGGAATTATTTTTAATCATCCGGCTTTGACTAAGTAAGAGGGAGAAAAAAAGTAAAGTGAGAACAAGGGATGAAGAGGAAGATAGGAAAATTATACTAAAGGCAAAAACCACAGATGAAAAGCTGCAAGTGTAAGATAGAGAGACAGGAAGAGAGCGCTGCTGCGAAAAAAGCTAAGACGTGGATCAAGACTAGGCCGCCCTGGTATTCAGAAACCGTGGCATTTGGCAGTGCTGGTGGTGGCCTCCTAAGAAAAACTTTTGGACCCTGCTCTTAAAATTATAATTTTTTTAAAATTAAGCATAGGTTGAAAGTAATCATCACAATGTTTTCTTAATCTAGCTTGCTAGCTTGTAGACATGAAACACAGGGGTATATTTACAAGGAGTTAATGCCATCAGAAGGTCACTTTTTTGATGTTCTGGCGGTGTTAACTCCTTATTCACAAGGTACTTAACATGGCTTAACGCTGCCTTGTAAATAATGCCCCTATTCACATAGCACTTATCGTGACAAGGGGGGTGCAATGGGTGTTGCAGTGGGCGTTCCGCTGCAACACCCATTGTTTATTACTCTACCCCATATTTACAAGGTATGGGGCAGTGTCAAAAATACCACAAGGGAATACCTGGTCTTAAGCAGGCGATACAAGGAGAAATATTTTATTTCTCCTCCGATTTTGCTCTTTCCACATGCGCAGCATTCTGCAGAACACATAGGTGGAGCAAATTGCCTGTAAAGATTGTTTATGTTCAGGAAGTTATCACTTCCTGCACATAATCAATTGCCCCTGCAGCGCAGGAACCCTAACAAAATTCCGCTATGGTGCTTTTACTACTGCTAGGTAGCTTTTTCAGCACCAGTGATAGAGGTATCGCAGGGGTGCACTGCATTCTTGTTAATACAGCACATCCCTGCATTTTGAAACTGTCGGAGTTGGCGTAACACAGCGCTCTGCCAGTTTCCTGTAAATATGCCCCACAGTGGCAAAAGCTACGTGGGTTAAGTGGCGTACTGAGTAAAAAACAACATAGGGAAAGTCCATCTAATCCCTGGAGGAAAACACAACAATGACAATGAAAAGAACTATCACAAAAGACCAGACATAAGAAAAGAGCACAACGCACGAGCTCTCTAAGGAAGCAGGACAAACAGGTGATCTATAATAAGAAATTAATGAACACCTCAAAACAATTTGGCTCAACACATTACTACTGTGTTCCTGTTACATTTTAAGCTGCCTCATATGCACCTTCTGCAGTGCTGGGTGTTTGTCCTGTCCATCGCTCTGCCCGTCTCGGCCTGCTCTCAAGTTCCCTGTGGAAGGTAGTATCCTCCCTTACCACAGCATGTAGCACAGCTTTTTCCTTTCTAGGTCCTGATAAATTGCTACAAAAGAATGAAACATGTTGACCATTAGGTAGAACATACTACTCTGGATCATTGCATCAGTGTGTATTTTCTCCTCATTGTTTTTCGTAAGCTAGCTACCCACACCATTAAAAATACTTAGTCGATTATCTAACCTTTTTTAATTATCACTTACCCCTTATGTCTACACTTCCCCTAAGGCCCTCACACCCACGTGCACCAACTGGTAGGAACAAAATATCTCCGATAAAGAGCCCCTTTACGGGTGCCCGTCAGATATTGCACCGCCAGTCTGACGAGGAGCAAAACCCAGATGATGAAGCATGACACCTAGCTTGCTGGGTGTGTGAGGGTTTTAGTTCCGAAAGGGGAATTCCCCTCCCTTTCCCACCTTTTGCTTGGTTCTTCTAACTTCACCCACTTTGGGGAACAGTGTATCCTTTTTTGTTTACATAGTCCAGGGCTTGTACACTGGACCCCGTTAAAGATAGCCCTCCCGGTTCCTCTCTTTGTTGGTTACTTCAAGGAGAGAACCCTTGGATCTGCTGCCATTCTGAAGCTTGGAGTTAAACCATTATGGAACACTACATAATGAGTTATGAGTAATGTCTACTACTATCTATGGAACACTGACCTTCTTAGGTTACACCGCCGTCCTACGCTACACCTCAATGACACCAAATACCTGTAGTACACATCTACAATTAACAGCACTTTGGGAAGGATGACCCTATACGCTCCAACCCCGAAGAAGAAGACAGTTTACTGGAGTCTAGTACATTTGGGTCCTAACCATCTATTACTCAGTTAGTTGTTCTTCAAAAGATCAGGAGGAAATAGTAGTGAATGAGAATTCCTCATGAACCCAGGTAAAGCAGAGATGCGGCTGCTTAATAGCATCTGCTGCCATAAACCCATGTAGCCCCTGACACTAAGAAGCATTTTCACAGGGCAAACCTTGTATATCAACGGATTGTCCGAGAGGTAACCAGCACAAAAACCTTTGCCTACTATGGTAATATGTGAGCTTTCACGTAACAAAATTCATATCTGTAGGCTTAAATGCAGAGCAAAAACAATCCACCTTTAAATGGCTATTGACTTTAACAGATACCTTTCACAATTAATACTCCAAGTGCACTGCCTTTATTGTAACTTTTCATGACAAACAATCTGGCCTATACTTTTCCTTATTTTTAAGTAAGTGAGTAAGACTTTATTTGCATGATTAATTAAAACTGTTGCAACAACATTCACAATATCAAAGTGGAATAACAATCAGAAGTGCAAAATAGACAGTGATTCTTAAAACATGTATTTCTCCATGCATTGTATGCTAGTAATACAAATGGCACTTTCCATTCATTAGGAGCATGTATGAGTAAAACGGTTAAGGGTGATTCAATAGGTGACAAAACTGGCATTTATCGACTAACAATGCCCGGATTCTGACATTCCCATCTCCCCTATACAATGTTTAAACCTCAAACCTTTATATTTCAGATATAGTAAGGTATAACAAGTGTTTTGTGAACTTAGTCTTACAGATTAGGTTAACACAATGTGCAACTTAAGCAAAGATGTGCAAATTCGGCAGCAATTAAAATGTTATGTTCATTTGTGTATGTGGTGGGACCTTTTTATACTCTCAATGGGGCCGATTCACAGAACTAACTTAAGACAAAATCCTAAACTTACTACTTTTGGTATTCACAGAAGTTAGGATTTTGTCTTAAGTTTGTCTTAAGACAGACTTAAGACAGACTTAAGACAAAATCCTAACTTAAGTCTGTCTTAAGTCTGTCTTAAGACAAACTTAAGACAAAATCCTAACTTCTGTGAATACCAAAAGTAGTAAGTTTAGGATTTTGTCTTAAGTTAGTTCTGTGAATCGGGCCCAATGTTAGAACCAACATTTTTCTGAAGGTTAATGGAATGGGACCGGATTGCCTGCAGAATGATCTATGAGTGTGTAGCTGTCCCCAGTTATTAGTAGCCGAGGTTCGACTTGCAACCTTGCCTCAGTATTCGTAAAAAGCAACATTAAGAAGGTTATTCGATGCACGGTGAGACCAGATCTTAAAAGCTGGCTGCTTGGGTTGCTCTGGACACCAGGCGGTACAATGTACAATGCTTGAAGTGCTACAGTGCTGTTGGGATGTTGCAGCTTGTTTGTAGGTAGCATCCTCTAATTCCACCAGATGTTCACCGAGTCCTCCAAGTCTAACTTTGCTATTTAGCATCTTTTCAGCAGTGGTCAGGAATCTTCCCAGCCGGCAATTTAACTATACGTCCTCACCAGAGAAATACGCCTTCGCCACCTGCCTTCATGTTCATACTCTTTTAAGGTTGAAGAATGGCCCCAGCAGTGCTCTGTGTTCACTCAAAACCTCTTTGCATATGTATAGCAAGTCGATAATGTCTTCTCTCTCATCCCCACACAGACAACAGCGAAATGATGACAAGGGGCGCTTCCATGGTGGTTGGTGGAGTACAGAGAGTAAAATGCCTCGACAGTACCGTATTTCTCCTTGGTGGATTTGGTGAAGCCAGTGCCTAAACAGAATGGAGGAGCTGCCTTGGTGTACCTGTGTAGGGTGAACACGCCATGCACCCTTGCCGCCAGTAAAGCTTTGACCTCCATCAAGGAGACTCTTTGGACAGTTTCATTAACAACATTTTTAATGCTATAAGGTCTGAGGTCTCCCAGAGGCCCTGCAGGCCTCATTGTTCTAGAGAATATTCTGGATAAGCCCTAGCTGCGTCTTTCTCCTAGTGGACAGTTCGGACCATATAAGGGCGTTTAATGTCCCTGGCTCTGCTCTTTTGATCTTATGCCAGGATTTGATGTAAACTCCTCTGCAGGCCAGCCCCTGCCTCTGCATACCAAATTCTAATCCTGGTGATGTGTATTTGGGTAAGCTGAAGATCATTCAAAGTGCTCCCGTTACCATGCCGTCTAGTATAGCGGCATCTCTCCCCCTCATGACCTCGCTTCCATCAGTGATTGTTGGTATACGTTTAGCCTGTATCACTTGGACCAGTGAAGATAAGCTTGAGCCAGCAATTTTACTCTAGGTTTCTTAGTGCCACTGCTATCGCTGTGCCTTTCCTCTCCAATGCTTCCTTGTGGGCAGTGAAGGATCCTTTACTATCTACAATGATGCCTAAGTATTTGTGGTTTTTGGACCAGTTCCAGCTGTTGTTTTGCCAAATTCCAGCGGTAAGCTCCTTTAGCCTTTCGTTGATTCAAGTGCATAACATTTGGCTCATCCAGATTATGCAAAAACCTTCATTATTTGCTTGCACCATAACCAACTCCACCCTACTGTGTTGAAAATAAACCTTCCCACAAGTTAGCTGTCAGGTACACAGTTATGAATATGTACTAAATTACAGTTGTCAAAAAATAAGAGAGCCTGATAAAGATTATTGATAACACACATTTTCTATCCCCATGGTTTGTTCAGCTGAGTCCACAACACCAACACCCTTGACAACTATGGTAATCTGTGAGATTTCCTGTAACAAACTACCCGCTTCAAGTGCACATGAACTCATAAACATCCTGCATACAGTTGTAAAATTACAAATTCATGGAACAAAAATCATCACAGTAAAAATCCCAAGGGTTTGCCAGAGTGGGTGGCCAGCACCAAAACCTTGCCTACTTTGGTAATCTGTGAGATTACATGTAATAATATACCTATCTATGGCCTACAACACAATGTGATAACGACCCACTGTTAAAGGTCTGCTGGCATTAACAAATGCTTTTCAGAGTAAATGAACTAGGCCTCCTGTCATTGTCATAACTTTTCAAACTAAGCAGATCAGACCTATGGCATGAGACATAACTTTTCGCAGAGAATCAACCAGGCCTATAGTTTATCACCACAACAACCTCTTGCCTACTGTTTCGCAGATGTGTTCCCATAAAACAACCATCAGGCACAAAATCAGACAAATATACAGTAAAGAAAAATTACCGTTGGTTCAGCAAAATAGTACATATCCCAAGAGGGCCTAACAACGATTTGCACAGAACAAATCTTCTATTTTTGTGGCTTATCACAAGTGGTAAGCACACCAAAACCTTTGTCCACTACTGTAATCTATGATATTCCGTGTGATAGATTCCTTCTCTGCAGACTTTGATACAGATTAGAATCATTCCACCCTTAAATGGTACATATGCTTTTCACAACAAGGCCTACTCTACTGCCTGTATCACATCATTTCTTAATAAACAGATCAGATCTGTAGACATGGTCACTGGTTTGCCACCACAACCTCCTCGGCCCTGCTGTATTGTCCATAGGCTTTGCCTCAAGCCACAAACTGCAAAACAAGCACTTCTCTCAATGGAATCACACAACATCAGCCCAATCAAATTCTGCATTCAGGGAAATCCACAGGATATAGCCATTCTCATTGTGGTAACAACCTAAGTTCTTTCAGTATCATGTCGCAAAACCTCACACACTTACTAATAAAATCTATCACCCATAGCTTGAACAGTTGCACAGTGCCTCCTTCCTTATTTTTTAACCCCTTGCGCGCTAGCGTTTTTCCCGCTGTGTGCTGGGTTTTTCGAAAACCCGCGTTACATGATGAGCTCAGCTCGTCATCAGCATACGAGCGCCGTAGCTGATGACGAGCTCAGCTCGTCATCAGCATCGAAGGGGTTAAATGGCAAACCTGGATATAAAAACACAATGTACATTATGGAAATATCGACTCTGCCTAATCACCCTCCTATTTGTACACTTTGTTGTGGCTGTTTCTGTGCTTGTTCACAAACTCCTGGGACCATCCTCCTAGAAGTGGTATTACTCAACTCTCCAAGTGTGCAACCTTACTAATGATCCTCATTCATCCCCCTTTTGAGCACATCTAAGTCATTATCAACCGCACTGTCCATTGGTCCCACACAAGCTGGCCCCCGAACCAGCTTTTCAGATGCCTGTACAGGTTTGCAAAGCAACATCTATTGAGGTTATCAAACACCAGTTGATCTACTTTACCACCAAATTGACCCTCCTCCAGGCAAGCCTGGTGACTCTACCAGAGAAGCCGGGACACTGAAGACTCACATTACGCAACCACTATGGGTCCACCAGCGTGCAACCCCTTGGAGTATCCAGGCAAACATCCCTGGAATTCAGAAATAAGTTCTCCAACACTCCTAACTCTCTCAGTACTACAGCCAACCTTATAAACAGCACTTATGTGCAAGGGAGCTTTATGTTATTAATGGCAGTAGATGCCATTAACCAGCTGCGACTTTGCTTTACCTTGGTTCATGAAGAATTCTCATTCACTACTATTTCCTCCTAATCTTTTGAAGAATAACTAAATGAGCCATAGATGCTCAGGCAAGGACTTGCGGCAGGGTAGACAAAATAAAGATAATGTCGTAACAGAACTGCCCAATATCACACAGAGAGTCAGCAGACAAAGGGGATCAATTGGGGAAGCTCTTCACAAGGTAACAAGAGAACAAAGTCAAAAGAACAAGCATTCAGGAGGCAATTCGGCATTCAGAATAACTAACACCCAGGACGTACAAGACATCCATATAACACCATTAACAGTAAAAGGAAGGCATGGAAAAGCATTCGAGAGCTCCACACTGTAAGACTGAAGCTCAGTAAGTTCCTCTGCCACAATTGCAGCTACAGATATAGACTGCATATACCCACATTGAGGATACACATGTAAAGGCAGGGACTGTGGAAAGGATTCCTTTGGAGACGTTATGAAAGTAACATGAAGATAGTACTCACGGTGGACGAGAAACACCACCTAGGTTGTCAGCTGTGCCCACAAATCTTGGTGATCACTCAGGAACACACAAGGTGGTAACAGCAAGGGTATATAGCCAACAAAAGACAAGAAGCAGAAGGCGGAAAGTGCTTAACAGGTAAGAAGGAAATACAAAGCGAACACTTAGCAGGAAGCAAGTAACAGACCACACAAGGAAACTGGAAGATAAGACAGCAGGGATAGGAAGGTAGTAAACTAGAAATTGGAAAAAAAGGAAAAGGGAAATAAAAGACAGAAACTACAGAGAAGGCAACTGCAAAAAGAGTGAATGTTCAAGGATAAATGAAGCACTAAAATAGAGCTAGCTAATGAATCAGGAATCAAGGATGCACTGCAGGACAGTGCTATTTTGAGAGATAAATTATATCTCAGGAATCAAGAAATTGTTTGAAAACAAGGTTTAACAATAGCTCAGGAACTCTAGAAACAAAGGTCAGTCAAACCAGAACACTTCTCCAATGACCAACACTGGCTCCAATGACCAACACTAGCAGTCGCGGCCGGCATGACTTGCGGATGGGGTTCCGGGGGGTTGCCCAGGGAGGGGGACACAACAGGAGGGGGGGTTAATTTAATAAACAAACAAATTTGGAGAACTTACCTTCACCTCAGGTCCGGACTCCGGTGTCACGTCTCCTGCTCTCTCTCTCTGCTCACAGGAAGCAGAAGCAGCCAGCAGCCCACTCCTACCCTAAGCCAATCAAAGCACTGCAATGGCAGCTTTGTGATTGGCTAGGACACATCCGTACAGGCATCTATGGGAGGCCTTTTTCTCCATGCAGGCTGCCTGCAGTCTACATGGAGAAAACGGGAGAGTGCCTATGACTGGTTTGTTCAGCCCTGGGACTGACCAAACAATTAGCACTCATAACATTGAGCTAGCCACTCCTCTCCGACCAGCCCACCCACCCACCCCAACCAGGCATTCCCTTCTTCTGCTTTCTCGCAGTGCGAGAAGCAGATACGTAAAATGGTATTTTACGGTATTTACAACATTTTATGTTTCTGCTTCTCACACTACGAGAAAGTAGTGGGGCAATGCTCCGAGCCCCACATGGAGGAGCCACCCCTGAACACTAGAGTGAAGAAAATGAAGGCTTAAAAGACCTCACTGGTCGCAGGCCTCAGGTGTGAGCAAGTTAGTACGTGCCAGCCACCAGTGTGCTGAGTTTTTCCACCCATACTTGACCTTCACTTGTGGAGGTGAATCAGTGAGCAGAGAATTCTAGCTACAGCAGATTTTAGTGAGAAAAACAAACTGACTTCCACAAAATAACGTCATGGATCTTGAATAAATGGGCAACCTAAAATATGGCCCAAGAGGCTTGGGATCTGTATATGGATATTGCAGAAAGTCAAGAACAACAAGAAATTCCCACAGGTATGTCCATTGGTGGTGGGCACAAGAGCACAGGGAGCAAATCGTGAGAGCTAGACCCTCTTAGGCGAGATAGTAGTTTGCTTCTCTAGCTGTAATTTTGTACACATTTGTTAGTTTACAACTGTATTCCTGATGGCTGCCTTGTGGGAAAATTTGGGGTAAGTGTGGTAGGCTTGCTTGAGTCCTATTTTTCATGTCTATGCTATGTTACTAATGAGAGTCTTTGCTCCACTGTAAAATACCACAGAGACAATACTGTATGGATTTTGACTTTGCATAACATTTTCAGAGTTTGGATTATTGTTACATGATCTGTTTGCAATAGAAGCTGTGGTATGGTTTATTCAGCCAATCTTGTTATTATATCTTTGGAAATGTCAATAAAAATTATACTTAAAAAAAGCATGGTGGGCCTTGAGCTGCTTATGGTGATAAGTTGATGATAACTGCTATAGAAAGTTATGCCAGATGCAGTTGGTCTGTTTATTATAAAATGTTATGACAAAGTTAGTCAGCCTGGCTTATTTATTGTAAAAAGCAATTGTTAAAACCAATAGGTCCCTAAGAGTGGATTGATATCACACTATGTTTCAGACTGCAGACAGGTGTAGAAGATTTTCAAAGTGAATATTCTTGTTAGACACTGTTAAGAGGGGTTCTATATTGTTTTTCTAACTGTCATTTTGTACATATTTGTAATTTAATAACTGTAAGTATGACACACGCTAGCTTACGTGTGTGCGCTTCAGTGGGCCTATGCTGGTACAGTGTCATGATAATGCTAAATATTATTGGCCTTATTGGTTCACTGGGGAAAGTTATGTCAGATTCCTTGGGTGTGATCTGTATATAATGAAAAGATATGGCAAAGAAAGTAGGTCTAAATTGCATATTGTGAAAACCATAAGGTTGATTGTTATTACACTGTTCTAAAGCCTGTAGGTAGGTATTTTGTTACACAGAATCTGCCAGATGACCATAGGAGGAAAGGGTTTTGGTGTTGGTGACCAAATCATGGCGATAGATAATTTGCTCAATGGTAATCCTTAAACCGCTCCGTGCTCGCGTCGCACTCCCTCCCTGGTGCTATGCACGACTGTTGGTCGATGCAGCCCCGCCCACCCTTTAGAACTCCCACACCACGGCCGAATGTCCACCGCGGTAAACGGGTTAATACGCGCAGATAGGGGGGGTTTAGATTGTTTTTACAGCTTTAATTTTGCACATATTTGTAATTGTATTAAAGCATACAATGGGTATTTTGTTAAATTGAATGGCACAGATTATCGCAGATAACAAAGGTTGTGGCGTAGGTTACTCCCTCTGACAAGATTTAATAAAAGATTTGCACTGTGAGAATCCTCGTTAGACTCTTTTTTGGAGATATAGTACTTTGCGTTGCCAGCTGTTATTATATATACTTATGTTATTTTATGACTCTGTACCCGATGGTTGCCTTGTGGGAAAGCTTAAGCTCAATTCAGTTGGCTTGAGTTGGTGATGGTGACTAGCCAATGACAACAGCTATAGGCCTGGTTGGTTCAGAGATATTTCAGGTGCTATAGGGCTGTTGTCTTTATTAGGGAAAGTTGCGACAACGTTTGTAGTCCTGATCTATTAACTATGCAGCACATATGTTTAAGCCAATAGGCCTTTAAGGATGGATGGCTTTTGCACCATGTTAAAGCCTGCAGTTAGGTATTTTGCTATCTAAAATCTCACAGATTACTTTAGTAGGGATGGATTTTGGTGTTGGGGTATCCCATTTGACAATCCCTAGGCGTAGGAGCTTTGCACTGTAATAATTCGTCCTATAATCTCTTCAGAAAAGCTTGACAGACTTAGCTGTCTGCCAGAGTCTTGTAATATAAAAATCATCAAACAATACAGAAATATCCACATTACCATACATATGAATATATATCCATGCATACATACACATACCTATATTCATATATGCAAAATAAATGAAAAAAATATTTGTAAATAAGTAAAAATGATCAAAATGAAAATGTTGCCCGCTTAGGATGATTGGCTAGGTGTGGTGTTAAAATACTAAATGAACCTATCAGGCCATCTTTGTTGTTTAATAAATTAGAGTGGTCTAGGCCAGGTAGTAACCAGACCCAAGCCTTCTTTGGTTCTACTGCATGGACAACAGGGCAGTGCGCATGACTGTTTTGGGCAGCCGAGAGGGCCAACCAAAAAGTCATTGCGCACAGGAGTGTTCCACTCCTCCTCCCCTGCAGCTCCGCCCTGCCCATCATGTGCTGCTGCAGCAGGAGGGAAAAAAATTATAATAACATTCCGTTATTATCATTTTATTTTTTCCTTTCTTTGCTGCTTCTGGCAGTGGGCCATCACTCCTCCGCTTTAACGGAGGAGCTGCCACTGCCAACAAATGCCTGGTAAACTGGACACAGACTATGCGTGTGACTGAGTAACCTGCTGCGTTTCACCAAGAGCTTGGCTAATAAAAAATAGGGCAGAAATATAGCTCCTCATTCCGAGGTGCATGGTGCTTGGGGGCTTGGTTAAATTGCATTTAATTTTACTGTTAACATGTGCTAAATTTGCCCCACTCCTGTGAAATTACAAGTTATACCAAATGGAATGGGATTCATTTTTCCAGTCAAAAAAACCAAAACGAATTCCCAGTTCCATGAAGTTTAGCACATGCATTTACCACTTTCTCTGAGTAGGTGGTATATGTATGTATGTGGGGACCTCTGGGTGAGTCGGGAGTGATGCAGGGTGTTAGGCAGATTAGGAGAAGGACGAGGAAGGTGTTTTCTAGTGGGGGAGTGGGGTGCTTTGCATGCTCCAAATTGCAAAATTAAAACAGAGAATGAGGCTTAGCTGCTACTGTAGCCAAAGCTTTCTCCAGTTTTACTGTGTGGAATATCACATGCTAAAATGAGGTCTGATTCTGTCACACCTCGGAGAAACTTTTGCAGAAAAAGTGGCCCACTTGGAATCAGGCTGAGTGAAATACCATGAGGTAATTCTGCTCAGCCTGCCTGGTAATGAGTAGTTACAAGAAAAGGGTAAAACCCGGAATCACTGGTATCTGGTTTGCATATCATGCCTCGTAATGAGGGCCTTAGAAGGCACAAACGGAAGCCGCTTACAAAATGAGATGAGGTATAAATAGTTTGTGGATATTTGTGCATACATATGTATGTTTTGGCGCATTAAAACACATTATAGCGGACGCCAAATCCCCTTCACCATATTTCTTTTTAGGTCGAGTTTACTCGAACCTATTGCTGTCCATCCAAAAGCTGACTTTTACGATCCGGATTTGGCCTCAGGCATTCACCCCAGCGCGACTTCTCCTCCCCCCTAATTACATCCCTGCTGTTTACTGTCTTGCCCGAGCCTTCCAGCAGCATTTCTCCTCCCCTTACCATTTGCTCCTGCCTCCGAGAGCTTCAAAGGGATCTGCTTCACACTTCACGGCCGCCGTGACTCACATTTCTCCATCCTTCGTGCCCAGCCCCCCTCCCAGCGCTGCCTTGTTTCAAAGGGTGACTGGTCACCTTTCAGTTGGTTATTACTAGAATATTAGGTAAACAGGTAAGAATGAGGTGAAACATCTTCCCAGATATTGTTAACATGTGTACAAACAACTAAATAATTAAGTGACATTATCACAAATTATGCGGTATTATCCACGCATTTTCTTGCCGCATAATTTATTCAACTCTGCTGCACAACTTGGTCCCTTCCTTCCGTATAACTCAAGTGGCCCAGCACTAGTTTACAGAGTTTCTTAACACATAAATCTGCACGAGACTAGCCGACATATGATCCGCAGTGGTAGATTTAATACTGCACACTGAGGGAGGGGGGGGGGACCTTTTTGGGCATAGATAGATATGGAAAATGAAAAAGTGACCCATTTTCTCGGTATGTGCCTGCTCTTACTAAATGTATATTAGTGGAGTTTTCTTGCAGTGTGCAGAATTCACAAGCCTAGGGTCAGGATCACTGTGCATATGTGCACTGCAGTGTCCTACCTTTCTGCACAGCAGTTATGTCTGTGTCATTCTAGAATCACAAGTGTAGAAAATGTAGGCAAGGCCAGTAAACTGTTTGCAAACCCGCACAGTGTAAGAAGATGGTGGGTGTTTTGGTTGCACGCACTGTTCACGAGCCTGGAACCCACAGTCGACAGTTACAAACGAGGAATCCTTTGCATTCTTGACTTGTATTTCTGCTAGTGTGAATCTATTGCAGGCTTGACTGCCTTTCTGCTAGCGTGAGTCACCTGCCAGTTTTGCGCTCAGTTTCACACTTTCTCCATGTGTGAGCCAGGTCCGAGCACTAAAAAGGTGTTGGAAATCCGGCCTAAAGACTGTAGGTGATTCCCCACTGGCTAGTGGCTATCGGGGGATCTTGTCTCGATTATTTTGTTTTCTTTGTCTAGAGTGGGGTATTAATTTTATTTGATAAAGGTATCAAGTCAATGTCCTGCTCATCACTTGTGCACATCCAATACTTGTTTGAGTTTGTGACCCATCCCCCCACTCCCTTTGGCGCCCTTTCTGTCTCCCACCCCTTTTAAGCTTGTTGCACCCTGCCATTCCCCCCCCAGCCCAAACCCAGTACAATTTCCCCGAGACAACACCCAATGATGTCCTCTGCATCCGTAGCTCTGTTATTGTCCTACAGACTCGGCAAGGTGAACTGTCTCACTTGCACTCTGCTGGGAGCCCTTCGTGGCCCACTAGTTCTGTATCGCACAAACTACGCCTAATTCCTGCATTATGCCCTTTGGTGCTGGTCCAGCCACGAGTG
Organism: Lissotriton vulgaris; assembly: GCF_964263255.1. Lineage (NCBI taxonomy): Eukaryota > Metazoa > Chordata > Amphibia > Caudata > Salamandridae > Lissotriton > Lissotriton vulgaris. The sequence goes on from NC_141695.1 coordinate 1,642,177,953, forward strand.
CCATCCACCCGATATGTTTTTGTCAAGCCTGCAATATCTCTTCGTAATTGTCCCCTTTGCATAGACGACCGCCCGCACCACACCACCTTTTGTCCCCTAACCAGACCTCCCTCCAAAACAGAGCCCCCAACCCTTGAACGCCCCCGGCAGACCGATGCGCATCCCGCCACACCTCTCCTGCAAACCTGCCTCCCTCCGTGTCCAGCATGCCCAACTTAAAAGCAACTTCACCCCCCCTTATTGTCCTTGAGTCGCCCCCCCCGCGCCCCGCAGCCAGCCTTCCTCCAGAATCAATCACCCCCCCGCCAGCTCCCACTTGTGGTCAGTTGTCCTTTGCTTCTTAGCTAATGGTGTGGCAGCATGGGGTGAAAGGGAGACAGACAAGAAAGGGGGCCGATGGGGGTGATAAAACCATTCTTGCAGCCCTGGGGCCAAGTTTCTTTCGCTTATCTAGCAGGAAACCGAGCTCCACCGCGACCGCCCCCGCACTGCCCCCACTCCCCCACCCCCCCTCAGTTGCACAACGCGTTAGTCGCACAATTAGAAGCCAGCACACGGCACAATCCTCGCCTCCAAAATGCTGCAAAAGGACAGCCCACTTGCATCCAGCACCTTACGCCCAGGACCTTACACCCAGGTGTCACAAGCCTCCCCACTCCCGATCCCCAGAAAGCCCCCCCCGTCCAACGGCCGCTCATGCTCCACCTTCATTGACCACAATGCATCCTCCTCATGACAAGCCTTCACGTGTGTCACCATCCCCAAATTTCACACCCTGCCTCCCTGTATTTGCCCTCATCCCCCTACCGTTGTTCACGTTGCCCAGAGTGAGCACCCTGGCAACCCTGCCACATTCTGACGCGCTCCACTGTCCCGCAAGACGCCGCCTTCTCCTGCCACTCATTAATAAGCCTCTGTCACCTTCCATTGTGAGACCTCTCCGCCCCCCTGGCATCCTGGCGACCCCGGGGGGGGGAACATCATGTGCAGCTCCATGATGACCAGACCACTCTTAGACCCTAATTTCCGGCCCCGCGCAAGCTAACCCAGGACACCAGCAGCTCCCACCATCCTCTGCAGCCAGTGCCTGACCAACTTCCCCTTTTCCTTCGGCCTCTGCCCTGTTTAGCGCTTGCTATGCCACCCACTCAGTTAACCTTACCCGTGGCATGTACTCCCCGCCGCCCTGCCCCCCCACCATACACTCTCTGGTGCGGAGGAATTTAAAACCTGGTGCCCTGCATTGTGCTGCACGTAGCTCAAAACAATCGTCATTTACATTGAAGAAAGTATAACTTTCACTCTGCTCGGATGTAGGGACATTCAAAGATAGCATGCTTTTCATCTATTAATCCTCCGGAGGATTGTGAAGGCGATGCATGGCGCCTCGTCCCTTTGGTGAGCGGAAACCCTTTTCATCTTTCAGTCCATGAGTGCGAATTGTAATTTAAAAACCGTCCCCACCCACGTACGGGTTAATCATCACGTGTGTCTTGCTTCTTCTGGGGTGGAAATCGGGTTGCCATCTCCACAGCATGTTTTTTTCAGTGCCAGTAATAAAAAACCCACACGTTTTGCATAAAAGAAGGGGAGAAGCGGATATACGGTTATCTTGGGTGCGCTGATTATACTAGAGCGATGGGTTATGTTACCCGAAGGTGTGAGAGCGCTTCACAATAGGAACAGTAATGGTACATGAGAACAGTACAAGTGAACACATTACAAAAGCAAACGTTACATTACATGAGGCAAAAGTGACACAACCACGTTTCTCCGAAGCGAGACAGAAATGCCTCGGAGAAAGCAGGGTCATTTTTAGGTCGAGCTATTACATCCCGCATGGATTAATAGCTCGAACATATAGTAGTTGAAACAAACTCTTGACCAAGCGAGGATTGTCCCCAATGCATGTGAGGTAATCAACCGTGAGGCTTCGCCAGCGCGCGCTTGGCCTCACTTCTCACTCACACCCCCTCCTTCACTCCCCCTCGCTCGATCCCCTGCTCCCCTGCCCCCCACCGGACTTGAAAGGAAACCTCGCACACCAAGCCTTGCACACCAACATTTGTCTTTATCTACTCCTGATGTGCTCGTTCCCTCCCCTCCCCCCCCCGGCTCCTTTATCTACTTGTTTGTATGGCATGCCAACTATGCTAGCCTGCTCTCTTCAAGGCTGCACCCTAGAAGATTACGTGATGCTCGAGCAATCTGCTGAGAAACAGCATCAAGATTTTTTTTTGCTCTTTTATCTACTTGTTTTAAACGTCTTCTCGTCTATGAAACATTACAGAATGACCCTTATCTATGTATGTTGATGAATTCTAGCATTTGAATTATCGAGTATTAATCAGTTTACCTTATGTGGGGGCTCATGAGTTACTACTGGTTTTTGTGGAAGTTTTGTCTCGTTGCATTATCTGATTATCGTTGTCACAGACAAGTAACACAGAGAAGCATTCCAATGTGCAGCACAGTAGTATCGGAACAGAAACGTTCATTGTTACATAAGCCAGCTGCAGTACTGTAAGGTCCCGTTCTGAAACCAGAGCAGTCTCAGTAAAGACACAACACAATGTTCAGCAGGCCAGTAGCCGTACAGAAACAACCCCCTGGTATGTCGTACAAACGGTACTAAAATATCCCTTTCAGTACAGACACAACACGTTGTTACTTACAGCAGATCCGCAGCAGTACAGGAACATTCCATTCTAACTGAAAACCAGCCATAACACGGCCACATCACATTGTTATATTATACTAACACACTAATCAAAATACCAAACCTTTCCATTGTTAAATCAGACCAGTAAACGCACAGAAACACCCCATTCGGAAAGCACACCAGTCACAGTAAATGCCTTCTTCCCGCTGCTGCTATTTTCTTTCCGATGCTTGTAGAATTGCATCGGCTTTGGTAAAACCGGTAGCGGTGGGTGGCCATTTCGTATTTCATTCTGTGTACTTCGAAAATGGCAAACTTGTTGTGTGTAGACTCAAAATGGGAGCCAACTTGTAAAGGTATCACAATAGGTATGCAAAATAAGTTTGTTATACCATTTACAAAAGGCAACCACTTTGTATCTAGATGCAACATGGCAGCCATCTTGACATGTTACTTTGTATACTTATTTTTATACCATTCCAAGTTGTGAGTCTTATTGTGTTTACTGTATAGATGCAGTGTGGTGACCTTGTTGAAAGTATATCAAATAGCATTTTCAAGATGGCCATACAGCACAACTGTCTTTGTTAGTGTTTGCTTCACAATTCTACAAGCGTTGGTAAAGCCAGTACCAAAAAAAAGCAAGTAATCTGAATGTATGGCCGATTGGCTTTGCCAATGCTTGTTCTTCTCAGGTTGGTTCCTCAAAGGAGAACAGCTTCTGTAACATTCTTTAGATTGGGTTACCTTATCCTACCTGTGCTTATGTTTAGAAAATTGTATTTTAGGTCTCTCCTGAGACGGCGCATTTGCAGTTGCTTATGAGACATTTTGTTAGCATACATGGGTCTTACAGCCCACCCATTGCTCACTAATGGTTGACTGCATCATCACTCTCATTTCCACAATCACTACATACACCACCACTACGTCCACCACCACCATGTCCACCACCACCACGTCCACCACCACGTCCACCACCCACCACCATGTCCACCACCACTACCACCACCAAAACATCTACCACCATCACATCCACCACCACCATGTCCACGAAGACCACCACCACGTCCACCACCACCACATCCACCACCACTAGGTCCACCACCACCACGCCCACCACCACCACGTCCACCACCACCACATCCACCACCACATCTACCACCACTGCGTCCACCACCACCACGTCCACCACCACGACCACCACCATGTCCACCACCACCATGTCCACCACCACCACGTCCACCACCACGTCCACCACCACGTCCACCACCACATCCACCACCCATCACCACCACCACGACCACCACCGCTACCACCACCACCACATCCACCACCACCACATCCACCTCCACCATGTCCACGACCACCACCAAGACGTCCACCACCACCACATCCACCACCACTACGTCCACGTCCACCACCACCACATCCACCACCACTGCGTCCACCACCACCACGTCTACCACCACGTCCACCACCCATCACCACCACCACCATGTCCACCACCACTACCACCACCACATCCACCACCACCATGTCCACGACCACCACCAAGACGTCCACCACCACCACATCCACCACCACTACATCCACCACCACTGCATCCACCACCACCACGTCCACCACCACCACGTCCACCACCACCACGTCCACCACCACCACTTCCACTACCACCATGTCCACCACGTCCACCACCACCATGTCCACCACCACCACATCCACCACCACTGCGTCCACCACCACCGCGTCCACCACGTCCATGTCCACCACCAACACCACCACACCCACCACCACGTCCACCACCACCACAATCACCACCTCCACCACCACCTCCACCACCACCACATCCACCACCACCACATCCACCACCACTACATCCACCACCACTACGTCCACCACCACCACGTCCACCACCACCATGTCCACCACCACCACCACCACTTCCACCACCACCACTTCCACCACCACCACACCCACCTCCGCCACCATCACTTCCACCACCCACCACCACCATGTCCACCATCACTACCACCACCAAATCCACCACCATGTCCACGACCACCACCACCACGTCCACCACCACCACCACATCCACCACCACTACGTCCACCACCACCATGTCCACCACCACTGCGTCCATCACCAGCATGTCCACCACCACCACATCCATCACCACACCCACCTCCACCACGTCCACCACCACACCCACATCCACCATCACCATGTCCACCACGTCCATCACCACCATGTCCACAACCACCACATCCACCACCATGTCCACCACCACCATGTCCACCACCACCACCACGGCCACCACCACATCCATCACAAGGTCACTACCACATCCACCACCACCACCACACCTACCTCCACCACCACCACATCCACTACCACCACCACGTGCACCAGCAAGTCCACCACCAAGTCCACCACTACATCCACCACCACCACGTGCACCACATCCACCACCACCACCACATCCACCACTACATCCACCGCCACCACGTCCACCACCACCACGTCCACCACCACATCCACCTCCACAGCATCCACCACCAACACCATGTCCACCACCAACACCATGTCCACCACCAACACCACCACATCCACCACCACACCCACCACCACCATGTCCACCACCACCACGACCATGTCCACAATCACCACCTCCACCACCACCACCTCCACCACCACCACATCCACCACCACTACATCCACCACCATGTCCACCACCACTGCGTCCTCCACCATGTCCACCACCACCACGTCACCCACCTCCACCACCATGTCCACCACAACTACCACCACCACCACATCCACCACCACATCCACCACCACTACATCCACCACCACTACATCCACCACCACTACGTCCATCACCACCATGTCCACCACCACGTCCACCACACCCACCTCTACCACCACCACACCCACCACCACCACACCCACCATCACCACCCCATCCACCACCACCGGGTCCACCACCACCAACACCACCACATCCACCCCCACACCCACCACCAACACCACATCCACCACCACCACCACCACCTCCATCACCACCACATCAACCACCACTACGTCCACCACCACCATGTTCACCACCACCACATCCACCACCACCACATCCACCACCACCACCACCATGTCCACCACAACTACCACCACCACCACATCCAACACCACACCCACCACCACCACCACATCCACCACCACCACATCCACCACCACATCTACCACCACCACATTCACCACCACCACGCCCACCACCACCATGTCCACCACCACCATGTCCACCAACACCATGTCCACCACTACGTCCACCACCACCACAGCCACCACCACCATGTCCATCACATCCACCACGTCCACCACCACCGCGTCCACAATCATCACCTCCACAACCACCACCAAATCCACCACATCCACCACCACTACGTCCACCGCCACCACGTCCACCACCACACCCACCTCCACACCACCACGTCCACCACCACCAACAGCAACCACATCCACCATCACCACATCTACCTCCACCACCACCACATCCACTACCACCTCCACATCCACCACCACATCCAACACTACATCCACCACCACCACATCCACCACCACGACGTCCACCACTACGTCCAACACTACCACGTCCACCACCATCACGTCCACCACCACCACTTCCACCACCACCATGTCCACCACATCCATCACCACTATGTCTACCACCACCACGTCCACCACCACCAGGTCCACCACTACCACGTCCACCACTAACACGTCCACCATCACCATGTCCACCACCACCAAGTCCACCACGTCCACCACCATGTCCTCTACCACCACCACGGCCACCACCACATCCACCATGAGGCCACCTCACTCTATCTATCACCCTCACTCTATCTATCTATCGCCCTCACTCTATCTATCTGTCACCCTCACTCTATCTATCTGTCACCCTCACTCTATCTATCGCCCTCACTCTATCTATCTGTCACCCTCACTCTATCTATCGCCCTCATTCTATCTGTCTATCTGTCTATCTATCTATTTATCTATCTATCTATCTATCTATCTATCTATCTATCTATCTATCTATCGCCCTCACTCTATCTATCTATCTATCTATCTATCTATCTATCTATCTATCTATCTATCTATCTATCTATCTATCTATCTATCTATCTATCTATCTATCTATCTATCTCCCTCTCTCCATCTATCTATCGCCCTCACTCTATCTATCTATCTATCTATCTATCTATCTATCTATCGCCCTCACTCTATCTATCGCCCTCACTCTATCGATCTATTGCCCTCACTCTATCTATCTATCGCCCTCACTCTATTGCACCCACTCTATCTAATGCCATCACTCTATCTATCTATCTATCTATCTATCTATCTATCTATCTATCTATCTATCTATCTATCTATCTATCTATCTATCTATCTATCGATCTATCTATCTATCGATCGCCCTGACTCTATCTGTCTATTTATCTATCGCCCTCACTCTATCTATCTTTCGCCCTCCCTCAATCTATCTATCTCCCTCCCTCTATCTATCGCCCTCCCTCTATCTATCTATTGCCCTCCCTCTATCTATTGCCCTCCCTCCCTCTATCTGTCACCCTCCCTCCCTCTATCGCCCTCACTCTATCTATCTATCTATCTATCTATCTATCTATCTATCTACCTATCTATCTATCTATCACATCACCACAGCATCACTCAGGGACACCACAGCATCACTCGTCGCCACCACAACATCACTCAGCACCTCCAAAGCATCAATCTGTGCAACCGTTCAACAACAACTGGTTCAAATATGTTCTCTCAATGTTTCAAGCTTTATTACAAATGTCACAAAAAGATGTTAATATTTCACTTCTGTTCTTGGATTTTCGTCACAATTAAATACACTGAACATAATCTTCACAAAAGTTATTTTCAAAAGTTTAACCTATTGCCATTATAAATTACAATAGCTTTTATTTAAGTATTCATTATTAAAAAATGTTTAAAGCCATTGTTATTTGTAATATCAATAGATCTAAGTCACGTAAATACAACACATATTGCATTACAAATGCTATAGGAGTCACATTTGCGAAAGTTAAAACCATTGGCATTGTAAATGACAAATCTAGTAATTTCACTATTTTCAAAACCAACACAAATACAAAATTGGTCATTTACAATACCAATAGCTCAAACTTTCATAATGCGAGACCTATTGCATTGCAAATGCTTGTTTGTTTATCATATCAGCTCTAGACCAAATAGCAACATCTGTGTCTTACAATTAAGGCTCCCAGTTTTCCAAATTTACTGTTTTTTACAGATAAATACAGACCGAAAAAAATGTGTTTTCTGTCTGTATTTATTATTAAAAGCGAAAAAATACAGAAAATTATGCTTCTTGTGGGTGACTCTCCATGCTGTCTTTCATGCTTTCCGCGACAACAGCTGACCAGATAGATAGCATGGGAAGGTAAAAACCCGGTTCAGATTCCCCTAAATACAGGCATATGTTGTATTATAATGCTGATATTTACCTCTGGGTGTAATATTTCGCTATATGTGCCTGCTTAATTTTCTAAAATGTAACAGATAGCAAAGTATGAATGCATGTTTATCAGTTAAATAAATGCGGGAATATTCAATTTTACGACTCCACTTATTCTCAGAACACAAAATAAATGTGGATAAATACCTATAAGATGGCCAAAAAATAAATATAAATACAGACAGAAATTAAAAAAAAAAAACATAAAACCGGAAGCCCTACTTACAATGCGTGAAATGAGTGCCTCCCTTTCTAGAGGAATTCTTACAATTACTGGGCAATCAAAATGCAAACTCATGTAAAGAGAATAATCAACATTCCAAAGCCGCCCTCAGTATATTCTCTTTTACTTAATAGTTCTGGTTTTGACAGTACAGCAGTCAAACAGGCATATTGCTTACAATTTACACAGATTAGGCTTTTAGTCTGGACTCTTTCAACCATTTACTTTCTTTGACCAACCTCTTTTAACTATTTGCTTGAGACGTTGTCAATCACTTCGTGGCTCCTATTCCTATTGGCTGTTTCTGTGTATCCTTCCACCTCCTCTGGGGTGCTTTCATTGACCCGCATGAGGGACCATTTTACAACCATTCCCCTGTCTGTTTTGACCTGCTGTCTTCAATTTGCATATGCTGCCTGCATGTGTAAACACATTCAACCCTCTCCTAACGGTTATCCTATTGCTTATTTTGTTATTACATGATCTTGGGCATCAGCCAAACCCGTCTATAAGGCCGGCCTAAAAATTGAGACAATTTTTGTAAATGGCGTCTGTGAAAGCAAAGACCTCATTTTATTTTGGCAATACTTTGACACCAAGGCACACAAACATACAGTTTGGCCTAATAGGATTGAATAAATGCAGACTATTCAATATCTGCAATTTGTTGCTCGCCGCGTGTAATTGGCGGTTTCGGTGTATATTTGTTCCAGCCGGTGAGTTAAGCCATAATTAGGGCAGCCACACGACTTCAGTCATTATTATTTAATAGGGCCTTTACGTGTCATCTGGATTTGATGAAAACGTTAAGGCGGTGTGGTAACAATCTAAGCCCTGCGCAGCGATAAGGTCATATTGGAAAAGATATAATTATAAGTCTGTGGTCCGTTCCTGATGTTATCGTTGTCCTGGCAGGATTCCGTCCTCGTGCAATCTCAGTCGCCACAGAAAGGTTAACCATATTAATTGAGGGCAAATTGAAACAGCCTTTTTGTTAGCCTGACCACTTCTCTGTGAAGTGACGCAGTCGTGCTATTTCAGTCATATGAGCGCGCTCGGTATCCCACAAGTCAACGCGAGAGGCTGAGATAATCAGCAAAGAGCTTCCGACAAGGTTTCCATTAGTTCACCACCACGCGTGATTTAGATTCTGTAATTACGAGGTGTTAAGGTGACAGGGAGACTTTTTAGTGAGAATGAAAACGAGACAAAATGGCGGCTCCTTCGCCATAGAAATGTCAAAGGGGTGTAAGCAAAGATTGGAGACCACACAAGTCATGTTTAAGTGCAGTCCAGAAACAGATCTGCTAGAACTGGAGACATTCTCAAGCTGGCCTTTGGCTTTTTTATGGCTGCGGGACTTTACAGGCAAGACCCTACAATTAGCAACATGGCACACAGAAATATACGCCTAGCCCCCCCCCCCACCCCACCCCCCCTGATTCCAAGCTGACTTGTAACTGGAAGACAGCAAAGCGGGCCAGAATAACATGTTAGATCTGCAATTGCTAGGTCCAATATTTCATGTTGTAACTGATGTGGAGCCTATTATCACATAAATTCAAGGTACCACTCTGCACAACCCAAAAGGAGGGGCCTAGAAGCAAAATATAAAGAACCAGTCTCAAAGCTTTCTCTTGGAGTGTTGTGTTTTACTCCTAACCTGATCTACGGACTAAAATACATCCATTGGGAATTTATGAAGGTGTGAAATAACACAACGGGTGAAGATTTCTACGATTGTGATACTCTTAACATCACACTCGCCAAAACATAAACACAACTAACTTCTGTGCCAATCTACATGATTCTAATCACTGAGGAAGGACCTTTAAGACCTGGCTCTTCGAATAACCCCAGCACTCAACAGAGCCCCGCGCTCCCCTCCCCCAAACCCCTTGAGACCCTCACGGGTGGGTAGTTGCACTTTACCAACCCTGATTGATTGATTGATAAAAAATCTCAGGCTTGCCCCCAAACTCTTGCCTGATACATCACACTCATTCTCCTGCGCAGCCACAGGCCCACACCTGCATGCAGGGATGGACTGTCTTATAGGACATTCTGGGAATGCCAAAATGACTGAACTGACCGATCAGGGTGTAGGCTGTTTTTTGGGCTGTTTATGGGTATGTTTTATGATCTGGTGGCCTTTTTCGATTTCCCTGTTTTGGCCACAAACATTGCCTGCAACAAGCACACTTGCATGAAGGCCCCCATCCCCTGCAAAACTCTTGAACAGCGTGTCTTTACACGTTCAGAACTACTGCCTTGGTTTGCAAATTTGAGCTTCTTTTTCGCTATCTGATTCACTAATGGGGGAAACTTTTATTTGCTATCCCAGTCCTGCCTTGCCTACATGTTCAAACACACACATGTACATATAATATGTCCAACCACTATGCCTTCTCTAACCTACAACAAAACGGTCACGGTTGCGTGTTGTGAAACTACCTAAGTGGTTGCAGGGTTTTCTTACAATTGTTAAATGACCATGATAATAACAATTACTTACATGTGTTTTTTAGGTCTCGCCTGTCGATGCGCATGCGCATCGAGCAAGGCGAGAGTATTGCGACTTATCCACTCTTTATCCACACTGCAAGGAATCGTGGCGATTCCTTGCAGTGCCCGTGACTTTTAAGGTCAATGCGCATGCGCATTGAGCTTATGCGCATGCGCATTGACCTTAAAAGCGCGTGCACGTCCGTCTTTGTTTACCCGCTCCGCTCCGCCCCCTCCCCTTCCCGCCGTGTCGCATTTCTCCTCCCCCCTCCCCTCTCTTCCCTCCTTTCATTTTGATTGGACCCATCCTTACGACTATATAATTTGATGCACATATAATGTTCGCAGGACAAATATAGAAAGTGGATTTGAATGATGCCTATTTAATCTGCCTCCTTATTGTCCTTTTTGAGATCTAACATGTTTTCTTTCCAGCGTGTGTACATAGACTATCCATTCCCCCTTAATTCCTCCCAAAACTATCATGCATTTGATCTTCATAAGGTTCCCTCTTCCTTTTCTGATCCCCGGCTAAGCTAGGTGAGTCTCTTCCATTACCTTGAAGACTCCTTAGGCTTCTCCGTAATTACCCTTAGTTAAAACTCCCTGCCCAGAGATCTGTCTAGTAGCAATTATATTATTTCTACCCGATTTCCAGTTTATGACCATTGTATCATTACACAATATTTTATTTTTCGTATATTGACATCACGTGTTAGAACCCTATACTCTCCGTCACCACTCTAAAATGGCGACGGCCTGTGTATTTTCACCACTTCCGGTTTCGAACAGGATTATCTAAACATTCGGTCAGGACGCCTCTTGACCTACTTGCTATGCGACTCGATAGAGGAGTAACTAAGCACTGCGCCGTGATTACCAGGTAAGCTTCCGACCGCCCTAATGCCCATTCGCTGCCCTAAGAACCCCTCCACCCCTAATTTTTCCCGTGTTCATTTCCCCGTTTTCTTTTTCCCCTCTTTGCACAGAATAACTGTTTTCCTTGACGAACTTACTACAAGTTGGAATTATATAAGTATAACAATATCGGTAAGCCCCTTTAAAAAAGTTCCATCTTAATCGGCTAATAACTCACTCGAGGTGCCCGTGGGATCGCATGTTGCGTTTTTTAGGATATCTCTCTGGTAACATCATAAAAAAACATCTCACCGCTTTAAGTTTGGATCTCTTTACCTGGCATAGACGGTACATTTATTTTAGAGTTTATTTTCTTAGTAAGCTGCATTTTCCCGTTAGCACAAAAACTATACAGTCACGGTTTGACTATAAATATCACTAATACTTTCTGTTTTCAGTGCACGTTTATAAGCTAAGCATGTCAAAATTATACACTTATGAGGGAACTTGCACCACGATTGTAGTGCACGTATACAAGCCAAGCATGATGCGAATTTTCACTTTCAAGGGAAATAGAACTTTTATTAATTCCCTTATTGGCTTTACACGGGATCATTTCCTGCACTGTTCTTTATGATTATAATCTCCGTTTAGATCACCATATTAAACTTAGGACCTTCCATAAGGCTTCTAGCTCTGGCACTTCGAGTTATTTTTCATTGCCCTTTTTAAAGCCCTGTACCGGTTACAAGTTCCTCACTTTGATTCCTTCTTTTTAGGTCTCGTTTTAATGAATGTTTCAAGTTGTACAAAGACGTTTTTTCAAAGATTGTTAATGTTTTAGATGGTTTCGGAAGCATTTAGGGTTTAATTCGAAAACTGCCAGACAGCACAGCAAAGACATGTTGGGGACATGCTTAAAGCTTACCTAGGAATGCATTCCTCCTATGCTTACCATTTGCTTTGTGTTTTTTCATTCCTATTTACTGTCTTTCTATTTACTGGTATCCGAACTCCGTTCAGAGGAGCATGGGGCAAGCAAGTTACTGGGCCCAACCGTGGGTATCAAGGCATTTTACTGCCCATGTCCCAGGGCCCAACCTACTATGACAAAGCACCCTCACTCTCACTCACCCTCACTCTCGCTCACCCTCACTCTCACTCACCCTCACTCTCACTCACCCTCACTCACCCTCACTCTCACTCACCCTCACCCTCACTCACCCTCACCCTCACCCACTCACCCTCACTCACCCTCACTCACTCTCACTCACCCTCACTCACCCTCACTCACCCTCACTCTCACTCACCCTCACTCACACTCACCCACCCTCACTCACCCTCACCCTCACTCACCCTCACCCTCACTCACCTTCACCCTCACTCACCCTCAACCCCTCACCCTCACTCACCCCCACTCACCCTCAACCCCTCACCTTCAACCCCTCACCCTCCCTCACCCTCACTCACCCTCAACCCCTCACCCTCACTCACCCTCACTCACCCTCAACCCCTCACCCTCAATCCCTCACCCACACTCACCCACACTCACCCCCACTCACCCTCACTCACACTCACACTCACCCACCCTCACTCACCCTCACCCTCACTCACCCTCACTCACCCTCACCCTCACTCACCCTCACCCTCACTCACCCTCAACCCCTCACCCTCACTCACCCTCAACCCCTCACCCACCCTCAACCCCTCACCCTCACTCACCCTCAACCCCTCACCCTCAACCCCTCACTCACCCTCACTCACCCTCACCCTCAACCCCTCAGCCTCACCCTCACTCACCCTCAACCCCTCACCCTCACTCACCCTCACTCACCCTCAACCTCATGCTAAAGATTTACAAAAAAACCCATAAACAATTCTAAAAGCACTAACTCTAATGCTGCAAGACCTATTGCATTTCTAATGCTTGTTTAATAACTTCTTTTTTTTATAGCTCTTAGCACAGATTTGATTTTTTTTGTAGTGTTATACATTTCACAGTACTCTTATTGTAAACCTTAAAAGAGTTGCTTGCATCTGATCAAAGTGCTTTAATTGAGCCCGGATTTACCAAGACTCGACCCTGCGAATCCCCAAAAAAGGACATTTGCGATGCCCCCAGCTACAGTCCTTCACCGAGTAAAGAAATAAAACTGCTCCTGCCTTTATGTCACAAGCCACAGAGGGACTGGCAAGGCCCTGGGTGCTTTTGTGTACCATTGGGGTCGTAAGTCATAAGCTACTATGTTATTCTAATTGTTCACTTAACTGTCCACGTGTACCAATGTCAAGCAGCCAAGGTGCTGCTTACTCTTGAATGTATCTTGTCAAGTGTTTTAATGCTTATGCACATCCCCTATTACAATCTGGCTGAGTGCTGATTTCAGTTATTCTATGTCCAGTAAGACGCTATTTATGTTTTTTTTCAAACAGAGGATTCTGTTTCACATGTATTAGGCCACACCCATAGTTACATAGCTGGGGTTTCTTGAATAGGTTTCTTATGCCACACCCACTATTGAGTCTCTCCCACATTTTTCATCCCACTTAATGCACTCTTTGACCGTGTGATATAGTTTTCACTGCATAGATCGCAGAAATTGAGATATTTTACCACCACCACACCGAAGTGCTAAAGAATTCACCTGATCCCATCCAACATGTAACAATGGTAACATGAGAACTTTTATAAGAAGAAGCAGAGGGATGTGTCTGTTACTGTAAAACGGACACCGCATTGTTTGGAAATAGCTTTCGATATAATGCTTGTTCTTGTCAAATTTACCCAGCCGTGCTTTGAGATATAGGCCCTAATTACGATGTTGGTCGGAGTTGTCGCCGACCGACATCGCTGTATATTGGGAGCCGATCAACCTCAGGTTCCGACTCTACAATTAGGATGCAATCGCAAACTAAGTTTTTAAACATCTCTGCACCATGTGTCAGGCACCGCATGGTGCATGGATATTACAGCGGTCCCCATAGGTGCCCTCCAGGGCCAAATGCGGAGGACCAAGGGGAAAGGGAGCCCTGCTAGGGGCCACCAAAGTAGCTTTCTGACAGCCTTTCCCTGTCGGAAAGGCCAACATGGAAAGGCTGTTGGAAACTGACATCATAATCCTTAGGGCGAAAACGCAGTCCCTAGGGGATTATGAAGAGTTTCCGGGAGCCTGTCAGATTGTGTCTGTCAGTACCTCCGACTGCTGCTCCGACCACACGCATCATAAAGCATCTGTCAGACTGCAGCAGTAGATGCATTTTGCACCTCAACCGACAAGCCGTTGGTTGTGGTCTGAACGGCATCGTAATGAGGCCGTAAGTAGTCTCTGGATGGACTGCTTGCCATCACCGGTTGTTGGCCTCCAGGTTTCATGTTCAACACTAGTCGGATTCTTGCACACAAATATTGGCAATCCGGCAGCTCTTGCAAAATCTGTTTATTTTTGTTCTGGTTTTCTGTTCATTGTTTGTATTCTGGGCTTCATCATGCTTTTCATTGTTCCAGTTTGTACTGTTTTCTTTACTTCTGGGCTTTTTTAGTTCGAAGCTTACCAGACAGCCCAGCTGTCTAGTTTGCAAACAACATCTTGGGGACATTCTGAAAGCTTCCCTGGGAATGCATGCCGCCAATTGCTTACTATTGGCTTTGTTTTTTGTAACTCATATTTGCTTACTTTCTATTTGCTGGCTTTATCTGTTTTAGGCTATCCAGCTTGAGTTCGTCCCACTCATGGAGTATAGCCTTTTTACTGTATACTGCCACAAGTGCTCACCTTCTGCAAACAGGCCTTTATATCTTGCTCTTATCTTGTCACATGTGCTGTGCATTTAAAGACAAAGGTCAACTGTCAGCCTCTGTCTGCAGAGGGAACTTGGTGTTTATATTCCTTTCTCTGACTTCAAAGTGAGAGGATTTATGTGGCAATCTTGCTGTGAAAGGAAAGGCTTTCTTTTATAGCACACAACCAAACTTAAATGTTTGTAATGAACTGTCCACATATTTCAGAATGTATTAAAATTAGGAAAACACAAATGAAACACATTTCCTGTAATTCTGAAGTGTGGGGAAACAAATATTTTAATACGATCTAAACAAATCAGTATCTTAGGTGATGACATTTCCACACATTATTGTTTATGCACTGCACACTGTTATCAGTAAAACTGTAGGTTTCTGCAAATATAATGGTCATTTCAATGGAAAATATGTAGTCTGTAATGACAGTGTGCTACCACACCATGCATAGTTCCACACTATGCCACTCCGCTCTACACCCCTCTACAACACTTTACTCCACTCTATGGCCCTCCACTCTATAAAATGCCACTCCACTCTATGACTCGCCACTCTACAGCAATCCACTCTACACCCCTCCATTCTACACCCCAACACTTTACAACACAACACTCTATGACACAATACTCTATAACACACCACTCCACTCTACAACACTCCACTTTGATCCACTCTGTGCTACGCTATTCATCTTTACTTGACTCTATTCCACTCTCTGCCACCCAACTCTTCAACACTCTATGCCAAGTCTATGCCACTCTACTCCACTCTACCCATTGCACTCTACTCGATAGCACTCTACTCGACAACATTCCACTCGATGACACTCCACTCAACAACACTTCACTTTGCTCTCTGCCAATCCACTCTATGGAACTCTACTCCACTCTATGCCACTCCACTCTACAGCAATCTACTTCACTTAGCACTCTACGCAACTCGCTCTATGCCACTCCATGCCACTTTACTCCACTCTACGCAACTCCACTCTACTTCACTCTATGCCCCTCTAGTCTACTTCACTCCAAAACACTCTACTCCCTCCATAACACTCTATGTCACTCAACTCTACTCTATGACACTGCACTCCACCCAATGCCACTCCACTCTACAAGACTCTATGCCATTCCACTCTATCACCCTCCACTGTATGACATTCCACTCCACTCTACGCCCCTCCACCCTACACTCTTCCTCTCTACAACACACCACTCTAGAAACTCCATGACACTCCCCTATACACCTCTTCACTCTATGCCACTCCACGATTCTCCACTCCATGCCACTCTTCTCTGCGCCACTAACTTTTAGCCAATCTGACCAGAAGCCACACTGGTGTACAACATGGCTAGAACATATCGGCAAAACCAACAGCTCTTGCATAGCCACAACGTATTGGCTAATTAATTTTTTTTATTTGTGCAGTTTCATATAACACAAACTTGACCCAAAGGTATTGGAACGCTGTATATGAGCACCGGTTACATTACAGAAGGACACCTCTTTTTAAAAAGTATGTTTTAGAGATAGGGCACAGGGAAATAACTTGGTTTCCTCAGAATCACAGGATGTTGAACCGACACTGAGACCCCACCCTGGAAGCCCACGATTGTTGACAGCCTGTACCTCAGATTCAATGTAACTTGCAAGTTGCCTCTAGAGGGTCTTTTTGTTAAATGTTGGAGTTCTCCCGCTGTAAAATCTAGGAGGTTTCCCACTTCTTCCTCCTGTATTATTTCAGATAAAGTGTGTTATTGAATGTAAATAATTCCTTACCAGAAGTCTTCACATGATTTGCTTTACTTTTGCTTTCCACACCCAACGCCTCTGTGTTTTCCTGTCTGTAGTTTCCACTTGCTCCAGTTGAAGCTTCACATGAAATAAAATCTCTTTGGCTAATTCTCTATTGAAGTTCTACACAGTTTTGCAATCCACCTTTTCCTGACATTTATTTTCTATTTAAAGCATGCAATTAGTGGCAATGAGACCAGCGATCCCATCAGACAGTGCAGTCCTCCTCATCTTTTGTTTCTTTGTTTTGATGGGGACCTTCAATGCCAGCTGGAGTTGTCAGTAGGTCAATATGATGGTTTTGCATCTATCGCTTAGTGACTCAAACAGTGGGTTGATGTATGTGTTAGAGAAGAAGGAGAGAAAAAGAGAAAAGGAAAGGCAGAGTGAGAGGGTTGATGTTTACACCAGTGACAGAGCCTTCACCTAAAAAGGGGATCACAATTGACATCCTCTGCATCCTTTAAGATAGGTACCATCACACATTACAACCAGCCTGGATGAGCCTTATTTAGGGTGAGGGAGACTTCTGGGGGTCAGTAAGGTCAAACAAGCTAATTCCCATAAGGGCCGGGATGCCCGCCACCCCTTCCAACACCAATCCCAATGGGAGGAGACAGACACAGTTTTGAACTTTTGGAAGGCAGGGGGGCCTCACGACCCCCCCGGCCGTATTTATTAAAATATGAAACAAAGGTAAAATTTTAAATTAAAACGTTTCATGTATCATGTACGAATTCAACTTCCATTACATTTGATGAAGACAGGTATTCAGGCTAACCTTAACAAACCTCTAATAGAAAGATTTCCTAGCCGAGTCTAACATCATGACAAATGCATTACATTCGAATTTGTACATCCTAACACTAAGGGCCAATGGCAAGGTCTTAACCGGTGTCAGATCCCTATCACCAAATTCCCGCCCTCACGAGTGAGTGGCGCATGCACAGAGGACTTGCCCTCGCAGCCAACTGTGACTTCCCTTGTCGTGGGGGCCCCCTTTTACTCGAAGCTATCTTAAGGTCGTCCGAGTTCCCGTGCGAGGTATCCGTAAGAAGGACAGCGTGGACTCCCCCCCCCTTTCCCCGCACTCTCTTCCGCAGGAGCGGATATCCTGGGGAGGGGCATATAGCCGTCTCCCCCCTGGGAGGGTCCTATGGCCGTCTACCCCTGGGCGACCCATCCGTAATGGGTGCCGCCCCCCCATGGGAGGGGCCAATGGCCGCCTCCCCCCGGGCGCTCACATCCATAGTGGGTGGCGCCCCCCCTAGGACCTTGAAATCACTGCTCACCGATCATGACCTTACCGCCACAGGCCAGATAGTTGACCGACTATCTGGCCCCCCCACACCTCCTATAGGTCATGTCTCCTCAAACCTGCTAGCCAAGCTATCATGTCTCCTATCAGTAAGTCATTACCCACCCTGGACAGGTGTACCCCATCATCAGAATAACAGTGATCGCCCCAGTGCGCCCATGAGATATGCTTTGGAGATGTGCAGAGCGAAACAATTTCTCCATTCTATTGTTGACCCTCTTTACCGAATGGTTCATCGCTGTCGTGGACAAACCACCCCGCCATACCCTCCTGGGAATCATGTGAGACCAGGCAATCGTACATCCCGGGAGCCTTTTTGCTAACCAGCTAACTACAGAAAGTATGTGCTCAACTAAAGCTCGTCTGCCCAGTCTTACCAAGTCATTGCCCCCAGTGTGCACTATGACTACAGATGGCGGTGACCTGTGCCGCCCTAATAGTTCCTCCACAAAACTTTGCAATCGGTCAATACAGAGGCCGCCCTTCCCATGGAAGGACACCCTGAACCCATATTCCTCAGATGTGTGGATCGCATCACCTGTCTTGAATATGTCCCCGGCACGCCTCACGTATGAGTGGCCCACGACCCAGACCACCCGTCTGCCATTCCGTAGTCCTGATGCGGTGGTTAGCTGATACTGGGCCGGTCCCAATTTCCGCCCTGCGTCACAGGCTCGTGAAACTGTAATCCAAACAAAAGACAACAAGCGTGAGTGCACTTCATCAGTAATTTACAACATGTGCAGTCGCACGTACCTCTTGAAACCATTCGAAGACCAACGGCCTAACTGCTTCACCTCGTCTGTCTGCAGACCTAGAGCCGTAGCTTCTGTAGCGGCCCCTATCCTGAATGAATGAGTCCCAAAATCACTCGGGTTCAAGCCCGCTGCTGCAATCGTAATTGCCAGTACCCTCTGAAACTGAAACCTTGTCAACGGGGTGCCGTCTGTATGTCGCAGCAAGGCCCCCCCCCCACGTTGTCAACCTTTGTTTTAGCTAGGCCTCAACATGCCTCACTGGACAACCGGGACTACCTGGAGTGCGCTGCAACACAACACTATTCCCCTGGGCCTCCTGGTCCATCTTTGACCTGGCTAATGAGATCAGCAGAGAATCCCCCCTTACTTGGATGTGATCCCTGCGCAGACCTCCTTCCGTATCTCTCTTATTTGACGCCACTAGTTCGCTCACCCGCAGGGCCCCATAGAACGCCAATGCGAACGCTGTCGGAATAGTATTACCTCGCTATGCGAGGAGCATGTCTCTTCTAGTTTAGCCAGCAAGGTAGTCAACCTATCAAATCCTATCGGGTGCCTGTTATCCCTTCTGCACCGTTCTAAGCGCCGCCAGCCGCGCAGAGCCTTCCTGGCTAGAAAGGAGTCCGTCGGGTCCCTGATCCTATGGAGCTGTGCCAGAAATGATATGGCGACCTTATACCGACGTGCGGTTGCCGCCGACCGGCCTTCTCCATGAAGTGCCACTAAAAATTGGACAAAGGACTCCTCCTGCCCCCATCTATGCTCCCCTGCCAGACCCAAAAAGGCACAGTACGAGCGGAACGCCCCTTCATAAGCTTTCCTTGTCCTGAGCGCTAAACTGGCTGCCACGAGGTTTTGTAGTCCGGGGCACCGATTTGCCATAGTGCTTCGGGAAATGGTGCCGCCACTAGCTCCGCTGAGGGTAAACAATCCCTGAAAGCCTGCATTTTGAAACGAGAGAGCGCATCAGCTGCATTATTCAGTACACCCGGCACATGTTTTGCCCTGAACTGTACGTTTAATCTCAAGCATCGTAACACAATTTCTTTCAACAATCGCAATATCCATTTGCAGCGTGCTGCCTGCTGATTAATGCACTCAACCACAGTCATGTTATCCGACCAAAATACCACCGAGCGGTCTCTGAAATCCTCCGGCCATGCCGACAGAGCCACCCAGATGGGGAAGAGTTCTAGAAAGCCAATGTTACTCGTCAGGCCGTTCGTTTGCCACCATGCCGGCCATCTTTGTGCCGACCAACGGTTTCCGAGGATCGCACCAAACCCCACGCTGCCCGCCGAGTCGGTCCATAAGCCGAGTTCAACCAATGAGGCTGGGGGCTTGCTCCAGACCACTCGGCCGTTGAAGTCTGCCAGGAATGCCAGCCAAATGAGCATGTCCTGGCGAACCTCCGCTGACAGTCTCGTGCGGTAGTGACCTTCCCTGAGGCCTACCATGGACTGTGCAATGGATCGAGAGAAAGGGCGAGCCATCGGTATCACACTTAATGCAAAGTTAAGCTGACCCACTGTCTGCTGTAATTGGTGCAATGTCACTTTCTCGGTCCGGAGACACTGCAACAAGGAAGCCCTGAATTTGGCGATCTTCTCCGCCGGTAGGCGGAAGCACCCCTCCACGGAGTCCAGTTCTATGCCCAAAAACTCCAGGGAGGTAGTTGGCCCCACTGTCTTACCTGGCGCCAATGGAACCCCGAAACCCCGCATGAGCACGCAGAAGTCCTGCAATGCCAGTGCACAGTTCCGAGTGCCCGCCGGGCCGAGAAAGAGGAAATCATCAAGATAATGCATCACATGTTGGTGCCCTGTGGCCTTTGTGAACACCCACTCCAGAAATCAGCGAAACATTTCAAAATAGGCACACGAAATTGAACAACCCATTGGCATGCACATATCCTTGTAGTATTTCCCCTGAAACGTAAAACCCAGCAAGCGCTGATCTTTGGGATGCACCGGAAGCAACCTGAATGCAGATTCAATGTCTGATTTTGCTAACAATGCACCGGGGCCTAAGCGATTTAACAGCACCACCGCGTCATCGAAAGATGCATACCTTACACTGCAAATCTCAGGGTCGATCGCCTCATTGACAGAAGCCCCCTTTGGTGCCGACAAAATATGAATTAGCCTGTACTCCCCTGGGTCCCTTTTTGGCACTACCCCCAATGGGGAGCATACAAAGCCAGCAGTTGGTGGGTCACAAAAAGGTCCTGCCACTCGCCCCAAGCTAACCTCCTTGGCGATCTTTTTGGCGGCAACCGCTGGGTTTTGCTGAACGGACAGTTGGTTCTTACAAGAGGCGGTCCCTCGCAAATCACCCGCCGGGATCCTGAAGCCATATGAGAAGCCATCTCGCAGAATACCGGCGGACGCATGATCAGGGTATCTGTTCAGCCAAGGGGTCAAAGCCAAGATATCTACGGGCGAAGATGTGGACTTCCGGGGCACCGTATCAATCCTGCTTGGTACCCCCTTTGCCTCCTGTGCCATTGGCCCTGGATCGGCAGCTAGTTTCAGGGTGTGAGGTGTTACCACAACCGGAGCACGCGTGCCTAAACCTACACGTTCCATGCAGCCTGCTACACGTTCCCTTATTGAAACCCCAACAAACCCCTCGCTTATTTCCGTTCCCGCCCGATCTAGACTGAGACTCCCCCCCGTAGCTCTGACGAAAGGGCTGTGACTGCCTCTGTGGAAATGTCCTGGAGCCATTTGTGCTTGACCCCGAACCATCCGCTGATCCTGGCAAGAGCTGCGCATGCCATGATACCGTATCCAAACAATCCCAAGTCAATGCTTCGTTAAACTCTTTTGCTTTTCTAAAAGCCATGTCATACCCTTTCCACTCCTCACTTCCATACTTCTCATGGAAGTTCGTGATCCTGCTCTGATAACAAGCCAAGTCACTCAACAGTTCTGGTGTACGTTCAGCGATAATTGCCACAAAGATAGAAAAGGCCCTGATCCAGTTCATCATCGACTCCTCGACCTTGAATTCCGCCATTTTTGCCCGCCATACACTGGGGTGCCCCAAATCTTTCTGGGTCTTGGCATATTCTAACTCACAATGATCAGTCAATAATGAAAACATATTAATGTATTTGTTGGCCCACACCATCTCTTTAGTAACCATGGGAACATGTTGCGCCAAGCTTTCCCACCTTGAGGGTACCGCGCCCTCCCCCATCATCGGTAGCGTTCTCTTACCCGCTCCCGCCGCACTTCCAGCCGTGTCCGCCGCCTTATCCTGGTTATCTGCCGGGACCACCTTCGCCACCTGTGGGGAAATAGAAGGCACATTTGCTGCCCCAGCCTCCCTTGTCTGCCGTAACTGTTCAACAATCAGTCTAGCTTCCTCGGCCGGGTCTTCCACAGCCGCGAATCCCCCCGCTCCCTTTTTCAACCAGGGTAACACAGCCGCTAACTGAAGCGCTAATTCAGGAGGCATCTGATCGTCCTCCAGTGGTGTGATAACCACAGGGATTGGCAAACCCCCATCCGGTGTGGGTACCGGGCTGGCCTCTGGCGCTACTGGGATCGCTAGTACCTCCAAAGGGACTGGGGCCTCGCTAGGACCCGTTTTTACCCTCCTCTTTTTCCCCTTATCACCCCCTGGGGTAACGTTTGGCTAAGCTGGCCCTATGACTCTCCTAGGTCGCCCTGAGGGGCCAGCTTGAGCCTCAACTTGTTTCCTGAGGGCCGCTAAGCCGCGACCAAATCTGGTCTACTTTACCGAACTTTCGGTCCATCGCCGAAACCTGGTTCACCAATGTACGCAGCATACGTTCCATCTCGAAGCTCTTTCCAGACTTCTTGCCAGGCATGTCCGCGTTCAACGTTAGCTCAGCCTGTCTTCCAGAAGTGACTCGAACTCCAGCTACGCCTTGATGACTGAAACAGAAAAAAACAACGATTAGAAGTTCAAAAAAATGCAGCTTGTTCCCTTGAGGGCTCACGAGCGACGAGTGGTGCAGCCTTCAGAGCGCAGGAACAAGAGGACGCCTCCTTGGATTCCCGCGCCTTTTATCCAGCAGCGGGAAGGCGGGGCTGCGCCCCCATCACGCCCATCGGTACACAGACTTCCGGGCGGGTGTTTAGGACAACCCTTTTTGGGAGGTAGGGGCGTGCCCCGGCCACGCCGCTATGGGAATACCGGCCGTGACACGCCCCCCGCCGGTTTCCCGGGGGATCGGGCACCCATCCATATGTTCGGGGTGACCGAGTGGTCTCCCCTTTCCATAACTATGTCATGATTCTAAAAATCTGTACATCTGCACTTTAAGAATTTCTGAAGAACCCATCAACATACACCACCTCTGTCCATGCAGTACTTCAGTGCAAGGTGCATTCGTTGGGAGAACAGTCAACAGCTACCAGTACAAACTATCCCACTCTGCACTTTTTCACTGTTTCCCCTGAAATAGCCACACTTTAGTGTGTCCAGTGGCCTCTGATTCAAGAGATCAGACACATATTTGTTTTAGTTTTTATCCCGTAAGCCTAAGCCTGCAATTAAGGGACGAGATGATCATCAAAGAATCCTTCTTTACTCAAAATCAAACGGTGCACCACTGAATGCTTGCATATTATACAACGATGAACAGAATCAGTATCCAACAGAGTATGTTCTTCAAATCTTGTTTTCGTATTTATAAATTAGTCAGACTTGACAAGCGGATTGTAATGAAGAACAGTGGGGTCCGGAGCTTGCGGTTTGCAGTATCACACAGTGATTTAAGTTGAAATAAAAAATCCCTCTCAAACTGAACATCAAAAATTCACTTTTCAGCTGTTTTATTGGCTTTTGGTTGTTATTTAGGTATTTTTATATTTATTACAAATTCACTTTTGTACAAAATTTTTAGATCTTAAACTTTTGCGAAGATGGGGGTGGATCTGGCTAAGGTGGCGAGCCTTTGGTTTGTAGAGCTACGAAACTCAGTGGCATAGCTGTGGGGGAAGGTGGGGGCAGACCACCCAAGGCGGCATGAGTTTTGGGGGCGATGTCCCCCCTCTACCCGCTCTTAACTGCGGCTGTAAGAACTGGCAGCAAACCACCCCCCCACCCGTCTCCCCTCTCCCCAGTCTTACCTTCGGCCGTTGCGGCTGCATGAATCCCCAGCCCCCTCCCCCAGCTTTTACCTTCGGCTGTTGCTGCTACATGAATTACCAGCACAGCCCCCCGCTTGGCCAAAGTAGGGGCCTCCGCAGGCGACCCAAGGCGCAGCTACGCCACTGACGAAACTTGTGCAAGCAAGGAGAACTGAAGCTGAACAAGCAGTGCAGAAAGGAGGATCACTACATAAAACCCAGAGCCTGGAAGGAAATCTGTCCGCCGCACTGCTCCTCAGAAGAGAATGAGGATAAAGCTGAGGAGGGAAGTGAGGATGAAATTGAGGATGCCCCAGTGTCAGTGGAATATTCTCACTAAGTATCAGCATCACCTGCGGTTTCCAGGGCAGGAAGCTGTATGTTCTATAGTTTGCCCTATCAAAGCTGGAGGAAAGGCAGGTGGAGAGGTCCGACATCTTAATGAGGGCCTTGGTGTCATTTTGTTTAATACATTTTGCTCACTTTTTTCTGTGTCTGTTGAGATTTGTTTGTTTGCCATTTTGACTTTATTAAAATGTTGCTAATGCATATATTTTTTGCACATTTCTCTAATTTAAGCCTGTCTACTCAGTGCCACAGCTACCAGGGAATTAAGTTCTTTTCAATTTAGTGACTTGTAGGGTTCACCCTGGCACCCTGGGTTGAGATTATTTCTTTAAGTGTTCCCCACTCCAAATAATATTGCAATTTCTTACATCCAAGAACGATGGAGGTTATATGTATTTTGGCATGGATCTCTAAGGGCATCCTTCGGTAGCCATATAACCAATAAGATAGCTGAGCACAATCTAGAAGGGCCACCATTGCTTCCAGGGCCCGAAAAGGAGGCTAAATATAGATCCCTGCATCGGATCCTCAAGAAAAATTAGTTTTGAATATCCATATTGCTTCATGTACAATTTCCTGAAGTGAAGTTTACCCAAAAAAGCTGACTGTGACTCCCCTTTTTCAGTTTTATCACGTAAGTTATTTTCTCCCAAACTTTAGTAGCAACATGTTTACTTATTGTTTATGATTTTCAAACTGTCCGAAAGTTATCAAGATGCCATACAGATAAAAGGTTATTTAGACAAAATATTGAGTTTATAATAGCAGGAGACATAAACATAAAAAATTAAATACAGTGACACACAAATATTGTGATGCACTAATATCTTTTTTTAGATAAGTAATAATATTTTGAAGACGATTGATGTTTTTTAATATTGTTTTCAGTAATATAGTTGCAAAAATATTGCTTTTAATTAGTTTAATGCGTTTTATTTGATGTACAAATTTGATGTGATAATATTGTTTATATAAATGTTATTAATAATTTTAAATTCAGCTTGTAATGTTTGATTATTAATAGTAATTGATAGTGTTGTAGTGGGTTGTTAGATTTCTATGGGTATTGGGTGTGAAGTTATTTAACTAATGATTAATTATTAAGTACTCATTTAATTGATTTTTAATTATTTAATTCATGGAATACGATATATATATATATATATATATAAATATAATATTTATATTACTTATATTTAGTTTTGGCGTGCT
Organism: Lissotriton vulgaris; assembly: GCF_964263255.1. Classification (NCBI taxonomy): domain Eukaryota; kingdom Metazoa; phylum Chordata; class Amphibia; order Caudata; family Salamandridae; genus Lissotriton; species Lissotriton vulgaris. The sequence goes on from NC_141695.1 coordinate 1,642,204,104, forward strand.
ACGTTTGTAGGAGTCTAGGGTGGGAAGTTAATTAAGTAATTATTATTACAAATTGTTAAATATTTGATTGATTTTAAATATGTCAATTATGTAATACTTTTGTGTGTGTATTTTATGAGTCAGCTGCTTGGTTTGTAGGGTTGTAGGGTGGGAATTAATCAATAATTAAATAACAATTATGTATCACTTGATAATTATTTTGTTGAATAGTAATTATGCAAATTGATTAATTGTTTTTACTTTTTGAAATTATATATATATATATATATATATATATATATATATATATATATATATTTTCATGTACACTAATAATTTTTATGCTGAGTTTCATATGTTTTTCTAGATTCATAGAGTTATTCATATATGTAATATGTTTGAAGTGAAGTACATTCCCTACTCTTGCTTAGACTGTAGTAGCAATAGTAAAATGAACCTCTTCACAGTTGAACACTTTCCATACTGTTCTGCTGTTTGGAGTGAGAATAGTACATTTCGCCCCTCCGAAATCCAATGCTTTCCCCTGCTGTTGCACAGACTGTAGTGGAAGTACTACATTTTATGCCTCTGAAATCCAGCATTTTTCCTACTGCTGCTCTGTTTGGAGTGGGAATAGTAGATTTAGCCTCTCAGAAATACAACAATTTCCCTGCTATTGCACAGACTCGAGCGGGAACTGTAAATTTTACCCCTCCGAAGTCCAGCACTTTCCCAACTGTTGCACTGTTTAGAGTGGGAATAGTTAATTTACCCCCTCCGAAGTCTAACACTTTTAGCCTCTCAGAAATACAACAATTTCCCTGCTATTGCACAGACTCAAGCGAGAACTGTAAATTTTACCCCTCCGAAGTCCAGCACTTTCCTAACTGTTGCACTGTTTAGAGTGGGAATAGTTAATTTACCCCCTCCGAAAGTCTAACACTTTTCCTACTGCTTTTATAGACTGGAGTGGAAATAGTAACTTTCCCTCCTCCGAAGTCAAGCGCTTTCCCTACTGTCCATTGGCTTAGAGTGGGAATAGTGCATCTAACCCCTCAGAAGTCCAACATTTTCCCTTCTATTGCAGTGACCAAAGTAGGAATAATAAATCAAACCCTTTAAAGTCCAACACTTTCCTACTTTTGCATAAATTAGAGTGGACATATTATATTTACTATTTTTAGACTCCAATATTTTTCATAATGTTGGTTCAATAGATTTTATAGCATTAATTATTTTAAAAAAAATTATACTACCTGATTTTATCTTTGAATGTATTTTAAAGATGTTATGTTTAAATGTATTTGAATATTGATGATATTTTTAATAAATGTGTTTTTTGGAGTTTTATATTTTTTATATTTTATGTTTTGCCTAAATTTATTGAGTTCAATGAAAGAACCTGTTTAACACATTCACAGAATTAGTCCCCACTTGCATAGGAATGATGTTCAGGTAAAGTTAAATATTGTTTGCACCAGCACATGGTATATTAGTGCAGTAGCACATTCCAAGTAGAAACTATTTTGTTTTGTATTAATCAAAATTAGTTTTCAGAGGCTTATTGTATACTGTCACTTCACTTTATTATAGTTAGTGAGTACATATATGTTAAGTTGTTCAAAAGATTCAAGCCAACTTAGCTTCAGACATATTTCTGCAAGAGGTACACATCGGGGGAGATTTACAAAAAAATCACTCAGCGCAGCCCCCGTAAGGCTGCACTGCGTTGCGTGACAGAGATATGGCTCTCTTCTCCCCTTTCCCTTGCACCGGCGCTGATTTCAGCTGCCATGCGCCATGCACACACCTTAGCGCCATAGCACTAGGGTGTGTGTGCATTAGTCTAGCATAGGTTTTGTACAGGAAGGGTACCCTTTCTGTACAAAACACAATGCCCAGACATGATGCTAAGTTTTTCCCACTTTGTATGCATGCCGCAAGTGCAGCACACATGCTAAGGCGGAAAAGGAAGGAGAAATTATAGCATTTCTACTTCCTTGCGCCTACTTGAAAACGGGCACAGTTTTCTAATGCTAAACTCAATCTACTTTATTTAGTAAATTGGGTTTAGCGTGAGAAACCTTGATTGGTTGCATGGGAACGCCCATGCTCCACCCTTGGTACTCCCCCATGGCGCAAAGTAATGCTAAGCATTGCTATACGCTGCTTCACATTACTTTTCCGTTATTTTCGGCACTAAACAAGGTTAGCGCTGGAAAGTAAATAGGGAAAAAAGGTTTTGTTCCGATTTGCGTCATTTCTGTGACGCAACTACGACTTAAAATCTTAGTAAATCACCCCGTCATCTCTTATTATACACAATATAATATGAAAAAGTAGAATTGGTAAAAGGGGACTAGTAGGCTGGTGTTAAGTAGTAGTATAGATAATGTCCACATAGCTCCTTTATTACACGGGCAGGGGTGCCTTTGTTTTTGCTGTCTATACGTGTGTTGTCTGTCAGAAGAGGTGCCTATATGTGTGTGTTGATCTGTACATGAAAGCCACCACTGTCTTGCCTTTTCGGCACGTGTTGTTGTGTCTCTCTATGCTTTTTGACGCAGCGTGCATACACTAAGCAAACGTCAGACCTTTAGGTGTTGTCAAATGTTGTTTTTCTGGTGTGTTTTCACTATGTGGCTTGGCTGTTTCGCCAATGCTGTTAATTCTTCGATGTGCCCGCCTCTGTGGTGGTTCCTTCCATCTCACAAGGCTATGCTTAATTTACTTTCATGGTACCCTCCCTGGTGTGGCTGTTTCTATTTTAGTGTACCTTGGTGTGTGTTCTGAGGCGCCAGCATCTGCAAGGCAGACCAATATCCAGTTTAAAGTGCTACTCAAAACTGCAGAAGATGACGTAACGTCCATTACCTAAAATAGAGTCTTAAATTTGAAACATTTAACATTTAAAACAAGGAATCTCTGGTGTAAAATGACACATCACTAACCCACCGCATGTAGCTTTACTTAACCCAGCAGAGCTTCAATGTACCTCATAAACCTATATCACCACTTTAAACAACATTTAAGTTTACTATAGGGTACATTTACTTTCAGTCTAGTCACTGATGTTAATTAAAAGAATGAAAATTAACCGATAAATTCCACATCAGTATTCTACAGATTTTGGAAGTAACAGTAATTTCAGTTTGAATTTTTTTTTCTTTTCATTTAAAGAATCTTATATATGTGCAGAAGACCCATCTTTCAACCAATGCATTATTAAAAACTTGGTTAATTAATACAACAACCATGTTTACAAGTTATTACCTAATGCTAGGAGTAACGTCCCAAATCTATAATATTAACAATGCTAAGGACATTTTCTGTTCTGTGGGGGAGACACATTAGGGCCCTGATTATGACTATAGATGGCATTTATTGCACATGATAAATAGAAATACCACTGGGTACGTTATTTAACGGGTGTGATAAATTCCACTTAATATGATTTGGTGCATGATACTGTAGATAGTTAATTTTCAGAAGGTTTGACCGGCAGAAATTTAACGGAGGTTGAGTTATTTACCACATCTGCTAATTATTGAATGCTCTAAATATCCACCAACTCATAATTCCAGCAGGGACTTAGCTTTGGGGGTGGGGGGGGTGAGGTGTTTGGGGTGTTACACCCGGTGGCGGTTGCTCCCTAATAGCGTGGAGAGGTGGGGTTTAATAAAAACACCTGCCACCTCTCCTCGGTCCTCTGCGTCCTCTCCCTTTGTTCTGCTTAACAAGAAGCAGGAACAGGAAGCACCCACTCAGGCCCCACTAACCAATCACAATGTTTCAATGCAGCGTTGTGATTGGTCTGAGCGCTGAACCACAGCGCTCTGCCAGGGAATGGGAGCGTGGGGCAAGTTCTCCACCCAGGCTGTAATGATGCAGGCTGGATCGAGAGCATGCAAAGTGTGCATGAGTGTTTGGCTGAACCAAAAGTGCCGGCCAAACATTCATGATCACTTAGAGTGAGCAAACCCCACCTCCCCACCTCCCTGCCCCGCCCACAAAGCTACAGCGGCAACAGAAAATACAATGATGATAACATTGCTTTTATTAAAAATAAAAAAATAAAAATTGCTTTTATAATTTTATTTATTTTTTCCTTTTTTTGCAGTTCTAAAGGCAGTGGGGCAACACTCCTCCCACCCCTGGTTACATGCCCCTAAGAAATGTATTTTTTGATGAATAGTTGGGTGCAGATGCTTTGACTCGGGTATTAAGAGATATCAGTTGGATTTCAGCAGAATTTGTTACATACATGGACAAAAACGCAGACACACTCTCTAACGCTCTGTTTTAAAAGTCCTACATTTTTTTATTTAACAAAATATTTTTTTTTTCACTTTGTGCTCCCACCAGTCCGCATTCCTTTCCCTTTCCATTGCCTCTCATGTGCTCTGCTTGTCAAATAACGTATTTAAACATCCTATGCCAGCTTGATTGTCGGAAAATCTAAAGCTCACCCCACCCAATCTTACTGACCAAGCCACATCCCTGAATCCCACCCGGAGCAGGTCGGGATTAACCGCCCAAACCGTAATTCCGGCCTAGGGAATAGAAAGGGGGTAGACAGCTGCATAAGCATGGATGCTTCCTGCAGCATGGAATAAACTACCAACCAATCTCCGTAAGGAGTCAAATTTGCTACCCTTCCGCCGAATGCTAAAAACCATACTCTTTCGGGAAGCGTGCGGTGTGTTGTAAGTTTTCTATCTGCTTTCGGTAGTGCCGGTTTCTTTTTGTACAAGCGTTTAGAGACCCTGGGGTGATAATGCGCTATATAAATGGAAATAAAATAAATAAAATAAAAATAAATAAGACAAGGAGACGAGTGCGCAAACATATATTGGGGCTGCGTTATGCTAGTGTTAACCACCTATAAAATAAAATAAAAAATGAATTCACATTGTGCACACAAACTTTGCTCCTATGCCACAAAGTTTGCGTTTACTATTGACGTGTAGCCAAGAAATCTTTTTGTGATGAGTGCATTAAAAGAGCGTATACATGCACATAGAGTACCAGCACCTGTGCCTTTCTAATGCAAGATATCATAACTTATCAGGGCTACAGTGCCCTTAATTGAGAGGAGCCCATCTTCTGAGAGGGCAAACAGGGACAGTGAGATAAATTAGGTGCACTTATTGTTCTCCATATTCAGTCCTTACTAAAGAGATGCCTTCTAATTTTCGAAACTATTGATTTTAAAGACAATGAAAAAGATTGAGCGAAGGCTAAAGCTGAGTGATTCTAAAGAGAAGTGTATAATTCATAAAGCTGTATGGATTAGAGTTCGGCTTCTTTTCAACACGTAGCCCTATGCACAAACTTTTTCGTGCAACTTTTACGTAAGTACACAAAAACAATGTCCAGGTAAGCAGGGTTGGTGGATAGGTGAGCCAAAATACTCTTCTGTTACAGCAGAATTGATTCACTCAACTTTGCGTGTGGATTGGATTTTCAGGCTGTACGAGAATTATCAGATCCTTCAACTCGGATGTTTCCCCTTGACAACTTTCAGCAGATGAAACCTATCAAAATGTATCAGGGAAAAAAGCACCATACAAAAGGCAATAGGAGGAATGCTTGCAATACGTCTAACCACTGGCATTAGTTTGGCGTAACATTCCAACCCATTGTTCTTTGCAAACCATGCCTCCTGCGTTTAGACCAAGCCATATGCAAATCATTTTTGACTTTGCTCCAATCGGAACGGTCCAGCCCAAATTGCCAGGCCAGGACCTACCTGAACCGTGACATAAGCAACCCAAGACCAGTTTTGACCTGTTTGGGGATCGTCAGTCAGGTGCACCTTAGTTCCTGTAGCACAGTTAGCACAGGATCCACGTCTGAGTATACCCTTGCCACTTAGGGTGTAACATCAAACACACAATGGTGTTGTGAGGAATACTTGCAATAAGTCTAACCACTGGCAATTGTTCGGGTAGCATTCTAACCTCTTGTTCTTTTGACTACTATGCCACCTCAGTTTGGACCCAGTCCATTTGCAACCCGTCTTGACCCTGCTCCAGCAGAAACAGTCCAACCCGATCTGCGAGGCCAGATCCTCCCTGAACCGGAAAGCAAGTAACCCAAGGCTGGTTTCGCCCTGAGTGGGGCTCGTCAGTTGAGTGGAAAAATAACGATGCTCTCGGATCAAGGCCTAATAATTACCAGTGACTGTAATTAATTCAACTACTCCATTCATTAATTCTATTATTTGTAAGAAATTGGTTTACTGGTTGAGGGGGTCAGTGACACCCTTCACAGGCAGCAACCACAATTCTTCTCAGGGTGAAGTCACAAACAAACCCTAATTTAACCTGTGTATCTTGAGACAGAGCAGTCAGGCTTAACTCAGAAGCAATGTGTAAAGTATTTGTGCACCACTTCAAACAGTAACACAGTGACAACACACCACAAAAGGAGCCCAGAACATAATTAGATAATGACTAAATCAAGTCCACACCTACAAAAATCAAATCAGTAGGACTGGGGATATTTAATTTTGATGTTTTTGGAGAAAATATTGGCAAAAGGTGTAAAGCGCCAACTATGGATGTTTTGTCGCGCCGGACCGGGACAAAGTCACAAGTTCAGGCTGACCGCTATGATGCGCAGGCTACCTACAGGGACACTGTTAGGTCCACAGAACAGAGTACCTTAAATCCTGGTTTGGGGAGCATTGCGAGGATCCACCGCAAAGATGTGGCACACAGCCGAAGCAATGCATCGGTTCTGAGGTTGAACAGCCATTACTTTGCGGCTGTTAGTGCGCATGCCGTTACTACGCAAGCGTTAAAATGCATGCGTTGTAACAACTCGTAGCCATTACTATGCGTGTTGTTACATCGAATGCGTTGTGCGTATCGCACTAACTGCAGTGAAGTAATTTCCTACCTTTGTTTCCACTGTTATCACGTGATGTCCAAGGGAGGGGGAGTGGTGACAGGGAGCGGGGGATTAAGGATTGTGAGAGCAGGACCAGCCATCATGGAGGGAGTCTTCAACACCTACGAGGAGGCCGTCAGGAGAGATAAGCCGGTATTGTAGTGTATTTGTGTTTACGGTAGTGTAGGGGGGCGTGAAGGGTAGTGTTTTGTGTCGTGTAGGATAGGGACTGGACTGGGGTAGGGGCAGTGTCGTGCTGGGGGTACAGTTTTAGGGTTTAGGGTAGTGTGGAGTTTGTGTAGTGTAGGGTCGTGTTTTAGGGTTTAGGGTAGTGTTGGGATGTCGTGTAGGGTAGTGTTTGGAAGTAGGGACAGGACTGGGGCTAGGGGTACTGTTGTGCTGGGGTAGTTGTTTAGGGTAGTTTAGTGTTTAAGGGTTAAGCATGGTGTCAGGGGGTTGTGCAGGGTAGTGTTTGGGAGTAGGGACAGGACTGGGCTAGGGGCTAAGGGCAGTGTCATGCAGGGGGCAGTGTCATGCAGGGGGTAATGTTTTAGGGTTTAGGGTAGTGTTGTGGTGTTAGTGTGCTGTGGGGTACTGTTGTAGGCTTTAGGGTAGTTTGGGGGTCCTGCAGGGTAGTGTTTGGGAGTAGGGACAGGACTGGGGCTAGGGGCAGGGTCGTGCAGGGGTTAGTGTTTTAGGGTTTAGGGTAGTGTTGTGGTGTTAGTGTTGTGTAGGTTACTGTTTTAGTGTTTAGTTTTGTGTCGAGGGGTTGTGATGGGTAGTGAATGAGTGTAGGGATCGGAGTGGGGGAATGCGTATATTCGTGCAAGGGGGTAGTGATTTAGGGTTTAGGGTAGTGCAGTGGTGTTTCAGTAGTGTAGGGTAGTCTTGTGTTTGAGTGTTTTGGTAGTGTTTTTCATTTTTAGATGTGTAGGGTAGTGTATTTCTATTTATTATTTATTGTAGTGTTGTGTTTTAAACATTTTTAAAAAGGGGATAAATGTCTTTTTTTAATATGACACGTTAATCCGCATACCATTTTTATTACGCGGCAACTTTTTACTTTGTATACATTAACACTTTCGATGTAATGGTATGCGAACTAAAAACTTGCGTAGTAACGATTATTGCTAAGTAATAACCGCGTAGTAATGGCACGCAAAGTAAAATGGCACGCGAAATCACGTGTTAGGGGTGACTTATATGTATTAAAAAGGAAGGTTTAGGCCTGGAAAAAGGTTTATTTTGCCAGTTCAAAGTGTGCAGTTTTAAACCGCACACATAGGCTCTGCAGTGGCAGGTTGAGACTTGTTTAAAGGGTTACTTAATTGGGTGGCACAACCAGAGCTGCAGGCCCACTAGTAGTATTTAATTTACAGGCCCTGGGTACATGTAGTACAATTTTACTAGGGATTTATAAGTAAATTATCTGCACCCCCTGCCTGGCACAAGACCTTGCAAAGTTTCCCCCGAAATCACTGTCCTGACAAACTCATCTCCCACCCTATCAGTTTTGTTTTGGAATGTTGCTGGTCTCCGTTCCAAGACAAAACATAAATCTTGGTCGGAAGTAGTTAGCGCACACCAAATAGTATGCTTTCTTGGAAATTTGGGCTATTGAACCTATACACATCTTAGGCTATAAAACTTACCACGTCCCAGCTAGCTCCAAATCTTTTGGCAGACCTAAAGGTGGTCTTGCAGTATATATTTCAAACAAACTTCCAGCAATGGATATAACTGTCCTATTATCTGGTGACAACTTTTAGATCTTAAAGGTCCTACTCAATCAATGTACGTTGTTTTTCTTGGTTAATTTCTATAATAACCTTCACCCTAATAATTGTGTTAACACTCAAACTAAGATCACTTCTTTCTTAATGGAACAGCGGAATACATTTATCACCCCTACCTCTTATGTGATCTGGGGGGGAGATTTTAATGCACCGTTATGTAACAATTATAAGAACGGTACCTGTGGCCTCCAGGATGAAAACGGTTGCCCTATGACCCACTTTACACACACGAAGCTAGGAAACTGCCTAAATGATTGCCTGTTTTCCTTGGAGCTGGAATATGCGAATGACCTTGTAGATCCACCCGTTGATTTTTCGCCAACTTTTCATGGTAGGGGTCTTTCAAGTGTCATCGACTATATTCTATGTTCCCAGATAATAAAGGGTCAACTTAAAACTTTTAATACAGGCTCTGATATTTCTAGCGACCATTTTCCCATCAGTATCAGTCTACTACTTAAAAACCCTTTACCTCATTTATCCAGGGCTAGTTTACTGAATCAACAATCACTGTCTATGGACAGAGTAAATGGCTTCTCTTTAAAATGGTCAAAAATTGACCCAGAAGCAATAACTAGCAAAGTGGTAAACAGATCTCTTCCATGGATGAACAATTGTCTAGCACTAGACTCTTCTCCCCAGCTGATTCTAAGCAGCTTCCTGGAAATTATCAAAATCATACGAGACGAGTTATTTCGCAATCAAAAACCCAGAAACCCAGAAATTAAAGGCTGGTTTGACTCCACCTGTCGTGTAGCCCTAACTAACTTAAAAAAAGTGGTTCATAAGCACGCCAGAGATCGTGCTGAAGTCACTAAACTTAGAAAGGTTTATAACCAAGCGCTTAAAAATCGCAGAAAAGAAATTAAGAAGAACTTGTGGGCCCAACTACACGAGAGCTGCCTACGTAAAGACAGTTCATTGTTCTGGCGCACAGTAAAATCTCCTTTTCTGTTAGATGCCTCATCTTCCCAGCACCTAGACGTGGCAGTGACAGCAGACGAGTGGGTGGCTCATTTTTCAAAGATTTTCAGTGGTCCCTCAGAGGTTACTAGTGGTGAGGTACCTTTAATGGGTGACCCCTTTGTGGAATCCATATTTCCCATTGACCTTCTTTTCGATCACAACGAGGTCATTACTGCGTTGTCATCTTCAAAAACTGGTTAAGCTCCCGGACCGGACGGGGTCCCTCTGGATATCTTTGAACATAACCCTGAACTCTGGTCACCCCTTATTACTCAGGTCATGTCAGCAATCACAAAAACTGGCCTAAAAGACTCTTGGTCTACCTCTATTTTGCTTCCAATATTCAAGAAGGGTGATCGTAACAACCCCGCTTGCTACAGGCCTATTTCCCTCCTGGATTCCTTGGGGAAAGTCGCTGGCCGGCTGATTCTAGAACGCCTCCAGGATTGGGCATCCTCTAATAACATCTTGACAGATCTCCAGTACGGTTTTCAGGAGGGCCTTGGCACTGTTGAGCAAGCGTTGAACTTGGCTCTTCTAATTGGCAAATATGTGGGGGCAAAAAAAAGGTAACCTTTACCTAGTTTATGTTGACCTCAGCGCAGCATTCGACTGCGTTATTCATACCAGGTTGTGGTCTATTCTTGGCGACTTGGGGGTAGATCCCCCTCTTATTTAATTTCTCCGCGAACACTATTCTGACGCTACTGCGTGCGTCAGATATGGGATTGGCGGAGAATTAACTCCATCATTTCCTTTTGTTAACCCCTTCCATGCTGGTGACGAACCCCAGCCGTCATGCACTACGGTGCTCGTGTGCTGATGACGGCTGGGGTTCGTCATGACCCGCCCCTGTTCGTTTGTTTACCGCACGGGGGCGGAATCGGGCCAGCAGGGAAGGGGTTAAAGGAGTTAGACAGGGCTGTGTCCTGGCCCCATTCTTTTTCAATCTATACACTAATGGCCTGGAAGCAGCCATGCTTGAAGGCTGCCAGGATCTTTCATCTATTAAACAACGCCCCATTCCCGCTCTGTTATACGCGGATGATTCAGTAATCCTAGCCAGAACATTAAACCAGCTACAAAAACAGCTAAATAAATACTGCCAATTCATGCTCTCCTTAGGCCTAAAAGTAAATAAAACAAAACTTGTGTCATGCACCTTGGCCCCAAGGTGAAGAACCCCAAGTCAGTTTTTATTGACCAAGTTAGGTTGGAACGTACTAGAGAATATCCATATTTAGGAATTTTAGTTGACGACAAACTTTCCTGGAAACAAGCCATGTCAAGCAAAAAGCTACTCTTTCAAAGAGCAACCTCTGCCCTAGTCTCCTTTTCAAGGAAACTGGATAAACCTGCCCCAGGAGAGTTGCTAAAAATCTACCAAGCCAAATGTCACAGCGTAGCAACCTATGGAGCAGGGGTTTGGGGTTATGCTCCCACAGACACTTTGCAGATGGTTCAGAACGGGTTTTTTAAATATTTACTGGCCCTACCACAAAGTGCCTCAACGTACTGTTGTCACGTGGAGCTGGGTATTGATTACCTGACAGACAATATCAAATGCCAGCCGATTTTGTTTTGGCACCGTATTTGGTCTAAAACGCAATGTCATCTCACCCGCTCTCTGATAACTGACTGCTTGTCCATGGCAAACTGAAATAAAGTCCCCTGGCTTTTCTATGTCTCCAACTTCCTTAAGGACCTGAATCGTACATCTTATTTCTCAGACCCTTGTTCACTGGTAGATGTTACCAGGAAAGATCTGAAAAAACTGTGCTTAAGCCATCTGAGAGAATTACGTCTCGCACAAGAAGTTACAAAATCCTCAAATGTACAGATTCTGTCTGTCCAGACTGTTCTGGGTATTCAGCCATATTTATCTTACCACTTAACTAATCATGAAAAGTATGTTTTGACTAGGTTTCGCTTTGATTCCTTTTTCCGCCTAGTCACTTTTCCAACAGCGAAGGACTGGTCGCATATCCTCATGAAATGCCCTTGCGATGGTATATCATCTCAATCTACAATCCATGTAATACTGTTTTGCAGATACTATGAGATTCCTCGCAAGCGCTGGATCATTCCTTTACTCCGGATACTGGGACTGAGAACCTGTCGGCCCGCTTATTTAGCTCTGCAGTTCCTGGATTCTCAATATATTGCCAAATGCGTTGCTTGCTTTTTAAAATCATGTCTGAAAATCCGCTGTAATCATTGAAGTTTTTTATTTACTTGTTTTGTATCCCAATGAATTGTTTTTAACCAATGGTTTTTAATGTTTAAAGTCTTTTTACTGTTTTTAATGTAACATACATTGAATTTTTTATATGCACTGTAATATTTTATTCTTGTACTTTTTATGGTTACACTACATGCAACCTAATAAAAGTTTAAAAATAAATAAATGAATAAGTAAATTAAATGTGCCAATTGGAGAGGGACAAGGCCTGGCAGGATGGCAAGCAGAACGTAGTTCCCTGCTGCTCCTGGCCGGCATGTCTATAATCCTGCAACATCCTGCTTCCTGCATAGTTTACAATCTGGAAGAGGCTACAATACTGCTACTGTGCCACAGGGACATCATTTGTACTGTTTTGACGTGACCGCGTGTCTAGAGGTTGTTGATGAACTGGGCCCTGGGCTACATTGCCTAGCCTACATAGATCCGGGATGTGACGGCAGAGGAGTTCGCCCTTCCTAAAGGCCTGTGGGTTGTGGTGTCGGCTGCCCTGGAGGCGAGGCCGGGGGGATGAGTGAAGGTCTGCTGGGCTAATCATGAACATTGGATGCTCCAGGTGATCTGGAAGTGGCCTGACTGGTTCCTGCTCCCTGGCCGGCTAGAGCGGGGGAGACCAGGGGTAGAGGTGAGTCAGGTCTCAGCATCCCTTGCGCAGGAGCGGCTAGTGACATTTGAAAGTGTTGGAGTGAATTAAGAGAAGCAGGTCTTGAAGCTCACATACGGCTTACTGGAATACCTCCCTATTAGCCCTGTACCCCCGTCAAAATACTGTAACTACCACTTTCAAATGTTACTAGCTGCTCCTGGTAGGGTATGCCAGGGCATCTCACAGTGAGCAGGATGCAGCATGTCCTTAATTCCTAGACATCGCAGTTCTAGATAATGTGGTTGCCTGAAAAGCATAGTCCCTTGACGTGTTGGACTTTATAATTTCATAAGTGACAACCTTACCTCAAACATTGGCGCATTGACAATAATCGCATTTTCAGTCATGACAGTAAGGTGCACATGTATCTAATTTATGTTAAATGGAAAACAGTTGGAAAAATTATGTAGTTTGTTTAAATAAATGAATGAAAACAAAAGTACTAACTGACATTAGTTTCACAGGAAGAGCCCGGAGACGCAGGACCACCATTCGGTTGGTATCTTCAGAGAAGGAAGGCACTCCAATATTCTGTTCCCAGAATCCCAAAGAGCCTGAAGTGAAGAGTCAACAAACCTAACCACTGCTGGAGCTGCTCTCATGCAATTGTCAGCATACGAGTAGTGCCATGATTGGTCAGAGCAGGCTAACACAGCTCTCCTTTTCAGACTAGGAGCTTGTGCCTGTAGTCCGTCCGGCTGTTGGACAACTAGTATTGGTGCGGGCTGAAGTGTGGATGCTGGGCTGACTGTCGCAAGACAGCCAGCCATTCCAACATAGGCATTTTAGGCAAAACATTCCTGCTGCCAATTAGCAGCAGGAATGGCCACGCCCCGAGACGAGACACAATGTGTGCACTTTACTAAAATGGTCAAGTCCATTGACCATTTTTATCAAATGTACTTTTGATGTAACTGCTGCACTCACAGAAGGCGGGGCAACTCTCCTCCATCCTTAAGAAAGAACCGCTGCTGCCCACCCAGGTCCTGAGATGGATCTGGTGTGCGCTCGGACCCCAGTGGGCTGGCTGTGAGATCGGCGGGCCCCTCTTGGGGACAGTGGCGATGCATGGATCCCGGTCTTGACTGCTGCACTTGGCCGCCATCTTGAAGGAGCTGCCTCGCACTTGAAGTAATGCCCCTGCTCCTGAGGGGCTGAAGTGGACCAGTGTCGACTGTCAGTGGTCCTACATAGGCGGCAGTGGAGGCCGGTTCTGGTAGTGATGAAAGCAGCACGGAGGGCTATGCACTTTACCCAGGTGTAGGAACACCCGGGGGACATCTTGCAACTCAAGATGCACACTGATTATCCTGCTGCAGACCGGTGGCCGGGGACTGTCTGGTGGAGTGGGAGCTGCCCAGAGGGTGGGTGACTGTGTGGCAGGCACTGGGGGGATGTGAGACCTGGTTTGGCCCGTCATCTTGTTGGTGACAAATCTCTACAGGAGTGGGGGCACCTGGAGGACTGTGACGCATATACTTATATACTATTAATAAACAAGGGCACCAGTTTGAGGGTCCAGTCTTATTTGTGGGTCCTGGGAGAACTGGCCTGACCTGGGTCCTGGTGTGGCCGGACACCATTGTGGGCCCCCATATACCGAGGCACAATTTGGATAAATGAACTCCATCTCCCCTGAAGAAACCCGGTATATCGTACGTAATGTCCCTATGAGCAATCCTAGAAAAATCCAGATGCCGACAAAAAATGCACCATTTCAGTGTTGAGTTATCTCCTGGCCTTGTCTACCGCTCCCGGATTAACCGCTCCTCTCCAGACCCTACAAGGAACAAATTATGTCCAAATGACAGCACAACCAGACCACTGCTGCTTTTTCAAAGACAAATCCCGCTTCATGCTCCTCATTAAAGTCAAACCAGTTTCCTTGACCATTTCATTCTCCCCAAGATAGATCACCAGCACGTCGGGCACCTACCAGTCACCAAGACACCATTCAGAACCTGCAGCAACTCCTTCCATCGCATGACCCCTCTGCCCCTCAAAGAAACTTTAAACAAATCTATATTAAATCCAAGATTTTCCCCAAAATACCTGGTGCGGGCTTGGACCTGTGCCCACTTCATAAGGGAATGTCCTACAATCCAGATAGACATCTCCCTGGCAAGGAGACCCATCACCGAACCTGAAACAAGAAAAATGAATGAGCAGGAGAAAACAACAGAACTGCGCTACATCCCCCCCACCGATGCGCTGTGCATGTAGCGCTGGTAGCAATCTGAAGACCATCTACCCAACTTCATGATGTCCCCTCGCCCCCAGCCCCTGTTGCTCGCTTCCGACGCTGCCCCAATCCTGAATTAATGTGTCCCAAATCCCTTGCCATCAATCCCCAGCACCGCAAGTGCTTTCCTCAAAACCGCTAAAAGCTGGGAAGCTGTTGCACTCCACTCTTTCGTATGTACAAAAACGAAACCAACCGGGCTGGGAGCAAGGTTCCTCCACCTCTCTTCCCACCTACATGAGCAAGTCAACTGCGGTTCAGCAGCCTGCAAGGACACCCATTTACCCCCTCCCCTCAGATCTGTATCAGATTTCCGCAGTCAAATGCAGATCCTATCCCTGAAGGGGTACACCTGACTCCATAGAAGCCGTTCCCCAGTTTTCGTTCCTAACATCTCTGAGAACCGAAAGGCCCCAAAAAACATCCACACCATAAGTGTGGAGAAAAGACACGCTTCATATCCATCGGTACATAACCCAGGCAAAACCTGAAGAACCCTCCCCAACAAATCCCAAGACATGGGGTTCCTAGCCCTGCCTGCACGGCCACATTCTCGGGCCCAACGCTCCAGCATCTGCGTCCCGATTTCTCCTGCGGATGGCGCATAACCTCACAACAATTTTCCCACGAATGCAATCCCTGCCAGATTATCCGCAATTGTAACCTTAGAAAGTCCTCTATCAATCAGATCTAAGATGAACTGTACCACGTCCTCCCTTTGAAGCACTGGTGAGTCCCGCCGCCTAGCACCTGAGCACAACAATTCCTCCCATGCTGTCCTGTACGCAATCCTCATGGATTGAGCAAGGGATCCTAAAACCAGCTGCAACATCCTGTGTTGCCTACGTACCACAAATGCCACAGCATGCCTGTCGGGTACCTGTCCGCGTCCTTGGCTAGCCCACAGAATCTCCCTGTCACAACATACCAGATCGGGGGGAAGAAGGGATAGATGAACTCTTTCCCCCTCATGTCTCTCCCGTATTATGTTCACAGTCACCTTGGGAGCAGTTCCCGGAGGAGGACCGTGCCCCCTTTAAGAATCCTGACTTCCGAGATGTGGACTCAACCCATGTGATGCTGTCACATGCTCCACCACCAACCAATGAGGATGCGAGAGAGGCCCTTCAAAGGAAAAGCGCTGATGCCGAAGCAGTGTAGGAGAAAACTGGAGACCGAAGACGCCAAGACTGGAGAGTTGCAGTTCGAGTCCTTTAGAAGACATCAGCCGGAATCTACGAATCCCCGAGTCAAGACGAGAAGTACCGGAAGAGTCAAGAAGGGAGACAGACCCTATCCAGCACCGTGCTACTATCAGCCACGCTCCTGGAGGAGCGTGGCTACCAGAGGTACGTGCCCGACTTCACAGGCTGTTCTCAAGGGCGTGCTCCGCGAGAAGTAAGCCGGTTGCCAGGGCAGGGAAGGGTTAAGCGCCGGTGAAAACCTACCTAGTCTCGCTGCGTGAATTGACATGCGCTAGCGTAGAAACACTTGGAGGTGGTACGGTGCATTTCCCTCACTCCTCCTCCCCATAGATAAAGAGATAGACCGATAGGTCCCTATATTAAAGGAAAGTTTTTCTTTCCTGTTTGATGCCTGGATTGAGTCACATTGTACAAAAGTGGACTGCCTTCACACAACCTTCCTCTGAAGTTAAGACGGAAGAGAGTCTTGATTACAGCAGACCTGAACTGTGCTTCACTAGGACTGTGCTCCAGTAGGACTGTGTTCCAGTAGAACTGTGTTTTCAATAAATCTCTTGATTTACTTGATAAATCCTCTCTGCCTCTCGTTGCTTATTCCATACTCCCCCACTGTGAACGAGACAAAGCATCCACTATGTCATTGTCCACTCCTAGCACATGCACTGTTCGAAAGGCAATGTCATGACGTAAGCAGCCCAACACAAACACCCTCAACAATTTCAAAACTTGTTCATCCCTGGCCGACTGGTGGTTCACCACTTCCACAACCGCCATGTGGTCAATGCTGAAGGTTACCTTCCTGTGTGCCAACTGCTTACCCCATAGTGTGACCGCCACCACCAGTGGGAAAAATTCTAAAAAGGCTATGCTCCTACCCCCACCCACTCTGGCGGCCACTGCTCTGCACACCATTTTCCTTGCCAGTTGAGGCCAAAGCCCTTGCTCACTGCCGCGTCAGAAAAAATTGGACATCCTAAACCATGTCACCCTCCCGCATCAAGGGACTGCCATTGAAGTTCTGCAAGAAAAACTGCCACATTTGCAAGTCTTCTCTCAGAGCGTGAGACAGCCGCACATGATGATGAGGTGGTGTCTGTACTGCTAGAGTCATGCCCAGTCGCATGCAAAATGTCCATCCTACTCTCACTACTCTATAAGCAAAGTTGAGGTGGCCCAACAGCACCTGAATCTCTTTCACAGTGACCTTATTTTTCGACAACATTGTCACCAGCAGCCCCAACATTTGCTGCTTTTTGTCCTCCAGAAGGCATGCCTCCATCAATTGAGAGTCGAACTCAATGCCCAAAAAGGACAGATCCGTGTAGGACCCCATAGTCTTTTCCTGTGCCAACGACACCCCAAGTTCCCTCATGATCTCATTGAAACTGTCCAGCGCATTCTGGCAGTCCATGGAGTCTGAGGTGCCCACAAAGAAAAAGTCATCCAGGTAGTGTGTTACTCCTTGGTGACCCGTCCTTTCCGAAAACAACCATTGAACAAACGTGCTGAAGCATTCAAAAAGTGCACAAGACATAGAACAACTCATCGGTAATGCCTTGTCCATGTACCATTTACCATTGAAATGGATACCCAGAAGATCCCAATCATCCAGATGGACTGGAAGCAACCGGAAAGCTGACTTTATATCGCACTTTGCCATCATTGCCGTTGTGCCCGCGGTCACTACCAGTGACATGGCCACGTCAACTGATGAATAGGATACATAAGCTTCCCTTTCGTCGATGAAATCCTTCACCGAGCCCCCTTCTGGCCACGACAAATGTTGTATGTAATGGAACTGCCCATGTTCCTTCTTCAGCAACACTCCTATGGGTGACACAATCAAATGTTCCATCCACAAAGGGTCCCTCCATGCGGCCCTCACGCACCTCTTTATCCAATTTGTCTTGCACTATTACCGGATGCTATTTCGCTGACTGTAAATTGTCTGCCTACCTTCTTGTCCTAGGTCCCCCGTACCCTAGTCGAAAACCTTCTTGAAATCCCGTCCACAATCGTTCTGCAGCCTCTGTGTTACTGTAACTCTGCAGGGCTGCAATCAATTTGTCTGTTCTAACTGGAGTAAGAGCCTTTTGGCCCAGGCCCCTTAGCCCCTCGCCTGCCTGAGAAAGGCTGCTGTTGCTATCCCCTGTCCTAAACCCCCCTGACTGCCACTGCTGGTTCCCTTGTTGTTGCCCCTGCCCTCCCCCAAAGCAATTGACCAATGCATGTCTGCCTCATCAATTCGAACAGTCATGCCTAAAGCTGCAGTAATCCAGAGTGCACAGTCCCTTGTTGAAATTGCAGCAGGCCCCTTTTGTTCCCGACTGTCCTCTTCCTGTGCCACCCACCCCTTCCTGGGTGGGGTGCCCCTGAAAGGGCTGATGCACGAGTGGGAGGCCGCTGGCTGTGAAGATAGTTTTTTCAGCTCCGGACAGCCCCATCATGTGTTGCCATGAGTCCGTATCTAATTCACCCCATTTGGCCTCTGTGTCCCATGCCATGCGTGCTCTAAATTCTTCATCGTATTAGGCCCATGCATACCCACCCCTTGTAATCTGGGCCATCCTGATCACATCCATGTACTTGAACATGGCCACATACCTCTCCGGGTACTTCTCGCAGTACACACTCGCATATATTAAGAATGCTGCAGTCCAATTCTCAATTGTGAGCGGTACTTTCAGCCTCTTGGCCAATTCGTATTTCTCCTCCTTGGACCCTTCTTTTGCCCTAACTTCTCTGTGCAGAAGCTTAAGCATCTCCACATATTCGCCCTTCCATATCCGTTCTTTAGTTGTCAGCATTCAGGTGGAGAAGCAGGTGTATAAATATTGGGTCTGTCCCCACAAGTCTGCTAGGGTTTGACATCCCTGGAAAGCCGAGGAGGCCTGTGGTTGCGGGCCAACACCCCTTGGGTGGGGTGACCTCGGAGGCTGCAGGCAAGAATTGTCTGGGCATGGATGGAGAAGGCCACCAGGGCTTGTCCGCGAAGGATGATTGTATTTCTGGGGGACCAGTTCTGCTACTTGTGTTTAATGCATCCGTGGAGATGGATGGTGGGGTGGATTGAAACCGGGGCCTGATATGTGTGGGCAAGATAGGGGGCTGGCTGTCTGGGCTTGTTTGGGAGTTGGGGGGAGTGTTTCTTACTGGTGTATACTGAGCCGGCTCGTTGGTCCTGTGTTGTCTTTATTGGTGTGCTCTCTGTTGAATGTTGAAAATACCAATAAAAAATAAAAAAAACATTCTAATTGGCTGATTGGATGGCTGCAACATGAAGAAAAAAGTTGCAGCCGCCATTAGAGGATTTTAGGGGCTCTGTCCACGAGTCCTGAAAAATAGAATGATATAAGGGGCAGGGTAGGAATATCCTTACTCTCTTGCCCTTGTGGAGGGGACTAAGAGAGACCCTCCATGGGCACAAAATTACAAGATAGTTGTGTTCTCATGGTCCTGCAGGACTTCCACGTGAGCCAATGTGGCCCATGTAATCCCGCGGGACTTATATATATATATATATATATATATATATATATATATATACTTACCTTCAGGACATTCTAGTAGTTAATATTCATGATACAATATTTTTGTTGCCAATCATTTTGTTGTTGATATTTTCGTATTTCTATTCTTTATTAACCTCTTTAAATATTTTCAACTCATTATTTCAGGCATTCAAACCACGCCATGGCTAACCAGGTCTGTAAGGTGGGAGTCAGTGTCAATTTCCAGTGTTGCAAAATAATCAGTTATCGTGAACTCCTTTACACGGCTGGAACGCTTCCGGCCCGGACACTGAATCTTCCATTTTTAGACTCCTCCAACTACTGAAGCTGACCCCCACCCAATCTGTGCAACTGGAGGGACCAATCACTGCGGAGGAAATTGCTTCGGCAATGGATGCCATGCCCACTGGGAAGGCTCCCGGTGAGGATGGCCTCCCGTCTGAATTTTATAAGGCTACCAAAGTCCTGACCATCACTCTCTTAGTCTTGGTTTACCAGGAGCTAATACCAATTAGAGATAATTGGTATCTCTCCTCAAAGGTCCTCAGGGCTCAAATTTCAGTGCTCCCAAAACCGGGGAAGGATCCCCTTGAATGCTCTAGTTACCGCCCGGTTTATTTTATAAATGAAGATGTTAAGATATTGGGAAAGGTTTTGGCAACGCGTTTGAACAAAATTATCATGGCTGTTACTCATGCTTCTCAGGTGGGCTTTGTCACTGGAGGCTCCTCGGCCAACCATCTGCACACTCTCTATCATATTTTTTGGCAGGTGAGGGATGTTGTGGAAGAGCAGGTCCTCCTCTACTTGGATGGCGAAAAGGCTTTCAACTGTGTCGACTGGGGTTACCTCTTTCATACCATGGAGAGAAAGTGTATAGGTTGCAACTTCATCACATTAACCAAAGGCATGTATTGTGCTCTCACTGCAACTGTCGCATGTGGGGAATTCTTCTTGCCGTATTTTTATATCCACCTCTGTACCAGACAGGAATGACCCTTATCCACGTTGTTGTTTCTGCTGCCTCTGGAGCCTCTAGCAATTGCAATTCGATCTAAAGGCAGCATCAAGGGTAATCACACAAGAGTGAGTGAGGTTAAGGGCTCTTACTACTCGGATGACATTCTCTTGACATTATCAAACCCCTTGGCCTCAGCAGCCACTTTGATTTTGTAACTGGGCTCTTTCTACCAGTTTCTGGCTATAAGATAAACTGGTTGAAATTCGAGGCCATGCCCTTAATGCCCACCATGACAAGTGCCTCTTTGGGAAACCTACCATTTAAGTGGCTTCAGACCTGTTTGAAATATCTTGGGGTGCATATTAACTGGGGTCTGAAAGACAAGGTTCTGGACAATGTGCAACCCATCGTGGATTGTATGGAAGGTGATTTTAAAAGGTGGTCTGCTATGAATTTGTCCCTGTGGGGTTGGGTTCAGATCATCAAGATAAAAGTCCTCCCCAAATTCAACTATATCTTTGGTATGCTGCCCCTTGTCAGATCGGTCTCTCACCTGCAGAGCATCCAGCGCTCCATCTCCCAATTCATCTGAGGCCCAGATAAACCGAGAATGATGGGAGCTAAGTTCCACTCCTCATCGGAGATCGGCAGCTTACGTCTCCCACATTTGGAGGGTTATTGGTTGGCGTGACAGCTGACCCACTCCATGTACTGGTTGCCTACTTCCAGGGCCCACCCACATGGATGTTGTTGGAGTATCATATATTGCTGTTTATTACACTTCGATGCCTTCAGTTACCCTCCCTCTTCAATCTGATCATTTACACATCACAGTGTGCGTGGCACAGGGCTCATCGGCTGGTGTGAGTTCCAAGCCATATTCACTCTAAAGCCCCACTGTGGCAAAATGCAGCCATCACGATGGATGGGGAGGAAAGTCACTGGTCCATCTGAATTACCCATGGTACTCACCACATCAATGACCTTATCACTAATAGCTCCATCAAATCATTCTCCGACTTGAGACAGGAATTTGCAATTCCACCCTTCTGTTGTAAACTAGGGCTCTAGTGTAATTTTCCCGATTCATGCCCTTATATAGGTATAACTTATCATATCCTTATATAGGCATAAGAATCATAACCATATTTAGACACAGCCAATGCAGTCCAAATACGGCATGGCTACTTCCACTAAGCTCCTAGAGTACAACGAGTTCTTGAAGACAACCAGCCTTCAGCAGTACGGGACTTCCCCCTGCTTCAGTATTGATTTGTCCCAGAACTCCTGGAGCGTGTAAAGAACTTCGAGTTCTTGGTGACGTTATTATGTCCACCCTTACGTCAAACTCTGCACTTTCCTGGTATAAATATGCCCACATCTGCCCTAGCAAATACACAGTGGTTTGGAGCAGATCGCCCAACTACGTGCCCGACACCCTGCTGTAGCGAGTGCCGAAGGAAGCCGACCCTCCAGCTGACGCACTGAGAGAGACGCTGTCTTTTCTCCTGCCGAGAAATCCAGCTCCAGTGTTTCCCTGCTACCCTTGCGGGTTACTGGGAGGTCGAGTCCTGACTGAGAGAGAGATACTAGACCTCCTTCATTCTATAACCATGGTACGGAGCTGATTAGACCCTTAGAGAATCCTTGGATAGATTCTTGGCAGAAACTGTTTAACTCAAGCTATACCTCACTTACTTCTTCCCCTGTACTAGACTTAGGTTAGGTACACCGGGGTAGGCGTATTTTGGAAGCACCAGTTGAGTACTTTTAGTCATTATTTATCATTGTATGTCTTTTATCTATTTTGTGTATCTCATGGCTTAGAAACCATATCATGCTTTTACAGTATTATTTCATAATACTCTTTTTACTGTACGCACTTTACTTCATAGCAAGTATTACAATTGTAGCAATTCACTTCTCTTGCATGAGAAAGAAGACTGCTCAATAAATAATCTTTTTATTGAAAACGCCTGTCTCTCTATTTCTCTGCAAAAACCCTGGTGAAACGAAGCATGCACGATTGACTGAGTGAAATAGCCATCTAATGTTTCCTCAACTCTGGAGATATATTCCTTATTCTTGGGGAACAAAGTTGTCATGTTATATGGTTGGCAGAAACTAATCCCTTCTTGTGTATTCGAGAAAGTTTCTTGTGACCTCTGAGCTAGCTGGCATTCACAAATGAAGTCTAACATATTCAATAGAGACCTCGTTGACTTTAGTCCTACATCTAAACTATCGTTTATGTTATTCCAATGTGCAGAGCCTATTGGGAATGTAGGAACTACACTACATGGCGCCCAACGTTTCGTAAGGCGATAATTTAACGCTAGATACTAGAGTAAGTCAGTCGTGCTTTTCACACAGACCCCTTTTTCCGTAAAAACTCCAATAGAAGTCTGGAGTGGGTAAAAGGTTAGTATCCGCCAGAACTAAATAGGACGAGAATCCTATGTATTAGTTTTTTGGTTTGTTCAACGTTGAAGGATACAGTGTTCCAAAATATTGTACACCTAATCTTTGTTTCCTTGAAACTTGTTCTGCAAACTTTCATCAAAAAATGAGTGATGACGATAGAGATGCTTTGGCAACTCAACTTTTAGCGGAGGACACAAGTCTCCAACACAACAACCCAGATACAATAATCATCCCGATAAATGTAAGAAAGAGTGTACCTAACAAACTAATAAATAGTGGAGTATCATCAAGAGGTGGTACAGTCATATTTGTGGTAGAGGCACATGAATATCGGCAGATAGAGGTATTCTATTCATGGATAACTTTTCCAGCAGCAAATGCTGTGACCCACGAGTTCCACTACTAAAAAAAAAAAGAAACCTCCAACGGAATACGTTCCTTTCGAGGACGTTGAAATTCCACTAACTTACCAGGAGCATCAGCTCTGGTTTAATGGCGCCCTAAAACATCGAAATCTCATTACCAGGCTTGGCCCACTAGGTAGTCCAGGAGCCATTTGGCCAGTTCTAGCCAGCTATACACCACACCCTGACATTGAAGAAATGTCAGACAGAGAACTTTTAGTTCAACTAAAACAATTAATTAAAATACATAGACAATTGGTCCAATATGTCATGCAGACTTTAACAGTCCAACCTGCTATAAAAATTCCACAGCACACCCCTCACCAGGGAAATACAAACAAAATTACCCCAAAGACTATACAATCAGTCATTGGCAAAATACCCGCAAAACAGGAACAAATTCCGTTCTGGTTAGCTCAAAAGATTACTCAAATAGAGGCAGTATTCCCTGATAGTACACCTCATGAAAAACACAGAATTCTGGCAATCTGTTTACCAATGAGGATCGCACCACATGTGGAGGACTGTGACACTTGGGGAACAGTCTTTGCTTCAATCTACACAAAAACACATGGTGTTCCATCTATGGCGGTTATACCAGACGTACTAAGACAGATTCAAAATGAATACGGTCCAGAGCCTGCTTTAAATCTAGGTATGAAATTACTGAAAGATTTTAAACAAGTCTTGGCTATACTACTAGCCAACATAAACGGAGAAGCAGCATCAGTGGCGATCCGCCAAAATTAAAAGAAACAGATATATTAGAACAACCTTTTGAACTTGCCAGAATAATTGAAAAATCCTATGAAGAATTAGGTAGAGATAGTTTGGGTGGGAAACCACTAAAACCACAACTAACAGAAAATCCTGAAACAACTTTCATTAAAAATAGTTTAAATACTCTTAAAAAGAAATGGGAAACTACCAGACAGGCTCTTCCTAAAGAGAAACAGTTTCAGTCCAGAGAAAAGTCTCCCCAACGGAGAGATAGATCTCCAGAAGGGGGGGTAGGTCTCCACAACGGGAGCCCTCTGAGAAAAGATATAACCTCAGAAATAGGGATAATTTGAAAAAACCTGACAGATATCAAGATAATGATACACGTCCCTCTCGATCTTTTCAGACTTCCTTACAGAAATCGGAAAGAAGAGGACGGTCACAACATAAAGAAGAGCGCGTCAAGTCCAAAGACAAGGAACCTGCTCATCAAAGTAAAAAATTACAATTTCCCAAAAAGAAGTTAGCTAGTATTAAAATCAAACATGTCGAGGATCCTGAGGACACCAGTCAAGAACAGGGAGTGGGCCCAGACAATGCTAGACAGCGCAGCAGAAGTGACCATAGCTCGCAAGATCCTGATGAATCTTCTGGAGACAGTGGACACGAATGAATACATTCAGGTGGAAACTGCGGACACCAGAGTTAGTATACCCCACAAATTATATGAAATAACATTGCGTATAGAAGGGGACATAACTAGGAAAATAAGAACTCTCTTTTAGGAGAAGCTATCTAAAGGCTATGATATTCTTCTAGATGAGAAAGACTGGCCACCAGAGTTTGTTAGGGAGTGCCCACATGGCGAAGAAATGATTATGCCTGCCTTCTCAAATCACATTCCAATTCATAAAAAATACACATATGCTAGAAAATGGGCAGTGGCCCAACCTTCTGCATTATATAAAAATCATGTAGGATGGGATGAGGAATCCCCTCACCATAAAATCCAATTAAAAAAATCAACCTACTGCACAAAAGCAAGAAGCTAAAAAACAAAACAAGTCAGGGAGATCTTAGATCAACTTGAGTACCAGGGGGTGATTGAAACATGCACCTCACAAATGAACAATCCTTTGTTTCCTGTCTCCAAACCAGACAATTCATATCGTCTAATATTGGACTACAGACACTTAAACTCTTGTTCCAAAACATTTGCAGTACAAAATTCACACAGTGCAGCACTGATGAATAACATCATGCGCAAAAAATATAAAACGACATTAGATATTTCAAATGGTTTCTTCGGTCAAAACATTGCACCAGAAAGCAGGTATTTGACCGCTTTCTCAAGTAAGGGGGCCCAGAGGCAATTTTGCCGTCTCCCCCAGGGATTCAAGAATAGCCCAGGATTACTTTCAGCCAAAGTAACAGAGTTACTACAAATGTATGATGATGAGGCCTTATCTTATGTTGATGACATCTATCTAACAGACAATGATTTGGACAGGCACTTGAAAAGAGTGAACACCATTATACTTGGGTTCGCATCTGAAGGATACAAATTCAACTTTAAAAAATCGCTGATTGCCCATCTCAATGTCCTATTTTTAGGATATGAATTATCAAGTGAAGGGAAAAGCCTGGCAGCCAATTTCTTAGAGAAATGTGCGCTGCTCCAAGCTCTAAAAACACTGAAAAACTTACAATCAATTCTAGGTTTCTTGAATTTTGGAAGAACTTACGTTCTGAATTACGCAGAGAGGGTTAAACCTCTCTACAAATTAATAAAACCTGATTTCAAACCAACTAATTGGAGTCAAACACACCCAGAAATTTTACGTTCAGTACAAACAGACATGTTAGCAAAAACAAAGCTACAAACACGCGTAAACGTACGCTACCTTGTAATCCAAGTCATCCCAGGAAGATGCGGATTCACGTACCTGACCTATAACGAAGGTGAAACGGTACCAATAGCTTACAAATCACACTTGTACACACAAGCTGAAAGAAAATTCACTTCAACTGAGAAAATTCTGACAGCGGTTCAAACAGCTATAGCAAAAGAAAGAGCACTGGCACAGGGAAAACGCATATCAGTCGTTACACCTATACCTGCCCTGGAGGCAGTAACAAGAGCAAGCATTCCAAATGCTAAAGCTTTACATCCAAGATGGATACAATGGGTTAATTCTCATGCTGTAACAGATGTTGAATACGTTTTTGACCCTAGCTTGAAAACACAAGAATTTCTCCAATAAGAGTACGAATGTCCTCTGACGACCGAAATTCTGCCTCTTGAACAGTACGGCTGTATAATTTATACAGACGGATCAGCACAGCCCGGAATTGGGGGTAAACAAGCATATAGTGCTGCGTGCGCGATTGTTTAAGGTCGCTGGCACGAAGGTAAATTCAGACCTATGGCCACTAAAACTCAATCATGCGGAGACTGTACAGCTCAGCGAGCTGAACTACAGGCTTTCAAGATGGCGCTTGAGAATGCAATCGCAAATTCCCCACACTAATAGTGTGCAATTCATATTACTGCGTCCAGTCTTACAATGAATACTTGCAGAACTGGGTTAAAAACTGTTTCAAAGATGCGAAAGGTGGCACAATAAAGCATAAAATGCTTTGGGAACAAGTAGTTCTTATACAGAAAGAACTACAAAAGACTCACGTGATCTATACACTGAGTCATCAACGTGGCAGGGAATTCATTGGCTGATGAAGCCGCAAAGGCAGCTGTCCACACGGCTTCCGTAGCTGCAATAACTTGTTCAAAAGCGAAAATAGACAGCGAAATAATGCACGCTGTCACTGCTTCAGTAAAAAACAGTGATAATACACTCCCGAAAGGCTTTCCAGTAAAGTACTCATATAAAACTGATGCAAACAATGTTCCTTTTGCTCAAATCCCTGGAGTGGGGAATAGGGCAATCCCAAACATGGACATAGGTTAGGACTAATTTTAGCACCGCATGAAGGGCTCGCCTCTGCACATGCAGGTGTTTCCGCCACAGAATCTTTATTAAAACAGAGATATTGGTGGCCGTGCATGAGGAAACAAACTAGAAACTATGTTCTAGAATGTGACATATGCCAAAAAATGAAAGTATCACCAGTGAAAGGTCCTGCGCAGACGCCCCTTCTGATCTCAGATAAACCATTAGCGTGTGTTTACCTGGACCACTGTGGTCCCTTGCAATGGGACAGTAGTTATAAATACATCATGGTCGCAGTGGATTCCTGCACAAGATTCATTTGGATGTGGCCCCAGCGCTCGGCTGACGCCAGAACTGTTATAAAAGATTTGCTAGTCTTTATCGGCACATACGCAATCGGCACGCTACATTATGACCAGGGTCCTGCGTTTGGCTCTCGAGCTTACAAGGAGGCCATGGCCAGCTTGGGCGTTGCATTGCGGTACTCTTGTCCCTTCTATCCTGAGGATAATGCGGTAGTGGAAAGAAAAAACCGTGACATAAAGCAATCTATAACAGCGAGGGTATAAGGTTCGGGTGATGGGTGGGTCAAACATCTAATAAATGTCCAACGTAGTCTTAATAATCTGCCAAGAAGTTCTCTGGGTGGAATCACTCCGTATGAACTTTTGTTTGGTACTAGAATGATAATCGAAGACCTCGATAGTCAGACTTCAGTGGTGGAACGAAAAACCTTTGATATCAAAGATCGTTTGGCTGTTTTACAGGACTTAAATGAAACAAGAAGAAGTCTGAGTAACACAAAGCTAAAGCCAACGGCCACTGAAGAAAACCCACCTGTCTGGATTCCAAAAATTGGGGATCTGGTCAGAGAAAAGTTTGCGGTGAAGAAGGAATTTGGGCCTTCTTACAGAAAAGCAGTACCTGTCTTAGTAATCAGCGGAAAAAGATCAGTAGTACTACCGCTCCTTGCTGGTAAAAAGGAGAACAGAGTTGTATCAATTGATCTGGTAAAACCACAACCATGTGGCCCTGTGGTTCCCAAACTGTGCGCCGCGGCGCCCCAGTGCGCCGTAATGAGGTGCCAGGGGCGCCGCGCACACTAGGGTGACGGGCCTTTTATCTGTAATTTCGGCCATCACAGGGAGCAGCGCTGCTCCCCTGTGAGAAGCCTCACCCCTGCTGCTGGAGGTGCCTCGCACTCCTCCAGGAGCACGAGAGAAGCCCCTCCCGCCCATTGTCATTCAGTATGCCGCTGATTGCCAATTACTGAATGACAATGGGGCAGTCTGGGGGTGTGACACCATGTGGCGGCCTCCTCCTGCCTCAGTGTACAGCAGGGCATTCTGTTCGATAAAAAGTAAAACGCCCACACTGCAACGTTAGAAAACACTTCATTCAAAGAAGCCATAAGTTTAAAAGAACAGGTTATCGTTCTCTCACTGTCCTGTCATTTTAGAACTGAAGTATTTTCAATATTGTATTCAACAAAGCCATGGTTGCTCCTTTTTTTTTAATGGAACTAGCAACCATTGACAAAGCCAATAGTCCTGGCTTGTTGAGGTGTAATGATACTTGCTGTATTATATATCTGGATGCAATGACAGAGACAACATAATACCAATGAGGTGGAACACTATGCTAAGCGCAGATTTTTAGCCTAGGTGTTTTAAGCTGCGCTCTTAATTACATCAAACACCCCCTTTGAAGAGAGCCCCCAGCTTTTTACACCGCTTAAAGCCCTGGAAACAACACCATGTTACAGTAACCTCACATCCTGGCACTGTGCATCATGCATGACTTCTACGTTTTCAGTCTGCCTATGTGCAGGGGCATAGGAAACTCTCCACCAGCCCACCCCTTGCTGTAGTTCATTCTTAATGGGACTCTTCTGCCTGCAACTCTGCAAACAAAGGCTCAGCTCATAATGTGAAAAGGTGGGTGAGTAAATAAGTGAAGAAATGTCTGAATGGCTGGATGGATTACTGAAAGGATGAATGCATGAATGAAAGGGGGAAGGGATAGATAAAGAAAGAAAGGATGGATGGATGAGTGAATGAATGGAAGTATGGATGAGAGAAAAGGTAAATAGATGGATGTATGGGTGGAAGGGTAGATGTATGGGTGGAAGGGTAGATGGATGGGTAAAAGTGTGGATGGGTGTGTGAAAGGATGGATGGATGAGTGAAAGGGCAGCTGATGGGCGAGTGAATTGGGGAATGGGTGTGTGAAAGGATGGATGGGTGGATGAATGAAAGGGTAGATGATGGGCAAGTGAATGGGTGGATGGATGAATTGATAAGTGAAATGGTGAATGGATGGACGAGTGAAAGGGTGGATGTAAGGATTGATGAGTTAGTGAAAGAGGGTAGATGGACAAAAGGATGGATAGATGAGTGAAGTGAAAGGGTGGATGGATGAGAGAACGGATGGCTGGATGAGTGAACGGATGGTTGGATGAGTGAATGAATGGATGAGTAATAGGATCAATGGATGGATTCATGAATGGATGAGTAAATGGGTGGGTAGATGGATGGATAAGTGAAAGGGGGATGGAGAGAGAAAGGGAGGATGAATGACTAAAAGGGTGAATGGGTGGATGGATGAGTAAGTGAATGGATGGCTGGGCTGGGTGGAAGAGTGGATGCATGGATGATTGTACAGATGGATGGGGTGAAAGGGTGGGTAGATGAATAATGGATGGATGAGTGAAAGGGTGTATGGAGGGATGGATGAGTGAAATGATGGACGGAAGGATATATGGTAGATAGGTGTGCAAATGGTTGAATATGTTTGGATATAGATGGGCACACAGATGGAAGGACAGACCTTTTTAGTGTAAAAATAAGGCTGGGGATACCGATTACGACAGACCAAACTTAATGTTCCATTTTCTCAGAGCGGGTCTCAGTACCAAAAGGTACTGAAAGCAGCAGCTGGCATTAATAAGGGTTTGGGACCAGGCACTCTGTTGGGGAAAAAAACGATGGATTGGGATGCAGCCAAAGTGATTGCCAGTGGATGAGATTAATAATTCAAGCATTCCAACCAATATAATACCTTCATTGTGTCCCAAATACTTTAAGGAAGATAACAGGAGGTACGCACCACCCACCCACCCACCGGTAAAAAAAATGGCGGGGAGCCATGGCCAACTGCCGATTAGGTCAGGGGAGCCACAGGTCAAAAAAGTTTGGGAACCACTGATGTGGCCAATAATAAGTAGTAGGCCCAGTGGACTCCCAAGATGCAGCAGAAGACCAAACCTTGCTACAATTCAAGAGGTTCAAACTGAAAGACTAATCACATTTGATAAACCAGCAGTGAATAAAAAAGGACTATGCAACAAAGCCATGGAACTAGTGCCTCTTGAAACCTAAATTACAACAGTTCGCCAAGAAACACCTGTCTACAATGATGTAGCCTCAGACTATACTGATATGACAAAGGAAGAAGCAACTACAAAGAACAATAACAATCCTGATGCGATTCAAACAATTGACAGATCTGCCTCTGGCTATTTCATCAATTTCAATTTTTTTTCTCAAGATCCTAGTGAACATGAAAAAAAGCCAGCAAACTAAACTTTCAAAGAAAAAATTGCAGAACTCTCATCAACTTGGAGAAATATATATGATTTCACCATGGATTGAATTGTGGATTGTGTTAGGTGTACTTTTCCTCCTGCTCTGGCTCATTTTGGTTTTAAGCTTAGGAAGAATAATTGATGAAAAATACAGTACAATGGACAGAGTAGGTCAGAAAATCAACTTGGTCCGAAAACCTCACAAGTCATCTCACGTTGAAAAAAGAGACCTGTCATCAGTTAACACTACTGCCATTCCTATACCTGGTGGTGTAGCATGGGACGCTACTGATTACGACATCTATGGCCCGGTTGAACTCATGAAATATCTATACCAGTTCAAGGTTTCTTTAAGTGACTTTGTCTCACCGAGCACTTTCTCTAATGATTGGGACTTTGAGACTATTAATAATATGATGTCTGATTTAGAAATGTCAGCAAAATTTTTACAGATCATGATTATTTAGAAGGTTCATCTGATTATGAAGAAATGTATTGCTTTAATCATTATGGGCACCACTATTTGCATAAACCTGCAAAACCTAGAAATGTTTTGACTTATAATCAATGGGAACATTGTCCAACACTGCCAAAATGCAGCTCGAAAAAATTTTATGAGAAATTTCCATACTTCTCAGGGTTTAATATCACAGATCCGGAAACGTTTTATTTCAAAAATGTGAATAAGACAGGAATGAAAAATATGTTGACCAATACAAAACAGATATATTCTGCAAAATTTTATGAACAGTTATCTACTTTTGGTTTTGAATTCTGGAAAGATAACATTGAAACAAAAACAATCTGGGGTTCAAAAGATTGGCAAGTACAGGGATTAGAATCATTATTCAGAGCCTGCATGATCCCAGAACAAATAATGTTCCTGAATGACACCATTCAACAAACAACCTGTCTTAGCCTAGCCAAGATAAAAGATTTAAACAACCCCTCTAAACCAAAGCCTATGCCTGATAGAAATAGCACTACAGATGAGGGGTTAGACGTGTCCCATATTTTACACCAAAACAGAACTAATCCTGATTTGAAATTTTTTTTGATCTGGCCAACAGACACTAATAACTGTCAAGATAGATTCCTGGACAAAACACAGGGGTTCAAACAGAACAGGCAAGACCCAAGATATTCCCAGAGACAACATCCAGGGATAATAACAACATACACTGTACGAAAACTATGCCTCAAATGGCTACAGAAATCCACACTACCTGAAATTAAGCAACACTTGACCGTACTTAAAGAAGGTGCTGACTTGCGGTATTTCTTATTGGGACCTCGCAAACAGCGTCAAAAATGTTTCATGTACGCCGGTATATATGCTTCTTACAACGAGGCTTGGAAAGTAACGCAAATTGAAACTGCTGAAAAGATACGAGAAATTGATCGTATTAATTTGGAATAAACACTGTCTGTAGTGGACAATGGGTTAACGACTCTGTCCTCCAGAATTTATTCTTTGAACAGCATTGTATCATGTATGTATTGGCATTTATATAGCGCACTACTTACCCGTAGGGTCCCAAGGCGCTTCGACCGCTGCGAAACCCTTCCTGGCTTCCCTGAGAGATGGTCCCTTAATGGGTATCTCCAGGGTGAGACCAGGCATCCCCAGCGGTCTGGTGGGGCCGTTAGTGAAGATGAGGCAAGCTAATGCCCAGAGTTGCCGAGTGTGATCGCTGATCAGAGTGGGCACCGAGGCGAGAGAATTATCGAGTCCGCTGACCCTGGTCCAGAAACCTGCCGCGCCGGGAATCGAACCCTGGTCCCGGGCCGTCCTCTGCTCTCGGGTCTGCCGCCTCTAACCAGTGAGCCACACTACTTCACCTGTTGTCCCGCCGTCGTCCTCCAACAGGTATAAGGCAGGCACTGACCAGAAAGACTGGTCATCCCCTTACCGCTTCCCCCCAGGAAGCCTTGGCTAATAATAGCGTATGCATGAGAAGGGAATCCCCCTCTCACATATAGAAAAACGCCTTAGTGAGTGTATCACATAGTCTGTACCACAACAATAAGTTCACTAAGATCAACCGTTTGTGGAAATGAAACCACCACAGGGGAAGTAGAATCGGTCAGCACAGGGTACAACCGTTGTGGAGCATACGGGGTGGGGGGTCGGGCGTTCAAAACGTCCTCCATCTCATCTCGCTCCTCTTCTCTTACTACATAGCTTTTATCTACCTGCAACCTATGGTGTCTGTCTGCGCGCTCAATCTGTTGCTCATTATCTTTCTTAGTATGTTCTCTCGCCTTTTGCGCCATAGTCTGCACTGCCTCTTCTGAGCCAGCTTCTCCTCTCTGATCTGTCGTTCCCTTACTTCTTTCTGCCACACTCTCAAAGAATCAAACATACTTTGGCGGCTACGCTTAGCAAACAATCTTTCCTGTAAATAATCTAGTTTTGCCACATCGAAAGAACCAGTCAATGGCCATTGTAAATCTACATTGTCCTTGGTGTATCTGTGCCACAAAGTGTTAAACAAAATGGGAGTCAATCCATGTTTGACATACATTTCAAAATTCGGTGAGCCCTCCACCGGGGCGGGTTGGCTCTCAGCCAATCTAGTATCTGAAGTGTTGCAGCAGCACCCGAGGCACCGCAACTTACTAAAACACAGCATCTTTTACACACTCAATCACGCACCAACACAAAATTCACACTTACCTTTTCACCAACACCCAATCACTACTAGAACACACGCACACATACGCATTCACGCTTCCTATGTCTCAAGATCCCTACCAAACACGTGTTACCACAAATAGGACAAGGCCCGTCGACCAAGTCCTGGAGAACCTGGACCCTACCGCAGACCGAACAGTACACTAACCGTTCTGAGGTTGGAGGACATATCCGCCACCCGGGCGACACTACAGATCGCTGCGCACTTTACCACAGGAGACCCAGGACCCACTCCCGCCGAACCGCCACCCTAGGGGTTCGGGGTGAGTTCCGGAGCCTACCCGCAATGAGCCACGCCTCCAACACAGTACCACCCGGTCGGATAACCACAAACAAACGTCCTCCCAACCTCCGTTAAGTCTGTCAGAGCACCACTCGCACTCTGAGTTCCCCGGAGCACACTAGCCCCAGGAGCACACCAGCTCCTTTACCACTGGAGACACACCGGCCTCGGAGGCACACCAGCCTCTTAATCACTGGAGACACACCGGTTTCTGGAGCACTCTAGCTCCTTCAATCAACAGTCGGACCACTCACTTTCTGTACGCGGTACCGACCTCTATCGTTCTCCACCGCCGGCTTCTGGGACCAACACGGTCAGCTCCAAAGTTCCGCCTTCCGGACCCCGGCACAGGATCATGAGCCGGGACCTCTCCCGATCAGCAGGGTGGGGCAGTGCTGCGAGAACCAAGCACGGCATCAAAGTGGGTACCCAAACCAACCGTGCCGACCAGCGGGTCCCCGGCCTTCTGCTACCCACTTACGGGTGAGAAAGATCCTTATCGCTGGGGCCCTGTTCGGGCGCCATCTGATAAGCGCGGCTCAAATCCACCTGAGTGACTTACCGCACTCACCTATAATTACCAAGTAAGAAGTCAGCCGGACAGTGGAGAAGAAATAACAAAGTATTTATTAGGCCACAAACTCCCATATGAGAGGGCCCTGTCCGGCCTCACCCCTAAGAGTGCGCCGAGAGGACTGCCTCATCTCACCACAGCAATACATTATAACATGGTACAGCAAAGTAGAACACGCCCATACTGGAAAAGTACTGGACCCCAGAAAGGGTGAACAATGACCTCATACAAGAGGCATCTGCACCTGCAATAGCAACATTTGGTTATCTTTTCCCAAGGCCACCGAGCCAGGCCTCAGCGTCTCCAGAGCCTGCGAACATTATAGATAAGAGTTTGTTGCCAGTTTCGGTCACAATTAGCTAAGAAACGAAAACTGCTGCATTCAGGGTTTTTCTATTCCTACGGGAGGGGGGGATGAGCGAGTGCGACTCGCGCACTGAGAGAAGCACTCAAAATGGTGGCACACAAGCTAAGCTAAGAATACTAGATCTTGTTACATGCATAAATGAATCATGGTTACATGCATAAATGAATCATAAAATGGAGAGTACAAACATAAATGCGTAACTGAATAAATCATTAGTTAGACACATCAGGCTAACTCATATATGCTAACAGTAACTGGGTGGGGCATTGGAAAATGAAACCTATCAGGTTGATTATAATAAGGGATTACGAGAGGTGCAACGTAAGTATAGTTTATTTTAAGATCATTGCACTAGTCCCCAGCAAGGTTACATAGTGCCCATCTTAGCGTGGATTCTCGTTGTTGGAGATGTGGTTTAACGGACTGTGATGTAGTCTACATTTTATGGGGATGAGACCGGCTAAGGGCCTTCTGGTCGCAGGTTTGGGACCATATGAAGAAGGTCCTCAGGGTAGATAGGCTGTTAGATCTCTGCGCAGAAACACCACACATACACTACAAACCCCATAATGCATCTGGACGGTGTGCTGTCCCATACTGCCTTGCAGCGGGTCACCTGGTCGGAGGGAGGTTCTTAAGCTATCAGAGGAGTGATGGTGGTGCTTTGCTTTCCTGCCCTGACCGGAGTCTTCGCTTCCCTGAATTCCCTGTTTCCCACCTGAGTTCCATACAAGTCAAGCTGCCGACTTTGCTAACTATTTCCACCGTTGTTTTCCGAGGATCTGGCTTTTTGGTGTGTAGCGTTCATTACACTGCGGCTCTATCTATCTCTCCTGGACAATTCCCCAGAGAGATTGTGACCTTTCGGACCCCTGCCTCCCCCGCTCCTGTTTTTTGGCATTTGCCGATATTAGTTGTTTGGTCCCCTTTGCTTTGCTCTTTGCCGCAACTGTTGAGAGGAGGTCCCGTGGTGTAACGGGTGGAAGCTCCTTCCTTTTTTTATTTTACAAAACTTTATTGACAAAGAACTCTTTACACGGACATCCTCTTCCTGCAGCACTCCCTGTGCCTTTGTTTTCATTTGTCCGTGCAATTGCTGCTTACTGAGAATATTGAAGACATCGTTGTTTAGTATTTTCCTGGAATCCTGTCTTCAAGGAATTGCCTTCTCTGAAGTGTTTTGCTTATTTGGAATATTCGTTTGGAGGTCTGATCATTTTGGGCCATTTGTTGGAATCTGATTTCTTTATTTTGGAACCCCGTGATAACCTGCGATTGGACAAATTGTGGAGTCCATAGAACTATCGATTTGTGGTAGCAGTGCACTCCTTGGACCTTGGCATACAAGGATTTTGTTTCCTTTGCAGTGTTTTGCTGGAGAGACACTACAACTTATCTTTTGGGTGCACTTAACCCTGAACCTTCATTTTTATGAGACCAGTCTAGCTGCATTCTTTCATTCACCTGTGTATGGTAAGTCTGGGATAGCACACGGTCATAGGTGCACGTTACAGAGAATATTGCCCATTTGTATTTTCCTGTTATTAATAGCTGTGTTATTGCTCTAATCTCTCTCCCGCTGCAGGTGTGATACATCATTCCTAACAAAACTCATTTGCCCTTCTTCCTGGTGGCCCAGCTCTACGGACAACTTGTCCTTGGTCTCTCCTTTTTCTGGAGGAGATTTTCCTCACTGCTGAGTTCTTTGTAACCCAGAGAGGGAAACATCTTTAGTGAACGTTGAGACATTGGCTTCGCTCCTGGGGTTATTGGATTCCTGCCTGGACGCCTTCCGAGCCCGACATAGGCTTTTGATAGCCCGCAAGTGCTCCTGCACGACTCTTCCGACCTCCCCAACAGTGACCCAACATGTTCATAGGTGACTTTCCACTGACCTAGGTTTGGCCAAGTTGTTGATATTTTGATGTGCAACCTTTACTTCATGACAAGAACTTCTATTTTATTCTAGAAACTCTCGCAATTTAGAACATGTACAAAGGGTCTTTAAAACATATATCCAGTAGTTATAGAAGCACGTGCTACCACTTTGCACTAATAAAAATCTGAAAGTTGTATTAATGGCCCAATCACCTGAGGCGAAAAAGTCTTCAAACAGTGGCCATCACAGAAAGTCATTGCTACTATTGTTGAAAAGCCCTGAA
Source organism: Lissotriton vulgaris (assembly GCF_964263255.1). NCBI lineage: Eukaryota > Metazoa > Chordata > Amphibia > Caudata > Salamandridae > Lissotriton > Lissotriton vulgaris. The sequence continues at coordinate 1,642,240,719 of NC_141695.1, forward strand.
AATGTTGTTGTTCATCCTGGCATTGCAACACCTACGTAGTTGACTCAGTGAGCTGAAGTGAATAATGATACAGGACCATTATATTTACAAACAAAAATTTATCATTTTTGCAAACATGACTTTTTTAGATTTTCTATTCTATTTTCATATTCCACTTAAAGAGTGAACTCAGAGTTTGCGATGTTCTGGAATTTAGGCATATTCTATAGTGGTAGAGCTAATTGTAGTACCTCTAAAAAACTTTACTAGGCTCTGAATTGGCTCTAATTTGGCAGCATTGCCCATTTAACTAATAGAGTTACAAAGAAGGGTAAAACCCGGAGTCACTGGGACCTGGGTGCTGGACATTACATAATAAGTGGTCCCAGTACAGTGATAACATAGAAGTTAAATGGGGGAATGCAGACTATTCAAAACAACATTCAAGATATATTTAACTCCTTCACTGCGACAGCTATTCCGCCGCAGTGCTAAGGGGGCAGGTCGGAAATGCGGCGGGTGCATGCTGGTGACGGAACCGCTCCGTCACCAGCATCGGTTGCGCTGTGTTTATGACGGAGCGGTTCCGTCATGGCCCCGCTCCCGCTCAATAGAACACTCAGCGCAGGCGCGGAATTCGTGCCACGCAGGAGCGTCGGGCGGGCCATGACGGCACCGCTCCGTCATCAGCACAGTGCCACCGCGGCTGATGACGGAGCTGTTCCGTCATCAGCAGGGGAGGGGTTAAACGAGGCTGATATTTTTCAATGTTCTTTAATCACATTGAAAAAGTGCATTTACACAAGGAACACATCATAAGTCACATATAAGGATGGCAACTTTAAAAATGGCAGTACCCGGAAAGGGGGGGGGAGGTGATTGAGAAGTGATAGTGAAAGAATTTATAAGTGATGGTGAGATATAATCACAAACAATTGTAGCATATATTCTTCATATGCCAAATAGTCCAGTACAATTTCATCAAAGTACAAGAAATGTTATATATCAATGCCATAAAACACAGTACTACACAGTATATTCATTTACTGTTGAGTAAATTGGCAAATGTTGAAGTGTCTACGTTTCGACCCCTTACGATGTGTAGGTATTTTGAACCTTACTCGCGGGGTCTTCCTCAGGACAAGTGAAAAGTGGTAATAGATAAAGGGCATCTGAAGAGACAAAGGGATGATGTATCAAAACCTAGAAGGAGGGTGAAATAAAACAAAAAGTGTCCCAAGTAGGTGGGCAAAGTAAGTTAACAATTACCAGTGATGCAGGGGCGGTGGGAACTCACACGCAACAATCGGGAGGAAAGGAGGGCTCCGTAGCTCTTGAAGGAATACTCATTAAGTAGAAGTGAGAAGACCCCAGTAGAGACAAGGTGTCAGTCAGCCAAACTGAGTGGCGCTTGATACTAGAGGGTCAAAAATGACAGAATAGGGGCACTTACAAACTTACTGGGAATGTATTGAATGTAGTCCCCTCAATAGGAATGCATCTGTCAAGATCGGGCTTTGGAGTCCCGAGAAGAATGCTTTAAAAAATCTGTTGCCTTGAATCAATCAAGTACGGGAAGAACAAATTGATCTGAGGGGAGAATGAAAAAAAACAGCTAGTATTTGTGTCTTGCAAATCCTTTTTCACAACTGAAAAACCGAAGTTGGGGGGGGCCTAAGGGAACGTTGAATGCAATAAAGCGCGTGTCTTGGAAAGTATACTTATATTAAAGCTAATCAAGATGTTATGGTGAGCTGCATGCAAGGATTGATAAAAGGCCGTGTGGTTAAATAAACACTGCCTAGTCCCTGAGTGTCAAGGGAAAGTCTACAGAGTTTAAATAAGAAGGAGGAGACATTTAACAAAGTAGAAAGTACAGAGTTCAGCGTGCGGGTCATATCATCATGTCTACTCAGTATTGAGTGTGCACAGAAAGGTCGGGGTACATAAATAAATGTGTAGAAAAGGCTCCGCGTGTGACTGGACAAAGGTCTTAAAATAAAGATGTGCCAGAGTAGGAAGCACATTGTGCCCTATGACCCCATTGAGTCTCAGCAGAGGTTACGAATATTAAACCAATGTACCTCTGTTAGTTATTAGCACTTTAAACAGACAAAGTCAATGACCGTGATGAGACTTATAAGAAAAACAGGCTCCAGGGTGCCTAAAATATGTGTGTTTTATAACCTCCTTCCCTTCACCTGGCCACTCAGTCCGGTCCCAGGCTCTAACCGACCCCTGTGGACATTGTTTATTGCCTACACATGGGAGGGCTTGTTTCACCAACAAAGGGGCCTGACTTAATCAATAACCCAAACCCTTAGATCTGACCGATCCCACGTACTTTTAGATCCTGTTGGAATGTCCAGCGGCGAGATAGCGATCATCTGTTACATCTGGGTGGGGGACGATTGCTGCAAGGTCTGTGTGGGAACTAGCTTAAGGCGGGGATTCCAAGGATGTTTGAATATGCAATAAACTGATGTCAGGAATGTTTGACCATGTAATAAACAGACAGAAAATAGTATAAAAGGCCATGCCACAGAGATGCAGTTAGAGCACCTCTTGACGATAGCCCGGTGTCTGATGTGATGTGTTCTCCTCCGGAGAAATAAACTTGTTCTTCGCCTTCCAATTTCCAGCGCCTGCCTCGTTATTTTGATCACTATTCTTATGTGAATTAGAGGTGGTTTGCACCAAGCGGCATCGAAAGTCTTGGGAGTCTCGCTGCTTTTTCACACACTCCTTGTAATGTCACCACCACTGGTGTTTTGTGTCAAAAACCATCCTCGCATACACACAGGTTGCTAGATGCACACAGTGTGACCACAATTAATGCCTGGCTACTTCTACACCTCTTGGTACCTAATTCGCAACTTCGTGTGAACCTTTGCGACCCATCATTCCCCTTTTAGACAATGCTCTGAGACTTTCAAATACTATGACCAATTCACCTCTTTACTCATTCAAATATAATACTTTAGCGGTCGTGCTGCATAGTCTTTCTTTCAATGACATCAGACAACAGAGACGCGTCACGCATAGTGCCCTCGTGCACGCTAGACGCGTAATGTCTGCTGTATATCGATTCTGAGCGCTGCCAGTGCCGGTCGTTCCCATCAGAGCTCTAAGGCTCTGATGGGGTGAGTAACCAACACCTTTCAGGGCATGTTTAAAACCGCCCGTCCTTTTAGAGCCACTAACTTAGCGTGATGACTGCACTTTTTAAGCAAAATCGATCACTCCCTTCATGAGCCCTATACTAGTGTGAATGTTATCTTTACTTTTCTTTGTCTGCTCTCGGCGACGAACATGCAGCAGCAGATCAACCTCTTCTCCTGAAACATGTTTTAGGCACACTGGAGCCTGTCACTTTCTATTTAATTATCATATCACTCCCCCAGCTTTTGGATTACCATCTCAGTCCTTGTTCAAAAAGCGCGGGGACACACTGTTTCCTAGTGTAACCAGGCGCTATATAAAAGGCTTTTATTATTATTTATTAGTATTATTAAGAGTCATCACAGTCGTTCGCCAGGGGGGCACCCTGAACCTGACACTGTATCCTGCTTTGATGTTGGAATATTCTCATTTTGACCTTCTGTTGGGTCTGCCCAACGTACGGTAAATCGCAGGGACAAATAATGCCATAAATAACATTAGTCTAATTGCAATTGCTGAACAACTGTAGCTCAATCTTGTGTTGCTTGTATACGAAGGTTTGTGTCTGAATGGTGGTGGCACATGCCTTGCACTGGCCACATTTGTGGTGTCCCTTGATCGCTGGCAAGTTCCACATAGATTGAATAGTAGGGCTCTTCTGTCTCCAAGAAAGAGGGCACTCCTTGGGGTGAGTAACCAACACCTTTCAGGGCATGTTTAGAACCGCCCGTCCATTTAGAGCTACTAACTTAGCGTGATGACTGCACTTTTTAAGCAATATCGATCACTCACTTCATGAGCCCTATACTAGGGTGAATGTTATCTTCACTTTTCTTCGTCCGCTCTCGGCGACAAACAAGCAGCAGCAGTGCAACCTCTTCTCCTCGATCATGTTTTAGGCACCCTGGAGCCTGTTTTTCTTTTAAGTCTCATCACGGTCATTGACTATGTCTGTTTAAAGTGCTAATAACTAGCAGAGGTAGATTGGTTTAATATTCATAACCTCTGCTGAGACTCAATGGGGTCATAGGGCACAATGTGCTTCCTACTCTGGCACGTCTTTATTTTAAGACCTTTGCCCGGTCACACGCGGGGCCTTTTCTACACATTTATTTATTTACCCCGACCTTTCTGTGCACACTCAATACTGAGTAGACATGATGATATGACCCGCACGCTGAACTCTGTACTTTCTACTTTGTTAAATGTCTCCTCCTTCTTACTTAAACTCTGTAGACTTTCCCTTGACACTCAGGGACTAGGCAGTGTTTATTTAACCACACGGCCTTTTAGCAATCCTTGCATGCAGCTCACCATAACATCTTAATTAGCTTTAATATAAGCATGGTTACCAAGACACGCGCTTTTTTGCATTCAACGTTCCCTTAGCCCCCCCCCCCCCCCCCAACTTTGGTTTTTCAGTTGTGAAATAGGATTTGCAAGACGCAAATACTAGCTGTTTTTTTAATTCTCCCCTTAGATCAATTTGTTCTTCCCGCACTTGATTGATTCAAGGCAACAGATTTTTTCAAGCATTCTTCTCAGGACTACAAAGCCCAATCTTGACAGATGCATTCCTATTGAGGGGACTACTTTCAACACGTTCCCAGTAAGTCTGTGGTACCCCTGTTCTGTCATTTTTGACCCTCTAGTATCAAGCGCCACTGAGTTTGGCTGACTGACACCTTGTCTCTACAGGGGTCTTCTCACTCCTACTTAATGAGTATTCTTTCAAGAGCTAGGGAGCCCTCCTTTCCTCCGTGATTGTTGAGTGTTGTTCCCACCGCCCCTGCATCACTGGTAATAGTTAATTTACTTTTCCCACCTACTTGGGACACTTTTTTTTATTTTTTATTTCACCCTCCTTCTAGGTTTTGATTCGTCATCCCTTTGCCTCTTCATGTGCCCTTTATCTCTTACCACTTTTCACTTGTCCTGAGGAAGACCCCGCGAGTAAGTTTAGAAATACCTACACATCATAAGGGGTCGAAACGTCGACACTTCAACATTTGCCAATTTACTTAACAGTAAATGAATATACTGTGTAGTACTGTGTTTTATGGCATTGATATATAACATTTCTTGTACTTTGATGAAATTGTACTGGACTATTTGGCATATGAAGAATATATGCTACATTTTTAAAGTTGCTATCCTTATATGTGACTTATGATGTGTTCCTTGTATAAATGCACATTTTCAATGTGATTAAATAGCATTGAAAAACATCAGCCTCGTTTAAATATATCTTAAATGTTGTTTTGAATAGTCTACATTCCCCCATTTAACTTCTATGTTATCACTGTACTGGGACCACTTATTATGTACTATTTAACTAATCAGGCATGGGAATTTCCAGGGAGTGGCTGGGCAGCATGGCCTTTTGAGGCTGTTTTTAAATGCCCGCTGCTTCTGTCGCACTGGGGTCGCACTGGTGTTTATTGTGGTGGGCACTGTGGGAGTGAAGAGGGGGGAGAGAAAAAAAGGCTTGGGACTGGTTTGAACATTTTTGCCAGTTTTCTTTCCACTGTGGCACTGATTGACATAGAGATCAGTCAGCCTCCTGTTTTTCAGAAAACTCTAAATTTTGTGGGGCTGCCACTAATGAGCAAACAAAGGTGGGCCTTTGCTTCTCCAGCAGTTTGCAGCCAGCTTGAAAACCAATAAACCAGGCTCAACAGGGATTTAAGTGGGATAACAAAACTGGGGGCCTCTCAAAGGGTGTGGCCAATGTAATTAGGGGCGTGGCTTCAAAACATGTAAGCCAAAAATCTGTGCTTAGCATAGTTTGCTGCCAGACTTGTATATTGCTGGTTCTGTCATTGCATCCAAATATATGATACAACAAGTAACATACATAAAAGTAAGGTCTATTGGCTTTGTCAATGGTTGTTAGTTGCAAAAGATAAATAAGCAGCAACTTTGGCTTGTAGATAATATTGAGAAAGCCCTGGTGACACCACAATAAAATGTTGCTGCACCTGAGTCTCAGAAAGAGGAGGGAAATCCAGAGAGAAAATGACTCTCTTTAAACGATTTCCCTTCCCCTACAACGCTCACCTAGCATGACGTCATGCCGTAACTTATCCAGTTGTGAGAAGTGAGCAGCGCACACAGGTGGGAAGTGAGCAGTGTCAACAGCGCACATGATGTGCCGTCTGTGTCAAGAAACAGGTCTCTATCGGGCTCTGTTTTGTGCCCTGGCACTTTCTCTCGGACCGCAGTGGCAGCAGGCTGCTGTCACTGCAGTCCGGAAAAAAAGACAGACCGCCTGTGCTAGGGCACAAAACAGAGCCCGATAGAGACCCGTTTCTAGCCCCCCTTAAAAAAACTGCTGGTGCTCAGACCCAGTGAGACCTGGTCCACTTAAATCCCTGAGGCTCTATGTCTTTTTGAAGCATGCTCTGTGTTATGTGTGCTTCCCATCTGACTTTGAAAGAAAACAGTAGAAAAAAAACACTAAGGGCCTCATCCCGATGTCAGGCGGAAAACCCCCACTAGCTTTCGCAGGCTTTCTGCCCAACATCGTAGGTTTTAATCCGACCCCCGTATTAGGATGACGGTGGTCAGAGTGAAACCTGCGGGGGATTCCGACATGGTTCCGATGGGCTCAAGGAGCCCGACGGAGCATCGGAAGCCACCATGATCCACTAATGACGGCAGAGCTAGGCTCTGCTCTGTCAAGAGTATAATGAAACTTTCCAAGAGCCTTTTCATGTCTGCCTTTTAGGCATTGAAAGGCTGTTGGAAGGTGTCTTAGGGGGATCCCAGAAGGCCCCCTTCTCACTGGCCCCCGCTATGGGGCCTGAGGAGCACCTATGGTGTCCCCCTAAACATCCCTGCACCGTGTGGCAGGTACCTTGAGGTGCCTGCAACACGGTGGAGGGAGGTTTAAAAACATCCATTTGCCAATGGCATCTTGTGCTGTGGGCCTTTTCCGCCGGCCGCAGCTGCCATTGGTAAATGGATGTTTCCTACCGCCCATAGGCCGGTCGCATCCAAATCCAGCGGTCGGAATCGTCGTCCTATGGTTGGTCGGTTCCAGACCGCTACAGTGGTGGTATGTCCACCCGACATTCTAGTGAGGCCCCTTATGTGTGTCCAGTAGTGCATGACGTAGCATGTATCTGCAAATAGGATGGGTCAGTGAAAAGGATGATGTAGGTTGTGAGACAGGTTTAAAAAATGTGGTTTGTCACCTTTATCAAATCGGAAGCAACAGCATTTCTCAATAATATTTGTACTTAACTATGTACAAATAGGTGAATGTTGGCTCAGAAGAGCTCATTCTACATTTTGTCATTTAATCCCATTTATTTTATAAAAAAGATCAAGTACATTTGCGGAGAGAAAAATAAATCCGGATGGCATAGGCGGGCTTTGTACATCAGGTCCCCAGAGTTCCGTACAGCTTTGGGGAGAGTTAGTCTGCAAATGTTCATTATAAAGAATATATTCTTTCCCAACTATACATTAAAACTATTTTGCAAGACACCTGGAGTTCCAAGACCTTTTTAAGTAACTCGCTTTTCGGACTCTTTCCCCTAGAAGGTCACAATGTTCCTTGGTGACTTATGGGGGACAGTATATCCCATACAAGCCAACAGACCCAATTCAGGAGGACGGCGTGTCATCCAAGTATGGTGCTCAGCACCGGCACCTAATCCTCAGCACCAGTGCTTATAGCACCAGTTAAGGACATACTGGTTTGGAAGGCAGCCTGATTTTCCACAGAATCACAGGATGTTGAGCCAAGCTGAGACTCTAACCCGGTTCCCCAGCTCCAAAATCGGCAGCTCTGGCTATTAGGCCAAGTCCTCTCAAGAATAATATGTCCCGGGGTTCTACTCAGGAGGCAGTTTGCACAAGCACATTTCTCCTGTTAGCTCTGCCTCTTGAGGAGAGCCCCGGCACCTTTTTATTTTTTACAAATTAACCACTGCCTAGGCCAAGGGGCCTTAGGGTAGCTGTCTGCCGCCTGACATTCACTGTTAGTCCGTGAGGAAAATAAATTCCCGTTTCTTTCAGTCTCACTTTTTCCTGTCTGTAAATATTGGCATGATAATTAACAATGGCGGGGACACGTGCATTAGGCTGAGTTACAAGCGCGCGGTTTGTATCAAGCGCCCCGCCCCCACCAGCATCTGCTCCGTGGCAGATCCTGGCGCGAGCATCCCTGCCCCAGGCACCTAGACCGGCGGCGCGCGCTTTGTTGACGCTCGCTTTGATGAGCGCAATCAGGTAGCTACCCGGAGGGGGGGTTCTAAAAGGTCGAAAAATCCCCCGTAACCGCCTAACAATAATTAACTGCTCGCCCCAGAGAAGCAGATTAAAGGTAATTACATCATAATGGGAACTGTAACAACCGAGGTATGGCAAATCCATGGCTAATGGATTTGAGTATGACGCGGATGAGGAAAAGGTACCCCACGGCGTTAAAAGCGCTGCTGTGATGAACAAAGAGTACCATTTTACTCCCACTAAACCGATTTTTGTGCGTTTCGCGTACTGCGCTCTTTTCTTATTCTGAAAGATGCTCGAGTGTGCTCTGAAACAGGTGTTTGCTGCTTGCCGAATGTGCGCAGTCGAGGTCTTGAAGCTGACTTCGTTTCGTTTCAACTGCATTTGGCTGAAATGAATAACGCGTCTGCAACGAAAAGATTCGATAATCCTGAATTCTAAAGTAAGCAGCATACAATCGGTCCCAAAAAAAGCATATCATCATATAGCGCACAACAGCAAATTATGGCATGGGGTTGGATAGTGAAATATCCAGACCAGGAGAGTACCTTTGATACCTAGGGCTTCATTTAGAAAAAAATGCTAATATTAATAAAATGAGTGCAGGGGTCATTTTTTTCTTTAAAAAAATAAATAAACTCACCACCAGTGCTACCTAGCGCCCGGGTTTGCGGAATACCAAGGCTACCTAGTTTATAATCTAACCCATGCCCCTTTCTTCTTGCTTCTTTATCTCACTCTTGCCAGTTCTTTTTCATCCCCACTTTCTCCCTTTGTCAATGTTTTCTTTTTGTTCCTCCCTTTTTCATCCTTTCCTGCCTTTCTCCCTCTTGCTCTGAGTCAAAATCTGCTGAGTAAAATAATGACTAGTGATGCCCCGACTTGCAACCTCTGGTAGAAAGTGCGCACTGCTCATACATTTTAACAAATTGCTGTATCATTCAATCAGGATTTGTAAAACTCAACTGCTCCAACCGTGAGAGACTCGAGGCGCTGTGGGATAATGCTGCTGGATCATGCTTCCCGTATCCATCGGTTGAACATCCAGGTCTTGAGGTACTCCCTGAACTGTTGGAGCCATGGTGCGGCTCTGAGGTGCCTGGGGCGGGTGTTCCAAGCCTTAGCCGCCAGGAGGGAGAAGGTGCGGCCTCCTCTGTTTGGTCGGTGGACGCATTGGGTGGCTGCCAGAGAGAGGGATGTGGAATGAAGCTCCTTGGTGCGTTGGCGGGAGTTCACTCGTTCGTTGAGGTATACTGGTCCTTCGTTGTGTAGTACTTTGTAGGTGTGGGTGAGCAGCTTCAGCCGGCATCTCGTTACGACTGGTAGGCATTGGAGTTCGGCGGGAAGGGTAATACAAACAGACTTTGAATTCCTTGTTTATCCTCCAGATTTAGTATCTCTCCAGGGAATGTCTTCTTTTTCAAAATTTGTGCTGCCTCCAAACTGAATTTATCTCCCAGTTTTTTTACTTCGTTACCTGTCTTCTTTCATCGTGCCATAAAACGAAAGTGATTTTTCTTATTTTTTCGCTTGCTTTATTACCTGCCCTTCCCCCAAGGTAAAGTCCTACTAACAGCCCCAAAGTATCTCACCTGTCCGTCAATGTTCACAGTGTAAGCTTTTGCTCGGGAGCTAGTCCCGCTTCTATGTTTTCGAAGACTACTTGATTCAAATCCACTATTACACTCAGAGCTGACCTTTGCTTGGACAGCTCATTTGGCGGAAAGAAATTTGTCACTCTCGCTGCTGCTGGTGAATAAAATGAGGCTGAGGGGATCGCCTTTTGAGCTGTGGTGGTTGGCATGACGCGCGGGTGGTGAGGCGGGGTGGGCTTCATGGTGGGGTTGCGCATTGCAAAATAAAATAAAAATATATATACCATAACCATAAATAAATATATATATATATAACCAGGGAATGAGGCCTGGCAAATGAGGCCGGGCATGTTGTCCACGTAGGCTGTAATGCAGCCTGCATGGAGAACAGGGAAATTGCGCATGACTGTTTTGGGTGGCTCGAGTTTGCTGACCAAACAGTCATTGCGCACCTAGGAGTCGGCAAACCACTCCTCTCCTGCCCTGCACCGATAGCACTGCAGCCCCACCCACCCGCAGAGGAAACCAAAAATGATAATAGCTCAAAGCTATCATTGTATATTTCCTTTACTTTGCCTTGCTTAAAAGCAGTGGGGTGACGCTCCTCCACATAGTGGAGGAGCCGTCACTGCTTTTGAGTTCCCATCTAAGTTCCTATCTGAGTACATAGGAACAGTAAGTTTCTGAAAATAAATGTCTTCACTCCTCCCCCAGCTCACCTGAATCAAACAGAGCTTTGCTCTGCCACACAACAGCCAAGTTATGGTGGAGTGGAGGGAGATGTTGGGGTGTAAAGCCAGGAGGTGGGAAGGGAAGAAAATATGTGGATGTGTTGTAAAAAAACAGCACATTTAGCATGAAAAAATTATTAAAGTGGTTTAAACGTAATCTTGGAGCCGGTGGAGAGTTGTGCTGCTATTTGCTTGACTTAATGCAGACAGTTTCATGCCCCATTCCCAAGGTTGGCGGCCTGGGATAGGGTGTAGCTCGCCCATGCCAAAGGGCGTCCCTGATTTGCCTCACTCCATGCTTCATTGCAGGCAACAGCACCCACATCCTTCGTTATTTGATTGAACTCCACACACCACTCATATTATTAAACCTGTCAGAGCCCCATATCCAACATGCCAATCTCTCTATCTTTCTTTATCTCTGTCCCTCCTCATCTCTTTTTCTTCTGCCATTTTTAGTATACACATGCCCCCCCTTGTTGCCTTTTAATGTAATCCAGCCACCAGCATGAGGGTCATCTATCCAGGCCACCTCTCACATCCTCCCTTTGTTTGGTTGTCTCATCCATTTATTTTAGTTGTTTCTATGTCCCTGCAGCCCCTGATTAAATCTCTACTCTCTCTTTCTGTCCTGTCACAAAGGAGATATAATATTCTCTCTGATTCCTTTTCTTTCATGTTCAACTTTATAAAACACATAATTCATTCTTAGTGTGTGCTCCTTATGAGGCTCTTCATAGTTGTACCCTGAGAATCTTAACTCTAAAGAATGTATTCCTCATAGGCCGTCACTTGTGCACATCGCGTCAGTGGGCTGCAGGCTTTGCTAGCTCGGCCTCAGTATCCTACCTTCTTCCCTGTCAAGTTAGTGCTTAGGACATGTGCATCCTTTCTCTGAAAAGCTTTCCATGTGCAGCAGTCTATCACACTAGTGTATCCCTTTCTCTTACACATCCATTTAAAGGGAGGAGAGGCCGCACCAGTTGGATCTATTAGGTCAATTACTCCCTATATTGATGATGATGATCAGCCATCGGGGGCCAAAAGAAAGGTAGGTCCACAGACTGTCCATTTCCCATTGGGTTGTCCTTTGCATCAAATGGTTTTATGCCATGACCAAAAGGGCCTCCCTGGGGTCTTAGTCTTCACTGCACTTGAGCAAAAGCCACTGCTCTGCCTGGAGTTATTTCAGCTTTGGACATCTGTTAGTCAACCATGTCGGCAAAGTTAATATTGAGGGCTATTTTGTCAGATTCTGCAGGATAATGCTTTTTAAAAGTCTTTTCACCAGTCCCGCCTTCTTAAGGGGGCATAGAGTACGTATTGCTTCACAGGGTGACGGCTCAGCTGTAAGATGTACCCATTAGAAGTATATTACCTTCAGAAGTGCCCTTTGTGGCGGATACTCTAACTGTAGATTCTGGACCACCCACCCTCCTTCCTGTCTTATGGAGTGAATTTTTGGGAACAAGTTCCCAATTATGTTTCCACATACTGCCAGTGGTAATACATTGCCAGCTACTCTCAGGGCTCTAACTGCTTAGTGTTTAAATTGATGTCAAAATGTTGGGGTTGTCCCTTAATGTGTCATTGTGTTGTCATGTCTGGAAGCAGGACAGTTACTACTGAATCCAGTGGCGGCACCTGTCGATGCTCAGAAGCTATTGCAAGATTTTCCAGATCCAATCTGACACCTGGGGCGATTCACAAAGTAAATAATATGTATTGACCAAGAGTAAGTAACTTATTCATCACTTACCTGAATTTTAATGCAACCTGAGTGAGCAGGGGGCAACGGTTCCTGAAGGGTGGCTTGATGATTGACTTAATAAAGGTGTTCTCTGTAACTTTCATCCATCTTTCCTAATGCAGTCACTTCTGTAGAATACCAGAGACAGCCCATCTTATCAAGTCATACTAGTGGCATCAACTTGAAATTGCAAAGTCAGATTCTATGATTTACTATTATCTACTAGAAGAGTGCCACAACTGCCTTCCCCACAAAAGAGACTCCGGGTCCATGGAGCAGGGACTGTGATCCTTGCTATTGTCACTGATCCTGGGCTCGTGGTTCCTAATGAGTTAGCCTTTGCTCACAGAGAAGCTGTATATCCAGGCAGCTCCCAAGAACTCTTTCTTAAAACATTGGAATAGAAGCAAATGGCTGAGGTTCTGCCATTACACACTGCCAAAACTCAGTTTGCCCGCTTGGTGATTGTGGGGCATGGCGCTTTTGGAGTGAAGGCATTAGGTGTGCAAGAGTTACTTAATGACCATGGGACAATTTTGATCATGCCTGATGAATCCTCCTCAAAACTCTGTGAGATCATCAAATGCATCTGAATGGCCTGATAGATCATCCATCTGTCTCTTGGAACCTTGAGACATGAGCTCCTGTTCTGGCAGACTGCCTTCTTGCTAATAATGAACAGAACAAGTAGACGACAGATTTACTTTTAGAACTTTGGATCACACCCAGCCTATCAACTCTGGGGGACCAACTATTTTCTTTTAGTATTTATATCTCTTTTTTAGAAAAACATTCTTTCATTTGATTTTTATAGGTCATCAAAAGATACAGTCATCAAACAATGAAAAATACATACAAACAACAAAATAATGTGCAATAAATAAACAAGTGTTCAAAATGTACCGGAAAGGAAAAATTGGCATTTAGTAGCCCAGAGGCAGGCCAATAAAGAAACGCGAGGGGAAAAAACCTGAAAAAATGTTCTCCTTGGAAAATGAAAATTGATTAGTCATATTCAAAACAGAAAATGCAACAGAGAGAGAAGACAGAACCAGCTTTCCAACCCAAAGCTAGCAAGAGTTGCTCCCCATTAAAAAAGAAGAGATGTGAAACACAGAGGCAACTCCAGGTGAGAAAGGATAAGACCATTGTCTCTGCTGTTGTGATGCCACATCCAGTCAAGATGCCCAGAATCATTCTTGTTTCAGGAAGCAGAAGCTGTAAGGCCTAATTTAAAGTTTGGTGGATGGGTACTCTGTCACAAATGTGACAGATCACGTCTGTCCAAGTTCAAGTCCCATAGGACCAGGGCACAAGTCCTGAAAAAAGACGTGGGGTGACGCTGTCACCAGAAGTGACGTCACGACAGGAAGTGCCGAGCTCCTCGTCCCAGAGAGGCCAAAGAGTGAAGTTCACAAGGGGATGGCGTCCACCCGGTAAAATAAGTGGGGGGACGCCATCCACCTGTGTGGTACCCCGACTCGAGCCCTGCATAGGACATAATGCACTCAATAAGTCAAACGGGATGTCAATCACGTTTTTGACGAAGTAGCCATTCTGCCAAACTCTAAATCCAGCCCTTAGTCTGACAAGTAAGTTTGAAATGCCAAAAAATATTAAAAAAGAAGCTCTTTTTTGTAGGTCCGCAATTATTATGGATACACAAAATAGAAAATCTGCTGAGGGAGGATCAAAGATATGCCCTGAAGGATGCAATGTGAGTCCTTCTACTCTAATAAGCGCTTCTCAAGGGATTGAAAGGTACTGGTATATCTAAAAGTGCCCACCCCAAACCCACAAGGTGACTCCTGAGACATCACATGGATTTTGCTTTGAACAGTGTTCTGCAATGTATTGTAGACTTCTTTAAGAATCACATGAAGATCTGTCTTTCTGTTGACAACCCAAAGTAAGCTGACAAATGAGGCAGGATTTCAGTGAACAGCGAGAGTGGGATCTATGCCCAGAGAAAGAATGAAAAAAATAAACAATTACATTTATTGAGCTGTAATTACTAAAAAACATTCAGAAACAAGCATTAGAAATGCAATAGGTCTCGCAGCATTAGAGTTAGTGCTTTTAGAATTGTTAATGGTTTTTTTTGTAAATCTTTAGCATGAGGTTGAGGGTGAGTGAGGGTGAGTGAGGGTGAGTGAGGGTGAGTGAGGGTGAGGGTGAGTGAGGGTGAGTGAGGGTGGGTGAGTGTGAGTGTGAGTGAGTGGGGGTGAGTGTGGGTGAGTGTGGGTGAGTGTGGGTGAGTGTGGGTGAGGGTGAGGGATTGAGGGTGAGGGGTTGAGGGTGAGTGGGGTTGAGGGTGAGTGAGGGTGAGGGGTTGAGGGTGAATGAGGGTGAGGGAGGGTGAGGGGTTGAGGGTGAGGGGTTGAGGGTGAGTGGGGGTGAGTGAGGGTGAGGGGTTGAGGGTGAGTGAGGGTGAAGGTGAGTGAGGGTGAAGGTGAGTGAGGGTGAGGGTGAGTGAGGGTGAGTGTGGGTGAGTGAGGGTGAGGGATTGAGGGTGAGGGATTGAGGGTGAGGGATTGAGGGTGAGGGGTTGAGGGTGGGTGAGGGGTTGAGGGTGAGTGAGGGTGAGGGGTTGAGGGTGAGGGGTTGAGGGTGAGTGGGGGTGAGTGGGGGTGAGGGGTTGAGGGTGGGTGAGGGGTTGAGGGTGAGTGAGGATGAGGGGTTGAGGGTGGGTGAGGGTGAGTGAGGGTGAGTGTGAGTGAGGGTGAGTGAAGGTGGGTGAGGGTGAGGGGTTGAGGGTGAGGCGTTGAGGGTGAGTGAGGGTGAGGGGTTGAGGGTGAGTGAAGGTGAGGGTGAGGGTGAGTGAGGGTGAGTGAAGGTGAGGGTGAGTGAGGGTGAGGGGTTGAGGGTGAGTGAGGGTGAGGGGTTGAGGGTGAGTGAGGATGAGTGAGAGTGAGGGTGAGTGAGGGGTTGAGGGTGAGGGGTTGAGGGTGAGTGAGGGTGAGGGGTTGAGGGTGAGTGAGGGTGAGGTGTTGAGGGTGAGTGAGGGTGAGGTGTTGAGGGTGAGTGAGGGTGAGGGTGAGGGGTTGAGGGTGAGTGAGGGTGAGGGTAGGTGAGGGGTTGAGGGTGAGTGAGGGGTTGAGGGTGAGTGAGGGTGAGGGTGAGTGAGGGTGAGGGTGAGTGTGGGTGAGGGTGAGTGTGAGTGTGGGTGAGGGTGAGTGAGGGTGAGGGGTTGAGGGTGAGTGAGGGTGAGTGAGGGTGAGTGTGAGTGAGGGGTTGAGGGTGAGTGAGGGTGAGTGTGGGTGAGGGTGAGTGAGCTACATCTAATGACTTCAGAGGACTGCTTATAGACTGTTTAAATTACAACCATTGTCGATAGTAAGTACTATTGACCCTGATAACACCCTAATATATGTCCAAAGTCACAGTTTGGTAGGACAGGGCCAGACCAATGTATATGTTTCTATCCCAACAAACACATTTAAGCCACACAGCAGTCTTAATACATCCAAGATAGGGTGTTAACGAATAGCGGGTAATTTAACTGAGTGATGCGGCTTCGCACTATGTCCTCAAAGTAAAATGGAGATTAGCAAGCTGGACAATCTGGAGGGTTACTTACATGCCGCTGGTACCAAAAGTGTCTGCCCGCTTCCCTCGATGTGTACACGGGCTTGTCTTGGCCGATTATTTTTAAATAGGTAAGCCAGAGCGCGCCAAACCAGATTGCTCGGTATTTCCGGGTCACGTGATCAGGGCATTCAAGTCTACGCAGTGCCAGACTCTATGGTGCGTGCGTGCTGGTACAGCAGGCAACACTAGAATGCTGACCCTTAAAAACAAATCAGAAGGCGCTTCGTGAAATCGGCGACACAATAATCTTCGGCACAATAGTAAAAGCAAGCACCAGTAGAGGCGTGTTTGGAAACCGAAGACTGGGTAAGGGGAGAGATGCATGGATTGGAGAGATGCAGGCTGTACTATGCAGCCCCATTAACGATCCCGCCCAAGCAACCATTTTGTATTTATTTACCTGGACAGCCGCAGTGGCGGACTGAGGAACGCTCGCGATATTTACAGGCAGCGCTACTGGATATGGAGCCTGCGTGTAGAAATAATTGGAAACAAGGCTAGCGGCAGGCAGGCAGGGGAGGAGAGGAGGAGGGGGGAGGAGAGTAGGGGAGGCACGGCCTAGCGGCCGTGCAATCAAGTAGTGAGGGGGCGGAGCTGGGGGAGGCTGTGGAAGAGAGTAGGCAAGGCGACACGGCGGGAGGGGGCGGAGCGGGTAAACAAAGACGGACATGCACGCGCCCGTGACTTTTAAGGTCAATGCGCATGCGCATTGACCTTAAAAGTCACGGGCACTGCAAGGAATCGCCACGATTCCTTGCAGTGTAGATAAAGAGTGGATAACTCGCAATACTCTCGCCTTGCTCGATGCGCATGCGCATCGACAGGCGAGACCTAAAAATGGCATTGCACTGACAGTTAAGAATTACAAGCATCCGTGACAGCAACCCTAACTGTAAATGTAACCTTCACACGAGCCTTAACCATAAACAGCTCTAACCATAAACCATAATTAAGTGGAGCCTTAGCCCTGAACCTAACTATAACTTTACTTCAAACAAAACCCTAATTCTAGGTAATCTCTAAACTGAAACTGTAATTATCCTTTGTACATGCCCTGATCCTAACCCGTTACCCTGAACATAAGTCATGCCAACAACCCTACTCCTATACCTCTGTCTAATCCTAAACCAACCCACAACCCTAAACTTTAAGTTATGCATAACTGAACTTTAGCCCAAACCATTCAATAATCCTAACCTAATCTTCTCCGTGACATATAGAATTATAGATGGGTAACAGTAAATTATGGGGATTTTGTTTTGCTGAGGGGATCTGAGTGACTTCAAATAGACAAGCTTAAGTTGTCTATGATGTCTTGAGGTGAAAAACATCCCTGTAATTCACTTTTTACCTATTATTTGATGTTATGGATGCCCCCCAAAATCATCTGCCCCTGCTTTCAACTGCTATGCAATGGCTCAGCAGTAATAGAGTAGCCATACATAACATGGCCTCTGTTATGTATCCCTATCCCAAATGTTAGAAATCTTACCTGCCATCCATGACCAACACCCACCCTTTCCTGCCTTCCTTCCTTCCCCTTCCTGCAGCTTTGCTTTCTTCTTTCAGTCAAAGCAAACAAGCAGCCGTTATGGCACCACAACAGTGTGCAGTCAGTTTTGTTATCAACTGTTGCCATGTCGTAGCAATGGGTTATGAGATTCAGACACTTAAATAAACGATATTGGCTCTTTATGAGAGCCATATTTAACAAAAAATCTAATCACACAATACATAAATCATTATTAATTAAAATATGTTTCCAATGCTAAATGGAATTTGCCTACTGTCAAAATAGAACTGCAACCAGGTTCCAGCGATGTAAAACCAGAATGTGATTCCCTTTTCAAAGAGCAATGGGTCGTTTTCCCCTTCACTATCAGACAGTCTTCAACATAGTAGCTTTCGTCAACAAAAGACCCCTTATAATCAGAGATTCAGTGAAGGCAACAGGTACCTTTCGGGAAACAGTAAAAGTAACAACCAATCACTTTCTACATGAAATGCTATCAAATGCACCCAAAATGGGTAATAAAACACATGACACAACCAAATAAACTGCCCACAACACATTGATTTATGTGGTTGAATAACAAATATTTGATCTTCACTTTTTGAGAGCAGATATATTCAGCAGGGTCCAGGCTTGCACAACCTCAAGAGGGGGTATCACAAGTGTGTCAAGGCTTTGTCATCAAAGGAGCACGTTGCAGATGTAGATAAATGAGTTGAAGCATTAAACAATGGTGAGGGCAGAAAGAGAGTAATATTCCTGGACAATGGGAAGAATACAAGAGGCCAGCACCTATAAGAATAACCTGCATATGCTTGGGTGGAGGCCACGCGGGGTGGATAACCGATGCGAAGAACCTGAGGACAGCTAAGAAGTAAGGGATACATTTTTCTCATCAAGTCACTGTCGCTTCAAAACACATCTTGAAAGGTTTGGAAGCCTTTTACTTTGCCTTTGTTGACATCCTCAGGGATAGATTATCCTTGATGAAATAGCCTTGAGGCAATCGGGATAACACCACAGCCCACAGTGGTAAACCAAAGCAGGAATGATGACCAATATTTATTTCTGTGCTCAAAAAGTGAAATAGAAATTAGCCCTAGGTAGTTTTAGTTTTCTTTACATAGGGAAGCACTCTTTGGCAAAAAACAGATGCGCAGAACAATATATATAATGTGCTTAGTAATGTTCCTGTCTCAAAACACGATACATTACGACTGAAGATACCAGCCACTAAAAGACGTGCAAAATGGTTGGACTATATTCTGCCTTCCCTCTGAGACGGCTGCTGCTTTGTGATTGGGTTGGCAACAACAGTGAAAGAAAACTTAAAAGGCAAAATAAAGACATCAGTTGAAGAATCAATCAATAGAATACAAGTGCATAATGAATAATTAAGCAGGGCCGTGCCAATATTCCTGAACTTGGTTTCCTGATCTTTTAATCATTTAAACTTACCATTAAAACCATGCTGAGATACTTGAGGTACGTCATTTCAAGAAAGGATGGAGATTATTTTTGATCCATTTTTAAATCCATTTACATACAGAGGGTATTTGTTTCCTGCTGTAGACCAAATTCAAAAGTGCTTGATTACTCCATTAGGACCTATAGCATATTATGGTTTTAACACCAAATAAGTGAGAATTGTATCTCTTTAACCCGTTTACTGCGGCGGAATGTCAGCTGCGGTAAACGGGTTAAAGAGATACAATTCTTACTTATTTGGTGCGGGCGTTCAACACAGTGGGCGGGGCAGCGTCTGCCAACGGTCGTGCACAGCACCCAGAAGGTAGTGCTCCCGTCAGCCGAGCACGGAATGGGTTAATGACTGACCACAACATTCAACTGCTGGTGGGTGACTAAGGGCCTGATTTAGATCCTGGCGGACGGGTTACTCTGTCACAGGGGTGACTGATATCCCGTCCGCCGAAATCTAAATCCCATTATATCCTATGGGATTTATTATATTTCGGCGGACGGGATATCCGTCGCGGTTGTGACGGAGTAAGCAGGCCTCAAAGATCTAAATCAGGCCCGAAGTTCTATCAAACTTCAAGAGCCGGGTTCTATTTTAAATGCAGTGCTGTTAGTAACTTTAGTGATGGCAGAGGTAGAAACATTCTTTGTTGAAAGCTACAGATTATGCATCAGATTGTAGGTTACGTGTCATATGCAGAAATTCAGCATTATGGGGAATTTACCAACGCCAGAGAATCACAAGATTTAAGTGGCTCTGGCAACAACTAGCTGATAAAAGAATCTTGGGGTACCACCATGTTCTATTTATTTATTTATTTATTTATTTATTTGTTTATTTATTTATTTATTTATTTATATAATTGAGTTTTGAGAACCAGACCTAATAAGGGGACAGATACCTTTACATTGTTTCATGTTGCTTGATACAAAACTTGTAATATATCATTTGAAAAACATGGGGCACAAGTTCAATGGAAAACAGATATTACCATTGTACGTGGGGGAGACAAAATACCATTAATTAACATAAGTACCCAATATTTAATTAAATAGTTAGTTTGAGTATTGTGATCAGTAGAATTTCAGCTGGGTAGAACATCTGATAGAAGGAAAGGATATTGAAAGATCAGGCTTTTCATTTACTTCTTGAAGGTTTCGTAGGATGATGGTCTTAGCATGGCTGTGGATTGTGTGTACACATCCTCAGAAGGATTGTTTCAGAGTTTTTTTCTATAGGTCTGGGTGTTGACGTTACAGCTACAAACATATAGCTCACAATATACATAAAGTGAGCTTTGGGTCTTCGCCTCTCAGGAATTGACTTTCTACAACCATCCTCTTTCCTACATTGGCTGTAGACTTTGTCAATCATGTCTTGGCTCAGACCCAGGCCGTAGCTTCTGTAGGGGGGGGGGGGCGCTTTTTCTGTGTCAGTTATTTGGCTGTGCTGAGAATAAAAACTAACAGTGACCTTTTATGTAAAACAGGAAAGAGAGCAGAAAGAAAGATTTATATCTGGTGGCTCAATTTCAAAACGTAAAGTCAGATACCAGCTTACCTTAGTCTCCAAATTGTATGATTCTATTCAAATGTGTTATTTTACTGAGTCTCTTTTTTCTTTTATATCACATATTAGAGTACTTTTGAATGTTTGATTTGAGGTTGTGCGCTGTAGAAGCACCTTTTATGTGTGACCTAATGGACTATAATGTTGTTTAATCTATTGTTAGAATTTAGTTAAGGCTTTACATGACTATTACTTGCCCTAGTTCACTAACCCATTGGAGTCAATGGGGTAGCCCAGTGTCCCACAGAACCTGGGTATTAACGAGAAACAACTACAAGTGGTTCTATCGTGGAGAAATCAATTGCTTAGTACATATCAAGAATTAATCAGCAAAGTTAAAGCCTAGTACATTCTTTTAAGACTTTTAAATGGACCACACAGGAAGAGATTTTTTATTTACTAGTTCATTTCATGGCTGTCATTTCTTGTAAATCTCAACACATAAGTGACATGTAAATAAAGTAAATCCAGTGAACAAGGTGATATGAGTGACACTGTGATATATTACAAGAATTGTACACAAAATATATACAAAAATTAGGGAATAAAAACGAGATCTGCCCTAACAAAGTTTTCTATATTTTTCTCGGTCCTTTAATTTCTTGCTTTTCTTGTGGCTGAGAGAATTGTGGGGCATGAGCGGGAGTAACTGTCTACGTTTCAACCCTGTGGTATGGGAAACTGAAATGCATCACAGCGGGTCTTCCTCTGGACTTAAAGCAGTAGTTGACAGCCACGATCAAGAATTTGATAAAAAGCCACGCTCATCTGATTCCAATAGTGGTGGATGGCATATATCCAGAAGCTTTCATTAGCTATGAAGGCCTGTGATGGTTGTATTCATGATGATCCAAAGTTTTAAGGGTAGTCGTATGACAATTACCACCTGTGCAGTCAAAGCCTCAGCCAGGATGGGATCTTGTCTGATCAAGCAGAAGCAAGGTGAACATTCAGCCACCCTCTCATTGAGTCTTTGTTCTGTTTTAAGCACACAGTCAATGTGTAACCCACAGTCAATGTGTAACCCACAGTCAATGTGTAACCCTCACCCATGGGTTTTGACACATTTCCAGATTTACAAGGATCTGTAAACAAGAGAATGCATCAAAACTGTACGCCTCCCCAGGGAGAGGCGTACAGTCATTCTTTTTCCTCCTTTTTTCCTCTTTCTATGTGTGTTATATCATGCATTATGCAGCACACATAGAAAGAGGAAAAAGCCTCCATGGATTGTTTTTGCGCAGGAAGTTGTCCCTTCTTGCACAAAACCAATCCTGCCAACAACGCATGGTGCAAGGATGCCTGCTAGGCACCAAATTGTACACCAGCACAGGCAGAGAGGAGAGGAATGAACCATATCTTGTAAATACGGTGCATTACTGCCCTCTTTGAATTGGCGTCTGGCAGCGCAGCAAAAAGGCTTGTGCCGCTGCCCTACACAAATTAATTGTAAATAAGGCCCTTAATAAAAGTGATCCTTGGGCACAGACTCCAGGCTATTGTGTTGCACGCGGCGATAGTCCTGAGCTCCCAGGGAGAACAACGAGGCTCAGATGGGACAGGCTGGGGCATAGCTTCAGTGAGGTGTTTGGGGTGTGATACTGCCCAAATTGTAGTTCACACGGCACATTTGCCACGGACCCTTTAAAGAGATTTAACTTACCTTTCTTAGAGTTTTTGAAGATAAACTTCATGTGCAGAAACTCCTCCCACTCATTGCCACAAATTGTGGGGTATTCCATGCCCAATACCACCCTGGAAAGGGATTTACTTCCACCCTTGACTCCAGTCCATCTCTAATCATTTCCGGGATGGGAATAAGTCATTAACAAGTTTATGAATATTCACAATTCACAAAAGTTGTTAGTGTTCCCAAAATTTCAAGAACATCCTTGCAGAACGTTAGAGATTTTTTTCTACTATAATATATATGACATAATACTTAGGTAATATTGCACATGAGTATATAAGTTTATATATGGAATATCACATCTTGTGAAATGCTTACACGCGTAAATCAATCCATTTCCCAGTTTAGCTGATCTCACCAGTGAAAATGGCTTTTTGAATTGGACTCAAAGTACTAATATACTGAATAGCACGTTTATACATTTTTAGATTAAACTCAAAGTAGTATGCTTTATTTTGTGAGCTCTGTGCTTAAATGTTCTTAGAAGACCTTGTTTTTATGACTTCATAACATCAATCATACGTGCCTATTTTTGGTTACACGTGTGATTGGTGTTGTGAAGTTTACATTTTTGCTGGTATATGTCTGTGCAAAAAGAAATGAATCAATTAAACTACAAGCCTGCCATAACATCTTGTCCAGTGACATTCAGTCATCACTTTATAAATGTGAACATTATAAGGAGACTCATTCCATTGTGAAGTGTTGAGGTGAAAATGTCTTAGACCAGGAAGATCAGCCTCTGGTTAGAGGTTCCCAGGAGATTTCTGTGGCTGTAGAGACGAACCTCAGTTGCTGGAGCCTCTCACCATGAGAGTCACACTGCCCAAGATGGCAAGCCCTACATTCACCAATTTTCTGATGTGTAGGACTGTACACATTAATACATCATGTGTCTCAGATACCTGTGTTAGTGTAGTTGTCATCCCACATATGTAAGGACTATAACGAGGAAGACTCGGACTTGTAAATGTAAAAAATTGATACTTGTATAGCGCACTACTCACCCGCAAGGGTCTCAAGGCACTTGTACGAATACCGCTGTGGAACCCATCCTGGCTTTCCCTGTGAGGCGTCCACTCCTGGGCGCCCCCAAGGTGGAGGCCAGGCATCCTTAGCGTTGTGGGGGCCGTTGTGGAGATTAAGCAAGCTATTGCCCAGAGTTGCAGAGTGGGACTCCATGATTGGAATAGGCACTGATGCGAGAATTATCAGGTCAGTGGAATTTTGAGCCCAAGACCCGCCGAGGCGGGGAATTGAACCTGGTCCCGGGCTAGACCTCTGCATCAGGGTCTGCCGCTCTAACTATTGAGCCACACTTCTCCACTTGGACTTGGCGTAATGAAGATTATCTGTAAGTAATCGGAAAAGTAGGCGTAATTTCACAGATCAGAGGGGGTAACAGTGGTTAATTTGTCAAATAAAAAGTGCTGGGGCTCTCCTCAGGAAGCAGCGCTAACAGGAGAAATGTGCTGGTGCAAACTGCCTCCTGACTAGAGCACTTATTAACCAGGAGAGGACTTGACCTAATGGGTAGAGCTGTCGATTTTGGAGCTGGAGAACCCAGTTCGAGTCTCTGCGTGGCTCAACATCCTGTGAGTCTGGGGGAAATTATGTGCCTTTTAAATCAGTGTGTCCTTAACTGATGGGATGTATGACGTTACCACGCATACTATTACCACGCATACCATTACAACGCGGTATTTACAACGCATACCGTTACAACGCATAGCGCTTTGAGGTGCTGGATAGTGGTAAGTATAATTTTATATTCCAACTCCAGTCCCCGTGGACACTAGGGAAGGTGTTGGATATAAAATTAAACTTATTCCCTATCCTAGAGCGCCCCCCAGCGCAATGCGTTGTAATGGTATGCGTGGTAATGCCTGCGTTGTAAGTGTAGTGCGTGGTAAAAAATGCGTGGTAAACGTTGTATACCTAACTGATGCTATAAGCACCGGTGCCGAGAATTAGGTGCTGGTGCTGAGCACCGGAAAGCACTGGCTCAAATTAAGCAGTGGGGGGTAAGCTCGCTGAATCTTGACAATCTTTTCACCTGCCCTGTTAATGGGTATCTCTCCCTTTCTGAATATAATGGAGTTGATTCTAAGCTGCTGCATCAATTATTTTGTTTCATCAGTTAACAAGTGAAGCTGGCAGCTGCAGACTCTAGTGCCGACATAAGCTGTACTCCCATTAGAAGCACCTAAGTGCCCTGGGGCCCTATTGGGATGCAATTGATAGCACTGCCCTGAAGTGAAGATGGCTGGCTCGGATATGGCTGCAAATGATCATTACAATAAACCTTTCCTTAATCAGATTTACATCACTCTTCCTGCTGGGGAAGGTTTCTGGAGAATTTGTGTCGCAAGAAATAGCCTGCAATCATTCTCTGTGGCTCCTGGTGGACATCTTAATGTTACTTAGAAAATCCTTGTTAATGGCTTTGGCTGTCCTGCTCTGCCTTGTTTACTCCAAATACTCAAGGTTTCCTATCATTTATTGCAGTAAGTGAAATCAAATGCAAACGTTCCAGGTCCCACAGGCTTCTTCATCAGATGCCATTCAAAAACAAGCAGTGACAAAGCCAACAGTTTTGTTCTTGCCTTTTGGACCTATTGGCTTTGCTAATGCTGTGCAGATTTGGCAAAAACAAAGAAGAAAAAAAGGCGCCAGGATGCAACCACTGTTGTTGGACACTTCATTCTGTGTGCACAAACCTACAGAAAATTACACCAGTGGCAATTCACTTTTTTGTTTACCGATTTGAGACCAGAGCAAAAGTAGAAAATAGAAAAACTACAGTAGAGGGAGGGGGTAAAGAACAAGAGGAGAGCAAGGGAAAAGCAGCAAACAAGGGTGAGAACAGCATTGGGCATGGGAGAAGATCACGATGGAGAAATAAATGGAACACAATGCGTGGAATAAGCACACAAGATAGAAAGCAAGCAGTAGATGATGGAGAGAACAACAAAGAGGCACAGGATAAGCTGGGAGAAGCACACGAGAGAGAGTGGCAGTTTAAGAGTCAGCCAATGAGAAGGATGGTAAAGGGGCTATGCTCCAGGGGAGGGACAAACACAAGAACAGGAAAGCAAGTCATCTAATTAAAAGCATGCAAATGAGATTGACAATAGAGCCAACCAATGGTAAGCAATGGTGAGGCTGTAATCCCATAGTAAGTTCACTGTAGATCTTTTGCCACCTAACAGCTTGCCCTGGTGTATATTGATTTGGTGTTCAATAACAGTTCATCGATTTGCACATTTCTCCAGCGTACATGAATGAATGAAAGCCACGTATACCATGCACAGCTACTCAAAGGAGTGTCCTGGCGCCAAGCACAGGTCAGAGCTGAACATTCTAATCCTGGACAAAAAAACAGGTTTTCGACCTTTTTTTTAAACATTGTCATGTTGTGCACGGTGCAGAGCTCAAGAAGGAGCTTAGTCCAAGCTATTGGTCCAGCTGAGCAAGATACCAGCCTCCCGCTCAAGCACACTGAATTCTAGACATCCCCACTAACAGTTTATTAGCCGATCTCAGGTTTCTAGATGGAACATGGAAGCTAAACCTAGTTCTGAGATAGATTGCACCAGTCTGATACAGAGCCTGTGAACTAACACCAGAGCCTTACACAAGATCCTTTTTTTTCTAATAGGAAGCCAGGGAAGGGGCACTGAGGGGAGATGAGGGGAGATGTGTGTTCTGACTGGCAGCTACAAAAGAAATTGAGCCTCTGCAAAAGATACTCCGACAGACCAAAGTAGAGGACATTGCCATAGTCCAACCTTGCGGCGAATAAGGCCTGAATAACCGTCTTTTTTGCTGTGAGGGACTAATAGTGAAGGAACTTTTTCGTAGACCGTGAACACCAAAGCAAGTGCTCACCACACACTTAATTTGTGACCTAAAAGACAGGCAGTCATCAAATGTGACCCCTAAGTTCTTACCTAAGCCTGGGGAAGCATTGTCAAAAATAGAAATCTCTGTCTTTTCAGCATTGCACTAGAGTTGATGTAAGGCCAACCAGTGAAAGGCTGCCATCAGGCAGGTTTTAATCAGCTGCTCTGGAAACATTTCTCCTTTCCCGCATGAGAATAAAAGCTGAGTATCATCAGCACAGGATATAACTTTAGCTCCCAGGGCTTTTGCTATTTGAGTGAGAGGGGTGAGATATATATTAAATAAAGTTAGGCTCAGAGCAGAGCTCTCGGGAAGTTACACTGACAGCTCACGTGTTTCTGAGGAGAAGGGGGAATTCTAACATGTTGACTTCTGCCTTCCAAAATGGAGGCAAGCCAGTCTAGAGCTGGGTCCACTATGCTGATGGACTGCAGGTGTACCAGGAATCTAGAGTGGGGAACTCTATCAAAGGCTGCTGATTGGTCTAACATGATCAGCAAAGCCCTTCCCTCAGCATCTAGTGTGCCTTTGATGTACTCTGAGACTTCTCTCAGTGCTGTCTCAGTGCTAAAGGGAGGTCTAAAGCCAGACTGGCTGAGATGCAGCAGGTTGTTGGACTCCAGATATAGAGAGAGCTGTTGATTTTCATGCTTTGCAGTATTTGGATAGTGATGGTAGCAGGGAAATAGGTCTATAATTAGATTGTATCCCTGGATCTGAAGATGGTTTCTTCAACAAGGGCAGTATTTTAGCTTGTTTACACAATCTTAGTACTGTAGCTGTTGCTAATGATGCGTCGAGCACCTTATTAGCTCAGGGGTTAATTACACAAGCCCCTAAAGCTAGCAAATTAGGCAGGCCAGGATCAGAAGGAGAGCCAGATTTAAGATTGCTTAAGGCTTACACAGAACAATCCAATGCAATTGTCTCAAAATGGGACAGAGTCGCATTGGCCACTGAAACCATACTGGTTTGCAGAGTATCCAGTAACCCTTCATCAGGCCAAGAGCCAGTGGACAGACTGTAAATCAAGGACAGCTGTCCCTAGGCCACATTTTTAGGATCTCCAACTAAGTTAAATGTATATGCTGAGTCTAACCAAAATTAATTTACGTTGGTAGTGTTTATGCTAAAAAATCAGGCATGCCCCATCTTTTCTCTAGATGGACTCGTCTGATGGGCACTGAAAGAAAATGCCGAAAACAGAGAACATTTTATCCACACACAGAACATTTTTACTTTAGGCAACAAACGTAGCAATGCATAAATGCACTTATACCTTGCAGGCACACATTAACAAGAAATGCTCTCTTGTCTTAGACCAATACGTCCTAAAAAAAATGTATGGGCTCAATTAGGTTATAAAAGCAGGTTCCATACATGGGGAATGATGGCATTTGGGATCATCTATGAATTACCATACAGATGACACAGAGGGTGGAATAGTACTATTCTAGTATCAAATACTTTACTTAGGCATAGTTTAAAACCTTTTGTAACTTTCTATGCATATACATGACAGCACACATGCAGTTGAGAAGTTTTGAGAAACAAAAATGCTTCTCAAAAGTTATGTCTGTTTTGAAGATGAATTCATTTTTTTAGCACAGCCGTCCACCTATTTTAGTAAAGAGACTTTATATTAAAAAAAAACCTCTGTGGCTGCATGGGAACATCCATGGAATCCTTCTTTGACTGAAAGTACACTAATATGAGTTACTTTAGAGCTACTTTTCTGTGTAAATTAACATTTGCACAGGGAAGTTAATCCTATTTCAAGCCTTTGTACTAGTATGCCTCACTTTTTGTGACACTCAACCCATGCAACACCTTCATCAGTCTGGCCCATGGAGTTTAGAAACGTCCATTACCCATCTACCTCTTAGTGAGATAAACAGGGAAGGTCAGAGGGAGCTGGAAAATGTGTGCATAGCAAACCAAAGGATGCCCTTTGTGCCCATTCAATATATGTTGTCTCTAGCTCAGGGAGAAGTGCTGCCCCTGATTGCCTGCAGACTGTAATTTTCACAGGGTACTATGGTGGTAGGTTTACTCCATGCATGCTTGGTAATGCCCCCCCAGTTGACCCAGCTGATAATATTGAATGCTTTATTAATATTAAGTTGAACAACAAACACATGAACATACACTTGACTATGGTTGGTAGACCCAAAATAGTTGATTGTACACCTGATCCTGGTTGGCTTGTTAATTTGTTACCAACCACAAAATTGAAAGCTATATCAGCAGTGACACACTAGCTCAGTAGTTCTCTTTGACTTCTCCAAGGCACTGGGGAACATCATAGGTGAAGGTAGGCCGAGGGGTAAAACACCACATTGCTCCCCACTCTTGAGTCAGGAACTGGCTCTAGGGTTATCTGGAAGCCTGCTGTTGATATGCATGAGGAGAAGGGAGGCACATTGTTAAGAAATGCAAATGATTGACTCAGACCCAGCTCCTCTGTGCCAGCTGTGTGAACCTGCTACTCCTTGGTGTGAAAAGCTTATGCTGAACCTGGAGGCCTATCAGGTTAAGCCTGGGAAGTACCTTCTGCGCCTTGCTTCATATCTCACTTTAATTATGCAATGTCATCTTATGTCATGACGTTAACTTCCTGGCACAGGCGAAAATATTTAAAAAGTAGAAAATTGATTAAACGGCCAGATCTTCAATAACTTTCTAAAATTCACCTCTTTAACCCCAAAGTGAGGGGGAGTGTGTTCCAAACCTGGTTCCAGAGATGAAGGATGTGCAATGAAACGTCACAGCTTTCGCTTTAGGGGTGACAGACGGTAGGTGGAAGAGTCCAATGATGGTTTAACTGGTCCCACACAAATGCAGAGCCCACACATTCAAGATTGTTTGGTGAAAGGTTTTGCATTCAATTGTTGAAGCTTTGGGGAGCTAGTGGAGGGACCTAAGCCTTGGAGAATCATGTTTTTGTCTTTAAAAACCAGATGACAACAATGCAGTGGCATTCCATACTAGCTGAAGATAATGGAATATGGGCAATCAAAAATCTTCGCTGCAAACACCATGTAAATTGAAATATATAAACAGTGCACTGAGAATCAACAAACAACAGTTACTTCTTCTTGTATCTTTCCTCAAGATTTATTTTATTCTTTCTTTAGGTATTTTTTCAATACAACAAGCAGCCTCCAATATTGCAAATAGCCGCTAACAGCCAACACGTGTTTTGTGCGCAAACCTGCTTCTTCAGGGCTCATAAATGTATATCTTTTTGTCCTCCTCGTCCTTTATCTTGATTTGTAATACCTTCTTAAAGGTGCTGGTCATCCCCCTGGCTGCTACATGGACATGGATTCTCGTGGCTACATCACCAGGATGGGCCCCATAGACTCCTGTCTGTGCCTACCCTCAAGTGTCTTACGAGAAAGTTTGTGTTGCTATTATCGTATCCAGGTTGCTAAATCCTCTTGCTTTCTATTAGACAGACTAACCCCATTACTGAAGCTGCTGCTGTGAGCTACTGTAAGCAGCGCCCCACTGTCGATTGAGAGCTAGTCTTTATTTCGGATTGGGATAAGGCTCCCCGTCTCATCTATGGTTGTCTTTGAGATCAGGACATCTTGTAGGTACCTGTTCATTGAAGAGACACATTTGCTTCCGCTATTCACAGTTCAGTGTCTGGAAGACATGGCACACAAAGGGTTGGATTGAAAAGCGTCCAGTGGCAAAACAAGAGATGGGGATCTAACTCGGTTAACACAGCTGAGGGTGATTTGACCTCAGCCCTTGACAATCCATGCATAACCTGTAATTCAAAGGTATATTATATATGCCGGAATCTATACACTGAAATACCAGTGCCTGCCTTATCCATATCAAATAACTGCACTGGAACTCTTAATGAAAGACAAAGTCATCAACACTGCTCTGGAAGGAGCATTGACCATGAAAGCCAACATAGCAGACACATTTTAGTTGATCTTCCACCAGGCCCCAAAATCCTCAACCAATCTGGTTTCAAGACAGCAGAGCTGCAGCTCAAGATTACAGAGTGGAACACTGAAGATCTTTCGCCTCAACAGGGCAGACGATCATGTGATGCAGGAACGAGGAGACTGAAAATTAAAGCATGGCCTACGGTGAATTGGGGCCTTGGCAAGATCCAAGATGGTGAATGTAGAGACTCGAGCTGGGCCCTACTAGCTCCATGAGGTGGCGGATGAGAATGGAGGCAGCCTGGAATTGGCCACAGAGGTGTGCGTTAGAGATCCACCGGAGCAGTGCAACTGGGACCCATGTGCCTGAGAGGGGCAGGGGGGGCGACGCTGATCAGTTGGTCCCAATACTAAAAAAACTTCATCTGATCATAGAAACAGTTCTTGCAACGAGAGAGAGCCTCAAAGCAAAAACAGATCCAGCAATCATAATTATTAGTCTGATGAAAGACAACAAAGAGAAACTGATGGCTAACTGATACTTGCAAACCTGCTTCCTAAAAGGTACAGTTTGTGTTCTCACAAAAGAATAAGGGGCAGATGTATCAAGCCTTTTGCGACTTGCAAAGGCGAAATTTGCAGAATTTCGGCCTTTGCGAATCGCAAAAGGTATTTTTGCATGCATCAAAAGTTCGCAAAATAAGAAATAGCAAAAATTTGCGATTCCTTATTTTGCCATAGCATTTAAGGAATCCCAATTTTGCGATTCCTTAAATGCTATGTATGTAGCATTTTTGAATTGCGATTTTTGTTTAAGAATTCGCAAATTACCACCAAGTTGTAGTTGATGGCAATTTGCGAAGTCTTTAAAAAATGCACAATTTAGCATTTTTGATGGTGGCATGTGACGCACACACATGCCCATAGGGCATGTATGTGCACCATATGCACACACATGTACATTTCAGGGGTGCAGCAGGGTGTCTTTGAGACACCCCTGCACCCTTGAAATAATTCTCAAATTGCGATTAGCAAATTGCGGATTCGCAATTTGAGAATTACTTCACAATCATTCCTATGGGCCTCCTGGCCCATAGTAATGCATGGGAAATTATTCCTTATTTGCGAATTCGCAAATAAGGAAGATTAAGGAATCGCCAAAAAAATTCGATTTTTTTCATACATTCCATTTTGCGAATTCTAAATAGGGATTCCTTAAAAATCGCTATTTAGGAATCGCAAAATGTAATCTTGATACATCTGCCCCTAAGATACCTGAAATATAGGGTGGAGGATTCTGAAGGATTATACCGTTGTAACAAAGGGGTTGCCTGAAGGGGTGGAAAGACGGTGATGGCCAAATTCTGTGTGTTGCAAAGAGCGCATGGAGTGCCAGCAGTGCAGCCTCGAATGGGGGCATCCACCAGGGCAGTGGTGGCGCAGTTCCTACATGTTCAAGGTAGAGTCACTATACCGCAAAAGGCTTGTAAAATAAGCTGCAGCGGTTTCTTTGTGAGGGGGCATTGCCCCCTTATCCCGATACAGTGTCGCCGAATGTGAAAAATAAAATGGCAATGATTTCATTGCTTTTTTATTTTTTACTTTTAGTGCACAGCAGCCTCCAACCGGGATGAATTGGGGTGTGTCCTCCCCTGCGGCCGATTGACAGCTTAGAGGACTGGAGGAGCAAGATGGACCCTTCAAAGTATGCATCCCATCTCTAGAGCCGGCCACAATGACATGCGCACTTTGTAGCTCTCCACTCAGCTGTCTTAGACAACTGGGGGTGCTGGCCAAGCACAGGCCTAAAAGGCCTGAAGGCGCATCTAGCCAGGACCTTCCATCCAATTCTGACGCTGCTCTCATGCTGGTGAGAGTAGCACAATGATTAGTTAGTAGAATTTCCTGGAGGCTGGACCCACAGAGCTGACAGAGGAGGTACCAAGTAGGACATTGGACGTGCAGCAGGCAAGGTATG
This sequence comes from Lissotriton vulgaris, assembly GCF_964263255.1. Taxonomy (NCBI): domain Eukaryota; kingdom Metazoa; phylum Chordata; class Amphibia; order Caudata; family Salamandridae; genus Lissotriton; species Lissotriton vulgaris. Next base: position 1,642,272,815 of record NC_141695.1, read on the forward strand.
TAACTTTATTTTTAATTATTTGCTACTCATGTTGCCTGCCTGCATGCACCCATCCACCACTTAGTTTCCCCCCACTGATGCATATACTTGCCAGCTGCCCCTGAATAAAAGTACTTCAAGGTAGAGAATAACACAGCCCTGATTTTCCACTTTACACATCTGCTGATCAGCAGCACAAGGCACAATTCCTCCAATGTTGAATGCGCTGGTGAGAAGCCAACCTGAGAAACATATTGTTGTTTCTGGCTAAGCTCCAGGTGATCAACGGTGATTACACAATGTTTTCAAGGACCTTAAAGAAGGGTTGGATTTGCTGGAAAAACATGAAGCTGGAGGGGCCAGGGGTAGAACAGCCTGACCCACCTTGCAATCAAAGCAATGCAAAAAAAGGAACAACTAAGTACTGAGGTTGACCACCTGTTTTGGGAGTATCCAATGGTGAGTGGTTTTTGGAGCAAAGTCATTGATCAATTGATGATATCCACATGTAAGACAGGGCTACACACTCCTGCAGATTCTCTGCTCAGCATATTCTTACACCCAAATTTAGATGCTAAATGTATAGATCTTGCCATACTACGGATAAAGAGGGCGATGGCAATGGCCAAGAGAACCGATGCAGTGTCTCCTCTTGGCAGGTGGACATAGTGGGTAAAGAGATGAGTGGAGGTCGAAAGCATGTTATTACGTAGAGAGGAAAGAAGGTGACTGCGTGGGAGACCAGTAGTTCAGAAATTGGAAGAAGTATTGCTTTTATTTCTCTTGGGAACATATCCCTGAGGACATGGTGATGAGCTAGACCAATACATACTCAACTTGCCCTTAGTTTGGACCCTTATCCTGTATGAAAATACTGAGGGTTGGACCAGTGGAGAGCAGACAGGGGACAAATATGGGGTCTGGTGTATATGTTCCACAAAGAAAGATGGCACCCAAGGTGGCAGCCTTGTTGTTACTCTCTTCCTCAAGGGTTAATGAATCAATGCGTACATGCATCTCCCTAATTCTACCAGTGCGCTTGACCTACAGAGTCGAATGGCTACTGTACATTTTACCGTTATTTGTTTCATGGGTTATTCGACTTTGTTGATATTGAATGTACTCTATAGAGCCAATTATGTTTGTGCTCTGAAATATATTCTACTGTAATTAATACTCTTTTAACTCCTGTTGTGGATAGGTTAACAGATAACAGAGCAGTACTCCAGTTTGATGTTCTTCTTTCAGAATTGAAGATGGTGAAAACCTCTCATTACATACATCAGGTAGCGTTTGTACGATGACTTATTTAGCAATGCTTAGTTTGAAATTTGAAATGCCAATAAAGATTATTAAGAAAACTGTCCTGAGTGCAAAATATACTATTTTATTAATATTTCAAAATCACATAACTACATGGCAAATTTGATCATAAACTCTGTTTTCCCTTAATGTACATAACCTCACAAGCTGTTAAATCTGTTCTCCAGCTTTCTGTCTAGGTATTTTGTTAGAGCATAAATCAAAATAGATCATCCCTAGGTGAAGCTGATAACCTATCTTATGAATGATCAATGCATTACAGGTATACATTTCTTATCTGAACGTTCACTAAGTCTTTATGAGAATCCCACACTTACAATAATATCCTGTGAACCAGCTCATTCTTGGGTGCGAGTTGAAGAATCAGTATCTCTCCCTACTCTTTAAGCGATTAGTACTAAGTACCTTCCGGATTATCCAGAAATATCAATGCATTTCAGTCATTCCTCACTTTCTCTTAGGCTCACCTATACATCTTCTGGTTATGTCAGAGAAATGGGTCCCATTCCTCAGCTCCGCCAAATGTGGGATCCTGGTGGTACACCTGGGTGGGCACTGTGTATCACAGAGTCCACATCTCACCCTACAGTCCTGGCACTGAGATAGAGAGTTGGCTCACCGATGCATCCTCTGCCATAGGAACCCTGGGACCCCTCTCACAATAATCTTGGGACCGGCCTTGTGCAGCGCTCTGAATTCCAGAAGTTAAGTGACTGAAGGTTGAATTCTAGGAGTTAAATATATGAAGACATCACCAAAGACAGAAGAGGATTCAGGGGCATGTTACCAAGCAATAGTGATAATTATCGCTATTGCTTGGTTAGCGAGAAAAAATTACCGCCGAGCTGCGGCGATTTTTATCGCAGATAAACCTTGGTATTACCAAGGTTTATCGCAAATGCGATAAAAATCGGCAATAATGCATGAATATCGCTGAAAAATCAGCGATATTCAGGCATTACCGAGCTAATGCTTTTAGCCATGTTATCCACCTCCCATTGGATAACATGGCTAAGAACTGCTCCTGGGCAGGTGTTAGCTTTTGGAGATATTCGCGCTTAGTGCGAATATCTCCAAAAGTTGGTAATAGGAGATAGCGATGTTAGCGACTGTTTCCAGTCGCTGACATCTTGGCATGCCCACTTTGCATGTCATTAGTGATACATTTTTCTGACATGCAAAGCGGGGCCCAAGATGGTCGCTATCTCCTACTAGCTGTCGCTAACTGGTGTTAGCGACAGCTAGGTAATAGGGAGATAATTTTATCTCCGCTTTCTTGGCTTTTAAAGCCAAAAAAGCGGAGATAAATCCCTTGATAATATGCCCCACAGTTCCTGGTCTTAAACATGCTGTACTGGCAGACATGACCTTCACATGTTTGATTGTCTTTCTTATCTCTCAAGTGTCATGCGTTCTCCATCACCTTAGCAGTAGACCAAGTATTTCAACGGTGACTAACAGGATGCCTGAGCTCTGACTGACACTGGATGATTCTGCATTAGTGAGTCATGTCTACATATACTTTACCACATAAGAACAGATTAAAGGTTTTATACCACGTTATCCATGAGAAAATATCGACCTAGATGTGTCATGATTAAACATTGTCACTATGGCGTTAACAATAGTACATCTATACTTACCAATTTTCTTTCTATGGTTATGAAAAATCTGTGGTGGCTATTTCTAGGGACCATAATGTGGCCTACGCTCTAAGGCCCTCGTTTTGAGCAGCCTTCCTAATTGTGTTATGTTCAGTAACTGCTTTTACCACACATATAGCAATTATGACTTTTGTGATTAATTTCAGTAGGTCATAACCTAGCAATATTTAACAAGAAGAAATTGCTGGTATTTACTCAAACATATGGGTCTTTGTACAGGGTGAGTGTGAGAAGTTGGCCCGATATGCAACGTTCGCTATTCTAGCGACCGCTATGTATCGTTCCAACGACCCTTATGGTGTTTGGTTGTAAGTCAACCTATAGACCAGCTATCCTAGTAGCGTGGATACGAGCAGTCTAAGGCTAAAGACTCGAGAGGGCGCGTTAAGCCAGCTGTTTACCACACATGTACCCCTTGAACACCCAGTGAAAGGACACCACACAAGTGTTATGAAAATAAACAGGATATTTATTAAGATTCACAACAGCCCTGGACTCTTTATGAGGACAGGGTACTAAGCACAAACCAAATCTCTTAGGAAAATACTTCAAGTGCACAATTAAAACAAGTGTCCGAGGACACGGAAAGTTTAAGGTCTCGGGCGGACCCGATAAGGCAAGTCGGAAGCGAGGGACTCGGGACCCTAGAGTAAAGAGGCTATGCAGGCACCGAAATGCCGAGTTACCTAGCCACGAGGGCTGCGGCTGCACAAGTCTTACAGGCGTCGGGGTCTTCGCTGACGAGCCAGGAGCCGGAAGAAAAGGAGTTGCTGGCCGGCGACCAGTGATGAATAGTTCGTAGAGATCCAAGCCTGGATCAGAGATTGATGATACCTGAAAGCAGAGGGGACCAAGTTCGTACTACTAGCCAGTAGTCAGAGGGTACCAGGAAGGCACCGGTTGGCCGTCACCTCGACTAGGTGAGTGGGCGACGCTAGGCTCTGCAGTCTCACGGACCAGGAGGTGTTGTCGGCGACCACGGTGGAGGTGCGAGCTGTCCCACGAAGGATGATGCTGTCGGCGTCGCTGGGCCCAGGATGGGGCAACAAGCCTTGGCAGATCTCAGGGCCACGTGGTGGGCCTAAGATGGCGTCTTGAGTGGACCAGGAGGGCCCGGGGTGCTTCTCGCAAAGATGGAAGCAAGGGCCAGTCTGGAGCAACCAGACCAGCAGTGTTGATTGTCGGATGTCGTCACAGAAGGGCACAAGCCAGCGGCTAGTGACCAGACAACGTGCTGAGCAGCGAGCAGAAGGGCCCCACGCAGATCGTGGAGATGCTGGGAGACTGCACTTCGGTGCTGGAGCGGCTCAGGGTCGGGGCTTCTCGGACCCCAGAGCACTCACCAGAGAATTGCTTTGATGGTCGTGCTGGTTAAGAGCGTGCAGGTTCTGATGATGGCCGGTCCCTCGAGGTCTCGTCGCACCCACAGATCACAGCTGAGCTGATGACGTGGGTAGAGGTCAGAGGTGCCAGGGAAGCCGGTTCTCGTCGAGCTGGGCCGTCGGATTCCTTGAGGAAGGACTTACAGCAAACCGCAGAGTTCTTAGATGGTGCCCGCTGATGCAGGGTGACTACTCCTTAGTCACAAGGGAGAAATCTTGAGAAGAGTCTTGAGTGTCCTTTCGTAGAAAGTAGTTCTTGATTCAAAGATGATCTAATTTGGAAGGGTCCCCGCTCCGGTCTTTATTCTAAAGAAAGGGGTGGGTACATGACTAGGTCCTGCCCTAAGGGTGGGACCAGGAAGGGGGGTAGTTACACCCCTCTCCCCTGCCGGACTTTCCCCAGGCCAGGGCTGGCGCCCCTGGAACTGGTTCTGACCGGCAGATGCGTAGTGAGCACCGGGGTGCCACTCCGCAGTCACCTTCTCGCAAAAGCCCTACCTACCCAGAATACACAAACCCTGTCTGGGACGGTGCGAACACCGCCCTCGACAGGAAACCCTTTGTCCAATCTCTCCTCGCTGGAAGGACTCCCAGCAGCAGGAGGTCAGACTCGTGTCTGTGGTGGCAGCATCCATTTTGTGGAGCTGAGGCTTTAGTTAACTTTAACCGGGGTTCACAGTTACGTACATGTCGTGTCCCTCTAGAAGGGCGGAATGCTAACCTCGTCACCAGAATTGGTGAGGGGGTAGCATCCCGATTCGTATGACACCTTACTCGACATGCCTTGATAACGCGACACCGAAGTTACCGATGTGGTACGCGTTATCATGGAACAGCCATTGGGTCTTGATTCCGCAAGCTGCAACCGGGCTCGGCTCGGGCCAGAACCTAGTTCACACGAGCCCACGCACTCTGCCTTCAGGATTGTCAAGGTCTGCCATAGGAGTAACTGATAGGAACTCGGGTGTCCATTGTATGGTTAGATATAGAGCTACTATACCTAAAGCAAAGGGTGATTACACGACTTTGCCCCAGCTGTCATGCAGCCAGTTGTGTCAAATTTAGGAGGCCAGCCAGGGGGGGCATAATACATGCTGCAGCCCCTGGCGGCCCTGGGTACACCTATGCCCTGCGTTACGGGGTCTGATAAGGTGGCCCAGTACCAATTGGTAGATGCACCTAGGGTACATATCGTAATTTAGAAAGAGAACAGCCAGGCTGTGGGTCTGATTGGCAGGCCCACAGCCAGAGAAAGTCGTAAACCAGTGAAACAAAAGCAAAAAATCTGGGTGATCATAGGATTGCAGACCCTACTCTCCTACATGACCCCCCCCCAAACGTCGGAACAATAAGCTAACCTTGACCAGGTGAGTCTTCTTGTTCTAAGTGGAAATATCTGGAGAGCCCATCGGCATTGCCATGATCAGTACCAGGTCTATATTCCACTGTAAAGTCCATCCCCTGTAGGGAAATGGACCACCTAAGCAGTTTGGGGTTTTCACCCTTCATCTGATTTAGCCATAAGAGGGGCTTATGGTCGGTCTGAATCTTGAAGTGAGTGCCAAACAAGTATGGCCTCAGCTTCTTCAAGGCCCAAACCACAGCAAAGGCCTCCCTCTCAATAGCTGACCAATTCTTCTCTCTAGGGGTCAGCCTCCTGCTTATAAAAGCAATGGGCTGGTCTTGACCATCAAAATTCAGTTCAGAAAGAACAGCTCCCACACCCAACTCAGAAGCATCTGTTTGGACAAGGAATGGTTTGGAGTAGTCCGGACTCTTGAGGATAGGCGCCGTGCACATGGCCTGCTTTAGGTCATCGAATGCTTTTTGACAGCTCGCTGTCCACTGAACCTTTTTTGGCATTTTCTTACTTGTCAGTTCGTTTAATGGGGTCACGATGGAACCATAGTTCCTGACAAACTTCCTATAGTAACCAGTCAGGCCCAAGAAAGCTCGAACCTGAGTCTGGGTGGTTGGAGGAGCCCAGTCCCTGATTGACTGTATCTTGCTCTCCAGTGGCTGAACCTGGCCTCCACCTACAAGGTGGCCCAGGTATACAACCTGTGTCTGCCCTATCTGGCACTTGGTGGCCTTGATAGTGAGGCCTGCTGCTTGCAGAGCCTCTAACGCTTTCCGCAGGTGGACCAGGTGATCCTCCCAGGTGGAGCTAAAGACAGCAATATCGTCAAGATACGCCGCACAGAAGTCATCCAGCCCAGTAAGGACTTGATTCACCAACCTTTGGAAGGTGGCAGGTGCATTTTTCAGACCAAAGGGCATCACCACGAACTGATAATGCCCACCAGGGGTTGAAAATGCGGTTTTAGGCTTGGCGTCCTCAGCTAACCTGATTTGCCAATACCCAGCTGTCAGGTCAAACGTACTTAAGTAGTTGGCCGAAGCCAATCTATCGATAAGCTCGTCTGCCCTTGGTATTGGGTGGGCGTCAGTCTTAGTGACTGCATTGAGACCCCTGTAGTCTACGCAGAACCTCATCTCTTTCTTACCGCCCGGGGTGTGAGGTTTCGGCACTAGAACTACGGGACTAGCCCAAGGGCTATCCGAGGGTTCAATGACTCCCAGCTCCAACATTTTCTGCACTTCACTCTTGATGCAGTCTCTAACGTGATCAGGCTGCCGGTAGATTTTACTCTTAACGGGCAAGCTGTCACCAGTGTCAACCTCATGGGTGCACCAATCGGTCTGACTGGGTGTTAGAGAAAACATATGTCTGAAAGACTGAATAACCTGTTTACAGTCTTTCTGTTGATGTTCGGAGAGGCTGCCACAAAAGACAACACCATCTACCGATCCATCGTCAGGATTCTGAGTGAGCAGGTCGGGGAGAGGGTCACTCTCCTCCTCCTGTCCCTCATCTAGGGCCATAAGCAAACTCATGTCCTTCCTGTCGACATATGCCTTGAGCCTGTTGACATGAAGCACCCTGTGGGGGCTCCGGGGAGTTCCCAGGTCGACCAGGTAGGTGACCTCTCCCTTTTTCTCCAGGATGGTGTGGGGCCCGGACCATTTGTCCTTGAGTGTTGCTGGGGCCACTGGCTCCAACACCCACACCTTCTGTCCGGGCTGGTAAACAGTCAAGACAGCCTTTTGGTCATGCCAAGCTTTTTGGAGTTCTTGGCTGGCCTTAAGGTTTTCAGATGCCTTCTCCATGTATTCAGCCATCCGCGAGCGGAGGCCAAGCACATAGTCCACTATGTTGGCTGCAGGCTTTTTGAGAGGTCTCTCCCATCCTTCCTTCACCAAACACAGGGGTCCTCTCACAGGATGCCCGTACAAAAGTTCAAAAGGGCTGTAGCCAACCCCCTTCTGTGGGACTTCTCTGTAAGCGAATAAAAGGCAGGGGATCAGGACGTCCCATCTACGCCGAGCTTTTCAGGTAGTCCATGAATCATCCCTTTAAGGGTCCTGTTGAATCTCTCAACAAGCCCATTGCATTGTGGATGATAGGGTGTAGTGAACTTGTAGTTGACACCACATTCCTTCCACATAGCAGTTAAGTAGCTCGACATAAAGTTTGCACCTCTGTCGGAGACGACCTCCTTAGGGAAGCCCACTCTGGAGAATACTCCAACTAGGGCTCTTGCCACAACAGGTGCTGTAGTGGTCCTAAGGGGAATAGCTTCAGGATACCTGGTGGCATGATCCACTACCACCAGTATAAACTTGTGCCCTGATGCTGTTGGTGGTTCCATGGGACCGACGATGTCGATCCCCACCCGTTCAAAGGGCACCCCCACCACAGGCATTGGTATAAGGGGGGCCTTTGTCGTGCCACCTGACTTACCACTGGCTTGGCAAGTGACACAGGAGCGGCAAAACTCCTTGGTATCTTCGTTCATATGAGGCCAGTGAAAGTGTGAGACAAGCCTGTCCCACGTTTTCGTCTGGCCTAAGTGACCTGCTAAGGGAATCTCGTGGGCCAAGGTAAGTAGGAAACCACGCTGAGACAAGGGTACAACCAGCCTCCTGGTCATGCCAGGCTTGGGGTCTCTTGACTCAGTGTACAGGAGTCCATCTTCCCAGTATACCTTGTGGGTACCTGTGGCGTTCCCAGCAGCCTCAGCAGCAGCCTGCTGTCTGAGGGGTTCAAGAGAAGGGCAGTCTAACTGGTCCTTCCCCAGGTCTTCCCTTGAGGGTCCCCCTGAACCCAAGAATTCAACTTGATCAAGTTCGAACTCCCTAGGCTCAGTTTCCCGCAATTCCTGTAGGTCAGCCTCCTCTGAGACTTGATCCACGACCTGGGGCAAGGGGGAAGGCGCAGCCTTAACCCTACCGCTCTTTTTCTTGGGAGGTGTCTGGTCCGTTGTTCCAGGATCCAGCACCTGTTCAGTGGGGCATTTCCTGACCTGTGACCTGGTCACAGCGAACACATGTGCTGGCAAGCCTAACATTTCCATGTGAGTCCGGTGCTCCACTTCTGACCATTGTGATGACTCCAAATCATTGCCCAACAAACAATCCACTGGGAGGTCTGGACTAACTACAACCTTCTTTTGGCCAGTTACCCCTCCCCAGGAGAAAGCTACAATTGCCATACTGTGATTGGTAGTGACATTGCTTGCATTGGTCACCAGGAATTCCGTACCTGGCATGATCTGTCCAGGGTCCACAAAGTTAGGCGTCACCATGGTGACGCTGGCACAAGTGTCCCTATAGGCCTGAGCCATCTTTCCATTTATGAAAGGCGTCTGTCGGTATTTGCCCAAAGTATTGGGGCTTACGTCAGGGGACACGTCCACGTCCCCTGTACTGACAAGGACAGCCTGAGTGAGTGTGCCAACTAAGTTGTCACGCCCCTCAGAACCCAGGGTTAACCCTACTAAACCCTTGGGAGGTGCACTACCACTGCTGGCTGTACTAGGGGGCACAGGTGCCTTAGGGGCTGCAGTGGCAGGAGCCTGCCCTCCTCCTTTCTTGGTGCACTCACTAAACCAGTGAGATTTACTTTTGCAGTACTGGCACCATCTTTTGGATTGGCCTTCTTTCTTCTTTTGGGGAGCCTGACCCCCACCCTCTTTGGGTTGTTGGGGACCTGTCGAAGACTTCTGGTCATTTTGTTCCCCCTTAGAATCTTTACCCTTCTGGTCTGCTTTCTTCTGACCACCTTGATTCTGGCCCTGGTTCTGTTTAACTCTTGTACGAACCCATCTGTCTGCCTTCTTTCCCAATTCTTGGGGAGAGGTCAGATCCGAGTCGACAAGATGCTGATGCAACAACTGGTTCTGACAATTGTTTAAAATTTGTTCTCTCATCATCAAATTATACAATCCTTTGTAATCAGTAACCTTACTGCCCAGCAACCAGCCCTCAAAAGCCTTAGTGGCACAATCGACAAAGTCAGACCAATCTTGAGACTGCGTTTTCCGGGTATCCCTGAACAGCACCCTGTACTGCTCAGTGGTTAGGCCGAACCCTTCAACGAGTGTATTTTTCAAGACTTGGTAATCGTTAGCGTCCTCCACCCTTGTGGTGAGGAGCTTGTCTCTTCCTTTTCCTTCAAAGGAGAGCCACAAGATAGCTGCCCACTGACTCTGGGGAACACCCTGCACCGTGCAGGCCCTCTCCAAAGCAGTTATCCATTTGTGGATGTCGTCCCCTTGTTTAAAGGGGGGCACTATCTTACCAAGGTGTTTCGTATCGAAACTCTTTTCCCTATTGCTAGGTACATTGCTGCCACCAGTGGGGACTACCCCACTTAACTGTTGCTCTCTAGCAAAGGCAAGCCTTTCTTTGGCCAGGGCAAGTTCTTCCCTTTCAATCCTCAGATTAGCTGCCCTTTCTTTAGCTTCGTACACTCTCCTCTGAGGGGACGTCATCCCTCTTTGAGAAGAGTTGTGAGAGCCATTGGTTTGAAGGGATCTGCCAGAGTCTCTCGACAGAGATCGGGCTCGTCCATTCCCAATGTTAAGCGGACCTGACAGTAGCGCTGGGGGTCCCCCAGAACCACTATCATGTTTGCTTAAGTTGGACCTGCTTAGTCTGACGACTTCTACCTGCCCCTTATCTGCCTCATCCCCAGAGGGATCCTCATCCTCATCATCCTCCACATCTTCGTTCTCAGTTGCGAGGTGGATGAGGTCAGGATCGTCTCTGGTTCCCTCGAGGGGAGGCATGTCTCCTTCTGGATTAGAAGAGCTAAGACGGGTCTCAGCTTTTCTGGCATCATAAGTCTCCAAGAGACCAATCAGAAAGGACGTGGTGGGGTTAGACCCCTGCTTGATCTTCCGGGAGTGACACACCTGTCTTAACTCCTTGAAGCTCAGCACAGTATATCTTGAAGGGATGACCTGTGGAGGGTCAACTGACACAAGGGGAGACTCAGAGTTTCCTCCTTTGTCCGACATACTGTTTCTAGTGTGGTGTAAGTGATGCACCTACCTACACTATGTGTTTACCTACTGTTCCCTTGCTAAGAGATGCAGCCAAGGTGTGCTAAGCCTTGAGGAGCTGCAACAGCTGGTTCAGTAGAACTCAGAGTATTCTAAGCTTTAGTTATATGTACTAACAGTACTTGTGTGATCTTTCAACAAGATATTCTTAGGATACGTGTGGTAAAACAACAGCAAGCTCAAATCCCAACCGCTGCTCACCAATGTGAGAAGTTGGCCCGATATGCAACGTTCGCTATTCTAGCGACCGCTATGTATCGTTCCAACGACCCTTATGGTGTTTGGTTGTAAGTCAACCTATAGACCAGCTATCCTAGTAGCGTGGATACGAGCAGTCTAAGGCTAAAGACTCGAGAGGGCGCGTTAAGCCAGCTGTTTACCACACATGTACCCCTTGAACACCCAGTGAAAGGACACCACACAAGTGTTATGAAAATAAACAGGATATTTATTAAGATTCACAACAGCCCTGGACTCTTTATGAGGACAGGGTACTAAGCACAAACCAAATCTCTTAGGAAAATACTTCAAGTGCACAATTAAAACAAGTGTCCGAGGACACGGAAAGTTTAAGGTCTCGGGCGGACCCGATAAGGCAAGTCTAAAGCGAGGGACTCGGGACCCTAGAGTAAAGAGGCTATGCAGGCACCGAAATGCCGAGTTACCTAGCCACGAGGGCTGCGGCTGCACAAGTCTTACAGGCGTCGGGGTCTTCGCTGACGAGCCAGGAGCCGGAAGAAAAGGAGTTGCTGGCCGGCGACCAGTGATGAATAGTTCGTAGAGATCCAAGCCTGGATCAGAGATTGATGATACCTGAAAGCAGAGGGGACCAAGTTCGTACTACTAGCCAGTAGTCAGAGGGTACCAGGAAGGCACCGGTTGGCCGTCACCTCGACTAGGTGAGTGGGCGACGCTAGGCTCTGCAGTCTCACGGACCAGGAGGTGTTGTCGGCGACCACGGTGGAGGTGCGAGCTGTCCCACGAAGGATGATGCTGTCGGCGTCGCTGGGCCCAGGATGGGGCAACAAGCCTTGGCAGATCTCAGGGCCACGTGGTGGGCCTAAGATGGCGTCTTGAGTGGACCAGGAGGGCCCGGGGTGCTTCTCGCAAAGATGGAAGCAAGGGCCAGTCTGGAGCAACCAGACCAGCAGTGTTGATTGTCGGATGTCGTCACAGAAGGGCACAAGCCAGCGGCTAGTGACCAGACAACGTGCTGAGCAGCGAGCAGAAGGGCCCCACGCAGATCGTGGAGATGCTGGGAGACTGCACTTCGGTGCTGGAGCGGCTCAGGGTCGGGGCTTCTCGGACCCCAGAGCACTCACCAGAGAATTGCTTTGATGGTCGTGCTGGTTAAGAGCGTGCAGGTTCTGATGATGGCCGGTCCCTCGAGGTCTCGTCGCACCCACAGATCACAGCTGAGCTGATGACGTGGGTAGAGGTCAGAGGTGCCAGGGAAGCCGGTTCTCGTCGAGCTGGGCCGTCGGATTCCTTGAGGAAGGACTTACAGCAAACCGCAGAGTTCTTAGATGGTGCCCGCTGATGCAGGGTGACTACTCCTTAGTCACAAGGGAGAAATCTTGAGAAGAGTCTTGAGTGTCCTTTCGTAGAAAGTAGTTCTTGATTCAAAGATGATCTAATTTGGAAGGGTCCCCGCTCCGGTCTTTATTCTAAAGAAAGGGGTGGGTACATGACTAGGTCCTGCCCTAAGGGTGGGACCAGGAAGGGGGTAGTTACACCCCTCTCCCCTGCCGGACTTTCCCCAGGCCAGGGATGGCGCCCCTGGAACTGGTTCTGACCGGCAGATGCGTAGTGAGCACCGGGGTGCCACTCCGCAGTCACCTTCTCGCAAAAGCCCTACCTACCCAGAATACACAAACCCTGTCTGGGACGGTGCGAACACCGCCCTCGACAGGAAACCCTTTGTCCAATCTCTCCTCGCTGGAAGGACTCCCAGCAGCAGGAGGTCAGACTCGTGTCTGTGGTGGCAGCATCCATTTTGTGGAGCTGAGGCTTTAGTTAACTTTAACCGGGGTTCACAGTTACGTACATGTCGTGTCCCTCTAGAAGGGCGGAATGCTAACCTCGTCGCCAGAATTGGTGAGGGGGTAGCATCCCGATTCGTATGACACCTTACTCGACATGCCTTGATAACGCGACACCGAAGTTACCGATGTGGTACGCGTTATCATGGAACAGCCATTGGGTCTTGATTCCGCAAGCTGCAACCGGGCTCGGCTCGGGCCAGAACCTAGTTCACACGAGCCCACGCACTCTGCCTTCAGGATTGTCAAGGCCTGCCATAGGAGTAACTGATAGGAACTCGGGTGTCCATTGTATGGTTAGATATAGAGCTACTATACCTAAAGCAAAGGGTGATTACACGACTTTGCCCCAGCTGTCATGCAGCCAGTTGTGTCAAATTTAGGAGGCCAGCCAGGGGGGGCATAATACATGCTGCAGCCCCTGGCGGCCCTGGGTACACCTATGCCCTGCGTTACGGGGTCTGATAAGGTGGCCCAGTACCAATTGGTAGATGCACCTAGGGTACATATCGTAATTTAGAAAGAGAACAGCCAGGCTGTGGGTCTGATTGGCAGGCCCACAGCCAGAGAAAGTCGTAAACCAGTGAAACAAAAGCAAAAAATCTGGGTGATCATAGGATTGCAGACCCTACTCTCCTACAGTGAGCACCAAAATCTGCAAGTTATTCCTCAAAAAGCATAATTGGATGGTTTCATAGCAACCAACAAATTCTGACTCAGTAGATTTGTTTTTCATCAGCTTAGATAAATATTACACTCATAATTAGGGCCTTAGACTAAAACCCCATAAATACAGTCACAATGAGTTAACAGCCCAATGTTGCACTGAACTCTGCTCAGACTAAGTCAAATCAGAGTCACACAGGATCCAGACAACTACAGAGACAGAGGTATACTACACAGTCACATGGACCATAAAACTCATTAGACTTTCATGAGAAAATGCTTTTTATGCCTCAGTGACAACTTTATCCAACAGATCGTGGAATGGAGCTAACGAGATCAATCATCATGGTTTGACTTGACAATGGAAATCTGATCTACACACTCCCTACCATGAGAAACTGACAAACTTTGATGGATATAAGATCGAGTAGCAAGACTAGCCTTCAATTGGAAGAAATATGTTTACGTCAAACCCACCTTGAGAGCACCCTACTGGCTCCCAGTGGAAGCCACGATCACACGCCAGGTAAGGACATGAAGGACAGGGCAAAACCCTCCAGGAGGGTGCCAATTGGTGTGGATGGAAGGGAGACACTGGAGAGCAGGGAGACCAGGCTGAGGAAGGGTCTATACGTATAAGATACTGAGGTAGGCATGGAGGAACACAGCACAGGCACGAAGGGAGAGAAGGGGGTAGGGCAGGGGGAAAGTAAACAAGGCATTATTACACCTAAGGGGGAGTGAAAGAGGCTACCGGGGGCAGTAAGGATAGTGAGCAAAGAGGGGGAAAAGAGTGTGGGGGGAAGTGGAGGGGGCGGGAAGGCATAAGTGAAGACCGATAGGCCGTATAGGGGGATGTCCAAGCATTTGGACGCACACCTAATGTTAGTAACCAAATAAGAGATCTGGCAAGGAGAGCCTGTTGAGATACTCAAACTATTACATAGTGAGTTGATGGGCAAGGAAGTATCAAAGGAGGAGGAATATGCGTTATCTAAGCCAAAAGTGCTATTCACCATAGAAAACTGGACAGCGGCTTTCTTCATATTTGCCAGTGTATATTTCGCAAAAAACACAGAGAGGTGTGTGGGCCTTTTTCAGCATAAGGATGTGATACGGAAGGTGCAGATCCATTATGGGGGTTATGCATGGGCCCAATATGATGACGAGTTTCTCGTTCCCATGGCACTGGATTCCGAGGCACAATAGGGGGCGATCAATTCCGACTTATGGCAGCATATCATGGGGCCGCCCAAGTTCGGGAAGACTATTTTTACTGCCAGTGGGCTACCAATAGTGTTTCAGGGGAACCCCACTCAGGGAGGGGTGGGGATGGCAAGCAAGGGACAGAGTAGTTAGACTGGAGCTTATTGGGACTTTAATAAAGGCTTATGCATGAGGGAGTACTGCACATTCTTGCATGAATGTTCTAAATGCACTGGCAGATATGCCCTTATCCATTGCTATGGGGCAGGGGAACACACAAGCTCAGGGCAATGCCAACATCAGCAGGGTCCCGCAGGTGCTCAGCAGCACAAACACCAAGTTTCAGGGCAGTACAGGAGATACAAGGACCTGGGGGTGAGGGCTCATACACCAATTATGTTGGAGAGGCTACAATTTTGGCTAAAACAATACGACCACTAGGAGGATGCCAAATTACTGAAATAAGGGTTGTGCTGGGGTTTCAGATAGAGGTATGAAGACCCAAGAGTGCGTAGATGGGCAAATAATCTCAAATCAGTGAGTGCACACAAACAGGAGGTGAGGGACACGTTGCGTAAAGAGATACTACTCCTGTATCTCTTTACGCTACTTTCAGGATGGCTGGCCCATTTGGAGATTGGTCCATGGCTGACTTGATTGTGTCCCCTGCTGGTGTGGTTTCTAAAAAAGAAAAAAGACAATTTACTTTGCTACAGCACCTATCTTGGGCAGAAGGAACCTAAGTTAATGATTTTATTCCAGAAGAACGATTCTCAGTGTAATGCTCCTCGGTGGATATGGCTCTCTACTTGGTTGAGAAGATGGGAGAAGGGGCACAAATGGCTAAGAGTGACCTCAAGTCAGCTTTCCCCTTGCTGCCAGTACATCCGGAAAACTTCCAGCTGTTGGGCATTCAGTTTGAAGGACAATGGTATGCGGACAAGGCTCTGTCAATGGAGTGTTCTTTCTTTTGTATGCTCTCTTTGAACATTTTCCTACAGTGGCTGTTCTTGTGGTGCACAGGACATGGCTATGTCATACAGTATCTGGATGATTTCTTTTGTGTGGGCAACCCCGGTTTCACGGATTGCCTGTCGCTGCAGGTAAATTTTCAGAAGCTCATGGGACACCAGGGGCGGGGGGAAGACAGTGGGACCCAGTATGGTACTGTCCTTCTTAAGAATTTAAACTGATTTAGTGGTAATGGAAGCCTGCCTTCCAGTGGATAAGAATATCACAATACACTTGGTTTTGGATTCCATGTTGGATAAAACCATGGTAAGAGTCAAGGAGGTACGGGTGTTCCTAGGGCATCTGAACTTTGCCTGCACAGTACTGAGAGCAGGGAGTATGTTCTCTAGGTGTGTGGGAATGTCTCTATCCGGCTTGCCTTTGTACATCACCACATGCGATTATCGGCTGAGGTAAGGGAGGACTTACGCATGTGGATTTTTTTATTGAAATCGTTCAACGGAGTGCCACTGGTGTCTCTTGAAGAGGTAGCGTGGGATGCACAGCTCTACTACGATGCAACAGGAGGGGTGGGCTTTGGTCTGTATTGGCAGGTGAAGTGGTGCACGAAAGAATGGCCACTGGCATGGAAACATGAGGGGTGGAGTATTGCCTTTCTGGAATGTTTCCCCCTGGTGTTGGCGGTGACACTATGGGGGAGGTGCTGGCACACAGAAAGTCATGCTTAGGGTTGATAATATGGCAGAGGTCAGCTGGTGAACCTGCAGTTGGCCAGAGATGCGCAGGTGTTGAAACTGCTTCGGGTCTTTGTGTTGAGGTGTGCTATGTGCAACATTTTTCTTAGAGTGAGACATGTTCCCGTAGTGGAAAATGACATTGTGGATGCCTTGTCTCATTCACAGTGAGATAGATTCTATGGGGAGCCACGGAGGCGAACAGAGACAGGACTCAGATGCCGCAAGAGCTTTGGACAGTAGGAGACAGATGATGCTCCAGTTGGTGGCAGGGTAATTGGATGTGTTTACATGGCGGGCATATGCTCAAGCTTGGATGTAATTCTTGGACATTGGGGCAGGGATGAAGTAAGAGGGATGGGCCAGGACAGAGGGTATAGTACAATTCATTCTGTCATTAATTGAGAAGGGTCTTTCAAGAGTCACATAGCGTTTATGGCAAAACTGTTTTACGGTTGCACTCCATCGGTGGTGGATTTGAGGAGAAGGATGCTGGAAGGATGGGACAGGGAAGACAGACGCAAAGGGCCAAAGAAAAGGAACTGTCTTGGTTCATGTTTTGTGATATGATTCTTAGTTTGCCAGAGAACTGCCAGGGAGATGACGAAACTGTGTTGTTTACTATTTTGCTGATTTGGACGTCATTTGGTATGTTTCAGGTTTCGGAGCTACTCATCAGAAGGGGGAGTCGAGGATTAATCTGGGAAGAAATAAGCTGGTGTGGGGCAGGTCTTGAAGTGTGGTTATACAGGTCAAAGATGGATCAGAGGGAGCAGGGTAGGATGGTGTTGCTTCAGAATTACCGTTAGGGTTTGCGCAGTATTCCGTGATCCGACCAGGTTTGTGGTGGGGAGAGTTTTCCAACATGAGGACGGTAAGCCAGTGATAGCATTCCAGCTGTTAGACGTATTGCACAAGGGTCTGTCTATAGTATGCGGTAGACGTAAGAGGTTATGGGACACATTAATTCTGCATAGCAATGTTGACCATACAAGAGGATGGAGTCGGGAGAACATAATGGGGCTGGGTAGGTGGTCCTCTGAATGTTTCCAGCATTATGTTCTGGTGGGGAAGGGGGACTGTTGAAACATTACCACTTTCTCAATTGCTGTTACTGTTTTACAGGTACGGTTCCCAGCCCTGAGAACTCAGGATTGTCCATATGGATTGTTGTTCATTTGTTCATGAAATGGACGAAAAGGCAAGACAGTCAGCGTCGTCATGGCGCACATTTGGGTTTCAACCTGTTTCAAGTGCGATGGCATGACAAGGGGGACATACGTTGGAGTGAGCTGTTGTCTTTTTTGAACATACTGTTAGTAGAAGGTAAGTGTCTGGATGTGTTAGTATTGTGTGTCAGTGAGATTGACTTGGTAGTAGAGAAAGGAAGCTGCAGCCGCAGAATTGCATAATTCCAGTGGCCTGCATATTCTAGGGACTTATATCTAAGTTAAATATGTCAATCAGGAGTAATCAAATTATACCATGTTTAAAGGAGGAGCACAAGCAATTTGCCACCGGTTACCAGGGGTAAAGTAGCCGGAGTTAATTACCCAGCAAAAACAAGGTTCAGCAAAAAGGGAAAAAACTCCTTGTGATCTGCAGAAAGGGCACATTTCCAACACTCATTTAACCAGTCCATTTTTGTTCAGCCCAAACCACAAGTTACAAACTATTTGTAAAAGGAACAGCACAATTGCAGGTTCTAAAATCCATAGTGCATTTGGCTAAAAAAAAAGACAAGGTTGATTGAACAGGACCTTTGCATTGGAATAGCACAGATGTCTTGTGCCCTGATGCATGAAAGAAAAATTGCCAATTTTGACTGTCTGTTGGGGTAGTCAATTCAGCACATATTTGGGTCCAAAGGGCCCCTCGGGGTCCCGATGCCACTGCACCAGCTGCACCAAGGATAACTATGCCCCAGTACCCTCATGACATACGGACAATCAAAAACCAAGAAATCCCCCCTTTTTCCGTTTCCCCCCATCATTTCTCCTCTTCCCCAGAATTACATTTTCTTCTATCTCCATATGCAACTATTTAGTATGAATTTCTGTTATTTATTGTATTGTTATCATTTAGTTGTATCTGTTCCAAAATAAAATGTCCTTGTTTAAACTTAAAAAAAAAAAAGAAATTACTCCCTACACCGTACAAAGATATTAGTGACAAAAACGTTGTTATGTACTTTAGTAGCAGTCAGTGGCATTTGTCTGCGGAAGGGGGTGCTGAGTGACAGCTAGAACAACGCCTCTTTATTATTTTCATTAAATGTCACTCATCTTAAGTTTTATATCAGAGGGAGAAAAAGCAAAATGGAGAAAAAAAACAGACCATCCAAGTGCCAGCGCGAAATTCAGAGCTGGAGCAGAGCGTGCCCCCAGTGCCTGCCTGCATGAAAGCTAACGTCGTCATCCAAGTGGGCGGGGACGCATATTTGATTGCGAGCACATTTATGACTGCTGTCAAAACCCGGTTGTTAGGGAAGGCGGGAGAGATGTTTTCAGCTGCGGGTACCTGTGCGTGGGAGGGTGGCACGCGGCCGATAGACAAATGATGTGAGCGCTGCGATGCAATTATCGAGTGCATTAGACATACTCGAGCTGTAGGCAATCTCTGGAGACGTCCTCCCATATCAGAAGACGGAATATCAGACGCCAGAATGTCGCAGGCGTCACCCAAACCCCCCTAGAAAAGCAAAGGTAGATGTCGGCGCGTGACTTCCTCTGTGACTTCTTCCGCTCTGACATTATGAGCCACTTTAGGCTGCGTGGCTTCGATGAGTAATCTCTTTCAGGCGAAACGGGAAACAGCTGACACCTACAACTATTCTGCAGTTTCTTTGATCTGCCGGGTTCTCTTTGGTGTTTAATCCGTCTTGTTTGTCCAATTGTATGTGGGAAGGAGTGCGGTAGACTTACCTCCCTTGTGATATTTATGCTGTTTGATCAGTTTTAAGATGGGACTGCGCTACTAATTTTGATATCAAATCTCTGCTCCTGCTAGCTCTAAACACACTTCGCCTGGCTCTGCTCACACCGCCTTCCCTGCTTTTTGCCCCTTCTGCTCTCAAATTACCCTGCCTGCTTCCTGTATCCTCTGAAGGGTATCTCCAATCAATCGACTGCAAGCTATCAGTAGCTCACAGACACCTTCAGAGTAGCCTAAAAGCCATTTTTTTAAGTGGGAGAAATTTAAAGTGCAGAAAAATGTTCCCTGTTAGGGAACATTTTTGGCAGGAATATTTTTCTGCACTTTAAATTTCTCCCATTTGAAAAAAAAAGATTGTATGTTTGTATTACACATGGAACAGTGTCACATATGGCAAAAGGCATGTCTGATTCACACACACACACACACACATGTATCCCATTCATATGTACACATGTTCCTACATCCCCCAAAGACCACGCTCTCACTGTCACACATGGCAGCCCTGTCATAATGCCCCTAGTCAAAGTATTTTGTTCAAACCCTAGCCTTTGGCTCCATGAACATTAGGATTAGATTCGATGATACTGGGTGTGGGGTTGTCTGGTAACATTGCGCAAGTGGCTTGGCCTTCAGTAGTTCACAATGATTTTCACTGATCAGAAGTAGCACTCACTACAGAAAAAGTTGGAGACCCCAGAATTATTTCTATAGAGATTCACTGATAGCTTCTCATCTATCTGTACAATGGGGATTTAGGGGGGAAGGCCATAGGAGAGACTTGCCCACAGGTTTTTCAGACGGATGGTGCGGTCCAAGATTTGCAAGGAGGTTAATAGCAATCGACACAGTGAGCATTGGGGTCCTTCTGGAGCGTCTGGCAGATATCATTCCTAACAGATAGAGAGCAGATGGTGGCCCTTTGGGAGTTTAACTCAAAATCTTTTTTCCTGCCTTGTTGGGTTCCCAACGAGACATCTCTCAGCCCTATGCTTTTTAATATCTATGTGGCCCCCCTAGCCAAGTTGATTCTTTCCTTCGGATCTGACACAGTGGCGTATGCTGATGACACCCAAATGGCTGTGTGGATCTCAAGCAATGTGTAGGATGTCGCTGACTAGTTCAACAGGTGTATGAATGCTAATGATAGCTGGAAGAGTTGCAACTGCTTAAAGTTGAATTCAGAAAAAACAGAGGTCCTCCTTTTTGGTAAAATATCTCTTTTTGAACGCAATCCTGGTGGCCTCAATCCCTCTGATCTCCCCTCGTCAGTTTCTAAAGTAAGGAACTTAGGCGTAGTCTTTGAAGCCGAGCTGTCATTTGGAGATCAAATCCACACATTGACCTTGTCTTGTTTTTTCAAGCTTAGAATATTGAGGAATGTGCTGCCCTTTATTCCCTTTGATATGGAAAAATCAGTTGTCACTGCCTTAGCCTTATCTAGGCTTAATTACTGTAAGGTCCTTTTTTTGGGCATTAAACAGTGGTCATTAAATAAGCTTCAGATGCTGTAGAGTGCAGCCGGCCGCCTTCTCAAGAAAATACCAAAGTTTACGTCTGTATCGGGTACCTTGACAGAGCTTTATTGGCTCCCAGCAAGGAAAAGAGTTGCCTTTAAGGCTCTGTGTCTGGCAGACAAAGCTTTGCAGGGAATTGGACCAGAGTTCCTCAAAAGACAATTCTGGTGATTCTCTCCAAAAGGATTTCTGGACATCTGCTGCCTCAAGTTCACTAATCATTCCAAGAATTAAGAAAGCTTCATGTGGCAGTCAATGTTTGGTTTATTCCACATGCCATATCTGGAACAGACTGACCCTGCATCTCAAATGCCAGCCTAATTTTCATAGCTTTCGGAAACAGTTAAATTCTTGGCTGTTCTAGCTTTCCTTATAGTTTCTCTTTGTTTCCCTCTTTTTTTTGGTTTTAGCTTTGTAGGTATGATGATGCTAGCATTCGCGTGCTTTAGAAATTCCAGTTCAAATCAAATCAGGGGGGCGGGACTGGAAATGATAAATGTTAGTGAGCAAGGGAAACAGTCCTCTTTTGAGGTTTGATAGCACACCAGCACATTGGGCGAGGGGGGGGGGGATTTAAGTTGGTAGGTTTTAAGTCAGGCAGGTAGGAAGAGACAGATTGGGTATTGGAAGAGTATGGTAAGGGTAACACCTAGTTCAGTAGTGGAGACTCCATTAGTGTTTCAAGAGGTAAGTAGGGAAGACCTGCTCAAACCAGGCCTCTTGAGTCAGGCCTGAGTTCCATAGCGGGGGCATTCAATTAGGAAGTCACCTGAGGTAGGTAGCTGCAGCTATTTTAACCTGCTCAACCCCTCAGAGTAAAGTAAAGCAAGCATTGACAAAGCTAAAAGGTCTCACCTATGGGTGAGCTATTAGCTTCGGCAATCGGGCTGGGGTGGATAACGGAGGGATAGGTGACAGTGGAAAACACAATGATTAAAAAAGTGCTATATAATGGAGGCCGCTTCATATCACTTTTTTCCTTTCTGTTGGGAGGGGGAAGAAGAAACAAGGACTACAGGAAAGGAAATAGGGAACAGTGGGCAGGTGGGAAGGGAGCAGAAACAAGAGGGGGTGGAGATAAGCTATAAAAAAGAGCTATGATGCGGCAAGCGTGGACTGTGTCACAGTGGAGAAATCATACCTGAAGTGGATGGCCAGCGGATAGACACTATTCAAACACAATTAATCTGTACTTGGTCCACCCACCACGGAAAGAAGAGGAAGTGATACATGGCAAGCGCTGCCCAATCAGAAGGCAGCAAAAGAAGAGTGACAATGTTGCCAATGAATGGTAAGCAATGGGCGGATTCAAGCCCATTACTGAACACAAGTCAGGCAAGCGAGAGCGCAGGCACAAATGCATGCGAGCTGTGCCATGTAGATGTTAAACAGAGTTGGGCAGAGGGATGAGCCCTGGGGTACGCCGCAGATAATCTCGGTGGCTTCGGAGCGAGTGGAAGGGGGTAAGGCGGGTGCTCTGTGTTCTGCGGTACAGGAAGGAGGTGGTCCAGTCCAGGGCCTTCTCTTGGATTCCGGCGTTGTGGAGGCGTGTTTGTAGTGTGTGGTGGCAGACCGTGTCGAAGGCGGCTGGCCAGGAGGATGAGGGCCGCCATATCTCCATTGTCCAGCAGGGGAGTTTCGGTGCTGTGGTTGCTGCGGAACCCGGACTGGGAATGGTCCAGGATGTTGTTCTCCTCGAGGTAGCGGGTCAGTTGTTCGTTGACTGTCTTTTCGATGACCTTTGCCGGGAACAGGAGCAGGGAGATGGGCGGGAAGTTCTTGTGGTCCTGCTTGGGTTCCTTGAGTAAGGTGTTGATCTCGGCATGCTGCCAGCTCTCCGGGAAGGTTGCTGTCTCGAAGGAGGTGATGATGACTTTCCAGAGATGGGGTGCAATGGATGTGCTGACTTTGCTGAAGATGTGGTGTGGGCATGGGTCTGACGGAGATCCAGAGTGGAGGGTGTTCATGATCTTGATGGTGTCGTCGTCGTTGATGCGGGTCCAGAAGAGCAGGCGGTTGGTGCTGATGGTGGTCTTGGGGACGGAGGTCTCAGTGGCTGTCGGGGCGGTCGTGGCGTTGAAACTGTTGTGGATGTCTGCGATCTTGCGGTGGAAGAAGGTGGCCAGCGAATCACACAGGTCTTGCAAGGGTGGGACGTCGTTGGTGTTGGAGAGTTCCTTCACGATGTTGAAGAGCTCTTTGCTGTTGTGCGTGCTGTTGTCTAGGCGGTCTTTGAAGGAGGCTCTTTTGGCGGATCTGATGAGGTGATGGTGTCTGCGGGTGGCGTTCTTGAGGGCTGCGTGGCTGTCCGGTGTTCGTTCACGGAGAAAGATCTTCTCCAGCTTTCGGCAGGTTTGCTTGGAGGCCCAGAGGTCTTCAGTGAACCAGCTGGCTTTCTTGTTGTTGTGACTGTTGCAGGGTTTCTTGACCGGGGCGAGGGTGTTGGCGCAGTCATTGATCCACTGTCTGAGGTTTCAGGCAGCGATGTCGGGGTCGGTGGGGTCGGCGGGTGGGCTCTGGGTGAGGATGATGGTTAGCTGGTCTTCTGTGACTTTTCTCCAGCAGCGGTGAGGCATCTGTTGGGTGCCGTGGTGCGTGGTGGGTTTCTTGAAGGTGAAGTGGATGCAGCGATGGTCGGTCCAGTGGAGTTCAGTGGTGTGACTGAAGGCGATATGGGGGCTTGCGGAGAAGATGGGGTCAATCTTGTTACCGGAGAAGTGGGTGGGTGTTGTGACGAGTTGTCTGAGTCCGAGGTTGGCTAGTTTGTCGATCAGGGGGTTGGAGTTGGTGTCGTTGTTGTTCTCGAGGTGGAAGTTCAGGTCCCCGAGGAGGATGTAGTCCGTGGAGGCGAGGACGTGTGTGCTGATGAAGTCGGCAATGGAGTCGCTGACCTGTGGTTGGGGTCCGGTAGATCTGTAGATGAGGGTTCCTCTGAGGGTGGTGTTAGGGTCGGTGTGGATCTGGAAGTGCAGGTGTTCGGCGGTGCTGAGGGTGTTGTCGGTGTTGGTCGAGACTCTGAGAGTGTTCCTGTGGACGATGGCGATTCCTCCTCCTGCTCCGTTGGTGCAGTCCCTGCGGGTGATCTTGTAGCCTTCCGGGATGGCTATGGCTATGTCTGGTGCCGAGGGAGGGTTCAGCCAGTTCTCCATCAGGAAGGCGACGTCTGGGGAGGTTGAGTCGAGTAGGTCCCAGAGTTCAACGGCGTGTTTGCGGGCAGAGCAGGTGTTGAGAAGGATGCATTTAAGGTGGTTGGGTTCTTTCATGGTCAGCAGCATGGCGGGGCGGATGCTTGAACCTGCAGTTCTGGCAGGTGAAAGCTCCGTGGGTGCGCTTCGGGCCGCCAGGAAGCAGGTGTGTGATCGTCCGGTGTTGAGTGCGTGGAGGGTTCTGGTATCGTAGCTGTGTCGGCCGTCATGGCGTTCGCGGGGTCCAGGGGTCCTGGCGCTGGGCGCAGTCAAGGCGTGGACGGGCACAGTCGGGCTTGCCTTAGGCACGCCTTTGGTGCGCCAGCAGCGCACCCGCTGCCCGGCCTCCATATGAGGGTATGTGGGAGGGAGGAGCAGCTGGGAAGCCGGTGCGGGGCCAGGGGACGCAACGGTCGGAAAAACTGGTGGGCCGCGGGAGAACTGGGCACAGGAAGGAAAAACATATTTAGGCAAGAAAACAAGTACAGGCAAAGAGGAATAAAAACAAGTCTGGGCAAGAAAGAAAGTTAGGCACAGGGGAATAAAAACAAGTCTGGGCAAGAAAGCAAGTACAGGCACAGGGGGATAAAAACAAGTCTGGGCAAGAAAGCAAGTTAGTCACAGGGGAAAAATACAAGATTAGGCAAAAACAATGCAGGCAGAGCTGTGCAGCATCATGGGGAGCGACTTGCCTGCGAGCACTTTCACTACTGTTGCACTAACTGGAGTGGGAATAGTAATTTATACCGCTCTGCTATCCAACACTTTCCCTACTGTTGCATTCTTTGGAGTGGAAATCGTAATTTTACCCCTCCGCTATCCAAGACTCCCCCTACTGTTGCACTCACTGGAGTGGGAATAGCAATTTTACCCCTCTGCTATCCAGCACTTTCCCTACTGTTGCACTCACTGGTGTGGCAATAGTAATTTTTACCCCTCCACTATTAAACACTTTGCCTACTGTTGCACTCACTGGAGTGGGAATACAAATTTTTACCCCTCCGCTATCCAACACTTTCCCTACTGTTGCACTCACTGAGGTGGGAATAGTAATTTTTACCCCTCCGCTATCCAACACTTTCCCTACTGTTGCACACACTAGAGTGCGAATAGTAACTTTTACCCCTCCGCTATTCAGCACTTTCCCTACTGTTGCACACATTGGAGTGGGAATAGTAATGTTTACCCCTCTGTTATCCACCACTTTATCTACTGTTGTATTCACTGAAGTTGAAAATTTAATTTTAAAGACTTTTAAATAGTTTAGTGGTTTAATTTATAATATAATGTTTTTTTAATTAGATTTTATGTTATTGGTGTAGTTATATATATACATTTATTTATAAATATTTATAAATAAAATTATAAAATAAATTAAAATAAATAGTTTATTAATTGTTTTAAAGTAAATATATATATATACATACATTACATTTCATATACGTCTTTAAAGTTTTTTAATTTACATTTCTTTGTTATATTTATTAAAATGTATATTAAATCTAATTTATTTTTTAAGCTACTTTTATTATTTATTATATTTAATATTATTTTTATATATATATATTAAAATCGATTTTTTGTACAACTATATTTTTTACATCAATATTCCACCCCCGATATTTTTGTACTCACAATAATAAATATAGGCTGTCCATATTTTTTACATCGATATTAAAAACTCGATATTTGTGTATGGGGATATTTTGGAGATCGATATTATGTAAGTGAACCGGTTTAGCAAAGAGCATCCATCCAGCATAATAAAAGGCATACATCAGCCATTGACTCACCCACTATCTCTGTGAATCAAATATAGCTAAATTGACCACCAACCTGAGGAGTGAGAAGATTGGCGAGGAACAGTCATCAAGATCCTGAAGTAAAATTATCCTCTGCTGGGAAAGAATGGGAAGACTCAGACCTTAGAATTCCATTTTATCCTTTCATATATATCTGCTAGAACTCATGATGTTCTCAATCTTCTAAATTTATTGAGACGTTTAACCTCTTTCCATAATCTTCCATGTTCTTACTTTAGAATCAAATGCCACAGAAGACATCCAATTTAAAATTGATGTGACGACTGGGAGGTAAGTTACCAGAGTGACCTAGACTAGGGAGGTAATTGTGAGTAAAATATGATCCTTAAAAATTCACTGGAAAATCAAGAGGTCTTACTATAAAAGGTAATATGGTCACTATATCTTATGATGCTTAGTTTTAATTATGAAACACAAAACATGAACAAACCTAAAATTAGGAGTCTTTTAAAGATACAAGATTCAGTGTGTCTGGAGAATAAAGTAAAAGGTAATTTGATAATTATCGTGAATACTAAAATACCAAGATAAAGAAAGGGGACAATTACCTGGGAAGAGAAATTTAGTACCACTAATGCGTTGTTGGACGGCGTTTGGTTTATGTCCTCTATAATGCAGGCAGCAAATCATTGCTCCTAATGAAAATGTGGTTTCAGAGATCATCGCCTGAGGGTCCTATCTTGGGACATAGCTGGGTTAACTAGACAACTGTTGTAAGTAAATGCCTCTTTTTGCATGATCACCACCATTTTTTCAATTGATGATTATGATGTTTGGATTCAGTACACTAGCACCCAGTTAACTAGGCCCCATTGCATATTGTCTGACCCCTGAAACTTGTTGATTTAGTTAAAAAAACTGACTAGCACAGTTAAGTTATCTATAAGTCCCTAGTATATGGCACCCGTGTACACAAGGGACTGTGAGTGAAATGTCACTAGTGGACTGCAGAAATTCTTGCGCCACCATTAAAGTGCCCGCATACATCAAAACCGAGCAGTTTTAAACCTGCCAATTCAACCTGGCAGAATAACCCCTTTGCCGGCCTAAACTTTCCTTTTTAATACGTCTGCCCAAAAGTAGGCTCCATGTACCAATAGGGCGGGATGCAACGTGATTAAAAAGTAGGACGTGTACTTAATACATACATGTCCTAGCTGTGAAAAATCTCTGAAGTCATTTTTTACTGGGGCAAGGCTAGTTCTTCCAAAGAAAAGCACTGGGTTACGTTATAACACCTTATAATGCATAGCTTCATTTTGGGAATAAATAAAAATATGCCTCCACAACCTGAGAAGGGGGCGTAAGAATTATGACAGTTGTGTCATTTTGTTTTAGATGTGTTCTAATCGGTGAATCATTAGGGTCACTGAATGTACGTGTTTAGGCGAGCAGCTGTTCTTACTTCCACAGCCTCCCTATTTTGGGCATGTGTGCTACTAGTCTTGTTGCCCTTAACTGTAAGACTTTGATGGTTGTTGATTCCACCAATTCCCTTTTAATGTGGCCTCATCTGAAGCTTGTGTCCATAATTACAGGGAAGGTAACTAACAGCCGTTATTGTCTGTGAATGTCCTCTCAGTATCCATACCTTCTTGTCACTACCTCCTTACGTTATTTTTTCTCTCTGTCTCTCTCTCTCTCTCTCTAAGTATTCTCCTTTCTCCTATTGTCTCCTCTGTTCACAGTAGCATGTACGGTTCCTCTCCTGCAGTCCTTCACCTTGACTCCATCCCAATCTGAGCATGTCTGAATCTTGAACTGGTTTCCTCTCTTCTTCCTGTCTCTCTTTCACTGCCCTGGTTCATTACCTAATTTTCCATATCTCCTCACACTTTTTTCTCCTTGCCTCTCTCTGCCTCCATCCACCTCTTTGCTCCTACATCCAGCCATAACCTCTGCTCATTTCTCTTTCCCTCTTATCTGCACCCCTGTGTCCCCACTTGTACCCCTCACTCTCCTCTTTTGCTCTCCCGTCACATTTCTTCTCTGACTCATTTCTTCATTCACTTTTCTCTGTCTTTTCTTTTCTCTCTCGCCCTCTCCACCTTTTACTTCATCACTATGAATGAATGAATGAATGAATGAATAATCTTTATTCGGATAAAGATATCTATAACAGTACAATTCGTCACACCCAGATACAATAAAATATTTAAAAAACATATAAGTTTGCAATACCATCCAATACAAATACACGTTACGAGAATATAAATATTAACAGCATAAATGGCATTTGTGCAAAATTTATACAAATGTAGGTCTAAAACAATTTGTGCAAATCGGCCAGAAACTATGATACTACATGATTAACAAAAAAATGTAATAACATGAATATATGCATTGCGTTTCAGTCGTATGTATGCTAGTGTGTGGGTGATTTATTAAATTATGATTTCATTTGAAAACCCCCTTACGCATAATTACAAAAATAAACAACATTTTTAAATAAGCTATTGCTTCTACTATCCAGTCGCAATTCAATATCTGCACCCAACATGTTTTGAAGACCAAAGCAACATTTACATTCATTGCTGTGTGTATTTTTAGCAAGTACAAGAAGACGACTAATAAATAACGCCAGCTTAAAATAAGATTAAAAGGCAATGGAAGAAAGTATCCAGGTTTTGATTAATATACTCTAAAGCTCAGAAAATAAATATGTTTCTTATTATGCATGGTGAACCGCCACTTTGTACTCTTGCAGAGCATAATCTGGCTTGCATACAGTAAACATGTTTAAAATAAAATGTTGAAAGTACTGTCGTGTTTTATTTCTATTTAAGAAAATCTTCATCACACCAAATATGTTCCCTGAGATGGAAATATTAGCTCTGGAACAAAGTAATCAAAAGTGTCCAAAACTTTGTCTAATGTTACACTATTTTATTTCAGGTTTATTTAGTCGTTCTGCTACTGCACGTTGGAGCACAGATGTCAAACAGACTTATTGCTATAAATATGAGAACGGGCTTTGGGTCTACCGTTTTAAACGTGGGCTTTCATCAACCAGCCTCTTTCAGCCATTGGCTTGAGACGTCATCAATCACTTCTTGGCTCAGCCCAACAGACTATTCACCTCTCAACTTATGCTACTGGCTGTTTGATGCATCACTGCATCATTCCGCCTCCTTTTGTAGCTTTAGTGTTGCAGCAGTAACAGTACTGTTTTACATGTAAAACGTACACTCAATAGCTCTTTTTACCACATATTGGGCCCGATTCCGATCCTGTCCGGAAAACTCTCCCTACAGCTCAGATCCAGAGGGCTTTCTGGACGAAACATGCACCAGGCGTTCGAGCTAGCGAGTACGATGCGTCCTCAAGCATACGGACTCGATCCGCTCGGACTTTGATTGAAGTCAATGGGCGCCTGCGTACAGACACATACACAAGCACCCTTTGCAGAAAATGGGTGAGTGGGGAAAAGCGTACACCCTGTGGTGGGCACCATGGGGTGCCCACCACACTGTGCATGCTTGGATCGGGGGAACCATGGGCATCCACTATGACTGTTTCAGAGGGCCCCAGGTGAAGGGGGGCCTGCTAAGGCCCCCTGAAGTATGCTTCCC